>NC_045642.1:25058210-26287898 GCF_009829145.1 Chiroxiphia lanceolata
TTTAATGAGAAACAAGCCTATAGTAAAACCTGGTAGGGAAATGCCGCAGGCAAGAATATACACTCTCAGTCTCTGGGGTTGCCCTGGCACTGGGGTGCTTTTTGCTCCTCTGTATAGGAACAGATGGAAGAAGAAGGGTATTATGGTGCCCTCTTGAGATCTACTGCTCGTTACCTGGTTAATGGGTTTGTTGACAAAAGCTCCCACCTTCCGGACAAAGATGGTTTCCAAAAGGTCATGTGGGGAGCCACACTTTCCTTCACTGCTGTTTGATACTGTTTCTGTGTCCTCACTGGGGGAGGAAAATAGGTAACTAGTGACTCATGGCACAAACAATACAGACAAATCTATAGACAAATCACATGCTTAATGAGACTCCTTCATTTTTCTTGGTTTACTCTTAATACTGGAAGAAGAACCGTTGTACCACACCTTCCTCCTCAGTCATGAGCACCAAAGAAGAATCCACTTGTGGAATCAAGATTTTTGTTTAAAGATGGACAAAAACTATTTAGTTGAATGAAAAATTGCTGCCAACTGAAATAAGCTTTTCTTTTTGGAGGTGGACTTTACACTTCAGAATGTGCATGTTCATAGCAATTCCTGTTCATCACTTATTTTTTTCAGTAAAACAGATTTTTCACTCACAGATCTCTCAGGAAGTGAGGGCAAGGACCAGAATTGTATCTGTCACTCAGTTTACAAATGCAGTAGTCTAGTACATTGCAACAGCCACTCCCAGTATGACTAATTCACTGCATGGTTATTAGTTACTTCTATGACCTGTTTGGGGTCCTACCACAGGTATTCAGAACTTTAAAACAAAAAAAATGGTTTAGTCTTATGGAAAGAGGATTACTTAGGTAGCATTTAAGACTCATTTGTGAACTCACTTCATCTTGTTTTACAATCAGCAAAACTAGCAGAGAGATTTAAAAAAAAAAAAAGATAAAATTGATAATAAAGTTAAAGTTGACATAACAGAAGGATGTTACATTGCATAACAGGTTTAAATAGATGGGCAAGATCATTGTTTGGAGAAAGCCTGAAAAAGCCCCAGTCAGAGAAAGCTGTACTTTATTTTGGGGGGTTAAAAGACAGTAGTTATGCTACAAAGAATAGATAAAAAGGGGAAAACAAAAAGTCTTATCTTAATAGGATTATAAATGGGCTAGCACAAGAAGTGGATCATCTAAAACCAACCTACCTACTAGAAGGAGTAGCTGCTGAGTAGTGGACTCCATCCAGTGGGGTGCACATCCTCTCTTGGTCAGCTTGAGTGCCATGTGCTGGCTGGCTAGGAATTGGGGGAACTCCCCCCTCTTTGCCTGGACCAATCAACTGAGACAGAGAGGAATGGTTGAGTTAGATACCTCAAAATCAAACAAACACCACAGTTCAACACAAAGCAGATTCCATTACATTGGGCCCAAGTTGTGGGATTTTTGGCATGTGACTGGGCTCCAGACCCCATAAGGCTGAGAGAGGTGTCAAGTAGAAGCTGATCACCACAATACAAACTTTTTATTCCCTACCTACTCTACTCCTCTCCACTTCAGGCCTGTTTTACACTGCAGAGCTCTCTGGCTATAGGTCCTCTGCTTCAAGGAGAGGAGTGGGGGGAAAAAAAATATATCCTCTTGCTACAAGCCCATGGCTCCCTACAGCTTCCTGAGAAGGGGAAGTAGAGAGGGAGGTACTGATCTCTTCTCCCTGGGATACAGTGGCAGGACGCATGGGAATGGTTTGAAACTGTACCAGGGGAGGTTTAGACTGGACATTAGGAAGCATTTCTTTGCTGAGAGGGTATTCAAACCATGGAACAGGCTTCCTAAAGGTGGTTGATGCCACAGTCTGTCAGTGTTTAAAGAGGCATTTGGACAATGCCCTTAATCCCAGGCTTTAACTTGGTCAGCTCTGAACTGGTCAGGCAGTTGGACTGGATGCTCATTGCAGGACCATTCCGACTGAAACTCTTCTATTCTGTTATCACCTTATCAGCAAAACTCTGGCGTAGCAGCAAAGTCACATGCAGAAAAAGACTTATGTCAACTTTGCTTATTTGTCTGATGAATGAATGTAAATATGCCAGTATGGACTGTCAGTGTATCCTCTGTCTAGGCTACAGAACTGTGCTTGCATAGCTATAGGGGCAGCAGCTCTCTAAGACAGGCAAAGTTTGGAATCAGTGACTTGCAGGTGCAGGCAAATAAGCCTGGTGTCTGCTCTCTCAGTGTAGTTTTTCCACATGACCCCTACCCCAGTAAACTTGGGCATGCTGAGGAGCCAATTCCCAGCTCTTGTGGAAGCTGTGCTTTCTCTATATTTACCTTACATTCTTTTCATTCCTGACAGACAGGATACCAATGCATGCACTAGTTTCAATGCTTCTCTCAGATGTACAAGTGACACAAATGGTTGCAAATACCAGCCATGCTGATTCTACTCTCTACAAGTACCTGGTGAGGGTGTGCAGCATGCAAGCCACCAGCAAAGAGTACAGGATACCCCATGTCAGCTGATCCAACTCCCAGGGCAGCAGGCTGATAGGAAAGACGAGAGCTGGAAAGCTAAGAAAGACGAGAAAAAACAAGAAGGGCAAAGGGAGGGGAGAGAGGAAGGGGAATGCCCCACAGCCTGAATAATCACCAGTCACTGAAGAAGGAACAGGAAAGTCAGAGGCACAGCATTTCAGGCTGGCAGAAGGATTCCATTGATTCAGTGGAATCAATAATGAAGGTTATTGCTCTAAAAAGTTCTTGTTGCTAAGAGGACTATTTGGCAGTAGTCCAGGGTACTAAGTCTGGGCCTTGAAAGGAAAAACAAGACTGGCTTCCTACACACGTAGGAGGAGGCTGAGCAAGGTATGACTGACATCCAGTCCCAGGGAAGCTCTGCCTACAGGCCGGTTTCAAATACTGGGAAAAGCATGAATGCCATCATCAACTTACTAAAGAGCTAATATTTAATACTTTTTCATCCCAAAGCAAGTACACTATCAACTGTTTGAACCTACTCCCATTTCACATTAAAACAGCTGATCTTCCAGGCCTGTTCAAATAGCTTCAGTGAAAGAATACAGAGTCCCATAAATGTGCAAGGTAAAGGGAACTGGGAAGCTAACCCTTGTGAGATTGCTTTAAGAATGAAGTGTTGGAACCAGTGAAACCTAGGAGAAATTCCTTACACACCCCAGGTAGAAATCTACCCAGTCAGGTTAAATAAACTTTCCTGTTCTGGCTTGCTTGAGCTCAAGAGGAGCACTTCTTCTGGAGCTCAGTGAGCTCCAGCAGCACCAAGGCTGATGTAATTTACAGGGGTCAGAATGCACTGAACAGCACTTGTACTCACATGAGGCTGGTTAAGCTGAGTGAAGCACTAATGACTGTAAGGTTTAAGGGACACTGGCTGTTAACAGAAAACACTCAGAACTGTGCCTTACTACTTATGTCTTTCACTAACAATCCTGGACAGCTGTTGTGTTTTTAGGAGTGCTTATCCTGTCTTTGGGAGACCTTTATCTGCAAAGGCATTTAAGAAGCCAGTCTCAATAATGTGCCTGGCCCACTGTGGGTTCACCAGTCTTTCTCATGCACAACAAACATTCCACATTGTCAAATTTGTACTTTCCTGTATTTGTTTTGTCATGCCAGAGCCCTATTCTGACCATGTATAGTATATTCTACTGACAACTCACTTGATGTGAAAAGGCCAGTCCCATCACTGGGACCTTCAAGGTGTCCGTCACCACAGGAGGAGGGGTCTGAAAATGTGCCTTTGTGACAGTAAAAATACACTGTGCACAGATACAGACAAACAGAGGAAACAAGGAAAAGAGAGAGAGTGAGAGGGGGGAGAGAGAGAGAGAGAGAGAGAGAAGGACTTCAGAGAAGAACTATGAAGAGTTGGATGAACTGAATGCTAGTGAAGAGGTTTTGGCTGCAGCAGCCACACCTACATATAGAGAAGTCTCAGTACTTCCAGAACACATTCACTTAGTAAAGAATTGACTGTTTTCCAATCTGAGTGAACCACTGAACATGGGTAATATTTTAGTAAACCCTGACATGAACTAACTGCCAGAACTCTGTTCCACAGCTAATTATAATTGGTACCAGCCAATTAGCAAGGAGAAAGCTGAGCAGATGCCAGAAAAGTCAAGTAATTTTTTTTTATTTTACAAATTACATGTATTTCAATACTCTCCATCCATCCAATACTCCTTATCCTCCAGCTTTCTGAGGGATCATATCTTGGCAAGTCTATGCTGCACTCTTAGAATAAAGGGTACTCAGACTATGGTGTAATTCAAACACACGAATGTGAAGAGAGAAATCCATCAACAGGAGCAAAGCTGCAGAAGTAAACAGTCTCACAGAGGGTACTAATGCAAAAAGGGCAATTCAAATCCATTTCAGTTCCATACCTCCCCCTGGTCATTTTCTTACCAACAGTTTTCATTTTTAAGAAAGCTTCAGCTTCATTTCTGGGAATTATTCATGGCCAGACTCTCTCCTGAAATTTGGGCTACTTCACAACACGCACGCACAGACACGCACGTGCACATGCACAGATATGCTATGCAAGCTCACAGGGAGAAGGAAGCAACTATTCCCTTGTATCATGCAGCTTAGGCCTCACTGTTACTGAGAAGGCAGGTAGAGATTTGAAAAATTTGCCTAGAAAACCACACAGTTCCCAGTATTTTCCTACATATTAAGTCGTATATAGAAACCTGGAGAAAGAAATTAACTTATTTTTTCCCTTCTAATTTACTTTGAAGTCCACTCTGCCAAGACAGCCTTAAAATTCTAACTGTGATAATAAAGACTGTCAGTTGCTTTATAAATAAGGGTACAGCATATGGCAACTATTAACCACAGGAAAAGCAAGAATGTAGGCTCATACTTAATGCGAATCCTCAAGGTTCATGTGATTTCATAAAGCTTTTCCCCCTCCGTGACAGCAAAGCTCAGGACCCCTGGCAAAATGTCAACTTTAATGTAGTTACATGCACTATTACTGTTAAGGAACACTGGCACAAGCAAGCCAGTGGAAATTTCCTTATGAAACCTTTTGTATTTAACCCATTTTATGAAAATGCAGGACACAACTCAGCCACAAACTCATTTCCTGAACTGTGTATTGCAGAATAAGAGAAGCTTTATTCCATTAGACTTACCATGAGCACTGGCTAATTAGTTCAACATTGCCTGATGCCCTGTCACCCAAAATCCACTTGGCAAAAACGTGCTTCCTAAGACAGGCTCATTTCTAGCTCGTTCATAAGCAGAATACATTCTGCTAAACCAGGCACACTAATTCCTCTGAAGCAGCAGAAAGGACCCATGGCAAATTCTTTCAATGTGGAACAGCATTCCAATTATTCTTCATTCTATGTTTCACATCGACAGCAAAAGAGATTTAGAGTCTTTAGATTGTCTTTAGAGATCAGCAGAGCCATCTGCTTGGCTGGACAACAGGGCAGGGCATTCCTGAATATTTAAAGCAATAGAATAACTGCAACTCTGGCCAAGTCTTCAAAATACAGAACTGTAGAGTCAGATACACAGAACAGTAAAAGAAGTTGGGAGTTTCTGTTTTTGATATTCAAAAGGAAGCCACTTTATTTTAAAATTAAATTAAATTAAATTTGCAGGGGTAGGTGGAATTATAGAGTATTAAGTCCACAATTCAATACTATGACCCAATTTTTTCTTGCTGATATTTATTCCTGCTGCCCCAACTACTTTTAGATGGTCCAACAGATACAGCTTTTGTCTTTTTTTCAGTCTTTCTCCAGCATTTTCCTGGTATTTCAATGTTTCTGTCTCAATGTCAGTCTGTTACCCCCAGTTAGGCTCTCTGGCAGCAATGTCCTGAATTCCTCCTCCTGCAGTATCAGAATGTAAATGTGTAAGTATCCTGCTATCCTCTTCAAGCACATCTCAGCCCAGCTACAGGAGTAGGATCTTTTAATTTTTCTCAGTATTTCAGTCTTTCTAGTCTCCCAGAATTTTGTTGAAATTAGTGTCTAACTAGGTTTTACTCAGAGTATAATGACATAAATAACCCATACGTTAAATTTTAATTAACAGCAGGAGGTTGCCTGCCTGCACAATAGCTGATGTAGGAATATGCACACTACTCTAACAGCAATTGCTCTATCTAAATTAAGAAGAGCCTGGTTTCTCTTACCTGAGATGGAGGAGAGGTGGAAAAAGATGTGGTACACACTTCTTGGGAATCTTCTACTGAGGGGTATACTGCACCATTGTCCTCACCAGCTCTAAAGCAGCAAGAAAAGAAAAGTTTTCTAACTGAAATATTCTTTGAAACAAACAAACAGTAAAACACACTGGGACAAACATTGCAGGGAGATTGAGAGTATTTGGGTGGAGTTGAAAGGAGAATTATGAAGGGCTCTCATCTACTTGGCAGAACTGAGGAAAACAAGGTATGAAAACTTTCATTTTCCTCACGCGTTCGCCTTCTACCCCCACATAAAAAACCAGAGGTGTTTCTAACTAATGCTTTTGTTATACCAGCTAATGCTACTGGCTTTGGTGTTAACAACCATTGTCAAACAACACCACTGGTCCCAGTCTGAATGCCCTCACACACATTTTAGAGAAGATAAACCTCTCACCTACAAAGAGAAATTAAACTCTGATCTTCCCCCAGTGGAAATATCTGGAGATGCATGCATCTGGACACGTAGCTGGCAGTAGGATTAACCATTACACTTTCAAATTCCTTAAGCCAAGATTAAATATCCTTCGTGTCCAAGTGCTTCTGTAAGGACTTTGGGAAAATACTGGGGCTTCCTCACTCAGTCTTCTAGATATGAGGAGGAAAATGTCAACTTTCATCACAGGCTCAACCATCTCGATATGACTGACACTAATCCTCCAGTGTCCCTTCCCATGCAGTCAGCAAATAGTGGAAAAGGCTTTGTATTTGGGCATAACTGATGCCTTCACCATGGCCCACAACTTCAACTCAGTATTTCCTCACCTGTAATTGCAGGGATGCATGGGTGAAGAGCTGGGATAGGGACGGTCCACAAAGTGATCAATTATAATCCCCATGATAGGAGGGGTCCTCTCAAACTGTCTGCAAGGCAACAAGCAATGGTGTTATTTGCTTCTTCTCTCTACTTTCTTCCCAGTTCATGGTGCCCTCACAGAAAACCCTTGTGTCTATTAATGGGACCAGAGCATCTTTACAATTCAGTCCTGTGACTCCAGGCATGTATCAACAATTTGGAGTTCTAGAGCCTGGCTCAGGGCTACCCAAATACTCCCCTTGCTGCAAGACTTAAGCATGAGAGAGAGTATTCTCCATCAAGGAGAATCTCAGCAGGAAAGGATAAGCGGAAGGGAAATATTTAGCGGCTCAGAATATGAGGGGTTTAATAGCAGATTACTGTAAAACAGTTTCTGGCACAATCACATTTTCTTACCTGGTTGACATGAAAGCAAGGTTGATTCTGTAGGCACAAGACAAAGTGATAGTGCCCACTGGGGTACCCACTGTCCCAACACGGACTGTCTGGAAACCTGTAAGGTTAAGGAATGACTATCAGTTTCACTGATTATTTACATGCTCCACTTTTCTATTCTGAGGTCACATTATCTTATTTCTATAGTGTTTCCACTATCCCTTGCAATCTGAATTCCAAAGACGCACACAGAACCCGTAACAAAGCAGCAGCACTAGGCTGCCTTGCTGGTAGGCTTCACCTGCAAGACTTCTTATTGTGCTTCCTATCTTGGTTATCTTCCCATCTTAAAAAATTGTTCTGAAGTGCTTCTTGTTCCTTAGCAGATCATGATCTTCTTTACCAGTCCTACCCCTTAACAACATACTTCCACATTCTTATTTCAGTTCTGGATCTCTAGAGTCAAAATGGCAATCCCCCTAGACTTTGCCCAATTACCACCATTATACTTAGTACCTTATGACACGAGCCTTCACTGGCAGATCCAGATAAAAAGCATATGTAAACCTCACACTTTCCTCATGGCACTTAGGAATAGTAATAAAAGGCTAGTCAGTATGAAAAACAGTTCTGCTCTAGTTTGTGTGTTGTCTAATCATACCTTCTCCCAAGCCACTCAGTTGCACTTCACCAAAATATATCCTAAAGCAAAAGAAAAAAGAAAAGCTATTAGGTCCATTGGGGACATAATGCTATACATATCTTAATTTAATTTTATGAGTTGAAAGGCTGGAACCACTTCTCCTCTTCAGGAAAAAAACCCAAAAGAAATGGCTAGAATGCCCATCTCAAAAAAGCCTTCCAGCTACTTCAGAGGAGGACATGTCATGTAAAAAAGAAGGAAGAGAAAATGGTAGCTTAATACAAAATTTCTCTTCAAGTTTTTTAAGCTTCTGTGCTAAGTCTACAGTTCAGATCAAGAATGTGAAGCGATATAAAGCATCTTTAAAATGGAGCAGCAGGGCAGAAGTACACACTGGAGGTATGTGCAATGTAGACAGGCATTTACCAAATACAGGCCAGACACCAAACTGGACACTAATAAGTACTTTAACCAGTGCTTTCACATATGATTATTTTTACTCTTCCCAACACGGCAGGGAAACAACACTTCACAGCCTGCGCTTAATTTTTCTTCCAATGGCTCCAATGGAAGTTAGAAGGTGATACATAGCCCAAAGTTTTCTTCTCTTACTGTTCAGTATTAGTTAAATCCAAGTAATTTATTATTACTCATCCCTTTGTAACCGCATTTGCAGCTACACTGTGCAACTCTAGACTTTCTGCTCTTTGTGTTTCAAATGGGAAATTTCTGCTTTACCTGTACAATATTACATATTCATGGCCTTGTTTCCTTGAAAGTCTGTAGGCTGGAGTTACCCTGGTTATAGCAAGCAAAGACTTCAGCAACAGAGACAGCCTGTTGTATACAGTGTATGAAACTTTGATTTCTTTGTCACACCTATAGAACACAAAGGAAAAAAAATTAGTCTTTTGTTCCCAACTAAGTTGCTTGGTTTTGTTTGCTTTGGGTTTTTGTTTGTGTGTTTTGATTTGTGGTTGGGTTTTATTTTGTTTATTTTATTTTACATAAAAATTAGTCTGGGCTGGTTGTTTAATGTCAGTTTTATTGCCAAAATGATAAAATAAAACCCCAGTGTGGCTACCTGTATTGACCAACCAGCTAAGAGCCCTACTTCAACCTAGTCACCTGTTGTAGAAGTAATTGCTGAAAAAATATATACAGCCTTCTATTAAACAGAAACATCTTTTCAGTATTAAAAGCATTCATCATTATCTGAAGAAGCATACTACTTGTAATGGAAGAATGAAAAAAGAATAATATTACTAGCTTACTTTCTCGACACCAATATTAAACAGTTTGACTACTGCATTAGACAAAGGGGAGTTCCCTCTGAAGTGTTCCTGGCCACACAGCCAATATGCGCTCGTTGATCACCATGGCTTAGCCACATTTCCCGTTTTCATCAGCTAAAAACTACAAACATACGCAAAAAAAGTGTGAAGAATGCACTTACTTTTCATTCATTTCTAGACACCAAATTTCCAGCTCCATGGAGTCCCCCTGGATGCCAAACAAAGGCTCATTTCAGAACACAAACTTTTTCACATCTCATTAATGATCAGCAATGGCCACACCTCTCAACAAAGATTTGTCTCCTGGCTCCCACTTTCTTGTAATGCAATGATAGAAAAGGTGCACTGGAAGTCTCACTGCACAGTTACATCACGTGACAGAATACCTTCCTCAGAATGGTTAAGTTCTTCATGGTCTAAGAAACTAAATTTTGTTGCTCTATCATTTGTGTGTTTGGCCTCACATATTTGCAGTGAATTGCTTCTGCTAAACAATACATTTCATTAGCATACTACCTAACTTAATAAAATTCAGATATTTTCACACTGTCTTGGACTAAAGGTGCTCTGGTGGGTGATATAAGATTCAAGTCAAAAAAACCCCACAAACAAAAAAGGGCATCTACTTTGACTCAGTTCTCACCTCTGAGGTTTTGAGAGAAATCTCCACGCACATAGACCGTCCAACAGCAGGTAGCTGTCCTGCCAGGGCTTTCTTTGCTTCATGAGTAACCTCTGGTATATCTTTGATTGCCAAATTGAACTGTAGAATGAAGCAGATGATTCAATTTTTTTATTTCTTTGAAAAACTGCCTAATGGTACACTGCAGACAGGCTCATAGACCCATATATAACATACTAGGTCAGCGTCCACTGAAATATTTATGAAACAGAAAATTTCCAGCTGGGCTCAGGCTCTTCATATTTGGAAATATTTCCTTGACTGCTAATTCAAATGTTTTTCTAGATACTGCCATAAAAAATTCACTCCTTTTCTCTCACTTGAGTGCTATCTTCACCCACAAAGTATCTTGAGTCTTTTCAATTCTAATAAAGCCCATTACTACAAAGTCCTGAATTGCAGAGTTGCAAACTTCTGACAGAATATAACTCATCACCTCAACCCCAGAAGATCTTGGAAACATGCCTTAACTGGCAGGAGATGCTGAGAGGCACAGTTTGTGTTACCTCTACTCAGCCCTGAAGAGTCCAGAGTGATTTGTTGCATGTGAACAGTAACAACCAAAAAAAATCCACCTCCCCAACAAACATAACTGAATACAGTAGCTATTCTATGAATAGTTATTATAGTCTGCACAAGACTGTAACAATCACATGGTGTTCTCACCACACACATGTGTGTGAGTGCAAACACACACACACAGAATTAAGGATTTGCTTTAAAAAACATGACCTTACCCAGTCAGAACCTGTTGGGGAGGATGATGATCGGGTACAGATTTTCTCTCCAAGTCGGGCCTGGACAATTACTTGTACCGTCTGGAATATAAAGGAAAAGATACACGCTCATGTTTTGGGCTCAGCAGAGCCCTTAGTTCAGAGTTAGACAAGTTTCAAGTAAAAAAAAATGAAAGGGCTGACCAGGATATAGAGAAGTAGAGTTTGCTTCACTGATCTTCATGTCCAATCAATTTAAATTATTACACGTAACAGGCAAATGTATTTCAGAGAGAAAATCATTTTAGGCTGACCTTTCTCTGTAATAACATGAGGTGACCAAATCAATTTTGCTATCAGGAGTTGCAGTTTTCAGTATTAATGAAATAAAATTTATATTCTGAACCTAGACAACTAAAAGGAAAATCAAGTGCATCTGTACATGTATACCAAAGCCATTGTCAGAGTATCTACTTGCATCTATGTACCAAGTGAGGCCAAATTTTATAGTTACTTATCAACATAATTCAAAAGAACATTCTGGTATTATTGCTTTTGGATGCAATGTGAAAATTGAGATACACTGGAAATAAGAGTGGAGTCCAGCAGAAGATAACAGCTGGATGGTTTGTTGTGTTGATAGAAACACAAAGCTGACAGAGGTTTGAAGTGCCTACGACTGATTCTAAAGCAGGACACTTCTGGGGGATGAAAGAGGATTTGAAGTAGAAAAAAGGGGAAAAGATGTTTTCACAGTTACTCTCAGGAATCTCCTAAATTTGACATCACCTTTTCTTGCTTTGGTCTTCAGCAAAACAAAAAAAGAAACCCAAACCCCATGTGGTTACTCTAGCCACAGCAAGTATGTTGGGTCTTTTTCTTAAACAAGAAAGAAGAGGCATTTGTCCAAAGGAGAGAAGTTACCTTTAAAGCAAAAAATTTGATGAACTTGTCCAGGTCCTTCCTGTCCTGGGAACTGAGATCAGTGTCCATTGCATATGGCAATCTGAAATACAGCACAGGTCTGGGAACGAAGTCTTCCTTCAGCTTTCTGTTTACATTTCAAAATATTTTTGCCATTAGAGGCCACCTTAAACAAAATGAACTTTGGAGTGTGAGTGTGAGGTATAAACACACACTACTAGTTTACCTGGTCAGTGCAAAGATAAAACTAATGAAAAAAACAACAAAGGAAGTTCAGAATTAAAACTCACTACAAGTTCTCCGATTTTGCTACCTTAACTAAAAAAAGCAAAACCAGCAACAACAAAACCCCCAACCAACCAAACCAAACCAAAAAAAACCCAAAACAAACCCCCAAAAAAACCCACCCAAAACACTCCTACACTGACTGGATGCTATACCAAGCTATCCAGGAGACATGGCAATCTCTGCTTCAAAAATTATGTATATTCAGCTATCAGCACTGGTCAAAACAAAGCCAAATTGTTTTCTTGAATCTGAAATTCTAAAACCAGTATTTCAGCAGTATTTCAGCAGATATTAAAATCTATATAATAAACCACTGCTGGAACAGGCTACGCCGCTTCTTTACTTCTAACAAATAGTGCTTGTAGTAAAACTGTACAGCTATAAATTTACCTACAATCAACTGAAAAGACACAGTTTTATGAAGGAATAGACCAAAGTCCTCTGTTCATTTCTCTTGAAAGCTCTGATAACAAATAGTTAGCTTTCACATTCACACTGACTTGTTTTTCCAAATACGATTGTTTCCAGCAACACAATGAACTTGCAAAGCACCTGAAGCGAGGCAGGGCAAGGCACTAATCTGATTTCTGCCATCATCACGTGACATGGCCCGGGATAAAACACAATTTTTCTGTCTCTCAGTTTCTTCATATATAAGTTAATAATCGTACAGAGACCATGGAAAGGAACGCCTTAATTAGTAGCATTAACTGTACTTTTTGCTCATAAGCCTTCCAAGTATTAATTCACCCTTAACTCCTGTTGCTGTTTTGAGAGAGCTAATCAGCCTGAAGCAGCTTGTCAAACACCACGTATTTACTGAACGTGCTGCTCGTCACAGAACCCTTGGCGATCTGAGGTCAAGGGAGCACGAGCAGCTGCTGTGGACAATATTACTCAGTGTTCAATTGTTAAACAAAGACTGAACTTGCAGCAAGGTATGCTATTTATACAAATTAAAGCCTGGCAGGATGAAGGGGCTAATAACCATGTTCACATAGAAGATATATTATCTTTAATGACCACACACATGCAGGACTTCTATTCAAAATGTCTCAGTTAATAGCAATAAAGGCCTAATGCTTTAGAAGCATCAACCAAGATAGGCTGCTAGATAAGAATACTGCAACTTATAGAGCATTTTATACAGAACAGTGCTGTTTTTTGAATGACTCTATAAAAAGAAAGTTGGACATATAATACGGTTGAAAAGTTCCTAGGCTATATTCATAATTCATCTCCTAGTCCTGCACAGTTCTTGTTACAAAATATAAATTTGTAAAATAAAAAAACAAAAATGAATTTGTAAACTGAGAACTAACAACACGAGCCATTCAACATCGGATGCACTAGCAAATTATCCTTTGGATATTTTAACCTTCTCACCAAAACTATTATACTTTCTTTCCCTGCCTTTACCTCCAGTAGACTGACATTACAGACCTCTTCTACCTTAGGGGGGTTCAAAAGGAAGTCAGCACTTAGAGTGCTGTTTAATTGATGCAGCACTCCAAATAAAAAAAAAACCAACCCTTTAGTATAGACACTTCCCACTACACAAAAACCCCCAAACCAAACTATAAAACATGCAAAACCGATCTGTTAATATTCTTTTGACTCATTAAGTGAAGCACTGTCAGGGCTGAGGAAATCTGATATTTACAATAAAACCTGGCTGATACAGGTGATAAAATACTGCACTAAAAAATACTTTTTTTCCCCCCTCAGCAAAGAGAATGCTGACATTTAAATAGTGAGAGAAAACAAACTAGCTTTTAATTTGAAAAGAAGTGAGAGGGCATTTCTTTGCAATCCCAGGAGAAAGAGGCAACAAAGTATATCTCCTGATGTTGTGAGAGAGCTGTCAAATGAAGCACACACACTTGCCTCATGCAGCTGGAAAAAAATTTTGATATTGACTATTACAAAACATTTGGAAACTAATGGAAGGTCTTAGGCTCACTGGTCTGTTAGGAAAGGAAACAAAGATGATCATCTGCATGATTCTCGGTGCAGTATATGAATTAGTTCTAATGACCACACACCCAAATATCTCCAGAGAAGAGAAACAGCCACCAGAGGTATGTCTTAAATTGAGGTTTCAAAGAATGAGAGCCTCATGGTTCTGCCCTGCTGCAGCAGAATTTAGATTCTTCCTGCAAGATCTCAAATTCATGAAACATTTGGAAATTCATACTGTTACCTCTGAAGCTTCAAATGTCAGCAACAATTGACTCACCAGAGCCTGAAGTAGAGCAGAAAGTATGGGCCAAGGTTTCCTTTCAGGGAGAAAACGGGACTTTGGAACTCAGCTTCTGAAATGTGTAAGGTAAGGGCTGTCACCTGATGACCACCATCTCCTCATTTTTGTAGAAGGGCCTCTAGTGATTGCCTGACACCTGCTAAGGCTTAGGACAAGGTTCACCTTTAGAATAATTCTTGATGAGAGTCAAGATGGAGCTAGAATTACAATTTTTTATCTACAGCAATTCTTTGGTAGTCTCAGGTTAGCTGCTACAGCTGACCAGAACAGGAAGGAAATTCTATAAACTTAGTTCCACCAAACTCATTCAACCTCTCAGGTCCTGTTGCAATGCCAGCATGGCTCCTTATTAAGTGCCACTACTGGGGCATATGCTTAGTTAGAGGAATGTGCTGGCTAATTTTACACTGAATAACAACTAGAAGGAAATAACCTTTGGTCTAGGTTAGAAACCTACAAATGACTGATTTCCTGTCACCTAAGTAATCCTTTCAGTAAACTGATGTATTCATAGGTACAAACAAGCATTTTGTCCACATGGCTTTTTGCTTTGTCTCCCTCTTCCTTTTTATACTATTGCTTCTATTTACATGCCTTTGTCTTCACTTTGCTGTGAACAGAAATATCAGAAACGGATGTTTAAAGGAGAACTGCCACACGTGGCTCTTTTGACTAAAGCCTTATTCTTTCTCACAAGGTTGAGGCAGACGTTTATCCAACAGTTTAACATTTAAGTATTGTGCCTTATACACTCTACTGCTACTTACGCTCTCCTTCTCCAAGGAGAAGGACACATCAGCATAAGCTGGTGGCGCTGTTTGCATGATGCAACGAACTGTAAGAGCCCTCCCCTTCATGCCTTGGTACATCCCAGAGGAACTACAGTGACCGGCATGCCATGCTCCAACTCGGGAACAGCCCCGCTGCTGGCAGATACCTGTAACCCAGCACACAACAGGTGCACAGGAACACCTGTGAACTCCGTAACATTATAGTACATGCTTCATACATGGGAATTTAGCGTGTACGTGTCCGACACGGACATTAAAAGGAAAGGAGCAGAAGCACCTGACACATACCAGGCATTATTCATGCTGCTGGGGAAAGTATGCGTAGGCTGCTTCCATCACCTCCTACGTTTCACTTTGAGCCATAGCTCCTACAACTTAAAGTCATCCTGCTTTCTTTTCAAATCAGTGCAAAATAATTACTCATGGTTCCTATCCCAGAGTGAAATTAGGGATGAAACCAGAGTGGGTGTCACTGTAAGGAGAAGGCTGCGGACTGCTTCCATCCCAGATGTTCATTCCCTGAACTATGCCCCCCAGACCAGGCTCTTGTCCCTACCACTCTTCCAGAACTTTGTTAATACAGGACACAAATCCAATCTCCAAGGATGTCCTATGAGAAGCTCAGAAAAGTTTGTTGAATCATTCAAGTGAACAAGAAGCAGATGGAAGTTTTTTGAAGCTTTTAGCAGAGTGCCTCTGGCTTGACAGCCAAAAAGCTTTCCTAGAATCATCCCCTTCAATGATCAAGAAGCTTCACTGCAAGCAAGTATTTAAAGCACATTAATAAGCAACTATAAAAAGATCTCCATAAAGACAGTGCTCTGTTTCAAGGCTGGGCCTACAAGTCAAAGTCCATTATCCTACAATTACTTAAAATTAATCTCCATTTTTCCTTCTTAGTAGGTTAGTCAGAAACATGGGGAGAGGGAGGGAACAGTTCTAAATTTCAAGGTATGACACACTCATTCTTTAAAGTTCATGGTTTTAAAGAGGCAATTAGAGTAGACTCTAGCAGAAAAACTATTTCACATAATATAAACATTCTTATGAAATGCAAGGCATGCCTAAGTTTTGACTGATAAAGAGGTAATTTCTCCTCCTGATCAGTAGACAAATTAACTTCATAACCAATAAATGATTCTGCATCTTAGTAAATATTTTATTAAAGCCAGCACTGCCAGCTCCACTGACTTAGAAAGAAAATTAAGTAATTCCTGTTGACTGGCAGTTACATTCTGTACTTTCCTAAGGTCTAAAAATGGTATCAGTTCAAAGGTCCATTGTCTCATTTTGTTTGTCAAGCCAAAGTATACAGACTAAACCAGAATCTGCTTCTACATACCCTGTACTACAACCACCAACATAATCACCACCTCTCAACTTCTGTATGAACACACGTTCGGAAAAGTTAAGATTATACGATACCATTTAAGCAAAATAAAGTGATCCTGTATGATCCTTCCAGACATCTAAATATAGCCTGGCTCATATGAATGACTTATTTCTTGCCACAAGAAGGAGGGGTCCACCAGGTCAGGCCACTTCTGCAATAATTTGGAGATGCTCTAAACTTCATTTGCATAGCAAACTAATTTTCAGCTAAGGCAGTAATTTACTGTGTTTTTCCCCGTTGCTATGTGCCTAGTCACACTGCTCTTGACACTTGTAAGTAGGCAGTTTGAACGCTTAGTCCAAAGCGTCTCTTTTCTACTGTTCACTGACGTGGAAGGTCTCTACTCTCACCAAATCCACGGGAACAACTCTGGCGATGCACTAAGAGCCATAGCTCCAAGAGGAAAGAAAGATACAATAACCTGATCTTTCCTAACATACAGAAAACTCGCATGTTACAGGAAAACTATACAGTGGAATGTGCGGTCTCACCTTCTACTATTTCCAACAGACTTTAAATTTCCAACAGGTTTTAAAAGACACCACTTTTAGAAATTCCAGCGGGCCCTATCCTCCCCAGTCTCCACTGACAGCCACCAGCCGTCAGGAAAACGAAGCCCAGCCGACACGAGCCTGTCGGGAACCGACCTCCGCGAGCAGCGAAGTCAAAGTAAAACGCAGACACGAAGCCGCATCCCAAGGCTTAAGGTCCAGGTCGCGACTCGCTCCCTCCGAAGGGTCGCCCGCAGGCCCCCGGAGCTCCCCCCGCCCCGGCCCGGGCCCGCGGTACCTGCGCGGGGCCGGCAGTGCTGGCGGCGCGGCGGCTCATCCCGCGCGGGGGCCCCGTTCACCCGCCGCGCCCCGGCCACGGGGGGGCTGCGCGGCCCCGGGACCGCGACCGCCGCCTCCAAGCGCCGCGGCCGCCGCGGGGCTCCGGCCAGCGCCCCTTCTCCTCGGTGCCGGCCCCGGGGTCTCGCCAAGAGTTCAGCGCCGGCGGGGGTGTGCGGCCGGGTGCCGGGCCGGGGCTGCCGCTGCTGCTCTCAGAACCGCGGGCTGCGCCGCACCGCCACCACCGCCATCGCCGCTGTTTGTTTTCATCCGCTGCGGGCAGGGGGGGAAGGAAGGAAGAAGGGAGGGAGGGGAGGAGGGAGGTGCCTGGGTGTCCGCGGCGGCACTTTCCGCACAGAGCCGTCACTCCCCGCCTGCTCTCGCCGCGCCGGGACCGCGGGCCGGTGGGGCAGGAGGTGGCCGAGGTCGAGACAAGCGGGGCAGCGCCCGGCGCCGCTCCCGCCGGGAGCCCCGCCGGCTGTGGCGAATCTGCCGCGGCGAACGCGGGGCCGGGCCGGCGGGGACCGCTGGGGAGCGGCCTCGGGGCGGGTAAGGGCCGGGCCGAGCCCGCGGGGGTCGGGCCGCCCGGGAGTCAGGGGCGCCCGGAGAGGGCAGCGCCCGTTGGGCCTGTGGGACCCCCCGACGGGCTGCCCGCGGTTCGTGTCTGTCCTGCCCAGGCGGCGGCCACTGGAGACGGCTCCAGCACCCCCCCGCGTCACGGGAGGTAAATTCCTGCCAGCGCCGGGCAGAGTTGTCGGCAGCCCACCTGCTGCCACCCCTGTGTTTTTAAAAGCAGATACAAAGAAGTACAGAGATTTGCTGGATGGTCAGAGTAAAAGGAAAATAGTAACGGAGCTCACCAGTAACAACTGTTCTGAGTCTCCTTCCCCTTTACTTTATGCAGGTGAAGCCTCTGGGAAAGCCCTGTCACGGAGGAGCCCCAGGGGACCCCTGGCCGTCAGCCATGGCTGTACCTATCGCGGTTCTTGACTGCGACCTCTTGCTCTATGGCCGCGGACACAGGACTTTGGATCGCTTCAAGCTGGAGGATGTCACGGACGAATATCTAGTATCCACGTACGGCTTTCCCCGACAATTCATTTACTACCTGGTGGATCTTCTGGGTGCCACTCTCTCACGCCCTACGCAGCGGTCCAGGGCCATCAGTCCAGAGACACAAATACTTGCTGCTTTGGGTTTCTATACCTCTGGCTCCTTCCAGACTCGCATGGGGGATGCAATTGGCATTAGTCAAGCCTCCATGAGCCGTTGTGTTGCCAATGTAACCGAGGCATTGGTGGAAAGAGCCTCACAGTTTATTCACTTTCCTGAGGATGAAGCTACTGTGCAGAGCCTAAAGGACGACTTTTATGGGCTGGCAGGCATGCCGGGAGTGCTCGGGGTGGTTGACTGCACCCATGTGGCAATCAAAGCACCAAACGCTGAGGACCTGTCCTATGTGAACCGAAAGGGTCTCCATTCCCTGAACTGCCTGATGGTGTGTGATGCCAGAGGAGTCCTCCTCAGTGCAGAAACACACTGGCCAGGCAGCCTGCCCGACTGCACAGTGTTAGAGCAGGCAGCCCTCACAAGCCAGTTTGAAACTGAGCTACGTAAAGATGGCTGGTTACTTGGTAAGGCAATTTTTCCTCCTTCTTTTCAGTGGAAAGTCTACTATATATTGTCTCCTTATTGAGTCAAGAGCCTCAATGCTTTCCTGCCAGTTGCTTTGAGATTTGTGATTCAGTTTGGACAATCCTTATCTTAGAAGTTTAGAACAGTAACTTCCAATCTGTGTTTTATACAGTCTGGTTATTGTGTGTATTAGTTTACATTTATTCTGTTAAAAGCTTGTTTTCAGTATCTTACACCTTTCTAAGCTGAATTATGCAATTTTTAATTCTAGATAGGGTCCCTGTCTAGCTGTCTTTCACTGGTTTATGCAGTAAATGAATTCACTTAAAACTCTTCCATGTGTTCTACCAGGATTTTCTTGAGTAAAACTGAATGCCTTTACTTTGTCACATTTGTAAACTGGAGTTATTGTTGCCCTTTCATGCCTTCTGTTTTAGCCAGAGAAATAAGTTATTCTGTATCTGCTGTACCAGAAAACTGAGAGTGAGGAGCTGAAATCTGTAGCTGTGGGTGTGTAACCTTCTCCTTTTCACTGCTAACAGGTGACAGCTCCTTCTTACTGCGGACGTGGTTGATGACCCCTCTGCATATCCCCGAGACACCTGCGGAATACCGGTACAACATGGCCCATTCTGCCACTCACAACATCATCGAGCGGACGTTCAGAACCATTCGGTCGCGTTTCCGCTGCCTGGATGGGTCCAAAGGCACCCTGCAGTATTCTCCAGAGAAATCCAGCCACATCATTCTGGCCTGCTGTGTGCTTCACAACATCTCCCTGGAGCACGGGCTGGACGTGTGGTCTTCGCCAGCCACAGGACACATGGAACAGCCGGAAGAAGAGTATGAGCAAATGGAATCAGTGGACTCGGAAGCTTGTCGTATTCGTCAGGAACTTTTACTTACCCATTTTAGCTAATGAGTAGAAAGCCTTAGAAAAGGCTTCTAACAGTTCATCTGGGAAGTTATCCACATCAGATATGCCCCTTCATCTTCTTTAAGTCAGTAAAGACCAAGCAGATGTGAGACAAGGAGAAATTTTACACTCTTCATTTCAGGCGAATTTTTGAACTTCTCTCAGTTTCGTCAGAGATGCAATTTAATTGTTAAAGTCTCACTGTTGTGATACTTAGAGGCTCCCCTTTTACCTGACTTAGAGAACAATGACTAACGTGACATCAGTGGAGAAATTTGGGAAGTTGGCTTTGATAATGATGAAAAATATGTAAACTTGCACTTTTTTACAAAGCAACAATTCTATGTTACTTTGTAACCCAAAACACTTATGATTGATTTTTAAACAGCATTTCACACAAATTAAAATTCCATGTGAATTCGTGTCTACCACGAATTCATGAGCAGAAAAGCAAACATTTATCTTTTTATTTGCAGGTATAAATTCTTGCTAAATACCTTTTTGCTGTTTTGCAGATCTCACAAAAACCAATGATTTCTCTGAAAGCTAAACTGTGTTCTGGGAAGGGTCTGGCTTTTTGCTTGCACATATCCAGAGAGTCAAGAAGAGTTGAACGTTTCTTCTTTCCCAGACAGGCTGGAGAAGACATTAAGCTATGGTTGACTGTCAGGTACTTAACAGACATCAGGACATAGGCAGGTGAATGTTAAGGGTCTCGTTTTTACTAGATATGTCTGCTGCAACAGGAGACTTGTCATCTTGTTGACTGCTGTAAAAGAAATGTCAAGGACTGACTGGGTCACAGAAATTGAACTGATTGCAAAACTTCTTTTAGATCAAGCTGAGGTACAGAAAGGCTGCTCTAGCACTGCTGGCAATCTGCCTCTTCAGTGGAATGAGATGACTGATGCACACTGTTGTTGCTGGCACAAGGCCGGGCAGTTTCCTGGCAACCTTCTCCTTCTAAAAGACTCAAGTGTTTCCAAGGATCTCATGACAGCAGTCTGAGAAAATTTTGTTTCTTACATTTTATTGTTTGTTGGGCAGTAAATGAAACAAAACAATGGGGAATGCAGAATGCTACAAAATTGTAGCTACTTAACGTAGCAGTGCAAACACCTGGCACAGCAGGTCTGTCCTTTTAGAGGAAATGAGCCTGGATCACGCCCCACATTTGAAGACTACAAGAGTATGGGACGTATTTTGAAGTGCAGAATGGAGAAGCAGGATTAGATACAGTCTGCCAAGTTTGCAACGGCAGTAAGCATTTTCTATCTTACAGAAAACCAAGCATGCTTTATGATGTGTAAGCAAGATGTTTTCAGAAGCCTCGATGAGAGCTGTAAAATTTACAACAATCTGAGATGTAATTCCATTTTCTTTACATACCTTCCCGTGACATATCATATAGGAACTACTCTTGGTCACTGCGGTGAAACTCCTGCTCCTTTTAGCTAGGAAGAAGCAGACGAGCATTGTTTTCTAAAAAAATAAAAAAGGCATTTTTAGGGTAAGAGTTGCTGCTATATAAGGTGCCTGATGGCTCACAATCACATCTGACGGTCTGTGCTAAAAATACTGATCACTAGACCAAAACACCAGCAGTCGCTGAATGAGCTGCATGGGTGATGCTGAGGTCAAGTGAGACTTGGGCATGTGTAGGTACAAACACTGTCACATAATAACAAGCTGGAGTTTCTCAATTTATGCTATGAATAGCTCTCCCCAGCATGTGCTGAGGCCAGAGAGAACTCAGAGTGGAGGCACTTCCTGGAAAACATTTGCTGCTCAGTTTTGTCTTCTTTCAGCCACTGTCACTTTTGGTAGAGTTTAATTTCAAAACAGATTTCACTGTTCCTCAGTTTGGGCAAAAACTGCATCAGGCCACACCAGACAAAGCCAATCCACTGAACACAACTATTCTTTCCTGAGTCAGATGTCAGAACACTTCTGTTCACTTGGGAAATGTAGGGAGCACTTTGCCCCACGTACTCCTAAGCAGCTTCCTTCAAAACAATTCACCTAACACTTTTTTCCCTCAGGTTTAGGTAATATTTAAATTGACAGCTGCGATTCATGTTTCTTCCCTGTTTTCTAGCTTCTCTGTACTTTCAGCTCATTTTGCCAGCTGCATTTCAGGATGCTTACAAGATTGTGCACTGTCAGAACTTTGAGACTTAAAGTCTACCCTGACCATGTAATACCTGATAAGTCTCAGTCACCTGTTAAAGAGTGAGAGTGACTGGCTGTTCACAGTACTGCAGTTTTCACTTCTTGACTAAATTCCCTGTAAACCCCATCATCAGCCCTTTTCCCTTTTCGGTGTTCCCTTAAGATACTCCCTCAAAGCTTGGCTGGCTATGCTGCAGGCTGCCTTCGCTCCTGCCAATCCCACATATCACATGCTGACTAGGTTTTCCTAGAATCATAGAATGGTTTGGGTTGGAAGGGACCTTGAAGATCATTGAGTTCCCACCCCCCTGACATGGGCAGGGACATTTTCCACTAGACCAGGTCACTCGGAGCCCCATCCAACCCGACCTTGAACACCTTCAGGAACGGGGCATCTGCAGCTTCCCTGGACTGTGCCTCAGCAGCCTCACAGTAAAGAATTTTTTCCTAATAACTAATCCAAACTTACTCCCTTTCAGTTTGAACCCATCCCCCGCTCCTGTCACTACATGCTCTTGTAAACAGTCTCGCCCCATCTTTCTTGTAAGTTCCCTTCAGGTACTGCACGGCTGCAATTAGGTCACCCCGAAACCTTCTCATTTCCAGGCTGAAAAAAAAAATTGAAAAAAATTGTTTTCTGCAAATTGCTTTGAGATTTGTGGTTCAGTTTGGACAACCCTTATCCTGGAAGTTTGGAACAGAACTTCCAATCTGTTTTATACAGTCTGCTTACTGTACGTATTAGTTTACACTCATTCTGTTAAGAGCTTGTTTGGGGTATCCCAAACAGCTCTGGGCTGAGTTGTGCAGGTTTTAATTTCCGGCGCGGTCCCAGCTCGGGTCGGTGCCGCGGCCCTCGGGGCTCGACTGCTCTCGCCTGCCCTCCGTCGCCCCCGGGCGGCGGTGGAAGACTTCGTCGCTCGGCTGGCGCTGCCTGGCGGCGTTCTAGCCTCGGCTGCTCGGGCCTTGGTCCCGCGCTCGGCGCCGCCGCCGTTCGGGCCCGCTCGGCGCTCGGCTGGCCCGCCTGGCCGGAGCTTGGCGCGGCGGCGGCGACACCGACCCGGGGCCGCTGCGCCCCCGGCCCCGCCCGGCGCCGCCGCCCCAGGTACGCTCCGGGCCTACGCGCGGCCGGCCCCTCGACGAGGTCGCGCCGCCGCTCACGGGCGGGCGGGCGCGGCTGTCCCCGCGGTGGCGCCCCGGAAGGCAGCGGGACCGGCCCGTGCCGGGCCGCGACGGGCGGAGCGCGGCCGGGAAGGGGAGGGTGGCTCGCTGCCGGGGCCTTTGTGCAGGAGCTCCGGGGCCGCGGCCTTCCAGGGGAGGGGGCATCGGGGAGGCCGCTGCGCTGCCCCGGGCCGGGCGCTGCCGCGGGAGGGCGAGACCGCGGCGGTGCCTCCGTCGGCCGGGGGGGACGGGACGGGAGCCTCCGAGGAGAGCGGGGAGGGGCTCCTGCTCGCCACCTACCCACCGGAGCCCTCCTCAAACCGGAATTTGTATCCGAGTTTGGGTGCCTTGCGCTTCTCTGCTCATCGCCCCCACTTTCCCGAGGGTCCGGTCCGGCGGCTGGGCTGCTCTGGAATCATGTTTTTTTTTGTCGTTGGTGTTGTTGTTTTCCGCCTTTACCCAAATAAAACATGTAGGAAGTGTTGGTTGCTCTATCTGTTATGGTATTCGCCTTGTGTTGCAGAACATTTGCTTTTGAAAGTAGTGTTTGGCATAAAATGCGTTCAGGTGTGCTTCCAGTTACTTCTTGTCTTGTGAGGGAGCGAGCCCAGCTGATTCACCAGCTGTGGGAACGTTTTTTGTTTTCATCTGCAACATTTCTCCAGACAACACCTAAATTTCTGTAGTGATTGTGTGGTGTTTTGAGATTACTTGTGGTCCTGCCGGTACCGTGCGTTCAGCTGCCTTTGGAAAGCAATTTTTCCTGCACTAAAACAGCGTTTCATCATCAAGAGATGCTGTAGGTGGTTACACGTAGTTTTTTGCCCTACACGCTTTTCAGTGTTGTTCTGTTGTAACAGACTGATTTAAGAGTTGCTGTTATCCAGGTGCAAGCTCCTCCTCAGGAAGATTAGTTGTATGAGTGTGAAGTCTGTGTAAATGTGGTCAGTGCTCAGTGCTGCTCCATTTTCTCCTCTGTATGAAGTGTGCTTTGGTCTTTATTTAAAAACCCAGTGTGTTCTTCTATATTTGTCCTTGTTTACTGCTCCACCCAGCTTGGTGTCCTCTGCAAGTGTCATCTGGCTTCTTTGCCTTTGCCACTCCCATCCTCTTTCAAATTGCTAATGGGAATGTTAAAAAGGGACCTAAGAATGACCTGCTGGTAATGTGCACTTACTGCCAGTCCATTACTGGATTATTTAAGTTTGTTGTTGGGTCAGTTTTGAGAATGTGATGCAGATTTGAATGCCTTATGGGTGACATAGGCAACAGGACCTGAAATTCTCTGCTGAATTCAAAATCCTTTTTTATGTTCTGAAGGGCTGCTGTAATGCATTTTCTAACATTCAGAGCTGTTCAATGTAGCTTGTGTGCCAGTTCTGGAGTTCACAATTGATGCTTCTGTAGGTTTGGGTTTTTTTTCAAATCTGGTCCACTGATGTTTCAGCAGTCACGAGTAAGTGTGTCGTACTCCTCTGCTGATTTGTGCCAGTGTGGCCGTTAATGAGTAGGGCAGTTCACTAGCATTTATATTTTTCCTAATGCTTGAAGTGAGGAATATATTTGGATCCAGATATCTGGGTTTGCCTTTTCAGATTGAGTTGCTGGGCAGTTTATGCTGAGAGTTTACTTTGCTGACAGCTTCTTCTCTTTTTTTTTTTCTTTTGCCCTTTTCTGAGTCATAACTGACCCTCTGGATTCTTGTTGGGTTATTTCCTACTTTTCCATTTTCCGTGCAGCATTTCTAACTTTTATGCAGCTGTAACAACCAGTTCTAAAGAAGGCAAGCAATGATGCTGTGTGCTACTATCCCTCTGCCAGAAGTTTGGCATTTGAATACTTATTTTTTAAGGAAACTTCTGGAAAGATACTCTGGTATCTTTTATGCCGTGGTTAGCAAGCTAACAACCCATGGCTCTTGTGGAGTTATTGTTGTGGTGAATACTTATTAGTATTACTAATGCAAATAGCATTAAGGTACTTTTTTTTTTTCCCCTACCGAGTTTGCATTATCAAGGACCCAATAAAGGGCAATAGTACATGGTAATAGTTACCTTGTATGTTTTTTGTTAGTAGCCCAGTGCTAACCCAGCAAGGAGGGTGATAGAAACAAAATATTGATAAGGCAAGGACAAAAGAATTTTGGTTTACAAAAGTTGAATGACAATGGGATGTGCCGTGGAAGAGGATTAATATTAGAAATCTTTGAATGGAAAGTTGGTAAATGGTATAGTAGTCGCCTAATGAAAGACCCATTGATTGGTTTGCTTGAAACGAGAGGAGACCCACATGCCTCTGCAAGAGGAGATGTACACGCCTGCCTCTCAGGACTTAACATGGGTTGTTAAGAACTCTGGGATTGTTGTCTGGTGTCTGTTGTCTGGGTTTGTTTTCTCCAGCTTTGGTGGACTATTGAAGGCACTCAGGACAATGAGGTGTCAGGCATGGAGAGCGTCATCTTAATCTGTGTGCTCGCACAGCTCCACTTCAGGTGTGCTCAGTGAGGTATTTTGGGCTGTGTTACAGAGTGATTCCTGCTTCCTTCTTCCTGGTATGTAGTACTAATTCTCCACCTTGAGCAGCATAGAATTGCTGACAGGAATCTCTGACCCGTGTTTTGGACACTTTCCCCCCTCTCCATTTATTTCTCCACAGTCTCAGTCCAAGGCCAAGAAGGGCAAGGGTGTCAAGAATTGGCTGTTTCTTTGTTCAGAGTTTAAGTCTTTGTCTCACACCTCTTCTTTAGTTCTCATACATCTTTGTGTGAAGACTTCAGCTTCTGTGTGGATCATTTTTGCTTTTTGTCTTGATAACTTACTTCCATGTGAGCAAGAAATTATATGGCCTGTGTTTTTTAATATGTGGTTTTGCTTCCAGTTGTTTATTACTTGGGTAAGGCGCACGTACCTTAAGTGCAGCCTTGAATGCATAAAACACTTTGTCTTCATCTTGTGGTACCCAATGCTACTTCTGCTACTTTGTTGTGTGGGCACTCCCAAATTTTCTCTTGTGTGTGATGTCACTTGGGGGCACTTGGCTGTGGCCCTTGAGGTTGAGGAACCTTGATGTGACTTTGAATGTAAACACTGGGATTTTGAATTGAAAATTTCTTCACCTTTCTACCTAATTGAGAATAATTCTTTTAGGGGGTTAATCTGAATTCTGTGTTGCTCTGTTTGTCTCTCTCTCTCTGTTGCTGTAGCTGTCTCTTCTCTCTGACCCTCATTTCCTGCTGTGTACGGTACTTAACAAAAGATGCCATGGTTTGAGTATGGAATTGTGGAAACCAACTCTTGATCTTCTGGATCTCAGTTCTGCTGTTTGACTTATCTTACAGTTCTGTGAAATTATGTTTATTCTCGTCCTATCTTCTGGATTGAAACTAATATCTCTCTTCTCAAGAGTTCATTAAGTTTATGTGGAAATTGTAATAATAGTCAGGAAAGTGCTCCATATTCTCATTGGTAAATGAAACTGTCAGACTCCAGATGTGGCTGATCACTTACATTGATTTTTATTACTTCCCTTTTTATTTTTACCATTCATTTTCTGACCTTTAGAAGTTGTTACCTGCAAGCTTCTCTCCTACTTCTTCACAATTTTGCTGTAAATAGCTAGCAATTTAGTGTATTTCTTTTGATTGAAAAGTTCTCCAAAGCATATTCAGCTCATTTAATCCAGACTGGGAAGACAAATTAAGATTCTAATGGCAATCAGCTCCTCATGGCAGTCATACAGGATCTTGAAATGACAATGTACTATTGACATCTTTGTAATGTAATTGAATTTCCTGAGCTGTTTGTAGTTTCAATTTAAAACACAGCATTGAATTTTTCAATCATGAAGCACTAATACAAGTTATTTTTCTTTAGGAATCCTGTTCTGATTTATGTGGAAGCACTTACTACAGTGGATACAATTTAGAGCAGTGGGTTTAGTGCATCTGCAGAAGATTTGCTTTTGAATTACTTTCCCACCTCTCTTTGGCCTTGATCAAAGAAAAATTTCAGCTTACAGAACTATACTTGGGGGAATATTTAAAAACTTTGAAGAGTAAAACCAGGGCCATCTAATGAAAGTGCCTTCATGGTATTAGTTTTGGACTCTGTTGCATAGTTGCATCATAAACTTGCTGTCTCTCCTCCTAAGGCTTTTTAATAGTGGTTTTTTTTTAATTCTCCATATTTAGGGGCACTTAGTTGAAAACTGGCTCTTGCTCTAATTAAATTTTTAAATTAAGCTGCCTTTTTTTTTTAAAGCATAATTAAGGACACATAAGTAGAAACAGAACAAGAGAATGGATTCTAGTTTTGCTTTTTTTCATTGTTTTGGTTAACCATGCTTAAGGTAATTGTTTGTTACTCCTCTGTGGACTGCTTTTGTTTGTGGGTTAGCCTTTTTTTAAGATTCTAGTGCAATGTAGCTTTATTTTCAATTTTCTGTTCATTTAGGTATTACTGCAAGTTATCTTGAAGTTTGCTCTATGCAAAATGCTTTTTGGTGTTTGTTTTTTTTTGGTTGGTTGTTGTTTTGTTTTTCTTTGTTTTTTTGCTGAAGAGCTAATATCTCTGCAAATGGTGACAAAGATCATATAGGAGTATCACAAATGGAGTTAAGGAAAGACCAATCATGTTGTTTGAAGTAAATTTAAACATGTAGCTGGTCAGGTACATTGCCAGAAATTCATATGGTCGTGTCACTTAATAAGGAACATAGTCCCATTCTTCCAACACTTGTGTTAAGTTTTGACGTGTGCAGCTATTCTGGATATGAGTCATGTCACCTATTTTTTACTGATTTTGTTGTTTTATAGCATTGCTCAAATTCCAGTGCTACATAGTTCAATTACTTACCAAACTAGGACTCCTTGAGTTGTCTTGTTTGTTTAGCTGAGTTGATGCAGTGCAAAGAGGGCAAATCAGCTTTTTTGTTTTGGTTTTGCATAAACATTTTTTTAGTTTTGCTCAGTCTTTCAAGTGGAGACATGAAAAGGGTTAGTGGGAATGGCATGACATTTGGTATGAATTGAATCAGTATTTTTAATAAAGTTGCAAGTATAATTCGTATCCTCAATCTGAGATAGCATTTCTGGGTTTCTTAAATGATATTGTTTTGTGCAGTTTAGGAAAACGATGGCATCATAATCTCTGTATTGCAGAAGAGAGGGAAACATGGATTGTAAACAAGGAAGGGAACTGAAAAAGTCCCTGGAGCTGTGTGATTGCTCATATATGTTCCAAATTATGTTTTAGTCATCTGGTTTGTTCTTGGAGATCTCCTGTCTGTGGGTCTTGAAACCGGGTTTTATTACTTAATCAATGAAGTGCCTGTAAAAGAAGGAGGGGCTGTGTAGTCTGTAGTCCTTGGCAAGATGATCTTTGACTGTTTTCAGTGTGCACAATGATTTATTCTTTGCTCTTTTGAGCTTCTGAAAAACGTAAGGGGTCTTGATAAGAGAGTTTGCCTCAAAATTGAACTGTGTAAAATAGAAAGGAAGCTGACTTGTAGAAACTCCTTTGAGGAAATAGCGTGTCTTGTGACTGCAGCCTTCATTAGGATCACTGTGAAGATAAAACATTTGGGCTTAGTGCTGCACGCACTGTTTTCATGCCTGTTTCGTGATCTCCTGATCGTTCTTGGAGAACCCACACACATGTACAATAGCAGGAATGCTAAATTATTGCTAATATTTATTAAATTACTAGAATGTATTAAATACATTCTAAATAAACAGTTCTCTTGAATATATTGCTGGTGTTCCAAGCCTGAGATGCTGCAGTTTATAGTTTGGAATAGTTGCAATGGCACACTCCATTGTTAGTGCTGGACACTTCACTTACAGACATTTTGAAAACAGAAGTAACTGGCTTACAAGATAGGAAGGCCCTTGGCCAGAGCAGGGATAGTTCACGGTACTAATAATCTGTTTCCTCTTCTGTTCTAGAGATAAGTTTGCTTGTGGTTTTGCAAGACAGTGACTTGCCTCGTTGTTCACAACATGGGTTTTTTTGTTCTGTTTTGTTGTGGTTTTTTCCCCCCCTGTGTGTTCTTTTAATACAAAGTTTACAATTTGCATTGGCCCATAAGCTGTGTGGATCATATCCATTTTACAGTCAATGTGTTCTGGAAGTCTTAAAACTCAATAAAGGGACTTTGAGACAGAAACTACCAGCACATGCTTTCTTTCCTCTGCCTTTTCTAGGGAGGCTTATACATGTGTTCTCTCTGTGGATTCCAGATTGCGAAGTCAGTGACAACTTTTATATTTCACTTAATGTTGCCTCTTTCTTCATCAGTCGCTTGAGATCTTTGGGCAGCAGTATTGTCTGAAATTATTTGGAGATTTCTATCTTCTGGATAGATCTTCCTTTATAAATAGCTTTTACTGTTTGCAGCTTTATTTTTGTTTTTTTTTAAAACACTGATAAAGCTGTTTACACTGATTCTGTACACACACATTAGAAAAGGCTTTTAGTATTGGGCTCAGCGTGCAACCACAATGTCCTTTGGAGTGGTAATAGATTTGAAAGCTGAAGGCCACATGGAATAACTTTTTTCCCCAATGGAGAATTGAATAACATGAAATAGATAGCATTCAGATATTATTCTTTGTATCAAAGCCAACTGTGCTCCCAGCATGGAGGTACCGGAATTGGCACGAAGTTAGTTGCACCAGAGATGGGGAAGGGGCATGTTAAGAGATGGGACCATAATCTCTGTAAAGTGCTGAAGTTTCTAACTGGAATGGTAAACCATTTCATAATGCATAAAATATCTTGACATCCTTTCTATATGGCAATTTGAATGTGCTTCTTCTTATTTCTCTTCTCTCCCTACCTTTTTGTCAGTGTTTTCAGGGGCTCCTGTACCAGCATGAAGTTTTACCAGTTTGCTGCTTTGCTTTGGTTTTCTAGAGGTTCAGTGTCATAAAAGTGGCAATTACAAGTGAGCTTGTATCACTCTAATGCTGGGAATCCTTCAGGCCTCTTCGAGAACAGCTGGTACAGAGCAAGTAAAAGGCTTGGGGTTGGGCACTGTAATGCTCTTTCCAAAACTGTAAACAGCCCAGCATGTTGTCCTGAAATGCCCTGAAGGGCGAAAACTGTTAAGGAAAGAAAGCTGCCAATTATATAAAAATTTCTTGAGTCTCCACTTTCAGAATTTCTTTGGTGCCCTGGACCACATCCAGGGCATCAGCTAACCTTGCAGTTGTTGGGCTCCACTTTTGGTCATCCTAATTAAACCAACCAAAACTGTTTCTGCCACCTCCCCCCCCCCCAAAAAAAAAAAGGAAGAAAAAACACCAAAGAAACAAAACAAAAAAGACAAAAAGCCCACAAAACCAAAAACAACCCCCCAAAAATACCAACAACAAGAAGAATACAGAACAATACCAATCCCTGTTTAGGTAGTCAGCTGTTTATCAGTTGTGATAGCGTGGGTATTTGTAATAGAAGCTGTTACTGAATTAGTCCACCACTTGCCCGAACAGGTTTGATCCAGTGAGCTGCAAGTTTTCTTTATGCTGAGGCCCAAGAAGTATTTTCAAACCCACTGCATTTAATTTAAACTTTGTTAGTCAGATGGCTAATGAGTTGCTATAAATATGGTTGGTACTTCAATAGTTTATCTGCTAATGGTATTTAATAACAAGCTGTCATTGTTTGACTTATATTTGAGGAAAATGTTTGGAGTTGGTTTAAGCTAATTCAGGCAGGATAAAGCTTGGTCCCCAAAGGGGTCCAGGGTAACACTTAAGTCCCAGCATCATTCAAAGATACATTCAGTGTTTTCTGAAGAGATCGCAGCTTTTAAAAATGTTGAACAGCTTAGCAGGGTACTGTGAAGGCATTTGAATTCAGTTTTCTTTTGCTTACTTTTCAAATGGGATAAAGACATGAGTCAGAAGAAGCTGAAAAAATGAAGGACAGTCCCTGAGGAAAAAACATCGAGGTCAAACACTCAGGAAGCTCAGGTGTTAAGTGTCTGTTATAGCCAAATTAGTTGAATAAATTAGGACACATACACAGAGATTTAGATAAACTGTCTTAGGGTATGTACTTGATTTTATATAGTGGTGGAGATCTATCAGTAAGGTGAAACTAGAAGTTCACTGACTGCAGTTGTAGGTATTATCTGTCCCTTTATTTTACAATATGTAAACTTGCCTACCCATGGCATAAATAAACATAAAGTTATTTGTTAAACCTCTTGATTTCCTTGTTGCTATTGTACTTGAGGGAACATTGATTCTTCTGAAAGGGCTGAAATGTTGCTAGGTTGTCAGAGCTTTCTCAGGGGTAATTGCGTTATCCCACTTGTAAATTATCAGGATCTCTTAAGTTATGTAGTTTTTTTGGCCTTTAAAGCTACTGAAAGGCTGTTCCAAAGCTTAGCGTTTTAGATTTCTTCAAACTTCCATCTTATTCCAGCTGCAGGTTTGGTCTTCCATTGATGTCCTGTTTCTGTGTTTATTCTCGGGTCATTGTAGCCATTATTCCTTATATACACCCATATAGAATATTCAGCTACTTTTACTAGACAAAACTAGACTTACAGTTTCCCCCTGTAAAATAGGCTTTTTGTTGCCTGTATTGTTCTGAGCTACCCTTCTCCTCCATGCTGCTTACCATCTGAATCCAGTAATTTCTGAACATGGGTGACTGGGGCTGTTTGCAGAATCTCAAGCGGGATTTATTAGCATTTGGTGAAAAAAGATTTTTGGGTTAGGGATTTCTATATTATATTGTGCTTTTGGATGTATCTATTCCAGTTATCCTTGTTCTAGCTTTTTTTGATCTGGGCTTTTTTAATCTGTACAGTTGTTTTTAGGAGTTTGCTTGCAGCATGACATCTTGAGTTTTTATGTTGCTTTCCGGTAAGACTTTTATTTTGTAGAATAATTCCTACCTAACATTTGGCTGACTTTCACAGATTCTCAAAAGAAGGCTTATTTTACACTGTGGAGTTCAGCTTCTCTAAAATACACGATCCCCATGCTGTTTACATTAAGCATCAGGGAATTTTCGGCTAGCTTGAATTTCATTGTGGAGAATTTCTTTTCTAGGAAAATGGATGCCTTTACTTGTTCATTGCTCCAGTACTCTTTATTGTAATTTTGCAAATGAAAACTGGTCTGCTTTATTAGAACTCATTTTCCTGGGTTATCTCTTCAGACAGCTCCTCCTTGTAAGCAGCAGCTGTCTTAATCTGTTCAGGGTGGTTTTTATTTAGGGACAGTGAGAGGAAAGAAAGGTTTACTAATGACCATTCTGTCATTTAACAGTTCATCTCTTGTGTACATGAACCTTTTTTCCCTGTATGTGTTTTTTGCTTTTTTAAGTTGCTACTTTCTTTTTCGTCTCTGTTGAATATTGATTGTTTTGTTCAATGTAACATGAACTGAGGAGGATTTGTCTTCAGATCTTTATGTTCTAGAGATGGCAGAGTAGTATGCGCACTCTGCTGGGATCAAATGGTAATAACATTGCAGCAAAGTTTCTTAGTTTACCTAATCAAAGAAACTTTTCTGGAGAGCTTTCATGGCAAACTCCAATGCACAACACCACTCAAAAGCTGTGTAACTCGGTTGCTATTAGAGTCACTGTATTTAGTTCTTTCAAAGAATTAATTTTCTTTTTCTAGACAATGTGTATTAATGCTTTCCTTTGCAGCTCAAAGTGTATCAAAAGCATTAGTCTTTGCCACTATGCATTACTTGGGTGAACTGTTGTTCTAAGAGCAATGTAGATCAAAAGATGATGTGCAGACAAGTGGAATGAATAATCTTGATAGAGTTGGCCAAGATGCCGCTGCAGTGTAAGGTTTGGTCCAATATATGATTGTTTTTATATGTTTTAAGCTATTGTGATGGAGTTGGAAGTATTTTGGACTTCGGATCTATCAGTCATCTGAACTTTATAGTGATAATAATTACTGTTATTGAAATTTGAATTATTCCCTGGAGACTCCCCTGTCATATTGTCAATTTTGTAGTACTATTCCTCTAGCTATCAGTCACAGCTCCCAGACAGGACCTAAATCTTCAAGGTGTAATCTTTTCTTCTTTATTATATACAGCAAGAGATGAAGGGAAGGGAAAAAGTTTTGAGGCCAAGTTTTAATTCCCTTTAGGTGTGGTGTGCCTAGGGCATGTGTACAAGGAAAGAGATGGATACTTTCCAAGTAGTCTTTGGTTGCAGAAATGTCAAAGCTGGGTCTGTATTATGGAAGCAGGTAGCAAAGGCTGTGGGAGAGGACAGAGAGATTTTTCTCTTAAATCTAGTACTTTGGGATTCAAAACTCTTACTTCATCTGGATGATCAAGGTAAAAGCCGCCTTCCTTATCTGTGTCTTATCTTTCTAGGTTTCCATGAAGATAAACAACTGAAATGTGGATAGCCTATTTGTAGCTTGGTGGTAGTTGTCATCTGGAACCTGCTGGTGTCTCCTCCGAGTAGCTGGTGTAGTGTTGGCAGCTGAGAGCCATGAAGGTTGTCCCAGAGAAGAATGCTGTCCGCATCCTGTGGGGTAGGGAACGGGGTACCCAAGCCTTGGGTGCTCAGCGGCTTCTGCAGGAGTTGGTGGAGGATAAAACTCGATGGATGAAATGGGAGGGCAAGGTAAGGTTGCGGGATAGAGCTGCATAGCTTGATCTTGGAGTGGGGGAAGGGAGGCAGGGATTTGAAATAAATTGTCTTGTGATCGTACATTTCATGTGTTACGCTTGATATGCTCTCTGACTCTGTTCAGTTCCTGCAGTGATGTGATACTAGATATGTTCCTGCAGCGGGTTCCCCCTGTTGTCTTTGTGGCTTACAGTAAAGTATGATCATATGACTCTTGCAACACTTCCTGCTTTGTTGGCTTTTTCAGAAAGTTGAGTTACCAGACAGTCCACGCTCCACCTTCTTGCTGGCGTTTAGTCCAGACAGGTAATTAACTCCTAGTTCATTCCCTGTTTCAGCAGTCGCCCTACACTTACAAAAGTGATGGAGGCTTGTGCCCATTGAGTTGTCCAGTCCCGAACAGCCGAGTGAAACTTCTGGTTCCTGACATGCATGGATGGAATGTGCTCACCTTCCTAATCTCACAGCCTCGAGCATAGTTGGTGTTTAATTTCTGAGGTACCCAGGTGATACGAAGATCTGTGCAGCCACCATGGGATTTCATAAGAAGCTAGAGGGAGTAAAAAAATTTTTAATACAACATGCTCAAGTTATGTGGCACACTCACTGGGATATCTAGGAATAAAGAACAGAGCAGAATGATGTGTGTATTGAAAGCAGAAATGGAGGTGGGATCCCTCATAACGTCACTTGATTTGACAGTTGAGATGGTATGGAGAATTGGGAATATTTTTTTGCCCCAAATTGTCACTCAGGAGTTCCTTCTGAGCTGCATGTTCACTCTGACGTTCAAGGTCAAGTTTGTGCTTGCAGATTCAGATGAGATCATATTTGCATGGACCCTGAAATCTGGCTACAGGAAGCTTTGTGGCCACTGGTGAAACAGTAGCCTCTTACCTTTTGAGCTCTGTGAGGGAGAGTTGCTGGGTTAGGTGTGAACAGACCCTAATCGTGGTCTGATTTTGCTGTACTTTCCTCATGCTAATGTTTGTCCTACCTTCTGCATTCCCAGGACCCTAATGGCTTCCACACATGTGAACCACAACATCTACATCACAGAGGTGAAAACGGGCAAGTGTGTTCATTCCTTGGTTGGACATCGCCGCACTCCCTGGTGTGTCACCTTCCATCCCACCATCCCGGGCCTCATAGCTTCTGGATGCCTAGATGGGGAGGTTAGAATTTGGGATTTACATGTAAGTCTTTCCTGAAACATATGTTCCTTTGCTATTTAATGGGTGGTGACTATTTTTATCTGAGTTTGTTTTCCAAATGTACCTGGTAATAGAGCTCCGAGGAGCTTTACTGGGACCTGTCTCATAAAACATAGAGCAGACCATAGCCATCCTCTTCTGTCTAGAGAGGAAGTGACAGATTCTTCATTCAGTCCTGCCAGTGAGGTCATGCTTCTGCAGGAGCTGGTGAAGGATAAAACTCGATGAATAAACTGTGCCTGTTTAGTTTATTAGAGTGGTACAGGTAGTGCTGGAGAACTTTATGCGAGGTGCCTGTTTAGCTTATGTGAAAGACATGCCATTTGTCATTCCACTGGGCATATCTGAACTGTGCAGTAGAGAAGCTGTCGCTCTGCCAGTTCTACCTAGTCTGGTGATTGGCACAGAGACAAAACACATGTACTTTTATCTGGTTGCTCTAAAATTAAGCATTTTTACAGACTGCTTGAGACGCACTTACCTACAAAAATACATCTGCGGTCATTGTTGCAAATAGCATTACATTCTAGACATGGCACATGACCTTGTATGGGAACAGCTGTTGTTGTTGCCAGGAAAGCATGTCATTTCCAATACTCTAGGCAGTCTTATAGTTCTGGCACATACATGGAAATGTAATGATCGCAAACTTTGTAGTAAACTGCTGGTGGTTCTTGATTCCTCACTCTAGGGTGGAAGTGAGAGCTGGTTCACAGATAGCAACAATGCCATTGCATCACTTGCTTTTCATCCTACGGCTCAGCTCTTGCTGATTGCTACTGCCAATGAGATACATTTCTGGGACTGGAGTCGTCGGGAGCCTTTTGCGGTGGTGAAAACAGCCAGTGAAATGGAGCGGGTCAGGTGAGTTCCTGTTCCTGGGTGAAGAGAACACTTGTATATGAAAAATGGTCAGATCTGGGGAATGCGGGGCATTCCTCTGGGATGCTGCACCCTCTGCACTGAGACAGTGGAGGGAAGTGTTCCTTGCAGTTCCTTAACTCAGCTGATAGAAAACCAGTTCTGTGAGCAGGAAGAAAAGCAGTTGGAAGTAATAGATCAGCTTGGTTGGTTTTATTTGTAATAGGACATGTGTCCGGTAAATGCCCAGAATCTACTTCACGTTGATTTGTAAGCTTAGTAATTAAACTTGTCAGCCATAAGGATGAGAGAAACCAGAAGGTGCTGGAAGAGAGTGCTGAGCTATTACTTAGGTGCACTTGTAGAGGAAACTGCATGCTTTCTTTTGAGCCATTTAAAATAAGACAATGATGTGACATTCAAGGCAAGTTAATCTCTCCCTTTGTACCAAATTCCATTTTATAATATAAAACATGCATATTCCTTTAAATTTTCTGGTTATTTCAATTGATACAGCAGTACTTACTTCCACCTTTTAACTTCTCTGTAGTGTTGCTGTGGACTGTAAAATAGCTGCAATCTTCAGCTAGATCAGTACGTTTTGTTCTTCTTAGTGCATAAACTTTTTGATGTCTTTCATAAGAAAATGATGATAATGTAGCAATGTTCTCATTGCAAATATTTCCTGTGGGGTTTTCTTCCTTGCTGTGTCCAACTTCCTGTGTCAATGTGGAATGTAAACTGATGATTGATACTCTGGCACTGCTTTTGTTTTAGGCTGGTACGGTTTGATCCCTTGGGACACTACTTGCTCACAGCAATTGTTAACCCTTCTAACCAGCAGGTAAGGGGAATGTCAGTACCTGTATTGACCGGCTAATTACAAGATGCTCTGCTTTAACCTTGGTCTGTTTCTAAGCAGCCTTATGCTTTTCTGAAAACCTGAAGTCCTCCTAAGCTGAGTTCTGTCTCACCTTAATTGGTCACAGGAATGTTCTTGTGCTATGTGCAGGGCTAATAAAGTGCTTTCCAAAATGTGTTTGTTTTGCCCTCACTGTCTGATTGGTGGTGAGACAGATGTCATGATGGTCCTGCTCTTTCAGTTTTGTTGTGACATTCTTTGTGGATTTGAAGTTATTTGAGATATTAATAATCCTCCCCTCAGCTGCTGACCCTCAGATGCTGATTCTTCTGTTTATATGAACAGTGTGTTGTCAAAGCTCACTGGGCTCACTGGGAAGAGGTTGTCTGTATCTGTAAAATGAGCTTGGAAGTCAAGCTCAAGTGGTTTCCTGCAAGTCAAGGGCTTTAGAAAGGGGCTTATCACATCCTTTCATCTGTCTGGGGTGGTAGCTGACTTTTGGCTGTTTATTTGGAGGTATAGGATTTTACCTTAAGGTGATTGAACTTTGATTGTTTCCTTCTACAGAGCGATGAGGAAGTGGAAATCTCCGTGGACAGCACAGAGATGCCTCATTATCGTCAGCGCGCTATCCTTCCATCTCAGCCTGTGAGGCGCACACCCCTCCTCCACAACTTCCTGCATATGTTGTCCTCCCGCTCCTCTGGCATACAGGTGGGAGAGCAAAACAGTGTTCAAGACTCTGCTACCCCATCCCCTCCACCGCCTCCACCACCACCACCTCCGCCTCCAGCCAGTGAGAACACAAGGGCATCTGTCTATAACAGGCTCCGGGAGCGAGTCAGCTATCCCACAGCAGAGTGCTGCCAGCACCTGGGGATGTTGTGCCTTTGCAGCCGATGCTCTAGTGCAAGACTTCCTTCTTCTCTCTTCCCACACCAGGAAAATGCACCCTCCACGTCTTCTGGGGCCACTGGCACTTCCTTCTCCTCTGTGCAGACAGAGCCTTATCAACCCCCAGAGCAGGCATCTGTAGTGCAGGAAGAGCAGGGGATACTTAACAGGCCCTCTGCTTTCAGCACAGTTCAGAGCAGCACTGCTGGCAACACCCTGCGCAACCTTAGCCTGGGCCCCACACGGCGGTCCCTCAGCGGGCCCTTGGCAGGCCACCAGTCCCGGTACCAACAGTCTGCGAGAGAGATGGCTTCAGGCTTAGGTGGGTCTGACTGGTCCAGGACAGTGCTGAACATGAGCTCTCGGTCTGAGCTGGAAGCCATGCCTCCCCCTAGGACCAGTGCCTCCTCTGTGAGCTTGCTGTCGGTGCTCAGACAGCAGGAGGGAGGTTCCCAGGCATCAGTCTATACCTCTGCAACAGAAGGGAGGGGCTTTCTGACCCCAGGGGCTGAGGTGAACAGTGGTAGTAGTGCTGGCCCGAGCAATCCAGCCAGCATCCGTAATGAGCTCCAGTGTGATTTGAGGCGATTCTTCCTGGAATATGACCGGCTTCAGGAGTTAGATCAGGGGATTGGTGGGGAGCCCAGCCAGTCGCAACAGGCTCAAGAAATGCTCAACAACAACATTGAGCCTGATCGACCAGGTCCCTCCCATCAGCAGACTCCACACAGCAGTGAAAACAATTCCAATTTGTCCCGGGGTCACCTGAACCGCTGTCGTGCTTGTCATAACCTGCTGACCTTTAACAATGACACGCTGCGCTGGGAAAGAAGCACGCCTAGCTACACACCAGGGCAGGTCCAAAGCACATTTGAGGGTGTGCCTCCAAATACCAGCCAGGTGCAGCCTGCAGAGAGAACCGAGGGCAGAGCTCCTGCCTCTAGCAGACTGCAGCTGGGCAGCTCTTCCACCCCGCAGGAGGAGAGGACCGTGGGAGTGGTCTTTAACCAGGAGACGGGGCACTGGGAAAGAGTTTACAGCCAGTCGGCTTCAAGCAGACCTGGGAATGTATCACAGGAGGCCTTAAACCAGGAAATGCCTGAGGAAAGCTCAGAGGAGGATTCACTCAGGAGGTAAGATATATGGTTGCCCTTCCTCCTCTATTTTTTCTTAAACCTTTTCCATCTAGTCTGAGTTTTTTCAGTATTTTCAGAGTTAAAAATCTTTTCTCATGTGGCTGTGTGCTACTCATGTAGAGGAAAATAGAGACATCGATGTTTATGTCTTTTATAGCTGCCGTTGTCATGCTGCAGGTGGGTTCTGAAGATTAGGACAGAGACTGGACCTCTAAATGATAGTACAGACAGGCAAAAAGGCAGGCTCTTGCAGCAGAGCTCTGGGGGAACTGTGCTCCTGGTGTTTCCCAGACACTGCAGAAGGGTGGGAACACAGGACATATTATGCTGTCCTTTGTGCCCCATACCACACATGGAGAATCTACCCAGGATTGGCATGGAAAATTGGACATGAGTAGTGAGAATTGCTTTCTTGAGTGCTTTGTCTTGTTGAGGTTGTAGTTGTTAAGTTGAAAGGGTTAAGAATAAATTTCTTGATGTTGCCAATAGGGCAGAAGAAGTCAAAGCTCTGTGTCAGTGGTTTGGGCATATACCCAAATGTGACTGTTTGGTCAAACCTCTGCAGATTGTTTGCCCTTGATAAAAGAGGTAAGTTTTGAAAGCAGCTTATGTTGACCTGGTGTGGTTGGGGACGCGCTGATCACTGAAAATTTTAGGCTTTGCTGTATTCTTCTTTTAAGAAGGTGATTCTTATTTTGGAAAGATATTTCTCTTCTACTTCAGATATGTTACAAGAAACAGGACAAGCTAAATTGAACTTGCATCAGGAAGGACCTGTACACGTTGTGTTCAGTGTCTTCACTGGCTTGTATGGATGATTCGGTTACAGTGGTACTTTGGATAGGCTTTACTGGGTTTCAGTTTCACATCTTCTCTGTCAAGTGATTTGTGCTCTCACCAGAGGAAAGGTCCAATCTTGCTGTTTCTCAGAAATAGATGCTTTGAGCTGTAGGAAAGCAAAATTTCCAGGTTGGATGCAGATGTAACTGACTAAGATGACTTTTTGCACAGGAGTGCTTGAGCAAAAGGAATTCTTTCCTCCTTCCTGCAGATAAGCTGATTATACTCTGGCTGGAACACTGGCTGCCTTTCTTGTTGCTGTAGTTGCATAGCAAATAAGCAGTGGTGGTCATAAAATTATTCATATGCTTCTAAATCCTTGTCCCAGTTTTTTTTAATAGCCTATCATAATGAGAGTCTCAAGCTGATTATATGGTAACTACTTCTTTCTTGGGCCTGAACTTACCTACCATTAATTGAAGTCAGATGTCCTCTTGTCCCCTATTAAAGGGCAGATGGGTGAGAAGGAGCTGACAAAAGTTAGCTTTAAAATGGCACTTGAGTAAGTCTTGTATTATCTTTCTTTTGAAATAGTGATACGTACTCATATCACTCTACCCTGTCTCTTGTTTTCTAGGACGAGTCACTGTAGGGTCAGAAATAACAGGGGCAAATAACCTCTTTATTAATCAGGCAATTGGCACGTATTTGGACAGTGAGATGTAGTGGGATCTGTAGATGTGATTTTTTTCTGAGATAACTGTATAATTTAAAAATACCCTGAGGCATATAATTCAGTCCACCCCAGTCTGCAGGAGCTGAATGGGTTAGTATCTAACAGTTAGAGTCCTATGACTAAATCCCTGCATCACTTTGCCTGTCACCCATGATAGTTGCTGCTGCCTGCTCCAGTGGCTGTAGCATCTGTGCAGGGTTACTTGCCTACCTGGTCACCTGAGCAAACAGTGCTTTTTTTGCTGAGACTTTAATTTGGAGTGCATAGTTTGATGCAAGAGTTTAATTCCAGAGGAATTCTATAAGATGAAACCTGTAGTAAAACCTTTCTGGAAGAGGTTGCTGAGAAGATCATAGGGACTCTTTTTTTTTGTTTGTTTTCACAGTCTCCTGCCTCTGTTATCAGACTTTTCTCAAGAGAAGGCATGGCAGGGCCTGCTTCCCTTCTGACTGAAGTAGGTTAAGTATAGGGTACTGAGGTAAGAAAGCTGGAAGCAGTAGGCACCCTGGTATTAAATGCTCATCGTAATTTCCTTGAAGTAAAACTTCATTTCCTGTCTTGATAACACATCATGTGGGCTTGGGGGCTTTATGAAATCTTTTCCCTTAAAAGGAGCCTTGCATGTGCTGCTGGTGTAATTTTCTGCCATTCTCAAATTAGCTGGTTATATTTTTCCTTATAGAACAATAACAAGTCAGCAAGCACCCACTTATGTAAGTTTTGCATAGAGTGAACATCCTCACACCAAGCCTTCGTGTCTCCCAGACCTAGGATGTGGTTTCACAGTGGAAGTACTGGAATAATTCCTGCGCAGCAGAGTCCAAAATGTCTGTTAACCTTTGCAGCTGGAGAAGCATGCAAAGATGGTGGCTAAGGGTCATTAGATGTAAGCTGTGTAATGCTGAAACTGCTGGGGAAATAGAAGAGGGGAGGATAAGCCTTCAAACCAGAGGGTACAAGTGATAACTGAATACACACTTTCAATCAATGTAATTTTGTGCCTGTTGACCTCAGGTTAATTCTTAGCATTGGAGTCCAAGTTTTGCTTGTAACCTGTCTTATAATTCTGTTCTTCTTTGTCTCTCCATTAGATGTCCTCATTGGGCAATTGAGCTCTATATTCAAAGGTCAGCTGGAAAACTTTAAATAAAAATTCGATCTGGAAACTGTATGTTCTTATTCTCCGTCCGTGGGCAGGATTTATTCCTTGACCTGACCTTCCTGGCTGAGAAGTAGCTTACTGGGAAGACATTGCTATTGAGGGTCAATTAATTTAATAGGGTAGTTTAATGAAGGCTATTCTTTGCATTCTCTTGATGTAGCTATGTCAGCTGGGTAGGGAGAGAATTCTGCTCTTTCTGATGGTACTGGACTAATTATTTTGGGCTAATCACGGAGGTATTAATAAGCATGTAGTGACATTACTCATGACTAACAGGTCTGGGTCTGGCACCTCTGTTAGGAGGAGTATGTCACTGGGGACCTCAGCAGTACAAGGAGTCCTATCACATTCAGCTTGGCCTGAAAGCAGTGTGGGCATTGAGCTGTGTCCTTCTCGAAGTTATACCAGTGAGGTATGAGTTTGGGGAAGGTTTACGATCTACATTAAGCAGAAGTTGGTGAGACTGAGCTTTAGCTTCTCTGAGGTTCTACAACCTGGTCTCATTAATTCAAATGTAGAGGGTTTTCCCCTGTGGATGTCTTTGCCTCACTTCTAACATCAAAGTGAAAAGAACCTCAGAAATGCCTGAAGTTGTCATGTGAAATGTGCTGCGTAAAACTGATGATGGAAACTGTTGGAAAGATGTAGATGAAGGGAAGGTAACTGAGCAACAGATGATAGCTAGCTTAATTTTTCTATAACTTTCTGTTAATTAAAATATGTGTTGAGGAAGCATTGTGTTAATACTGTAATCTCAGTGAGGGAAAAGATTCTCTTAAGTACTTTAAGATGTTGCTGTGTGGGCCAGTTCAGGTTGATAATGAAAAGTTGGTCAGGGAATGAAAGAGGAATGTGTCAGCTGCTTTTTTGAGAGAAGCTAGTGCCATCTTCTTAAGAAAATGATATGTAGAATCCTAGTTCATCTATAGAATATATAGTTCATATATAGAATCTGAGTTCATCAGTTAATGATAGGTACAGTGCAATGCTGACTAATAAAATTGATCCAGATTTTTTCTCTTTGGTTATTTTAATATCACACAAGTGACATCTACTGAACTAGTGTGGGTTTTTTCAGAAAAAGAAAAAGAAAATAATTTGAGTTTAAATCTGTTGTTGTTTCTGAGTTCTGGCATGGCGCCCCAAGCCACAGTATTTCTGGAATGGATGCAAAGAGCAAGCAGTGACCATGTATATAGCCGTTGACACATCTCAAACCTTATTCTGTGAAACAATACCTATAAATGGGGAAAAGGAAGGGGAAAATTGTCCTCCATAGCTGTCAGATTTAACTGCTTATACTATATGAACTGGACAATTTTGATATTGTTTACCTATTTATTTTGTCTAGAGATTTGAATGCAAATGAAAGGTGCGTCCTGTCCTATTACTAAGCAGATTTGCATGAAACCCACGTTTCAGAAGGAAACACTTATTATCCTTATTCTTCCATCAAGAAGCTTTGTCTGGCAATTATGTTAAACTTCTCTAACCGCTCCACTGCACTCATTCCAGAGGTCAAATTCTGTAGGCTGTGGTACTAGTAACTTCTGTGCCTGCATCTTATGAATGCATAATGTTTTCACCTTGCCTCACCTATTTAGTTTGACACGCAAGATACACTATTGAAGTTATCTGAACATCTGAGAAGTCTCTGAATTGTCCTGAGTAATGGTTTTGCCATGCATACAGGTAGAAAGGAGTGAGCGTATGTGAGGTGGAGGAGTTTTTGTCTGGGGACGCTTGTATAAACTCCTTTATTTTATTTGTGAGTATATAAAAGGCAGAGTCCGCAGTGCTGTGCAAATAATTGAGCTGCTGAAGTTGTACAGCTTACCAAAGGCATTGCTTTTTGGTGTGTTTTAGTATGTTGGATGCAGTGTGTACAAGTAACAAGTGAAGACCAGATTCTCTGGAACCATTTAACAGGGTCCAGGATCAAATTTTGTTTTTTCAGCTCTTATCTGAGGACTCTGATTCCTCCCGCCTGTGTTTTTGCTATGCGGTGAACCCGGTCTTTTTTCCTGAGTGAACATTGTGTTGCGCTCAGCAACAATATAGGATTGTAAACGTGATCCTGGTGTCAGTGCTGTATGTTACAAGCGAGTTTGGCTGTGCTGTGTTTCATTTAGAAAGTTTTAAATGCTCTAACTGTGGTTTCACCTGTTAGCCGAATGTGGACCTTTGTGCCCTGCTCTTGTCAGGCAGGTAGAGGCCTGACATAACACCAGGTGCCGCAGAGTGAGAGCGGTGGTACCGTTCTCACCTGCCTTGGTAGTACAGTGACTCCAGCTCATACCACATCTCTCTTCGGTCTTAATGGCCTTTCTGACACCACATAGCTCTCCATACTTAGAGCGTGTATGAAAAGAAGCACCAGTCTGTTCCGCTTGGATTTTCTCAGAACTTACTTCCATATTGCTTTGCTGCCACAAGGGGGTAATGTTGCTTCTGCTCCTTTCTCTCTCCTTTCAGAACCAGAAAGTTTCTGGGTTCTCGAGTAAAGGAAACAAGGTAGCTTGAGAACCCTCCCCACTCCGAAACTGCACCTTATCTCCTTTGTTACCATATATTTGCAAGTTCTTCAGTGTTTGGGGAAAGGCGTGAGTGTGGGGATCCGGAGGGGAAGTGGCTCTGATAGAGAATGCAGGCAAGGGAGGAGCTTAATCCTTTCGGCTTTTGTAAGAGTTTGAAAGAGAGAAATGTGGATTTGAGTTGAGACAGCTGTTTTATCTTTCTGATATGCAAGTGCTTATGAGTTAGAGCTGTGAAAGACCTTGGCAACTTTGTAGTATTCGTCTGGACTTCTTGCTTATTGCTTTCCAAGCCTGGAGCAAACCTTTCTTAGTAGTCTGCCTTCTCAAAGGTTTTGTTTTCATTTAAATGGTTGCTCATCCTCAGAAGACTTCCATAATGGAGCTCGTTTTCTGGAGGAATGCTTGGCAGATGTTGCCTGAAGTCTGGAGTGTCACCTTTTCCATGGGGCTGTGTTAATTTTCCTCTTCAAGTATGTCTTGAGCTATTACCTGAATTTTGGAGCTTTTCCATAAGAAGACAATGATTATGTTTGGAGGTGGTGGTTTGTTTTGGGGTGTGGTGTTTTTTTGCCTAATGCAAATAGGTATGGCTTTCTCATGGCCTTGAGAGGATGCTTCTTCTCGTTCTAAATTATAGACACAGTACTGACTAGTGATCGAACTGGGATCAATCTGTGGTTAAAGCAGATTGAGAGGGTATGAACACCCCCATTCCTGCCCAGCAGAGGTGAGTCCTGTATATAAAAGGAAGAATACAGTCACTTTTGCAGCTTGTTCCTGAGTTTGTGCTGGAGCCTGAGCTTCTGATGTACAGCTTTGGTTTTTGATGTAAATGACCAAGCTGATCAGATCTCTGCATGTATTGACTTCTAGTAGCTTTTTTGCTGTGCAAGGCAGTGAGTGAAAGGGTGTATGTCACTCATATCCTTGCTTTAAGAACAAAACAATCAGAACACTTCCTTGCCCCCTGCCACTGGTACAGAACTGCCTAGGAAGAGACATTTCTGTGGCTGAAATTTACCATCAAAATACAAGAGGAATGTATTCACTTTACTTTTTGAGGAGAGGAAAGTAAAGTGTGAGGGAATTACCTTATCTGAAGCTACAAAATGTGGTTTGTGGTAGAGACAGAACACATAGCTAGTGTATTCTAATTTGTTCTTTTCCTTATTTCACAAAATCCGTGTTGCTACTATTTTTTTCCTAATTGCTTAAAGCAATTGGAGCTTGCTTATTCAAGTTGTATTTAATATATATTGTGGCAGTGGTGTTGAGTTCACTGAGAAAGGGAGACTTGAGCAGGAAAAGGGCATACTTGAGCTGTGGAGAAGAAAGGCAGCAATATCCAGTGCTGGCTGCTCAGACTGCTCATCAGTTGCAATGTGGACTCTGCCTAATCTAAATAGACCTACCCAGCATCGTTTTCCTCACTCCTTAGGTTCAGGCCCATTACCTGTGGAAACTTTGCTAACATTGTGTCCTGGAATTTGCAAGTTTGGGCTCAGTGTTTTTTTAACATTATGGTGTGTAGACCTTACCTATGCTGTGGAAAGAAGGATTTTTTGACAAACCTTGTAGTCTCCATGTGTAATGTGATAGCTTTGAAAAAGTTTATGCTGTGCTGTTTTCAGGCTGGTTAAGAAATAATTACAAAGATGCTTGTTACAATTCTTGAAAATTGTGGTGATAGAGATAAGTAATATCTTAGCAGCTAGTAAGGAACAGTGGGGCAAACAGAAGTTATGAATGGATTTGCAAGCAGAGGCAAGAGGTTTGGGAAGAGGTGCTTGAGGGGATATGGCCAAAACTGTGGGGTAGGGGAATGATTTTGTAAATTATAGCCTGGACTCATAGGAGTGAACAAAGACCTAATTTGTCAGTTGTGAACATGAAGTGAAGTCATAGTCTGAAGGTGACACGAGCATTTAGACATGATAATTAGCTGCGTTTATGGGTGAGAGGTGCAGACTGTGGACACAGTTGGCAAGTATTCTTTGTTTGGCCTTTTCTAAAAATGGAAAATGCAAATTAGTTTTATCAGGAGACTAACCATAGCATGAACTATAGGAGAGGCTGCCATGATATCTGAATGGTCGGTTAATGCCTATGTAAGCTGTGAGGTTATTACTGCCACCCTGCCAGCTTTGTGATTTTTTTTTTTTTTTTTTACTTTTTTTTTTCCTAGACTGAGCCTGCTGTCTCTGTGTGGGCAGGAAAAAATTTGTTTTACTGACGTCATAGAAGTTTGAGCTCTTGAATATGCTGCTAGTTACGTAGACGAACGAGTGAAAGAAGTGCCTGTTTTCTTGCACAAATATTCCTCCCCCTGACTTTGCTGGTTTCCTGAATTAAGAATCATGTGAGGTTGCTAGAGCCCTTTTACTTATTCACTGAGAATTGGTGAGGGGGAAAAAATAATGCCTTGTGCTTCCCTCTTGTAGTGGCTAATAGAGGTCTCACTCCCTGCTGTGGAGTTTCCCCCAGTGCTTTGGAAAGCTGGACATGTATACGCAGTCTTTGCCAAACTTGCAGAGAGGCCTAAACCACCTTTTCCTTTCTTAACATGAATGTAAATTTACAGCAATGATTGTAGCACACCAAAAGAGACTCTTTTCCCCATGTTACTCTCACGGCAGCTTGATTGCAAGCTAAGCAGGTATAGAAATAACTCTGCCTTCTTAAATACCTTTTATGGTGTTTCCCTTTTCGAACCACTGCACTTCTCCTGCATTTTTTCTTTTTTGTGGTCCAGGCCCAGTGATGAGGAATTAATCTATAAAAGAAGCAGGTAAAGTTTGTTCCTCTGCAGTCTCAGGGACCTGTTTCCCTGCAAGAGTCTGTCTATGGGACTGTTCTTGGATTTCACCTGCTGCAGTGTGACAGCAAGGGAAATTATTGAAATTGGATTCCAGTGATGATTCTCAGTGAGGATGGAAGAGGTATGTGCTCCCAAACTGGCTTATGTTTTTGCATCTACTGAGGAGTAATGAGATCTAGAGCAGTGTGTGTTGGTTTTGATTTTGATTTTTTTTTTTTTTAATGTGTGTGGTGTGAGTTTTTTTTTGGGTTTTGGCTTATTTGTTTGTTTTGAGAAAGGCCTATATGAGGTGGCCATAGAACAAAGTTCTTGAATAAACACAGATTGCTTAGAAATTTAAAGACAGCTGACTTCAAACAGATAGCTATTTGAGGATACCATAAAACATATCCTGTGTCTCCAAGCCTCCCGATTTGAGGCCAGAGTGGACCAATTATGGTGATCAATATGGCCAAGGCTGAGATGTTGTTTCAGGGAGTCCTTGTATCTTTTCTTCGGGGCTCCTCTCTTGCGGCAGCCAGTGGCAAGTTCACCATAGAGCAAGATCTTAGGGAGGCGGTGGTCCTTCATCCTTGAGACGTGCCCTGCCCAACGCAGCTGGGTTCTCATCAGCATGGCCTCTACACTTGTGACTGCTGCTTGCTCAAGAACAGATGTATTGGTCACATAATCTGTAACGCTGCGGAAGCCTTTGAGAACACACGCAGGATCTCTCTCGAGGAGAAAAGGCAACGCAGGAAGAACCGTGTCTTGCTGAATATACCACCTAAGGAGTCTTTCTGTTGTGCTTTTTGCAACCGGATATGTCTGTCACGTATTGGCCTCATAAGTCACCAACGTGCCTGTAACAAATGTGGATAAAGCCTTCCCAAATCTTCGTTCGCGAAGCCCAGCCATGAAAACATATCCATTCTCAGATTTCCTGCAGACAGGGAAGAAGTGTGAATAGCTTCCCTCTCTTGAAAGCCATCCTTAGACTGTCTGTCTTCTCTGCTGTCTGCACATAGTTTCCCTGCAACCACCTGATCCAGCTGCTGCAGGGTGGGCAGCACATCCAGATAAGCTCACTTGACATGTACAATTGCTCCTGTTTCTGTTTTTTACCTAGGTGCTCTGAGTAACTGTAGTATTATGTCATGGGAATGATGGTCAATTTATGATTAATGGTGGTCTGTGACATCTTAAACTATCTAGTTGTGATTTCTAGAGCTTGTTGTCAGATAAGTCAAATTAAAACAATCTCTAAATTTCAACTTGGTTTTATTTTTTGCCAAGAAATAAGTTATGGGCAGGCCCTCACACCTTCTATTTCAGGCCTGCTTGCTGATCTAAAAGTTCTCTGTAGCTTTTTTCAGTGTGGGGAGGAGCTGGAGATGCTGGCAGTATAGTATGCATTTTTTATGCTAATACATAGCATAATTTAATCTTTAGATGTGCAGTCACTAGACATGTATTGCATTTGTGCACTCATTTTTTGTGCTCTTTAGAAATGCATACAGCGTGGTGTGCCCCAGGACAAAGTGCCCTCATCCATTTCTTTGCTCCTTATTACAGGATCTGGACTGGAGAGCTTGCAGTAGGGCAGCATGCATCTACTCTCTGATCTTGGAGCAAGAGGAGAGAGGGGAACCTGTGATCTGTCTCAGTAATACAACTGTAACCAAAATAGTGATGACTCTCTAGATTTCTCCAGTAAGCTGTTCTGGTCCGTTGAATAGCTAACATGCATTTTAAACATTTTCCACATACATATTTAACTGATTGCGCCAAATGGCTGTTTGTGTGATGATGTAACTGACCCCCTCCCTTGCTCTTCTTGAGAAAGCACCTGCTGGAACTGAAAGCTGTAAATAAACAGGGTTCATTATCTGCCAGGAAACTGACTCATTTTTCTGCTTGAGATGAATTAGTATCAAATCTTTCTCCTATCTTTCTGAAGTGGGAAGGCTGGACTAAGTGCCTGAACTACCCTGCCAGTCATCTGTTGATCTGACTTTCTTCATTACTCCAGTCTGAACAACAGCATTTTAAAGGAATTGATTGGTTTGTGGTGAGATCTCTGTTTTCATAGCCTTAGAAGCCTACGGAGATAACACTGTGGCTTCTACCCCCTCAGGAAAGACACCTCCTCTTCAATTGCCTATAGAGAAACATGAGTCCTATGTAATTATCCCAGAAGCTGACGCAGATCTGCGTGTGTGGGTAAGCAGAGATTTCTGCTGTCCACACAATCTGTGGTGTTGGGAACTCCCAGAACAAGGAGAATTTGAAGCAGACATACAGATGAAGGTAGGTAGAAGAGCCCTCAGAAGAGTAAAGCTCGTCTGCAGGCTGCGGGAGTTCAGAATGTTGCCTGTCTTCTGGCCATGCTTTCAAGCCTGTTATAGTAACTAGAAACCCATACCATGTAGCTGAATTTCTGGTCTAATGGCATGTTGTTAAGGATCTAGGTGGAGGAATGTGATGTCTGTCTTCAGCTGGGCTGAGGTGCCTGCCCTGTTCTGAGCACTGGTGTGAAACTGCCACAGTAGAGCAAAATAGCAAATACAGTAGCTTGACCTGATTTAAATTTCTTCTTCCCTCCCTGCCTCTCAAGCTTTGTCTTCTGCAAAATGAAAATGCAGGGGATCTTTCATTGTTCTTTTCATGTTGGAGTTATTGCCAAACTAATCGATGCTGCTATAGCTGGTCTTGACCCTTTTAATGTCTATCATGGATGTGTGCTTCCTCTTGCCTGTTGAAATAACGCATTAATCATTCCCTGGGTGCTGTATGATGAGGACCTCTGCATAATGCTCATTAATCTTTTGTTCTGATGTGTGGCCTTTTTCAGCAGGTGAAGTAATAGATTAACAGTGCAATCTTGGGGCTTCTTGAAAGAATCTGTCACTTTCTTCAGAGCCACCCACCTTCCCTATGATAAGCTCCAAAGGTGCTGCTGTGTAGCTCCTGTGGCATCAGGTGGTAAATGGAAGTTGAAGTTCCTAGTCAAAGAGCAGAGGTGCAGTAACATAATTCATCATGTGGGATTACTTTCTAATTAAATTGAAACAAGTAAACTTTTAAGGGTTAAACATATTCTTCTTGACACTTCGCTCCCTACCTTGTGATTAGGAGAACTCAAATCTCAGTGCGTATTTCTGCTGTTCAAACTCTTACCTACAGTTCTTTGTTTCATGTAATTATGTTCTTTTTCTCTGTACTTCTTCCTATCTTGGCTGAAGACCTTATGTACTGTCTATTTTCTGACTGAGAAATCCTTACAGCTTGTTTTCTACAGGATTCTTGCCCAGAATCAGTGAAGGGGGGAAATTGTTTTCGGTGATAACTTCTGCCTTATATCAAACCTGCTCCTCTGACAACTCCGTACCTCTAACTGGGAAGAATGTCTTCTCTGTCCCTAGTTGTCCTTCAGAGTTCTTACCCTCAAAGAGGCTGAAGTGCTCTACAAAGGCCGTGTTTGGAACGTGTCTAGACTGTGTTTGAAATATATCTGTGATCACATATTGCATCCTTGCTTTTCCTAAAGAAATGAAGTTTTCTTGTAAAGGTTACTCATTATGTGGAATAAATTTAAAAACAAAAGATGATGAAAAGGATGCCTAACAGGGTTTGAGTACCTGTAAGAAAGGCAGCCATCAACTCTTGTTCCTCATTGAGGATGAGTTTTTGGCACAGATGTGAACAAGGGAATGGAGGAATTAACTCAGAACTGTAAAAGTGAGTGTTGACGTTTTAATGAGTTGTGAAATTTTCAGGTTATTTGTCTCTTGTATATAGTTACAACTATCTTAAGAAAGGTTTGATCCTTTTGTTTGACTGTTTCTGACCTGTCTAATCCAGTCTTGATGCCAGGCTAAATATGTCTAACCATAACCATGTGAAAGCTGAAACTGTCTAGAAATGTTAGCTTAGAGGTATCAGAGCAGATTATGTTAAGAACTTAATTTTAGAAGTCATTTTTTCAGGCAATCTTTAGAACTGCATACTGATTGCTTTTTTTATTTTAAGCTTCAGTATGAAACTGGTGAATAGCAATAGTGTTTTTCTGTTTGGCAAGAACTACAAAACTTGTATGGAAAATGAAGCTGTGGAACAAAATGCATTATGATTTCTGCTTACGTGATTTCAGTTTGCTCTTTGAAAGTAGGCAACACAATACAGATGTCTGAGATAATTTTTTCCTATTCTTTTGAGAAAAGGGGAGGGAAAAATACCCAAGCCAGTGGATTGGATTTTTTGAGATTTTTAGTTGAAATAGTTTTCTAGTGTTCTATCGAGGCTATTATTTATCTCCAAGAATTAATTTGGCTTGTTAACAGTTAATAATTGAGTTAGGATTTGAGGGAGGGGAGTGGTGTTATTGGGCATCTGGAGAACATTCAACTGTTTTCATGCTTCAGCTTTCTAGTTATCTTTAGGTTATACATTGCTTGACTGTGAGAGGAAGATGATTGAAGGGAATCTAGTTTTAAACTGTTGCTGGTTTTTACCTTTTTATGAGGAACCACAGGAGTACATCCACAGGGACGAGTGCTCAGGAGAACTGAATGCTGGCTGTAAACTGGAGGGTTGAAAACGGGATGTAATATGAAGTAGTGTGATAATTTTCACCTCCAAATGGGCAGTAGGGAATATAAAAGTCTTTTCAGGGAAGATTCAAAACAGGGGAAGGAAAGTCACAGAAAACCGCCAGAGTTGTCAATGTACTTTAGCTTCAAAGGATAACTAGGAATTACTCTGTTTTAGGGTCTGTTCATAGCTGAAGGTTGGATCTCTTGGGAGGGGTGGATGTGATTGCCGTTCTTAGAATGCTTCGTTTTACTGATTTGCTCTGGTTGTTGGTGTGCAGCAGCTTAGGAGGATGGTAGCTGACTGAACACCGTTTTGGTTTTAAGAAAACTAAACCTCAGTGGTGTTTGTTGATACCTTCCTTTTGGATGGGGAGGAAAACCCTTCCCTCAGTGTGGCTTTGAGTAGTGCTACCTCAGTTACATGTGCTCTGACAGCAAATCTAAGATGTGGTGTAGGGATTGCATATCCTTAGAAACTGTTACTGAAAAGTTCAGTTTGCTGCAGTTGACTGTCTTCTCAAATCCTGCCAAGATGAATCATTCTGTCTGAAAAGGCTTTGGTGGTGTTCCTCACCCCTGTGGGGAGAATGTGGGTGTAGTCCAATGGCTGGTGTGCTCTGAGGAGATTTTTTTCATGACTTTTTCTCCCTCCAGCTGCAGCTTCTGGCATTCATCTGCTTCATTCCTGAGAAATTTCTGTTTTTTGCTTATAGTGTCTTGTGTGCTTGCACTATCTTTTCACTCTCCCTTGTCTAGAGGTGTCCTGTAATTTGGACTTTGCTTCCTTTACCCCTTTGCTAACAATTGTTACAGACCTGGGGTAGCAGAATGAGTGTAGAGCGGCAGTTCCATAGCTACTGATGTCAGACAGAAAAGGACTCTGCTGAGATCTCAGTGCAGCTGAACAGAGGCAATTTATATCTTATAGTAGTTTTTTAATAAAAGAAATAAACCAACAGAAAAACTACAATCCCCCTTCTCCTATTTTAGCAAGCTGGGGTAGAAGCATCTCTCAGGGTGAGCAGAGTTAATCGTCATCATTGCAGCATTGACTGACAACCTGGAGGATGATAATATGTGATTTTTTTTCTTTTTTTTTCCTGGTGAGCGGGGGAGGAGAGTGGAAATTGCAGTTTCTCTGCTAATTGTACTTTAGATGTCATTTGTGACAATTTCATATTGTCTAGACGGAGATAGTGGAGCAATTGCTTCCACAGAGCCTAGTGTTAGCCTGTTATATATCTGGGTAGCAAAAATCGAGGATGTGAGAGAGGAGGAGGTTGCTGTAAGCTGTACAAAAGATTCAGGAGTCAACATGGTCTACTGAAATGTTTCAAAAGGAGATGCGAGCGATATGCATTTCTGTTCTCTCTCTGCACGCTTCTCTGGTGGAAACTTAGATGTTTAGTGGCTAGCAGTTTTCTATTCACACATGGATTATGTTTATGCTCCTTAACAGAAATGCTAAACCTTAGCATTTACTGTGGTATGATATTGGGCTACCTTACGCTTTGGGCTTACTGAAAACAGTCTGTGTCTCTTCTGGGACTTTGGGTGGTGAAAGCTGTGTGTGACACCTAAGACTTGGTAGAGTGGCAGCATGACTTACTTTAAAAATATTTATCTGCGCCTTCCTGGGAGACAGAAGGTTACTCTACCAGTGTCACAGATGGGACACTTTATTGACAATTATAACAGTGTATCTATTATTGAACCCATTTGTCAGTACCAAATGCATTTGGATCTGTAACTTTAGGTCACAAGGGCTCAGTCTAGAATGAGTTAGTTAAATAATAGATTTAATTTGTGCTTAGTACGCTGCTTCAGTACAGATACTGTTATTTGCTGGAGCTTTAAGTACAGAGGTGGTCCATCTGGGTCTCATGAGACTGTATGTTGCCTTGTTTTGAGTTTTTCCTACTGTGTGTATTTATCTCCTGGTTTGTTGCTCTGTGATCTGAGAGGGCACAGTTACAGGACAATTAACCATAAAATCAACTATAGCTTTTAGCAGTTACTATTAACTGAATTATCTTTGTCCACCTGATCTGAATGTGGCCCTAGTATGTGGCTTGTGTGCCTCAGTCTGAGGTAGTGCAGGAGCTGAGTTTGGTCTTGGCGGGCTCGGAACTGTCTGCTGGAAAGGCCATCTTAGCTGACACAATTCAACTCAGACTGTGCAGCCTCAGAAAGGGTTCTGAGGAATGTGTTTAACAGTGTCATCCTGCTCCTAACAACCCTGTAACTACTGGTCTTAGGGAGCCCTTCTGGTGAAGGAGAGATTCCTGCAGCAGCAGCTGCTGTTGCAGGGCTGCACAGGGCTGTTGAAGCCTATAGGAAGTCTGTTTACGTGGACACTTGGCCATCCTGTGCCTCAGGCAACTGTTAGTTTGTGTTTTACTAAAGTAATACATACCAGTTCTCCTCTGAGGTGCCAGGTGCTAGAGCAAGATTCTTCAAGTATTTATTTCAAGGATTGGATTGGGGTGTTAAGACAAGAACTATAGATTTTTCCAAGTGCTGTTCCCAAGCGAAGCAGAGGGTCTTCTGACAGACTCACAGCAAATTACAATGATGTCTGTCCCGTTTCTGCTTCTGCATCGTTGTGATGTACTCTGGTTGGTATAGATTTTGATTTCCTTCAGCACAGCTTCTGGCGCTGCTTTCTGAAGGCGATCCCTCAAAGTCAGTGATCTTCTTAGGCAGCTGCCAGCCTTTCCAAAGACAAGAAGACAAATATGGCTAGAGAATACCAGGAGACTTCTTTCTAACAGAGTCTGCTGGGCTGTACAGCATGTACTGATCATCTTCCCTTGTGGCACCAATTTTACTGCATCACTTAGTGCACAGATGCTGAAAGGCTGGAAAAGAGAGTGGGCTGTTTAGTGTACAGGCACCAAGACTTTTGACAGGAATGAGTCTGATGATTATTTGTGTGTGCACGTTATCAGAATACCCTAGGCATTGAAGGGAAATGGTATCAAACAAGTCTGTTGCATTGTGTGTAGGTTGCTCATGTCAGGAGGCAGCTGCTGTTTCTAGGGTTGTGGCTCTCCCAGAATCTGCATGCTGTGGGAGCTCTTTCTCCATGACTAAGTCCAGTGATCAGGCAGGATGTTCCAGTAGGGTGGCAGCCTTGGCACATCCAGGTTGCTTGCAAACTGCTGGTTTTGGACCACTCTGCACAAGCAGCTTTGAAGAGCAGATTTCAAAAAGCGTGTTGGTGTTGCAGTGGCGGTAACCTAATCTCTGAGCTCTGAGCTCTGAGCCAGTGGTTTGGAAAGGGCCAGCTGACTGAGTAGGTAGGATATCCCTTCTGCTAATTTCAATCTACCTACCTTTCCTCCAGAAGGAATTAAAGTAGTTTATATATGATGCAAGTGATAGGTATACCTCATAAGTTTCAGGACTTCAGGTATACTTGAAGCTGTAGCAGTGTTTGTTCTGGATTAGCTGCTTATGCGCATATTGACATATATTTGGAGAAGAAGAGAGGGCTTGGTAAGACAGGATTGAAGTAAAACAACTTTCTCGGGAGCCAAGGGATTCTCAATATCTATCAGTGTTGAAGGTTAGAGCCTTTGACTTGGGAACCTGGGGAATTAATTCATCTCAAAGTTAAGAGATTTAATAACTCTTCTTATTAAGAGATTTAATAACTCTTCTTGAATAAGACAAATGGTTGCCAAGCAACATTGTGCCAGAGAGGACAGAATTTCTTGCCTTCTGTAGAGTCTCAGTGCTTTGTAGCAAGTCCTGAGTTTCTTAAGCTGACACACTCCTTTCCAACTGGAAAACTGGAATGATTTCTTGCTGTTTTCTGCATTCCAGATCTATAATGTAAAAAAAAAAAAATTTACTTCAATTTTAATTGCTGGAAGGCAGTGAAAATTTGTCTTGAGATCCTGATGGGTGGGCTGCTGCTGGAAAAAAACACGTCTCATTTCAATTCTACTGTCTTTATATGGCTAGAAATGGGAAGTTGGGTGTGGATTTTATCTGTGCTTCTTCCTGCTTCCTGTATTGATGCTTACTGTGCTGCACTGCAAATGCTAACTATGCATTAGGAGTGTGGGACTAAGACTGAGAGATTAAAATCTTTCTTGACAGTTGTGTGTGTGTGTGTGTGTGTGTGTGTGTGTGTGTGTGTGTGTGTGAATAGAACAGATGTGGTGCTGGACCTCTTCCTTTCAAACCTCAACAGTTTTCATTAAGTTACAGATTGGAAAACAAAACTTAGCAGTTCTGAGGCAGACTTGAAAGGAAACTCGGCAGTCTTATAAACTTTGGCAGTTGATTTTTTTCACTTTCTCTACCTGCCCCAAATCATCTGTCTTGTGTTAATCTAATGGCTGCAACAGGCCATGAGTCAGTCTTGAAACAATGCTGTTCTCTGCTTTATGACAGAAGCTAGATAGAGGTGCATGTAGAAGCCAGGGTGGACGACATGTTCCTGCTATATACTTTTGATTCTGCTGCCTTCATGACTCAGACTCACTTTTCACATATTCAGGCTCTCTTGCTGCATTTGCATACATTTACTTCTTGAGTGAATATTTGGTATCTCTCCCTGTGGCTGATAAAAATACAGAGGAATAGAACATTTTTTTGTAGCTGAAAACCTCTCTTTCAGAGCCTTAAGGCTAAGATTGAATATCTTACTGTGAATCAACACCAGTGGTGCCCTTAAAGTCCAGATGCCAAGGTGTGTTCTTTATTCCATGCTCCATGGCACATTCCATGTGTAGCCACCTTTATGTAGGTAAGAATTTTACAGGTGGCCAATGCAGTGGTAATGTTTATGGACCTGACAAATTTGGATGGCTTGTCTCTAAAGGAGAAGTGACATCTGCATCTCTCTCTCGGAACTTGGAAGCAGATTTGGGACCACTCTTCTTCCTTACACAAGGTGTTCTTTCTTCTGCGCAGTGAGAATATTACACTTTGAATAGCTATGTGGTGAAAACACTTGTGCCACTGAACAGTGAGTGGTTCAGTGGTTCAGTATGTTGCGGAATGCTCTGCACTAATCATAGAAATAGTCTTAAGAGGTTTCAGAAAGTAGAGCATAAATAGGAGGGATGTTCCTGAATGGTCTTTGACTTTATAGTTTGTTTTTCCTTTCTAGGAGGTTGCTGGAGTCTTCCCTCATTTCATTATCTCGCTATGATGGAGCAGGATCCCGGGAACATCCGATCTACCCAGATCCAGCCAGGTAAAAGTTAAATGCAGTCTAAATGCATTTAAGTTTTATAGACAAAGCATAACTTTGGTATAACTCACTGAATCCTCTGAGAATGGTTCTCATATTGGGTTCATCTCCTCTTTAATGGCTTGCCATGGGGACAGAGTGCAAAGTAAGTGAGATGATGCTGTTAAGTCTGGAGGAGAATGAGGAAAAGAGGAAGAAATTACTATTGAAGTAACCACATAAGGATTCTTGAAATCATTTGGAATGGAGAACACTAGGTGACAAGCAGGCCCAACAGTAAATGAGATATATCAATGTATTCAAAATCTCTTTTGAAGAAAAATGAAGAAAAAACAAATAGTCTATTCAGGAGAGAAAGGGGAATTCAGGAAAGGCAGTTGGGAGCTGGTGTGAGCAGACAGCATGCTTGGAAGAATGAACTGTCTCCATAAATGTACCTGTATGAGAGAGAGCATAACCAGGAGGTTATGTATACTTCACTAAGAACAAAATACTGACAGTTATTTCTGAAGAGTCATGAATCATTGACATTAGACATAGAAACACCTGTAGTGCTGCTTAATCTTCAAAAGAGGTGGGAGTGTTTCAGAGGACTAGAAAAAGCAAACGTGGCAGAGTTATCAAAAATGGAAAGGAATGATCTTTGCAGTTTCTACTTAGTGTATTAAGAAAGCAACAGATGGGATTATGTGCCCCACAGACTGTGTCAGAAGAAATGATAGAATCATGAACAGCAAGCAGCTTTGGAAGCTTTCAAAGAATAAATCGTGACAAATAAGCTTTCTTTAGATGAGTTTAACAAAGCTATGAATGAGAAAAATTCAGTAAGTGTAAAATATATCTGATTTAGGCTTTTAGGGAACCTCTGGCATAGCTGCATGAATTGAAGGCTACTAGAATTTATCATAAAGGAGAGTACAGGAATACCACTGCATGAAAATTAAATCTTAAGTTTTTGAAGGAGATTTGTTGTTTTGTGGTTTTTAGTGGTAGTTTTTAATCTCATTATTTTTTCATCATTAACAACAGTTTTATACCGATTGTGCTCTAAGTACAAGTTCTGAAATAAAAGTCTGTGTTGTAAGCTGGCCAGATGGTAAACTTGAGCTGGTAAATAACTCCTTGCTAACTATCTCTGTAGATAAAGCCTTGTAGAGGTGAAATCTTACATTAGGCTTTTTTTTCCCCATTTATCGTGAAGAAAGTTGGTTTGTAAAGATAATTCAGAGGCTCAGGAACGATGTAAACAAAACATTAATGGAAGTAAGGTGGAATGTGCTCCTATGTGTAAAGTCATTGGGAAACCAACTTAATTGACTGCTGAAGGTCTTGGCAACTGCACGTCTGAACCATGCTGGTAAATGTAAAAGCTTCTAAATGGCAGTTGATTAAATGACAGGTAAAGAGATTGGTTTGGAAGGTTTGATTTTGATTTTAGAAAGATGCAAATAGTATTTTACAAATGTTAATTAAAAGATATTACCACATTCAGGTCAGTTTATGAATACCAGGAGCTGCTAATTTCTGGAAGTGTACCATTCCTTTTCTGAAATGTGTAGTCCAAAGCAGGCAGCTTGATAGAGCAGAGATTTTTTAAGAATTGATTCTAGCTCCCTGGGAACTGCCTTTTAAAAAAGAAAGGACAACCTGCCTAAGTTACTGAATTTTTTTCCCCTCCTGTCAGATGTCTGCTTTGATGAAGCTCAAGAAAGCGTATGGAAAGGAATCAATGCCTGAGACATTTCCTAGCATAAGGAGAATTGTCAAAAATATTTTTTCTACTTGAAACCATCTTCTAACCAATACGATGCTCTTCATGTGACAGTTCAAGTGGTGTTTAGGCTGTGGTAGAAACTATAGTGATTTGAGTTTATAAGATACTTCAGAAGAAAAGTCCAGTGTTGCAGCCTCTTCTAAGAGAGTTGATTTGTTCCAGTAAATATCACTGTCCTTTTCAGAGGATGAAATTCATAGATGCATAATCAGTACGAGCTGGAAGTTTGAGCGGGGTAGGATTTGAGTCTTTCTCCATAAACCTTGCTGTGTGCAGGGCTAGCAGGATATTTTTAACTGTCCCTTTAACTTGTTAGAAATTTGTGAAGTGATTAAAAGGAATGTTACTGCATTTTGAGTGGTTTTTTTATAGCACAGGTCCTATGAGGAGCAGCTGAGCGTGCTGGGGTTGTTTAGCCTGGAGAAAGAGGAGGCTCAGGGGAGACTTCATCACTCTCTACAAATACCTGAAAGGAGGTTGTAGCCAGGTGGGGATCGGTCTCTTTTCTCAGGCAACCAGTGACAGGACAAGAGGACACAGTCTTAAGCTGCACCAGAGGAGATTTAAGTTGGATGTTAGGAAGAAGTTCTTTACAGAGAGAGTGACTGGACATTGGAATGGGCTGCCCAGGGAGGTGATGGAGTCACCATCCCTGGAGGTGTTTAAGAAAAGACTGGATGTGGCACTTAGTGCCATGGTCTAGTTGGCAAGGTGGTGTTGGGTCTTAGGTTGGACTTGATCTCAGAGGTCTTTTCCAACTTAGTTGATTCTGTGATTGTAAGTTTGAAATGTAAAGTTATGTCTTTGAGATGTAAATAGCAAAGGGGAAAAGTGAAACAAAGGTGAAATAAACATACATCTGTATCTATAAGTAAACATCTATATGTGTCCATGTGTGTATGTGTGTTTTAAATATATATTAATAATATATATATATCCTTAAGACTAAGCTGTCTCCAACAGAGTCTTTTTTTTTTTTAAACTGTGCGGGCTGAAAAATTTATTTTTGAGTGTGTGTGTGTTAGTTTTGTTTCTGCATCTACTGTCTGTGATGGTGCTATATTTGAATAACCTAGGTCAGCAGTGAGGGGGGGAGAACATTTTTTTGAAGTTCCCTTGGATTTAGAATGAATATTCTGATGTAGACTGCAGCAGTATTTCTCAGTGGCCTTGCTGAACTTTTTTAACGTCAGCTTGGTTGTTCTGTCATTCTGCACAGTTTCCATATGTACTGACCTCAAAAAACAACCTGCAGAGGAATTAAATAAAGCTGTCATCAAAGAACACCTATATTATTTTTTTTAATAGAAATACTCAATAAGGTGCTCACAGACTGCATGTATAAAGCATCACAGAGGTGTTTGGTAGAAGTGTCTCTAGAAAAAATCTAAGTTGCTAGAAAGTATTTTATCCCTCACACCTTTGTCTCTGTGTATGAGACTTAAGCTTCTTATGTTGTGTTTGGAAATCCTTTCTACAGTCTATCCAGCATGCATACCATGTGCTGTCAGGAAGCTGAATCTGGTGTCGTGTCATCCCTTGTGTCCAGTGTTTATTGCCTACCCTTTCATGTTCTTCTAACAAGCATCATAGTGTTTTTTCTTCTGGTGTCCTGCATAATTTTAGAAGATTAAATGTCTGCAAAACTCATTCTTCGTATCCTTCTGTAAAACTCTCCTTTGGTGTGATATTAGCAAAAAGGAAAGTTTCAGCGGTTACTCTGCTGGACTGCTGAGATCACTGTTGATGTTTTCCAGTGTTCCCTTGTTTGCTTGTTGCTTTTCTTTTTCTATGTGCACATATTATGCTGTAGACTTTATTTTTAGGTGTGCACAGAGGCTTTGGCTTATGGAAAAGGCCAAAGAAGAGAACAGCTCCTCATTTATGAGTGTGCTTCTGTAATGTCTTGCTTTTTTATACTTGGCCTATTTAAGTCTTATGGGGAGTAGAGAGAAGTGCTCTGTTTGTATATCAGTGCCTTCTACTTCATGTAAGCATGAAGAGATTTAACTCATTAAACAGAGCATAAAAGATTCAGGAGGAATTAAAATCAAACTGAGTGTGTGGTTCCCCTTACCCTTTTCTGCTTATTGACTTAGGTGTTTATAGCCCTGTACCTGTAGTCTGTTTGCTGAACTTGCTGCTTTACCAACATAGCAGTCTGGTAAGGTACAGGGACCTTACCTTGGGGAAGTTGCTCTCTCTTTGTGTCTACATGACTTCTAATTCCTTCCTTCTTGCCACCTTCTCTTTTGCTTACTTACCCAGAATGTATGGTGGAATTAGAGATTGAATGTTCTTGATGGGTGTTTGCAGCGAAAGCAACATTAATACAGTCTGCCCTTTGAGGTATTAGTGTGCTTTTTTTTGTGCTGCTTTAGGGAGCAGTCTCCAGAAATGCTATTAAATATAATTTTCCATTGAAATATGATTTTAGGGATAGTAGCAGAGCACTTTATCAATCTGGTGTGATTATTTGCTGCCCCTGCTGTTGTGGATGTGAAATGTATCCATATATAAGCAAAATCTTATTTCCAGTATGTTTCCACAGAATCAGCACAGCTTTGGAAGGAAGAGAAAATAAAAAGTCTTCTATCAATCATATTATCAGAGATGATTACAGAGTTGCGTTTTTGTCACTGGTTATATTGTAGCACAGTGAAACGGTGTGATACTAGTCATTATAAAGTTAAATGTATCTTTAAAAGTCTTCGTGGCTGAAGGTGAGGTCCACTGTGAAATGAATTTAGTTTGAAACTGTTCTGAAGATGGGCAGACAGGCCACCTCTCTTTGAGATTGCAAATGAGTGTGTATATGTATATGATTATCCCCTAGAATTCACTGTTCATTTGAGGTATTTTGTTTTATTTTTTGTTTAAAGTTGTTCAGACTTTTATTTATAGATTTAAAATTAGGGCTACTCTCTCCATTATCAGTCTCTTGGCATCTCCTTTGCAGGAAATGAGAATGTATTTTCATGACTCTGAGAAGTACCAGGCTGGTAACTTGAATAAAAAAGAACAAAATGAAACACATGTATGAAATGGGAAGAGAGGAGAAGGGAGCTAGAAGGTAAAGGAATAGACATCTTATACCTAACTTCCAAGACGGGGGCACTGGAAGGTTGTCATCTCCCCTTCTCTCCTCAAATTAGAATTCGAGTCTAGTCCAAATAAGGCTAATAAAATGATAAATCAAGTATCTGAGGTATCTGGATATTAACACTGAGTAACTGTGTCACAGAAAGCATATGCAAGGAGCTGTGGATATAGGCAGGGTAGGAAAAGAGAGTGTGTTTTCACCAATCTAGTATCAAGAGAGTAGGACTGGTGTATGATAGCTGATGGAAACAAAGGCTAGGTTATGCATGAAAGAGAATTAAGAGTTACTTGCAGAGGAAAGTTTTCCTTTCAGGTGGGATGTGAGGCTTCTGAAGCTCCACTTAACATATATCTAGTGGATCTGATGAAATTGCTGCTATCCCTGCCGTTTAGATTACCAAGTAGTTAAACAAAGCTGTTAAACCTTTTTTTTCTCCTGCTTGATACTCCATGGTACTCCATAGGTACTCTCAGAACAACACCATCTTCCTACAATGTTTATGTGAACACTGCTGCTGTTTGGCATTGTAAGCAGAGTTCACATTGTGGCTGGGCTTGGTTCTTATAAGTAATGCTTGCTGGGCTTAGTTGAGTGAACTGGTAATAAATGAATCGATGAGCTCCAAGGAATGCTGAAAGCAAATATCCCTGTGCTGTGGATGAGTTTTTTGTCTATAGGTACTAAGTAGTGCTTCTGTTTGCAGAACAAGGGAATCACATAGGAATGTAGTGTATAAGGGGAAAATTACTTTATTTACTCTGTCTTACTCATGAATAAAATGCAGTCAATTTTGTGATATGCTGTTACTGACCTGGCACTTGGAGTTCAAAAGGAAAATTAGGACTGGCTGTCATACTGTACTTGTGTAATGAGTATCTGCATATCTTTCTCTTGCTCAGATTGTCTCCTGCTGCATATTATGCTCAGAGGATGATCCAGTATCTTTCCCGGAGGGACAGTATTCGACAACGCTCTATGCGATATCAGCAAAACCGTCTCCGTTCTTCCTCCTCCTCTGCTTCCACTTCAGAGAACTCAAGCCCATCTGTGGAGGGAAATGATCTGGAATTCGAAGATTTTGAGTAAGTGTGCATGCTGCCTTGCCCTCCTGCTTGACTCTGTGGTCAGCACAGGAATACTTTCTGATTTCCTCCTGTTTACCAGTCAAAGACGCCTTAGGCAGGTTAAGTCAATCAATAATTAGAGTAGTGATTGCTAAAAATAGGTCTTGTAATTTCTATTATGAAAATTAAGGATGCTGTAGGCTACCTTCAACACATCAGGCTATCTCAACCAGATTTAGAAGACTGGTTAAATAAAGAAAAGGAGAATCTTTTTCTCCCATGGAACAGATGGGGAACCAGGAGTTTACTAGAGCTGTCAAATCTTGAGACAGAACAGGAACCACTAAGAAGCTTTGCAGGACTTAGTTCTTTGGTCTGAGGCTGCAGAAGACAGTCAGACATGTCCCGTTGCTTTTACTTGCTCTATCTTTATAACTTTGTCAAATTAGCTGAAGTTCCTGTGATTGGGTTGGGTTTTTTGTTTGGTTTTGTTTTGTGGTTTGCTGTTTTTGGGGTTTTTTTTGATTTTTTTTCTTTTGGGTTTTTTTTGGGTGTGTTTGGTTTTTCTTTTTTTTGTTTGTTTGTTTGCTTGGGTGGCTTTGGGGGCCTTGAGGGGGTTGGTTGTTTTTGTTTGTTTGTTTTGGTGGTTTGTGGGTTTGGGGTTTTTTTTAAGAATTGGTAATTGTGAATCTGTGTTAAGGCTTGGTTTCCTATAAGGAGATAAAAAAGCCTCTTGTGTCAAAGTGAGGAATTTAGATTAAAATCTATTTTGAATCCAATGCAGAAAAGAGAATATGGCCTTTCTAGGCTGTCTTCAGTAATTTCCTTTTCCTTTTAAATATGGGATTTTCCCTGGATACTTTTAAGTATTTCACTGATCTTTTTTCCCCCCTTTGTGCATATTGCAATTAAAATACAGGGTAATTCTGAGCATGGTTGTAGCAGTAGTCTATGATGGTAGTGTAGCAAGGAGGTGTGTTTGATGGGAACTGCGAACTCCACAAAAATCCAGACTGTTATGTTGCAGTTGCCAGCAAAGGATGCTGTCAACTTACCTGCCATCTTAACTTGCATGGTCACTTATTGCAGTGGCACATACTTGAGATGGCATGTTGTTAAAGCTCCATGTCCTTTATGTCAGAGTGAAGTCCCTTTATGAAGGACATTAGTAACACAAGCTATTCCCAAAGCAAGATATCAATCCCTTTCTAAGTGGTGGTAGACTTTTTTTCCTTAGAAATTTGTTCTGGGAAGCTGTCACTTCATGCTTCAGCAATTAAATATTCTGAAGTATAGGTTGAGTGAATGTTTTTCCCTGTCATTGTGGCCTTGTTTGGGTAAAATGTAAATGAGGGGAGATAATGCAAAAGAGTCACTGCCTAGTAGCTTTTCTCAGGCAGCTTTGCAGTCTGGAAGAGCAGAAATGTGGTGGCTGCTGGGCCTGTTTTGTGAGGTGGGTGTGTTGCAAGCACAGACCTTCCTATTTCCATTATTCCATTTCATCCATCTGTGGCAGCTTGTTCTGCTGGAAAAATAAAAGATGGTAGGTTCTTCATTCACAGAGCCAGGCAAATGCCTGCAGAGAAGTGTGCTCCCCTGCAGATAATGTTCACACAGTAAGAGCACCCAGTCAGGGAAGCAATCCAATCAGCTGTGCTAAGGTTGTATTTCATACTGAGCAAAAAGAAGTGTTTATTCTTTAATGTGCAGTGGCTGAATTTGGTAGTTGAATATTTCATGTTGAATTCTGGTCTGTGCATTCAAGACCTGCTGTCTTTTTCCTTCTCTGCTTCATTATTTCTCCTGGCTGATTAGAGAGAGCTGCTGTGCGGGGGTCCTTAGAGCAGGAACTTGTCTTGTGACTCATTTGATTTCTTCTGCTGAGACTTCGCAATTAAATCTCTTACACAGAGATCTTGCTTCTCCTTTTGGCTCCTGTATCCCTCCTTCTGTACTTGCTTGCCTGTGCAGTCGTGTATTTCTTCATGTGTGTATTTCTTGCCCTGGTTTAGATGCTCTGACTTCTCTGCTTTTCCAGATCTGATATAGGACAGGGAGTTGCTACTGTAGCTGTCTGCAGCTCATGCTTTTCTCCTGGAATCCAGTGATTTATTTTTTTTTTTACATAAAAGCCAAAGCAAATTGCCTTGGTGCTTTATCTTTTTCTGTTTAATGTATTTGGCAAAAGTCCTTTCTTTTCCCCCAGATTAGGAGAAAGATGTAAGGGATTTTAAACACCAGTTGGTTTTACTGTTCATAGAGCTCTGGGCAAGGAGTGAGCCCTGTGCTTGTGCAGAGTGCCTGGGAGATGAGTGTTCCTCTGCTCTCATTTTGTGGGATTCTGAGGGTCTTTTTCTCCTGAAAGATTCATTTTGTAACTTTTCAATTTCGTTTGGCGAATGACCTAGTAAGGGGCATGAAAAACTTGGCCTATGCACTGTTTGTGTGTATATGACCTCTAAATTTAAATTAAGGCCTCTCCTTTGTCTCAGTCTAATGGTGAATTCATTCATAAATATATTTAATTTGTGACAGCAGTAGTGTTGGTATAAGAATGTGAAGTAATGGTTTTTATAGGTATTTAATAATATTGTTCTTTTACATCAGTTTTTGTGAAAAGGAGAGGAGGGAGGAGGCACGCTATACCTGTGTTTTTTGGTCTAATAAGATGTTCTTTCTCTACACATGCTGCCTGTGTTTAAGCTGTCACTGTTGTAATCTTACTGCTTATTGAATGCAACTGTCAACTGTAAACTTAGTCATGTCTGCATGAAAGCATTTAATACAGTTTGTAATATATATACAGATTGAAATATTAGGGTTTTAAGGTTAGCTTTAGCAGAATCCTAAGCTAAAATTAAAAGGGTTTCTGAATTCTGGAATAATAATCTCTGAATGGAGAATAACATCCTTTAGTCTTCCAGCACAATTGGTAAAAACAGATTCTTTGTAGACAAGTCCTTTCAAGTTCTTATTTGAGTGTCTTATGTTTAAATCACATAGTAAATTTAGATTTTTAGAGCTAAATTATTTTCTTTTGACTTTTTCAATGATTTTGACTGGATCTCTTCTAGGCACTTCCTTAGTCTAGAATAGCTTTTTGATGCTGAAGACTGTTGGTGATGCTTCCAGGACTCCTTGGATAGTGCAATCTAATTTTTTTTTCATTTGTAATTCTAAATTTGTCACCATAATAAGAATGTGAAGGTGTTTCTGTAGATGAATTTTGGCCATCTATGTCCCTTTTTGTCTGCAGTAAGTGAGGGAGCAAATACAGAAATACAGGTTTGTTTCATCTGTCAGACTGAAAAGCAGATAGATGGGGCAGTGCAGCAGCTCACTGTCTGAAAGCCCGACTCTAATCCTTCACTACAGTTCTGTAAAGGCTTTCAAGCTAAGGCTAAAGGTGTGACTGTGGCTGACTCCTCTGTCTGCTTTTGAGAGTGGGTAGAATATAGATGTGAAAGAACTTGGAGATTACACTCTTAATGTCTGCAGCTTTTCCCCATTTTATTCTTTCCTTTTTTCTTTCTTCCCAGCAGGATCTGTGCTGGAGTGGATCCATTCAGTTGTGCATATTGTCACAGGCTAGGAAGGTCTTTATTGTGTCTTGAAAACAAGAAGGGCTTTACCACACAGACTTGAAGTATTGTTTTGGTGCTTTATCTTTTTAATTTCTTTCAAGACACCACTGAGCATCCGGACAGAGAATATGACAACTGTAGGCGCTGTTTTCCTGAGACCATAATGGACGACATTCTGGTTTTGTGGAAGCAGGCTCTTGCTTTTCAGAGGTGATTAATCATTTAGGGAAAGCTTACAAGATTCAGGGTGGTGTTATTTGGCTTTATTTGTCACCTTAAAGTCCTTTTGTGTAAGGCATGTTCTGGACCAGGAGTTGTGGTTTCTCAGATAGGCATCTTGCAAGGGTCTCCTCATAAGTGCGTAAGATTCGTGAGTATCCGCCATACCTACCTTCTGCCATTTTTGGTTGCTTAAAGTCCTGCCAAATCTAAGTTCCTCTGATAGCCTTGTCTTGGAAGATTTTAAGATCACAGCTTGACAGGTGACTGCCACTGCATTAAAGCTGTGAGTCTCGTTTCCAGTTTCTTGTGTGGGATTTTCATTAATTTTGAAGAATAGTGTTCAGTTTGGGAGTCTCTTTTGTGTCACAGTGCTCCACTTCAGGCTGGCGTTTCTGGTTTAACTTTTTTATGTATTAAGGAAAAAAGTGCATGTCTGATTGGACATTCATGTGACATATCCAGGCAGTCATCCTTCCTTTTGGAAAGTCTTCATTTAAAGTACATTTTGTTGTTAGTTAGCTTCTTTAAGAACTTTGACTGGTACATTGATATCTGACAATATTAATTAGGAACTGGCTGGATGCAATTGTGTCTGGACTAACATTATGCACTGAGAGAGGAGACAATGGCTGTGGCAGTGTGGCTACTCAGTAGTGTGTGTTTGGGTCATAGATTTGGGTTTGGATTCTGTTCTCTGTATTGCTCCTCAAGTGGAGTGATAAAAGTGAGTTTCGAGGAGGGAATTGCGTGTCATGGTGAGAATAAGCACGTTGTTTGCTTAATGGCTGAGACAGAAAGATTTTTGGAAACCTAGAGAGGGGAGGAAGAGGTTGGAGATTGACAATTATTTCAGTAATTTCTTCCTTACACTTGTGCAGGAAGTCTATACTTGTGTTTAAATCCAGTCTCTACCTTTTCAGTCTGACTGTATCGTTTACTAGAGACACAGCACAATGGGAGCACTAATCCGCAGAAATGCAATCAATTCGTAGTGCACCTGCTGATTTCCCTTAGCACACCAACTACTAAGAGCACATGGGTAGAACTTGGACTCTTTGTACCACCAGTCTTGGTCTTTACTGCCCTCCTTCACAGCTGTCCACTGTACACTCATGTATTTCAGAGTGGGTTTTTCCTTTCTGTGGCAATCTTCAATTTTTGCAAAAGAAACTCCTTCAAGTAGGAGCCAGGTTTTCTTGGCAGGAGAAAGGAGAGATTGGAATGGCTAAAGTTTTTTTGTGAGGCTTTAGGTATGGAGCTTTTGATCTAGAGGTCCAGAACAGTGAGACAAGCTCTGTCATTGTGAAGAGAGACGAATAAGGAATCCCAGAGGTAAAGAAAGAGGTTTACTCTGTAAGGGGACTGTAGGTTAAGCTGACGCCTCAGGATGAATGGGATGCCAAGTGTTAAGCTCTGATAGGGTAGATGAGAGAGATGACTTGATCAATGGTAGCCTTTTGGTATCCACACCACTAAAAGCAATTAGGCTGGGTTTTTTACTTTTTCTCCATGCTATCCTGATGTTTACATTTGAAGTTAACAAAGGACATATAGGAGATGTGAGAATCTATATGGTCTCTTCATGTCACTTAAATACTGATGGAAGTGGATTTTTAGGATCCATGACTCATCAGTATACTGCAGAAAATGCAGCAGTTTCTTTCTGGAAGTCCTGGATGGGGCAGTTTATTATCTGTCTTTCTTACTGGAGCAGCTGCAAATAAAGTTCTTGTTAGCAATTTGCTATTTGAGTTCAGATAAAGATATTAAAAGCAGGATTACTATTTGTTGCGTTCTTTCCAGAGCTCCTTTAGCTTTTTTTGATGTTTTTTCCTCTACCTCTGTTTCTTGGCTCATATGGCTCTGCATCATTGTTTTTGATGAAGATGGGCCTTCTCAAAACTGGCTTTCAAGGCAGACATCACTGTTATGGATTTTGTGGTCACTTTCTCTTTTGGTTTTTTTGTGTTTTTTTTTTTTTCCTTCTATGTTAGAAGTTTCTGGAGCAGTTAGCACTGGGACGTTGATTCGAGATACACAGCAATTTATTTTAATTATGTTCATCATCTTAAACACAGTTTCAGGCTAGGAAAGCTACAAGTCCTGGATGAATGGGAATGATGTTGAATCTACTCTTTGAACTTCATTTTTCAGGGATTAGTTAGAGTCTTACCTTAGCTTGTGATCTACTCACAGTAGCCTGCAACTTCATTTTTTGTATTTATCTTTTGTGACAGTCTTTTATATTGCCCATATCTTGGTCTTACTGTCTAATAACACTACCTGGATGCAGTGAACAGGCAATGAGTATTTCCTTGCAGCATTACTGCAGGGTATTGCTAACCTCTCCAGCATAATGTTGATTTACCATTAAGTCACATTCCAGCAAGACAAGTATCTTCATAGCAGGGTGGTGAAAGAGTGAGTACCTTTTGAAAGATGGTGGTTGCCAGAGAAGCTCATGTCATATTCCACACTGTTGGTTGCCTGGGCCTGTAGAAACAGTTTTCATGTCAAGATGGTACATCTGAGGGTTTTTTGCTACTTAGAAGCTGTGTTCATTGTTTTCCTTTTGCTTTTATTTTCTGTCTGTGCAACTTGGAAGTCAAACTAGGTCACGTAGTAGGTGAGATCTGGTGTTAATCGGAAGGATTAGGAAGCAAGCTGTTATTGGGTTGTTGCTGGCCATACAGAGCAGGTAGTGGTTGGCCTTCTTGAAGCCTGTAGGTCTAACAGATTAGCATTGTTTGTAAAGTTAAGTTTCAATTTCTGTTTCCCTTGGAAGAGCAGTAGCATAACAGTGCAATATATTTTTTTTAAAAAGGAAATAGAAAAGAAAAAGTTGGTGCTTACTTTTGGCACTTTATTCCAGTATTGAAGCCTGATGGGGCAGCTGATTGCATGTTTCTGCTGTGAACTGTGTTCAGTGAGCACCAGTTGTGAAGTTTCCAGGTGATTAGAATTAGCCAAGATGATGTTTTCCCTAGTCATGATCATGTTTGCATGAATGTTTGAAAATGGCTAATTAAGGGGTCTCAAAGAAGGGGTAGTTGTCATGCTGGATGCCCTGGTTTTTTATAAAACACTGCACACAGTGCTTTTCTTAATGCTCATGTACCAGGTCTAGGCTGGGGAGTCGAGATTCTCCACCTTTGTCTGGCTGCTTATGTTTCTGTTTTTTAATGATTTACTGTAGCTATGAAGTGTATCAGTCCTATTCTAAAACATCATCATCAGTTTGGTATCCAAACCACAGGGTTTCTAAAAGCAATTAGGCTGGGTTTTTTAATTTTTCTCCATGCTATCCTAATGTTTACATTTGAAGTTAACATCTCACAAAAGTGAGATAGTTAAAATAGAGACACCTGGATCTTGCACCTAGAAAAGAGTGAGTGCTTCATTCTAGTTCCAAATCAGTCTTTCTCTGAAGCAGTTAATCCTTGGCATTTAATGGGCAAGTGCTGCTGTTTCTCTTGACCAGGTGATAAATCTTCTCATATGTGATGCTTCTCTGAAACACTTGATCTTCTGAAGTGTCATTTTTAATCTTGTAAATATATTTTCCCCTGAACAGCCCTCTGAGAGGTAATGAAGGAGGGGGGGGGGGGTGTTTCCCTCTGGTCAGCAGAGACATTACAAAACAGCTGACTGCTGTTTTGTAGGACATTTTAGCAGATAAATAGATATATGTTTTCCCTGGTGTTCCTTTGAAACAGCTGCTCCTGAAAGACTGGCATTTCAGTCTTCAGAAGGACACAGAAAGACAGAAAGGCACCATGTCTTAGGTGACTTGCCTAACTTCTTTATCAATTACTGTGTTAAAAAGCTATTTTTCTAGTTGCTGTCTCTCCAGCTGGCCAGAATTGCTCTTTGCAATTTCTCTAATACTTTTATTCTTCAGGTTTTTTTGGTTTTCAGTGCTTGTGACTTTGCTCCACAAATTTAATGCTGGGAAAGGCTTTTCATGTAGCAGTTGCTTCTTTTTGCTTAAATTTTCTTGCTTCTTGTTGTCCCCTTCAGTTCTGCCTTAAGTACTTCTCCTTCAGTAATGATCATATCCTTCAAAGATGGGTATATACATTTACATTTATAACTTTTATTTTTACCAGATTATGTATATTCTTTTCAATATAATTTAAAAGAATAATATAATAGTAATTTTAATGTCTCTGGATGTCAGTATTTGTATCCTTTTTGATAGGACCAGTGCTCCTGACTTGCTTATTTGTATCTACTTTTGAAAATAAATCTCTACTTAGATGAGTCAGTTGTCTTGAATGTTTTGTCTTCAACATAATCCTGCTTTTAGATGAGATACCCTTGTCCTCAGAGCCATAAGTAGGGTAGTCCTCTTTTCCTGGGTTGAGTTTACAACTTCTCCAAGACTTGAGGACTTTGAGTAAAGTAGCATATAATGGATGGAAGCTTTATTTTTGAATAAGAGACTAGTCTTCCTGATCCAGGGGATGTTATTTCAGCTACTGTGTCTCTGTGCAGAGTTACAATTACTTGCAGTGTGGCTTTTCTTTTTGTCATCTAAGATACCTGTATCTCACTGAAATATTCAGAATGTCAAGGTTTTATTTATTTTGTGTTTGCCTTGCTATTTTGAGGCTTATCTCCTTGAAATACCCTCATTTTTTCCTAAATTAATTTGTACTAGATGCTCAGGATCTTGCAGGATCAGACAAAGAAAAAAACCCCAAAAGTTAACATCTGGTATTTGCTTCTCTTCTCAGTGGTAAAGCTAGTAGCTGACTTCCTATTAAACACTGTACGTTCCCTTACCCATCAGGGTGGTCCTGGAAAGCAATTGACATGTTCTTAGAACCACCAGCAAATGTAATGTTCCCTTCACCACCTTTTTGTATACTCTTTGTAAAAGATAGCACACACTTCGTCTTATAGTTTTATGCAGCTCTTGTAAGTACCTCCTTTTAAGGGTATATATCATCTGTTTTCATCCAAATCAGCAGTGAATCCTGTGAAGTTAATTGCAAGATTTCAGGATCTGTTTCTGCTTTAGTATGGCCAGTTTCACATGACATCTTCCAGGTACCCTCTTTAGAGGATCTGCTGTTAGACTTGACCTACTTCTAGAGCCAAATAAATTTGCGTTTTCTGGTAACCTTCTCTGAGTTCCTGATGGGATCTTTGGCCTACTCCTGCCCTCTGTACTATCTCCTCTGAAGTAACCTCCTGCAATTTAAAAAACTTTATAGCAAATAAATACAGATACTTGACATTTTCTCAGTACTTCAGACATCGGGGGGTTTTCTGCTACGTGAACATGGTGTAACTGAATCCAGTGTCAACCTTTAAGAATATTAGTAGATGCCACTTGACCAATTATTTAGCATTTCTATTGTATCTAAGTCCCTAACCTCTGCAATAGAAATTGATTTAGTATTTTAAATTGGATTGCATGAAATGTGATAAAATGCTGAAAATATGGAACAATTGGCTTGGTCTGATATAATTTGATTCTTCTGAACTTGCATGGCTTACTGGTGCTGGCTCTGATTAAATGGCTTTTCAAAATGGTCATTGTTGACCTAATTCTTTTGGCAGTGTAGTCAGTGGGAGTTTTAATATTGACTACAATGGAAACAGTTAGACCAACAGATTGCATTAGAAATCCCATGCTGTGTGTTTAATTTCACTTCCTTATACAACAATCACTAAATATTAAGATGAATTCTTGCCAAGATAGAAAAGCAGAACATGGCTTTCTTTTTGTCTTTGCTGTCTTCTGTATCCACTGTTATTAATACAGTAGCCAAGTTACCAGATGAAAAAATGTCTTTTTCTCCAAACTGTAGGACACAAAATTTTGTATTTCCAGCTCTGTTTTCAGAGGTGACGTTGCTACTCCATTCAATTTACACTGGTCAACTTTTCTTTGAACAAGCAAACAAGACAATCCTAGAGGATTTGGCTGTCTTACCCAGTCTAGGATAAACTTTCATCTTTCGTTTGCCCTATTAAATATCCATAAATCTCCTGAATGTTTGGTAATAGCTTTCTTTCCATGCTCTGTTGTATTTTAGTGTTAATACTGTTTCTCCCGTACCAACTGTTACTCTCCACATCGCTGTTTTGATTTGTCCCACAATGGTATCTGAACAAATGATGAATAACCTGAATTTTGAGCGAGATCCTTAAAGTTGTTTTCACCATTTGTTGGTTCTTGCAGATTTCCAGCTGAGACAAAGTAGTCTGTTAATAATTAGAGTGTTAAGTTTCCCTTGTCACCTTACTGTGGTGCATTTTTGTTTAATTTACTTTTGCAAGGTTATTGAGTTGCTTTACAGAAGAGGCCTTTTTTATGTAGACACACACACACACTGAGGGATTTGCCTTCCACTTTTACAGGTGATGTTAATTAAACTATCCACTGAGAATCATTAGCTAATGACTCTATAGGTAGTTGACGCTAAATAGAAAGTAGAGCATTAGAGAACTTTGAAAACTTCTCCTTTCTTGCTGGAGTGCTTCACGCTGGCACTGCAGTGTGCTAACATCTGCTCTCCTCCCTCTGTCAGCAGGCTGTGTGTGGTACAGAAATAACACAAGTGCCACCCATCTTCACTGATCTGTAGAGGTTTTTCTATTTTCCTTTTTAAAGGGTGCAGAAATTATCTTCAGCTGCCATCGGGGTAATATCTGCTGTTCTAGTTTTTCAACACTAGGCTAGACACTCTTGCATGTAGTTGTTGAGCATGGGAGTTTAGGTATAAATGGCTCTGTAAATTAGTAATTCAGAGTAATGTTTAGTAATATTATTCTTTACCTCAGGAAAGTGTATCTTACACTTCCATTTACAGTAAATAGGAATTCTAGCATTCTTGAAGGATAACCACTGTTTCTTCTTCTCTGCAGTTTGAGTTATAGGGCAGTGGCCATTGGGGTATGGTTTTTAATTTTTTTTTTTTTAGGGATGTTAAAAATAGATTACTATCTTTTGAATCAGTAAAGGCTATCTGCTGTTATGGTGAAAACTGAAGAAAAGCCTAGTCTATATTTTTTCCCTTTTAAATTTTTTTTTTTCATTGGGGGGAGGTTGTATGCACAGCGAATAGGGCAGTGCAGGACGGACTTCTCACATCATAAAGTCTCTCTGATTAGAAGATTTGTGTCTGAAATGTTTTTCTGGATACTAAGTCCGTTGGCTAGTGACATTTAAAGAAACTTGAACAGTTAGTTGCTTTAGGTCTCTTGATTTGTACTGTAGACTTTTATCTTCTTTTGTTTGCTGGAGCTAATTCCTTGTTCCTTTTGAAACCTGCTGCAGAGAGTCTCTTCCACTGGAGAGTTCTGCAGGGTGTAGTCCTGCTGTTGTTCCTCTTCCTGATATTTATCCATTTCAGGAGCATCTTCCACTTCTAGTAAATGTCCAAAGCAAATGCAAACCCTGAAAACTGTTCTGTTGCTTTTCTTCCAGGGTTGTTTCAAACTGCTACATGGAGTTTTAAAAAATGTATTTCTTGTCTTCTGCTAGCTCTTATTGTGTGTGGCAAGAACTGGAATATGACACTTCTTTTTTGCTTTGGCCTTTTCTCTTTAGCAGGAAAAGTTGATATGTCAGCACTTGAGCTTACAGGATTCCTTCTGTTATTGATCCACATTTTAACTGATAAAAGAACAGCAGTAGCTTTTACATTTCTGATTTCAGATACCATGCTGGTTACACAGAAACCTGAGGGTGAGGTGCGGCTTTGGCTGTGAACTGCAAATGCTGTGTCTGCAGTGAGAGGAGAAATGGAAGCTTTGAGCTTGGATTCAGATTTGGTTTTGGTGAAATAGCTTGAAATGCTAATGACCTTTGCAGAACAACCTCTGCTTTTGTGTTCCTGGGTTCCTCAAGTGTGTGGGAAACAGCCACGTAATGGACTTTCTTCTCAGCCTACGTTTCTTGCTCACTAACTTTAAAAAAGCAAAATGAAAAAAGATTATAAAACGCACAACTTGCTGGAGTGGGTTAGAAATGTGCTGCTAGTGTGTTGCATAAGGAATATTTAGTTTCCTAGTGATTTCTAGGCTCTTCAAGTAATATTCCCCCCACAACTGCTTGGGAAGGAGAAAAGGAGGGCTGCAATTACAGATGGAAATCTGGAATCCAGGGAGAACAGACTTGTTACGTCTGCAAGGTCATACAGAGAGTGAATTGTGAACAGAGAAGAAAGCACTGCAGAGGTCTGTTTCAGAACTCCAGAGTCACTAATGGTGTTTCATTATTTTCCTTGCAGTTTTAGTGCTGTGTAATTACAGGTCCTCTTGTGACCTATGAATGCAATATCAGAAATTTTGTTTGCTGGGGATTCTGAAGGTCCTCCAGTTTGACCTCCTGCTTGTTGTACAGTTGTTAATTGTCAGAATCAGGCTGTATCAGCCATGACTTTGTCTAGCTCTAGTCTTAAGACTAATAGGGATGGTAGCTCTGCAGCCTCTCTGTATAATCTGTTCAGCATTGCACTGCCCTTCTGGGGAAGACCTTCCTGTATCTGCTGTAGGACAAGAGATGCTAGACCCTTTTGCCTCATTTCCCAAGGCACAGACTGTTATTGTTAAACAGAATGAGATGTTGTTAAGGAGGTGCAGTTTTGCCTCATACCACCAAACATTTATGATTTAACTGGAAAAGCTTTTGAAAGGTGAAGTTATCTTGAGATCCACTTGAACTGGACCTTGAGGGAAAGAACACAAAAGAATAGTCTGCAGATTTTGCCTGTATTTCTGGGAACGAAAATGTGAAACTCAGCAGCTCTCTTTGACTAACAGAAAGTTCTCCTCAGGACTGTGGTGAGCTTGTTTTTTGCTCCTCCAGTCAAAATTCTAAGGTTTGTCTTTCATTTGTTCAGGTGCTGACATTGAGTCATTGACTCTCTGTGATTTTTTTGATACTTTTGAGACATTGTAAAACAATGAAGAAAGCGGACTTTGAGGTTATCCATATGTAAAATTGTCAAGAGGATTTGGTATAGTTAGTTGTATGAATTTGGAATATTACAGAAGCATGAAAACCATTAAATCTCTAGCATGTTCAGGATGATAGGTGATGTTGTTGGGTTTTTGTTTTCTTGGAAAATATTTTATTCCACAGTATTTTTCATGTACAATAATTTTCTTTCCTTTACTGAAGGGACAATGGAGACCGATCCAGGCACCGAGCTCCACGGAACGCGCGCATGTCTGCACCATCGCTAGGGCGCTTTGTCCCAAGGTAAGGCATCTACACAGAAGAGTAAAAGGGTGTGGAAATCCTGGAGGTACCAGTTGCAGTACAGCTCTCTGGTGCTTTCAGATGAATTCCTTTTCTTGCACAGGGCTGGTTTATCCTTGGTTTTCGATTTCTGGGACTCCTGAGATGGCATGTTAGTATGAGCCGCTCATCCTGTGTCATTTGAAGGACAGCACGATCTTAGTGCTTCTTACTTGCAGGTTGGAGCCATGATGTGAAGGTGGAATAGGAGAAGAAAAGAATCTGATCAGAGATTCTCAGCACAGTGTGCTGGTTTGAGATTAGGATACTATTGTGGGAGGTAGATTTGGTTAATGCTGATCTTTGCAGCCGCATTGATCAGAGGAGGATCTAATCTGTAATTTGTTCTTTGTTTGAAGCAGTGAAGTGGTTGGCTAAGCAGAGGATTCCAGCCTTCCCTCTACTATAGTCTGCTGGAATGTAGTCATATTTCCTCCAAGTAATTGCAGTTGCTCTCCAGGACTGTGTACACTGGGATGTCTTTCTCCACGTAAACTTACTCTCTTTGTTTTGCAGACGCTTTTTGCTGCCAGAGTATTTGCCTTATGCTGGGATTTTCCATGAACGGGGACAGCCTGGCTTGGCCACCCATTCCTCTGTCAACAGGGTTTTGGCAGGTAATGAGATTTCTTTGTTTGCAGTAGTCATGTATATATTAGTGGTATTTTTTTCATGAATCTGAGCAGAAGAGGATTGATAAAGAGAAGTAATTCCAACTTTTGAGGTTCTATTTAAGTTGTCTGAAGCAAGAGAAACGACTGTTGGAGTGATGTGGTGAGCTGTCATTCAAGTGCTTGAGTATTGCAGATTCCATGCTTCAAGTATGTGTATAGGAGTGTCTGCATGAACTGGGGAGGGGTGCTGTTAACAATTCTCCTTTTATTTAACTTCCTCCCCTATTCCTAGATGTCTTTTTTTAAAAAAAAACCTGACAGACTAATGATCAGCTTACTGCAGGTCCTTCTAATTGAATTATAGGGTGCCTTGTTCATGTTCCGGCTAGGAAGACGCACACAAGGCAATGCAGGATTCAATTAGGATCTTAATAAGTGCATATTAAAAAACTCAGCTGCCACCACATACAGCACACAGGCATTTGGGAGCCTCAGAGGGCAAGCGGAGGTGGGGTGAAGAGGAGGAGTATTGGCAGTCTGGCAGTTCATGAATGAGATGGTTATAGATGACACATATCTTGAGTGTGAGTCTTTTTTGGATGGATCTAAGTTGCTCTGTAATTAACCCCAGTGCGGGGGAGTAATTCTGGAGCTTGGGGGAGAGCAAGAGATGATGTGTGGACAGGTAGGTTGGGATGTGGTTCTCTTCCCTCCTGTAGGTAATCACAGGACCACCACTGAAAGGAGTATTGAAAGGTTTCTCAAGAAGCTACATGACCCTTTTCCTAAGTCACAATCAATGCCTAAGCCATTTTTTATGAGATTTATCTAACTGTTCTTAAGAGTCTTCATTGGAGTTTTCTCAACCATTTCAGGGTGGAACTGTTGCTGTTTTTGTGTGGCTGATTTAATGTGGCAGTGGTCTTGTCTGACATCTTCCAGACTTTGTCTCCCTGGATGTTTTGATTTGAGGGCATTGTTCCTAGACCTTGCTGTTGCAGTAATAGTAAGAGCCCAGCCAAAGCCTAGCCTCCAAAGCACCTCTGTTTTTTTTCCTTAGGAAACAGTGGAGATAGCCTGTAGTTTTAGCTGACACGTGTACTTTCCTGTGCTTGTTGCCTGTGTGGGCTTTGGCTGTTGGCACGTGGAAACAGCACACTGGCAGATAATTACTTGCTACCAGGCAACACTGCAGAACTCGTGTGGCCCCACTTTGCTGGAGACACCTGCCTTCAACCCTTCTCCAGCCCTCTTTGCGGTTTGCCTATTCCTTAGTGGCTGGGAAACAGCCAGGCTTTTTTGTCTTGCACTTTTTTGGGAATTTGAGCCCCAAGACACAAGTGCTTGTGGTTCCAAGAATAACAAAAGAAGGCAGGAATTGTAATCATGGGCATTTCAAAAAACAAGATCTATTTTTTCTGTGTGATCCTGTGCTGAGCCTACTTAAGGCAAGATTTGTTGGCTTCTACAGTGTTGTAGAACCTCACAGTGGAATGACTGGACTCGACAGTAAAGGCCTTCATTGGCTTGAATTAAAATTTATTCTTCTAATGCAGTAGCTGCTTGTGTTATATTTTAATATTCTGTTTATTTTACCTATGCTTTCAGCTTTCAAAATGTCGGGTTTTTGTTTTTTACATTTGCGCTGAAAAACGTGTTCATGTGTTGTAGAAACCAGGAGAGTTGAAATTTTAAATATTAGGAGGAGGCATGAAAGGCAAAAACTAGAAAATGATGTTGCAATTATGGAATAGCCAGAGAATTTCTCATGATTGTTATATTGGTCAGCAGCATTGTCATTTTCACCATTATATTTCAGAGCCATTTAAAGTTACAGTGTGGATAGCATGCCTTCCTTTCTAGTTAGCCTGTGCCAAGTCTTATGGTAGCTCTTTCTTCAGTACCATGGTTGAAAAACCTCTACTCAAGCTCAAAAGTGCTTTAACCCTGGCCTGGTAGCTGAGGGTGAGGTTGCCAGCCTTGGCTGAGGAAAAAAAAATCTATCATGTATTTTCCTAAGGCTAATCTAAGCTTGAATGCCTTAAACTGCTTCATCCTACCATGTATCCAGACCGTAATTTCTGAATTATGTTTGAATGCAAAAATGCCAAATGTATTTCTTATGTAACCTCTACGGCATTTGAGAAGAGATAGTAAAACCCCTGTGTTCCTAACCTGACAGCTTTCTGAAAACTGACAATAGACTTCTGTGGTCAAGTATGAGTGAGAGCTGCTGTTTGGGAAAATACAGCCAATTGCACTTCTTCTGTCCCCTGCCCTACTTACTGCTGTATGCGGAGAGGAAATCAAAGCAGCAGATGGAGATCTTGGTGTGTGAATTACTGTGGTGTGCTGACTAAATTTCTTAATGTCAAAGCTCTTGCTGTCAGGTTCTGTCCACGTTTACTTTCAGTTCTACTTTATGTGAACAGCTTTCTGTTGTTTAAGTGTCGTTCTCATGCAACTGTTACACAGACAATAGCTCCACGCTAGGGAAGACTGTCTTGTGAATAAATTCTTAGAGCAATCTGGTTTAATGAGCTACTAAAAATTACACATTATCTAAGCAGACAGGCTGGTACAGCAACACAGTAGGTTGGGCAGAAGGACTGATGTACCAGGCAGGGTTTAGGTCAGGATTAGAGTCCTTTGTACTAGTCAGGGGACTGGTGGCCATCCTTGTGCCAAGGCACTTCCAGGCGAAGCATAGGAAAGGTGGCAACAGATGGGTAGAGTAGGTGGGAGCTCAGGGAGAGAACGAAGCGATACTAGTCAACATGACAGACAGAGATATCTCCATGCCAGCAGCCTAATTTGCATGTAGCACTGGAACAAAAACGCGCCCCAGTAGCACCGTCCTACCTACCTCTTTATCTACTGGTGGAGTTTAGACCTATCAGCTGATATGATATGCTGCATCACTGTGCTTTCTGGCACCAAGTAAAACGCCATGTGAAAATATATTACATCAACATTGTTACCTTTAGCATTGAAACTTGTAATCACACCAAAAAGTGTTGGTAGTTTGACAAGTTATATTTTCCTATAAAGTCTGTGTTGATTGGCAGTAATTACACTGTCCTCCTTTAATCCTTTATTAACTGAGTCTTATATCAGCTTTTTCATTATTTTGTCTGGAATCAATGTCAGGTTGACAAGACTGACAGTCTCATCCTATTTCAACCTTTTAAAATACTGGTATAACACTAGCATATTTTTCAGCCTTCCATATTCCCCTTTATTTCAAGACTCATCAAAAAATCTGAGAGTTCATTTGGCAGCTCTTCTAAGGCTCTTGATAGTATGGGCTGTAAGCCACCCTCTGCACTCTCCTCTCCTTGGTGAACTGCCCTAAGGGATGGTGGTGTGGTCTCCAAGGAAACGTCTGTACAGTATAAGCTAGTTGAAGTGGTTGTTTGCTAAAGTGATGATGAAAGCAGTAAATACTTTTTGGCTTCTCACTTCTAAGCAGTGTTAACCTGTCCATGGAACACACAGCTCAGTATTGTGTTTACCACCTCCTACTCCTTTTTGAAATGTTTCTTTAAGCTGAATATTTCTGCCCACTGTTTTGTTTGGGGAGTTTTGTGTGCTTATTTCTTTGGTTGATTTTTTTGTTAGTTTTGGTTTGGTCTTTTTGTTGTTGGGTTGGGTTTTTTTTTTTGTAATAAGTTATGTCTTTGTCCTAAGTCACATTGTGAGCAGGCCACTACTAAGTAATTTGATGGCCAAGTTCTGGGTATTTTTTGGCATCTGGTAGCACAGATGAGGATGTACATTTTAAAATATTTGTAAAAATCGATAAATACGTTTAAAAAAAAAAAAAAGATGCACACCGTTGCCACTGAAGTGCTTGTGACCTCTTGTTCGCCTCTGTGAACTTTTGCTTCAGGCTTTATAGTAATTGACTGCTTTGGGATGGACAAAGGCATGCTGATGGCACAGTGAAACAAAGAAGACTTTAGTTTCAGTTCAGTGGAAGCTTGGAGGAAGAAGAGAATCGGCGTTTGCCAAGGAACTTTGCAGGAGGCTTTAAAAATTGACACAGATGCCATTTTGTTGACATTGTTACTCATTAGGAGACATACAGATGAAAGCTTATGGTAGAGTTACCTAGCTTTGTGAAATGCTTCTGTCTTGCATCACTTTGTTTTAATAGGCTTCTATTCGGTTCTGTGTACCTCAACAAACAAAATATTTTTCTTTGTGTGGTCACAGGTCATGTTTGTCTGATCTGGCTTTGCCAACAGACTTTATCTGTTAAAATGCAATCCAACACAGTTACACTGTCTTCCACCTCATGGGGAGATCCAAACTCAGCAGGGCGTAAGGGTTGAGTGATACAACACTCTACATTTACAGTTTCTGAGTGATTTCTTTGTTATCTCAGGGTGATAGATTCCGACCAGAGACTGAACATTTACATGTAATCAAAGAATAAGCTTGATATCATAGATTTTTCCATAGCTCACACCTGTTCAGGGTATAACATTCTGCAAGAGCAATAATGGTTCATCTTTGGATATCTCTGCTGGAGTTGCCAAAGCGAGCTGTCTGAAGCTAAAAATCAGCTGATGCCTTTAATGGGGATCTAGGATTTCAAATTGTAATGTTCAGCTGCTGTTTTCCCAAAATCACATAAGCTATCCCATTCTTCACAACTTGACTCCCTGTGAGAATTTGAAGTCTGATGTCTTCAAGCGAATTTCTGTACTTCAGCCAGCAACTGTTAACACACAATTGTTAGAGCATATGAAGTTTCAACAGGATGAAAAGTAGCTAAGGTGATGGATAAATGTTGTCATCCTTCTGGGACAGGATGATTTACTTGAGCACGTGATAGTTCCAGTAAGAATTAAGGTGATGGCCTGTCACCAGCCAAACTCACTAACTAAGGTGCCTTCTGGTACATTCATTCCCAATCCATTCCCAATCACTCTAGCTGTGTTTAGGGTTAATGTTCACATACAGGTCAATGGCTCTAACCTAAAGCCAGTTAAAATGGGTGTTGATGAACCTGTGATACATGGAGTTGTAGAATTAGAACTAGAATTAGCCAAGTAACCTTTCACTTCCACTCTAATGATGAAAGTGATTGTGATAAGGGGCTTCTTTGGTTGCCTTCAAAACCATATTGCAGGCAGATCTCTAGTTCCTGGCATTTTAGTTATGACTGCCTCCTGTGGCTCAAGTCTTCTTGACCTAATCCTGTTCTGTCATGTACAGTGTCAGTGCACTATTAATTCTGTTCTGAAGTGCTCTCTTCCTTCAAATGTGATGCACAGCTCTACAGAGTAGAACAGAGATGACTCGAGAGCTCCAGAGGGCCAGCAAAAGTTGATGGGAAAACACATCGCAGTTGTGTGTGATGTACCCTGTACTCTAATGTTTTTCACAATAGGTATGTATTTTCTGTACAGTAACCTGAGATTTGAGTGTTGTTCTGAATCTGTACCTTCAGCTGTCTATCACTGGCTTTTTGATATTAGCTTGCCTCTGCTTTTCATCCAAGACAACTATGTGAATTTGAATTAGTATCCTGATCTAATCGTGCTTTTCAAAATAGATAGTTCTAGAATAGAATAATAGAATCAATGAACGTAGCCACGTGGCTTTCTATGCTGTGTGTTTCTGCTATAAGTCTGTTTGGTACTGCTAAATATGGAAGGATGTGAACGTTTGAGTGACTTTATTCTTTGTGGTCTTTCTGTGATCTACGTCAGTGGACACTAAATGACATAAGAGGCTTAAAATATGCCTCAGATTCTTCTGCAACTTGAGAGCTATAGATATCTGTCACCTTCATCACAGACTTGAGAACAGTTTATAATTTCTGTGGAAGTGCAGCCTTTCATGCAGACATGTAAGGAAAAAAAGGCTGTACTGCTGAATTGCAAATGCAGAAACTTATTACAGTAGGGAGTGGTGGAAAGTGTCCCTTTATGGGACTGGTGAGAGGTATCCTCAGAGGTGTTATGTGGAGAAGACTTTACTTGTGTGACATCCTCTTATTTAAGTGTTCATTTAAAAATTTAAAAATTTACTTCATGTGTTCCAATAATGCACTTGCAACCCATGAGCCTTCATGAAAGTTAGCTCCTGCACCTCAACTTGTTTGCTTTTGTCTCTCTCCAGCTGCTGGTTTCTTAGAGCAGCTTTCAACTATGAAAGATTTTAATGTTGCTGCTCCATCACAGTGGATTATCTCATAAATAAAATGTCCTGGTAGTTTGGTGTCATAGATGCAAAATAAAGTCATGTACTGTGAGTTAACTTTATCATAGTATTAGATCCCTTGTTGACTTGCACTTCATGAATTCTATAGCCGTGGCTACAGAGTTATACTACATCATGATTGTGGTCAAAAAGTGAACTTCTTAGCACACATTCTTCAAATGAAATCTCTCTCCTGGAAGATAGAAGTCAGTTTGTTAATGCTTAAAAAAAAAACAAACCTAGAAAACAACTCATAATACACAACTTTTTGTGGTGACAGGTCCATCTTTATAGTACCTCAGTAATTTTTTCCCTGTACTGCAAGACACCAGTTTGTTTTTTCTCCGCTCTGTGCTTTAATTGGCGATCCATCTGCCTCTTTTCTGCTGCTCTAATCTGTGTCATCCTCTATCGTTGTACCTTGGCACAATGAAGGCTGATAGGTAGTTGATGCAATTAACATTTGAATGACCCACAGGCAATCTCTCCTGAAATACTAGTCCTGTGCAAAGACCCCCACAAAGGTTCCTAAATTGATGGCATTGATTTTGGTGCAGATAAATGCTCCTCTGAGATAAAGAGGGTTTAGTTATGTCTAGCTAGATGTCTTCTGAAAGTGGAGGATAGGTAGTGTTAAGAGAAAGCCATTAACATACACATTTATGTGATGGAAAAGGTTTTGTATGTTGTTTCCAGTTAGCCTTTCCCTCACATCCTAAATATCAACTTCTGCAGTGAGTCTGAGCGGTTACTCATCCTGGTTTTGATGTCTGCTCCTGCTGTACACTGTCATGTAATAAAAGCATAAACTGAAAGCGTCAGGGTACTTTCTGTGCTGGAATGGAATAACTTTAATCTGGCTGTCAGCATATAATGCCTTGCTTGCTCTATGTCTCTGTTCACTTGCATCTTCCACTTAGCAGCAAACATGCTCTGTGGTCACAAACACTTCTCTTTTTACACCTGTGAACAGGTACAGTTTGAATTCTTTGGCTAGGACATTAGGAGTGCAAAGCACTAGAGATTGTAGGGCAGATGAAATGAACTTGCATAAGAACCCTTATGTTATCCCCTATTTGATTCTAGAGGCTTAAGTACTCTCAAGGCTTGAGTGATTCTAAAACCAGTTTAATTTCTGAAACAAATTTTATGTATCACTCTCCATATGGAAAGAACACCTCTTCACACCTGAGAGCTTGAGATTTTCCATAATTCTCTTAAACAATTGAACAATAAGAGTGAGCTTTAAAACCTGCTATTGCTCAGTTCTTTTTGTTCTTGTCTTTCCTTTATGCTTTTGTAACTCAAGCCATAGTTCATCACAGTCTGCTAAGTCTGAGAATGTGTTAATTGAGAGGGGTAGGAGTCAACTGGAAATAAGAATCCACAGCTGTGTGCACTATGGGAGGTATTTACACTAATTTTTGGGGCATCTGACTTGTGAGGCTAAGCTTCCTGTATAGTTAGCAGAGGAAAAAAAAGCTTCAGCTCTGATTCACCACCTGAAGTGAGCTGAACTGAGGTGCTCTAAATCTTCTGTGTATTTAACACTGATTATATAGGGAGCTTCAGAAGAGTGCTTCTCTGGTGTGGATACCGTTACCATAGACGTCTGAAATTAGACAGGCTACATCCTGCTCTGATGGCTGAGTGCAGAAAGGATGTTACCTAGAAGAGGTCTTCATTCATCACTGCAATGATGGGTCAGAGTGCACCCACGGCAAAACTAGAAGAATTAAGTGATGAACCAGAAAGTTATGCTGCTATTCAGAGTGGCTTTCATAGACTGGGAAATGGACCAACAAATTCTCATGAAGTTCAGTGAAAAGAGATGCTGAGTCGTGCACCTGAGGAAGAATAACCCCATTCACCAGTACAGGCTGTGGACCTACTGTCTGGAGAGCAACTTTCCAATAAATGACCTGGAGGTTCTGCGGACAGCAAGCTGAACATGAGCCAGAAGATGTGCCCTTGCAGAAAATAAGGCCAATAGTATACTGTGTTGAATTAGGAAGAGCATTGCCAGCAGACTGAGGGATGTGATCCTTCTACTCAGACTTAGTAAGGCCGTATTTGTAGTGTCTTGTCCAGTTCTTGACCTCCAGTGCATGATGGCCTGGGCATACTGGAGTAAGTGCAGTGAAGAGCCATAAAGATGAGTGAGGGTTTAGAGACTGACTTGAGTGGAGAGGTTGAGAGAGATTCAACTTGGGACTCCTCAACCTGGAGAAGAGAGGGCTTGGACTGGATCTTGTCAATGTGTATAAAGGAATGAAGAGAAGGGAGGCAGACTCTTTTCAGAGATGCGCAGTGAAAGGACAGAAGGCAATGGACACAAATTGAAATTCCGTTTGAACTTAAGAAAACTTTTTCTTATTTTGAGAGTGGTCAAATGCTGGAACAGTTTGCCTGAGGAGATTATGGGGTTTCTGTCTTTAGTATCCAAGTTTGATTGGAGATACTTCCCAGTAACCTGCTGTAATTCAACCTGCTTTGAGAAGGGGGATGGTATAGAGCATCTCAGAGGTCCTTTCCACTCTAAATCTTCAGTGATTCTCTAAATTGACTGAGTGCACAGGAACAGTGAAATGATGCTGGGGTTCAGTGTGGATGAGAATAGAGTATTTTCTAGCTATGTTAAACACTGCATCGCAGGAGTAGGTTGCACGTATTGGGATTGTCTCCTATTCCTGTTGTAAAACCTTGTAATAGCTGTTACTGCAGATGACTTTTGGCTCTTTCAAGGTTTGTCCGAGAGTGCAGATGTTACTGGAGAATGGTTTGTTACTAATTTTCCATGAGTATATATTTATTCTGTGTCAAGAGTCTCATTTTCTGTTCCTTTTGGTAACTGAAAGCTGAAAACCCCTCTATTGCCTGCTTATGTAGCATAAAGACTTGTTCTGGATCAGTGACTGTACATTATGAGCATAATTTACAATTTTTATTTGCAAGTGAGATTAGAATGAGCACAACTCTTCTGATCAGAGTGAGTGCAGGCCACTTCATTTTACAGGATGTGCTTGATGAGGTCTGAGGTGTCAGGGGATTTTTGACTAGTGCGACTGCACTGAGATTAGCCATAGTTGGAAAGATCTGCATTTACTCGTGCTCCAGACATCTGGAGATGTTTACTGCTGCTCGGTGAGAGGAGTTGTTAGAGCTATGGGTACGACTGACCTCCCCATGAGAAAGTCATATGTAAGGGTTAAAAGGTCTCAAATACAGAGCATTGAAGTAGTAGTTAAAAGTTTTACCATTGCATCACAGAAGAGCTGCGGGGTTGTTGTTACCAGCACTTCATAGGCTTTCATATGCATTTGTGGGACACTGTTCAAATGGGAACAGAGTGGTACTTCAAGCTGTGAATTAAGCTGAAACAATAGGGAAGATTTTAGACAGTTAAAGCACTTTTACAGAATGACTCTAGGCCAGAGGCAAGATCTGTTTGCGGTCTCCTGCTGTTGGCCTTTCAAAGAACCAGGTGTTTGGGGTCTGGGATCGATCCACTTCTTTCAGTAGATAGTAAAATCTGGAATGTGACAGTGGCAATCGCATTGTGTTTATTTGGAGGGCTGATGTTTCCTGCATTCGCTTTGTTCCCAGTGATGATCAAGCAATGGTACCATTGTCGCTAAGTGAATATTATTACAGCCCAGAATGAGATGAGATACCTTGGGACAAATAATGTGAATCCCATTTGCAGTTTGTGAAGGCTTGTTTTGGGCAATGTAGAGACTCTGAAAATGGCTTTGGGGAGCTGTCCATGAACCAAGGGAATATGAATTCTTGTCGTGATGACATAACGCTAAGGCCTTATATAGGCAGGTAGTATGAGGCACTATGAAACTGCTGTTATCTTTTTATATGATCTTATTGATGCCATTCCAGATGATGTTCAAATCCATGTGCAACTCTTTGTGTCTACACTTCAGGACTGAAAATAGCTGAAGGAAGAATCAGCTGAGGAAAACTTCTACTATGGAAGGACATAAATTTAATGTATTTAGCTAATCAAAGAAGTAGTTGATAGTTGTTGTTACTTGTTTGGTCTAGGTATATCTGTGGGGGAAAGATTTCTGATCGAGCACCCTTTAATTCAATACACAAAAAGGAGAATCTGATGTCAGACCAATTTAGACTGGAAAAAAAATACCAGGTATTTGAGTGGTGGTGTTAGGGTTTTTTTATTTCTTGAAGTACTGCCATATAAAGTTCACCGCTTACTTTGTGGTAGCTGATTGCTGAAACAGGTGTTTTTTCCAGTACATAAAGTGTTTCAACTAAGAAAATTGTTACCTGGTCTCAAGGGGAAGTTTGTGATCATAGTACTGGTCTTGAAGTTCCTGGTATATGTACAGGAGTCTTCATAGGGTGTCTGCAGTGGTCCCAGTGCAGGAGAGAGCTTGTATAATGTATTTGCTGATGCAAACTGTCCCAGTAAGCCTTTCTTTGTACTGGTGGCTGGGAATCTAAAGCTGCCTTTGAGATTCAGAAAGGCATTGGAGAGAGATGATGATGTTCTTAAAAGTGAAGGGTGCAGGCTGATTCCTTTTGTGTGCATTGTTAAAGTGATGAATTTCTAGATATCATTATATCAGAAGGGGTAAGGCTTTGCAGAAGTGCTCATCTTTTTGTGGGCGATGAGGGCCCCTTGGGGACCTGTTCTCTTTGTGGGTGGTAAAGCTCACTTAACCATAAAAGTATTTTCCCACAACTTGCTGCCTCCTTTTTAAAGGGTGAAAAATAATAAAAAAATTACCCGTTCTCCAGAGCGCAGAGGGGAGGCAAGGACCCGTGCGATCTGCTGTGCAGAGGGGTAGGAATTCTCAGCAGCCTGCCACATTTGGCTGTCATCTTTGAAGAGATTAGTCATGATTTTTGCTTATGTGTTTTATATGGGGGGGGGGAAACCCAACACCACAAAGCAAACCCTGAGCCAGATTTGCTACACCTGATATAGAATATATTCCTAGACATTTTCATAGCCACCCTGGCACAAAGATGGAGGAAGCTCTTGCTATGGCAACATAGTTGTATGTTGTATAAGGGATCTGATAAGAACGCTGTGTGCCGATCTCCATCTCCGTTTCACAGGTAGATAGGATTGTACCATTGGATCCTTTTTTAAAATTGAGCATTAATGTGTATCAATCTGTTATCACTTAATGTATATAAAGGTTGTGTTAGCTGTTAGATTCTGCAGTGGTAATTTTCTCTCCATATAGTGTTGTTACCTTAGCTGGTCCTGTTGATTTTATGCTTCTGGCTGTTGGTTTTCCTTGATTGCAGGCAAAGATGGATGGAAAGGTTTTGCAAGGTTAGTGACAACTTGCATGCCTCTTCAGAGTTACTTTTGACTTCTGTGTTTTTCTTAACTTGAGCCACATGGAGAAGTTGCCCTTTCTGTGTGGAAGCTGGAGGAGTTTTAGAACATGCCTTTGGCAAGAGCAGAGCCTAGGCAAATAAATTTAGGCTGTGGACTTTCCCCAAAACATAAAGGCTGGATTTGTCAGTGGTTTGGGTTTGTTAAAAATGTGGAAGGTGTTAAGTGTCTTGCTCAAGACAGGGAAAATTCTTGACAAAACTGAAGAGAGAAGCCAAATGGTATTTGTGCAATAACAAATACAGGCCCTAATCAGGATGAGAGCACTAGCTTTTTAAGTCATCACTTCAGAACTCAATCAAAAGTAAATGCAGGCAGCAGGAGATTTTGAACACTAGAAAATATAAACAGAATCCAAAGCTAGGGGTGCACATCATGTATGTCTCCCTCCATGCCCTGTGCTTTTTTAAATTAGTGTATCCACCACCTCTGGAATGGAGCTGAAGAGGGAATGGTCTTCAGTGCCTGCAGGAGCTCAGACCTGGTTTTGAACTAAGCAGATGCTACAAGTTAGTGCTATTGAAGGAAGCTGTATTTTGCTTTCTTGAGCAGTAGTTGATACAGTCTCCAGTTGAGCTCAGTGTGAGCTATAATTCAGCAGCCCTGGCAGGCAGGAGTTATGTTTCTGAGAGTTCAAAATGAGCAGGAGCTGTGAGCTAGCCTCTATACATATAATTGCTCTGGGCTCTAAGTCCTTTTGAGCTCCCTGGTAGTCTGGCTTCTGAGTTGTACTCTTGCTGATCTGGGAACCAGGTTCACAATCTCTTCCACTTGCTTCAAGCACTGCCTGAAACTATGTACAATTTCAGCCGTACCAAGCTGTTTCAATCCATTAGTTTTTGCAGCAACAAATGGGAAGGAGTACCTAGGTGTGGCTTATGACCCATGAAATAACTTTAGGGCTGGCAGCAAAAACAGAGATCAGTGTGGAATAAGTTATGGCGATTTGTCATAATTGCTCATTTTTCTCTTTCAGCATCTTTGGGGGTGGTTAGGGTGGTGTGCTGTTTTAAAGGTAAACCGGCGGGGGAAATGAACCCAACTCAAAAGAGAGATTATAAGTCAGAATAACAATTTAATAAAATAATACAATAAGCACGATTATACAGACAAACAGTTGGTTTTAACCCACAAAACCCAAATGTATAACCCAGCACCCTGAGGCATGAACAGAGTGGTGTTTGTTGGGCCCCCTGAGTCCAAAGTAAAAGGAGAGGGGAAAAACCTGTTGGTGAGAGTGCTGTTGCAGTCTGGTCAAAAGTGGTGATTGCAGTCCAGTCGAGAGCGGTGGTCTGCAGTCTAGTTGAGAGTGGTGATCTGCAGTCTTCCTCTGGATTCCACGAGTGGTTAAAAAAGTCCCAAGACCCCAAGATTATATATCCTCCAGTTCAGGCAGGAATGCCCAGTACCTCCCTCAAGGCGGGGAGTTCCACAATGGGTGTGAGGACAGGAGCATGCTCTTATCTCACAGGCCTCTTAACACCCAGTTTATAGCCTGAGGAGTCAGGCCTGCTCTGGGCAAATGGTGTAAATGGTCTATTGATAACAGTTTCTGGGAAATGGCATGGAAGGCTATAGAATACACAGTTTTGGGTTACACCCATACAGTGATGAACTGGTTCCAGCTGTTCTAACTAGGACAGATGGTAATGGTAGGGGGGTGGCAGTAATTCGCATGAGGCAAGGGAGGAGTAACTGAAGAGTCAAAAATATTACCACCTTTTCTAATAAAGAGATGATGATGACAGTTCTAGTCCTGAGCTTTGTCCAGGAAGGGGGTCACTAGAAGTAGAGCAGCTTCAGTAGTAGTTGAGAGACAGAAGGTGTGCTGGAGAGGAAAAACAAAAGTGACTGCCAGGAGTTCTTAGGGTGCAGTTTGAGAGCTAGAAATGAGAAGGACATATGGGGGTAAATGCATTTCTTTCTCTCACCCTAGACATCCAAACTGTGATCCAGAGTCTCTGGGAAATTTAGAGATGCCAAAAGTTAATGCATATTTGTATTGTGAGAGGGAGGAGCAGAGCATACAAATGTTTACTGACAAATGTCAAGGGATAGAAACTGACACAGTAAAATCATGGAGGCAGGTGAAGTGCTTAGAGGGCTTGGGAACATTCCTGTGTATATGATGGGAGGAATTGCAGGAGGGGAAGAGAAGATAAGGTTGAAAGGATAGAGGAGGTAAGGTCGCTTGGTAATTTTCTTATAAGCAGCTGGGATTCTGCGCATAGACAAATGGAGGCTGGAGGAGGGGAGGGTTTGAGGAATGAGTCAAAGGTGGTGATGAGGCAGCTGGGATTGCAGGCGTGGGTTTCAGTTAAGCTGGAGAAACACTTTGTCTCCTTTCAAACAATTGTTCGTATTAGCATTCATGGTGTGGGCATGCATGCACCCATCCATGTGATGTCTCCTGGTGTGCTGCACACAGAAGTTGTTTCAGGATCTTGTCTTTTGGTTCCTGATAGACCAACCGAGTCAGATCTCAGACTTCTCTGAGATGCCATAGTAGAAGAGAAAAGTCTAGTGGAGGGAATGGGTCTGGTGATGGTCTTCATTAGAGTTGTCTTGCAGTAGATGATGGAATGGGTCCTGATATTGGGATGGGTCAGGCTCAAAATCTGGTGGGGAGCATGACTGGGGGAAGGAGGCAAATACCCAACATGTACATATATACTCCCTTACCCCCATTATGAGGATGCTGAAAAGCATAAAGGAAATCCAAAACTACTTTGCCAGAGTGGAAGGTAAAGAAGACACAGGAAAAAGAGAGCAGAGAGGAGGCAAGTAACTAACAGTGCTTACAGACTGGAAATCATAGCAAGATGAAATGAGAGAGAAGGGCTGATGGTAAACACTGGACGGCATTAAGTTGTGATGGGGAGGGACTCAATAACAAAACTCATAAAAAGAGCTCATAGGCCACATGGAATGAGCAGATTTGCAAAGATTTTGAAAGGTAAAGTGAGAAAACATTTCACTGAGAACTTTATTGGATTCTGTATCTGGAAGGCATGGAAGGGGTGCAAGAGGGAGAGTATGTGTCTGTCTTTTCCTGGCCCAGCTTGACTGATGAGGTTTCACAGAAGAACCATCATTCATAGATACATGCATGTCTGTTGACACAAGAAACAGGGAAAGCTGAAGGCAAAGTCCTGTCATAACTTCTCTGCTTGCAAAGAAAATAGCTGTAATTGGATGTCAGTCTCTCTGCTCCTGTGATTTTAGTGAGCTACTGTCTAACTTCTGCTGTCTTATGACTTGTGAGGCCTAATAAAATTGTCATTTGGGACTGTAATTTTACACTGAATGCTAAGACTGAGAGACTGGCCTGGAGTGCTCATCATCTGCTAGAATGTACCACTGCTGGTTCTTTGATCTTGTGGGAGCCGGACCTCTGTCTCTCCTGCTGTGAGGATGAGATGTTTTAACCTTTCACCAGTTTCTTTTTAGTTTGTGACCCCCTATCTTCAGTAAAGCATGGCCTGCTCCAGATCTTTTTTGTGTATAATTTAAAATTTTACCGTAAACTAGTAAATTGTGATTCCCCTGTTTTCACCATCTGAATTTCCCTACATTCTTGCTCATAAATGCTGTATGGAATAGCTGTGGTGGTTATTTTGTACAGCAGCTTCTTGGACAGGTCTGCTTAGCACCCTCTGGAAGCATTATGAGCTAATTCAAGCTGGATTAAGGTCAAATCTACCCTAAAAAAGAAATAAACCCCATCTCAAGTATCCATCCATTGTGTAGCACAGGGCCTGCATGCTGAGTAGCTAAGAAGTACTTCTGCTGCCTTAGTTTTTCTGTATGTGGCTTTGAGTTTGACTTTTAATACTTTTTAAAATAATGTGATAAGGTGTTAGTCTCTTTTCATCTTGTAGTCTCTTGTAGTTTCAGTGGATTGGACCTGTCTGGGTTGAACTGAGCTGTGGCACAGATTTACAGAAGTCATTGCAAAGTTATGAGTTTGGTCAAACTTCTTGGTGGAGTCCTGCTGCCTTCTGGGAACTCTGATGCTGCATCCGTGTTCCAGATGTTGCATGATTACTTTCCTGTTGTTACACATGGTCCATCAAGGTGTGGACTGACATGCTATGTCAGTCCTGCTCTACATGCACTGGGATCTGGGTCATCCCTTGAGCCTGAATTGGCTCCAAACGGAGATCCCTGTGAGTCACTGAGATGCTGCAACGTGCTTTGTGCATTAAAGCTAGTAGCAATAAGGAATGAAACTGGTTTCCATTGCTGTCATCTAGATCATGCCAAACCACCCTCAAAGCTTCCTCCATCAGAAAGGGTTCAGAACATTTTGAGAGCCAAGTATTTCATTTGCTGTATGTTTCTTTTACTATGTTCTTTTTCAGTCGGAACAATGTGGTTCTCCCCATTATGTTCTTCCAGCCTGGGCTTCCTCCTTTGCATCTCACCGTACTTTAAATTTATAAACTACCTTCACATGAGTTTAAACTACTATTGAATTTTGTGTTTTCTCAGCTTTCTCAGTTTTCTTCTTTTTTGGCTATCTCTCTGTTCTCTACCCAGAAAACAGTATGAAACAGTTCTCTACCTAGAAACAAGTATGGCTGCTTACTTTCCAGTTCCTGTCCTGCCTTCTCTCCTTGCTCTTTAGGTTGGGGATACCTTGTAAATTGTTCTCTTTAGTGATGTCTTTCCAGCTTAGTATTGGTGTATTGTATTGTTAATGCTGTATTCCATCATTAACCCTATGCAAGGTTAATGTCTGTTTTCTTTGGAGACACAGTGACTGCAGGACATATGGGTCTGACAAGAGGCTCTTAATGAATACATGTTAAAATACATTTTATAAATTCTGCCTGCCTGCTTTTTGTTTGCCCTAAGACACTTTGTTAGTTTATGGAGTTTATTTGTCAGGACCTCCCCCTAGATTAATGGAGGTGCATTTTTCTCTGAGAGCACGTGACTTAACCTGCCTAGATGAGTACAAATTCAGAACAAATTTCCTCAGCAGACCTGTCCTGCTCACAGGATATTATGACTGTGGAATGTAATCAAGCACTGAGGGTGTTTAGCTTAGTGCTCTGTATTGTGGTGATCGCTCAGTCTGTGTCACTAAGCTGATGCAGCATTTCCATTGCAAGTCTGGATAAACAAGGCTTATGCTGTAATACAGCAGTCCTGAAATGTGTTTAAGGATAGTAATAGTTTTTATAAGTCTTCCATTCACTGGCAAGTACAAGCCTTTGAATGTGTTTCTGTGCTTGGTGCTTTTATTAATACTGCGTACTGCTATTTCCACAATGAAAAGTGGCTCCAGTGTGGAAGCTTGTTGTACTGATACACAGTTAAATCTCCAGAATTGAAACCCTTCCAGGGAACATACTGCTTCTTGGGTTAGTGAAAGTTTGTATTTTTGCAATGTGGTGGTTGATAAGGCATGTATGTGCTCTACAAAGATACTGCTGAGGTTTTTTCTCCACTGCAGATGGGTGTTTTGGCATAAGACACGCACATTTCAAGTTGTGCTAAGCACACATTCTTGCAATAAGAACTGCAGAGGCGGTAGCAGGCATTTGGCTTGCTGATTTGTTTGGATTAATAGGATTTCATGTAGTTAAAATGCACACTCACAATGGAAAAGGCTTTTCTGTGTAGAGCAGTTTCACTTGTTATTTTTGCCTCTATTCTACATCTGTCTGTTGGCATAGCTATATTGGTTAGATGGGGAGTGCTGTTACAACATTATTTGGGCTTCTTCTCGGGAGAGGAATCACTTAGTGTGAACTAAAACTGTGGCCACACTAACTTATGAGCTACAGAGTTGATGATAAAGTATAACCTGACTGGAATATGGGCTAGAGTTGGCAAGGGTCTTGGCAAACAGTCTCTATAAGAAAATCTCAAGAAATTGCAAGACCTCTGAATTAATGAAAACTATATACAAAAGTTTTTGGCAAGACTGGATACTGTGTTAGCATCGATGTTAGATGAGTGAACTGCAGTAGACCTAGTAGACCATGTGGTGTGACAACTGTGGAGGACACAAGCCTCGGTTGGTAAGAATATTCTGGTTAGGCAATAAGAGCAACCCTCTGAAGGAGTTTTTTTGTTGCTGCAGTGGAAATACTCCTCTGAATCCAGACAAACACTGCTAGACCAGAAAGTTAACTTCTTTCATGCTTGTTGGAGGCAAAAATGTCTTAATGCAATACTGATTCAGTTTCTCAGTGCCTGTGTTACTGGCCATGACGCTGCTAATGAAAAGGCCAGCTGTGGATGTGGCAGTGGGACCTTACAAACTTTTTCTTCAGTAAGACTGCTGGTGTTGGGATGCAGATCAGCAAATGACCCTGAAAAGCCAGACATTTAACTTTTTTGTTTTGACATATAGCAGCAGTATTTGAGGACTGCCTACCTTGAGTCAGGTCACACAATGAGTTCAGAATGTGCCCTTGGACTGGAAGGGCCATTTAGGCAGGGGAGGGGAAGTCTGGGAGGCAGGTCCCCATTCCCTTATAGCTACTTGTGGAAGGTTGTCCTTATGTTCTTCATAAAGGCAACAAAGTGAGATGGGAGCTCTGGAAACTCAAGAGCTTAGTCTCTGGTGCCTGCCCACAGCTGCTTGGTGGAAGGATGCCCGCTTTGACTAGTCTTTGCAAGGCTTTCCATCTGAGGCAATTAGGATTAGCAGGCACATTTCATGCTCTGAAAAGTCAGAAAAGGAAAGAAGAAGGAGTTTTACAAAAGGAAATGCCTGCCAGGCACAGATTTTGCTCTGGTTTTGTGCAGAGAGTGTACGCAGATGTGGAGGTTAAAAAGCGGACTTCCAACAGCATTTAATGAAGGGCTTGGTAATGATGCGAGGGACTTAGCGATGGGAGGGAGCAGAAGCATAGCATTCAGTGACAACAGAGCAGAGGCATCGTAAGAGGCAGAGTTAGCAGAGGGAAAAACCCCGGGTGACACACAGCACAGATTAGGTATTGAGACGTTCCTAGTTCACAGGGATTTTGGTAAACTTAAATTCTGGCAGGAGAGATGTGGCCTTTTGATTTGGAGAGTCACCTACTATTTTTGGAACCTTATAAGGGAGGAGGGCTGTGAATATGCCCTCATATATGGGTTCAGAGGCAAAGGAAATGAATACACGCTGCAAAATTCAGCTGTTTTCTGCCTTTTCATCTAGCAGTGTGTCTTGGCCCCTATTCGCTGTCCTCTTCCCCTCTCCCCTCCATTAATTTGCAAAAACACTTTTCTCTTGCAGCATCAGTTGCTTGGGAGCTGATTTCAAATATATTATCTCACTGACTTTTTTAGTGGATTGGTATGGACCTCCAGATGCAGAATATCTGTAACCCATATTATTGTTTCTCCTCACACTGACAAGATAAAGTTGTCTTTATTTCCCCAGTATTTTCCAGTAAATAGGGTTCTGACTCCCTCACCAGGGCAGTAGCTTGATGGCTCTTATACCTGATTCTGTAAGTATCAGAGGATTTTATGATGTATGGAATAACTGAAATTATGAAGAAAGGGTAAATCCTTTTCTCCAACCATTTACTCATTGTTTTATGTTAGGGTTTCTTTATGCATACAGACAAATCATATAAAAGGCTGAAAATACACAGAAAAGGTCAAACAAAAACATTAGTTAAATGAAATGCAGATTGGAATATATTTTTAGTGCTTGAATATTTTCCCTAAAAGGCTATACTGAAGGAAACGTGTTTTACTGCTTGAATCATATGGTAGTATGAGGCATGCTTTTAACACATGCCGCTATCACATGGAAATAAGGAAAGGATCTCAAAACAAGCGATAATGTCTGCAGAAACTTCCTTTAACAGCTCCAGCAGTTAGCTGATAAAAGACTCCAGCCTTGACTACCTTTCCCAGCAAGGGGCCTAAATGAAAAAAGAGAAAGCTTGTTTGACCACCCACTTCTCAGACAACTTGCAAATTGTTTTAGCCATGGGTAACAGATGTTTCTTTCTGTTTCCATAACCTTTTCCTGTCGAGCTCTTTCGGTGATACAGCACCTCAATTTGTAGGAAGATTTCCCTTGGCTGTGTAGCCTGATGACATTTATTTCCACCCGAGTGCTTCATGGAACACTTCCATCTCTTAACATGCCATTCCAGTACTCTACGCACCATCAGATTTACATGAGTTTCATGTTGGTCCCTAAACAAGTGGGGGTTTTTCTCTTTTAAAGGTCTATGCATGCATGCTGTTACTTAGTGTAAAACAATCAGTGTAGTGGAGCCTTTGCATGGAACTTCAGATTGACTGCAACTAAGAGCATCATAAATGACAAATGAGAAAGCAAACGTCTGATCTTAAACAGTCCTTATTCATGAAGATTTTCTTATAAAGAAGAAAATAGCATTTAACGGTTTCATTTGAGTTGTACAAATGTAAGAGCACCACTAAGGCTTGCAACTCTGCTTCTTTTGCGAGCAGAATTTTCAGTTTTCTTTTGAATTGTACTTACTACCCTGCAAGAACGAACTTACAAACCATGCGTAAGCTAAATAATTACATATCATTAATAACATATGACTGTTAACTTTGTATTCGGTTGCCGAAGTCAAGCTCTCACTTCCAGTTCATCCCTTCTCCTTTCTAGCAGTTGTTGAGCAGTTATTTTCTCTTAACTCATCATTGAGGTGAGGAGTAAGACACTGAGGTATGCCCATGGTTCCGATAGTATTTCTCTGTGTGTTTTGTTGCTGTTTGTTTGTGGGGTTTTTTTAATGGCGTGAGAGATTATGATTCTTACAGATAAATAGTGTGCAAAAATTGTCTTAAATGCTGTAGACTTTCATTGTGGTATGACTGTACTTGAGGTGATGATTGGTGGTGATTTGGGAGGTAGAAGGAAGGAATTCTGTGATTCTGTGAATTCCTTACAGTTTATTTGGTTGGAATTTTTTCTGTTCGGCAGTGTATATCTGATATTGGATGGCTGGAGAAAGTTCTTGGCAGGTTGGAGACTTAGACCCTGATCTGTTGCTAACAGAAGCTGAGAGGCTTGATGTAGCTACAGCAAGGAAATTAAAACTGCTTGTTCTTTATTGGTCACCCTGAGTAGGGTGATGGCTTCCTGAACAGTGACATTTGTTTGCTCCAATGTGTACATGCAAAGGCTATGATAAGATACCTTATTTTCCGTCAAGTCCAGGGTTTTCCTCATCTGCGAGGTTCTGTGTGAATATTACTAGCTCAATTCTTGCTGGTTCTGGAAATTCACCATGCTGTTGCATATCTGATTTTCCAACTTCTATGTGTAGCTGGGTGACATGAGCAGGGGATCTCTATCCAGTGAACAACAACAGAGAAGCCTGAAATTACCAGTTTGCTTGGTGAGGTGCAAACAATTCAGATAAGAAGAGATGCATTTCAAAAGGACTGTAATGTCTTCTAGTTTCCCTGAGGGAAAACTGGATCCTCCCATCAAAGAGAAATGCTTACTAAATGCATTTCTATATTAATTGTTAGATGATCAGACAAAGAAATATAGGAAGATGTCAAGGAGCCATCCTGACGGTACTGGAGATGGGGGCTTTGGGCAGAGCACGTGTTCATTTTTTGTTTGTGTTCCTTACAAATAAAGTGATTTCCTTTTGAAGTCTGAAACTTGTGGCTGAAAAATTCCCTTTTCCATATGATGTTTGCATTGTTCACAATGTGAGTGGAGCCCTTGGGCACTGGACTCGGCTCCTATTAGGACAGTCATCTTTACTTAGCAGCTGAGGCCTGCTCAAATTCCCATAGCTGACAGTACTGTGGAACTCTGCATGCTAAGTATTGCCCCTTTTAAAAGGAAATTTTCTGGTAGGAATGAACACTAATGGGAAATTACATTTATTCTTATTTTATACATGTGCAGTAAAGAAAAATAATAGCTTTTTGAGGGTTCAGTCTTCAAAGGGCATAAATCTCTTAGAGGCTTTCTCAGTTAACATTGAATCTTAAAATCCCTTTAGTGCTTAGTATATGCCAAACTACTCTTAATAACATTTTGTGCATCCATTCATGAAAATAATTTTACCCGCTTCCTATTTACAACTTGCTAGTACACTGAAGAACAAGCAAAATAAATTGTTGAAAATACCAGGTTGCTATGCATACTGTTTCTACAGCATTAGCCCAGTTTTAGTTACCTTGGCCACTTCAAAGGCTGTGTCTTCATGGTAGCCTGGAATAGAGATTTACTGAGACTTGTCAAATTCATATTTAATGTATTTACTGTGATCAAAGGCAGTTCCCCAAACCAGGTTGCCCCATAAAATACTTCACAGTTGGAGATGTGTAAGAACCTGTTGCATCTCCTAGGCTTCAGAGACCAATAATCATTTTGGCTGAATTCAAATTGCTTCAGAACTGGTTGAGAAAAATCTGGTGTATTCTTGCAGCAAAGAGCCTTATCCTTGGTTTGTCAAATAGATTTGTCTTGTGTTTTGGACTTCCTGGAGCCTGGTTTACAGTAACTCTAGAACTAGTACATGTAAAACTCTTCAACTGTGATAGATCTTTTCTGCAAGTACAAGATAACCACAGTATGAGCTACAGTTACAAGTGGTTTCATAAAAAGGTAATTACTTTTCAAAGATACTCATGCTTAGAGATGCAAGTACTAATCTAGGGGGAATTTTATACCAGGGCCTAATCACTGCCTCAGACTGAGTCGCAAATTAGGTAAGGGGATTCTTCAGCTTCCTCAAGCTTATCTGTAAGCATCTTAGTATTTTTTTCACTTACTATGGGGGAATCTGCCAGACACTAAAAACTTAAGAGTAAAGGATCTAGTCTAGAAAAAATTTGAGCTCTGGTTTCTGTTAAATACATGGGAAAGAAATTCCCATAATATAGAGATGTTTCATGTTCTCAAAACTTGTACCCTAAAGTTTGTGTGTAGCTCTGGAGTATTAGTTCTTCTGAGTGTTTGATAGTAGTCCAGCGTTACCCTGCTTTTCACTGAGGGAGTTCTGGAGTGATATGGAAAGTGGTTTTGGACCCCTTATTTCCCTTTCAGTCTAAACTCAGACGTTGGTTTGCATGACTTGATTCATAAATGAGCAATAGTTGACTGGCAAAGGTTCATTTCTCCATATGCCAAGATACGTTGGATCCTCTGAGGAGATTGAGACTGATGGATAAATATCTGTCACGTGTAGGTGGCCTATAAGAAAAGATTTGAGGATTTTTTTTTAAGTCTTTGTTAAGACTTTTTTCCCCCCACTCTTTAAACTCTTTTGTCATGTGCTGAGCGGGGGTGGATGGAGATTGGGGTGGTGGGGGGAAGAGGGGGGCTGCTGAAAGCATTTGTCTTCATTTCTGCCATCACCCAGTGTTTATTACGCAGTGATAGACAGACGCAGGAAAACTGCCAATCAAACCTACGTTCACTGCATTTCAATTGGCCTTTGCTTTGGATTTCAGCATTTTGAAATCTACATCATCTCCGCAGTAAAAGGTCGTTCTGTTCATGAGGATGACAAGCCCGAGACCCTTGGGTACCCACTGCAGTCACTTGTGATCCCATCGAACAGTGGAAGACCCAGGAAGCAGGAGTGTCAGGTGGTTGGTGAGAACAGCTGCTTGTAAGAGCTGATCTGTTGCTGCCCACATTTAAGAAGATGAAGTGTGTTGTTTTCCTCTAGATTACATACACTGCAACTTGAGAGGCAACAACACCTTCTGCTCTGATCCAGGCTGAAACCCTGACTGGGCAAAGCCAGCTGAGAATGAGTTCTCATGCTGCATGGTGAACAAAAGCTCTGTAGTGAGGATTTTAAATTTCTTAAGTTTTCCACCCATGATCTCAAATGGTCTCCCTGTCAACCAAAGAGAACAATACAGGTTAGGATAGCATAGTTCTGTGCTGAGGGGTATTTTTCTCCATAGGTTGATTGTCTGAAATGTTTGCATGCTTTTAATCATCTTTACTGCAGGATAGTGTATGCATGTATGTGGGAGGTATCTGGCAGGGTTTGTGATACAAATGTTACTTCACTTCACTATACATATAACAAATGTTATATGTATATAGATATAATTTAATAATTGCACTGCTCAATTGCATAATTAGTATAAGTAGAGATAATTACTTAATAAAAGCGTGTAGATCATGGATTTGTGGTTAGTGTTAGGTACACTGGTTTGGAGCTTTTGAGAAATGGGTCAAATCCTTCTGAACATGCACCTTTCATTCTACGTTCCCTGTGTTCCCTTTACCCTTTGGTAAAGATATCTGTTACTTGGAGCATTAGCATTAATTGGTAGCCTTTGCTGGCTCTGAAATTTGTGTGGGACTGTCCTGTAGGTGGGGCGGTACTGCGTTTTTCCATTGTTAGCTTCTCTGTGTATAATGTGACTGCCTTTGGAGGTGAAGAGGTTTAAATAAACACCATAACTAACCTGAAGGTTACAGGCAAAGGGATGACAAGATCAGAATCTTCATGGAAGAAAATTCAAAACTGTTTGCCAACTCCTTTTTTTTATGATATTTGTAGCAGTAGGTGCAGCAGTTGTATGAGCTAGATGAATTTGCTCTTTGTGGAGCAGTTAAGTGATGTTGTCAGGCTTCGGTGATGCAGAGGGAGAGCACAGTTATTCTCCTAGGGTATGTTCTTCTCTAGTTTATATTTTATATATATATCCAGTTTGTATAACCTACAAAGGTTATACTCATTGCATAAGAGGTGATGTAACCTTGTAGTAACTGTAATAAGATCAATATTCTGGAATTATGTTCCCAGAGTAGAATTCCTGTTGCCTGTCTCTGCAGAGCATTTTCCTTGCCTCACTCAGTTGCTGTCTTGTTGGTGATATTAGTTACTGTTTCTCTGCAGCAAATCCCACTACTTGTTTTCTGTTCTCCACATGAGGGCTGGAGGCAAGATAGCAGAAGAGCAGCCCTTGAGTACTGAAATCCAGATTGCACAGACTCTAGAGGCTTTGCTTTTAGTCCTTTGTGCTTGGGGATGATCTTGTTTTGCTCTCCCTTACCAAATTCTATTACCTTGAGTTTCTCTGGGTGCCAGCATTTGTGAAGTACAAGGGCTGCAGATAGGAAGGCCCTAGAGACTGCAAATAGCATGAGATTTTTGACTGTGGTACTGTCATCTAAAACTGTTTCTCCTCACCATTTGTCTCCCTAGGAATCACATTTAATGCATCCAAGCTTTCTCAAATGTATACTCACTTGAGTTACCAGTGACTGTTTGCTTTCTGCCTGGAAAATTAGGTTCTTTGTGATGTTTCTGAGGTATTCTGCTTTGCCTTCTGCTTTGGGCTATTGTCCAAATCCGTGGATGGTTAGCAAGGGTCATGTCACTTGCCTAGAGTCAGAGCAGCCCTTGCCTGCTGTAGGTTGGACTGCCTAGAGCAGCAAAGGGCCAGCTCATAGGTCTTCCTTGCCAATTTTTTGTAACAACACCTTACTATGTGGCAAATTCTGTAGGCAACCTGTATCTTCTGAGTGAAGTTTACAGTAGTAGCAATGATTATGTCCACAAATGTGTGTAATTTGCCAAGGCAATGCTTTTCATCGGTATGTATTCTGATCTGCCTTCATAGCTATACTAAAAGATTTTTGGTCTGTGAAAATACAGCTTCACTAGTATTGATAAGTAAGAATGCATTTGCACCAAATGAATTGATTAGGATTTCTGCCTTATGTATCTGGGCAAGTCTTACCTCTTATCAACTTTATTTTCTGTCAGAAATGTGTTGCAGGGAGATGCTTTCCTGTTAATTTCCTGTGTTCTGTGGCTTATTGGGAACATGTTGCCATTTCTGTAAATAAGGTTTTTTAAGAATCTAGAGTTTTGAGTATTGGATTTTGAAAGGTTTTCTATGGTTTTGTCTCCCCAGCTTTTTTTCTGGATAATCTCATAGAGGTTAAATTGCTAATTATTTCCCCCTTTTCTGTAGGTGCTGTGATTGGGGATGGACAATCAGCTGTGGCCAGCAACATTGCCAACACCACCTACCGACTCCAGTGGTGGGACTTCACTAAATTTGATCTGCCTGAAATCAGCAATGGTAAGCTAGAAACAGCACTGGTACCATCTTTTAAGTCTGTACCAACCAGAGCTACCATAAACTCTAGGATATTTCAAAGGCAGCTGTATTTTGCAGGCCTTGGATTACTCGATTGTCATGTTGCATTTGGAACTATAAAATGCTTAGTCTTTTGAGAAAGTTGACTTAAAGCTTGCAGAGCTGTTCCTGCTCTGTCTAACTTGTGTATTCTTGCTATCAGCAAATCCATGTATAAATGGGGCACTTTTCTGTGAGCATTTTTGTGAGCATATACCATTCTCTTAGAATTCTGTTTCCAATCTCTTCATTCTCTTACTTAAAAAGTTCCTAGAGAAATACTGTCTTTATACCTTTAAATTATAACCTGCTAATGAACTGGGTCTGATTTCTCTTAAGTTATTGACATTAGTGTGGATTAAAGTGCTGCAATACATTGTGGGAATCAGGACCCTGGTCTGTTGCTCACCAGTACTGGAAGCCTTGGGAAGTAGATGTACCTTCTAGCCATTTGCAAAAACAGTGATTTGCCCCATTTCTCAGGTGAAAGTTGCTCCTGAGTCAGGAATATAAGCATTATTACTGATCTTATTTATTTTGTCTTTCCCATAGACCATAGTTTTACATGTGTTCCATGGCATAAGCTAGCTCTTGCATTGGAAGAGACTTCCTTACACAGGCACAAGCATATTTGGTGGTTGTGGTCAGCTGATCAAAGAATGACATTTTCAGGGCTAAAACTAACTTGACTAGAAAGGCTATTTTAATCCAGAATGGTATCCTGATATAGCTTGCTTACACAGCTGCAGAAATGTTTGTGGCAGCCTGGGATGAAGCTAGGAGGTAGATATTCATGAATGTTTCTTTGTACAGTGATTTTTAGCTTGAGCCATATCTGTGCATATGTGAAATTCATTGCTTGACTTCTCAGCAAAAGCAGATTAGGTTCTGCTTTGAGGGCTGACTTTTTTAGGGAGAACAGGGATTCTTTTTTCAGAAAGACTTCTGCTTTCGCAGATAGCCATTGAAATGAATTAAGAAAACTCTCCCAGTTCCAACCCTGTCGGTTCTACATTTCCAGAAATTACATATCTGACTACAGAGGTCTCTGTGGGGTAGTGTCCTGTTGCTGAAAGGACTCACAAAAGGATCACATGTGGTTGACACTGAAGTAGCAGAGATGCAGAGAATTGAAATCACAGATCAAAGAATGGTTTGGTCTGGAATGGAGTTTTAGAAATCATCTTCTTCACCTCCCCTGTTGTGAGCAGGAACATCTTTCAACAGATCAGGTTAGTCAAAGCTCCAGCCAGTCTGGCTGTCATGGTTTAATACCAGGCAGCCACTTGTTCACTTCTTCCCGCTCCTCCAGGATAGGGAGGACAATCAGAAAAAGATAAAATTCATGGTTTGAAATAAGAATAGTTTAATAATTGAAATAAAGTTAACAATAACAATAGCAAAAATAGTAATGAAAAGGAGGGGGAGGGGAGAGAGAGAGAAAGAGGGGACGGGGGAAGGGTTTAAGAATAAAACCCAAGAAAACTAAGTGATGAATAGGACAATTACGACCTGCTGACCGATGCCCATCCAATCCCCGAACAGTGATTGGTCACTCCCGGCCAACTCCCTTAGTTTATACACTGGGCATGATGCTCTATGGCTGGAAGATCCCTGTGAACAGTTTAAGTCACCTGTCCTGACCATGTTTCCTCTCGGCTGCTTGCGGGCATCAGTGCTCAAGGCAAAGTTTTGCCACATGGCAATACTTTCAGTGGTCCTGCAAGACTCTGGAACAGAATAAAGATGAAGTCAGAGGGGGAAGCAACTTAAATCCTTTGGGACTTCTCTGCAAGTTCTAAAGCAGTTGAAGAGTGCTTCAGCTGCTCATAGCTTATTTTTTGGCCTCATCTGGCTGTTGAGGAGGCAGCTGCTAATTAGAAAAAAAAAAAAAAAGGCAAGCATAAGATGTTTGTTTATAATTTATAGAATCCCGTAGAAATTAAGCACCATCTGCTGCTCAATACATCAATATTTCAATCTTTTCCCTCTCCCCAACCAGGATGCTTTTATTCTGAAATAGTTTCCAGTTAGCTGGGTATGGTTTCTGTTGTTGTTGTGCCTTTCTTATAGGCCACACTTCTGCTACAAGTCCGTCCCCAGCCTTTCTGACTCTCCACATTGTGCTACATAGTACTTGGCTTGTCCATCTTGTCTTATTACCATTTGGAGATACTCAGTTTTACTTTACTTCTTTCTGTTTGTGTGCTGAGTCCAATTCTGGCATATCTAGACTAGTTGGCCTTATCTCCTTCTGCCAAGGTCTAGTAGGGTTGTATGAAGATGTAGCAGCTGTGCTCATCCTAAACCAGGTATTTGCCAAGCTTGCCTAGCCACAGAACAAAAGCAAGCTGCAAGTTTGCCAAGGGACATAAATTAAAGATACTGTGAAGTTAAATATATATTAACAGAGAGATGGGTTGAAGGAGTTTTTTCCTGATTCTTCATGATATTGGAAATAAACTATTTGCCAAGTAAAGCGTGTGACCTCAGTATCTCCTTTTTTCCCCCCCATTGTTTCCTATAAATCAGAGGTAGTTCTGTGAGGGAATCTGCTTACACAGAGGGGGCTGTTGCATGTCCTAGGACTGACTGGAGCTACAAGTGGTTTGGGAGTTCAGGCAGATGAAATGATGCAGCTGGAGTTCGGGACTGCCTGCCAGCTCCACTCTCCATCAAAAAGATTACTTTGTGGCCAACCTCTATCTTTAAGCAGCTCTTCTTCCTGTTACAATTAAACAAAGAAAAGATAGCTTGGAAGTAGGATGTTTTCCTCTAAAGCAGATACATCTGAGTAAGTGACAGCACTGTGATAAATGCAGTCCTGTGATCTCAGTGTCTGGGCCCCAGCACTCTTGGGAGCCCCAGGCTCAGGATGTGGTTCTGCAGCGGCAACCTCACTGATGCTCAGTCCAGCAAGAATGCAAAAGTGGACCCCAGCAGTCTTGGGAAAATGGCTTTGCAGGGACTTGTGGGATTTTAGTCTCTCCCCTGTCTTTCTCTATTAATTGCAAAATGGAAAAAGATGGCTTCAGATTTCTTCTCTCCTTTTGCTAGTTTTGCTTCTAATAGCTCTGAAATAAACATTACCCAGTCTTAAATTATAATTGTCAGTCATATCAGCATTAGGGTGGAGAAATAATTTGACAGCAGAGACAATGCTATCTCTGCATTTATTTAATATTCTTCTAGTAAATGTTGCATATCCTTAGAATTCCTGCAGCTAAGTATTGAAAACAGTGTAGAGTATAGCCTTCCTATTGGTAAAATACATGAAGGTTTTTTCTCTTGTTTATAGCTTTCGATTATAGTTTTTCTCATGCTACTTGCTGCTCATTATTTCAATTTCTAGCCACTGTGGCTGAACTAGTCTTGTTCTTCCATATTTAGTCATGCATCAGGAACTTGTCCTGTTCTAACACTGTTGGGACTCGAGGAGTGTGGTTTGATCAATACTTACTGATCCACAGTGGAATGCAGAATAACTTAATAGAAGGAAAAAAAAGGCATGCTAAACAATTTCTTAAATAGGAACAGCTGTGAAGAAAGTGCTATCCACAATGGTGGTGAGGAGCGGATGGTGGGCCCAGCACAGTTTTCCTTTGGCAAAAAGTGCTGTTGCTGCTGGCATTCCAGGCCTTCCCCAGCTTCAAGTGGAATTAATGCTGTAGGTGTGAGCACTCCAAGTTGGCACAACAGCTTGACTAATTTGTTCTCTGATGTTTCTTTTGATATGTTCTGTCAGCTCTGTGGCTGGACTAATGACAAAAGAAAACAAAGGATGAAAGGGCAGCCTTGTTGTAAGCAGTTTTCCAAAAATAGCAACTATTTCCCCCTAAAATAATCTCTATTGGTTTCATTTTCATAGATAAGGCCTCAGGTTCAAGGAAATCAAAAAGCTTCTGGCTTTGTCAAATGCATGGGTATCTTATCTTTCCCATGTCTTGAAAACCTCTTAGATGCTGTTCCTTAGAATGAAACCTTGCTGAGATCACCACTTCTCACATTTAGACTTTTTCTGCTGGCACAGTAGGCTCTTTTGGTTCTAAGTGTGCTACCTCAGTCTCTCATCCTTTGTAAATGAGAGAAGAGCAAAGAACCATAATGCCAGTGTGAATCGAATATTGAAAGACTGAAATAAATGGCACTTTCTGGTTAAGCGCAACTTGCATCTGTGATATTTATGTTCCAGGCACACATCAAGGGGAAAAGATGGTTCACTTGTGGCAGGAGAACTCACAAACTGTGTTATATGATAAATAGACTCTTGGTGACTGGCGATCGAAATTCAGCATTGTTTTACAAAGACATATAGTAAATGCTAGATGAGGAAGAGGATTAGAGACTTGGAAAGGAAAAAATTAGCCATGGAACTGCAAGGATATGTACAGGACATGTCAGTGTCCCTGAATCTGTAAATAGTACAGAAGAAATACAAACATTTCTTATCTTGCAAAAATGAAGATGTGGGATTCTTCTCTTAGGAATGTCCAAGTTTGCATTAGATTAAAAAAAATAGTCTTTAAAAACTGAGAAGAGACATGGATTCTTATAGACTGTGATTTTTCAACTGTTACAGAAACAAGGAAGAAACATTGCCTGTGCGCCTCTTTGAAAAGCACCAGGTGTTCATTGGTACAGAAGGGTCCCTGGGATAAATAGATCCTGTTAGGACCTGTCTCTAGGCCTGTTGGAGCAAGTCCAGAGGAAGGCCACAAAGATGATTAGAAGGCTGGAGCCTCTTTCCTATGAAGACAGGCTGAGAGAATTGGCGTTGTTCAGGCTAGAGAAGAAAAGGCTCTGCGGAGCCTTTCAGTACTTGCAGGGAGCTTTGAAAAAAAGAATGGAGAGAGACTTTTTACATGAGTAGGTAATGATAGGACAAGGGAGAATGGTTTTGAACTAAAAGAAGGGAGATTTAGGTTGGATGTTAAAAGGAAATTCTTTACTCGGAGGGTGATGAGACACTGAAACAGGATGCCCAGAGAAGTTGTAGATGCCCCATCCCTGGAAGCATTAAAGGCCATGTGGGATGGGGCCCTGAGCAGCCTGATCTAGTGGAGGGTGTCCCTGCCCATGGCAGAGGATTTGAAACTAGATGATCTTTAAGGTCCACTCCAACTCAAACCATCGTATGATTAAATGAGACCCATACCTTTGATCTGAGGAAGCAGGTATACAGTTTTATTGCTTCTAATATTGAGAAGCAACTGACAGTAGTTAACATTATAGAGAAACTGTGGCTACCTCAGGGAACTGCATCATGAGTCCAGAGATGCAGAGCAAACTTAGGCAGATGCAGAATAGGAATAAGAGAGAACAATTCTTAGACCCACAAAAAGGGACTGGACTATATTTTCTAATAATCAAAGTTTTTTGCAGGGTTGGTGGTGAGAGTGTTTTTTGTAGTTGTATCTCTGGCAAATGCTCTCCATATGTTGTGCGTTATTTTGCTTGTTTTCTTGCTTGGCTCTCTTTTAAGTAGTTAACTCAGGTGTGACTGGGAGAGTCCCAGTACTCACCTTTTCAATGTGTTCTCATTCCCCACCACCACCCCTGCTCTTTTTTTCCCCATTTCTTTAGGTCACAGCTGATTAGAGTACAACTACAAAGGAATTGAGAAAGGACACCCTTAGCCAAGTAGTTTCTCTCTCTGCTGTCTTAGGCAAGCACATCCTGTAGTTCCTAATATTCTATCTTATTATTGGTTAAATTCTTGGCTCCTTTCACTTCTGTTGAAAGACTATTCTAGAATCTTGCTATTCTGCTTGAAACCCAATTTCCAAACTCAATGGCTTCTTTTACTCTCTTACTTGTCAGCATTATTTGTAAAGAGAAGTGATATTTTTCTGACACTTTTTTTCTGTTATTTTTTGTAAATACTATATACAATTCTGTTTTGTTACATATTTATTTGTTTGGGGGTTTTATGTATTTGTTTAAACATAAAATAATGTTTCATTTTCCCCAGTCATCTTCTTTGATGAACATGTTACCATTTAGGGTTGTATCTTTCTTGAATGTGGCTGTCCCAAACTGTACCCAGTATCCTGTATGTGGTCTTAGCACATGGTTTTGTATCAGCACTGATATTTCTGCTGAAAGTGTGCTCCCTGGTGCAGTTAAGGATTGCAGTTAATAACTTTCAGTGTTATACTGAGTGAATGGCTCAGTCTTTACTGTGATTACCAAAGTTGATTCTCTCTTGTTTTTGACTGAAGTTCCCAGGTAAAACAGAAATTTATAAATGTCAACACACTCTATAATTCTTTCATTTCACTTCTGTTATGTCTCTGTGTACTTTGGTTCACTGTGTGGCCTGATAATGCTCTGTTAATGAAATTACCCAACTTTATCAAGAGAATTCATCAGCCAGTTCCACTGTGCGCCTAGCCCATTGATAAAGCTAATAAAAAGGACTGGTTTTGAAATGAGTCACTGAAGAACTCACCAGGAATCCTCCCAGTTTGATTGGGATTACAATAGTGGAACCCATTGTCATGCATCCTTTAGCTAGTTCACAGCATATACTGCAGCTCTTGTCTTGATGCCCATCTTCTTTTCTGGTGACATAATGAGTACTTAAATGAAGCCTAGATTTCAAAAAAGGGCACATTTTAATTCTACTTTTTTCTAAAATTAGGCAGTATAGTCTTTAATCTTTATTCTCTTGTCTTTCTGTTCAGTTAGGTTCAGACGAAGCACTCCAGAATTTTGTCATCTTTTGAACCATCTGTTCTTTAAGGGCCATGTGTATTTTAGATACTGGTATTGCAGCATTGACAGTGACTACCATTATTTACCTTTTTGCGTTCAACACTTTTCTGTTTATACTAGGCTGAAAATTACTGGGTTTAGCAGTAATTTCAGTTTGAGACTGAAAAATTGGTTGAATAAATTTAGAGTACAGGTGTAGGTGGTTTGGTACTGAATGTAATTACATAGTCCACTTTTTATCCTCATCTTCTTTTTCATCAGAGTTTCTTAAATGGAACAGTAGAATTTGATACTCAACCACAGAGGAGAGCAGTTCCCAGGAAAAATGTCTTTGAGACCAGAAGAATTAAAGCTGATGTTCAGCAAGTGTTTTAAATCAGAAGAGGCAGTCCTGTCTGCTTCCCTCTCATGACTACCTTTGCTGCTGCTGCAAACATCTATGTGGCCATGTGGCGTACCGGGTTGGGAAACTGTTCTGGCTTAAAAGTGACCCAGGCAACTGTGAGGAGTTTTTTCAGTCATAGTAGTTCCCTGATGTAGCTTTCTTCCACACATGTGTTGGAAACAAAGGGTAAGGTTTGTTCAAGTATTGAGTTACGGCCTTAATTTAATTTAGAAGTTTGGACTTTCAGAAATATGCACAAAGCATTCTTGGCACTGTTATTTTGTTAAGCTAATAAGGAATCTAGACCAAGAATTGCCTTCATAAACTCGTTTGCAGTTTTAGCTGAACATATCAAAGCCACTTCTGGGCTAGGCGTAGTCTGGTTGTTTAGAAGATCATTTCTGGACTGTAGAAATTGACAGTGTTTTGCATGATGCTATAGCTTCAAGCATGGGAGATGGGGTGTTCAGTCTTCTAGCATGCAAACTTTCCATATTGCAAATGGTGGTTTTTTGTTTTGTTTTTTTTTTATTTCTATCCCCTTGAGTTTGAAGATACTACAATCCGAAATTTCCCCATCCCCAAAACAGCGTATGCAGTTTCAGCTTCAAACCTCCTGGAATAATCGGAGCTGTTTTAGTGAAAAACTGGAGTGCATTTAGGTTAGGCTGAGGGAGTGAACATAACTCCAGCCATGTCTTACCAAGGCACCACTGAACTGTTGGTGAAGATGGTGCTAAAAGGCCTTGGAACTTCATTATACTAGGAATGACACACAGGCACAGTAAGATTCAGTAGCCCAAAGAGCTTGTAGTCTGCCTATGCAAGGTACAAAGGGTACGTACAAATTTGTACGGGGTCACCCAGCAGCACAACATCAGGCATTAAAGTAAAACTTGTTGTAAGTTTTGTGGATTGCTGGTCCCTACTGCCTGCTGAACAGTTACTTCACTAATTTGTATGAGTGTCTCAAATATTGGAGTAATTAAATGGAGGACTGGCTGGAGAAGTCTCTGCACTTTCTCACTTATTTTTTCCAAGATTGGTGTAAAAATCAGCTGTCAGAAATGAACGTCTGTATCTGCAGGGAGGAGTTTTTCACTCATCTCCTGTTTGTTGGAGATGAGAAGAGCGGGAACTAGGCGCTCCACGAGAGAAAAGGAAATGAATTAAGGTGTACTGTTTCTAATGAGACCACTGCTGGAGTTTGTCAGAGTGTCATGATTCAAGACTTGTTTAAACTGTGCTGTTCTTTGCAAAGGATAGCATTATGCTCAACAAAGGGAAGGGTTTGATGAAGTACAATTGCTACTATTTCTTGGCTGAAGGCTCCAGGAGGTAAATAGATTTAATTTCCTGGGCTCATTGCAGTATCTTATCTCTGTTTTGGAGCAAATTTTACATTAATCAGAGTATTAATGTTTCATAAACTTTTGGAGGAAGCTAAATGTCTTGAGTGCCTTTAGCATGTACTGTCCATTCTCCAACATTAGGTTTAGATCTTACTTTATTCTCTGTTCAACCTTAGTGCTTTAATCACTATTCCTTTCTTTTTTGTAGCCTCTGTGAATGTGCTTGTCCAAAACTGCAAAATTTACAACGATGCTAGCTGTGATATCTCTGCCGATGGGCAGCTGCTGGCAGCCTTCATTCCCAGCAGTCAAAGAGGCTTCCCTGATGAAGGAATACTGGCTGTATATTCTCTGGCACCCCACAACTTGGGCGAGATGCTTTACACGAAGCGATTTGGTAAGCATGCAGCAAGAAGTCAGGGTGGGTGGAGGGTGTAAGAAGTTACCTCAGAACTTCAACCTTCAGTAAAAAATGCAATAGCCATCCGTAGTTATAGCAGCACGAAATATTTCATTGACCTTTTAGCCAGCCTCAGACACGGTACTGCTGGGGAGAGACTTGTGGCATGGTCTCAACAAGTAAAGTGCTGCTATGGGGAAGCTGCTAAGGGATAGGTTTTTTTAATCCCTTAAAGAACTTCATTGTTCTAGTGGTAGAACACTGACAGCAATGAAATGTCTCGGAAGATTGGTAACTTGTGCAGGTCTCCTTATTCTTCTCTACCCCTTATAAGAATTGGATTAGTATGGCATATGTTATGGGAATACTGGAAGAGAATTAAAAAGCTGTGAGGATGAAGCATGGGGAGGGATATCAACCTGTGAGAGAAATAACCCCTCTTCTCTTCACAGGCCCTAATGCAATTTCTGTGAGCCTGTCTCCAATGGGCAGATATGTTATGGTGGGACTGGCTTCTCGACGTATCCTGTTGCACCCCTCCACAGAACACATGGTTGCTCAAGTCTTCAGGCTGCAACAGCCCCACGGTGGAGAAACCTCTATGAGGGTGAGTATATGTGTATCCTGTGCTATGTGTTTTCATCAGTAGTTTTGTGTCCCTTTGGCTTCAGCCTAGTAGTTGCTGGGTTATGATAACAGAGGTAGCCTGCTCCAGACCCACTGAATAATAAACATGTGAAGGGATTTATTACAGAGGTGTGCAAACGTGGCAGGAGAACGTAAATACAGCAGAATTGTGAAACTTCTCTTGTTTCAAGTATAATGACAAACAAGTACATTCCATGCTGTGTAATACATTCCTAGGTCTAGGTATCAGTCTTTTGTATTTTTTTGGGTAATATGCATCTTGCTTGTGGTACTACAGTTGGCTTTGCTAAGACAGCTTATCAGGTGAGACTTCAAGATCATTTTCTATCACTCCTAAAAGCAGTTAACCTCTAGGAGAGCAGCAACTAGCAGTTTAAGGAAGGGTAGGAGCCAAGCTTCATATCATACTTGCAAACTGAAGGTGAGGCTCACCAGACTTTTCCCAAGCTTGTGGTTTTATGTGCATGTAGGCATATTTTGGCAATGGAATTATCTTTCTGTACTTCTGCTTTGTGGGACAGCTGAACCGTGACCCACTCTGACTCGTTTAGTACTTGAGGGAAAACCTTCATCTTTTTTCTAGCTGTCAGATAGAGTTAAGAGAATATGTGTGTGTTGCTTTGTTCATCAGTGAAGCACAACAGCTCTTCAGTTATAAAGTAATAAAAGCCATGTCCAGTTGATAATGCACAGAGAGTTGAGAAATCAGAAGTAAGTAATTTCTAAAGCTGAAATTTTGGTTGGATTCAAGTTCTAGGCCATGTGTTCAGGTGACTTGTTGCAGGAGATTAAAAATAGGTCTTCAAACCTTTTCACTTTGGGGGATAACTTGATCATAGTGGAATTCATTCCACGAATAAGCTTTTTTTTCTCTCTCTCTTTTTTTTTCTTTCAATTTTTTTTAAAGGCCTCCCTGATTATTATTACTTTTGGCAGAGCTTTTCCAGTGTAAAAGGGTTTCAGTGAGCCATTTGTCTAGTGACCTTACACTAGGTAGAGACTTCTATCTGGGAGAAATCCCTTGATTCACCTTCAGATGCTGTAGTTGCTCTCCAGACAGCTCATGATTCAGAGAGGGTCACCTCAGCTGCATCATTATGAGAGCTGCTCTATCAGCTGATATAAAACTCTTGTTTATTTTCATCATCTGCTCCATGTTATGAGGCAAGGAAAGATCAATGATTAAGGTATTCTTTGGTGCACCAGTCAGCACTTTTTCAAACCTGTTTCTGAGCTACCATTCTGGTACGAGCCTCTTTAAGAGGCAGAAATTAACAGGTATTTATGAAAAAAACCACTTTTTTTTAGAAGGTACAGTTGGTGAAAGCTGTGTGGATATACGATCACTAAGTATATAGATTCAGCATCCTGTTAGATCCTTTTAAAAATATAGTTTTCCCTAATACTTTCAGTTATTTTAAGATCTTAGTGGAATGCATTTCTTTTTTCTGCCAGAAACTGGAGTATCCCTTCTCAGTCTTTTTACCATATCATAGTAAGCTAAGATGGAGAAGTCTTTTAGCAAAAATCTCTCATCTATCCTTTACATTTGCTCTAAACTCCAGTTGCTATGGCTTCTAGCCCTTCCTTCTGAAGACGTTTCTGTATAGCCAGATAAATCAGTAAGCTTCTGTTTAAATGTTTCATTTATATTTCTTCATCTCTGTCTTCAAATGCTTGTATCCTTGCTCTTAGTCACCATTTAGTGAAGTAATGCTTTGTATTCCCTTAATTTTCTCTTGTAATTTGATCTTCCAGCTTTCATTTTTTTTTCTCTTTTGAATTCTCTCCAAAAAAAACCTTCTTTTTTCTCCCCCTCTCGTTCTGGAATGTGTTTAAATGTACGTAATGTGATAAGCATAGTTTTACCAGAAGCCCGCAGAGGGTGTTTTTTTTCTGTTTCTCTTGGACAACAGCCTTTACTTATGTAGTCAAAAAACAACAGGGTTTTTTTCAGGATTGGGAGGTTTTTCGGCTGTTTTGGTGCATTGAAAATTTTGTATAATTTTTTTCCCAGTCTTGCTTTTCAGACTTGCTCCACATCACTGCACTCCTGTCTTTCTCATCTGCTGTAGTTCTGAATTTTTTTTTTCTCCAGATGGATTGCATGTATTCTAAAGGTTGCTTTTTTCATCTTTCTTGTACATGTATTTATAGCTTCCAAAAAAACTTTCTCCCACGTTTTTAAATCTATTCAGTCTAGCAGGATTTGCTAACTAATTTGCTGTTTTCCCTTTTCCCACATCGTGTTTAAAGATGTTAAAAATGTCTCATTTCTAACTGCTTTGGACTTTGAGCTTTATGCATATGTGACAGGGTCACAGCTAGATCAATTCGAATTCATTTGGTTAAAGAGCCTTTCTGTCGAATGACGTTGAGTATTGTTTCAGCGTTTTGGTGTGCTGGTGGTTGTCTTTGTGCTTGGTCCTGTTAATCTTGTAAATATTACTCCTTCATCTAGTTGTAAAAATTAGTGCATCAACTACAGGTATTTCTTCTCTCTTGAGTTTTGCAATAATACTACTTCATAAGTTTGTAACAGTTTTCAAGATACGCAAAATGAAACCAGATTTTTGAGTAGGAAACTTTATCATATTCTTAGCACACTGTCTTTACAGTGGCTGATATATTCATATTCAGTTGAGTAAAAACCTATTTGTAGCTTTGCAGTAGAAAAAGGTTTAGGGAACCTGGTGAAACTGTATTCTTCAATCTCTAATTTAAAATGCACATTAGAGAGAATCAGAAAGCATTTTTGTTGCCTCTGTGCCAACAGCTTGCAATACAAAGCGCTTGTTACTCAACTTCTTAATTAAAAATAAGTCAAAGCCGTATTTGAAGCAGTATTTTGTGGATATTTTAATTATACATTACTCCAAAACTCCCAAAAGAAATGCTGCATCACATTCTGTGAAAATTCTTTTAAGTTATTTGATAGTTGTTCCCTTCCTGCCTTCCTGCCTGCTTGCCTGCCTTCTTACCTTCCTGCCTTCCTTCCTACCTGCCTGCCTTCCTGCCTGCTTGCCTGCCTTCTTACCTGCCTGCCTGCCTTCCTGCCTGCCTTCCTTCCTGCCTGCCTTCCTTCCTGCCTGCCTGCCTTCCTGCCTGCCTGCCTTCCTGCCTGCCTTTCTTCCTGCCTGCCTTTCTTCCTGCCTGCCTTTCTTCCTGCCTGCCTTCCTTCCTGCCTGCCTTTCTTCCTGCCTGCCTGCCTTTCTTCCTGCCTGCCTGCCTTTCTTCCTGCCTTCCTGCCTTTCTTCCTGCCTGCCTGCCTTTCTTCCTGCCTTTCTTCCTGCCTGCCTGCCTGCCTTCCTGCCTTCCTTCCTGCCTGCCTTCCTGCCTGCCTGCCTGCCTTCCTGCCTGCCTTCCTGCCTGCCTGCCTGCCTGCCTGCCTTCCTGCCTTCCTTCCTGCCTGCCTTCCTGCCTGCCTGCCTGCCTTCCTGCCTGCCTTCCTTCCTGCCTGCCTTCCTTCCTGCCTGCCTTCCTTCCTGCCTTCCTTCCTGCCTTCCTTCCTGCCTGCCTTCCTTCCTGCCTGCCTTCCTGCCTGCCTTCCTGCCTGCCTTCCTGCCTTCCTTCCTGCCTGCCTTCCTGCCTTCCTTCCTGCCTGCCTTCCTGCCTTCCTACCTGCCTGCCTTCCTGCCTGCCTGCCTTCCTGCCTGCCTGCCTTCCTGCCTTCCTGCCTGCCTTCCTGCCTGCCTTCCTGCCTTCCTGCCTGCCTTCCTGCCTGCCTGCCTGCCTTCCTGCCTGCCTGCCTTCCTGCCTGCCTGCCTGCCTTCCTGCCTGCCTGCCTGCCTTCCTGCCTGCCTGCCTTCCTGCCTGCCTGCCTTCCTGCCTGCCTGCCTTCCTGCCTTCCTTCCTGCCTGCCTGCCTTCCTGCCTGCCTTCCTGCCTGCCTTCCTGCCTGCCTGCCTTCCTGCCTGCCTGCCTTCCTGCCTGCCTGCCTTCCTGCCTGCCTTCCTTCCTGCCTGCCTTCCTGCCTGCCTGCCTTCCTGCCTTCCTGCCTGCCTGCCTTCCTGCCTGCCTGCCTTCCTGCCTGCCTGCCTTCCTGCCTGCCTTCCTGCCTGCCTTCCTACCTGCCTTCCTGCCTGCCTTCCTTCCTGCCTGCCTGCCTGCCTGCCTTCCTGCCTGCCTTTCTTCCTGCCTGCCTTCCTCCCTCCTTCCCGATTTGCAGGCAGTTGACTGGGAGAGTAGAGCTGGCAGTGTGACCTCTGTCACTGCAAAAGTGTGACAACCTGCTGAGTGAAATACAATGATTATTTCTGCTTCAAATTAACTCTTCCTCCACATCCTTGACTAGCAGTCTGTGGAATGCAGATTTCTGTTCCTCAGAGAGTTTCTTCCATCTTGCTGTTGAAATAGAGGTTTTGAAGATGCAGCTTTTGTTACATGAAACTCTAATACATTAAATGTACTAGAAATTCATTGGCTGTTGGTGTAGTTTTTGGAGAGAAACATTCTCTCTGAGAACTACAGCACTTTTGGATTGTACTAAGAAGCATGTTGGTTATACAAGTGTGCGTTGTCTGTATACATCTTAATACTTCAGACATTGGGTAGGATTCTGCAGGTCAGGACTTTCCTGGTTTGACAGTTATGAATTGTGCTCAGGAGTAGAAGTCATCAAATATGGTAGCTGTGAGCTAGAGGTTCATGCTCCTTCTATTTACTCCCTTCAGGTTGGCCTGCTTTGCATTTCAGGTGGAACCCTTGCTTTGCTAAGGAACGATTTTCAAACTTCACTCTGAAAAACAAAAACTCTCTAATAGTGTTGGCTTTTAACAAAAGTGGTATGCATAAGCTTCATTTTTTTTGTTGCTCATGTTTTGTGTTTTTGCAAAACTAGCTAACATTTCTGATATTTATCTGTAGCTGGACAGTACTGAGAAGGAATTGCTTTTAGCAGATCCCTAGCTTGGGGGTGGTACAGGTAGCAGTGGTATTGAGAATTGTTTGCAGTTTGAGTTTCAGAGATGGGAAGCTTGGAGACAGGACTCCAAATACCGAGTAAGGATAAGTTTTGTAGCCTATTTTGAAAGCATGGGTGGAACTTGTCTCTAAATAAAGAGTGTTTTTAAGCTGCTTGGATCTATGGTAATTTCTGAATTCCATATGTTTTCAAGCATATACAGAGGTTAAGGAACTTAAAAGAACATGAAATTAGAATCTCATTTGGAGCTGAAGGTCCTTAGAAACATGGATTGCCCTGGATCTGTTAGCAGTGGATATTAGTGAGAAAGGCAGCCAGAAGGTAGTTTTATTTCTGGCTTTCACAAATTCTGATGCCCTTGCAATGTTTAATGTTTTCCATTTTACCCAGAGGAAGCTAACTCTGAAATATCAGAAAAACATGATTACTGTAATCCAAATTAAAATAAAACTTGGAAGGGAGCTTTTAAGTTGAAGATACAAAAAAGTGATGTAGGCGATAGAAAAATTTGATTGACATGAAGCTGAAGAGCAAATCACACAATTTGTGAGGATAAGGTGACTTAACCAAGCCCAATCTCAAATACTGCATTGTGCTTTGAATGTGGAAGAAAATTCAGGCTGTGGAGATCCAGAATTAGCTTTTGACAAGACTGCCGCTATTTTGGAAACATCCCGATTAAGTGATGGGTCAGTAGCCTGAATGGAACAGAATATGTGTACATTTCCATTGTAAACAGATGGAGAATTCCAAATACCACAGGAAGAAAGGCCCAAAGCAGAAAGACTCACAGAGTTTTAGCACAAAGCCAAGCTTTTTTTAAACTTATTAACTCTTAATGCACAAAATATGTGAGAAGTTGCACAATTTTACTGAGTGCTGTTGCATTCTGAGCTTCATGCAAGTGTCAGCAAAATGTGTCCAATGTGGTCTGCAATGGTCACTCTGACTCTCTGGGTGAACTATGCGTGCTCCTGCAGCCATAAGCAAAGGGGCTTTAAGCTTGAGAGCGTATAGCCCTGCACATTTACTTTGCTGGGACGCACCCTTGTAATGCGAAAAGAAAATTGGTTAGGACAATATGTGGAGATGGCTTACTGCAAAATGTTACCTCCAGTGGAAAAGTTCATATGAACTAGCATACTTTTGAAAACAAGAATAGTTTGCAAGAAAGTAAGTATACTGAAAGAAGTGTGTGTTGGTGTGATCCCTTGAGTCTCCTCTTAAGAGAAATTTGACATCTTCAGGTCAATAGGGTGAGCCCTTGATGACTTGGAGTGGAACCATAAATAATATATCCAATTACTGCCCAAAGAAATTTTTCACTGTTGGCAGAAGTTGAACCGGGTCGATGTTTTTTAGACTGCCAAAAGGCAAAGCGAAGTCACAGGCTGCATGTGCTTACTTGTTGATACTAGGAAGAGGACATGAGGACAGAACCCTTTTCTAACTGATATAGGAAATCCTTCCTTTTAATACAAAAAGGAGCATTGTTGTCTAGTTGAGACCAAATAGTGTATATGCTCTGTGTATCGGCAGATTCTGTCAGGTATCTTTAGGAAAACAGATCATATCCAAAACCCATGTTGGTAAGCACTGCTTATGTAGGGTGCTGTAAGAAAGAGCTCTATTCAACATCACTGGAAAATGCAGCACCACCTCAGGGGTGCAGTTGGCGTGAAGATTTTTGCAGGTGTGCACATTTGAGCATGGATGCAGGAATAGTATGTTGTAAGAGTTAGTTAAATTGCTGTCTTGACTCGATCAGCTGTGTCTGCATAAAGCCTGCTAAGACAGAACTTACAAGAAACTGTAAAAACTTAAAACTCATTAGGATTCCTTTATAAAATATTGTGTTAATATCTCATGAGATTGTTAAACATGGGAACAGTGTCAGTTTTAGCAAGCTGGTGTGAGGAAAAGGCAAATGACATTCCTTCAGGATGTTTTTACTTTGTGGGATGTGAAACTGAGAGCCAAGACATTTTGTTTAATACGAGGTCCAATATTTGGAGACCAGAGCTCTTGCAGTTCAGGTAAGGCCTTGAACCCATTTGCCCCGTAGTAGCTACTCTTAACTTTGGTGCAGTTGGGTATGTAGTTCTAACTAGATATAAGAAATAATGGCCAAGATAGTTCCACATCTGAGATTATTTATGTGCAGTCATCTTGCCCAAGGAAGTTAGGGGGAAGGGAGCCAAAGTGAATTATTACCAATTTGCATTAAACTGTCCATGGGCTGAGAAGAGGTTTGCAATTTCATGAAGACTTTTTTCAGTACTTCTTCCTACCGTCTTCCTTGAATTAAATTTAAGCCAACTCTTTCTTCCAGTATTTATTCCTTACAGACATGTAGACATCTGGATGACAGCCTCTTTTCACCTAGATGAGGATGCATGTAGCTCTGTCGTCGACATATTGTTGACATTTGATCTTGGATGCCATTCTCTTGAGGCTCAGCAGACAGAGAACAGAGTGTAATGGCAGCTGTTCTCAAATCCTTTGCTCTTGTCTTTAGATTTCTAACATATTGTAGATGTTGCTGTTACAGTCTCAGCATGACATTTAGTGAGGAATTCACGGATAGTGCTTTTGGTTTGCAGTCTGAGTTAAGGGCAAAAATGAAGAAGTCTGTCATTCCTTTTGCCAGAGAAGTGACCATATCTTTATTAGATTGATCCAGCATTCGGAGCTGTCGGTGATTTTTGCAAGAGAGCAGTAGCTGGGGATGCAGTCCTGTTTGCACAGTTCAGTTCACTGGTGCATCTGCACTGAATATGTGTGTGTGTGTGTGTGTATATATATGTGTGTGTGTGTGTATATATATATATATATATATATATATCCACAGACACACACATCTATCTTCTGTCACTCCAACACCTCCAAAGAGGCATTCCTGTTTCTCTCCTTTCCTCTGTTCCAACCACACACATGTGCAAATGAAAGGATAATTGTTTTGTTTAGCAATGTCTTGCTTACTCAGCCTAGGGTTCAGATCTGGGTTTGGACCTGTCCCCTAAAGGGTTTTTTGGAGCTATTACCCTGGTTTTGCAGCCTTTGGGGGACAGTAAAATAATGAGCTACTTCACTACAAGTGTATTATTTTCCTGAATGAGAGCTTTGTTACTTGAGATGATCCATTTCTTTATAAGACCTCATTCTTTTTAATGTTTTAAAGATTCCCACTAGTTATTTTTAAATGTAGTAGTTGCATGGAAGGCTTGTGAAATAAAGGACCAGCTGATAATGCAAAGAGCTTGCGTAAAGAAAGAAAGGATTAGGTGTGCTTCAGTGAGACTTCTCTGACTTTGAAATATCAGCAATAAATTAGGTGATCAAGTATGATCAGGAAGAACCAACAGTGTTTCACCTTTGCAGAAAGTTTCTCAGTCCATCCAACAAAAATTTCTGGTGTTGACCTGTTTTAGAAATGGTATCAACTATCCACAGTTAAGGTTTCAGTTGTTGCTGAAAATTAAGAGTTAATTCACATTTAATCCACCGTGGCTCAGAAAGCAAAGCTAGGATTTTCTGCACTCACAACAGGTGCAGAGAAAGGCAGAAAGAGGTTTGTTGTATTGGTGAAGACTGAAGAAAAATTTTATGTATAATCCTATTGCATCTGGGGAAGATAAGTGGAGTTGAAAGAAATTTTATTTGTGCTGAGCATTGGATGATAAAATCCATTTGAGGATAAGACTGACAAATCCAAAAAGATAAGTGCATTATTTTTCACTTCTTCCACTTTAACAGAGAAGATGTAATAGAAGGACGTGTATGTTGCTAGCAGAAATCAGCTGCGGGGGAGGGGTTGAGCAGCACAGACCAACCTGCCTAGTAAGGGGAGATGGTAGCAAAAAAAGAAAATCTTTTCTCCTGTCTGATCATGGGAAATGCATGCCTTTTTCTTTGTATCTGCATATAGGTACAGAAGGAGACTCCTTGCAAACAAAGGGGAGACTTGCTATGTTTCAAAATTATGTTATATGTTGTCTTATGAATAAATGTATTGAGCCATCAGTGTTATCCCAAGGAGTTTTTGTTTTGCTTTGCATTCAAGACCCGCTGCTTTAGACAAGCTAGACTTGAAATTTGCTGCAGAGGCTGTTTGTGGCAGTGCAAGTCTTAAGCCTGAATTTCATCAGATTTTGTGAAATTTGTTAATAGAAGGCAAAATAAAAGGAAAAAAGTGTACCATTATTTATTAAGGAGATCAACTTAGAATATTTGGTTTTTATTATGCTTCTGGGTCTTAAAAAGCCACAGACTTGTCTAAGTTAGGTGGAGGCATAACAGAAGTCAGTGACGCAGGTGGCTTCCTGGCAGCCAAGTAAAAGACACGTCATGTATTCAGTGGAGTGGTGGATGCTTTATAGAAACTTATCTGATACCTTGGTGTCACAGGTGAACTAGTTAACACACTGATGTTGAAAAAAGTGCACCAGGTAAGATGTTTCAGTGGCAACACACTGGGAGGAGGCAAAAAAAAAAAAAAAAGTTAATTGATTTTAATTCTGTTCAGTCTTGGTAAGGTGCTTGCAATCAAAAACAATGAAGTCAAACTTGCTTTGCTTATACCTTCATGCTGTCGCTGCAGCTTATCTGCTGCTCTGGCAAATACAACTGCGGTTCATAGTTTTCTGTTATGATGCTCTTTGAGTAGTTTCAAACTGTGCCTAGGCCTTGCTTAGAGGTGTGCTTTCAGTGAACTTAATACAGTGTTGTGGATTGGCCATGCTTTTAGGACTGCATCTGTGACATTTTAGCTTAGTTCGCTAAAGCGTGAGGTACCTGTGCTGGCCAGAGTCTCAAGGATAGCTGCAGTTATGTTGGCAAAGCTGTGCAGCCTCTGCAATTACTGTGGTGGTAGAACCGGTATCCATATGAAGAGCACTTTGTTTACCAACATAAACTTTGCATCTGTGTAGGCGTGAAGTACAAATGTTGGCTGCCAGTACAACTATATCCATCCAGCAGTGATCAATGCTCCTTTCTGAAGATATTTTTCTGCATCTCAGGTCAGAGTAGCTATGAAACTGTGTATTTTACCAGTCCGCACAGTAAGAAGTTTCTATTGGGTTTAACACATATTTCTTTTCCTGTGTGTTTTCATGGTCTATCAGCCTCTGGTGACAGTGTCGATTCACTTGAAATTAATAATTACATTTTAGGCTGGAGATTTATAAACCCACCTTATCTGCTCCAGCCTTTCCTCTCCCTTTACCTGCTGTCAGGATGGAGCTTCATGGATGACAAGATCTCACCATGTAAACGAGACAACAGCTGCACCCCCTCCCCAAGCAGTCTTTATCAAGGCTGATCTAACAGCCAACTTACTGTTTGGGCCAAGCAAAGGTAATGGCTTGAAATTTATTGGCATCTTGAAAGGTGATGCATCTAATTGAGAGCAAAAGTGTTTCTATTGAATTTAAAAAGATAAAAAGCAAGAGTTCCTGCCGAGTTTTCCTGCCTGCTTGTGCCAGAATTTTCTCCTCCAGCTTCAAAACGTATTTTTTTCTTTCTTGAGTGTCAGAGATAAGTAAGGTCCCACTCTGCCAAACAAGTAGTATTCAGCACTCCCCTGCTTTTCATTGCTCTCTTAGAGGTGGGAAGGCCTTGAGCAAAGAGGCAGCTGTGCAGATGACGTGATACCTACGCTTTGGCCAGGCATGGTGCTGCTTGGATCAGGCGAGCGGTGCAGCACTGTTGCCAGTTGGCAGCAGTAGCACAGGCTTGGGGTAGCCTGCTGCTACTTTGATGACTGACAGGATCCTGGCAATTGCCCTGTCCAGCTTTTTAGTGTTGCCACTTCCTAGAAATGGAGGGGAGACAATGGAATTTGAAGAGTGTTATTAAATTGCAGCAGCTTTGGGACAGAGTGGGAGGGGAAGACAGAAGCAATAGGTCAATAACTAGGACTTAGCAGAGGCTTTTAGCAAAAAGTTTTCTTACCCCTCCAGGGTAGGTATAAATTAACTGTCTAGCTCAGTGCTTATGTGTTGTGCTCTGGGCCCCTTCTTCCCCTGTAAGTACACAGCAGCTTGACAGCAAGGAAGAGATCTTTGGGAAAGATTCCTTGAGGCTGTTGATTGTCATGCAGCCTCTCCTGGCACTCTGCCATAAGTAAATACCTAAGTTGGTGGCTGTGACAGGTGATACAGTACTGATGTGACAGCACTGACAAGTTGGAGGAGAAGCAGCAGCAGTGGGCCTGAGGTGGCCTTTGCACTCCACATGTAGCTTGTTTGCTGAATAATTTGAGGGCTTGGTTTTTTTCTTCATGCCTTACAGCCCTGCTTTCTCTGAGCCATCTTTTCCCCTGCTGAAATCAGCGTTGAAGAAGTGGCTGTAAAGTGATGAAATGAGCTTTAGGGAGTTCAGTGCATGATGTACGTGCTCATTTCTGTTCAGAGAGGATAAAAAAGGCACACTAAAAAGATAAGTAGTTGCTTCTAGTGCAGTCTTTGAAAATAGAGACATAAATTACTCAACCAAATCTTTCCCCACACTTCATGATTACAGGGATATAGAATAGAAGCAAGCAACTGTTTCTTTTGTGAGCGTTGCTTTCCCTTGGTATGAGTCTTCGTTTATATGGAAGCTTAGCTACCTAGACAGTTTGGGTTTTTCTAGAGGAAGACTTTTTATCTTGCTGTCATCCCCTGCACTCAAGGAGAGAACAAGTCCCTGAAATGATAGAAGACTGCTGAAATCTCCTGTGAAGTGTGGGGAGATCAACCAGAGAAAGGATTTTCTGCAAGCACAGGTCAAGCAGGTGTTCTGTGTAATTTGGGCTGGGTCATGTGGCCCTAAAGGGAAGCAGTAGGACCTGTTGTGTGTACTGAAATGACATTTATATGTTTACACTGTTGCCAAGAAGAGAACAGCTTGCTATACATACATTGCCTGTTTCAGCTTAAGCTTCCACAGGGATGTTCTGAAGCTCCCACTCCTCAGACTTCACAGTGTTTGTAGTTAGAGAAGCATATCCTTCAAAACTCTATTTCAGAACAGCATCTGCAAATAAAGGCAGCTGCCAACTTTGTAAAATGCTGAATCACCACATCTAAAGGTGTGGCTATGTATTATTGAATTAGTAGTGCAGAGATGCTAAGAACGAGTTTGACATTGGTTATGGTGAAGAGCATGGAAGCTTGCTGTGACTGCTGATAGTGATTATGGGCTGGCGAAGTGGATGCAATATGAAATCCCTCCTAAATGAAACTGCCATACTGTTAAAAATAAGCTCTCTTGAAGCTATGAGAGTGTGGTGAACACCTTAAAGATTAGTGGACTTTTACATCAGTGTTTCTAAACTGATTCCTGAACCCTCGGCCATCGACATGACTGTTACACCTGGCCTGCAACTAATCTGTGGGCCAGCCCTAATGAAAAGAAACTGTTGAATTATCAACTTTATGCATTTGTCTTGTTAATTTTAAGAGTGTGTGAGGGTTGGCAGCAATCTCTTGACCTAGAAGCTGGAGAATTGTGTTAGTGTAGGATTCCTCGAGCAACCTTGACTATTATTCCTAGAAGTTTAGAGTTACAAAGTATGAACAGTTCACTGGCAAAGAGGTGTGGTCACTCTGTGGTATCTTTTCAGGCTGGCTACTTTGGTTGAAATATCTCAGTAGCTCTTTATAAGATTTAGCAATGGAAAAAAAAACAACCAAAAAAAGGTCCAAAAGGAATTAGCTATGAAGAACAGTGCTTCTGACAGAGTTCTGACCTTCTTTGAAGAGAGGGACCTGCTGATGTTGAAGGAACTTTAATTTTTTTCTTCCACTCTGTGGATAGAGTAGGGGGTCTTGCTAATGGATGCAATTGCAAGAGATAGTCTGTATGACTGCATCAGATTGATTAGCTGGGTCCTGGTTACTGCTGCGAGTGGTGATTATGCCAGTACAGCTGCTCTCTCCTTTTATGTACTAATTACTACACGCACGGATGTCATCACCCTTAACACTGCATGGAGTTGTCCCATTAGCGTGGGAGTGGGAAGCAGCAGGGGAGGGGAGCTCTTCAGCATGACAAGCTGTTTAGAATTGGATGGAATGGAGTGGAATGATGAAGCAACTATTCTGATGCAGAATTTTAAAGCCATCTTGTCTTTGAGATTCAGCCCTCAGCCAACACTTGAAGGTTGTCAGAACCAGACTCATGTTCTTGGGGGAGCACTTTCCATGGGGTGCTGTTTACTGCAAAGCACCTGGGTGTTCAGCTGTAGCCAGCAAGTCTCCTACCTTGGCATGGCTGATTACAGAGCGTGTGGGACAACAGCTATATAAGCTGACCTGGAGAGGAGCTTGTGGGTAGCCCAGGAAGGTGGCTTCTGGAACTGTGGTACCTTGCAAAGTCATTCTCAGGAGAAATTGTTTGTTTCTGAATTGCCAAAGAAGGATATGATGGAAGGCCCTTGCAGTTCTTAAGATATTTAGAATGCTTATTTTACAGATTTATGCTCCTAGCTCTGGGGGACCCTTCCCTTTCCCCTCCTCTTTCCTCCTCCTCCAAATCCAGTCTTCCCATCTCAGAGTGCACCATAATCCCCATGGTAACAGGTGCTACCATCATACATCTGATTTCTTCCCCCCTTCTTTTTCTCCCTTTGCCCTTCCCTCACTGATTCCCCAGCAAGCAAGGTGCATGTGTGTGAGTTAATGGGACAGACATGGCAGAGATGGGTAAGAGCTAGATAAACCTCTAAGGACCTCTTCCTTCCATCCAAATACTGAGCTTCTCTGAATACACTTAACTGCTGAGTGATAGCCCGGGCACAAAGTGACCAGCTTCTGTCATATAGAGAGATCTGTAAGGACATTTTCTCCTCTAATGTGACTTCCTCAGAGGAGCCAATTAAATGTGTTACCGGTGATAGTAAATAATGTATCTCTAGTGTTTTGCTCTGACTTACTTTGTTTGTATTCCAGTGGTCAGGATGAAAATTCTGGGTAGTATTGGAGGACACATATTTAAATGGTCTCTGACTCAGGCATCTCAAATTGTCAAACAGACAAGATGTGCAGTAGGCACTAGAGCTACAGAGAAAAACAGTCCCAGGTTGTTATGCTAGCTGATGAGTCCCATCCCAATGGATTCTAATTATTACTTCAGGCCATCTCAGCAGTGCAGTAGTGGTTGTTCTGCATTCCTGTCAACCTTTATACTGTTGTTCCAGCACACTTTCATTCCCTTCCCTGCTTCCTGGTTCAGCACCATCCCTGTTTATGGGGAGTCTGGAAGAAGGGTTTTGGGATGACTGGATGCTTTCCCATCAGAAAAATCTAATGAAAACATGTCTTTCAGCTTGGACTTATCCCACTGAAAATCTAGATTCAAAGTTTGTGTTACTTGCAGTGCTTACAGATTTAAATACAAACTAAATTTCTGCAGAAATTCTGTTAACAATTTGGTCTTGTAAATGCCAAGGTAGGTCTTTAGTCCTACCCTTCTGAAGCCCTGATAGCCCAGTACACTGAAGCAGCTTGTCCCTGTCTTTTCCTGGTAACCAAACGGACTCATTACTGCTTTCTCCATTTCCCATTCTTTGTTTTTATGATTTCCATGTGGTTTTGGGCTAAATGGACTGTTGTCATATATCCAGTTCTGGTTGCTGGATGACAGGGTATAGGAAAGCACTACTGTACAAAAGGCATTAGCTTCTTGGAGTAGGAGCAGTACACTTAAGAAACCAAGCTAGTGCAGACCTTCGTGTGCACAGGGTTTTCACTCACCTGCCTTAATGCAGCATTTGGCAACACTGACTTGCAGCCATGCTAACTACCTGCAGTCTTAGCAAGTCTTCAGCTTCTTACCTTTCTGCAGGTAGAATGGATGGTGTTGGAAGCCGACCTGAACTGAGTCATTTGTTACTTATGTACTTGTGTTATTCTCACAGTGACTATACCACTTGTCCCCACTACTTTGTTTAATTAGTTTGAATAAAAGAACTCTACAGCCCACTGAGTGACATGCACGTTCTCCTGGGGACAGAACTACTTCTGCTTCACAGCTGTATACCAGTCAGTCTATTAAATATTTAAGGGCATGTGCATGTGCATTTCTAGCAGCTGCTTACTCTCACTGTTGAATTAGTGGTTTCTTGCAACATCCTGTATAGTGACATGTCTCCATGGCCATCTGCGCTGCTGCAGGCTGATTTCACATTTGTTTGAGGCTCCTTGCCTCTCCTGCCTTGTATTGTCCTGTCAAGTAATCTCCTGTTATTGTTTCAGAGAGTTTTCAACGTTCTGTACCCAATGCCTGCCGACCAGAGAAGACATGTCAGCATAAACTCTGCTCGCTGGCTGCCTGAGCCAGGCCTGGGATTGGCATATGGCACCAACAAAGGGGACCTGGTGATTTGCCGACCAGAGTAAGTGCTTGCTTTACGTGGAGACATAACATGGAGATACAACTGCTTTGGTCATTCTGTTCTCAGGGCAGTGGGGATAACATGGCTTTTCACTGCCTGGGACATGGTGCTTGAGGGGCCCAAAAATTCCTAATACTTCTTTTGGATTGCCACAGTGTTTACCTGAGTCACTTACAATAAGTGTTTGTTTTGCTGATTATAAACTTCAGAGGCTGTTTGAAGTGCATCTCATTAGCTCATTTTATTTTCCATGTCTTTGTAGAATTTCAAGATCCTTTATTTCTTATATGCCTAGTGCAGTGTCTTTCAGTCTCTCTGGACTTATGGTCTTTTGAAAGTTTCCAGTGGCTGCAAATGTGAGCTGTAACTAATATACTTGCTTTCCTCAGCTTTAAAGAACCTCTTGAAGTTCACCAACAGATAGAAAGCTGCTGACCTGGAGTTATCAAATACTTGTTACAGTATTCATGCATGAGATTCTGTGATCTGCAAAGACTTTTGTCATGGCTATGAGCAAGTCAGTCAATTATTTTGGTGTCCTCTCTAAAAGTCCAGTGATGTGGCACGTAGACTTCAGTCTCTTATTTATAAAGATCTGTGAAGGGTCTAACTGTCCCTTTGTAAGCTTGCAATTAAACACAAACTAATTTAGATGTGGTGTGACACAGATGACCGAGTGAGCAGTGAAACGTACTGCTTTCGGTTTTCTTGGAAAGTCTCTGCATCGTAATTTGTTAAGACCCTTTTTTCCATTGTATTGTCAAGTGTACTTTTGGAGCTATGTTTCTTTTATGTTGCAGGAACACTTCACCGATTTCTCTACTTCAGTTATTTCCTGGTACTGAACTACCTTGGTATTTTTTTGGGTTACGCTTCACATGTTGAAGTTCCTTGTAACTTAAAAGCTGGCAGCTAGAAACTTGCAGCACTGCTGATGATTGTACGACTTGCATGTGGACTCCCATCTGTTGTGCATGACATCAGGCATGTGGTGCTTGAGGAGAGTCATATGGTCAGTGTAGAACCACTACCTTAAATCAGAATAAATATATACAATTGTTAATAGTGACTAATTCAGTACAGCCTTCTGGTGAAATCTGTGATTGGAATTCAGATTGGATCGGTTTCTGTAGTACAAGATGCCAGTGCTTTTCAAAGAGCCCTCTTGTTCTCTTGAACATAATCTTTCATCAAGGCCTTATTTATACATGAAGTTCTACAAGATATTGTTATGGAATAAGCTATAATCACTCTCTTCCAGGATAAGTGGCTTTCTTTAAGAACAGTTGCCATACTTTCTAAGAAGAAGAATTATTCAGGAATAATGGCTCTCTTCTTCTTGAACTTGAAAGCTATTCTAAGTTATTATATATTCTAAGAATAGAGAAGGCGTAAGAACCCAGGAAAATGAAGTCTTCCTGAGAGTGGATTCTTTGATTTGAATGCTGTGGAATCTAGCTTGGTCTGGCTGTCCTGGCTTTACATACCCCACATTAGATTTCCATTCCAGTGCTTGTGGTACCCCAAAGCTGAGTGGCATGTCTCTTGGCACTTCACTAAATACCTAACAGGAACACTTTCATAGTATCTTATGGGAGTACTACCAGTCCTTCTGCAGCATCTCTGTGAAACCTTCTTAGCTCAGCATGTTTCTAGGGCACTCTTCCGTCTCCTTACTTCTGTCCCAGCAACTTTATTATAATTATGCCCAATTCCAACAAAAATAGACCTATTGTATGTGAACGTGAAACAAGGTGGCTGTATAAGTGAGAGATTTATTGGTGGTTTAACAGAAGTGCTTCAACAGATTTCCTGCTGATGGATTGGAGTGATTGATTCTTCCAGTGATTATTGTAAATGTCACAAGGACTAGTGGGTTCTTTTTGGAGCAGAACACCTGATGAGTTCTGTTCTTGACTGTACCATTTTATAGACCAACAAAAGGCAAGAGCAACTTGTAAACCTCAGCATGAAGGTGTAGATACTGAAGCCAGCTAAAACCTAGAAAGTGAATTTAGTAGAGCACTACAAGAATTAGAGAGTTAAACACAAAATGCAGGCCTTAAGCAAAGGCATAGAGAACTTAGTATTAAGAAATAGTGAAGGCAATAAATTCACTAGAATACAGGACACTCTGACATGAAAGAACATAAGCACGGACAGAAAGAACTAAAAATGCTAGCACACACACAAAAAAAGGACATATAGAAGGGAAACAAAGGGAGATAAGAAAAGAGATGAGCCAAGAAATCAGGAACTTCTGCCAGACACTGGAAATCCCTGCCAAAGGCACAAGGAAACTATCCAAATTAGGGAAGGTTCAAAGGTTTATGAAGATGATGGTGAAAGGACGCTGAGTTCATGACGATGAAGAACAGGATCGACCACCGAAGTTCTCCCCAAATTAGAGACCACGCCTCAAACTCCGCCTGTTATGAATGTTAAAAGTAGATGTCGCGATATAATGACTATTCATAAAACGTGATGTAATTGCTTGCCAAAAGTGTATAAAAAGCTCAGTTGCAAGTTACTCGAGTGGAGCAGGTTGTCCAGGGTGACCTGGCTGCTCCCCGGCTGCTCCCCGGCTGTAAATAAATACCTCCTGCTTATAGACTGAAAATTCTGTCTCTGAGCAGTTCCTCCGTGCCTTCCTTGGGGCACAAATTGGCATCAATACTCACTGAGCTGTATAATTTGCATTGAGGCACTAACATCACAACACATGAGTGAGACTCTATCAGAGCAGAAGTGGCTTGCAGCTGTGGTGTCTGTCTCAAACCTACTTGAGAGATCTTCAGAGAAAGGAAAATGCCTGACATGTGGATGCCATCTCAGTAGTTCTTGGCTTAATAAACTTGGTGTGAGATCGGCATGTCTGTTGACTTTAACTTGAGGAGTGAGGGGAAAAAGATGAAAAATATTTATGTAGTTACCATACAAAGTAATATAGAGGAAGAGAAATATTAAATAAAGGATTCAGCAATTGATAGAGTACTGTATGGAGGATAGCCCAGCAAACAGCAGGGATCAAGAAAACACTGTACTGCTGAAAACCCCCCCAACTGTTCTAATTTGGCAAAGAAAACTGTGGTCAGTAGCAAACAACGGAGATGATTATAATTCCCTGGGTCTTTATTCCTATATACAATGGAGGCGTTTGAAACCAAGTACTACAGGAATCACATAAACAGATTGAAATAGCAGCTGTTCCTCAAATACAGGATTTAAATGAGTAGACTGGAAGTACAAGCTGACCAAAAAAAAAAGCATAACTTGAGGCTCCATGGTCTCATGATGAGAGGCTATGCAAGCAGTCCTTCCAGAGTTCTAAAGAAACGTTAGTTAAAACGAAATGTTTTGGCCTGTGTTGCTAAGCTGGGGCAGCACTGATGGCATGTTTTCTTGCAGATGGAAGTGGGAAAGGTCAGGTTATCTTGGCAGTCCATAATGTGAACTCGGTACATAGATGAAGTCCTGGCTAAAGGAAAGAATACAACATGGTTGACATCTGTATTCTGCCACAAAAGAGGTCGTTGATGGACTTCCTTGAAGAACCTGTTCTGAAACTGGTTAATTAATACTATTTACTCTAGTGACCTGTAAGGGTGCACTGAATAAATTTGCTGATGTGACTAGCTTTCTCACTGCAGAGAAAAATCAAAGTTTTGCACAAGAATTGAATTGCTGTGAAAGCGACTGGAGTTATAGAAATGAGAACTTAATGGTACAAAGTACACTTAGTGACTAATGAAAGTGAGCTCAGCAGTTAAAATGATGGAGGAGGAGAAAGACCCAAGGTTTTAGTTGATTGTAGGTGATTAAGCCATCAATACATGAGGCTGTAAAAAGAAAAAAATTAGTTCTAAGATGAGACACAAGACACTTAACAGCAGAGATAGCAAAATATCAGTGGTGCTGTAGAAGAAACTAGATACATAAACTGGAACAGTTTAAAATTCACCTGTGAACTGGCACAGGAATTAAGAGCAGCAGATAGTGGTGTCAGGGGAGCATTTTTATCTAAGAAAACCTGTAGCTTGGGGTCTTTAGCAGGGCTAAAAAGGAGAGATAAGGAGGAGGTTATATAGCCTTCCAAATATATCCAAGAAAAGAGAACTATTTAAATGTATATCACAGAACGGGTAAGCTTGACCATTGGAAATCATCTAGTCCAATCTCCCTTCTCAAGCAGGGTCCCCTACAGCGTATAACTCTGGATTGTGACAAGATGGCTTTTTAAATTCTCTAGGGAAGAAGACTCTACAATCTCTCTGAGCAACCTGTTCCAGTGCTCAGTCACCTGCACAGTAAAGAAGTTCTTCCTCATGTTTAGGTGGAACTTCTTGTGTTCCAGTGTTTGCCTGTTGCTTCTAGTGCTGTTGCTCAGCACCAGCAAGGAGAGGCTGGCTTCATCTTCTTGACACCCTCTCTTCAGTCCCCTAATCATCTCTGTAGCCCTCCACTGGACTCACTCCAGGAACTCCATGTGTCTCTCATACTGAGGAACCCAGAACTGGACACAGTATTCCATGTGAGGCCTCACCAGGGCTGAGTAGAGGGGCAGATCACCTCCCTTGACCTACTGGCAATGCTCTTCCTAACGCACCCCAGCATACCACTGGCCTTCTTGGCACAGGGTCACACTGCTGGTTCACGGACAGCTTGTTGTCCACCAGGACCCCCATGTCGTCCTCCACAGAGCTGCTTTCCAGCAGGTTGGCCCCCAGCCTCCCTAAGTGTAGGACCCCGCATTTTCCTTTGTTGAATTTTGGAAGGTTCTTCTCTGCCCATCTCTCCAACCTGTTGAGGTGCTTCTGAATGGCAGACAGCCCTCTGAGGTATTGGCCACTTCTCACAGCTTTGTGTTATCAGTGAGCTTGCTGTGGAGGCTCTCTGCTCCTTCATCCAAGTCACTGATAAATAATTTAAACAATATTGGGCCCCCTGTCAACCCCTAGGGGGCTTCACTAGTTACAGGCTTCCAACGAGACCCTGTGCCACTGATCACAACCCCCTGAGACTTGCCATTCAGCCACTTCTCAATCCACCTCACTGTCCACTCATCCAGCTTGCGCTTTCTGAGTTTCCCTATGAGGTTGTCATGGGAGACAGTGTCACAAGTCATGCTAAAGTCCAGGCAGACAACATCCACTGCTCTCCCCTTGTCTATGCAACCAGCTGTCCCATTGTAGAAGGCAATCAGGTTGGTTAAGCATGATTTCCCTTTGTTGAATCCATGCCGACTATTCCTGGTCACCTGTATATATGAACATATTTCAGCCATCATGCAGGTGAACATATTACCTGGCTGTTTTGATAGTGGGATAGTGGGGCTAGCAGTTTGGAAAAATATATATATATATATACACTTCTTGTTAGAGAACAAGGAGGCACAAATTGACTATGACTAGGTTGTAACTGTGAAGTAAAGTGGCAACCAGGTGATTTCTGCAACAGCCTGTATGTTGACTGGGTGGATGCAGAAGACTCAGCTGTTTGGAGATGCAGCTCAGCTTGCAGAGACAAGTGTATGACTTGAATACTTGTGACTGATGGTGGGACCGAACTGCTGAGCCATGAGGCGGTTTTTGGTGTTTTAAACCGAAGGTCCACATCTAAACTTGTGTTGACAAGTTGGCTCTCAGAGCTGTTGTGCTATAGGGTAGTGAGGTGGTGACAGCAGTGTTTGTCCACACTTGGAAATGCACCTAATGGGCCTGAAAGAAGCCTGTAAAAGACTGGAATTCATGAGCAGTACAGTAGCTGTGAGGATGGAATAAATGTTTTTATTAGCCAAAGATACAACCCCTGCCAGGGTTGCATTCTGGTGAGTAAAGGAAAGAAAGGACATTGTGTACCCACTTCCTTAGATTTTATGGTGACAGTCAGCTCACTAAATTGTGCTCTTGAAAAGCATCAGTTTTTTTAATCTGCTTTTTATGTGATCAAGTTGGAAGGAACTTTTAATGTAACATCAGGAATGTTCCTTCTTTCCCAAACACTCAAAGGCTAACCAACTTACCTATGTTATTTCTCACATGTAATATTAGATGCAGACTTGCATTGAAAATAAAGACCCAAAGATCCCAGTCATCACTGAATAAATACTATTCTGACTGTGGATAACAAATAGCAAAGGTGGCAGAGCTGGTGTTCAGCAGTGTCTGCCCATCTTTCATTTGTTCATTTCTTTTTCTTTTTGTTTGTTTAGCTGCTGGTTTCACTTGCTTGCAAATAAACAAGCTATCCATTTGAGAGCAGGTCTCTGTAACCTGTAAAAACTATGTGTACTTTTCCTGCTGAATCTGTGTCTTTGAGGAAAGAGCCTGGGGGACTGGGTTCCTGCAGCTTTTAAAAACAACTTCATCCGCAATTGACCAACAGGACAAACAATTTACTTTTCACAAGTCTGATCTTGGAGCTGGAGCAACAGGACTCAGGTCTGTGGTTCTCAGGCAAGTCCTGCTGATAGGAGAGTTTTGGCTCAGATGTGGCTTGGAAACAGATTGAAATCTTTATGAGGTTCTGACAGCCTTTTCTTTTTTCAAGGGTCCTGTAGCTCACTCTTGTGATGATTACGAACTGGTAGACTTGCATACATATTAGATCACGAGTCTGCTGTCTGCTTGGGCACAGTTTCACATTACCATGTGGTAGTCTGTGCTTTTTGGATGTGAGTGGGTGTTCAGTCCAGATGCGTGGTATTGAAAGGCTCTGAGGCTGCCATGTTTTAAAGGGTGGGCACCACTGAGCTAAATCAAGATGCTGAATTGATAACAGTGGTGTTCCCTGGAAGAGCCATGTCACATGAAAACAGGAATCCCTTTAGGCGCACCACTTGAGGTATGCCTAAGTCACTGGAGGCGTACCTCAGTGTAGAAGGCCTGGAGGCCACTCAGCTGTGGCCTGGAGGTCTGTTACAGGAGGTGGTACAGAGCAGTGTGAATTCCCCCCAGTCCTCTGTTGTCCTGATGCACACTGACTTTTTTGCATGGTTGCTAATGCATTTTTAGCCTCCCCAGGGCTACTTTTCCCTTACCTGATGTCCTTTGTAACTGCGACCAGTCATAATCCTCACTAAAGTTTTGTACATCTTTCTTGACTCTGCATAGTTCAAGGTTTGATTCAGTTCCTGAATCTTTGGGGTTTGCAGCATGGAATCAAATCCACAGTGTCTGTCTTGTCCAGTAGAAACACCTCTACTGAATTAAAAAGGATTTTGATTCTTGGTACTCATTATCTTTCCTACCCTATGACATTCCAACAAGAGTTTTCCCATTCAGAAAAACCCCTGGTGGGACATCTCAAGCATTAATTGCCTTGTAGAACAGGTGAGACCAAAGTGGTGAGGAACAGACTGCATGCTGCTTATTGCCTTTAGCTGACTTCAGTTGTGGAGAACTGCCATGGAAGAAAGGCACGGGATCCAAGTATCAGTTGTTTGTCATTTCATCTTGAGTGTCCCCTCTCCTATTCTCAGGAGTATATTCTGGGAGGGCTCAGTGCTCATATGCTTTTGAAAATATGAATCCAAAAACCTCAGTATTCTGAGAAAACTGTTTCGAAACCAAGCTCTCAAAGCACCTTGTCTAGGGCTAGCTTTGTAATGCAGTCATCCACAAGAGAGGAAGGATTTCTTCAGCAGTCAGAGCCTCTGGTAGTGGAATTCAAATACCCCTGAAGATGCATCTGGTTCAGATGCAGCATCCCTTAGATTTCTCTCATTGGGAAGTAGGTGTGGAGAATCTCAGACTGATTCAGTGTGCATATTCGATGTACATATTTTAATTCTTTGTGGTGAGATCTGCCTCTAACGTGAAATTATTCCAGGAAAAATCTCTTTACAATAAATTCCTATGCTTTGCAAGGGATCACTGCATTTAACTGTCCATGCCAATCTATTATTTTTTTTCTCTGAGAATTGCATATCCTCCCATCTACTGATGGGGACAATGTGTCTGCATCTAGTTATCAACATTGGTAAGGAGATGGTAATCTATTCAGCCTCTAGCCATGATGGGCCCAGCAGCATAAGCCCTGCTACATCATTTACCTCTTGAGAATAGCTTCTGGAGGATGGAGTAAACAAGGAGACAGAAGGAGGAGCTGTGTTCCTTAATGTGTAACGGGGGGATGTTAGCAACCCTGCACAGGGAATGTTCTCACAACTGTTAACTGAGGTGGCTAGAGATACTAGTTATGTCCAAGTACTCCCTGCATATGGCAGCATCTGCACAGTGGCCTTCGACTATGGCAGAGGAAATGAATGCATGTCCTGGAATTTTGCCACCTGTTAACCACAAGATACACTGAATTTCTTAAATGAGGGTAAAAGATGATTTTGATTGATAAAAGGACTGAAAAGGAGGGAAGATGGCCAATTTTGCACTATAGATGCATCCTGAAAGCTTATATTTGGATTTTGTCATTAAGTGAATTATTCCAAATTGTGCAGAGAAGCCTAGGTAACCATTGCAGGTGCAAGAGAAGTGGAGTGGTAATATGAAAACTTGAAACAGTGTTTCCATTCTGATACTGTTTTTTATTCCATTTCTATTTCTGTTTCTGTATGTGAATTTGATATCCAGGATGACTGATGGAAGTTGCCCTCATAAAATTCCACTTAATATGTCTACGAATCCTAGAGGTAAATTTTGAGAGCTGCTTTAAGTCTTCACTTATTAGCAAGTTCATTTCCCTCACCCAATTCTTCAAGATATGCTGTAGCACTGACTGCTTAGAGATATTTATTTTCCATCATGAGAATGGGAACTTTGTACCGAGCTCTGTGTTAAAGAAACATAACCTGCAACTTACCAGTTTGTGTACTACGTCACTGGGCTTCTGCAGGTCCTTAATAGTTCCCAGATTGGGTAGCAATCTAAGAGTTCAGCCATGTGCTGTAAAAACAAGTGCTTCATTTATATCTGTTCAGATCACACCTGCTGCCTTTTCTTCCTTTACTTTTTTTTAATTCTGTCTTCAAAAGCAGTTAAATTTCATGCAAGCAATTATTTGACTTAACTGTCAACTGCATGTGGATCACTCTTTCACTGTTTTAATCTATCTTCTTTCTATTTGTTATATTAGTCTCTTCAAGGATAAAAGTTACACTTAGAAGACAGTAATTGTCAATTTAAGTATGGCTTTCTTTCTGATGAATGCTGCTAAGTTGACTTTTTTGACCTTTTGTCATTTCCTAATTTTTTGTAATGTATTAAAAAACAGGTATGAATGGCTCAAAAAAGTTAACTTTTAAAAAATTTTCTTAATGAGTGCAACTAGCTGCTATGTCTGGCTTCGTTTCTTATTCCCTAATTGCATAAGTACCCTTGGATATTTTATAAGTGGAGACTTCAGAGAAGAAAATTCGGTATCTCTACCACTTTGAATCATCATTAATTTTTGTCCTTAGCCTCACTAATGAATAGACCTTTTTTCATTCTAATACCATTTTCCTCATGTTTCTTTTAAGAATGTCTTTTCCCTCTTTTGCAACACAAGTCCATCCTGCTTTTTTTATAACCTTACTTTTCTCCTCGGGTCTATACTAGACCTTCCTTGTTCCCTTATTTACTTCCTTGGCTTTCCAGTAAGATTTTCTTTAATTTTCCAGTCTTTGATCTGTATTATTTAGGGAGTTTTATTTGTTGTCCCTTATGTCTGGTTTTTTCCAGCAGGACTCCAGTGAATCCAGCTAGCAAATAAAACAACCATTTTTTTTCTTTGTTTTCTTTCCCTTTTTTAAGTCTTCAAATACCCTGGTTCTGTAAATGGTCTTAATGTCTACAAACTGTGAGTAATTGAAGTAATAATTGTGGATTTGGATTTCTTGATGATTTTTTTTTCTTTTTTTTTTCCTTTTCTTTGGAGCAGGTTTCCCATGTGTGCTACACAGAATACTTTTTAGTTGGCTGATTTCAAAGCTGCTGAAGATTAAAAATATAAAACTTGGCTTTCCCTATGGATCTCAGTGAGATTAGACCAGACTAAAATCTTGGTTCTGGAGCTTGGCAACTTTATGTGCGCACATACCAATGTTCTATTAAAAATAAGTGTTTACTATGCTTACTAATTTTAAACATTTATTTTTAAGTTAATTTTTCCCATTCTAAATGCATTTTCCTGGGTTTGTTTGTTGGTATAAGATCTACAAAACAAACCTAGATTGAAATTGCCTTTGAATTAATGTCAATGTTAGTTTCTGCTAAAACACTAATGAAAATTCAGAGATGACTAAGAGTGACTTTGGCTCTCAATACTTGTGCAGTTTAAAATGTTTAAGGCCTTAGAAGACTTAAGCAATTTGCGCTCACCCAAAGACTCCTAACATGCAAAATTGTCTAAGCCCTTGGAAGAGCTGACAGATCATGAACAGCTTAAGATATTCTGAGGGTTCAAAGCTAATTTAGAGTACAGCCTGCCTGGAATCACTTTAAGCAATTAACAGGCCTTTAGGTTTTTAGAGGACTTAAACAAGTTATCCATCTTTAGAGCTTGGTTTATGATAATAGCAAGTTGAATGTTCTTGTTTAAAGAACTTTAAGCTCTGTGTTCTGGAATCTGTTATTTACCTTCCAGATAGTACCTGCTGCTTGTTGTGGTTGGAGCCAAATAGTGAGGGATACTATGGAATATGGGCAAGATTGAGTGAAAAGAAAATCAGTAGAAATTCAGGAAATTCTTATTTGGTCTACTTCTGCTTTGTTTATTCCACGCTAATTGGCCTGGGTGGTGTGGGGTTTTTTCTCATAAACATGTCTCTTTCTCTTTTTTTTTTTTAGTAGTGCTACACCTATTATGTAGTGCACTGTATTGTGATACACAAAAATCTTACTGGAAACCTTAGTGGTATTGTAGGAGTAAACTTAACTCTGGGTCTTCCTTGCGCCAGTGTTTTGTCCATCTGTTTTCAGTAGTGCATTAATTCAAATATTTTGCATTTAATGATAGCTGCAATATGCCCCCTCCAACTTGGGATATAGCTCTTTTAAATGTCAAAGTAGCTGGTGTCTATTTACAACACCATAGCCCTGGAGTCACATTCAAGTCTAAGGAGGTTCTCTCAGGTGCAAGTTACAACTTCCTATGTCACACTCTATATAAACACAGTGTGTTTGCATGACAGTAGAGTAAGAATGTTCTGGGAAAACCTGCTTTAAAAAACTGTTTTGGTATTTCAGTAGAAGAAAGAAGGCTGTCTGTGAGGGACTTCGCTTGTCCTTATTCTCAACACAGGTTTTGCTGTGTAGCTTTGCATTCCATTAAGGGCAGTGCTCTCAACCTCAATATTTATGCTTGGGTCCCGAGATAATTGAACATCCACACTATCATATTAAACTCTTCTCTTTCTGCCCTGTCATTGTCTTGGTGCTCAATTTCCATTTGACACTCCTGTTGAATGTATTGGAAGACTGATTCTTAATTTGAGACCTTTTCCTATGGAATGTAAGAAAAATTCCTCTTAGTGCTTTCTGTTGGTGTGTCATCTATTTCAACTCATTTTATGAGTCAGCTCATGTTCTACATGCAATCTGTAGGTAGATTACAAATGCTGACTCTTAGAAGTCACTTGGTTTTTACCGTAGTGACCCTGTGGATCAGAAGAAACTATTCTATTTGGGTTCTTCCTACTGTGTTAATTTCTATTCTCTTTCTCTTCTCCCTCTGAGGTATCTAACATCTTGGCTGACTGACAACTCTCTCCTTATCTGAGATATCACACTTTTGCCCAGGCAAGATGGCTGTTAGGTGTGTGCATTCTATCTAAATCCTATCCACTGGTCACAAGATCATGGATTGGATCCAGCTTTAGTTGCCCACTCTCGGGCAGGACAAACTCATGCATATTCACAATGTTGAGACAGGAAGAGCTACTGAATTAGCTTCTGGTGCCACCAGCTTTGTAAGACTGACCTCATATAAATGGTGTGAGTTTGAATACAGCATCTTCAAAAATCCCAGTATTTAGCCTAGCAGGCAGGACTGCACAATCAAATGAACAGGACCAGTCATCTCGCAAAGTTGAGTTGCCATCCTCCCTGAAGCAGGCATACAGCTACCAGCTGCACCAAGCTGCTTGCTCTCCTTCTTCTGCAGCACCTTTGACAATTCAAGTAGGTGTCAGGATATGTTTCCGCATGGTTGTTGGTTTTCATGCAGGCAAGGCTTCCAGGATTCTGGAAAATTAGTGGGCTATATCAGTATAGGGAGTAAAAATGCATCTGTTGCTAGATGCACCACTCATCTGAACAAATAGGATAATTTCATACGTCACTTAAATGTCTGTGGTTGTTAATCGTAGATTGTAGATCTCGTGTTCTCTGAATTCCTATACTCCATCTCGTGTTCTTCCACTGACTAGTTATACGTGGGCTGTACTCCAAGGGTATGCTCTGAAATAGGCTGGTGCCAGTGAAGCTGCCACCTCTTCTTGGTCAAAGGGAATTACTGCCTAGTAGAACTACTCCAGAAACCCTGTCTGCTGGTTCCATACAGTTTGCACTGCAGCCAATTTTCACTTGGATTTGTCTCTGCACGTGGTTCATCGCCTGCACAGAAAGCTAAATATTTATGAAGTAGGACGTTAGAAATTATTGTTTTCCTATCCAGGCAGCTGTTGGGAGGGCCAAACTTCGCCTTGTACTGACAATACCGTTGCCTAGCTAATCATGGGAGCCAGGGATGGGCTTGCTGTGCTGATCATCACAAGCTGGCAGAAAAGATAATGAGCTGCTGACAAGGATGCATCTGGAATCTGGCCAGCATTGCATTGCATTGCATGAGATACTGTGTGCTGCTTCTTCCTTTCCAAAGCAGGATAATAGATTCCTGTTCCTTAGGATAGTGTCACCTTGCTCTCTGTAGCTCACTCTATTCCCTTGATACAGTTTCAATGGTTTAAAAATGACAAGTTTACACAAAGGAAAGAAAGCACATTTGGGAAATTCAAATCTTTTATAAATTAATCTGGTTTTGTATGCTTGCATTTAGTAATTTTGAATGGACAGTATATTCGAGAAGTCAGCTTTAAGAAGTAATTTCCTTTGTGGAGAAAACGAACTTGGCAGCATGAAAATCAGATGCGCTGCATGTCATCACTGTGCAGCTAGTCTTCTCTTTGTTGAGCTTGCCACAATCTTCATTCCAGTGATGAAGTTGTGATGATATTTTTAGATGGAATTGCAGGCAGCAATGTCTTAATCAAAATTTAGTTCAGTACAATAGCAAACAAGTGGGCTGCTGTTGGGCCTTTCCGTGTGGCAGGATTTGAAGAGGAGAGCAGTGCATTTGCTCATTGCTGCTGCCTTCTTTAATACTGGAGATGTTTTAAGTGAAAAGGTAGTAAGTGCTATTTATGCCTTCCTGGACATGGATATGCTACTTGCAAATCATGGGTTGTTTTGTCTTGCCACCATGCTCCTGAGCTGTATTGTTATGGTGGAGTTGGGGAACTTTTGTCCTAATCCCTCGTCTCTTCAACTCCCAGTTTTGGCTATGCCAGTTGGGGGATTACCCAGCTGTCCAAGTCAGTTTGTTCTGACCTGTGCTTTGTCGATTCACTTTTCAAATACTGGTTAAGCCAATGCAGTAAATTGTATTTGAGCTTTCTTGTCATTTATGAGTAATTTTGTCATTAGTTCCTAGTGCTTGGTCCTAGTTTCTTCCCGGGGGCATAACTGAGCTGTGTAGATAATACCTTCATGCAGAGGGAGAGGCTATGCTACCTAAGTTATTGGCTCTTGGTACTTAACAGGCTCCACTCTGAATCCTTATTTGACTTTCAGCAAAGCCTGCAAGTCTGTGCCCTTCATCCTCTCCAAACTTGTTAATAATGTGAGCTGGACACAGGCGTGAAGGAAAAGTCCGTCTCAGAACAGATCCCTGCTGAGAAATCCAGGCTGTGAGCAACTCTGCATATAACAAAGCTAATGGAAATTTCCAGGGAGGGCTTAGAGAGCTTAGTGACAGCCATAAAAGGGAAGAAAGTAAGAACTTGACTAAGTGGACTTCACTGTCCATGACTGACACAGTGTGGAGAATTGCAATTTTTCACCCTAAAGCCCTGGGCAACAAATGTCCTCCTTCCTGCATCCACATCCAACTGGCAACATGCTCCATGCTACACAGAACTTCTACCTTATGCCTTGAAAAATGTAAAGTGCTTCCAGCATTTCCATGTCTAGAATTTGATGAAGCAAAAGTTAAATGCTTACATTACCTGAAAAATATTCATCTCTCCAGTGTAAGCTTCTATGGAATGAATAGTTAGGCCTTGATTTGCAAATCTCCTGGGAAACGTACTGTGAAAGGCTTGCTCATTTACGAAATTCAGGCAGTATTTTGCAATGGGAGCTAAAAAACCTTTAGGCTTTTTGAAAAGGGAGATTGCACTATTTGAAATAGATGTGGCTAAACCAGAGGAAGTCCTTAAGCTTGACTGAAAATCTGATTTAAACCAAGGTAATTGTGCTTGTCACATGCATCTCGTTGTGTACTTAAGTTGGTTTAAGGTGCAATTATGTGATCAAGTTTCTAGTGCAAGTATGGTGTTAAAACTGGCATTTAGCCCATACAGTAGCAGTATTTATTTGATGGAATCTTTGTTATGATCTTAATATAAAAGATAGTGCCCAACCAGTGCCCTCTGGTAAGTTCAGATATTTCCTTTCCTCGCTGTACCTCTGTGCAGTCTGAAACATCTCTTCTGTAGGCTCAATCAATCATCCAAAGGCTGAAAAACGTAGTAAGGGGCAAGCAGGATTCTGATCTTTGGGCTGTGGAGAGACCAGTGTGAGTCCCGGGTCAGAGATGTGCGGATGTATGACAAAGAGAACAAATATGGTGCTGAGGATCTTACTGCTTGAAGTCTTTTGCAAGAGATAGAGTTGAGAAGGGGAAGTTGCTTAGCTGGCCAAAGGAAGAGGCTGCTGAAAGGTAGCAGTGAAGATGCTCACTGCTGCAATAAGGAGTGCGTGTTTATTCTGAGCCACTTCTTTTGCCCTGCAGGGAGACACACTCAGACCAAACTAAAAAGCCAGATTAAAGTGGTGCTGAGGATGTTGAACTCCCATCATGTCCAAGTGTAGTGACCTCACCTTAAGCCTGTTCATCAGTGTTCCCAGAGTCAGCAGAAGGAGCAGTTACAAATCAGTTACCAGCTGCTACAGATCTTCTTCTGGGGGGAGGAAAGCAAATTCCTCAATTCTCTGGCAATAAAGCTGTGAAACTCAGTTGATAAATGGCAGCATTTTAAACTAATGTGAAAAGTCGTGTATTAAACAGAATGGCTATTGATTTCACCATCTAGGGGAATGTGCAAATTGACAGCATGTAGCTAGAATGGACTTTGCTGTCCAACATCCTGACTGTAGAGTAGTGAACCTCTGCAGAATAGGTAGAAGCATGGTCAGGAGTTTTTCATCTGGTGTACCGCATGTCAGCTGGGTACCGTGATGCTTTTGTAGAAGTGAAATCGATCTGACTCAAAGAAGTGTGTACGCAGGAGTTGAGCTTTCTGTGTAGTACAGGAACATGATGTTCGGGGCAAGAGGGGATACGCAGTGTTGCCAGCTCATGTTTTGGCCTAGGGAAAGCTTTGTGGTCTTCTGGTTTCTTGTCTCGGGAGCTGGCAAACTGGTGAAGACAAGTAGGGCACACATAGTACCTTGACGAGAAATATCAGTCTCGTACGTGGCTGTGGGGATCATACCTGTTCTTTGTGAGCTGGAAGAAGGGGGAGAAGAGCATGGGTCAGTTTAGCTCTGTTGTGTAATAGCTGCAGATATCAAGCACACTAGAGTTTTAATGGAAATTTTGACAACGAGGTCAGAAAGTCTTGCTTGCCTAGGGAGCATGCTACTTAGCGGACAGCATAGTGTGACAGCTAAGCCTCAGTCAATATGTTAGGCAGGGGATGGAGCAGTCAGAGGGACTGTCATGGTTTTAGTGACAAATTACCATCTGTCAATAAACTCAGAAGCCTTTGGAAATCGGCTCTCTGGCAGCTGCTTTCATGGGATGTAATGTAGCACAGGGCTAACTCAGCACAAAAAATAAAAAAGCAGTGACTTCCTGTAGACTCCGTGAGCGGTTTTGTTGACCTAATTTTCTCAGTCTCTTGCCCTGGGTCCCGAGCTGGGGTACTGTCACCCCAACAGCCTAGCCCTAGGCCTCCAGCACACACTGTTTTTCCCATTGCAGTGTGTCTGACCTGCAGCATTGTCTAAGCTGGAGTTCTTGCCAGTTCTGCTGAGACATCTCACTACAGGGACAGCAGCTTTCATATGTACATAAAACGGTCATGTTTGTGCCTGAGCCATAAGGAGCTGCCAACTACTTGCCCTGCATCCTTCCTTCAGATTATGGGACTGCAGTTGGCAGTGTGATAGAAGTCCAGCTCTTCAGACACAGTTCCCTTCTGTCTACACAGGACTTTCTCCCCCCCCCACTGCCTTTTTGTGACCACTGCACAGCACTGCTAACTCTCCACCCAGTGCCATCAGGTGTCTGCAGTCCAGCAGCCATGTGGTGGTACACAGCACCATTAGCTGTGAAATTCAAGTTTGGACTTTTCAAATACATATGTTGTTGATACAGTACAAACTCTTTCGTGGAAACTTGTTTAAATACATCTGTCCTTGCTTCACAGTGGTTGTCACTGAGCTGGCTGTATAGAGATTTATTTATAGGTAGAATGAGAACCATTTGCAAAAAACCTAAATGTGGAATAAGAGCAGTGTCTTACTGAGCGCTGCCTAGTGCAGGAAGTGCTTGCAGGTACCACGGGGAGAATTGGCCTTTCTATTCCAATTCTTCGTGTAGTCACTTGGAGTTAGAGTAACCTGATTGTGTACACACAATTGTATGTCTTCATTTCCTGAAAATCTCTCTGCTCTAGTTGCTATGTCTTGGTGTTAATATTGAATTGAGATGAATGGAATATTCCAGAGCAATCTGGTCATACTTTACTCCATGTTTGCAAGGTGGTTTATGGTGATGAGCCCTTTTAATGAAAATGTGAACTGAGCTAGATCTGCAGTTTCTGTAGGGCAGGAATCAACACTGTTATTCCTGTTGTGGGGACGTAATGTCTGCTGGCTGGAATAGTGTTCTGTCACGCTAATGTTTTTTCCTTCTTTGGTGTTTCAAGGGCCTTAAACTCTGGAGTTGAGTACCACTGGGACCAGCTGAATGAGAACATCTTCACTGCGCATTCCAGCAGCAGGAGCACTGAGCGGCCCGGGTAAGTCTCCTGGATGTGAGTTAGATCTGACCCTTTGTGCTGTTTTTGTTACATCTGACAGGACCACTTCTTCTTTGTTCCCTTACCACTGGCAGCTTTAAATTTGCAATTTTCTCCCCCTTTGACATTGTCTGGTCGGGTCACCTAACCTTCTTCCAGCAAGTGACATTCAGTACCCAAAAGTACCAGTGATAGTAAAGAACATGTGTCGTTCATGGCCCCAGTAACATCCATGAGCAAGCTGTGGGAAGAACACGTGGGGCTTGATGCATCAAAAGCACCATGCAAAGCAAATGACCTTTGGAGGATAACTGAAGAACAGGGCAGTTCACAGAGATAAGGCCAAATCTGTTGGGTGGACCTGGCGACAGATTTTCATCCCTTTAATTTCTGGTCATGGGACAGTTGTTTCTTGGCGGTAAACTCTAAAAATAAAGCTAAATCCCCTGACAGCCCCATTGGCTGTTTCATACAGTCTGTCCAGTGATGCACACGTTAATTATTCTAAACACAAAGGCGATGCTGCAGTCCCTTGCTTCTTGCTCTAGTGACAAGTACTTCTCTGTAAGCCAGCTGTTCTCAGCAAGAGGGTGATAGTTGTGTTTCTGAATTGTGAGCTCCAGGATCCCAAGGAAGTTATGAGCTGGTGTACAGGGCAATGTCTGTGCTGTCCTACAGTCTTGATCCAATTGAGGGTGAAAAATAAACAGTAGAGATTCTTTACTCTGCTGTGTGAGTGGATATTGCCACTGCTTACATTTCTGACAGTACATAATCAGTCCTGTATAATGGACAGCTTGAAGGCAGAAATACTGGTCCAGAATGAACTAGCTCAAAGAGAGAGCTAGAAAAGTGTGACAGTTTTCAAAGCCTTATGGCTTTGAAGGTTGTGAATGAGGCAGTCTTTCCTAGAATCTCTTTGCTATTCCTAGCACTTTCAGGCAGAGGTCAGTTTTGAAAAGAGCGTCCAGCATTGTCAAGATTCAGCTGTAGCATCATAACTTCAACTGTTCAATTCTGAGAAGCTAATAAGCCTTGAGGTGATTCCTGTTGTTTGCTTTTGAGAACAGAGTGTTTCTCTTGTCTGACTAGAATGAGCAGAAGTGCCTGCTGGAGTGCATTCATGTGTGATGCTGACAAACTGGGAAGTCCAGAGGAGGGAAACGATACAGGCTATGTCTATGGGAGTGGAAACTGCCCTGCTGATGTGTAGGAGGTTTTATATGAGTTTGTGCTTCTGCACTGCACATCGAATTGCCTACCCAATGCAGTGACCCCAAGACAGGTGTTCTGCAGGCTTAATGATGCTCTCTGTGCCTGTAAGATACACTGCTTCTGTGGAAGGGTGAGCGGACTCTAAGACTGTTGGCTTAAAACTCAAGAGACCAGCTGCTGAGACTGGAGAGGGGTGTCTGTGTGTGTAAATAGGTGCAGATCACAATTCCCTCCATCCCCATCTGCATAGTGGCTAGCAGGTGTGTGTGGCTAGCAGCCTGGTTGGAGTGGAAGCAAGAAGAGCCTCACGTGGATGTTTCAATCTTGCTGGGGCATGTTGCCTCCAATGTTCCTAGTCTTATTTGTTTTTCTCTCTTTTCAGAACCAGCAGAGCCACATGGAGAACAGACAGGGACATGGGCCTGATGAATGCCATAGGCCTGCAACCCCGAAATCCCCCCACCTCTGTGACTTCGCAGGGTACCCAGACCTTGGCGCCTCAGCTGCAGAATGCCGAGACTCAGACAGAGAGGGAGGTACAGGAGCAGGAATCCACCTCTGCAGGGACTGGGGAAGGTAGGAGATCAATCAGTGATTTATCTGACACGGCTTACCTGGTGAATTAGGAGTTTCTGCATAGGTTCCACATGCTGTCAATGCATTTGACGCTCCTTTTATCTCTTTGGCAAATATTTCTCCAGCCTAATTTGCCTGTAACCAGGCCAAGATGATCAGGAGAGTGAATCTCTGGCCAGATGAATAGAGAAGCTATCTTTTCCACCTGCTTTGAGGAGGCAAAATGAACTCTTTTTCAGATCACTGTGTCTTTGTAGAATCAACTGTACTGCCATCACTCCTCACACATCTCCTGAACTCTTAACCATCAGTAAGGCTGCAAGCTGTTGAGAATTATCCTTTCTGCCTCTGTGTTAGAGTTTAGCTTGGTTCTTCAACTTCTGCAAAATGTGTGCAGCCTTCACAAGCTCAGCATTTGGATACAAAATAAAATACTGTAAATTGCTTCTCACAAAGCAGCTGTGAGTATTCTGTTTAATCTGATTGAAGTACATGATGGGTGTCCAGCTCAGCTATTCAAAACCGTCTCTAGTGGTTTACAGTCCAGGAAAACTTACCAACATGTAAAAAGCTGGAAGCTGTGCAATTCCTATATAGTGATAAAGTCACTAGTCTGCTGAAAACATGTTGATTTTGTGCAGGCTTCTTGTCTCAATACTGTAGCATTGTACTTGAATCCAACTCTGAAGACTTGGCTAGGGAGGAATTGGGCAGTATATACATATGAAAGGCAAGAGAAAATTGAGGAGACAATTTTGAAGTTGTTGGTTCATGATGAACTCACTTGGCTTTGGGAAGCAGCCCACAACATGCCTGTTTGTGCCTCTATGCTTGTTTGTTCTCTGTCACTCTGAAAGATACCTTTTGGTATGTGATTCTTCTACAGTTACTGCTGTGCAGGATCCAACATGTATGATAAGGCTTCGTGTTTCCCTGATCTCTACTCTTCTGTTCAAAGTTAAGTGGGAAATTCTTGGCCTGGGGGGTTTCTGTCTACTTATCTCAGCAGAACTGAGATTAACCTCTCTGGAAAGTTAGTACAACTGAGGGCATGTAAATAAGTCTGGAACACAGGCTGTCTGGACAACTGCTGATCTCATGGGAACTGGTTCTTCCACTGAATGTGGTCCACAGACTGAAAACAGGGAGGGACCTTCTTGCATTGAGGCCATGGTGGCTGATGCTGCAGACTTTGGGGGTCTTTCTGTGTTCTGTTAGACTAGGGGAATTCTCCAGCATTGCTTTTTTCTGATGCTGTTCTGCAATCATCTGAAGGTTTCATTAACTTGTTCTTTCTAATTAACCTTTCAATTTTCAGATCTAGATTATGGATTATAACTAGACCGTTAATGAGCTGGGGAAAAGATTGTCCTTTACCAGTGCCTTGGGTGGGATATCTCTACAAAGAAGCAAAACATGAAGCATTTGGAAGAAAAGGATTGTAGATAACAAGCCTAGGATAGAATACTTCTCTTTTTCTCCCTTTCTTGCTTGGAAGAAGGTTGGTGAGTTCTCCATTAGGTATGATTTCTGTCTCAGGCATTGACTTACTGCATGTCCCATGCACTGGAGATGAGTTGAGAGGTTTTACCCTATGGTTGATCAGTTCCTGTGCCATTTACGTCCTCAGTGGAAATTCCTGTGTAAGGGTTGAAGACCAACTTGAAACAGGGAGCTGTGAAGACATTAACAATCAGGAGTATGTAGGATCAAAAAAACCCAACTGTAATCCATAGTAGAAGAATAGTAAAAGGATCCATCGTGAAGCAGAAAGACAAATTTTCAGCTGCTGCTACCAACATCTGAAGCAGTTAGCCAGGTACTTGTGGCAGCAGTGGTCTGGTTCATCTGAGTCTGTGTGCTTCACGTTATGTTTGAACCTCTTTACACTGCTTGTAATGGTAAGGGTACTGTTTTTCTGGCACCATGAACTCTTGTGATGCACGTCCAGTGTGTTCCAGCAGGGAAGATTAGATGCCATGATGCTTTTCTGATGGCTAGTTTGCCCACTGTATCTACCATAACTGTCTGCCTGTTGGAAATGAAAATATGTTTCCTAATAGCATGATCCAGGTGTCAGGGGCCAAAAGGGGGGGGGGGAAATAAAAATAAGGAAGATACGCTACCACTAGGATAGGGCAAATTATTAACTGTCTACCAAATGGGAATAAATCTTCCCATAGTATAGTACACCAGGGGCCTGTGAAGATTAATTAGTGTTTTGTATGGGACTTTGAAGATGTAAATCACTACATAAAGGCTTAGCAGTATTATCAGCAGTAGAATGGATAAGTCAAGTGTGATTCTGAGTACTGTAAAGGGAAGTGGTTTAGTTATCACCTCGTCATGAGGGGAAAAAACCCCTAAACCAACAAAACAAAAAAAACCCCTTGTATGTTAAAAAAAAAAAAAAAAAAAAGAAAAAGAAAAAAGAAAACCTAGTGCTACCCTGAGAATGGTTTCCTTTCTTATGTCCTGTCAGTCGCACAGTTGTGGGGAATTCTGGCTCAGGGCATTTCTTGTACATATGTGCTTATCATATTAAAAAAAAAAGTATGCAGAATTGCATCAGGAATCTAATTAAGCTCTGTGCGGGTATAAATAGTTTCCTTTTCTCATGCAAAGCTCTGCGGGGACTTTGCTGCTCTGATTATCTTTCTACCGCCTTTAGAGGTATGAGGAATGAGTATGTGATGACTTTATTAGAAGTGAATCCCTTAAATGTCTGTATCTTTCTGTTTTGCAGCAGTTGGCTTGTGAACTCTGCTCCACATATAAACTAAAGGTAGTTGGAGTTGAGAGAAAGATAGGAGAGAGGTACCAAGATATGCTTAAAACAGTGTTTCAGCTGTCTCCTATTTTCTTATAAGCTGACAGACATAGTGGAAATACTGATAGAGTTGTAACTTTGAGGCACTTTTAATTAGAAACAATCCATTGGGAGTGATACTGTACTTTCCCTTGCAAATAGAGGCATGATGGGAGTGGGATCTGTATCCAACTTGCAAATTGAATCTTGCTTAAAAAACAACAAAAATTCTTGATGTGGCCCCAAAGCTTTAGCCTTTAGAAATTGTAATTCCCAGTCCAGACTGGGTCAGGCCGTGGCTGTCACTTGTTCAGACTGCTGGATCTGTGGAGTATGGCACAAGTGGCAGGAACTGTCAGTGACTGTAGTTTTGCAAAAGGTGCTACAGGCTGAAGGAAAGGGACCTTTGCAGAGCTGTGCGACGCTTGATGATAGTGCATCCATGCTGTGCCTGGCTGTTGACAGTATATCAATACATCCTTCAGGTAATCCAGTTCTTAAAGAAAAAAAATCCACACGCAAAAAAAATAAAAAAGTAATAAAATAATGGAAAGGTAATTGTCATCTCATTTCCTGTCATCTGCACTGTCTTTGTGACTTAAAATTCAGATAGGTAGCTCAGTGCTTGTTGTGCACCATATGAACTACTGACATTGTAGCCATCAGAATACTTGCTATCAGTCTATTGCTACTTTGCCTGTCTTTAGGGGAGCAACATGTTAACTACTGTCATGCCATATACAGTTTTTAACCTGTTTGATTGAAGGGTTAATCACCAGCCAATACAAATTTCCATTGTGTCTGTTTTCAGAGGTTGCAGGAGATACTTTTGAGCGGGAAGAGAGTTGTAAACTCTCTTCGGTTTGTAGAATTCAATCTGTTCAAACTATTGGTAGTGAAAAGACAGCACGTGCAAGTGAAACTTCCCTGATACAAGCAAAGCATCCTGAGGATGCCTAAGAAGCACTTAGAAGCAGTCAGTGTGCCTGCATGTGGTGTAACTTTTTTAATCTGAGACATTAGGAACACGTGTCAAGGGGCTGCTTGGGCAGGACTACTCTGTCCCTAGCCGAGCCTCATGAATGCTAACAAGAAACGTGTTGGTTTATGTTAGCTGAACACGTTCTTGCAATACTGTTGTCAGATGTGATGTGACTTCCGTACAATCGATATGGAAATGGGAACCAGGACACCAGGGATCAGCTTCCAGATCTACCTCATGTTCTCCAAGTAGAAACGTGGGTAGATCCCTTAGCCTTTCATCTGCCTGTCCATCTGTAAAATGTGCATCATGTCCTGTAAAAGTGCAAATTTTGATTTCTCTCTAAAATCCTCTGAAAAGCAGTACCTAAAAAATAGAATCAGGTTCTAAAAGCATGTACTGTGCAAGCCTTTACAGTGTGATCTGCTCGAAGTACTTGGCTCTCTTGGGATTAAATTATGTGGGCTACTTTTAAACTCTCATTACAAAAGTAAGTTTCACTCATAGGAATCGCCAAGGTGAGCTATTGCTGAGAAATTTGTTACAAGTCAAACCAGTTGTGTTTTTTCTGAGTTCTGTGGAGTTGTTTGGATTAACTACCTCAGAAAGGAAGTGTGAACATGCTTCTGGGCTTGGTTGGGCAGAAAAGTAACTGGTAGTATTTCTTGTGGCATTAAAGGAGACATGATTATTCGTAGTTGGTCATGCTGTGCCATGTCCCTCCCCTTTCTGTTCTTATGCAAGGAGTGAATTTTAAAATGCTGATATTTTTATCTTTGAGCATCTGAATTAGTGGGTCAGCTCACACCTCAGAGCTATTATTCCATTTTCTCTGTAGATTTAGATATCTCTGCAGTGCTTACTGTTAGTTTTGAAGCTTTGTTTGCAAACATGACTGCTAACTACTGCTGGTTTTAGAAAGAGGACAGTTGAAAATGGGGGAAAAAATTCAAAAGCTGTGTTAGTATGTTGCACAGCCACAAGGGATCCTGATCTCACCCTTGCTTCTGTGGACTTTGCTTTTTATCAGGTGTGTGCCACATCCATGCCCAGAGATAAACACATTGTACTCCTGTAAGTACTTCAGAGACCACTTCACTTAAAAGTGGAAATACTCCTGCCTTTTGCCCAGCTCCATCGAAAGTTTGCCAGATATTTTGCCTTTGTAGTCTTCTGGAGTAGTGTGGCGGAGGACTTCTAAAAACAGATGCATTAGCTAAGAGAATATTTTGTTAAATGTTTGAGCCAGTCAGCTACCTTGACAGAAATTCCCTAGTCTTTGGGATATTTGTTTTCTCAAGAGTAATGTTTTGTTCTGTGTTTGGAATAGATAGGGTTTTGGGCGTCTGGAAAGGTCACTTCGATTACAGTAGAAAATGTTCGTAGGAGCACAGCATTGTGGACACAACACTGATACTTACTTGTGTTGAAGAAGGAAACCATGGGTGGTGATGTCCTGTCAGGTACAAAACTTGCACCTTATGCAGAAAAAGGTTGACACTGTATCCAAGATTACTTCTTGCTCTGTGATGGATTTTGCTACAGGGACAGCCTGTGTGGAGGATGAATTGTTATTCTGCAGGTGTTGTGCTTACAGTGGTATTTCACACACTGTAGCCTGGTTTCACACACTGTAGATGGTTAGTTCAGTTTTCTAGATTTTGTCTGTAGTGCTCTGAGGTTCCTCTATTTTTCTGACCCTAGAAGGTGGGCTTAGAAGAATGAGAGCCTGAGATAAAAGATTTTACAAAGTCTGGGACACCAGAACGTAGTTTTGAATATAAAATGAGAGAAGAGAAATTGCCTTGTCCATATGGAGAGTTAGATGTGCTGTCACTTGTCCTTCTCCCACACTGATTTGAGTTCATGCTCTGGATGTGCCTAAACTCTTTGGAGTGTCACAAGTATGGGGTTTCTTTCTCTCCTAGTCTTGTTCAGCTGGAAGTACAGGGAATGTTCAGCAGGCCGCTGCAGCAAGTTGAAACTTATAGCAATCCGCAATACGGGGTTTACAGCATTTCTGCTGTTTTGGGTAAGTGCCTGTGTGCACACCCTAAACCTTTAGCAAATGGAAGTCAGCTTATTTCACTTGAGCTGAGTACTAATGTAGTCTGCATTGGCAGCCTGGTGAAAGAATGTGTGTGGGAGTCACCAGGCAGTAGGAAGGGGCTGTGTGTGATCTGTGCTGTAGCTCAGCTCAAGGCAAATTGTGCAGGAAGCTTTGCTCTGAACTAGTCAGCCAAAGTCATTGTCGAAATCTCAGAGAGGGAGAGGGGAGGATAATCCCAAAGCAGATGTGCTTTTTGGCTGCTTGAATGGTGAGGCTCACTTCTGGCCCTTGGTGGGCTGTCTTTCTGGAAGTTCCAACATTGCTGTGTCACTGTGTTTGTGAGCTGAAGGCTCATGACTTGCCGATTCGCTGATTTCTGCTGTGACATCAGCCCTTGCCTGTTTTCTGAAGAAGCACCAGCCTCAATTAGAAATTCAGCCATGGCATATGGTAATTCAGGGGCAGGGAAAAGGAAGAGGTGCTGTGGTGTGCACTGCCTGGATGGGCTGCTCTGGTGAAGCACATGTTTATAATACTGAGGAGCATTGGCTGGCTGGGAATCTCGTCTGATTTACTGTTCCAATGCTCCTGTATTGGTCTAGTTTATAGTAAGTGATTTGTTAAGAGCACAGTACCTGCTGTTTCAGGACTTGTGTAGTAGATAGGACTGGCTGGCATGTCTCTAGGCCAGGTTGCAAATTTTGGCTTTCTTAAGCTTCCTCTCCGGCCTGGCCACATGGCTGGTAATGAAGTGCTTTCAACTATGCCCACAGAAGGAAGTGATGACTAAATCCAAAACCGTGCTTCTCAAACCTTCCACTTAGTTCTGCTTCAGTATCCCCTGGCATGCATGTTTTTCACACTGAAGTTTCCAGTCTAATAGCTGCCTCTGTTCTCAGTCTTTGTACTGGTCAGCCAAGTTCCTAGTTCATGGATCAACCACATCCTAGTTCATCAGCCACATGCTGAACAGGATTTCTCTACCAGAGTTGTGGGTCAGGCTCCGTCCAGGGGGTATTCTTGCTCACTCCTCTAAGGCTCTGCTACAGATTCTCACGTGGTTACAGGTGTAAACCTGTGTACAGGTTTGCTACCTTCCTAGCAAAAAAGGATGTGTTCTACTAGTGAGGATTAAATTTGCCTTTAATGTCCATAATATTTGTACAACAGGGGAGTACATCAGCAGACTTACTTGAGGATGAAATAAACTGTATCCTGTGATGGGGGATGCTGGTGTTTCTTGATGCAAGTTCTGCTGAGCCCATGAGGAAAGGGAATAAGCCATCACTGACTGATTGCACAACGTCTCTACAGTGGCGTGGTGTAGAACTGTGCTGAATACCCTAGCTCTCATATTGGATGACTGATCATAGAATCATTTAGCCTTTGGTCATGTAACTAAATCATAGCACTAAGTGCCCCGTCCAGTCATTTCTTGAACAGTTCCAGCGATGGTGACTCCACCACTTCCCTGAGCAGTTCCAATGCTTAACCACCCTTTCAGTGAAAAAATTCTTCCAACCTGAACCTCCTCTGGCACACTTTGAGGCCGTTTCCTCTTGTCCTGTTGCTAGTTGCCTGGTAGAAGAGGCCAACCCCCACTGACTACAACCTCCTTTCAGGTAGTTGTAGAGAGTGTCGGCCTCCTTTTCTCCGGGATAAACACCCCCAGCTCCCTCAGCTGCTCCTCATAAGACTTGTGCTCCAGACCCTTCACCAGCTCCATTGTTCTTCTCTGGACATGCTCCAGCACCTCAATGTCCTTCTTGTAGTGAGGAGCCCAAAACTGAACACAAGATTCCAGGTGCAACCTCACCAGTACTGAGTACAGAGGGACAATCACTGCCCTGGCCCTGCTGGCCACAGTATTTCTGACACAAGCCAGGATGCCACTGGCCTTCTTGGCCACCTGGGCACACTTCTGGCCCATGTTCAGCTGCTGTTGACCAGCACCCCCAGGTCCTTTTCCACTGGGCAGCTTTCCAGCCACTCTTCTCCCAGCCTGTAGCACTGCCTGGGGTTGTTGTGATCCAAATGCAGGACTCGGCACATGGCCTTGTATAACCTCATATCGTTGGCCTCAGCCCATCAATCCAGTCTATCCAGATCCCTCTGTAGAGCCTTCCTGCCCTCCAGCAGATCCACACTCCCATGCAATTTAGTATCGTCTGTAAATTTACTGAGGGTGCACTTGATCCCCTCATCCAAATCATCGATAAAGATATTAAACTCCACAGCCCCAAGTATTTTTCTTTTCCTAGTCAGTGTGGCGTTTTGACTTTTATTGTGTTTTAACCCCTCTCTGTATCTAGCCTTGTTGACATTTGTGTTCATTTCCTTGGTGCAAGAGAGCTCATGGCTTTCTCTTCTAATCAGCACTCTGATAGCTTTATGGAGGTGGGACTGAGATTTATTTCTTTAATAAGAATCGGCAGAATCCTACTGTGGAATGTTTCTAGCAGTTTATGATTACAGACTGTTCCCCAAATGCTCTGGGTAGGGTTTGTAGCAAAAGAAGGATGTTGGGAAACAGAATTGGGACAAACTTCCCTGTCATGGGGATTCAGTCTCCTATGTGGACTATTTTTTTGTGAGATTTTGTTCTTCAAAGGTAATCTTGAGCAACAAAGGTATCTGACAGTGGTTTTCTCAGAGCTCAGTAGAGCCTGACTATGAAGGGAAGTCTCAGAAATAGAGCAGACAAAGACTGTAGGTCTTGAGATGTTTTTTGCATTCCTCAAAAGATACCAGTCAGGGGAGCAGGAGCATACATACTTGGTCTTTCCTTCATCATAGATGATGTGAAAGCACAGACTGTGTTCTCTAGTTGCTGTCTGCTCTTGGCCGCTGCTTATGTCTTCCCTGACTGACACTGGGGACATGGCCATCGTGTCATCTGCCTGGGCTTTTCTCAAACAAGTGAAGTAGCAAAAGGCCACAGATTTCTTTAACACCGTGGTGAAATATTTGGTTTATTGTAGTGCAAACTGAGGTTTTTCTTCTTGTCCCCATGGAACTGGCAGGATTGTCTCTAAAGCTGTGATAAAACATCCTGCCTCTTTGACTACACTTTTTTTCCCCACCTTTACAGCTAGATAAGAGCTGCTTCTCCAAGGTTTGGACGTGCAAGTCTGTAAGGAATACCTGTGGGAGTGGCTGAGATTTTCTTGACAGAATTTGATGCCTTTGTTTGGCACTTAACCAAAAGTTATGGAAATAAAATGTTGGGTTCCCTCTGGAATAAAACACGTCTTCTATCTGATCGTGCACACTGGATGATGCATCTACCCGGCATGCTTTCTCTTTGTGTTGTAGTTTGCCTTGTGCACCAGAGTTGCTTCTGCTTTCTTTTGCAGGGGAAGGTCCAGAATATGGAACCAGTGGGGAGGATGCCCTGAGTAGGATTCAAAGGCTGATGGCAGAAGGTGGCATGACTGCCGTGGTTCAGCGGGAGCAGAGTACCACCATGGCATCCATGGGCGGCTTTGGCAACAACATCATTGTGAGCCACCGGATCCACCGCAGCTCTCAGACTGGTGCCGAGTCCACTGGAGCTGAGGGCACATCAGCGCAGCAGTCCACCTCACAGCAGCTGGACACAGAGCTGGAGGGACGGATCCTGTCAGAGTCTGTGCAGCTGCCAGAGCACGGCCTGAGCCCGCGGACAGCCCCTAGCGCGAGTGAAGGACAAAGCGCTGGTGATCTGGACCTGCCAGAGCAGGCCCAGTCCTCCATGGACACCGAGGGACCAATTGAATACAGTGACCTAACTAATAATAACCATCTTCCTGACAGTACCAACTTCTATAGTAATGACAGCACCAGTGGGGAGTCGCGGAACAGGTAGAGATTAAATTGTGTGTTGGTGCTACCCTTGTACTGCTCAGCAGAGACCTGTACCTCACAGCTGGCCAGGAGTTGGAAGACTAGGGACATGTGGCTCTGACAGGATGCTGGTGGTTCAGAGGGCTTCTCTATCCTCGGTGGGGGGGAAAGGGATAAGAATTACAAGGGAAGCCATGGGCAAAAAAGCATACTTAACTTCTAACATTCCCACTGCTGAAGAGTTAACAGGAATACAAACCACACTGTCTGCACATCATGCGAATTTTGAAGCCCCATGGCATCCTCTGAGTTCAGCCCTAACCCTCCAGTTTGGTGTGTCATCCTTTGTAAAGCCTCTTTCCTTTCCTGTTTCCAGCCCTTTTATGCCCAGGGAACTGATCAGTAGCGTGAGAAAGGGAAAGGGGCCTGGAGCATCCTTCTGGAGACAGGCAGTACTGGGCAAACCCAGGTGTGATGCTCCAGCTCTGTTGCTGGAGTGGAGGAGTCTTCCAGGCCACAGTCCCTCTCCATAGCACAGCACTGCTCCCCCCCAGGGTGTGGTGTTCTGAGACCAGTCCTGCCTATGCTGTGGTCTTTTCTGGGAAGAACTGGGCTTTGCCAAAACATGCATGGCTCATGATATGCTCACAGGTGGGGACCTTTCCTTTTTAGAGAGCTAGTTTAGTACTTGGCAGGAACCTAAGTAGAGCTGCTGTATAGATGAGTAGAGGGACAGGGGCTACTGCTCTCTAGTCAGGATGCAGTTCACACAAGGATGTTCTAAGCTGTGCCAATATTAACATGAATGAGCCACCCCAGTGGTTTCATAGTGCCAGGACTGAGCTGAACCTGCCCGGAATGGTGCAGGAATTGTCTTTCAGCTCCAGGCCAGGGTGTGAGGTATTGGTCTGTGATGTAAGGTGTTGCATGTGAAATCTTGACCTTGTACATGTAGTTTATAGTGGAGAAGTCAAGGCTCTGATATTTTGTTTTTAGTCTCAAATGTGATTTTCCTTTTCGTTTGTAACTCTCCATCCCTAGCAGGCTTGTGGAGGAAGGACAGGGAGAGTGTGAGTGCTAACGAGGGAAACACCAAAGATCAATGTCATTAAAATATGACAAACCCTTGCTTGACCTCCTGTCTTCATTTGTGTGATGGTTGTCTCTGTGTTTGGCCTTGGGGATAGATGCATCCAGCTCAGAAGCTCAAGCTAGCTTACAAATGTCAGATGATGATCACCATTTCCCAAGAGGAAAGCAGACTCAGTCTGTGAGTTGAAAGCCCAAAACTGGGAAACAAGGAGGAGCATTTGGGAGTCTTGCTTGTGAATCACCTTTTGACTAGTTTGGAGATGAGTAGGCACCTCTCCAATGCCCATGGTTCAAGCAGGGAGAAAGGAGTGTTTCACCTATCCAGCTTAAAAAGGTATGTAGAGATGCAGCAGCACTACCTTGGGCAAGCAGAGAGTGGTCTGTCTTGCTAACTTCTTGAAGCAGAAAAGGGATGCAGTATCTGACTGTTCTGGTTAAAGGAACGCACACCGCACTGTTACCACTCTCCGGTGAGAGATGTTTCCACTGCTGTCTGAGCACCTGCCAGCAGCTGCTGTGCTCCTGCCCAGCTCCTCTAGATTCTGTGCTGCTAAGACATTATAATAAATAAGGCTATCATTAGGCAGCACTCAAGCTCCCAGTCAGAAGAGTCTGTTAGAGGACATTAAGCAAATCTTCTCTTAAATCACAGCCTGGAAATGAACCTTAAATCAAATCAGCTGCTGCCAGGCCTCATTGCAGAGTGTTAATGAGGCTCTAAAACCTGCCCTGAGCCAACCACATCCCTGATCTGACAGGGGAGCAGCCTGAAAAATGGAATTCCCTTGTGGCAAGGAAGGTTTCATGCATCCCTGTATTGCCTTAGTGTGGAGTGGCCTGAAGATGTGCTGGCAGTTGAGAGCCAGAAGAGCTACATCTCAGCTGAGAACTTGGGCAGACAGGGCAGTGCAAGTCTAGACAGAGCTGTTTACTGCTCTGCTTAAAAACAAACTACAACAGACCCTGGAAAAAAAAGTGCTTCAGCTCAGCCTGGCATCTCTTCTTCCCTCTCCCTACATGATTCCTGTAAGAGTCTTGAGGCCCATTCTTGGTGGATGGGTTGCAGAGCATTCATAGATGTCCATTTCCAGAACCAGAGCCAAACTACCTACAGAAAAATTTCCATCTCGGTTGGAGGAATGTCTTCAGGGCTGTCTCAGTCTGTGTTGGCAGACTTTCAAAGGCCTTATGTGCACCACTGCTGGACGCTCTGGCTGTGCTGCTGTGCAGAGGCCTGAAGCCTGCTCTGCTGAGGACTTCTCCTTGGTGCAGACCTGCCCCCATTGGAGACAGTGGCAGAACAGGCAGTGAGCTCTAGTGGGAGCAGGAGCAAACCGCAGTTGCTGTCTTTGCATTGACTCAGGACATCTCTGAAGCTCCAAAGCAGTTTTCTATTTAAGACTTACAGGAAAGAGTTCCTTATGAGAACAGGCAGCTTTGTAATTTCTCCTAACTCACCCTGCAGCTCTGGGCCAAAGGCTGGTAACAGCTGCAGCCTGTGTTCCTACAGGCCTTAAGCAGGAGCAGTGGGCATGGTGGGTGCGGGAAGGCTTAATCTTCAGATACTGCCTTGGGCATGATTTGTTTATGATATGCTGTGGCTACACAACCAAGAAGCTGCTCTCAGAGGTGGTAGGCTTCTACATAGAGAGAGCACTGCTTTTCTTTTGAGTTTCAGGCCTAGAATCTGCCGAGCTCAGTTTGTCCCTACCTGAGACCTAACGGAGGGAGGTGGATGGGTGGGAAGAGTGTGGGAAAGGAGAGAAACTTGAGCCCACTTATGCAATGGGCTCACACACACACCCCACCCCTAATGCAATTTATTTCTTATGCCTTCCGTGCTTCTTGTGGAACAAAAATCTCTCTCTGCAGGACTACCCTGCTCCAGCCCAGCAGTCTTCCTCTGTTGTTTCAGTCAGGGCTGATCTGACTGTACCCTTGAGCAACACCCCTGAATCTGCATGATGACTTGAGGCCTGGAGCCCTGCGCAGAACAAGAGGTGGTGGGATTGACCACGCCCAGGACAGTGCAGCAAAAGCTCAAGGCTCCTTCCCTAAGCCTTGAAGCTTACCTGTTCACTGCAGTGTGACAACGCAGTGCTGAAGCAAATGCTGTGCCAGAAGCAACATGGAAATTCAACGAGAGCTGCTTGAAGAAACCAAATCAGAGCTGTGCATAGTTGCTGGCCCAATTTAGGAGGCAAAATGAGAGCTTTACTGCGTAGGAGCAGGAAATAATCTTAAAAACCGAAAGCTTTTCTCAGCCATAGCCTGTCAGGAGCCTTTAAATGTGCCAACGAAATCCTAGGGAAAGGAGAAATATGATGCAGAGAATTTTATTTAGCTTTCAAAAGGCTTTTGATAAAGTCCCTCACAAGAGGCTGTTAAAGAAACTTAGACACCTCAAGGGTGAGGGATAGAGTCCTCCTGGAGACGGAAGCTGTTTGAGGTGGGAATTGGAGTCATAAGTAATGGCCCTTTCTTGGCATGGAATGAGGTTAATGGTGGGTTGGTCAGGTTCAGTAGGAGCCAGTGTTCTCTAAAAGCCCTGATGAGCTGAAAGAGGAGGGGAGCAGCTGAACATACAATATTATTTAGGTTAGCTAGGAAGAGAGAATGTGCCAGAAACCTGGGGCAATGGGAGGAGGTAGTGGTTGGAGCTGCTATGCTGCAAGGGGACTTTTCTATGAATCCTTCACCTGCATGGGCACTGCTTGCAGCTGGTGAATGCTCTGGCATCCCTGGGCCTGGGACCCAGCCAGATGGTGAGCACTGCCTGGAGGGAGACCTGGGATCCCAGAGAGGGTTGCTGAAGCCCTCGCAGGTGGTACAGCAAAGTGGTGGTACTTGTCCCTATGAGTCCTGAGTTTTCTGCCCTCACTCCTTTGCTGGTCTATTGCTTCATTTCCAGTACCTCTATTTGACTCCCCCTGGAAGTCCAATGCTATACCCACATGTGGCTGCTGTGGAGTGACCCTATAGCTGGATGGTGCTTGGACCCCAGCTCTATGTGACCACCAGGTGCTGTGCTGGGCAGGAAGGAGGGGGCAGGGACCAGGTCACAGCTGGCTGCATGGGGAGTTTCTCTCTCCCAGTATTACTGATGCCAAAGCCAATGCCCACAGCCAGTTCCTCCAGCAACTGCTCATGCTGCTGGCTAGAGAGAGCAGCTGCCCTCTCTGCTCAGTCCCAATCTGTCAGAGAAGCTATTCTCCAACAGAAAAAGGCAAATTAATTAAAGTGTGCAGCATATGAACCATCCACCACTAATTGGTATCTTGATGTGCAGCACATAAATGTCATGCCATTGCCACCTCTGCGTGGAGGGGGCCCTTGGCACATGAGGGGGCGGGGGGGCACTGCAGCCTTTCCTTTCCAGCTGCTGCTCTCTGGCAGCCAATTAATGCCAGCGCCCCTCTCCCCTCATCCTCCGGCACAGGGGCCTCTCCCGTCCCTACCCAGCTCTTGCCATGGTAGTGGGTGGGAGTCCCGTGCAGCTGCTCTGTGCAGTCCGCTGAGTGCAGGGAATTGTTTCCCCACAGCATCTCGAACAGAAGCTCCTCTCATCTGTTCCCAGTGAGCTCCCTCGACTCCTCTTTGTTTTGCCTTTCAAGCAGTTGTTGCTGGCATGTGGCACCAGTAGCAGCTGGCGGGGATCAAGTTGTCTTCCCCAGCATAATGGCCCTGGGCAACAGATCTCTTCCAGCCAGAAGCCAGTGTCGCAAGGAGGACACTGTGAGGCTTCCCCTCTGCCTTTCATCTGAAAATCAATATGCTGTTGTTCGGCCTCCAAGCATCCATCCATCTTCTGTGCCAGAGTCTTGCCCACTCATGCTGGCCAGGCTTCTCCAGCTCAGTGGTGCCACATGGGAGGGACTGGGGGTCCCATGCAGTGGCTCCAGTAACTCAGTGAGACAGGGAGGGTGTGAGCAACAGGAGGTATGAGTGCAGCAAATGCCGCCGCTGGAAGAGGCAGCCAGACACCAAGATCTCCAGGAGGAACCATTACTGAAACTGGACCACTGCTTGTATGGAGAGCTGCAGCTGGACTCTGCCACGCCACTGAGCCTTTGCTTCAGCTGTGATTGGCCAGACAGTGAGCTCCACACTGGCACGAGGATTTTAGCAGCTGCTGAGGTTTCTCTTTATATCCTTGCATCCAACCCTGCTCCAGTTTGGCTGGTGGAGTTGAGCTCTCGAGTCCCTGTTCTTTATAAGCTCAGGGAACACCCGAGGCTCTCTGACCCTTCACCCTTACCCTCTGAGCTCCTAGCTCCAGCTTCACAGAGGGTAGGGTAAACAGCAGACACTGTGCAAAAACATGAAATGTTGTGGTAATTTAGGCTTGGTCCTTTCTATTTCTTAGGCTCAGCTACATGGCCCTTCCTGGAATTTAATGCTGGACCCCTGATACCATCATAGCTATTAAAGCCTGTCCCTCAATCCCCAGTTCAATAATACAGTAATATCTTGATAGGATCAGGAGTTGGCTCTGCTGGCAGATAGGCTCCAGTCCCTCCTCTGGCACAGCATGGGGCACCTCCACCCTATTGCAGGGAAACTTTAATTTGCAGATTATTTGTTTTCACAGCAAATTTCAGAGGGGGGGATGAGCAAGCAGTGATTGCTGGCTGCTGACCAAGCTCTGCTGAAAGCCATAGTCCTTTGCTGGGCTCTGTCACGCTTTGCTGGTTAGTACCTAAGCCCAGCTTCTCTCCTTCCCCTGGGTCCTTGTAAAACCTCCCCAGCATGATGTGGCTGTGGCTCTGCCTTTTTCCTGAGGGTCATTACCCCTGAGTTTGCTTGCTCCTGCTAGGCAGGGCCATACCCCACCGACTCCGTGCTTGGGTAGGTGCCACAAATTCCTTCCCCTTCAGCTGTAGGCAGAATTAGAAAAGGCTCAGAGGGGCCAATGAAGACTGACTGGCAGCCACTGGGGAGGCTGATATTAAAACATGTAAGTACTACAGCACTACAGAGGGTTGCACTTATCTGTCTGCCCACTGCAGAAGTTCCCATAGAAGCCCTGCCAGCCCTGCCCGCCTCCCACCCGTGGCTCCCTCTGCTAGTCACCTACCTCAAAGTTAACACTAATTAAAACAATTATTTAGAGAGCAACTGGGACTGGTCCTGCTGCATTGCTGAAGGGTAGACAAGCACAGCCATGGAACAGCAGCTTTAGGGCTCTGGTACCTAGTGTGACTGGCAAGAGCAAGTGGCACTGAAAGGGACAAGGTTTTTTAGTGCATAGAGAGCACTTGGGCCCTGGGTCACAGTTGAGGAGGAGGAGGAGAGCTGAGAACACAAAGCAGCAGTAACCCAGCACAAGATGCTGCCCTGCACCCAGCCTTTCCCACCCTGCTCCACGTTCTGTGGCCAGTCACAGGGTGGGAGTAAGGATCTTTCTCCATGAACACTTTATTTCAGTGTCACGTGAGCTCCACTGGCTCTTGTTCAGAGAGCTGGGGCTGCTCCCCACAAAGCTGCAGCCCCAGGCTGAGTGGTTGGCAGTGCTCAGGGTGCAGTGACCCAGCAGAAGCCCTGGAGATGGGTTTGCTCCAGAGGCACCGAGGATGGCTAAACCCAGCATTGTTTTTTTGATGAGATCTCAGATTTGGTTGACAAAGGTAGCTGTGTCAGGATAATATGCTTAGGCTCCTGTAAGGCATTTGACATAATACTTCCTGACAACCTGATCGGAAATTAGCCCTATACAGTACTCTGTGGGTTTAATGCAGCTAAGTGCAATGCCTTAGTGTATGTTTGGGGAGGCAGAATGTAGGTCGCAGCAGTGAGTCAGGGCTGCACACCACAGGCAGTCAGGGGAAGGTCAAGGGAGCTGAGGTTCCTGGCGAACCACAGCACCAGTGGGTCCTGTCCTGCAGAGGGATTGAGCTCATTGCCTAAGAAGTTACTTTGGAAATCAAACTTGGTGTATAGCTTGGCTAAAACCCCACCAGGATTCCAAGGTGCCACAAAAGAGCCAGCTCAGGGACACCAGCAGTCAGAAAACCACCAGTGAGTGGAATTTCCATCCAGGTCCCATGTGCTCCTCCCTCCTTGGAGCTGTCTTGTCTTGCACTTGCTCCCCTCAGTCCCTCATTGTGAGGTTCAGCAGGATGGGGCATTTCCTTCCCCCTGGGTTTCTCCAGGCTCCTCTACCCTGTTTCCTTCCCTGCCCTTTGGCTCTTACCCCTGCCTAGGTGATTTTCTCTAGCAACCATCTCCTGCTTTTTTTTTCTCCCCCTCTGGAGCATTATTTATCTTATACTCATCAGTGAGCATGGGCTTTCCCTCCTGGGAGCGCTGCTTCCCACACAGTTAATGGGACTGCTGGGAGCGGGGTGGTCTGGATGCTTGCCAGGACTCATCCATCCCTGGGGACACCCCATGGTGGTGCAGCTTCATGAGCTCGTCTGGCCAAGAACATATGCAGGCTGTGAGTGCCCACATCCTGCCCACACCGCCGGGAGGGGTTGGCCATCTGAAGTGCTGCCCTTGATCAGACCCACCCTGCTTGGATCCACCCTGATGCTGCTAGCCCCAGCCCATCTGGCTGCACAAATACTAGCTTAAGGAACAGCTAACAGCCGTGAAACTGCTGAGGTTCCTCCTACCTCGAGCAGCCCTTGCTCTGTCTTCATCAAGGCTGCTTGATTCAAGGCTGTCCAGATGGCCTAATGTACCTCAAAGTACAATTTGTATCGCAGTGTGCAGCTATTTGAAGCATCCCAGCTTGGGGCTGGTGGTAACGCTTTGGCCAGTGACACATCTGCTTCAATTCACTGGGGAGGTGATGGATGGAGGGGCTGTGCTCTGGAGCCCACTGTGGGGAGGCTGGCCCAGCACATGGCCTGAGGAGGGACCAGGGGTGGCTTTTCTATGGTACTTGTGGGCTGGTGCTGGTTGGGTCTCCCCAAGGGGTTGGCAATTACTGCTGTAGGGATGGTTGCAGGTGCAACAGGTCCTGTCCTTTGGGAAACAGCTGGAAAAACCCTTTGAGCCTTGCAGGAGCACGGGATCTGTCTCACCAGCTGCCCTGTGAGACTTGCAGCCTCACAGGTTTGGCGCTGACCCTTTGCAGCCCTAAGTTGTTGTTCCTCCCTGCTGGCATCTTCAGCTCTTTGAGGGGATTTTGTTAAGCACTATTTTGCTTTGTTCTGCACTCTCTGGACAGGCTCTGTGTTCCACAAGGGTCCTCCTGCATCACTGCTCACAAGGCTGATGTGCTCCTGCCCCGTGGCCAAGTGCTCATCAGAACACAGGATCCCTGTGAAGAAAATTTGTTGCTCTCAGTCAGGTAGCTCTGAAAATCTATGAATATAGATTTTCCCCATTTTCTGGTAGCAAGAGGGGAACCTAGTTGGTTTTTGCTGTGTTATGGGAGTGCCTGCCTTTCCACTTCCCATCAGTACTGGAGGATGCCGGCACACTGTGAGAGCTGGGGGAGAGCAGCACTGGCGTGAGCAACTAAGTCCCCAAGCAGGGAGACTGGAGGTATTGGATAAGGGTGGATCAACCAAGTAGCTGCACGGATCAGCAGCTGGAAAAGGTACCAAGAGTGTGGGGAGAGGAGTGCTGTGAGATGGGGTCTGAAGATCCCCCCTCCTGTGGTGACCTCAACCAGGTCCCACCTGAGCGACAGTGGCTGTTAACACTCCAGCTCCAGCGAGGCAGTTGGAAGCACTTGCTCTCTAGAGGTGTTGGCAGCTCCTCTCTTCACATTCCAGTTTCAAGGCCATGTACCCACTCCCCTTTTGGAAGGGGCTTGTGGTCTCTGACTGCATCTGGCTGGGCTCTGACTTCGCCTGGCTGCCTAGACTCATCCCTTTCTGCAGCTCCATCCTCCAGCTGAATCACCCAGGGGCTGGAAATTAACTCCCATCACAGGCTCATTTTCATTAATAAAAACAGCAGGCTGGGCTGAGATTTTTATTTATTTTGCTGATGTGATTACCCGCCTCCCACCCGTGGCTCCCTCAGCCCCTGCCTGGTGGGGAGGGGAATGCTCCATGTGGGTTAATGGGCTCCCACAGGCACCTTTGCTCTATGCCATGCTCAAAAAATCCCAAAGCTCCATGATCCCCATCCCAGACAGCTCTTCAGCCAGACCACACTCTAGCTACTGGGAAGAGAAACTGCAACCCTGCAATGGACCCTCTGCCACAAGAGAGGGTCTCAGCATCAGGTCCCCAGGAAGAAGCATTTTGCCTCCTGCCCAGCCAGGGTTGCCAGCCAAATCACCCTCTAGGGGCTGGCCTAGGGCCTGTGCCAGGGTGGAGCGGCAGCGGGCTTGGCTGCAGAGAGGAGGATGAGGGCTGTGTGTGCACACGTGTGTGCGTGTGCAAGGGAGCGTCCATGGAGGGGAGAGGGACTGCAGCATGGAAGGGTGGATGGACAGAGCTAGGCTGGCAGCCTCCTGTCCTCTTCCTCTTGCACTCTCTGCCCTGAAAAACGTTATTTAATCAAATTATGCAATTACTGGGAATTAAGGGAAGGGATCAATGCCAAAACAGAGGCTGCTCATTTCCAACTTCCCCAGATCCTTCAGGCTTTTCTGTGTGCCCTCTCCCCTTCTCCTGAGGCTTCTCTTCCTCCCAGTGAAATCATCGGAGGGATGGGGACCTGCCCGGCTGGAGACTGAATCCCTTCTCCTTTGGTGTGCGCTGGCTCATTTAGACTTTTGAGTCCCATTGTGCAGGCTCGTGACCTCCTGCCTTCATCTTCCCCAGAGTCTCCAGCTCTGGGGTGAGTGGTCCCGAGGCTGCGCCTTACAGGTCACCTGGACCCTGCTGCCCTCCTGTTCTGCAGCAGCCTCCTGCTCGCCTCCCAATTCCCTGGCAGACACAGTAGTGAGATTATCGTAATGATGTCCGACAAGGCAGTATCAGGAATTATGCTGATAAATCTAAACAGACAGCTTACAAAAAAACAAAACAAAACAAAACAAAAAAAAAAAAAAACAACCACAACTGAACCCAGGCCTGTAATTTAATACAGGGCTATTAGCCATCAGAGAACAGAGCTCTTGCATCCTGCATTCTCGAGTCTCCTCCATCCCTGGCTCTGCCTTGAGAAATAGCCTCTTGCTATAACAAAAGACTTCAGCCAGGTTTTTGGCTTGACTTGGGGTGGTGGGGTCTCCTTGGTGAGTGCTGGGGCTGGGTGGGGTGTACAGACCCTGGGAGGAGTGGAAGACCCCAGTGGCAGCAGGCTTCGTCCCTGCAGTGCGCAGAAGCTCAGTACCCATCACCAGCCCATGCTGGCCTCTTCTTCCCAGGGTAAAATTCAGTAGGGAGAGACTGGGAAGCCAGAGTGAGGGGAGGGGCAGCCCCACTAGCAGGAGGTGTGAACGCTGGGGAGCTGCCCAATAACACACTTGATGCCATGGGATAAAGGCAAATAACTGTCAGCATTGTCACTGCTCTGAGGCAGCCTGGAGGCAGGGCCAGGTCCCTGCCAGGTGCAGGGAGGTGCAGGGCAGGGGCAGCATCTCTCTTGGGAAGGGAAGGATCTGCTTTGTTCTGGCTGTGTTAAATGCTTTCTTGATACAGCAATTGCTGACTGATTTTTACCTGCTATAGATTTTGCACACTTGCTGTGTTCATCCTGGTTTCCTTCCCTATGAAAGACACTGTAGGTAGCACTAACATTGGTGGGGACTTTATAAGGTAAATATGTCTGTGGGGAGCATAAGTCCAAATGGGGATCTAAGCTGAGTTGCCTGGAGTGAAACACACACACATAGAGCTCTTTATCCCCCAGCAGTACCAGCAATTACCTCAAACCCAGGGAAATGCACTTTTTTAAAGCAGGGAGTGCATTTAAAGCAGGTATTTATTAGACTGCACGTGTATTAGAAGGTAGGCTCCAGCAAGCTGCTCAGTGAATTAAATCTGATGGCAGAGTGATTGCGCTGCAGGGCTGCTGTCTCTCTGCCCCTGCAGTGGAGAAGCCCGGGGGGCTGCAGGGAAACCCCCAGAGAGACTTGAATTTACTTCGCTGCCCCAGTGCAGGGAGGCTGGCAAGCCACAGGGCAGCTGGGCTGCATGGTTCAGTGCCTGTGTGGGGCTGGGGCTTGTCTCCTCATTTGGGATGAGTTTCTTCTCAAGTGAGTGGCTACATGTACCAAAGGTGGTCTCAGCTCCATGGAGACTTGCCAAGGTCAGAGGATCCAACACCCATAGTCTAGGGATCAGTGTCTTCTGCGGCCATCCTCTCACTGCTCTGCAACAGTCACTGGCACCTTCTGCAGAAACCACCAGCTTAGAGAAATGGTATGGACCGATCTCCTGAACTGGAAGGTGTCAACAGGGCAGCTGAGCCCAAAAGTCTTTGGAGGGGAAGCAGCAGCAGCTGGGCTCTTGCACTGGTCACTGGGGACCCCGTGACATGCCAGGGAAGAAAGCTGAGCACTCTCAACTGCCAGGGAGGAAGCTGCTGTGTGAGTAAGCACGTGGGTTAGTGAATTCATGAATTAATGAAGTGATGAATTAGAAAATTAACCAATTAGACTAATCTTTTAAAGGGGCTTGATCCTCTGGTTGCTCTTTCCCTTATGGCCAGGCAGCAAGCTGTGTGGGACCGTGCCTGGAAGAGGGTCCTGGGGAGCACACAGCTGCAGGCAACTGCAGGCAGACATGGGGTTCCCTGCACACTGCCTGGCTCTGTAGGCCGGACCCAGCCCACGGGCGCAGTGGTTACGAGGGAGATGTGCTGTCTTCTGTGTCGTGTGGGAAATGGCAGGGGAACAGTGCAAGCCTACATTCCCACTCTTTTTTCCTTTTTTCCTCCTTTTTTCTTTCTTCTTTTTTTTCCTCTTTTTTTTTTTTTTTGGATAATAGATGTAAGTGATTCAGAAACACTTTCCCCCTTCCATTATTGAGAAAGCAAATAAGAGTTGTAAGAGTGGGGACTGCAACAAAACAATTATATTGAAGTATTTGAAGTCGTGCTTATATGGCAAATGTGACAAAACTGAGCACAACCTTAAAATAGCAACAGCAATCTTTTAAAACACAAAAAGCAGATGATTATTGACTGAAGAGATCGCAATGCACCAGGCTGGGTGCAGGCTGTTGTGTTTAACTCTCTCCAGAGGTGCCGCAGCGGGCATGGGCTGCGCCTACCCTCCTGCTTTGATGAGCTCGAGCAATTGGCAGTGCCCAACAACCAGCTTTCCAAGGGCCAGCATCAGGTGACTTAAGTCTGTTTTGCTGCCATACTCCCTCGCTTGATTTAAGTCACTGATATTTGGGGTCAGGCTGAGAGCACAAGTGTCTGGTGCTCCCACTGGTATTTCAAGGATGCTCATGAGCTCATGGACTATTGTGACTTTCACAGTTGTGGACCAGTCAGAGGTGGGAGAACGGCTTTCTATATTAGTTACAACTATTTTTTGTGCTTACCTGGCTTCCCTACATGGGGCAAAGTGGCTATACCCTGCTTTCCTGGCTGTGCCCTGCCAGGGACCCCAGGGTGAGTGGGAGCTGCTTGTGCCACTGTCACCCCAGCCACTGGGGCCACACCTGCTGCATGGCTAAACATAGTCACCCACTACCTGGAGCTGTGGCTCTGGCATCCTTCACTGGTGCTAAAAATGACATTTTCCAAATAATGAAAGAATCGTTCATTACCCTGTCTCTGCAAGCAGCCCGGGAGGCTGGGAAGCAGCTGATCGCTAAGTGATGTGCCTAATGTGAGTTCAGCGTTGGTATTTTGTTCCTCTGTCTCCAGTTAAGGCATGACATGAAGCATAGGAAGATGTGGCTGTGGATGACTCCTGGGGGCCTGGCTGAGGCAGCAGAGCATGGCTGGGTGCCTTCAGTCACCTCATCTCTCAGGAAGGCTGCAGCAGCCCTGCTCCTCCTTGAGCCTGCAAATCCTCCTGCCCTGCTCCCCCACAGTATTCATTGCTCCCTGCAGTGAGATTTTGTCCCAGCCTGGTTTGGGATCTGGCTCACCTCGAACCCACAAGTGACTGCCCTCCTGCAGAGCTCACGTCCAGGACACTTGTGGGGCCATATGTGCCTTATGCTGCCCTGGAGACAGCTGGAATGAGGGGGAAAGGCTGTTTCCCTGAGGATAGTGCTTGATGGGGAAGAGGACTTGTGCACACGACATCCTGTGCCTCCTCAGCTGGGAGAATAGCTGTGGGAGGCTCCAGGCAAATGTGGCCTGAGGACGATATTTATTTCAGACTTTTTGGGCTGTCCCAAGCCCCTTTACAAATGTGCCCTCCCATGCCCTTAGGCAAACTATTAGGAGAGAGGCACATGACCACCAGGTGCTGCCCTCTCTCCCATCTCCCACAGGAATGATGCTGGCCCAGGGCAATGATCCATGTCCCCTTTGGGCTTTGTTTCACCCACCAGTGCACACAGAGCAAGAGCCCACCCGCAGGTGGCATTGCCCAGTCGCCTGCAACCCTGGCCACAGGCAGGGAGGCTGAGTTACTGCCCTGGCATTTAAACAGCTCTGTCCAGCCAGGCAATGCCAGCTCCATACCAGTGAGAGAAGAGACTGCATGCCCAGGGCCTCATCCTCTACCCTGTGTCTCCTTGCTTGGCCAAGAGCAGGCAGAGTGGCTGCTCCTGCTCCCTCTGTGACACTTCAGTATCATCACCAGCTGCTCAGTGAAGCCTTCGCACCCATTTCCCTCAGCAGAGTGGTGCTCCAAAGGGCTGAGCCTTTCTCACTGTCATCGGCTGCTTTTTCTCTCTCTGACTCTCCCCTTCTGAGTTGGGTTTATTTTGTTTTTGAGCTGATAGATAGATTAGCGTTTATCACCAGGCTGACTACCAGAGGACTATTAAAAGTGATTTGCAATGTAAATACTTTCATCATCAACCACATTTTCTTTAGACTAGGGTTGACTTTTATGAATATTAAAACCATGTAGATGGGTTCAGCAAGTTTGTGGGAGTAAGTCTGTCGGAGGGAGGAAGACTGGCTGCCTGCATTGTGCTGGGAGAGGCAATCTGGATCCACCTGAGGGCAAAGGGAGGGAAGTGGAGCATGAAAGGGTGTGTGAGGTAGAAAGAAAACCTCAGTGCCTTGAAGAAGGACAGAAAGAAAGGAGAGGGAGCAAGCAAACATATACAGGAGTGCACCTCTCTTTGAGCAGGATGGTAGGACAGACTTGGACTGGATGTTTTTGCTGGAGACTGGCAGGGACTGTACGCCTAGGGGAGGACTGGTGGAGAGAGGGGGTAGCCTGGCCAAAACTGATGGTGAGCAGGCTTGTCCCCGGCAGCATCCAGTGCCATAGGCATGTGTATGAAAAAGTACATGCCCCATCTGCTGCAGGGATGGATGATAACTGCTTCTTTACCTGCAGAGTCCCTGCCATGAACACTGGGTTGCAGGACGAGGGGCAAATTACCTAAGTCCCCCAGCAGCCACAGCCTGGCATTAGCTGGTGTGCCCAGAACTGGTGCTGGCTGCTGCATGTGTGAGTACAGCTACTGGGAATCTGTCAGAGAAAATGGGTGGATGTTCCTGGGCTTGTGAGGGAAGCCAGAGTAAAAGATCCATAACTGCCTTTCCTGCTCTTCAAACATATCCATCTCCTGAACACCAGCTCAGTGGAGTAACCACTGCCTCAGGATGGCTATGGATGGGAACTGTTGCAAGCCAAGGTGGAGCATTAATATGGTCACTTGCCAGTGCCCTCTGCATCTCCCACTTCAGAGACAGAGGTGAGAGGAGTGGCTTTGTCTGTTTCTAGGTGTTTGATCTGTTTTGGTGCAAGGGCAATTTTTGATATGGGGGAGCGTGATGAAGCATTGCCAACTGATAATGGAAAAGTAACAATTGCTGATTAGATATTAGGCACAGCACAACATGTCTAAAAAAAAAAAACAAAACACAAAGAAGCCATCCAAAAATAGAGGCTGGAAATACAGTGATGAAAAAAAAATTGAGAGATGTGCAGTGACATGAAAAATAGCCAGCTCCAGGAGTATCCCAGGTCTCTACAAGATGACGGGTGCTGGGTTTTACTCCCCCAGACCAAACTGTGTCAGTCAGGAAGGATGGCAGGAGTCTCAGACTGTCACAGGTCTTAATCCCAAAAGAGAGCAAAGGAGGCCCTTAATTTGCTTGGGCCATTGAACATGAAGTCAGGTTAGCCTTTGGCTTCTTACATGGAGAAACCCACCTCACAGCCTGTCACAATGTATTTAGAGCTGGGGTCAGATTCTGAAGTGGATTTACTGTTTTTAGTGACCAGTGCCAACACAGCCTAAGAAGGAAGATGATGTCATTTCGGTGACAAAAGGAGCTGGTGAAACTTGTTGGCAGCCCATAGGCAGGGAATGTGTGAATATGTCAAACCAAGAGAAGCAAGTGCTGTCTTTGATTGGAATACGTATGGGAAGTTTGGGCTTTCAGAAACTCTACTTTTGCCTAATGAGTGCATAAAGCTGGGCTAAGAGTTAGAAGTTGAAAAGTTTTGTATCCAATTTGGTTATACATTTTTATCTCTGTGACTGATCAGCTTTGGAAGAAGACTTCTCACTGTTTTTTACAATCTTTTGTCTATCTATGGGGAATTGTAGTTTGAAACAAGAGTCCAATCAAATAACGCAACACCAGTGCACTCAAATTGTCTTAGAAACAGATATTTCCTCAGTCTGATGGGTTCACCCAGACAAAGGTTTATTCACATTAACTTTTTCTAGGGGGAAAGAAGGAGGAGAGGGTGGTATTTATTTGAGGTCAGGGCTTTGGGCAAGGCAAGAGACTCAAATTAACTGGCTGGAGTCTTTGACAGGTTTTGGTCAGTGACTGCAAAAAATGTGTGGGCAGATGTTAAGCTGAAAAAAGTCAGCAAAGCCTCATTGCACTCAGTACAATTGGATGGTTCCACACCAGCTGACACGGGGAAAGCTTTGTCTTCTTGCTCTTCCAAGAAGGCAGGAAAGAAAATGAATACCAGCTGACTGAGTTCACTAAAGAAATGCCAGAATGTGGCCTCGTGTGACCAAAGTAAAGGTGGTGTATCTGCCTCACTGTTCTGGTAAGGGCCTCTTGGTGTGCAAAGGCAGCAGCAGATCCAAGGGCCAAAAGGCTTTAATATTTTCAAGGATGCAGAGAAGCACCTGGAGTTGGAGATATGTCATCAGAGAAAATTTATCTGAATTATCTTAACAATGTTCTCTCTGCTGGAATTCAGAAATGTGTCTTCATCTTGAGGGAGAAGATACCAGTTTGCAGGATGTAGGGAAGAAAGAGATCCAATCTGTGAACTGGGAACATCTGGCTAACACTTCAAATGAGACATTGACATCAAACACTGCACTTTAGTTAAGTGCTACCTCCCAGAGCAAGAGAGGGAAGAGAAGAGGGTGAGGAGTTGAAGGAGTGAATGGTAGGAAGTCATCTGAGACTGTAATCGCTCCAAAGGAGGGATAAATTGGGGCGTTTATTTGTTTATGTGTATTTACGCATATGTGTGAGAGTGGAGCAGACGGGGAAGTGATACCCCATGTGTATCTGTGAGACAGTACAAGTGAGAGGCAGAGGGTGGGTGAGAGAGTTGCTCTAGGTATAAGCAGAGGGAAGGGGAAAGGTGTACAGGGAAGGGAAGCCAGATTTTTTTTCTTTTTCCTTTGTTTCTTCTTTGACACTTTCTCATTACTACGAGGAAAGTAGAAAGCCGAACCTGTGGGACAGTTTGTGGAACCGCCTGATGAGGTTTTTGTTCTGAGTGAACACTCCAATCCCGAGCATTAGTGACAGCCCGGCAGAGTTCACCGAGCCTCTCGAGTTCGCAGACGTGTGTGCCGGGGCTGTATTTTGGGTACCGGGCAGCTCCTCAGGAGTCCCTTTGCCCGGGCTGTGCCGGGCGCCTCTCCGTTCCTCCTGGCCCCTCGCTCTCTCCCGCCGTTGGACACCGGTTCTCCCGGCGCTGCCAGCTGCAGCGGAGCGGGGCTCATCCCCGCTGGTGTGTACCGGGAAGCAGCAGGGGCCGGAGCCCGGCGCCGGGAGCGGGCGGTCCGAGGAGCGCTGTCCGCGGTGCTGCAGGAGCGCTCCCGCACAACATCTGGCCGACGGGGACTGGAGGCCCCATCTGGGACGGGGGGAACGACGCCGTGGGGACTGGCCGCGGATCTTGACGTCGCGGTGCCCCCCCGCCCCGGCCCCTCCCCCGCCCCGGTGGGTCTGCGAGTGGGCGAAGGGGGCGCACATCTGGGGGTGCACATCTGGGGGCGACACATCTGGGAGCGGGGGAGGGCGGGGGCGGGGGGAGGGAGACGGGGACGAGCCGGCAGCGCCGAGCCCTCCCCTCTCCCCGCCCCTCCGCCGCGCGCGGCGCCGCCGGGACCGGGAGCCGGGAGCCGGGAGCAGGGAGCCGGGAGCTGGCCGGGCCATGCCAGCCGGAGCCCCCGGCGGCGCGGCAGCGTGCTCGGCGCGGCACCATGGCCGCTGAGAACCGCTCGGAGGCGGGCGGCGGCGCGCCCTGGGCTGGGCTGCCCGGTGAGTCGCTGCTCGGGGGCTCCGTGTGCGCGGGGCGGGCGCAGGGCATCCCCCGGATAGTCCCTGCCGGGGGTGTCGGCATGGCTTTAGGGTGCATGGGGAGGGAGGTGCGCATCCCGGGGGGATATGGCACCTGGTCGCCCTAGGAATGGGGACAGGTGTCTCTCTGCCAACTTTCCCACCCCTCCTCGTCCCTCCGGGAACCCCGGGCTGCCCCATGGGTCGAGACCCCCGCATTGGTTCACTGCCCCGGGATGTGTAGAGCCGTGCGGTCCTGACAGGGCAGCGGGGCGATGTCTGGCACCCCCTTCTCTGCTCCCATCCAAACCAACACCGTTCCCGGGATCCGTCGTCGTCGGAACCTCAGGTCCCTCTTGTCACCGAGCAAACGGCCCTGTCGGCACCCTGAGTCGAGTATATATGAGCAGCCTGCAGCGCCCGGGGCAGTCACCCCCTCAGCAGGAAAACTAGGAGGGGGGTTATTTGCCCCCTTGGTACCTTCTCTGGGAATGAGATATTCTGGGTGAGAAACTACCTGAATGCTTTCTTTGCTTCCTTCACTATTCCAACAAGAGCAGTAGGGACACAATCCCATATGTTTTGGATACTTTGTCCCCATGCTGGACAAACCTCTCTGACTGTGGTGGCCACCTCCCAGGACGTGACTAGGCAGAAGTTTTCCCTCTCTCCACAGAGCCCTTTGCCAGGTTGGGCATTGCAAATGGGGCAGATCTTGCCCCTTCTCTCACCCAGTGTGGATCCTATCTTCCCTTTAGCCTTTTCTGGCCCTGCTGCACTCTCCCTGCTGGTAATGACAGAGCGGTACTCTGTTCTCTGTTGGCCCATCATGGACATAGGTCAGGCAGCCACACCCTTCTTTCTTCCCAAAATAATGACATTGGCTTCAAATCAGAAAACAGTTCTTGCCATAGATACTTCTATGGCAAGGAGGAGCAGAGTTCCCTTGTGCCCTGTGGCAGCTGGGACCAACTGGGCATTTGGAGGCTCCATGTTTTGTCACAAGTGCCTCGAGTGCCCTCCAAGAGCGGCCTGGCTTCTCCTGCCACAACTTGCAGAATGAGCGGAGGGGTTGGAAGGGTCAGTACCAATGCAGTTGGGTGGCTTTTTGATGCTGACAGTACCCATCAAAATGCTGAAATACCAGGGTCTTAGAGTCAGGCTTTTGGTAAAACATCACCAGTGACAATGCTCACGTTGAAATCACAGGTGACAGCAAGATGCTTTTTGCTGTCACTACTACTGGGCATTACCTCCTGTTTCCTAACACCCTGACTTTTGTGATCTGAGAACCTGCTGCTGCTCCAGCCTGGTCTAGGCCCCCATGAGGCATCCCACCAAAGAGCAGGGCATCCAGTGGAGATCCTAAGAATCAGCAACCTATTCCTGGTTCACCCTTCAGCTGGATTTGTAGCCAGTGGTCAGAGCCCTGGATGGGGAAGATGGGGATGGGAGCAGGTGTGTGCAGTAGCCCCCAATTCCTGTGGGACTCAAGCCAATGTGCCCTTGCTCAGAGCCAGCAGAGCAGCGGCAGCCCCAGGAGTAACCTGGTGAGTGGGCACAGAGGAAAGCTGGCTGGAGAAGGAGGGGGAGGGCTACCAGTAAAAGTGGTTTGTTTATTCACACAAGGGGCATACCTGTCTCAGTGGGTGGGTCTGTTTTCTTTCATAGAAGAGAAATGAACTGAAATGATTAATTAATCCTGTGATCCAATTACTCTGAGTTTGCAGAAGGAGCATGGTTTTTCTCTTTTAACTGTCCCCACGAGCATCTTATTGATGTCAAGTTTTGTCATGGCCGGGGTTTTGTTTCTTTGCTTTTTTAAATTAAAATGACAAACATCTCCCTAGGGGAAAAAAAAAACCAAGGAAAAAAAAGAAAGGAAAAAAAAGAAAGAAAAAAGACAAAAACAGGGAAGAAAAATAGTGAGACCAGGAGGAGTGGCTGATGCAGAACAGTCCCTAGCACACCTTTGCATGGAGCCCTTCTCTGCCTGCCCTGCTGAGACCTGGCCAGCAGCATCCACAGAGTTGAAGAGGTTTGGTGAGTGCACGGCTGAGGTGGCAGACACAGCTCTGCAAGCAGAGCTCTGCAAAGGCAGCGGGGAGAGCAATAGTGAGAGGAGAGGGAAATGGAGGCTGTATTCAAGGGGTTGCTGCTTTCTGCACAAACGCAGCTCCTCTTTCCACATCATGGACACACAACAAGAGTTTCATGTATGCAAGCTGACCCCTTCTCCTTGGCACGCTAAATCAGGGCTTTGACAGGCATCTTCTGAAGAGGCGGGCATTGTCCTTGAGCCAATTACCACTCAGTCTGACACAGGTCTACGCCCTTGTTGCTCTCCAGTAAGCCAAGGGAGGAGGTTTGCTTTACATTTCAGCATCCATTCTGGGCTGCTCTAAAAGTGCATATTTAAAGGATGTGTTTCGGGGAGACGCGACAGTGTAGGGCCTGGCACAGCAAAGAAGTGGAAGTATTGGACCTGATCATTCCCATCTACTTCCTCTCCACTCTTCAACCTTATCCCAGCATCCCCTGCTGCCTGCTCCTTAGCCTGCCCAAGCACCAGCACCCACCACAAATGTGCCAGGTGTCAGTGGTGAGGTGTGGCTCCACATTCAGGCAGTGTTGAAGCCTCTTTAAGATGGTGACTGGAGCCATGCCAAATCCATCCTTCATCTGAAGGATTCAGGTGACCAGTCAGAAAACAGACACCAGTTTCTAGGAAGACTCGTGTTTTACTGCCCAGGGCCCCAACAGGCCAGGCAGTGAGGGTCTTAATGGATGGCTATTATCTAGCTCATAGCCAAGTGGAAGAGTCTGCCAGCCTTAACTGTCCCTGGGAGCACTACCCACCACAACACCCCTTTAGCCCTCTAGGCACAGCAAAGTCTTGCTGAATCCAGACCTTTGAAGGTACTGAGGTGAACCCTTGGCCTATATTCGGACAAATTCAGTTGCTGAAGCTTGAAGGAGGAGTTAGGCACTTCCTGGAGAAATGAATCTGTGGCGAGTGTTTCCTGGGCAGGCTGCCCCACTTCAGAATCTTGCTGGTGCAGGAGCACAGGGCAAGGTGTCTCATCTACAGATCTCCCCCTTGATGCTTAGAAGCAGGGTTTTAGGAGCAGACACCCGACCACTCCCTGTCCCCCTTGCTAGAGACACCTGGAAGCCCTCTCTCTGTCTGTGTGTGTTGGCAGCCATCCCACCTTGCCTGCAGATCAATGCGCTGGTCCTCTTGGGACTTGACTCTGTGCTAGGATAATCATTTGACCTGTGTTCAGACCCTGAGTCCCCTGGCACAGTGAGCATGAGCAAATGATGCTCTGCTGGAGATGCTCCCCAGTCTGACCCCTTGCGTGCTGGGCACAGCTGCTCACACCTTCGCTCCAGGGCTGCTCCCGGGACCCTCCAGAGATGCCTTTAGCCCCGAGGCTGCACTGCACAGAGGAGGAACTCCAACAAAGGCTCACTTTGTACCTTGCATGATGTAAGTTTGTGGAGAAAATTGACATCACCAGCCTGTCCAAGCCTGCAAATGCAATGGCTGTAGGCACAGAGCCTTGTCCCCCTGGCAATCCCCAAAATTATTGCTGGAAGTCCCACAAATCAGAGCTGTAGGAGAGACACCGGCCCTTCTGCCTTACTGTGATCCTGTTCCCATCACTCCTTTATGTCCTGTGCAATGTTAGCTCCAGTCCCACTTGGTGCATGAGGCAGCAGCAAAGATCCCCAAGTGGCTGTTCCCTTCCCACCCCCCTGCACCAGTGTGAGGCAGGCTGAGATGTGCAGCTGCAGAGGAACCTCTCCCACCCCAGGCGCTGTTTCCATGACTCAGAGAGAGCTGGAGAGGGACAAGGGGAACCACAGCTCTGTTTACTTTTATTCAAGAGCCTCGAAGAGGAGTTTCATCCCAGGTCAGCTGATGAAAGAAGGGCAGCAGCTGGGAAATTTGTCCTTTAAAGGCAGGACTCGGTGTAAACCATGGAGCTCCTCATGCGCAGCAGGCTTGGCCAGAGCTATCGCCATGTTACTGAACTGTCAAGGCTGGCTGTGCACCTCTAGCCAAGAAAGCCAGGCAGAGAAGCAGCCCCTCTGGTATCACATCTGCTATTAAATCTAATGTATTTTATAGCATCTTGCACCTTGGCGGAGGAGGTAGCTGGAGATTGGCACAGGTACCTCAGCTGGAAGTGTCTGGAGGCAAAATGTCATCAGCAGATTTAAGGTTCATGGCAAAGCTGGTTTGTGTTGGCCATTTAATGGGTTAATGTCTTTAGGCTCCTTAAGCAGAATTAAATTGACTTGTCTATGGGAAACTCAGAGCTTCAGTTGTGCAACGCTGAGGTCTGAAAACATCACTCTGCAAACACGATGTCCCGGGCTCTCACATCCGCTCCAGGTCACAGGGCAGCTCTCTAGAGGCATGCATGGCGCCAGGCTTCGCTGCCCCCTCACTTGCAGACCCTCCCGATGTTGATGTTTGCTCCCAAGTCCCAGGCAGTACGTCAGGCTAGCTCTGCCGAGGAGGGATAAAGATCCTTGAAGGATCTTTGCATGACTGAGATGGGAAGGAGCATCTCTAGTACCTCTAGGGTAGTTTAGATCCTTGCTCTGCTGGCAGTTACATCATGTGCAGTCCCAATTAAAGCCAAAAAAGTGCATGCATGTGTGCAGAGAGGAGGGGAGAGCAATGAAACTCTTCTGGCACCAACCTTTGACTGACAACAGGCATGAGTTACCTGGCCTTGGGCCTGTCTTTCTGCAGCACTTAGATGCAGCATTTAGCACAGTGGTCTCTACACTGCTCGCAGAGCACAGATCACCCACCAAGTGATGCTCAACTTATGAAGCCCTCTGCTACCATGTGCAGTCAGAGGCACCTCCTTCGTCTCCATCCCTCCCCTCCTCTGTTGTCACTATGGATGGGGATTTCCTACCTGTTCTCCTCCCCTGGCCCCCACACTTCCCGTTCTGCCTGTCCATACTCTAGTCTCTGCTGACCACCTTCTTCTGTAGCTCCTCTCCCTCAGTCTGTACCTTAGCTCAGGCATCACCTCCAACTCCAAACTATCTAGCAGGTCTTGTGGCCAAGTGAGGTCTCATATATTCATTCCTTTTTCATTAGCACCTCAAAGATTCCCACATGCTATCTGTCCCCAGGACTAGGGTTCTCCTCTCTCACATACACGTCCATCCAGTAGGGTCCTTGCCCTTGCCCAACATTCTGTGCTTGGCTTAGGGCATCAGATATCTTTTCTCTCACCCATTGCTCAGCTGCTTCATTCGTCCTCTCAAAGCCCCACAGAGCCTCACATGGCTTCATGGAGTAGGGGGCTCTCATTTCCATTGTCAGGTGTTTAAAATTTCGGATGAGGTGCCCTATGGTACCTCAGCTCTGGGGAGAGTTACAAAGAAACATGTTCTCCCTGCCCTACTGACACAGATGCTCTGCCAGAGCAACACTGCATCCCTGACTGTTTGAGCTGCATCCCCACCCTATGGCTTGTGGGGACCCTGTGAGGACAAAGAGGGCGAGTGCAGGGTGCTGCAGGCCTCTGCATGGGGGCCAGCCCCTGCGTTATTCAGCACCAGCACTGGCTCCTGGGATGGGGCTGAGGGGGTTGATTCCCCATGTGGGTGGTGGAGACTTGGTGTGGGTAACCATGGCTGTGTGGGGCAGTGGCAGGGTGAGGGGGCTTCCCCAAAGAGGGGCTGAGTCCTTCCCCCTTGGTTTCCCCAGGCAAGGCCTGTCCCTGGGGCAGTGGGAACTGCTTTTATAAGCAAACAGACTTGAGATCTTGCAACTCCTGGACCTCTAACCCCCAGTCACTCCTCCACCACTGTCCCTCCTACAGTCATCTGATCCCAGCCACTAACCTCTCCCTGGGGAGAGCCCAGCTAATCCAAGTAGTCACTTGTTGCTGTAATCCTCCCTCTCTCCCTCCTTCCCCTCTGCTGGCTGATCCCAAAGCCCTTCCCAGCAGTGGGACCTGTAGCTGCAGCAGGGTTATTTCTGTTGCACTACCTTGAAACAGCTGGGTTCTGTTAAAGATTCAGCCCAGGCATATAAAAGAACGTGAGCATCTCTCTGAGGCAGAGAGCATTAATGCAGTGGATGGGAGGGGGGAAGTGTGGCTCCAGCCCAGGCTCAGCTGGAAGCCCAGCACCTTCCTGGCTCAGCAGCATGGGCTGAGTTCTGCCACCAGCTGGGAGCTGCAGCCCTGGGACAGTCAAGAGGGCACTCGGGGGAGGGCACTGTGTCTCCCTCTGCCCCACTGTGGGATGCTGCCATGGTGAGCCTTCTCCCTCCATAATGTTACCCATCGGAGCCAGCTCAGGCGTGGGACCTGCTGGGGGAGCTGCTGGTGCCTGGGAGCTGCAGGCTGGGCACTGCTGGGTAAGGCTGGACTTTGGCTTGCATGGCATTTGCCGTGCACACTTGCTGATAGCATTCCACTGATAGGTTATTTATTTGGCCTAATAATTGGTTGACAGACGGTTAATTAATTGTCAGAGTGACCAGTGTGCTGGTGTGCTATTTATAGGAGTTACTTTCAATCAGTTTTTTAAAAACACTTTTTCTCCAGCTCGCTTCTTGTCTGGTAATGCTAGTGTGGCCTCTTACAAGCTGTGTATGACACAGGGCATATTAAGGATACAGACAAGACCGGGGGGCCAGTTTGGGCAGGGGTTGCAGCTCTGTCAGCTGTAGGATGCTGGTGAGCCTGATGGGCTGGGCACTACCTACATGAGCAGCTCATAAGCCTCTGATGTGCAAGTGCTTCTCACAGCCAAGTGCATGCCACCTTGGATGCAGTGCCTGTTTTACTCTGAAACGCAACAATAGCCACATAGTTACAAGCGGCAGTGAAGGCAGGGGAGCTCCTGGCTTGCTTGGGGCAGGTGGTGAGATACAAAACTTCAACACTCTCTTCTGGCCCCAGACACAGTGAATTTTCAAAACCTGATGTACAAACACGTGTCAAGAACAGGGGGTTCTCTGACCCTCTCACTTCCCCCCAAAAGCTGGCCACTCCTGTGGCACTCTGCTCACTGCTTTTCCAGTGGCTCCAGGAAAAGCTATCAGAGACTCTCAACATGTAGGGATGGAGGAATGTGCTTTGCCTCATGAGAACCAGTTGAATAGCAGAGGAAGAAAGGAATAAATTATTCAGTGGAAAAATAAAATGCCTAGAACCACCTCATATGCTACTGACAAGAAACTATTCCTGTGCCGTGATGGCTCAGATCTCCCTTGGAGCAGGATAAGGACTTCAAGGGTCCATCAAACCTTGATGTGCCAGAGGAGTGAAAACACAGTCACCAGCTGGAGCCAGGAAGGAAGGGGGAGCCCTGCCATTTTAACACAACATTTAGACCCTCATCTCTCATCTCCTTTCTGTTTTTCCAGTTGTTTATTGTTTTCCTCATTCCGGATGCAGAGGCACAGAAGTAGCCTGACAACAACCCTCCCCCTGCCAGGCACAGGGCCTCCCCTTGGTCCTCTCCTGTGTATTGTATTTCTACAATACACAGTTAACAGTATCTAGGAACTCTGTTTTCACACTCTGAGGGGTGTGAATCTGTCAACCAGAACAATCCTTCACTAGCTCTAAACTGGTGCCATGATTCAGGAGCTAATTAACAGCTATTAGATAATGCAATTAGCACCACAAACTGTCACCCCTCCCTGAGTATCTCTTCCCTTTATGGGCATGAGCCATAAATGTTCAGCATCTTCTATTCCCTCCTTTTTCTCTCTCCTCTCCTCCATGTGGTGATGGCTGAACTAACTGCCCAGACCCACATCGCATCAGCAGTTTGACATGACAGGACTAATCCCATTAATATTTTCACCCTCGCGGCACTTTGAGGAAGGTAAAGACAAGCAGGGGGCTGCCGTGGGGCTGGCCAGGCTCTTTCCAACTGTGACACCAAAGGTGATGTGCACTGGCCCAGCCTTCTGCATCCAGCCAGAGCAGGGGGTGATGTGTGCCTTCTCCTGGGATGCGCCTGCAGTGGAGGGGGTCAGCTTCCCTTCCTCCTGGAGACAGGCAGCACCAAGAGCCCCACAGGATCCAGCCAACCAGGATCTGGCAGCCACAGCCACCCCATCCTGTCCCTAGGCTCGAAGTCTCTTCAGTTTTGCTGTTGCTCCAAACCAATGCAGATCAAAGGCCCATCTCCTCTGGGAGCAGCTCACACTCATAAGTGGCTCTTAAAGTAAGGGTTCCTCTAATTCCTCTCCTTCCTCTAAATGTCTTCCTCCCCAGGCTGGTGTATGAGTGTGGGGCTTGTTTTACGGTGGGGATGCTTGAAGAGCACACTGGGTGTGTGCACAGCCCTGATCATTCCCAGAGATCTTGCTTCAAGCTGCATGTGGATCAGATGTGCCTCTACTCCCCCGCCCCCCTCCCCCCCCCCCCCCGCCTTCCCCCAGCGCTGAGGCTGAGACTGGGATGGAGGCAGTGCCAAAACAGGAAGGGGCATGGCTGGTGGTGACATGAGGGACACAGGCTGTGGAGGGGCGGAGGGAGGCTGTGCAGCACAGGGAGGAGAAGCAGGGAACACTGGGACAGTAGGGCTACTTGGTCCAGGAGCTCATCCCATAATTTGAGGTGCCACCATCACATGGGTGTGTGTAAATACCAGCCTGTCTAATTGTCTTCGCCGCGTTGGTGGGGAGGGTGACCAGCTCCTTCCACACAGGGAGCAGTAGAGGCAGGAGGGAGTTAAACCCTCCATCCCACACAAGTTGAGTGCTCAGCAGGTGCTCAGTCACTAACTGCACCTAGTGGAGCACCAGCTTCTAGCTAATTCAGACTTTTTGGGTACAGGGGGATCATCAGCAGTCCATGACAGGGCTTTTGCCTCTTCTACCTGGCAACAGGCTGTAAGGCAGTTTTCAGGAGCTGAGAGTCTGGGAAGGCTTGCTGGAGTTGCATATAAGGTGTGCAGCAAGGAAATAGCCAGAGTTTTCTGCTGTATCATTGGATATCACCCTGTGACTGAGGAGGGGTGGGCAGCACTGGCTTTGCTCTCTTGTTCTGGAGCTGTCTCCTCACCCAACAGTGGTGGCACCCACGATTTCAGGTAGCAATGGGGACCCTGCTGTGCCAAGCACTGCCCAAAATAGTTGGACCGCATCCAAAGTACAACCTTCTCTGCTTGGATCTGTGACTACCTGTGCCTTATGTCTTCATCCATAACATGCAAGATGCTGTGTGGGAAGGGAAAGTTGTTTCACTATCTTGATGACGCAATTGCTGAGCACTGCAGCAGCCACAGAAACCCTTAGCCCGAAAGATGCTCTTGGTGAAGAGTTGGAGACTCCTAATGGCTTTGGTGGAGAGGAGAAAACCAACCATAAATCATTGCCAAAAGTCTGAGAAATTTTGCTGTAGCTGGCTGGTGCAAGCAAGTGTGGCAGAGCACCCACTGAGCACTGCAGACATAGGATAACATGCACAAGCTGAAAAGCCAGTTGGTGTCACAGATAGGAGCCTCAGCCCCAGGAGCCCTTCTGAAGTGATCTCTGAGCTTTGCAAAAGGCTAAGTCTCCTCCCTTGTCTACGGTGTCATCATGAAGGTGGGAGGCAAAAGAGGATGGAGACAAGGAGGGTGATGGGGGGGGCATGAGGGGAGGGAGAGAAGAAATGTGCTCCCGGAGGTGCAGGCAGCGAGAGCTGGGCGCTGGGGTACATACAGGAGACATTTAGTGGGGAGACCCCATGCCTGGAGAGGTTCCTTGGTGTCTGGGGGCTTCACAGAATTGGGAACAATGACGTGGCTGGCATGAGGGTGGAGATGCAGTCACATTGGTGAGTTTGTCGCAGCACCACAGCTCTTTTGTGTGCTCCCTCCATCCTCAGACACATCATGCAGATGCAGACAGATCTGTGATTGCTTTGAGGGCTGTGTCCCTACCCAGGCCCTACCCACCCAACCTGGATACTCTCCATGTCAAAGGCAAATGGCAGGATCTATCCCCAGTGCCTATGTAAGCGTGATGCATGGCTTGGTCAACTGCTCTGAGCCCTAACAAATTTGTAACATCCTTGGCCAACTCCCAGCTCTGGACTGAGCTGTCTGCCCTGCTCAGGAAGGCAAAGGCAGTGCAGAGCTGTCCCAGTGAGTTCAGAGAGGGAGTAGCAGACAGAAGAGTGAGATAGTTGGATGAAGAGAGCAGAAAATGGGGGAGGAAAGGGACGCTCAGTGAGCTGGGGCATGGCAGAGAATAGCCAGGGCATCTGAGGCGAGGCTAGTGGTGTACACATCTACAACTTGTATGTGTTGCTGTATGTCTGTGCTGTATGTATCCTCACACCTTTAAGCATTTTCACTCCCTCTCCTTCCCTCACACAGGTGATTGCTTTATTTTTGCTATTCGGTGAAGGTTCATTTTCAAAATGCCCATGTAAGCCCTCCACCCTGAGGCTGCAGTTGCCTCTGCCTCATCACACCATTTTGCAGCATGACCTCTGGGTGGCATCCAAACGCACGTGTGTGGGTCTGCGTCAGCCTTTCCTGCTTGTCTCGTGACCTGTATAAACAGCTTTGTAGAGTGGGTTGAGATGGACTTTTCTTACTTTGGGCAACTGAGAACACAAGCACCTGTCAAGGCCGATAATTAATTAGATGCACTTAGAAGAGGAGGCTGGTTCATGAACAAAAGTGAGAAAAGTGAAACCCTCATTTTAGCAGAGACAATGGAAAGGTTTCTTTTCAAGATTTTCAGATTCTTCTTGGAAGAGCTGGGGTAGATGTCTGCATGATTGCTAGGTTGTCTGATCGGTTTGACTAGCTGTTACAAGAATGACAGTTAAATCTCTCCATCTCACCAAAGTGAAGAAATTAAAACTCATTTCAATTGTACTGAAATCAACCCCCAAACTGCCATGATTATATATTTCTAAGCCATTTTATATACTTATCACCTCTTCTGACATCCCTGGCTGGGTGCCCAGGAAGGATGGCAGCAGAAACCTCTCTCCCTCTCCCTTGATGCATCCCTTGCACTTGGAGCTGGGTGTAAAGCTGGGCAATGCCACTAGGCTTCCTCCCTCTGTTGGTATCTAGAATTTAGCATATACCAAAGGGTACTGCTTTCTTTTCAAAGCATTTTGTCTTCATGGACCATATGTAACAGGCTCAGAAGGTAATGGTAGAGAGGTATTTCTTTGTCCCTCACCCACTTCTTTCCCCTGCACCTGGAAGAAAAACTCCACCGCTATCGTGGCTGTAGCCTTGCTAATGCAGAAGCTGCCCAATGGCTACATTGGTGCCTGGCTTTAGCATCTCAGCAGCCATGTTTCCATTTAATTATACCCGCATCTCTTTAGAAAGTGGTTATATTAAAACCTTGGCTATTTGCTGATGGCAGAAATCTTCTACCATCACCACAAAAGAAAGACAAGGGCATTTATTTTAAAATACTTTAAATAGATGAACTGATCCCTGCCAGACCCCGTTTGGAAGAGGCGCATGTTAATGGCCTTATACACTTAGCAAAATCAACTTCAGGAGTCCCAGGCATTGGAAACCAGCACCACACCAACTTGTAGACACATGCTGTGCCAAGGGCACAGTGTCCCACTGTGTGGACACCCACTTGCTCACTGTTTTCCGCTGGGTTCCTGGCAGCAGCACCCATGGGGCTGGATGGGCTGCCTGGCAGGACCACTGCCCTGGGTGCCAGACAAAGCTGCTGGAGAGGCTGCCCTTGATGGCTCGTGGGGTTGGGATGACCCCAGCACCCAGGGTAAAGCTGCTGAAGGCCCAGCATGTTTTGGGGGTCTGTGTGGTGCAGGAGAGGTAGGTCCAGTGGGAAGCTCTTCTGTCTAGTCCATCTCCCTCAGCACCTTTGCTTTTCCTTCACCTTCCAGGAAATTCCCCTTTGTCCCAACACAGCAATTTTGGTCTACTGATTTTTTTTTTTTAAGGTCCATTCTACTCTTACCTTGGGGAGTTAACCACAGGCATCTTGGTTTGGATGAAGGCAGTCTTTCTGTCCATAATTCTCATCACCTTTCATAAATAATTCCATGCTGAGATGTCTGACTTCACCCTGTACATCTCCATGGCTGGGGTGGCAGCAGCTGCAGTGTGATGTGGGACTGGGGTAAGGGGCCATCACTTACCAGTGTCACTGACTGATGGCACTCACGCAGCTCCTCCCTCTCCTGCGCCTGCTAGGGCTGCGCTGTGAACCGGGCCAAGCCAAATTACCCATTTTCAGCCTTGGCTTTTCAGCCAACTGCATCCAAGCAGTCAACCTATTGGACAGGTTGGTGCCCCCAGTAAGATGTTGTGGGAGTCACACAAACTCCTTGGGTCTGAAGCTGTAGTGTAACTTGCTGTTTTCCTTGTCACAGATTTCATCTTCCAGAAGGAACTGTTTGCTGCCAGAGACACAGGTGAGCTGAGCGGGCCATGGCACAGGCTTTGTGGATTAACCCCCCTCTTGGGGAATGCTTTGGGGAGCTCAGCAGGACATGCCTGAGGCATACCATAAACCCGCTCTCATCTCTGAGGCAGGGCACTGGCTCCAGGCTGTGCTGTTCTAGCAGCGAGTGCTGTGTGTGCATCACTGCTGGGCTCTGCAGCCCCGTTCCCCCAGAAGACCTTTGGTCTCTGCGTGCCTCTCCGGGGCACATGAGGTCTGTGCTCCTGCCAGGATGCAGTTTCTGGCCCTGCAAAAAAGGACCATCTCACCCTGGCCAAAGGGCTGTCCCTAGATCTGACCCTGCTTCTCTCTCTGCAGCCTCTGTGCCTCCTCTACTGCTAAAAAAGGGACACAAAAACTGCCTCCAGAGAACTTCTGGGGGAAGGCTGTAGTGGCAGAGAAAGACCAGGAATGCCTTGAGATTTTTGAGCACTAGCCAAGAGCAATGACGGCCTGGGAAACTGAGGAGGCAGCAAATGCTGCCAGCACAGGCCGGCAAGTCTGATATTCTCCCTTTCTTTCCCCGTTCCCCTTGCAGACTCCATGCACAACCTTTCTGCTCAGCCCTGGCAGGCAAAGATGGCCAACCTGACCTATGACAACTTCACCCTGGGCAACCGCTCCGAGGTGGCCATCCAGCCTCCCACCAACTACAAGACAGTGGAACTGGTTTTCATTGCCACAGTCACTGGCTCGCTCAGCCTTGTCACCGTGGTGGGGAACATCCTGGTGATGCTCTCCATCAAGGTGAACCGACAGCTCCAGACCGTCAACAACTACTTCCTCTTCAGCTTGGCCTGTGCGGACCTTATCATCGGGGTCTTCTCCATGAACCTCTACACTGTCTACATCATCAAAGGCTACTGGCCGCTGGGGGCCGTGGTGTGTGACCTGTGGCTGGCTCTGGACTATGTGGTGAGCAATGCCTCTGTCATGAACCTGCTCATCATCAGCTTTGACCGGTACTTCTGTGTCACCAAGCCCCTGACGTACCCTGCCAGGAGGACCACCAAGATGGCAGGGCTGATGATTGCAGCTGCATGGATATTGTCCTTCGTTCTCTGGGCCCCTGCCATCTTGTTCTGGCAGTTCATTGTGGGCAAGAGGACAGTCCCTGAGAGGGAATGCTACATCCAGTTCCTCTCCAACCCAGCAGTGACCTTTGGCACGGCCATTGCTGCCTTCTACCTTCCTGTAGTCATCATGACAGTGCTGTACATCCACATCTCCCTGGCCAGCAGAAGCAGAGTGAGGAGACATAAGCCTGAAAGCAGGAAAGAGAGGAAAACCAAGTCCCTCAGGTTCCTCAAGGGCCCCCTGGTCAAACAGAACAATAATAACTCTCCCAAGAGGGCTGTGGAGGTGAAGGAGGAGGTGAGGAATGGGAAAGTGGATGACCAGCCATCAGCACAGACAGAGGCCACTGGCCATCAGGAAGAGAAGGAGACATCTAATGAGTCCAGCACTGTCAGTATGACCCAGACTACAAAAGACAAGCCTACAGCAGAAATCTTGCCAGTGGGGCAAGGACAGAGCCCGTCCCACCCGCGGGTGAACCCAACTTCCAAGTGGTCCAAGATCAAGATTGTCACCAAGCAGACTGGGAGTGAATGTGTCACCGCCATTGAGATCGTCCCAGCTAAGGCTGGAGCCTCTAACCACAACTCCCTGGCCAACAGTCGCCCAGCCAATGTTGCCAGGAAGTTTGCTAGCATTGCCAGAAGCCAAGTGCGGAAGAAGCGCCAGATGGCAGCCCGAGAGAAGAAAGTCACCCGCACCATATTTGCTATCCTGCTAGCCTTCATACTCACATGGACTCCATACAACGTGATGGTCCTCATTAACACCTTCTGTGAGACCTGTGTACCTGAAACAGTGTGGTACATTGGCTACTGGCTCTGCTATGTCAACAGCACCATCAACCCAGCCTGCTATGCCCTCTGCAATGCCACTTTCAAGAAAACCTTCAAGCACCTTCTCATGTGCCAGTACAGGAACATTGGCACAGCCAGATAAACTGGCACTCAGGGACCACTTCAGTAACATTATGGAAGCCCTTCCCTTTGCCTCCTTTGCCAGCAGGGGTTCCTCTGCTCCCCACTCACAACAGTGCAGACTGTGCAGTGATTGCAGATGATGCCCTTCATCTAATGCTGACAAAGATCCAAGGCACCTCTGAGCTGCAAGTCCTTCCAGGGCCTGGGGACTAGTGTGGGGAGCCAGCAGGAAAGCCAGAGGCAAGAGGAGGAGATGTGGTCACCAGGAGCCCTCCCCAGCAACATGCTCTTGAGATTGGCCAAATGACATCAGCATTTCTCCTAAGACTGGATGCAACTTCTCCCCTGGCTGACTGTCTCCAGGACATCAGAGCTTGTCTGCATGCAGATGGGCTAATGCTGGATGCTTTCAATGGGCTTTTAAAGTGTTTATTACCCAAGAAACGAAAAGAAACCAGGGCCAAACATTTGCTAGACATCTTGTACCAGGCTAGCTCAGACATGCTAATGGGGAGCCCTACTGGCCCAGCCAGGCCCCCTCCCAAGGCAGGCAAGATTGCACCCTAACGTATGGCAAGCTCCTTCCTTTCTCCTGAGAGTGCCATCGGGCATCCTCATGCAGGGACCCAGGGCAGAATTTTTCCCTGGACTTTGACTCCACTGTCCTCTTCATGCCCTTTCTGCCTTCAGCCAGCAAATGCCTGGACAAACAAGCCAAGTATCTCAGTCCTGGATGAGGAGTGTGAAGTCCAGTCACCTCCTGTGGTGATGGAAACTAACTGCAAAGAAAGCAGTGGTGTGGTGCAGGAGTTAGCTCCACAGCCTGGGGAATGTGGCCCCTGAGAAGTGGGCAGCAGTGACTGTGAAATTAACTGTCCTTGGGTGGGACAGGTGGGACCTGGGGGCCTTGGAGGCAAGTGGGAAGAGAGTTTACAATGTGGCCAAGTTGCCCTGTGTTTCATCTGGACCATGAGCAGGTCCCCAGTCTCCCCATGGTGGGTGTGGGAGGCCTGGTGCATGGCTCTGGAGGCGGGAGAGGCCCTCTCCTGCCCGGATGCAGCAGGATGCTCCAGGGAGGCTGAAGGAGCCAGTTGCTGAGCTTTGTAAATGGATGTAATGCTGTCGTGGGTGTTGTGGCAGAGCCCTCAGCATGCGGGCTTCAGCCAGCGTCCCAGCCTCCGCCCAGCCCCACTGTGTGTGCAACCCAGGCCATCCCAGGACTGCTGCTCAGCTTCTTCCAAAGCCAGGTTTCTGGAAGCATTGGTGGACACAGCCAGGTGTAGACAAGGAATGGGACAGGGTCACTCTAGCACTGGCAAATTTTGTGTCCATATTTCTTTCCCATCCTCACACCAGGATGATGCTGTGTAACCTGGAGAAAGGTTGCCCCAATCCAGATGGAAACCCCTCCACCACTGCCTTTAGGATAATTCACACAGGTGTGCCCAAAATGCCTGGTGGGCTTCTGGGTATATTCAAATGGTTACAACTGTGGCCCAACCCATCCCATCCCATCCCAAGACAAATAAAGACCTTGGATCAGAAAACAACAGCCACAGTGTGAGGAGTAAATGAGTCATCACCTGGGTGCTCCTTCCCAACTTCCCAGTGTCAACTACCGGTGACATTTCCTGCAGTGTGGGTGGCAGCTCCATCCCTTCTGCCGAGGTTAAGGTGGGGCAGCCTGAAGCGCTGCTGAGAAGAGGCTGTGAGGTCTGACCCATGTGTTTTCTCCAGGACCATGCTCATGTGGCACCCAGGCAGCCACCGCCAGTTGCACAGTAACTTCACTGGTGGTCCCGGTGTGGCCAGCAAAGCTGGGGTTTGCTGGGGTTTCCAGCAGCACTGCATGGGGTCAACAGGTTGGTTCTGATACTTTTTTAAAAAAGATTTTTATTGGAAAAGAAAACAAACCCCATTTCCAAAAGGAGTGAGAGCTCCCACCCAGCACCAGTGTTGGTGTGGCAAAGGCAGAGGGGCTGCAGCCCCAGTGTGAACACACATGGTTAGAAGGGATAGAGGAGAGGAGACACAGTGGTTCCTGGGGTAATGGTTGTGTTTACCTCAGCTGCAGGTAATTCGTGCCCTGGCCAAAGGGATGCTAGAATAAGCCTCCCGAGCTGAGAGCAGTCCTCAAGTGAGTAAGGGGCAGGAGTAATGGAGTTACTCTGGCATTCAACACCCACCCCTTCCCTCTGTCACCGGTAGCTGGTGGAGGAACAATAAGGCTCCTGGACTTGCCAAAGGATGTGCTAAAGGCAACTCATTTGTGCTGGAGGGTGGAAAAATGTGTGTTCCCATCCCAGCTCTCTGGGCACATCCCAGCGAACCCCAACACGAGCCGAGAGGAGATGAGTGAGAGGCATTGGCAGTGGCAGTGGGGTAGCAAGGACGGAAGCAGCCTCTCCTGCACGGTGGGTGGGTTTGCTCTCTACAACACTAATGATTAAAACAAGGCATCTCAGAGAAACAGGAGGTCATGGAAAGGAGGAAGGAGAGGAGAAGGAAGACTGTAGCATGGGCCAGCTGCAGCTGGGCATCCAGTCCAGTAGGCACAATGTTTAGGGGCCGATGAAGATGATGGCTTCCTGTTCTAGTCCTTCCCCTTGCCCTTCTTTGCTGCATTCGAAAAGCACAGGAGACAAGAGTTAGTGTATCTGCTGGAAGTCACTGGTCCCCCAGACAGAGCTGTGGTAGAAATGTAGCCAGCACAGCCAGCATGGCACAACACAGCAGTTACATCCTGGCAGGAGGCTACCCAACATGTAAACCCATGTTTTTCACCAGTCCCAGGGAGGAGAGCAGGGGATCCCCATCCCACCAAAACTGGCAATGACTTGCGAGGGGACCACGGTTTTTCCTAGCAGTACTTGCATCCCACCCAGCCAGCAGCTGCACTTTGGGGTTGTCACATGTGCAGCTGCAAAGGAAAGAACAACCTATGTAATTCCCCGCACCACCAGCAAAGCTCAACTCCAATGGGCCAAGATACCTCTGAAAAACCCTTACCTAGGGTCCCAGCAGGACCCTTCTAGGGACAGGGGTAGTGAGAACTGACCTTTGGACTTCGACTTGATCTTGGAAGAGCAGGGCTTGGTCACAGAGACGATCTCCTCACACTGGGCATTGTACAGGGCTTTCTTCAGGATGCCTGAGCGAGTCTTCAAGCCTGTCTGAGCACTACACCCTCCCCAGCTCTCAAACTTGTACTTGCAGTCAGCTGGATGAGAGGGGACAGGCATCAGAGCTATTTAGGACCTGGTGTGGGCATCAGCCCCCATCACCCACCCCAGCATGGTCCCCAGCCACCCTACCTCCATGTACCCACCTCCAAATTTCTTCTTCCAGTTGCAGGGGATCTTGCACTTGAGCTTCTTGCTCTCATCTTTGCAAGTTCCCTCACGGTAGCCCAGGCCACAGTCCTTACTGTTGGGAACACAAGGTCCCCAGCGCCAATCCTCACACTTGGAGCCATCCTTCTTTGCCTTCTCTGTGAGGAAGAGAGGAGTGGGTGCTCTCTGCAAGGACAGAAGAGCATGCCCCAGGCTGCCCCCACCCGACTGGCTCCCTGCCCCGGGCTGCCCCCTCACCTTTCTTGGTTTTGCCAGCCTCGGTGGTGGCAGCCAGCAGGATCAGTACCAGGAGGAGGAGGAGGCCCCGAACCTGCATCCTGCCTGGGAAGGAGGGAGAGGGTGAGGTGGGTGGGAGGTTGGGGTGCAATGTGGTGTCGAGCAGAGGGCATAGTGGGCTGTGGGCAGCCTGCACGGGGGTAAGACAGCAGCTGCCTCCGTTGCACACACCCCCCTCTACGTGTGTGTGTACACCCCTGTGCCCTGCTCATTGTCACCTGTTAGAATATGTGCATTAATTGCAACAGGCAGGTTGATTGTATAGCTCAGTAAGTGCCTCCCACCAGAGAGCTAGAGGGCTGAGAGATTGTTCCCATCCTTGCAGCCCCCTCATTGCCCTTGTGTGTGGTTGAAATGCTCTCCATGGGGACCCCCACACTCCACACAGCAGCTGGGGAAGGTCCTAAAGTTGGGTGCCTGTGGATTCTTTATTGAGCACCCAGCAGGCTGTCCAGGGCCAGGGGGCACAGCTCCCATAATATCTTTCTCCAGTTCCAGAGGATGCCGGGGGGGAAAGAAAAAAGCCTGGGAAAAACAAACTTGGTGCCAGGCAGGGTCTGAGAGTCAAACCAATGGATTAAACACCAAAAAAAGCAGTGTGGGACCTTGTTGGAGGGATGGAGTGGGAGTGCTGAGCCCACTACTGGTGCCACCTATGCATACAGGGGGGTGCACAGGTGTGCATGCACTTGGGAGCATGTTGGGGACAAGGGTGCACACACTTAAGGGTTTGACTCCTGGGACCCTGCCCTGGTGGCCTTGGAACAGGTGACAGCTCCCCTCCAGCTGCCACCATGAGACTCTGTGGGATGCTGCTGGCAACACTGGCGTCCCAGCTTGTGCATATGTGCAGAGCTGGCATCCCCTTCCCTGCTCCACTAAAGTCCTTTAGGATGCCACCCATATCTGTGAGGCAGCAGCCAGCCAGAAAATAAATCGCACCTGCCCTGGCTCTACAATGGGCTTGATGTGCTTGGCAGGACTGGGCTGTAGAGGACAGGGTGAACTGCAGGCCCAAGAGGACATCAAAGCAGGGAAGAACCTGGGATCAGTGTTTGCTCCCTGCCCCCAGGCTCCCCGGGCAGTGTGCCAGAGAGAGCAGCATCCCACATTATTCAGGCTCCAGTGCACTCACCTTTCATGCATCCGCTGCCAAGCTGCCGGCTTCGCTCTGCATTGAACTGTCACAGGGAATTACACAGACTGGCTGGCTGAGGGCACAGTCACAAGGGTGAGATCTGCCTTCCCCCTTACCCAGTCGGGCTGAGAGCCATCCCGCCGAGCACAGCTTGGCTCAGCTCTGTTCCCACCCACCTACCTTCAAAGAGGACAAGAGCTCAGCCCAGATGGGCTGGTTATAGATGACAAGGCTGGAGCTGAGCTGAGTTACAGACACAGCTGTCCTGCTTTCTGCAGCAGCTCTTATAGGGCAGCACCTCTGACATCTGCACATATTCACAGCATCTCTCTGGCTTCAGGTTCTCTGTAAACTTCTTCCATACTTGGCTGCAGAGCATTTCCCTGTGCTCCTTGCACCTACTTCCTAGCCCAGTGCCTTCTGCTCCGGCCCTTCAGACAAGGCCTTCAAGCCCCCAGGGCAGACAGCCCTAGCTGCCATGCTCACCCCTGTCTCCTTTCCAGGCATGAACACTGTCTGCTCCCTCTGGGTGCTGTGGGGCCCTGCCCATGTGTGCAGAGGGATGTGACAAAGGGCACTCTGAGGGCAGACCAGCTACAGCCACTGGATCTGCTCCGAGGCTCCGCCTGGCATATCATATCTTCCAGGCAAAAGTCTGCTGAGATCTTCAGTCATGGCTCATCCTAATGCATTCACAAGGGAAAGCGAGTGCAGTTTTCCGACTGGTTTTCCAAATAGCCTGATCCCTTCTGAACACTACGCAGGGCTAGGTAGTGCCACTGGCTTCTCCTAATGCAGGCCACACCCCCTCCCCAGCTCCTCTCCCCTCGCTACTGCCCCGATGCACTCCAGGTAGCATGGCAGCTGCTGGGTTTGCAAGACCCCTTGCAGTCCCTCTTCCAGCAGTGGGACCTCTTGGCTGGGCTCAAATTGCAGATGGCTCTGGCAGAGGTGGGCATGGGACTGTGGTCCTGCCTCCGCAGGCTGAGCTGCTCTGGGCAGGGAGCCCAGCACTCGGGAATCCCAGCGCTCGGGGAGCCTGTGGCCTGGAGTGCCAAGCACACAGAAAGCATCAAGCTCCCTGCTGCCAGGAAAGGGGAGACTGAGCTTCTCATCGTGAGCCAAGGCCTTAGCATGATCAGGAGGTTCTGCTGGAGGTGCTGAGGGGAGCAGACCCGGGGGGCTCTGGGGCTTTCCAGCAGGCGGCCTCACCTTCAGCTCGCGGGAGGAGAAGGTGCTCCAGGGAGAAAATGTTCTGCCCGTGCACTAGGGGCAGAGAGGGGAGCACCTCTGCTCTTTGCTCCCACACCAGAGTAGACACTGTGCGTGGCCCCAGCACAGCCCTTTCCCCTTGCCCCCCGGAGAGGCTGGCGGTGGCCGAGCCCCGCTCCGGGGCAGCTCCCCAGGCTCCAGTAGGTGCATCTCCCACCAACTGAGCTCTCCCCAAGAGACAGTAGGGTGCTTCCCAAGAGGACTGGGGCTAAGATACCAGGCCACTGCCTCAACCCGTCTGCTCTCCAGGTGCCCTGAGTCCCTCTTAAACTCCATCCTCCTGCATCTCGGGGCTCTTTCCCAGCTCTCGCAGGCGATCCCGCACCCCGGGCTACGCCGCCCCCGGCACCCCTGCCCCAATCGCCCTTTTCTGCAGCTCCTCACCAGGCAGGGCCATGTCCCCCACCAAGGCAAAGCCCCTTCCCCCTGCGGGGAACCCTCAGCCTGGATTACTGCCGCCTCGCTGGGGAGGTGAGGGGGAAGTCGCCTCTCGCCTCGCCGGAGTCGCCCATCTCCACGGCGTGGGGCGGGCAGTGCCGCCGTCCACGGGGGCTTGGGGTGGGGGCCCGACCCCGAGTGCGGGGGTGGGGGGCCACACTCACCTGCGGTGCGGAGCGGAGCAGCGCGGTGCGGAGCTGCTGCCTTTGTGTGGTGGCCGCGTGCGGATCCCTGCGCAGCGCACAGCGGCCCCTGACGTCGGGCTCGGCTGGCAGCAAAAAGGTGGGTTTTTAGCCCAAAACTTTTCTCAAGCTCCTCCTCTGCCCCCCTAGCCCCCCCGGCAGGCAGAAAGGCAGGGCGGCGGAGGGGGCAGGCTGGCCCCTCGGCCGGCGGGGAGGGGGGAAGGCGGGCAGGCGGTGGCTCGCTGGTCTAGGGGGTGTGCTGGGCCCGGGGACGTCAGGTCCCGCGGGGCACGGCCCCTGCCCCCTGCCCGGTCTCACCTTAACGCGGTGCTCTCCCACTCGCAGCCACTGCGCGGTACCAGGGAAGCTGTGAGAATTCAGCTTAACACGCACCCCAATATCGCTGAGTGGCCGAAGGGGTGCACAGCTGAACAGCCGGTCAGGGTCTCTTCTGGGGGCTGCCGCTCTGAGACACGCTGGAAGGTGGTCCTGGGGCCTCGATGGAGTGAAGGGAACCACACCGTGTTTCTGCCAGCTCCGTAGATGCCTCTTTCCCCATCAAGGCCACTGGCATCGATGGACCGACCTTTCATGGTCTCTCCCTGCTTGCTCTGCCCCTCGTGGGAGGGCACTGGGGGGGAGGTAGTTGCTCAGTACCCAAAGCAGCACATCACTAACATGCTGGCCCAAGCATCTCTCCAGACCATCCCTTGTGACCTGCCTGCCGGTCCCCAGCTCAGCCATGCTGCAGCCCTTCTCCTTGGACCAAGCTGCGGTATCAGACTGCTGGTGGGGGATGAAAAGGACCTTGCAGATATGACTGCTCCCTTCCCCACATCTGCCCCTTTTCTTAGGAGGTGAGCTGAGGCAGGGGCCAAGCCAATTCTCCTCTGGAGTTAGCAGTCAGAAAGGTGAGTGTCATGCCAGAAGAATCAGGCTGTGGTGGGGAATGGAGCCGTTTTGCCATCCTTATTCTGGAAGAAGGTTGCTGAAAGCAGGACCGGCACAGGTGGGGTTGCAGGGCAGGAGGGGCTGGTTTTTATGAGCTGCTTTGAAACCAGCTCTCTTCTCAAGAGATCAGTGCATTTAACTCACACCCTGCCAGCAGTTTCCTGAACATCTGCAAAGGTTTTGAGGAGGCTGGCAAATGTGGGAACATGGAATCTCCCCTGCCTGCTGCATACACAGCAACAGGTACTGCTCTGGGTGGTGAGGGGTCTGGACATGCTAGGCTGTACATTTGAGCCCAGGATGCAGAAATGGATCCTGACAGCTGGGCAGGTAGCAAGGCCAACAGCCTCCCCCAATTGCTGGGCCTTTAAACTAAAGCTGAAGAAAGCTGCCAAGAAAAACTTCACTGTAAAAAAAATGGGGAAGGACCTAGGTGTGCATCACATTTGCAAGTCTGAGATATGGGACTGTGATGAGCAAACCAGGGCCTGGTAGAAACCTTAAAGAACTAGGTGTGGAGTGAGCAATGCTGCTTTTCTTCAGCTGTCTCTGGCCAGGAGCTGGAGATCTTGCTGGGGTCCCCAGGGCAGAGCAGCATAAGGTATGGTGAAATCCTGTGCAAACTTTCACTCCTTCCCTTTCCAGCCATTCCCAATCCCCTCCTGTTGCCTTCTTGGGCTGGAGACCAGGAGACAAGTGCTGGCCATGCAGGAGAGCGGGGATGCATTGGTGCACATCAGTCTCAGTAGTGCCTGTGTTTGATCCCTTTGGGCCCTTTCTGAGGGATGTGGGGTAAATGGCTCCTTCCCCCGCTCAAACAAGCAGCTGTGTTTGCAGAAAGGGGCCTCATGCTGAGGGAAGGAGGAAAAAGAGGGAGTGTGACCAAACCAGGTGCATTTCCCCACAATTGCTCAAGCTTTTTACCTCTAAAAATGTCACAAGCTAATTCATGGCGTGTCAGCTCTGCTTTGAACATTCCATCTTTGGCCAAAGCCTGCTCCTTGGGAAACTGATAGTGCACGGTGCAGCACTGCTGCACATTGGAGAGGGACGACCGTTTTCCTTGTTGAGGTGTGTGGCAGGTAATCATTAACAGAGTCAACTGCTGTCATCCCAGCTTGCTTGCATGGCCTTCTCCAGCCTGCACCCATGCACCCTGTGTATATATCCCCAGGTGTGTTTCCATCCCACAGGAAGGCAGACAGACCTCCAAACCTCCAACACCTGACTAAAAGGGAGAAAGGGGAGATACCGAGGCCCTCTGCCCCAAAGCTACACTGCCCCTTTCCTAGTACTCCTCATCACAGTGATTATGTTACAGCTTCTCTTCCCCACCATATACCTGACACTGGGTCAGGTGCAAAAGTAATTGCCATGGTTACTGACAATCCTCACTGTTGAGACATGGGCCAAGTGCTGGGGTCTGGGCACTGAAGCAGATTGGGCCCCCTCCTCCCAGTTGCATGTAGGCTGGGTCCCAGGGGAGGCCAGGACAATTTGGTGTGCCTTATACCTGCTACGGATCCCCACTGTCAGCTCTGGGCAGAAGCTGAAAGGTTGAAGACCATAAAGAGAGGCACAGGGGTGGAAGGGGCAATGCAGCCAGAGAAGGAGGCTGCTTCTCCAAGCAGAGGGGGCAGCAGGAGCTCCAGGCAGGCTGCCAAACTGCCCTCAGGAATCCCAGTTCAAGGTACCAGTATAGCTCCTCATCACCCACCATGTCCATCTCTGGCTCCATCATCAGCACTTCACCAGCCAAAGTGATTACATACCTTCTCCAAAGGAAACTATGCAGGAGAGATGGTGCTGGCCACAGTCATCCTTATGAGTCTGGGGCTGGAAGCAGAAGTGTCCCTAATCCTCTGCTTCTGTAATTGGAGAGCAGTCCTCCCACCAGAGCGGCAGAGATAATCCCTGCCCTCAGTGCTCAACACCGGACACAGGACCAGTGGGAAAACAATAGGAATAGCCCCTGGCAGGCTCATCTCCTGCAGAGCAGCATGGCTAGGGACAGCTCACCACAAAAAAAGGCCAACAAATGGTTTTAAATTGGACAGCTTGCACACTACTACAGTGGCTGGATGCCACTGTAGTACCCACCACCCATTGATTGCTGTGGGCTGCATAGGGCAGGGCAGGGCAGCTGCTGGGGCTGCTGCCTTTGCCCCAGGGAGCAATAGCAGGCTGCCAGCTCCTAACTCACAATTCCAAGCCCTTCTGGATCACTTGGGATGGCAGTGCGCTTTCTCCCTGTTCTGTGTTACACTGAGTATTGATGTATGACATGGAATGGGGGAGAAGGTCCCTAGGGACAAAGACCCCATATCCAGCAAAGTTCCAGAGGCATGCTGTGCAGGGAAGTGCACAAGGGCCTGGGCCCACAGGGAACACCCAAGAGTACCCCCCAGGTTAAGATGGGGGCAGGGGCCTTGGGGTATGACCTTGTTGGAGCTGTGCAAGGCATCACTGGTGCAGTACTCTATGCATTCTTGTGGATGCAGCAGGAGATGGGAACTAAAACATCAATCTCTTTATTTCAATGGCAAGAAACAACAACATCCAAACAGTCAAAGTTGAAAAGCAATGGGAACACAGGCTTGTGCCAGGCCCTGGACCTGCTGGAGCCAGCATCCTCACGGAGTTACAAAAATACAATCCTACAACAGCATCTAGGAAACACAGACCCAGGTATTGCACAGAACTCCTGCCCTCAGTGAGCAGGGCAACCAACGCCCCCTCCGTCTTCAAAATACCAGCAGGCTTGGAATTGCACAGCAACTCAGCTCACGCATGCACGGAGGGGCCGGGGGGGAGGGGGACAGTGTGTCTCTCAACTACCTGTACAAAAACTATAAGGGAGAAAGGGAGAAGCTGGCGCTGTAGATGCCTCTGGGCAAAGCTGGGTGTCCCATCTGGGAGAGCAGTAGTGTGGACCTCTGAGAAGATGACAGTGCCTTGTTTGTCACTGGTCTGCATCCCAACTCTGAATGCATTAAGATGCTAATGTTATTAACTGCCAGTGCCACTAGCCCCTGCCCCTCTGCACTGCCCTCTGCCTCTGTTCCCCACTACAGTATCCCCCATCCTCAAAGGGAACTCTGCCCCTGGCCAAAAAACCTGAAGAGTATTCTGGTTCTCTGTGGTATAATTACCTTTTTTTGGTATTGGTATTAGGAGATTCAAATGGTGCCATCTGGCACTACCCAGTGGGTGCAGCTGGGTGTAAGTGCAGAGGGACTGTACAGACCCCACGCAGCAGCAGCAGTATCCTCTCCCAGGATCCAAGCTGTGAACAGCAACCCACTTCACTGCCCACCTGAAAGTGCCAAGCAGGTTTGCCAGGCCCAGAGCTATCAGCTTTCCTCCTCTGCTGGCACCTCCTGGTCTCAAAGAATGCCAGTTCTCTGAAAGCCTTGCTGAAAGGCTGGCTTGATGCCTCTGCATCAAGTGTCCTCTGCAGGGGAGATGGTTGTGGTGCCTCATGCTCCACAGCAGGCCCCCCTGCAGGCGTGACTCAGGGCTGGGAGCCCATATGCTTCCCAGGTTCCTTGTTCTGCTAAAACTGGAGACAGTGAGCTGGTAGCCTGCCCAGGGACTTTGAGCCTTCGCTGGGTGAGCTCTGAAGTTTTCCCTGCAAAGTCCTGTGCCCACTTCAGGGAATGGCAGGACTTGGACTCAGAAGATGCATGTTGCCAGGTTGAGGGGCATGGGGGGGAATCCCTGAGAGCAGCACTGACCCCAGCATTGCTCCTCCAGCCCCATGCACAGACTAGCATTGAAGGGGAAACTTAAGCAGGGAGGGCAGCTGAATCCAAGTCAGCATTTGGGAAATATAACAGGCTTCACCACAGGCACTACTCAGGGTCAAGTGCAGCTCTCCACCATGGCTACATGCTGCAGTAGGCTCACAGAGAGATGCCCAGCAGACACTGGGTGTGCAAGCTGTCCCACCCAGCCCTGTGGAGGGAAGGATAGTGGGACGGCTTGGTAGCCTTCCTCTGTGCCATCCATACTCCGAGCCAGAAGAGGCAGGGGCAGTAAGTTGTGCTGCTTCCCTTGCAGCAAAGTCTGAGGCTCATGGCCTCTGCTGTCTGCCTGCAGAACCTGTGTCTCCTGCAGCTGTGCCAGACAGGAGAGGAGAAACAGGACCTGAACCTAGCCAAGCACCTAAAAGAGGGGCACTGCCAGCAGAGAGAGGGGCTGAGAAATGATATCCCACAAGAATCATAGGCAGGAGCCTGCAGAGGGGGCACTGGCATTACTCCTGTGTACAAGAGTGACTAGGGGCTTCAGCCTGGCTTCTGCCTCAATATGGCCAGGGGATAGAGCCCATCTAGGGCAGGGAATGTGGTGAATGAGAGGTGAAGGAGTGGACGCACAAAGAATCAGGCTTCAAGTCCGAAATACCCACTGTCCTTATAAACAGAGTCCCAGCCCAGCCTGGGGCAGAACTCTGCTGTATCCATCTCCAAGGACCAGGTTGACATCTAGGGAGGGTTGGGCCAGACTCATAGCACTGCCAGTTGGCATTGTCCTCTTGTCCTGCCCAAGCTGGCTTGGGCTAAGGCACACCAAGCACTACACAGCTGTCTCCTGGTCCTCCCGCTGGATCATCTGGTAGTGCTGTCGGTTCTCGAGGTAGGCAGCTAAGTCAGGGTCATTGGCTTTCTCAGCACGGTGCTTTGGGGTGTCTCCCTGCATAGGGGAGGCAAGAAGTCAGTGCCAAACACTGCCTAAATACTGCCTTGGCACCCAAAGGTACCCTCATTCCCCCATACAACTGGGTCCAGCAGAGCCTGCAGCCAAGCCCCAAGGCAGGTGGTAGCCAAATGCCCATGTGCTCACCATGGGATGAGAGCGTGGTCCTGAGAAGCCTGACTGCTGCAGGACTGGAAACTGTCCCCTGAAGGGCCATCAGCTCTAGGCATGGCTAGGACAGAGACTGACCCTGGCCATCACCAGCCACTCAAGAGGAGACAAAGGCTGTTCCCCAGGACCTGCTCTTTCCCTACACTGGGGAGGCAGGAGGGAAAGGATAAGGAATGAGGGGTATGTCTGGGGAATGCCCAGGAATACCAACCCCCCTTCCCTCTCTCAGCCTGGCTAGCACTCCTGCTCAATCCTGCTCCCGGAGGAGGATCACATTTCACCAGCTTATTGCAGCCATCTGGACTGTGTCCACTAATGAACTCCCGCACTCCATAAAAAGCAAATCTGTTAACAGCTCCCAGCTCCATCTCCTCTCCCTCCCCTTGCTCCTTCTCACCAAGTGCCCAGGCTCTGCCGTGCCACTGAGAAAAGCCACAGAAACCTGGCACTCTGCCACTGCCATTGAAAACCAAGGCTGGAAGGGACACCCGGCCTGCCCCACTCATCCCCCGGTGCCCAGCAGGCCACAGGCAGCTGCAGCAGGGTGCCTGGTCCTCCAGAGCAGCCCACAGCCACATTTCTCTAACAGGAACAATGATCAGACATGTGGAATCTCCACTGGGCCCGGATAGGGCTGCCCACAAAAGCCCACCCATGGCTGCAGTGGTGTCATGCACCAAGAAATCCCCTCTTTTGCATGTGCACCCCAAGACTGGGCGCACCCCATGGTCCTGCACACATTCCCCAGCAACCACATCATCAGGGGGACAGAGACCACTCTGTGCTTCGGTGCTGGCTCTCCTCAGGGACCTCCTCCTCACAGCCCCCAAATGCAATTGCTCATTTAACAGAGGAGGAATTGAGCTTCTTTCCTGTCCCCCTGCAGAAGCCCCTCTGCAATGCTGCCTGCAGCCTGAAACCAGAGCTGCCAGGGCCTCTCTGCCCGGCTGGGCTCAGGCATGCCAACTGATAAGGCTCAGCCTCCCTCACCACTGCAGGGAGTGGGATCAGCCCACTCTGAACCTGTGCTACAGGTCTCACACCGGGGTTTCTAATGAGGTGGGTCCTGCCTGTGCAGGCAGGCTGTGACCCAGAGCCCATGCGAGGTCAGTGCAGCGGCGCAGAGGGGTCCCCAGACAGCTACAAACCCTGACATGCACAGGCACGTGCAAGCTCACTCCCTGGGGCAGGCAGCATGCCTGAGTGAGGCTCCCTTTTGTGCTGGCAGGCTGGGGACTGTTCCCCTCCTTCAGGCAAATGAGGGGGCTGGGGACAGAGAGGAGCTGTGCCCCCAGATCTGCTCTCTCCTCATGCCTCTGCCAGCCAAGTCTCCATCCAGCCCAGCCCCACTCTGTGCGCTGTGCAAAGCCTAAGCCTTAGACAGGACCAAGGAATAGAGATGGGGAGCCAGAGATTATCTGTACAGCATCTCCCTGGCAACTGGCAAACTGGGATTGTCTAAATTTGACCTCCAAGCTCCACTAGCTCCAGCAAGTTTGCACCCCTCAGCTGGGCTCTGAACCTGTGCCCCAGACCTGTCCAGATTGGACCTTCTTGGCTTGTTCTACATCTCTTCTCCTACAGCCCATCACTACAAGTCTCCACCAGACAGATCTGACCACATTCTCTCTGCTGCATGCCAGCCCTAGGAACCTCTTGTATCAAAATATGGCCTCAAGCCCCCCCCTTCTGCGGCATCTCTGCCAGGGCTGGCACAATTCCCTGATGCCAAGGCACAGCTCAATTAACATAGCATGTAAGGGAAAGTGCTGCCACTGCCTGCTCCTGCTCCCCACGGGCCAGCTTCACCCACTGAGAGGAGCTCCCAGCTCCCCCATCATGACTGCCTGTGGGGGAGAGTGGGGGGAGTCCTGCAGCTGGGAGGGAGCTTGCAGGGAGAATGTCCTTGCTCTGACCCCGGAGGGTGGGAAGGGGGAGACAGGGATGAGACATTCCAGCCCCTCGCTTCTAATTTAATAAAACAACAGGGAGAGAAGTGCAGCGAGGAGAGGGATTTAACCCCTCTGTAGCTGGACTCTGCTGGGCAAGCATGTGTGCTCCATGTCAGGTCCTTTCTGGCTGGCAAACACCCACCCAAAGCACCCTTGCTCTGCTCTCCTGCTGGCCCTGCTCCTGCCAGCCCTCTGGTCACCCCAGAAAGCCCCACTGCCACCCCCTCCACTGTCACCTGCAGGTCTGTCTTCATGAGCGAAGCCCCGGCCTCCACGATGTAGTGGCAGATAGTGCGCTGGCGTAAGGCTGCAGCCTGGTGCAAGCTGGTTTCACCGCTGGGGAGGAGAAAGCGGGAGATGTGAGATGTCCCCCCAAATGGGGACAAGCAGCACATGCGGGTGGTAGCGAGAGACAGCAATTCAGCGGCAGCAGAAGCTGATGGTGGGTTGTGTGCTTGTCCAGGAAGCCCTGGCAGAAGAGGGGGTGATACACAGGGGCAGTCAGTCCAAAACGGACTGGGAATCATGGCTGGTAATAAGAGCACAGGCAGCTGAAGTGCCCAAATGACCGGTCACCTCGCAGAGGGTCTGGCCAACAGGTAACACAAGTCAGTCAGCAACTTACTTCTCCTCCTCTGTGGCGTCAAGGATTTCTGAAGGGGCTGTGGAAAGAAAGAGTGCAGGGTGAGTGAGATCCACCACAGGGCAGAGACAGACCTACCTACTCCCTAGTCACATTCTGCATTGTTCCATAGAGGCTGCTATTTTCATGCTGCCTGACAAAGTCCCAACTCCAAAGCACTCAAGTCAGCAACAGCATCTGAGCCCAGCTGATCCCAGGGAAGAAGTGTTGGTTGTGGACTCATTATAGAGAAATATCTAAAGCAGCCTGTATTTCAGTGGGAGCTGAAAAAACTGGGAGCTGCCAAAAACAACAGGTCAGCTGCCCTGACTGCAGAAGCAGGACACTGAGAAATGTTTCTCAGAGACATGATGGGTCCTGCCAGGATGCAGCAACAGCTGTGGGGACACCCAAGTACTGGCAAACAGATGCCAAAAGGGTGATGTAGCAAACCCGGAGGGAAGGGATCTAAGACCAGGAGCACTCCCTCCAAGCAGAGGGTTGGGCTTTTTAAGCTGCCAGGCTCCTTTGCTAAAGGTGGCACTCTTGTCCCCAGCTCACCGTTCTCGATGATGTATCTGACGATGTCCTTGCTCCCTGATTTGACGGCATGGTGGAGGACAGTCTGGCCTGAGGAGTCTCGCACCATCAGGTCTCTTCCAGCTCGATGCAGCTCTTGGAACTACAAGATTCCCAGATTGCTCAGGATGAGCTGCCTTTCCCAGCTCCAAGACCCAAGCCCTGGCACTGTGTCCCTGAAGTGCCTGACAGGTTGTGTGGATATCTGAGGCTGACGGGGAGCTTTGTCCAGCTCAGCAGTGCTGCCAAGTCCCTTTCCTATGTGTCCCCCAGGAAAGGAACACAGGTTCTTGCCAGAAGCCTGCCTGTTTTCCAGTCACCACTCCTGAAGGAAGGTCCTTGACAGGAGCTGCTCCAGGGCAACTGGGGTTTGCATGGTTGGCAGGGTTTCCCTTAGCCTGAGGGGCATGCCAGCTGAGAAGGCTGCAGGGAGGCTGCCCAGAGCCAGCCCTGGCTGCTCATCACAGCAGGCTGTGGGAGCACCTACCTTGCTGAAGTTGCCACCCTTGGCAGCTTCTATTAGAAGATCATCTGCAAAGAAGGGAGATGTATCAGTGTCAGAAAAGTCAAGCTGTAACACAATTTACCTAATGCTGGAGACAAGGGTTGGGCACCAGAGGTGTGGAGCAGTCTGCTAAGGGTACAGCACAAGATCCTCCAGGTGCTAATCCCTTGGTCAGACATGGCTCCTCCACCTTCAGGAATGTAAGGGACAAGTCAGGGGAAAGAAGGAGACATCACATAACTGGGGGTGCAGCGAGACCTCAGCCCCTGTGAGGTGCATGTGCAGTCTCTGCCCACGGGCAGGATAACTTGTGATGGAAGTGGGGAGCAGATCTTCTGGGCATCAGCCAGCGGCCAAGATACTCCTCACCAATGACTCACTCACACTTCCAGGCTCTGATCAAGCTTTGGGAAACTCTTTCCATTTGCTCAGCTTGGTGAGGCCCCTGTCCTAGTGTTCCCACCTCCCCAGTTGCCCAGTGGAGACAGCCTCCCAACCCAGCTTAGAGTGCTCAGCTCTGCGGGTGAGAGATTAACCCCTTGCCACATCATTTCCTGCACAGTGGAGCCGGGAAGGTGCCTGGCTGGGCTGCTCCACTAGTCACTGTCAGGTGTCTCCTGCCCTCCTCTGGGGTCACCTGACCACAGGGCTCCCTGCTGCCACTAGCACATGGGCAGCAGGGCTCCTACCTGCTCACCAGGGAAAGAACAGGCCAAAAAAAACATGGCAGGAAAACAAAAAAGTACGACCTGAGAGGGTGTGACAGGGGCTGGGACACAACTCACCTCTGTGTGGGAGGCAGCACTCAGGCTCAGCGCTGGAAGGGAAGAAGAAAAGGTGTAACTAACTCTGCCAGTCCTGGCAGCAGATCACCCAGAATACACGACGTGGGTAGAGGAATGGCTGTGGAGAAACCTGCCTGTGGCACTCCTTCAGCAGGCAGGAGGAGAAGCAGACCAAGAGATTGCTCTTTGGCCATGCCATCTACTTCTTCCCTGATCTGGGTTCTTCCCCATCCCCACTGCCATTTCTACTGCTGCTCCTAGCTCCATTGCTCTTCCATACCTGAGGCTGGCCTTAGCTGGACTGAAAGACACCCATGTCTTTTGCCCCATGGGCCAGGTGCCGGAGCTTTACCCCATGCCTCAGCCACCCGGTGATGTTCCACTGCTTATAGCAGCACTGGTAGAGGAACAAGGAAGACAGGATGGCATCTCACCCGTTGGTTTAATTCAGCACTGAATTCCTGCTCATTTCTTGGGAGCCCCTCTGTAATCTGGCCCAGGGATCAATGCTGTGAAGCCAACCCTGCTTCTCTCATCACTGCCCATCCTTCCTGAGGTACCTCATTCCAGACTCACCTGGGGGCAGGAGAAGAGGGTGGAGAGGAGGAAGAGGAGGGGAATGCGAAGTGGTGCCCAGGGGGTGTGGCAGATGAGTCCACGAGGTCGGGCATGGCAGGAGAGGTGCTCACAGTCTGGGTGATCACTAGCTCTGGGTCCAACACATAGAGCTCGTCCTGAGAGATCTCTGTCACATAATTCAGGTGCTCCTGAAAGACACAAGTCAGGCCTCCTCAGAAGCAAGACTGCCTTCTGCATAGCTCCATCCCCTCACATCCCGTGCCTTGCAGCCCACCCACTTGCTCAGCAAAGTGGTGGCTTGAAGAGTCCTGTGCCTGGGAACCTTCACATCTCCTTGTCCTTTTCAGGCTTCCTATCGCCTTGCCAACTTATCAATGCTGTAAACCTCATCTCCATGTCCTCTTCTCCAGATCACTGGGGAAAGCATCTAATGTTGGTGAGGATGACCCCAGTCAGTGAGTTCCCTGACCAGTCTTGCTATGTTTGCTATTCCTTACCCACTCCACTCTAGGGCCCTGTGGGCAGCTTCCAAGCCAAGGCTCTGTGCTACCAGCCACACTTTCTCCCTTTTCTCCAGGAACCTGGAGGTGCTGGCGCTGGTCCTGAACCGGGTGTGTCATGCCATCCCTTGGGGGATGCCACAGGGCAGGGCAGCAGTGACCCCAAGTCTATGCCTGCCTGTTGGTCTGCATGAAGGTGGGACACCCAAGCACCTTTCCAGCAGATGCCAGGGGGATGATGGTGGAGGACGAGGCTGCACTCACCTGTGCACGGTCTATCCTGTAGAACCGATTGGCCGTGGTTGCTGTAAGACAGGGACAGAACGAGACAGGGTGATTCTTGGTGTGAGACAAGGAAGACAGCCACTTTCCACCACGGAGTGACAGTGAGCTATCCAGCCACTTCATGGCTTGCACAGAGGGCACAGCAAAGCAAACAGCACCCCCTGACCAGGAGCTAACAACTTCCCTTTGTGACTTTGCTGCTTTCTTCTTCTTGCCTCTGTGACCATCATGCCCCTGTGAAACATGCCTTTGCTTGCTATGCCCCCCTCAATGACTCCTGGCAGGGAGCTACAGGGAAGGCAAGAACACATCTAGCTGATGCCATGGCCTTTCTGGTGGCTTTTGTGTGCTCCACCATTATCCTAAGCAGATGAAGCTCAGGGCTGTGCAGTGCACATCTCAGCATTCACTTACACCAGGTGAGGAACTGCTCTGCACATGGTGCACCTTGTTGCACAGTGCTCAGAAGTGGGGGCACTATGGGGGGCTGGGAGAAGGGGGAGCTCAACCTCCTGCTGACCTGACTGAGTAAGGTCCCACAGACTTCCATGAGGGCATGCAGAGCATGTGACTGCAGGCACAACAGAGCATGCCACCACCAGCTGTAGATCCAAGACCCTGTCTCCTAGGATGGCAGGAGAGCTTCAAACCAGCCTCCAGCCTGTCTGAGTGGAGCCCTCTTCCTTAGAGAAGAGATCACCACAGGGGGAGAGGAGGTCCTACAGAGCAAGTGGCTATGCTAGAGCCAGACACATGCAGCCACCACTGCTGGGGGAGCAGGGAGGGGTTGAGGACTTTGGACATCACCAAGGGAGAGCAGGACAGGTAAGAACACAGTGCCAAGACAACTGGGTTCCCATGCAGGGCATCAAGCATTTCCCCTATGTCCTGCCAGGCTGCTAGTGTCAGTCCAGGAGAGATTGCTGTCATGGGACCCTTGGGGCCCCAAGGAAGTCTTTCTGCAAACAGAGTCAGGATGTGCCAGAGCAGATGAGAGAAATGAAAGAGCCACATTTATCCTGTCCTGGCTGGAGATTTACAGCCAGGGAGCTACTGTTCAAGGCCTATAATTTAGCCACTTGAACAAGCCTGTGCTGTGTTGAATGAAGCTCTGGCATCTGACACATTTTCCCAAGCTCAGAACCTACTGCTGGGAGATTAGCGGGAGAAGAGGAAGTGGCTCTGGTAGAGCAGTCTTGGTAGTGACACATGGGAGCAGCAGCACCAGCAACCCCACATGCAGGGCTGGAACCTCAAAGGGAGAAATTGCATCCTCTCTGCCTAGTATGAGGTTCCCGGGCCCACCTTTCAACCCATGGCTGTGCTCTGCTGTGCTCTACACCCTGCTGCTGGGAAGTCAGGGAGATGAAGTGCAACCAATGGGCATTTCTCTCAGCCAGCTTCTAGGTACAGAGGGAGCCTCTTAGTCAGTGAAGGCAAAGGGAGAGGAGAAAGCTACTTTTCTGGCAGGGAGGAAGAAGCAGTCAGAGCTCAGCAGGGAGCATGCTCCCCTACAGCACTGGGATGCTGATGGTGTGCCTGGCTCCCAGCATGCGGAGCAGGGGGGCCCCCTGCCTGCATGACACAGGAGAGCAGCCCTAGCAGAACACAGGCTGCCAAGCTGCCTTCAGGTCCGAGGGCAGGAGACCAGCAGACATCCTTTGCTTCACTCCTGGTCAGCAGCCAAAGACAAGGCCTGGGGCAAAGCACTGCTGTGCTCGACCCCAACATCCATAGGTTCCAAGCATCACATGGCCCCCTGTGGCTTGTCACTGAGTATCTGTCCTCTCATCCCCCAGATTCACAGAATCATCAAATTGTTTACTTTGGAAAAGACCCTTAAGATCATTGAGTCCCACTGTTAAACCAACACTGCCAAGTTCACCACTAAACCATGTCCCTAAGTGCCACATTTACACATCTTTTAAATACCTTTAGGGATGGTGACTCATCTGCTTTCCTGGGCAGACTGTTCCAATGCTTGACCACCCTTTCAGTGAAAAAATTCCTCCTAATATCCAATCTAAACCTTCCCTGGCACAACTTGAGGCCATTTCCTTTTACCCTGTCACTTGTTACTTGGGAGAACAGGCCAAACCCCAACTGGCTACAACCTCCTTTCAGGTAGTTGAAGAGAGAGATAAGCCTTAGCCTCCTTTTTTCCAGGATAAACAACCCCAGCTCCCTCAGCCATTCCTCCTATGGCTTGTGCTCCAGAACCTTCACAAGCTCCATTGCCCCTCTCTGGACATGTTCCAGCACCTCAATGTTCTTCTTGTAGCAAGGGACCCAAAACTGAACACAGGATTCGATATGTGCCCTCACAGTGCCAAGTACAGAGGGACAATCACTGCCCAAGTCCTGCTGGCCACACTATTTCTGACACAAGACAGGATGCCATTGGCCTTCTTGACCACCCGGACACAATGCTGGCCCATATTCAGCCAACTGTTGAACAGCACCCCCAGATCCTTTTGGCTGGGCACTTTTCCAGCCACTCTTCCCCCAGCCTGTAGCAATGCCTGAGGTTGTTGTGACCCAAATGCAGGACCTGGCACTTTGCTTTGTAGAATCCTCATATCCCTGGCCTCGATCCACCAATCCAGCCTGTCTAGATCTCTCTGGAGCCTTCCTATCCTCCAGAAGATCAACACTCCTGCCCAACTTGGTGTTGTCTGCAAACTGACTGAGGGGGCACTCGATCCCCTTGTTCAAATAACTGATAAAGCTAATAAACAGAATTGGCCCCAATAGTGAGCCCCAGGGAATGCCACTAGTGACTGGTCACCAGCTGGGTTTAACTCCATCCACCACCACTCTCTGGGCCGGGCCATCTGGCCAGTTTTCTACCCAGTGAACAGTGCAGCTGTCCAAGCCACGAGCAGCCAGTTTCCTCAGGAGAATGCTGTGGGAAACGGTGTCAAAGGCTTTACTGAAGTCTAGGTAGACAACATCCACAACCTTTCCTTCTTCCAATAAGCAGGTCAACTTGACAAAGGAATAGATCAGGTTAGTCAAGGAGGGCCTGCCTTTCACAAACTCATGTTGGCTGGGCCTGATCCCCTGGTTGTTCTGCCTGTGTCGCATGATGACACTCGGGATGATCTGCTCCATGACTTTTTGTGGCATGAAAAAGGCCTGTCAGGCTGACAGGCCTGTAGCTCCCCAGATCCTGCTTCTGGCCCTTCTTATAGATGGTCATCATATTTGCTAACTTTCAGTCAACTGGGACCTCGTTAGCCAGGACTGCTGGTAATTGATTGAAAGTGGCTCAGTAAGCACTTCTGCCAGCTCCCTCAGTACCCCTGGGTGGACCCACCCAGTCCCACAGACTTGTGTGTGTCTAAATGGTGTAGCAGGTCACTAACCATTTCCCCTTGGATTATAGGGATTTCATTCTAGTTCCTGTCTCTGTGTTCCAGCTCAGGGGGCTGGGTATCCTGAGAACAACTGGTCTTACTATTAAAGACTGAGGCAAAGCTTAAGTACCTGAGCCTTTTCCTCATCCTTTATCACTGTGTCTCCCCCTTCATCCAAAAAAGGATGGAGATTCTCCTTAGCCCTCCTTTTGTTGTGGATGTATTTGTAAAAACATTTTTACATTTTAATCTGGCAGTAGCCAGATTAAGTTCTCATTAGGCTTTGGTCTTTCTAATTTTCTCCCTGCATAAACTCATGACATCCTTGTAATCCCCCAGAGTTGTCTGCCCCCTTTCCCTTCTCCTGAGTTCCAACCAAAGCTCTGTCTTTAGCCAGCTTGGTCTTCTTCCCTGCCAGCTCATCTTTTGGTACATGGGGATGTACTTCTACTGAGCCTCTAGAATTTCCTTCTCAAAGCATGTTCAGCCTTCCTTGACTCCTTTGCCCCTTTAGGACTGACTCCCAAGAGACTCCATCAGCAGTCTCCTTAACAGGCCAAAATCTGCCCTACAGAAGTCCAAGATGGCAGTTCTGCTGGCACCCCTCCTTATGTCGCCACAAATGAAAAACTATCGTTTTGTGATCACGATGGCCAAGGTGGCTTCCAACTGTCACATCACCCACCAGCCCTTTCCTGTTCAAAAATAGCAAGTTCAGCAGGCCACCTTCCCTAGTTGGGAAGGTATGTCAGGAAGCTACCTTCCACACACTTTAAAAAATTCCTAGACTGCTTCATTTCTGCTGTGTTGTGCTTCCAGCAGTCATATGGTAAGTTGAAGTCTCCCACAAGAACAAGGGCTGGTGATGGTGAGACTTCTCCCAGATGCTTACAGAATACTTCATCTGTCTCTTTATCCTGGCTGGAGTCTGTAAGAGACTCCTACCAGGATATCTGCCTGTTGGTCCTTCCCCTGATTTTTACCCATAAATACTTAACCCTACTGTCACCATCATTAAGCCCTAGACAACTGAAACACTCCCTAACAGTGGCTACCCCACTGCCTCTCCTTTCTTGCCTGTCTCTTCTGAAGAGTTTATAGCCATCCATTGCAGCCTGGTTGCGTGACTTGTCTCACCATGTCTCCATGATGGCAACTATGGCAGTTTCCTGCTGCACCATGTCTTTTCAGTTCCTCCTGTTTGCTGCCCATGCTGCATGCACTAGTGGTAATGCACTTCAGTTGGGCTACTGATTCCACCACCCTAATTCCTATGCCCTAATTCTCAGGTGCCTTTGTGGTTTCTAACCCATCAATAACCTTTGCATCTTTGCTGCCACATGGATCTCCCTCCTCTACTTCCACTGAGATGGCAGACCAAAGGACCCTGCTAACGCATCATCAGACACAGTCAACACTCCCAGGGAAGGATGATACTCACAGTCCAGGAAGCACCACTTGGGTGAAAGCTTCTGGAATGACAGTGTCTTTGGCTTGGCTCCATCTCCCTCCTGCATAAAAAAAGAGAGGACAAAGTTGTATCTTTTGGCCTCCCCATTTCTCTTCACAGCATCCCTCCTGCTTTGGGAGGTTCCTGGAGACACAGAGGACCACAGGTGCTCGGATGTAAAGGAGAACTTGAACACAGGCACAGCACAGAGCGACGGGGAGCAGAACGGGACAGACTGGAGCCAACGCACACCAGCCCACCGTGGAGAGGTGTCACAAGACAAGCCCATGAGACTGGCACAGTGGACATAACAGATGGGCCCAGTGGACAGAGTGAGGCCATACACACCTGAAAGAGCAGGCACTCTAAAGCAGAGGGCTGTGGAGGGAAATCCTGCAGAAAGGCAAGGTGTGCTGTTACAGCCTGTGTCTGGCTGGCCCCCAGCCCCTCTCTCATCCCATTGATGTGCTGACATATCTGGCTTTACACACTGCCTGGCCAAGGTCCCTGGTCCCTGCCTGGCTTTAAGGTCAGAGCACAGTGGATGTCCAAGGAGAGAGAAGAGGTAAACCGTGAGGTGACCAAGGAACACCACCCTCAGTGCACAGTTTTAGAGATGCAGGAGGTAGCAGAGGCATCAGTCTACCATGTTGACACTATAGGAAACTGTTACCCTCTGAGCCCAGGAGCCATGTGCCCGCCTGTGTGTGTCCTCACCAGTGCCTGTGCACAAGGTGGGCAGGGGACAGACATGCAGAGCAGAAAAAGAGCAGAAGAGGCAGATGACAGTGTGCCAGCCCAGGCAAGCAGCTCCACAACTCAGCCCTGCAGGACACTACGCACACGCTGGATAGGATTCCCTCAGGCACAAGAGCCAGCTAACTGGGGACTGAGCAATGTCCCTTCAATCTTCTGGGTGAGAATCAGATTGAGCAGTGCAGCATCAGGAGCCACACTATGGACTCAGAAGGCATTGCTCACTAGGAGTAAGAGTTACACAGTCTGTGTACAGGTCACAGACGTGCTAGCACATTGGCAAGAGCGCAAAAGTTAGTACTTGCAAATGAAAAGAGTTGGAGGGGTTAGAAACCTAATCCAGGAACCTGGAGAGGGCAGAGCTGTGCCAGGAAGCACAGAACCTGCAGAGGATTGAAGGGTGATAGACCCCCACAGGATGGGTGTCTATTTCCACTACTCCATAAATTTTCTGTGTCACTGACACTCTGGGCTTGGAGAACACAGTCAGAGGAGCAATGTTGAGAAAGAAGCTGCCAAACAGCAGGGAGCTACAAGCCATCCAGCTTGGGATCCTGCCTCCACCACATGGTGAAGGTAAACCATGACCTGAAGCAAGAGTGTGGGTGTGTGGGTGCACGAAAGTCAAGAAAGTTTAAAAATCCTTTCCCTGAACCCCTCCATTCTTGGCATCCAGCCACAACCACTTCCCACACAGAGACTCACCTCCTGCAGCTTCTCGATTTGGGTCCGGCACAACTCCAGGTCACTGTCTCCTGGAACTACGATGATCCCCAGTGGCACAGCTGCATGACAGGGCACAGACACAACTCAGGGAGCAGCCCGTGCCCCATCCCCAACACCTCGTGCAATTTAACTACAGGCTTTGCTTTAATTTCGGGTACTGAAGCTCCCGCCCCTTGGTCACTCAGCTGGTCACTCACAGGCTTCCTTGAGCTTTTCCTTGTCATAGTTCAGCGCCTCATAGTCACGCATGCTGATTCGGCTCACCCGGATCCGCAGCCGCTCGGGTACTGGCTGCTGGCTGTGTGCAAGGGGGAAGGAGACGGAAGAGATCAGAAGGTGACAGACCACTCTCTCCTTATCTCCCTCATCCCTCCAAAACAAGCAAGAGCACAGTGTTCTACAGACTGGGTGGGGAGCTTGGCATCAGCAGCTTCTCCACCACCACGGTCTGGCCATATTTCTGTGACTTGATCCTTTCCCAGACCCTCTACAAAAAAGAGGATTGAAATGCCTCCATGAGTCATGGATCAGTCCATCCCTTCCCTCTCCAACCCTTCTTCCCTGGAGAGAAGGTGGCAGATCGACCTGAGGAACCTACTCATTGAGCAGAGGCATGGAGTTGCGCCGCTTGGTCTTCTGCACCATGTTTGCTTGGTTGCGCAGGGAGATGTGGATGCAGGAAGCTGCCAGCTTGCAGGGTTCTCCATCCACCTGCATAGGGATGGCCTTGGATGTGGTGAGAACCACCTGCCGGCACTGACAGAGCCGCTCCCCATGGCCACCGACCTGCAAGGCAGCCTGTGAAAGGGTCCATTGTGAGAGTAGAGCATGGACTGAGGGGTGGATGAGGGGAGCACCCACTGGCAGCTAGATGTTTTAAGTGAACCAAGTTCTGAGGGTCTCAGGTCTGATTTCAGAGAGAAGGGACCCACAGAGGCCAGGGCATGACAGCACCTCACCTAAATGTCAGAGAGCAGACGCTGTCACACAGGCCAGCACCACAGCTTCCCCAGAGAGGATCTGTGGAGCTGGCTGACACCTGGTCAATGGGACTAGTCACTTCCTTAGTTGTTAGCTACAACTGGCAAAAGCACTGACTTACCAGGGATGTCATGGTGAAGCCAATAACTTCAATGCATCCATCATCATGGCGCTGAGGCTCGAAGTCATGGTGCTCTCCAGGGTTGCCCCAGGGCATGGTGCCTGCACAGTACCTGTGAAAAGATGGTAAGAGATGCATGGACAGGCACCCCAAACCCAGGCAGGGATCTGCAGCACATGAGTGAGAAGGCCAGCATATGAAGACAGGTCCTGGGACTGCTCACCTTGGGATATTCAGGAAGACCAGACACTGGGGCTTCAGGTCCTGAATCTTGGAGGTCAGGTCTGTCCCATCACACTGGAGACAATACAGAGGTGTTCAGGTTGCTTTAAGGGGGAGCCTGGTCCATCCTACCCACTTTGGAAGAAATGGCCTCCCTCCTCTGCTCCCTACAGTGACTGTCCTCCAAGTCAGAGGAAGCTGATGTCCCAGGAACATATCCACTCCCCAACACTGAGATACTCAGTGTGCCAAGGGACCACTCCTCACATCTCCACAGCTCAGCCCTTCACTGCACCAGAGCACCCCAGCATACTCACAACCAGCCTGACATGCTTTGCCAAGTCCTTGGAGCTCCCAGTGAGGAAGTCAGAGAAGGCCGTCTGCCAAGGTAAGAGCCAGTGTTAGTGTCCAGATGTTCACCGAAACGGGCAGCCAGGAAGCCTGCCACTGACCTGCATATCTCAGCTGCTGAAAACCACAAATCCCCTTTTCATGCACTGGCAGAAGCCCTCTCCTCCTCCTGTCCCAAAATGACCCAATACATTCCATTTGCTATACTGCCTACCAGAAACCCTGGGGCACCTTCAGTAACATGCCTCAGTATTATTCCCTTGCCAGCCCAGTTCTGACTTCAGGGAAGAGCTGGCAAGGTGAGTCTCTGCTAGTGAAAGGCTCAAGTCACAAGAGACAAATTCAGTCTCAAGTTGTAAGGAAGCATCACAAACCAGAGCTGATGTGACACCATCTAGAGATACCAGGAGGGACAGTATGGGTCCCCTTTGGGTTTAACTGTACAGACAGGAAGAGAGACGCAAGCACGCCAGATGTGAGATGGTACAGAGCAGCATTTGGCCTTTAGTATGCTCAAGTACCAGCCACCCAGACACTTGGGTAGAAGGTATATTGAGGATGGGGAGACAGAGGAATAAATGCAATGCTGAGACGCAATCTAGAGGTGAGATACGGGAAGGTGGTATAATTAGCCAGGGAGCTGTAACTGGCCCAAGATATAAAATAAAAGAACAAAGTAGTGTGGGGACTCTATGGAAAGGCTTCCTGTTCCTCTGCAGGGGCGACAGCCTGCCTCCCCACAGCTCTGGGGAGGTCCTGCCTGGGTGACCAACTGTGAGCCAGAGAACAAGAACAATAGTGGCAGGAGATCAAGACAGCAACTGTACTGCAGGCCATGGAGCAAGCTGTACTGCCAGCAGCACTCGCAGCCAAAGAGGAGCTGTGACTCCCAGCACTGCAGCCTTTCTCCAGCAATTCTCCAGCTTCAGGGTGGGTGAAGGTCCATGTAACTTGGATGAATGAGTTTAGGGGGCAGACAGGAGGCAGGTCCATGCCTGTGCTCCAGATGTTAAGGTTGCTATGAAGGCATGCTCAGATATCCTCCACACACTCACCCCAGCATAGAACATTTTATTCCGAAACCGGCTGTTGAACTTCTCTGGGTTGGCCTCTAGGGAAAGGATAAAAAAGTTCAGGTCATTGGCCTGCACATGGAAATATTTCACTTGCCAGCTCTCCCCAGACATAGTTCTCCAGCCAGCCTCAGCCAGGAGTCAGACCCCAGCTCTCTTCCTGTGCAGGCAACCCCTCTTGCCGCTCTGCAGTGTCAAACTGCCCCACATGTTTAACATTCAGGGGAATCTCTGGGGAAATCCTCTTGTTCACTTTCCTGAGGAACCCAAAAACATGAACGGGTCCATCCCACAGACCCTGCCCAAGCCCTGCCACTGCCCTGTACCTCGGGATTCATGAAACTCCAGCGTCACCCGTGCATCAAAGCCAAGGCTGAAGTAGTTATTAAAGACATCCAAAGGCAGCTGAAATGGAAAGGAGGAATAAGGATGAGACTGCCGGTGTGTGGCCGTGGCAAAGATGAGGTCAGGTTGCAGCAGAGCCACGTACAGTGCTCATGAGGCTGAGGGAGCCTGCTTGCCTTCTCCCCAGGAAAATACAGAGGTCACCAGCATGAGATGATGGATTGGTCCCTGGCTCCTAGGCCCAAGGGAACACACTCTGCTGTCTGAGATATCTGCAAATACCCATGTATCTGCTAAAGAAACAGTCTCAGAGAGGACTGGGTTTATACCTGTTGCAAGCTATGGTTAAAAACCTCTGGTAGACATTTAGTTCTGAACTCTACATGCCTTGCCACGAGTGCTGTGACTCAGAGCCATGATGAGAGCAGTGAAATTGCAGGAGGGAGAGAGAAACACCAACCCAACACTCTAGCCCCAGGTGCTAGGGCTGCCTGAGCCAGTGGGAGAAAGGAGAATGCAGACCCCCAGCACAAGAAACAAATACGGAGAGGAGGTGTCCCACCTTGTCAGTGGCTGCATCATCCTTTTCCTCAGGGTTTGTGTCAGGGTTTGGTTCCACATGGAGGTTCCAGCGATCGAGCTGCACTATGTTCCCATCTTCTACATGAGACAGGATCTTGGACAGAGGCTCATCCGTGTAACCCTGGTGAAGAGAAGGACTTGGTGAGTCTCATGCCTGCTTCCCACAGAGATGCCCCAGAGACAGCAGGCTTTGGTAAGACATCCCAGAGCATAAGATGTAGAAGAGATCAACTCTACTTGAATGCACAACAAAGTGGGACTTTAAATTTAAAACAATATATCTTCCTTCTAAAAATCTCCTGAAGTTTGAAATAGTGATTGCTTTTGTTAACATCCTACTAGACTATTATCTAATGCAGAACAATTCAAATGTTAGAAGAATGGTAACATCCAAATGGCACTTATTTGTTGATCTGTTTTATGGGAAGTCAAAACAGTAGCCCATGCAAAATCCCACCCATGTGTCTGGAAGAGGAGCTGAAGTGCTCAGCCCTTCTCTATCAGCAGTGGGCTCTCATGCCCATCACTTACCCCACCCCAGTTCAGTGTTCTGGCCAAGTCATTCCCTGTTCCCAAAGGTAGGATGGCCACAGGAGGAGGTGGGTTGATCCGTAACTGGTCCAGAATGGAGAGTATCCAGCCCACCTGCTCAAGCAAGAGAGTGCAAAGGAGTGGTTATTTCAGGGACCAGCAAGCAGGCAGAGGTGGCTCAGAGCGCTAGTGATGGCAGAGATGGGGTCCCCTTAGCCACCACCAAGGCTATTCGCAGTCTTTAATGCTCCAAACAGGTGATGCAGGAGATACTAGTAACCCCAGTGAAGATATTGGCCTCCCAAAGAGCTACAAATCCAGACGTTACAGACTATCATTCCCTGAAGCAGGGCATAAGGGCACCCACAGTATCCAGTGCCACAGTGCAGTTTGCCCCATTCTGGATTACAATAAGGAAGGGCTGCTTCCTGCATGGAAGGGCATGGGGCAAAGGGCATCACAGGCACCAAGGGCCTGGGGGACTCACCGTGCCGTCTCCCCCACACGCCAGGATCCGGAGGTTGTGGACTTTGCGGTACAGCTCCAGCCTGCAGGGAACGGGGAGGTTAAGGAGGGAGGGAAAAAGTACTGAAGGTGTTACGCAGCAGCTGCCTCACAGAGCCCTTGGTATTCGCAAAGTGTCTCCCCTCCCATTGCCACAGGTGTTCTCAACAGTGGGCAAAGCCACAGTAACTTTGGTTTCACCAGCTCTTGCATAGGAAGAGTGGAGTGTCCACAGGCTGTGCACACACAGATAACCCAAGCAAGGAGACAAGACTCACACAATGTTAATTAAATATAAGGAACTAAGTCTGGGGACCTCACCCCATAGATAGTCTCTTTGCCACTAGCCTTCAGACTAGACCAGCCCTCCAGCAGGAATCACCGACTGACCACAAGCTAGAGAGGCCTCTCAAAATACTGGAGGTCTCTTTGCAGGTGGGAGCTATGGAGCATCAAGCAATCTCTGGGGCAGGGATGGAGGAGAGAAAGATGCTGCCTCCATCAGTACTCACGCCTCCTTGGGTCCACCTTGGCTGAGGTCAAAAACTTGCCGTGGATTGAGATACCACATGAAGGACTGGATGATCTTGGCTCCCTATGGGGAGAAGAAAGACATCGGGTAACAGGGAGTTCCCAGTGGACAGTGGAAGAAGGCATCTGGTCCTGGGGACAGCCCAAGACAACATCATTCTGAGAGGCACAGAGGCAAAGCCTGGCCTAGGTAGGAGTTGCTGGGCAGAAAACTGGCATTGTGGTGATTGCCGTGCCTCTTCTGCAGCTGAGACATCACCAAAACCATGATGAGACCTTGGCAGTCAAATGGCAATGCCCTCACGGAGATGCCTTCTCAGGGAGACACTGGGCAAGGCCATACCTGATTCCCACCGCTCTTGGGGTTCACAAACACCAGTAAGGGCTTCATAAGAGGAGCTGGCATGGGCTTGATGACAAAGGGTTTCCACCTCCCTTCCTGCAAGAGACACCACAGGTCATTCAACAAACCTGGGAAAACGCAAACTCCCACCTCCAGCTGAGCCCTAACATCACGCAGGTCAGAAGGGTGAGGAAGAGAACATCCCAGTCACCCCATAAGCCTCATAGCTGGAATATACCCTACCAGGAGGTATCCGCCCTCCAGCTCAACTTCCTTAACCTCAGCACAGACCCAGCAAAGCCCCCCCTTTGTTTCCCAGCCCTGCTCCTCACTGTTCAGTCCCTCTGCCCTTCCAAGACAAGGTTATTCCTTGTCCCCTGATCTCTTACCTCGGCCCCCTTTTTGCTGGATTTCCGCTTGAATGATGTCCTCTTCTTCTTCTTACTAGATTTTAGTGGATTCTAGAGACAAAAGAAATAAACATAGCAACTCCATAAGGAGCCACTGGGCAAGTGGGAGTTGTGAAAGAGCCACAAGAGCCAAAATGACTTACCTGGGGCCGTCGGACCCGCAGAATCCAGGTGGGAGGAACGACGACAGCAGCATGAGCCCCCAGCGAGCAGGGCTCTTCAATGTGTTGCAGCATGAAACATGACACTTTGCTGTGATACTGGGGAATGAGAAGACAGAGAGAAAACTCAGCTGCTCAGTTTTCTAGGGACAGCCACCATCTCCTCCCAGCTCCCACATGCCAATACAAGGAGTGCTGAAGGAAACCATACAGAAATTTTGTAATGGGAAGGTAACGAAGAGAAAGTTTCTAGAAGGAGTTCACAAATATCACAGTACAGCCTCAGTCAGTAGGAGGAGCTGTTAAGGGTAGGCTGCAGAGAAGCAGCCTGGGGAGTCTCAGCAGAAAGCAGAGGTCATTAGGTGCAGAACAGGCTGGGCAGGCATTCTATGGGGGCTTTGCTCACCGCTTGCTTGCACCAGGAACAGCTGATGGCTACAATCTCTTTACTGTGGAAGGCAAACTTCTGCTGAAAACCCTGTGGAAGAAAGGATAAGAGGCTTAGGGAATTCCCTCTTCCACTTTCTACCTTCCAACAGGACTTTCCCACCACTAAGAGAGAGATTAACAAAGAGAGCATGTCTGCAGCTGGAGCCCTCTAGATCCCTGTCAGATAGCCCCAACCACCACTATGGCACCAGGGAGGTCACTGTGCTCTGCAGGGGTGTCCTTAATGCTCAAAGAAAGCATGACAGGAAGACAGTCTCCTCCAGGATTGATTGGGCCCAGGGGGAAAACTATGTGGGAAGCATTTACGTAGTGCTTCACTGAGCAAAACAGAGCACGTGTCTTGGTTTTACTGCCAAACAAGAATGGTGGGATGTCCCTGGTTCCCAGCCCTGTTCTTGTCTCTCATTTGACCTTAGATTTCCTGAGGCTGAGAAAAACACCCCAAGATACCTTCTCACCTTGCCACACTGCCGGCATTTCCCTTCCTGCCGCCTCCGGTGCACCCAGTGATGCCGGACAACGATGGGCTAAAGGGAAAATGAAAAAAGAAAAGAAAAAAAAAAAGGGGAATGAAAGGCCCAGCATGTGAAGGAATTCAGGAACAGGCAGAAATAATGGACCCAAGCCACCCAGGACCACTGCTCTTGCAGCAAACCCACTGCTCACAGGCACCAGCCCCAACCCTCTGAGAGAAGGCAAAGCCAAAGAATTGGGGGCATGAGGCCAAATTAAGATGTTCAGAGAAAAGGGAATCAAAACCAGAAGAAATAGGAAGGAGGAGAGGGAAATTGAAGACTGAGAATCACAGAAAGCAGACCGAAGAGACAGGGAGCAAGCAGTAGCACATCTCAGTCCCTTAACATCTCTGTCCAGATGCCCCTAGTGCCAGGTGAAAAACCTGCTGGTGGAAGGTGTGAAAATCCCCAGGGAGACACAGTTTGTGCCCATAGAAAGACAGAAGTGCTTGCAGCTAAGCAGAGAACCTATCTTCCCCATTCCTCTAGGACAGCGGCGGACCCAAAGCCCCCCACACCCACTTCTCCCTGATCTTTGCCCCAGGGCAATCCTGCAGCCTGCCTCAGCCCCAGGGTGGGCAGCAAGCAGGCACCTCTACCCTGCCTGCAGGCTCATGGTGGGAGAGGGTTGGGACTTGCAGGAGTCACTTGCAGTGAGGGACTCAAAAGTTTTGCAAGGAAGCACCACATGTCCTAAATCCTACCCTGCTCTTCCAGCCCTGGATTAGGAATGGCACTGCAGAGAGAGGAGCAAAAACAGAAGAGGGAGTGAGAATTCACAGGCTGTGGCAGGGCCCAACAGCTCCAATCCTGCTCCTGACAGCTTTTGGGATCATGATGACAGAGGTACAAACTGGTAGGAGGTTTGGGTCAGCTCCAGTGTTGCCTGCTCTGAGTGCAGCACACTAGAGAGGACAAAGAGACCTGTTGGCTTTAGCAGACATGAATCTAGTAGGAGCAGAAGGGGGGCTGTGCCTTGAGCTGAACTCTAAGTCCCAGCAGGCACATCTAGAGAGAGGGCTGACCCCAGCTGAGATCCCTGGCACCACAAAGGCCAGAAGAGCACATTTCTAGGGAAATGGGAAGGAAGAGGCCTTGAAGGAACTGAGAAGCATTAGAAAGACAAGATGGAGAAGCAGAGTTTGAGAGAGAAAAAGAAAAATCAAGAAAGGGGAGAGAAAATTTGTAGAGTTTGGACAGAAGAAAAATACAGATAGAAGATTGAGAGAGGTAGACAGCTGTCAGCAGAGCCCCAAAAATAAGTGAAGCACAAATAGGTGAGCTAGGCTAAGAGTGACATGGGAAGGAGATATGGCAGGAAGAGCAAAGCAAGAAAGGAAGGTTTAAAGTGATGCTGAAAGCTTTGCTTTCTGATGTCACACTGGCATTTGAAAGCAGGTAGCCCTGTGTTTGAATACCTTTCCTCTACTGCATCTGCTGTGCCAGCACAAACACAGTGTGGGGGCAGCTGTGTTACCATTATGGCCCATGACTGAGCCATCCACACCCACTCCAGAGCACTGCATGGGCTACACTGACTCCATAGGCTGGAGGGTGAAACAGTTGCTTCCATCAGTGCAGCTCAGCAGACAGGTCCCAGGCCACCTCTTACACCCAGTACCTTAAAACATGGGCTAAAGTGGTCTGATAGCACCACTGCAGACATCTTCCACTGCTACCTGCAGTACCTGTGACACCCCAGTCAGGGCTGAGTGATAAAGCAAGAAATGAGCCCATACTGCTTCCTTCCAAATTGCAGACTTGGGAACCTGCTCTTTGCAATAGCCCTGCCTATTGTGCCTGGGGACCAACATGAGTGGGAAAGTTTATTCCAGAAAACAGTCTGCAGGTTCTCGCCATGCAGATTCAGGAACTTCAGAACATGCAAGTCATCGTATGCTTTACATTCCTTGTCTGCAAGCTCCCCACTCCTCAAACTCAGTCTGCACTGCTGCTGTGCAAAGAAACATTCCTTTTACTGCACCACCTCCTTGGAGCAGGAGGCAGCATGATGCCTGAACTCTGATGGGCAAGATGCTGGCAGCATCTGGTGTCTTTGTCACCACACTGGAAAGAGCAAAGGTAGATGTGGGCAGTGTCCGAGGCACATCTCTCACCTCGCGTATGTTCCGGGATCCTGACTCCCTGAAGGAAGGTTTGCAGCGGAAATTTATCTGTAGATTGAACACACATGAGAGGAATCAGTAAAACCATCATACCTCAAGGCAACCTACTGGAGTTTACTGTACTACAGCAAGGCCCAGAAGTTCTAGAGCTGTTTGGTACTTGCTGCCAAACCCTCACATATCTCTGTTACTGAACAAAATGGGGCCAAGGGTCCCAATCATGTCACTCCTTTTGGTACTGTCTCCTCAGAAGACCCCTCTTTGCAATTACACACTGCAGTTCCCCAATCTTCTTGTGTTTTATTGCCAAAAAGGAAGGGCTGTTACAGTTTTGTGAGCTGCAGAGAGGGCTCAACAGGCTCTACTCACTTTCTCCAGCTGTTCAATGCAGGGTGTATGCACTACAATCTTGCAGGCTGCACACTTACGCCTGGAGAGCGGTTTTTGCTGCAGGATAAGAAAAGGGGAAATAAAACATGCATGTGAGTGAAAACACACAGTGTTCTGAGGCCGGCAAACTCAGCTTCCCATCATACCTCCTTCATATATTTTGGGATACAGAACATGCCCCATAGTAAAGTTAGACACAGCCTAGACTCCTTGCAAGTGAAGGGATCTAAGCATGTGCCTACAGCAGATGCTCTCAGGCCTGGCACAGAACAGAGAGGTATTTTCCCCACTGTCCTGTCCTGCAGTTCTTGGTCTCTTCTGACACTGCCTGAGAGCACCATGGTAGCTGGTCTGGGAGGCACCTGTAGGGCTTCCCCAGTAAACCCCATGAGCAGGCACCGTCACATCACTGCTCCATCCTACATCATAAGTAGGACTGAACCTGCAAGCTGGGAGGGAGGACTGCAGCAACCCTGTAAGAACAGTGCTGCCTGCAGGGGCCTGGGTCTCCAGCACACATTTTTCTCTTCCATTGAAAGGTCTTGGATTCAGATTATTCTTATAAGGGTGTGGGATCCTAACACCCTCTCCCTGGAATACTCTGGACAAGTGGCAGCCCTGCGTCAAGTTCCTATTGCAAACTGAGCACCAGCACTGGCAGAAACTACAGACTCAGCCCTCCAGTGTGCAGAGGCAGGAGGGACACACTCCCTGCCTTGGCAGCTCCCCAGACCTCTGCATGTCCTGCATCTTCAGCCTTTACCGGGGAGGTGGGTGATCCCAGGTGACTCACCAACAGCTTTGCCATGCAGTTCTGTTCCCCAACATAGCAGAAGTCCCCAGAGACATTGGTCTCAAACCAGATGTGCTCCCCATATATTGCAGTCTCCTGAAAGGCACAAGACAACACATTTCTCTGAGAGTACCCCCAGACAGGAAACTGAGCCCCTAAAATGCTTTATGCAAGGGACAAGATACTAGACAATGCTAGGGGGTAGGAGGTATGCCAGGTTGGAGCTAGGGGTAGGCCAGGAGACAAGATGCACACAACAGAGAGGGACAACATTCGGACAGAGGAAACCTCACAAAGCTGCTGCCATGGCCAATCTGTTGGAAATGAAAGGGCCCCAGGAAACTAACTCCTACATCCCAGTTGCAGTGTCCTGCACAGGGGAGCTGATTCATCACCCCCTGAGAGGAGGCATTGGGACAAATTCAATGCAGGGGACTCTCCTGAACCAGCTTCTGCTCTACAACCTCAGGATGCAGCTTAAAGCCTGCCAGGCTTTGCTTGTAAAGGAGCAGAGACTTGCTCCTTGTTGCTTGGCCCCAGCCACCAGATCTCAGCTGTCAGAAGCAGAACTGGCAGTGGAGTAATTATGTCATACTCCCAGGAACCACTTGTGTCTGCACAGCTTCTCCTTGCAGCATCAAGCAGTGCTGCCAGCAGCACAGACATTGGCACCAGCTGGTGGCAATGGCAGAGGCCATAAATGTGTCAAAGTCAGTCACCTGGGAAGCCTCAACCTGGGAAGAGCCTTCTGCTTCTTGGTTGGGAGCCTATTCCATGCAATGCCCAGCAAAACAAGTTACAACTTACGCTCCAGTCCACAGTGCTGCGTATCTGCCTCTCCGAGTCGCTCCTCAGGGCTAGTGCAGGGTTTGGCTGGGCTATCATGTGCTGGAGGCTGGATTTGGCAATAGCTTTCCTGGAAGACACAGTGAGGCTGCCTATTAAATCAAGGTAGGAGGAATAACAATCTGCTTCTAAGATGCAATGTCAGGCTGGAGCAGACAAGCTTCCTCAAGACCAAGTAGCTGGAAATGAGGCGCATCTTGAGCACAGCTGGCTGAGGAGTGCCTGTTCCTATGACACAGCGCTGTGGGATGAAGAGGTGCTGCCCACATTGCTGACAGCTCAGCTAAAGACACCTTGTACCCAGCAAAAGCACAGCCTGGGCCTGCTGGGTCAATGCCCTTGGGGATGACAGTTCCATTGCAAAACACCCTGGAAGTCTCCAACAAGCTGTGGTGGGAAAGCTGCCTTTGCAGGGACAATCCAGAGCCCCTGGCCCACAGACGCTCCCTGCAGCTCTCCCATACTAACGCACATCAGAGCTTGGGGTTCTTGCAGGGACCAGCACAACCAGCCAGAATAAAAGCCGCTGTTTGTTTGCGGCTAGCGAGCTTCTCCCAGATGTGCTAGGGTGGAGGAAAGGAGCAGGTGATCCAGCCAGCAGGAGAAAGTGTGCACCTCCAGCCCACAACCAGGCCTGCCATCTCCCTCTGGCCCCAGTCTGGCAGGAGAGGACAACCGCAAACTCCAGGGGCTGCACTGAAAGCATCAGCAGCAGCACTGGCCCGAGTGGAAGATGCTCAAGGTATGCCAGCAGCACTGCAAAACGCCAATGGTAACCAAGGCCAAAGGCACCGAGTCCCTTCCCTCCTTCCCCACCAAGCCTGAGTCTGCATCCAATTTCTCCCCTCCCCAAGGCACTGATTGCCCACTTGCACGCTGTCGCCATACATACAGCAACCGGGGGCTCCAGCCATCCGGGGCAGCGTGGCAGGTGGACTCCGGTCCCAAGCACTCGGGGAAGGTGGCAGAGGGGCACCTGGCTCTGGCCACCCCTGCACAGTGTTGGGCCAGCAGCCGTGGGTGGCTGGAGGGGAGCAGCCCAGGTCGGAGGGGATCACTGGAGCGCCGGCGCTGGTTGAGGCGGCGGTAGCGGCCTGGTAGGCCGTAGGCAGCCCGGCTGTACACAACCTCGGTGGGCAGGTGGTGGGAGGAGGAGCGGCGCAGGCAGCGGGGGCCCCATGACAGCAGCCCCCCCTGGAGTGGCCGCAGCTGGGGCAGCATGGCCAGCCATGTCTCCTCAGCCCAACGCTCATGCTGGCCCTGCTCAGCTTCTGCTGCTGTGCCACCATCCTCTAGAGACTCGGATGTGGAGATGTCAGCATGGGGAGCCCTGTTCCCCTCCTCTCTCATGGGAACGAGGCTGGCCAGGAGGACAGAGGGACCCAGCAGTTGGGCATCAACGTCTTGTGCCTGGCCCCCACGCTTCGCCTGCACAGCAAACCTGGGGCTAAGGCAGGGCGGCGTGGTGCTGGAGCGTCGGCGGGTGCCAGGACGCCGGACCAGGCCCAGGCAGGAGAGGGATGCCTCTGGAGTGCCTGAGCCGCGGCGGCGCTGGGCCAGCATGGTGGAAGGCAGCCCCACCTGGGAGCGACGCCTGGCCTTGCCTGTGGGCACGGCCACCACGCTGGTGTGCCGCAGCCTCTTCCGTCCAAAGTGCCGCCTAAAAAAGGTTTCCATTGCAACTGGATGGTGGCTGTTCAAAGAGACCAGGAATTAAGTAGGCTCCCCCATAGGTCCCCAGGCCAGGCTGTGGGGGTCAGGGCAAGGAGTCAGGAGAAAGCAGGGAACAGAGGGCTGAAGCGAGGAGTGGGGGACATGGCAATGCCTCCTGGGGCACGTGGCAGGGTCCTGCTCCCCACAGCTCTACTGCTCCCTGAGTTTCACTGCTCAGCCCAGGGGGCTGCGATGGCAGGGCAAGTGTTCCCACCTAACTGGAACCCTGCTCTCTACTGTGGGATCAGCAGAGACCCTGCACCCCAAGGTACCAATGAGCCCTGGCACTTCAACTACCCCCACTGCTTTTCTGATGCTGGTCCATCTGGTTTCCCCACAGGAACCACTCTGGCTAAGCACCAGTCCCACCAAATTTGCAGCAAATTGAAATTAAGCCCTTGTGAATCCTACAGAAGAAAATGAACCAGGCAAGTAAAAGCAGTGCAGGCAGATTTGGTAGGTCTGGCTAGCTCCAGTGCTCCCCTCTTCCAGAGCTAGTGCTTTGCTTCCCACCTTCTGGCTGCCACCTCTCTTCAACTGGTAGAGAGGATTTATTCAAGGCCAATTCAAAAAAACCCCACAGTTTGGTAGAAGCAAACTTCTGGCTCTTCAGCTGCTCCCAAGGCAGGGGACTCTGGATCATGGCAGCCTGCAAGCACACATAAGCCACCACCACCACTCTCAAGGATTTCAGTTCTGTACAAGGCATCTCCTGTACCCACCACAGGGTATGGGTGTGCTGCTCACCACTACGCTAAGACTGACATCTGCTCCACTTGCTTCTATCTTCCTTCCTTCTTATGCTCTTTTACACACTCACTTGCAGGTCAGCAATACCAGAGGATCTTCAGGAGAACACTCTGGCCCAAACTTTTAAAGTCCCAAGGCCCACACAAACAGGCAACCTTGTCAGAAGCTTCTTCCCTTTTTATTTGGGAAATGCTGTAAGATGGGACATATTTTATTTTCTGGACAAACTAGAGTTTTTGATAGTGCTTGTAGCACTAGGGGCTGTACATTTTTTTTTAAAAATGAGTACAAAGCTGACTTTATATTTTTGGAAAAGACCAGGCTTGGTTTGGATTCCTCCAGCCTGGTGGGCAAGGAAATCAGCTCTTTAGTTTGTACAGTCTCATCACCATGCCTGTACTCAGTAATGTAGCACAAAGAGAGAAGGAAGGAAGGACAGCGACGGCCTCCAGAGAGCAGCATCAGGGCAGCTAAAGCCTGGCTGAACTGAAAGCAAAACCAAAGCGTCACCTCTTCAGAAGTATTTCTCAAGTCCCACCACTGCAAGCAATGCAGGCAGGCACTTGGTCACCAGAAAGTTCAATCCACTGAGGCCCATGCAGCTTTGCAGAGGGCAAAAGCACATTTTGCTGATGACCCTGATTCCAGCCTGTCCCCAACACTGTAGTGCTTCATTCCTGTCCACTGCCCCCATTGTCTGCAAGACGATGCACAGTAAATTGCATAGAATCTAAGAATCCAGACTTCCCCCATACAACTTGAGGCCATTTCCTCTTGTTCTATCACTTGTTACTTGGGAGAAGAGACAGACCCCACACGTTGCTACAATCTCCTTTCAGGTAGCCGTAGAGAGCAATAAGGTCTCCCCTGAGCCTCCTCTTCCCCATGCTAAACAACCCCAGCTCCTTCAGCCGCTTTTCCTACGATTTGTCTTCTAGACCCTTCGTCAGCTTCATTACCTTTCTCTGGACATGCTCCAGCACCCCAATGTCCTTCTTGCAGTGAGGAGCCGAAAACTGGACACAGGATTTGAGGCGCTGCCTCACCAGTGCTGCAGCATACAGGGAGACAATCACTTCCTTAGTCCTGCTGGCCACACTATTTCTGATACAGGTTAGGATGCAGTTGGCCCTCTTGGCCACCTGGGCACACTGCTGGCTCATGTTCAGCAGGCTGTTGACCAGCATCATTACCAACAGGTGTTAAAAATTGTCTGAACAAATAAAACATTAAAAAATGCAAGTGAGAATGCTGCTTGGATGTGGCACACTGCAACAGATCCTTTTTGGCTGGCTTTAGCTGCTGGGGGAGACATAGTGACCAACTGCACCCCAAATGAGCTGAACGGCTGCTCCCTCCTGTCCCAGATACTCCACCAGCATCAAGCTGCTGTGGGCAGGAAGATCTCACAACACAGCTTCCTTCCTTTTTGCACCACAGTCTCGTGAGGAAATCTGCTAGAACAACCTTGGCTTGACATTTATGTTTGAGTACTAGCTGATTACCAGCCTTTTTATCTTCAGGGTTGTCTGTAAGTGGCACACAGCCTCAAGCTCCAACCACCAATGGTGAAGGTTATTACAAGACAACCCTCTGACAGCCCATGACAGCAGGACACGGCAGCTCAGATACGTTGGGTGAACATATCCCCACCTCTTGCATCTTATTTCCAACCTGAGCTCCAAATGGTGTACTGCAGGTGTTGAGAGCTGCTGCTGGCAGAGCAGATGGACAGACTGCCAGGGGTGCTCAGGGTTGATATGCATCAGCAGAGCTGCATGCAGAACAGCCAGGGAACCACACACTGGGCGGAGAGGAGCCTGAGAGGAGCTAAGCCCTGGAAGCCCCTGGCCTAACAGCAGCACACTTCTGGGATCTGCACTTTTTGCCACTGAGAAAAAGATGGAGAAGAGCCAGCACCTGTGGCTGCTCTGCAGACTGCATTGCTCAGCTCAGTTAGGTAAGGAGGCTGGATGGAGGCAGCCTGGCATTTGCAGGGTACAAAGGAAAGGAAGTACTGCTGTGTACACTAGGATATCAAATCTACTTATGAGCAGATATGCACTACCATTTCAATCTCCTCCTGTGAATAAGGAAAGAGACAGCAGCTCAGGTCTGCTCATGATTTTCAATCAGAGCTCTTGGGAGGTGGTTTTTTTTTTGGATAACCAGAGCCCTGAAAGTCTCCTACACTCCCAGCCTGGTCTCAGTGGGCAGACACACTGCTGAAGCAGGAACATGTCCTCGCAGGGTCTAAATGCCCTTGGAAAGTACAGCAGGGATTGAAGAGGAAAAACTCGCATCTTGTAACTTCAGTGGACACGGAGCTCATGGATCAGCTGATTCAGAGACATCTCTCCAGACATCCAGCAGCCATCCCTCATGTGGTGGTGGTAGTTCTAAAATCAGACAGGCTGACTCCCAGGGCTAAACACGCAGTGTCCATCATGGTATAACTTCTTGCCCCCATCAGGAGGAGCACCTGGATATTCAGCTCCATTATTCTGCTTTGCTTCACTAGCCTCAAGCAAACTCCCATATACTAAACTGAACAGGCCCTCTGTGCCCTTAGGTACACAGAGCGATCTTGTGCCATAAGCCCGCTTGGCCCTTTCTCCACATTATTATTCCCTCTGTCCCTCTAGCAACCTGGTCTATTCCTGCCAGTGCCCAGAAGCAAGAGAGATCTCAGGTTACCTTCATACAGTGGCATATCTGGCACCTGTCCCCTGGCACCAAAGGTGACAAGAGGACCCTACTGCAGGACACTGCTGGCAGCAAACACACAAGTCTTGAGTCATAGAGAAGCCTGGATATGAAAAACACCATTAGCTCCTCCTGACCTTTCAGCAAATCTCCAGTTAGTCGACTGGAAAGCATTTTTTCCAACCACGGGACTACAAGGAAAACGAGTCAGAGTGCTTTGCCCTGTTCCATGACGAGCACCTGTCCTGATGGCAGCTGGTTGGGTTCCTGCATCCTGGCTTGCTGTGGGTGCTGGGGACCTGCTGTGGCACTGGAGCTGGCAGCATGTGTGCAGGAGCCCGTTTCAGTTTACAAGCTGTCTTCACCTGTCAAGGACACTTGACTTGTACAGATCAACCATAAGGAAAGTATAACTGTTATTATTAGCCACCCCTGCATGACAGCCAGATCCCCTGGGCTTCTGCCTCTCTGTCTCCTCCCTGCTAGGACATCAGAGGGACTGAGGGACAAGAGCCTGGGAGCCCATCCAGAGAGCTGCTGCTCATCCCCACCCCATCCCCACCCACCACTTGCCTTCAGCCTCGGTTTCTATCACAAGCTTGTGCAGCCCACATCCCCCTTTCAGTGCTCTGATATTCAATCTTCCCATGTACGTTGCTGTCCTCATACCACCCTTCCTGAGATCCCGTCCCTGCTCTCCCATGCTGCTTCCCACGTATCAGTCACCAGCCTCTCCCCTTAGGGCTCCCTGGCCAACCCTCTCTGAAGGGCCACAAAGAGTAACCTGCACAGATGAGGTCTGCTGAGGAAGGTGCCCCCGTGCCAGACATGGAAGAGAAAACACTGGACAAGACATAGTGTAACCTTCAGGCTTTTGTTGCAGCAATCAGCAAGCTCCCAAACTGTGCAGTTTGTTTCTACTCAGAATTTCCATTCCAGCTGTCATCTCTCCTACCATCATGCAAATAAAAGAGTCAGGAACTCCCCCATGTTGGGTCCAGCAGGAGCAAGGAGATGGGGCTCCCCCCAGCACAGGGGCAGGGAAGCTCCATCCAAACCATGAGCCTTTCAAAGTGTCACAAGGGGTGAGCTATGGGCTATGCTCAACTGTTTGGGGATTCATACATTTGATCTACTGCAACAAGTGCCATCACCTATAGGGGCCACAGCACCTCACTCCCAGGCTTCTGAGCTGCAGGAGCATGGCATTCCCAGGGCAAACCATGGCTAAGGACATCCTTGGTTGCGCTGTCACCCTTCAGGGGAAGAGATTACTGCTACAACTTTAAGGCTGCCCCTCCAGGCTGCAGAAGCCCATTTTTGGTCCTAGCAGGGCACTCAGAGGGGAACAGGTCTCCACCTATCTCTCAGTGAGCCCTGGGTTTGTTCAAGACAAATTCAGACCTCTCTTCTAGTGAGAAAGCAAGGAAAGTGCTTAGAAACCAGCTGGTGGTCAGATGCATGCAGCTGCAGAGAACCTCCTCCCAGTCCTGAGGTCCTTGGGGTCTCTGCATTGCAAGGGCTACTGGGCATGGACAGCGAGAGCAAGGCACCCCTGGCAATACCTAAGCAAGTCTGCTAACTTGTTCAGAAGCCTGCCAGTGTTACTGGGCACTCTGGCTGACCATCCTGGAGGCCCTGGGACAGCACTGCTTCACAAGGGATGAGCAGCTACATCAATTTGGCCTCTGCACCCATCTTGTGTGTGGCTCAGCAAGAGCATAACTCACAGCCTCCTGCTCTCACACATAGACACCTCTGTTCACAGTGTCACAGCACTGCCAGCACTGTGGACCTGACACAAATATCCTATCACCCCAGACATGAAAGACTAACAGGATACCTGCACAAGATGACCAGAAGCAAAACCTGTCCACAGGCTTTATTTCGGGTGACAGAAACTTCACAGTACACCTCAGCATCACCATTTCAGCATCACTTCTGATTGCTGGTGCCCTGGGCAGATCACCATGCAGTTCACACCAGAGGTGAGACACAGGCACTAACCCCACACCATTTTCGGGTATCCACAGTCAGTCAGAAGCTGGGGACACACGGAGGAGATGCAGCCACTAAGCTTCCTTCTTTGAACTAGCAAGGCAGGGGGACGGATAAAGCACTGGGGACCAGCAGCTGCCTTGCAGGGGGATTGTAGCATGGTAAAGAAATGAAACACCACAGCTTTGCGGTTTGCCATGGAAGGCTTCTCCAAGTGGCAAAGCCAGGTGGAAGACCACTGCCTGGCCCTGCCTCAATCAATGCAAGGCAAAAGCCATCTCACCTTCATGCCTGGCCCTTTGAAAGACAGTGTTCTCAAGTTTGGTTTTCTGGGAAGAGTATGGGCTGGGAGCAAAATGGTCTGAGACTTTTTTTACAGTTACTAGCATTATCCCAACATCCTTGTGGCAACTCCATCCTGCCTCATCCTAAACTCTGTATGATGCTCTGGTGCCACCTCCCCTTCACCACCTTCTCAGGGCAAACCTGAGATGTCCTTTATAGTATATCTGCCAGACTAGCTCAGATCCTCTACTTACGCTTCATAAAGTCAAGAGTTTGCCAGTCCTAGGGTTCAGAGTAACGTGACTTCTTTCCCAAAATCCACGGAAGACAGTATTTTGTCTTGATTTAAATCAAAGCCATTCCCTTTGAGTCTCCTGGGCTGATTCTGGGCATTCATATTCTTGACAACTTTCCACCACCACAATGTTATGAAGTTTATATGCCACTACAGTAAATAATCTGCCTCCTGGCAATCAAAAAACCTGACAGCACTGATATAAACAATCTGTTGCTGCATTTGGCTAAAGAGCCAAACAGCAAGACTGATAGCCTCGAGCTGTGAATTAACCAGGAATAAACGCAGAGGATGAGCCACTGCTATCAGTGATGCAGGGGTCGACGGAGAGGCCAGCCATGCAGTTTCTATTTTGGTCCCATCAGCAGGACCAACAATGCAGGCTGGGAAGGACTTGGAGTCACTTTCTTCTCTCTCTCTCTCTCTGAGCTCCCTTTCCAAAGTGACATGCACAAAGTAAATCAGCGAGGGGGGGCTTAGCAGGATGTCCTGGTGGTTTGGGTGCCCAGCTTGTGGTTTCTTTTGCAGATTCCCATTATTGTCCCCAGTGCTGGTCACTTCCTTCAGTATGCACAGCTTTGTGCCTCACAAGGCAGGACATGCTACTTAAAGGGTGGCCAGTCCCACGGCCCAGCTGTCTGATCCAGGCCCCTTCCCATCCCCCACCCAGCACAAACAAAAGTAGAAAACGAGGGGACGAGAAAGAAGAGGAGAAGAGAAGGGGAGAGCATGGGGAGAAGCCCCTGTGACCTGATCCGGAGCGGTGCAGGGGTCCTGCAGGTGCCGAGCGGGTGGCGGTGGCCGCGCAGCAGCTGTGGGCCAGCCCTCCCCTACCGGGCCAGCCCTCCCCTACCAAGTCCTAGTTTGGAGAGCGAGTGCTTGGCTTCTCCCTCCGCTCCTCCCCGTGCTGCAAACCCTGACAGCGCTCGTTAAAATAACCAACTGCACTTCCTCTCAGAGCAGCCCCAAGGCCGGCTCGCCCCTGGTCGCAGGCGCGGCCACCAAAGGGGGGTCAAAAAGAGGGGTCCCTCTGGTGCCCAGCTGCCCTCCAAATACCCAGCTGTGGCTCGAGGATGGCACTGCTTCCCTGGGAGCGGCAGGAGGACAAGGGGAAGAACGCGCCTAAGAGGCGATTCTCTCCCGCCTCCTTGGGACCTGGATAAAGGGGTTTGCACAGCTGATGAGATCAAAGCCGCCTGCCATGGAGAACCTGCCTTCGTGCACAGGAGGTAACTTGCTCCTGAGTTATAGACAGTCTTTGCTCCAGGCAGGCTCCACAGACGTCTCAGGAGCTTTCTGTCTTCCCTTGTTGCTAAAACTCTCCATGGGACCCTCTTGTAGCCAGGCTGGGGACTTCCCCATCATGCTTCACCACTCTCCAGGTCCCCCAGTTGTCCCTAGGGACCTGCTCCCAGCCAAACACAACCCAGCTCCCTTTTGGGGCCACAAAACCCACGTCCGCTTTGGTCTTTGTAGAGAGGGGAGGGAGGGTCATGCCACAGGCCAGCTCACTCCAGGACGCGTCATCAACTATTGTTATTTCGGTCACTTACCCGGTGATGGGAACCGATAGACAGACACACACACACACACACACACACACGGCTGTAGTGAGTGAGTCAGCCTGAGTGGCTGCAGCTCGGACCTCGTCCTTTCACACCCCCTCCCGCCTGTTCCTTTCCCTTGCCTACATGTCATGGCTAAAATTAGGCAGGGAGCTCTTCTCCTCTGTGTGTAGGAACGTGCATGTATTTGGACCGTGCCCAGTGCTCCTTGGGGCCTGGAGAGAGACTACAGTAACAGGATCATAACAAAACGTCATGGAGGCTGCAGCCTGTGTGCCAAAGGCGGCCAGCTGCCTTCCCTGATGGGTGTCTTGAAAGCAGTTCACAGGAAACCATTAACCAGAGGAGAGCCAGGCCTGAAGGCTGAGCTACCACCACTGCTGCCACCTCTATCACAGCAGAAGGAGTGAGTAGCCTTTGCAAAGCAGGGGGAGACAGGGGTAGGAGAGGACACGTGAGCACCACCAAAGCTGCTGTGGGGATTGCATTCAGCCCTTTTCTCACAACGCCAGAGGGGAAAGGGAGCTGGAGATACCCAGGGCAGGCAGGAGATGTTCGCGCCTGCTCAGTCCTCTCTCCCCTCAAACCTGGCAGCTGATGAACGATGGAGGGCCCTTTCCCTGCACAGGGTATCTACACATCCTTTGGACTTTCCTTCCCACTTCCAGGAAAGAGCCAGCTGCCACTAGCAGTCAAGCAGGTCCCAGCATCCTTGCAGCCTCAGGGTGGCCACGTTGCCAGCTGCAGAAGGGCCCCTAGGAACAGTCCCCTGTCCATCACTAAGACCCATTGACTGGGACTGCCAGGATGTTCTATCAAAGGGGAAATAAAAAATGTGCTATAACTAATCAATCATTCAGAACAAAGTAGCCTGGTAAGAGATATGTGCAGTTCCTCCCCGGCCCCCTCTCCAGCCAAGGAAGGTAACAGAATCACAGAATGGTGTGGGTTGGAAGAAAGTTTAAAGAGCATCTTGTTCCAACCTCCTGCCACAGGCAAGGACACATTCCACTAGACCAGGTTGCTCAAACTCCATCCAACCTGGTCTTGAACAATTCCAGGGAGGGTTCAAGCTTCCAGCTTGTCTCCAATTGCCCTGTACTCATCCTGCTCTCCCTGTTCCCCAGGGTCTATGCACAGTAGACACCCCTGCTGACATCACCTGCTGCTCCTCACCCCCACCACAGTCCTACCTCCTTCCTGGGCTGGCAGGATCTGGACATGCAAATGTCAGAAACAGCCTGGAGGGGTGACAAAGGAGGATTCCAGCTGGCCCCAAAATCCCTTCCCAGTCAACCAGACCAGCAAAAGACCAGGTCACTAATTCTCCAAGTCCCTTTCCCTAGAGGCAGCGGGAGTAGAAAGCCTAAGAGCCCATTCCTCAAGCCAGTAAACCTTCTTGTTGCCATTCTCCTCCTTCCCCCATGACTTACTTAAGCCCTCAGCCTGTAAACATGCACATGGGAGAATGGGTCATGATGGAGACCTTTGGCTCCCTGTGTTGCTGTCACAGGTTTCAGTCTGCTGTGTTCAAGCAGAAACCACTGCTCTTAGCTGAGAGGCTCCCCAGGCCCACGCAGCCCTGAGCAAGACTTTCCAAGTGAGGAGACCCTGGTCCCACGCACTTGAAACCACACCACAAGTGGCAGCCCCTGCAGGTGTTTGGAAGGGGCAAAACTGCTCAGCATCCCTGAGAAACCTGGTCCCCAGTGACCTCTCCACACCACAAAGCCTGAGACAAGAAAGACACCTCCCAAGCCTTCATTGTGACCCCGTGACTAAGCAAAGTACATGCTGATTTGCCACACAAATGGCATTTGTTGGTTTAACTGTGAACTTGTTACTGATATCAAGTCTAACCTTTAGTTTCACTTTTTCACCTTGTGGCAGTGACTGTCTTTTATTCTGCACCTCACATCAAAACTAAGCACCTCATATAAAAATTAAAGTAATTCCTTTTAACAACGTTAAATCTATCTTTTTTTGGTTTCGCTGAATGTCAGCTTCTCTCTCTGCAACAAATGAGAGGGCAGGAGGAAAAGCTGATTTTTTTTCTCCTCCACCCTTTTTTTTCTACATGCCCTCAGCATATCTGCTCTTACGTGCTTTGTTTTCTTCTCTCACCTTAATATCCCCACATCTGTCAGCTTCTGCAGCAACCATTGTCCTTCAAAGAGGAGATCCCAGGCAAATAGGTGATGCTGGTGCAGAAAGTAGACCACTGTCCTCCTCCTGGAATGGACTAACACTTCAGCATAGACCTTTAACACAGGGCTGCCTTGCTTTGCTCCCTGAGTTTCTCTGCTCCTCCTCCCACACCCACAGAGCAGCACCGAGTGCTCTGCAGACCTCCAGTGTTGGGGGAAGCAACCCAGGCTTCAGGTGCAGAGGTTGTGTGGTTGCTGCTGTGTGACTCTGAGTGCTACCAGGACACACCAGCCCGTGCAGCGGGGAGCTGGCTAACATCTGCCTTGGCTGGAGGCTTGCCTCTGAGCATCAGCCAGCCCGTGGCAGCAGCGGACCACTTTAAGCCATCAAGCTCACCAGCCACTTCAGCCATGGCAGCACAAAAAAAACTCCGCACAGATGCTTTGCCAAGCCCTTCCTTGCAGAAGAGAGGAAAGCAAAACCAGGAGCAATGAGTCAAGTGACCCTGCAGAGGGGACACGTCACAACACCCAGCTGAAGCCAGTTACAGGGAAAGGGCTAGAGTTGCACAGCAGAGCAACAAAGAGCTCTGAAGACCGACCCTGCCCTCTGGTGTTCAACCCAAGGCTCTTTGAACCTCTCCGAAACCCCTCCTCCTCCCCTCTGCAGAGCACTAACTGGCCACGCTGCCTCTAGCTCCCAACACCTCCAACCACTCCCAAGCAGCCCTGAGACACAAGTCTTTTGTGTCTACAAGGTCAGAGACACAAACTGGAGACCAAGTAGCAAAGTCAGAAAGGCCCAGGATGCCATGCAGACAGGGTGATACTCAGAGAAACCGTATAGCAGAAGCCACGAAGCAGCAGTCCTCACTGACAATCTTCTACTGCAGTACTTGCACATGTGCGGCCAAATCCTGACCAGGCTGATGTGCTGCTCTGCAAAGACCATGGTGTAGGGAGCCCAGGAATGGATGTGGGACTTGTCTCTACTTGCTGATCTCCTCGGGAGCACGTGTGAGTGAGGTGTTGGTTAGTCCAGGAATTGGCTCCCATGCAGCAACTACATTCCAACAATGGTGATTGTCTCCCAGGCCGTGATTTTCCACCATTTCTAGCAGTCACAGTCCTACCAAACTTCAGGCTGCTTCAGCCATTTTACTAAACCAGCCTCAGTGCTGTCACCTTAGGTCTTCCAAGCAATCAGCATGCACTGTGCATAGGTGCTCACGCCCACAATGGTTAGGACATAGAGGAGGAAGACCTCAACTGACCTTCAATCCAAACACCAGCAAAACAGGAGCTGAAATGTTAATCAATGAAAGTCCAGCCATGAGCTGCCCTTTAGAACACGGTTAGTGACACAGGCAGCAGGCAGGCAGCCTGGCTTTCAGTGGCCTTGGTTAGTACAGACACAAGAAGGTGAGGTAGGGTGAGACGGGGGTGGCAGCGAGGAAAGCTCTTGAGAAGAAACACTGTGGCAGCTGCTGGGACTGCACAGCCTGTGGCAGCTGTTGGGACTGCACAGCCTGTGCAAGCCAATAAAAATATCACATACTTATATACTGCTGGCCAGTGCTTTATCCTCCTGGATCCCCATCAGGCGGGCTGGCTGCCCTGAAGACAAGGGAAGACACCTTTGTGGGGCAAGTGGAGTCTGGGGACACAAAGAGTAAGCACTCCCCAGGAACATGCCTGGCTACCTGGCACACAGCACTATCCTCCCTCTCCACAGTTTTGCTGCCCCAGTGTCATCCCCCCACCACACATGCTCTCCCCTTGCCTCGGCATTTGCAGATCCCAGGGGCTCCAATGGCACTTGTGCCATCATCCCTGCTGTCAGCCATAGAGGTCAATGCAGGCAACGTGCCCATGGAGCTGGAGTCAGCAAGGACATTTCTCCTTTATGAGCCAGTCACCAAACATCAAGCATTACACTCCTGCTTCTGGGATACTAACTCAGTTCAGAGTTCCTCCGGGAGTAACCTCTAGCCCAAGCCAGCTGGCTGCAAGAGGGCACACGACTGAGGGACCAGGGCTAGGTTGGCACAGAGAGGAAGCCCTCCTTCCCTTCCTCATCCCCTTTGCTGGCCTGGCTCCTGGCAGCCTTCATTCACCTCAACCGCTGGGTCCAGGCATGTATTTGAATTTCAAATAAATCATGAAGGTACTCTCCAAGCCTTGCACAGAGAAGCATTGTTTGGGCAGGGCAGAGCAGCTCACCTGCCCTCAACCCTCTGGCTAGGCACAGGCACCAAGCCCTAGGAGCCCTGACCCACCACCAGCCAGGGGCTGGGGAGCAAAGCTCTTAGTGACCCAGTGCAGATGGAAAGCATTTTTTTGAGACCTCTCTGATACCTGCCCCCACCACATCTGGTTCCTCGCTTGTTCATGCAACAAGAAAACCTGTGGGTGTGTAACATTGCTTGAGCCCAGGTGGGGGATCCTCACCAGCAGCCTGTGCTGGAGCATCTCCTGGCCCTACGCCAAGCTGTAACGCTGCTGGGAGCCGCACTGGGGAGCGAGGTACCTCCTTCCATGCACCCTGGCAGCTCTCAAGGGACAGGAGCCCCGTAGCTTCTTAATCCTGCCATCTGCCAGCCTCCAATGGGTGCAAAATCCCTGCAGAAAACACTCCTCCCCCTCACCCCCGCCACATTTCAGCAGCAGTAGCTGCCATGCGCCTGCTGTCAAGAGTGCGCCACACCATATTCCCTTGTGTGGTGACCTCAGGCTTGGGCAGTAAGAGGCTTAGCGCTGGATCTGAGAGGCTCCTGGCCAGGGCCAGGGTGTCAAGGCAGGACAAGATACAAATAATCTGACTGAGTGGGAACTTTCCCATGGAGGGGTGAGCACATGGCTGGCTGCATGGCCCCCTGTTCCCTCTCTGGGATGGCTACAGGCCATGCCTGGAGGCTGGGAGCTCAGGAGGAGACTGAGATGTCTTAGGTACTTCTGCTCTGTGACTCTCTATCCTCGTCCTGTTGTTAAGTCCTGCCCTAGAGTGGAGGTGGGACCCTCCACAGCCAGGGGGGAGCAGACAGCAAGGAGTTCCCCTGCTCTCTGGCTCCAGATCCACACCTGAGCTGCAAACAGCAAGCGAGGGGTGGACTGTTCCGGCACCCACATTTCCTGTGGAAGCCAAGCTGCATCCAAATGAGAGGAAAACGTTCTGCAAGAAGGCTCTGTGTTAGTTGCCCTAACTTCCTGGACCAGCCAGTCAGTGGGACATGTGACTCTCCACAAAGCCATAGCATGTGTCGGAGCCATGGCTGTTTCAGCCCCGCAAAGAGCTAAGATGCAGCTGGCAAACAGGGAAAGGGAGATGGTGTGAGCAGAGTGATGAAAAGTGTGAACACCAAGCTCTTTCCTATTGGCTTTGGGTGGGATTTTCATGCCTCTCTGGCTGGGTGCCTCTCCGTGGGGCTGGGACTACAGCCTGCCACGAGCTGGCATCCTGCAGTACTGCCAGGGCAGCCCTCCCAGAGCAGGGTTTCCCACACCAGTGTCACGTAACTACCACCCCGTACCCACATCTTGGGCAGCAACCCCCAGTCTCCCCAGAGACAGGTCCCCAGCTCTCACAGCTGGGCAGAGCTTCTCCAAGATGGGGCATGCTTAGCTCATTTCCCCAGGCCCTGAGCCACTGGGAAGGGCTGACAGCCATGAGATGGGCAAAGCTCAGGCAGGCAGTTTCCAGGTGTGGGAGCAATGGTCACAGGTAGAAACTGGAACTGGCAGTCTAACCCAGACAGCACAACCTGCCTGGCAGGCAGGGCTGAGACAGGAGGCCCATTAACTCTTACTGTCTGGGACAGCAAGGACTGGGAAGAGATCCTCTCAGTTCCTCATCCTGGCACAATAAGGAAGAGTTTCTTCTGGGGGAAGACATCACAGTTAAATACAAAACTAACACCCTCAGGCATCAACCCCTAAACCAAAGGCAGCAGGAGAATAGTACCGTGTCTAACTCACATCCAGTGTGGACAGGAGGACTCCATCCCCACTGGGCACTGGCCTGGCCAGCGCAGCTTCCTTGCTTGTCTTGGCAGAGCTTCACCCTCCACTTGGTGTCCTGGTGGGAAGGAGAAGAAAGCCTCCCAACTCTCAGAGAGATTGCAGCTGCTGCCAGGTCTGCAAGTTGCACCAGAAACACAGGCTATTACTTTTGTAATACTGGAGAGCTGGTCCAGGGAAAGCTCTCAAATTCAGGATTGCAAAGACAAAGCCACTTATTCCTCCAGAGCCTGGTGCCAGCTCAAGAACTAGCAGGACAGGTTTCCCCTATTTCTCCATCTTCTCCATGACCCCGAGTCAGACCTGCACCAGAGTCCCTACCTCTAAATGTCTCCAGCAGAAGCCATTCACCTCCTGCCAGCCCTCATCTCTTCCAAAAAAGACTGTTTATGGGCCCAAGGCTCAAGGGTCCTCAGCCTGCAGCCCTAGCTCTGCTCTTGAGCTCAGCATCTCAAAGTCAGCATTGGTTTAAAGAACCAGCAAGCAAGCGAACGAGTGGCTGAGAGATAACTCAGGAGCTTCAGCTCACAGACTCACCTGAGCTCCACCACGACCAGAGCTGCAAGTTCAATTTAAAGGCTTTGCCAAGTCTCTGGGAAGACTGCCTGCTCCCCAGGCACGGCATGATGATGAGTGAAAGAAATCCTACACTGTACCTCCCACCACCTGCCAGAGTTCAGGCTGCCTTTCATGACAGCATCGCCCCCATAGCAGTGGGCTGGCCTCCCCTTACGAGCATCTCCTTAGTCTCCAAGGGGACCCACACAAGCAAACAGCTCCCAGACTCTCCCTGCTTGCACTACTCATGGCTTTGCCTCTCCTCTCTCAACACTGTCTCCTTGCAAAGACCTGTACCCGCTTCCCAGTGGCTGACTCTCTTCCCACTGTTTTCGCTCAAAGTAGGAGAGAGGTCCATCATCCTCCCTCCTCTCAGCCCCTTGAGGAGATTACCGGGTTTCCTGGAAAGGATGGTCCAACTCCTAAGAAGATTAAGTGGAAGGTGTCCCTGCCTATGGTGGGGGGGTTGGAACTGGATGATCTTAAAAATCCCTTTCAACCTAAACCATTCTATGATTCTATGATTAAAGGTCCTGACACCTTCTCCAGCACAGGCACATGTCACTGTGGCAGCCCCTGCTCTGATCTTGGGAGTGCAGCAGAGCTGCCAGTGGTTGCCAGAAACTGGTGAGACAAGGCAGGTGGCAGGCATGGACCACAGCAGGGAGGATCTGAGTCTCTGGAAGCAGCCAGACCCACCACACTCTGATCCTTCCCTGCCCTATCCCACAGCCCCACCATGAGCTGGCAGCTGCCCCAGCCTGACTCTGCTGGGAGGCTGCATTGGCTGCCAACAGGCACAGCTGCTCAGGGTGCCTAGTGCTTTACTTTTTTCCCCCAGTGAGATAAAAAGTCCCTGAGTTGCCCCACAGGAGGTCAGGCCCTGAGCAGAGATCACAGAGCAAACACGGCAGCGGAAACAACTCTCCCAGCACATCCCATCTGCCCTGCAAACAAGCCCAAGTGTCACTGCAGGAGACAGCTGGGGATTCCCAGAGGTGACACTGGCCTGGGCCCAACTAAATGCTACCCAACACCTGTGAACAGGACGGGGAGCAGAGGCTGGAGGGTTTCAGAACTAGAGACAAAATCTGCATGCATGGAGGAGGAGTAGGAAGATGATTGCTCAACAGCTAGCTGGCAGCAAGGTAAGTTGTGAAAAAGCCTATCCCGAAGGAAGCACTGCTCTCAGCCTGTCAGCCTGCAGAGCACAAACTTCAGGACTCTCACCATGTCTGGTCTTCGCCCAGGGCACCTGGTGCTTACCCCACTGCACAGTCCCTCTACTGCACCTGCACAGAGGAAAGCAAGCCCACAGGCCAGGAAGTTTGAGGGTACCCCCACATGGCAGGGATGGGGAAGGCTGCACTGCTGTCCCAGTGGCACATCATCCCCAGCTTTCACACAGGCGCAAGCATCAAGCTGCGAAAAAGACAGCGACGAGCAACGCCCCAGAAACACGTAGGCGGGTGCTCGGCTCAGTTTCTTGAGTGCCGTTTACCCACAGGCTGTGCCACCCACAGACCTTCCCTGGGGCAGTGGCAGGCACCCCCAAGCTCACGTGCAGGCTCCAGCACCAAGTCTGCCAATGGGCCACAGCCAAAATCTTGGTCCCCTGCTCCCTGCTGGACAACCATCTGCCAATTTGTCCCACTGGTGGCTACACTCCCTGCTTATGCTGTCACATCAGACCCAGCCATTACACATACCTCCTTTGAAGGGAAATGTGTTACAGACCCTGAAGCCCACAGGAAAGACCCATTTCAGCATCCTACCTCTCCGGGATGGGGGAGAGCAAGAAACAGGTTTTGTTCCCAGTACTCACACTCCTTCCCCAGTTCCCCCCTGGAAAGGGTAAACTGTGCTGTTCACTCACAGCACAAGAAATGGGGCACCTAGAAAGGCAATTTAATCCTAACCACCTATTATCTGATCAGCCTCAATCTCTTTATCAGCCCAATTAAAAGAATTACCCATCCATGGCCCGGATGCATGTATTGTGCACTTGTCTCTGTCGGCTCTAGAGCCAATTACTCCACCCTCCTGTAAGGCAATTACAAGGTACAGAAATAAGCCTTCTTGCAAAAGGCTTGCAAAAGTACCACCAGAGGCCAGAGCCTGGGGGCTCACTCCTCTGTTGCTTCAAATCTCCTCAGGGCTCATCTGCCCTCGGGACAAGACAGGCTCTCTTGCCATTTTGTGGACCCCTGCCCCCCCAGCCATGCCTCCCAGTGTCGCTGCAGGCAGAGCTCAGTAGTGCATGCCCACCTCAGGAGACTTCTCTCCTTGAAGCCAGCGCTCTCCAGAGACCCATCACTGCCAGGGAGCAAGCTCCTGCCCATTGCCAAAGCTTCCTCTAGACCCAGCTACATATACTCTAGGTAAAGCTCAGAATGGAAAGGGGTGCAAAATTCCTCACTAGTGGCTGTTGGAAAACATTTGGGGGTTAGGGGCTGGTTGTACTTCTTGACAAAAGAAAGTGCAGCACAGCCTTCCCCACTAATTCCCTCAGAGGAGGTGAAGAAACTTCAAGGCATCGTCTGCTCCAACGCTCAGGTGGGCATGAATTTAGTGGCGTGCAGCCAATTATCCTGCATGAGTTCCCATCGAGTCTACCTCCCACAGGCATGCGTGGGAGCCCCTTCAATCTCAGAGGTCCGTGAGAATCTCTCCTCCCTACCCTGCAGGTCCAGGTGCTACATTCATCACCCTGAGCCAGGAGGAACTGGGTCCCTCGATCAGCAGTAGAAAAGCAAGAGAAGTATCACCAAACAACCCAATGGGCATTTCCAGCCATCTTGGAGGGCCTGCTGCCTTCTCCAGCTCAGCACCTCCTGCCTGCCCCACTTTGTTTCTCCCCCATGTGTCCACACTGCCAAAGGTTGTTCACATGTGGAGAACTTCCCCTCAGCTCTGATATACATGGTAATGGCAGCCTGAACCCCTGGGAGTCAGAAAGAGATGCCATGCAGTATTGGGGACAGGCCAGAGACTGACAGGAGCTCAAGGAAGCCACTGCCGATAGCTTTGAAAACAGTTTAGAGAACACTGCTCTGTGGCAGAGTGACCTTGCAAGCCATCCACTCCCAGTTCCAGCATGGTTGTGGAGGTTGAAATTGGGGCCTTTCCCCTCCATTCAGCACCTGTGACAACACTCAAGTGCACTGGATCCTGCTTCAGCTGTTCTGGCAAGTTTGTCACAGGGCCACCAAGATGGCTCGAGGCAGGAGTTAACAGATACAAAGAGAAGATGAAACAATGGGGGCGGTTTGGCCTGCAGAAGAGAAGTTCAAGGGGGAATATTAATACCATTTTCAGCAACCTAATGGAAAGATACAGAGAAGACTGAGCCAGATGCTGCCCAGAGGTGAACAGTGACAACCTGAGAGAGAAGAGACACAGGCTGTAACAAGGGAAACTTGAATATTTACCAGAGGAAAAAAATTCCCAAGGAGCTGAACTATGGGAGCAGGTGTCCCACAGAAGCTGTGCTCTCTCCACGCTGGCGACACTCATAACTCAAGATCAGCAGCCTGATCAAATATGACCCTGCTTCGAGGCGGCAGGGTAGACCAGGTGATCTCCAGAGGTCCCTTCAGACCTCAGTTATTCAGTGTTTTCACAGATTGGCAGGGGCACCCCTTCGCTTACACGGTCCAAGAATCCCCCAAATCCCATGAGGCCAACACTGAGGCTAAGGGAGGCGCATGGAGCCCAGCTGGCTCTGGGAAGGAAGCACGGGAAGCCGGGATCCCAGCCGGCAGCACGGGACCAGCACAGCCGTCGCGCGGCGCGGCAGGACTGCCAGTCAGGCGAAACACGGGACGGGCGCGCGGGGATGGAGACAGGCGGGTCTGGGCGAGGGGAAGCGAATCACGCGGAGATGAGGCTCCGACTCCATGGGGAGGACAGCGAGCGCAGCGAGGGGGATGCTCCCCAACTTCTCACTGCTCGTGCCAAGAGCTCGAAAGGAGGAAAACGCAACCTCGTCCCGCTCCATCCCCACACCGTGCGGCGCATCCCCCGCGTGCGCTCGGCCGGGCCTGGTGCAGTCCGGCGGCGGGAGGCTCTCCGGGAGCCGCTGCTCCGCCGCCTCCGTTCCGGATGCTCCAGCCGCCCGCAGCCAGCCCTTGCCCGGGAGCTTGGCCCTCTCCGGCCCCGCTCCGCCGCCAGGTGCCAGGGCGCGGGGTAGGCGCCACCCGGAGCCCGCCCGCCCGGCGGCACCCACGGTCCCCCCGCTCGCACCGCCCGGTGCTCACCTGCGTCCGAAGAGCCTGAGGCCAGTGAAGCGCTTGTTGCTGTGCCGGCGGCTCAGCGGAGCCGGCGGCGGCCCCCACTCGGGCTCGGCGCCGCCCGACGCTCCGGAGGAGGTGGCTGTAGCGGTGGCGGCGGCAGCGGTCTCGGAGGAGGCGACGGCGGAGGGCGAACCGCCGGGCGGCGGGGACCGAGCCGCCTCCATGGCCGGGCTCAGGGCTCGGCGCCGCCGCTACCGCGGTGCCGCGCTAGGGGAGGGCAGCGGGGGCGGGCGGGGGGCGCGGCCGGCCCGGCTCCCGCCCCGCCGGGGCCGCGGAGGGCGGCCGGGCAGGAAGTGCCGCCGCGCACCGGCGGTCGCGCCGTCAGCGCCGCCTGCCGGGAGCGGGACTGACGGCGGGGTCCGTCCCTGTGGCTCCGCGCCCGGCGCCGCCAGCTCAGGAAGCCGCGTGTCGGCCCCGCCGCCGCCCCGCGCTCGGGAAAAGGCTTGGCGGCGGGAGCGGAGCCTCCCTCCGTCTCCGCCTCCCATTGTTCACCACCGGACGGGGGGACGGAGTCAACAGCCCCGCCACCGCCCTCTCCGGGGACCGGGAGCCACCGCCGGCCTCGCTCTTACTCAGCCCGGCGAGTGCCTGCCCCTCTTCTCCCTGAGTCCAGGGGCACCTTGGCCATCCAGCCGCCGCCTCGGTGGGCAGGGGCTGGCCTGCTCTACGTGGCTGTCAGTCTAGGCAAGGAGCGGCTCTCCCAGCCCTCCTTTGCATGGAAAATGTGCTGGCCGCAATGGCAGCTTCACCGCTTCCCAGGGGTGTGGAGCCAGACTGAAAGCCAGGGCTACGGGAGCTGCCTGGGCAAGGCCCCGTCTGCCTGCCACACGGTGCTTCTGCTGACCATTAGTACCCTGGGGCAGGTCCCGCTGGAAACTTCGAGCACCAGCCGTTCCCAGAAGGGCTGGTGGGGATGGGGACACACTTTCCAGCTCCCCAGGAGCGTGACGGCCCAAGCAAAGTCCCACTGGCCCAGTGTGCTCACAGACTGGGCGTCAAAAGCACCCGCACAGCTCTCCAGCATCCTGACTGGGAGGTTGTGCTGCGCAAGCCCAGCAATAGCACTAGGAGAGGAGGAGGGGATTGCTGGTGAGGCACCAGGCAAGTACGGGAAGCCTTTCCCCCAACCCCTGAAGCACGGGCTGTCAGCACCAGCCACAGCACCTCAGTCCCCCAAGAGTAAGAGGAAGATGGTAGATCCCAGCTCGGTGGGTACCTCGTATCTACGTCCCCCGGAGGGCTCTGGGGAACGTCCCAGGAGCGATGCCGCCACATCTGCCGCACCACGAGCTGATGCGCTCAGCCAGCCCGGGGTTCACTCTCGCTCTTCCTCCCTCGGCAGCTGCTTTCCGGAGTCATCCTGAGGGCAGGTCCCTGGCTGTGCTCCGCCACGGCCGCCTGCCTGGGGCCTCGGCTTTGTTTGCACCCTCCACCTGGTTCCTCTCTCTGCACTTCCTGGAAGTGTGAGGGCGGCTGTCATTGCAGCCGACTGCGCTGCACTCTTCCCACGGCGCCGGCCACCTCCTCTGCTGGGTCCTCTCCAGTGAAGCCTTTCGCGCACCCTCAGCAAGCAGGAGCATGCCCTGGCACGCCAGGCTGCGTGCCGAGGAGCTGCGCCTCCCTTGCTGGGTGGCTCTTTGAATGCCCCCATACTTGAGACAGCCTGCTCTCCCAAAGCTGCACCAGCACCACCATGCAAACTGGGCCATGGCAGTGACAAGTCCTCCGGCCACCCACCCTGTGCCATGCACAACCCTTCACGGCACCACAGCACTCACAACCCCTAGGTGTGTGCATCCTCTCTGTGCGGCGGGTCTGAAAACACCCTCCAACCATGAGCGTCGGCTTACTTTGCACTGGAGTTTGTTGAAAAAACACCGTGGTAAACCAGGGATGGGCACTGTGGAAATCAGAACCATCCAGGAGGCTCCCAGCCAGCCTTCAGAGAGAGGAGAGACGCCCTGACATTCATCATCCATCCCCCAGTCTGAGGGGACACAGCATGAGCCTGCAGACCCAGCCTGTCCCCACCTCCGAGAACTCCAGCTCTTCACAACCAGATGCTACTTGGTCTAATCTGGCCCCAGGAGAGCTTCAGATCATCAAGGGGGTCTGTGGACAGCTTCAGTGAGCCACAGAAAAACACGCAAGCAAAGCTGGTCCTGGCAGCCTGCACGGATGGCATTTCAAAAGGGGCACGTGGTCTTGCTTTAACCTCCATCATCAAAAGAAAAAAAAAGAAACATCAGCAGACCTTGATCTCACCAGGCAAGCTCTGAAACTGAACACAATCTGTGCTAATTAGTGTACAGAGAGAGGAAAAGGCAGGTCCTGGATGCCTAACTCCAGCTCAGAGATCATGGAGGGAAGAGGTTTTGTTGTCACGGGAAGAGTTTGTCATCCCCCCTGCTTTGCATGCCGTGATGGGTTAGGTGCATTTGCTCCCTGCCTGCGGACTTTTCCGCTTTATGTTCTGTGCTCTGTCTCATGGCATTGACGTCTAGCCCTCTTACCCAGGAGCACCGGTGCTTGGTGAGGCTGTCAGAGAAGTAACACGCCCTGCCCTGGGACTTGCACCATCCTCTCTGTGCTGTGTCTGTGTGTCCTTCCACAGTTCTGTCCCTTGGGCTTGGTGCAAAACTGTGGAGGATCCCCTAGAAAGGCCAGTTCTGGCTGTTCTTGGGATGGAGGTCACTGTGCTGGGTGATTTTGTGAACCAGCACCCTTGTCTCTGCACTAGTCGTGCAGCCCCTGGTACAGAAAAGATTAAGCTGCCTGCTTCACCCAAACTCAGCAGGATACCTGCCTGTGGGATTTATTGTTAACTGGGATCAAGGGGTGGCCAAGGGAAGGGATGTCCCTTGGTTCAGGGATCCCAGCTCTCCCCATGTAGGAGTGTTTGGATGCAGTCTGGCATTGCCTCTAACCTCCTGACTGGCCTGCTCTTGGGGAGTCCCACTCCACAGCCCCTCTGCACACCCCCACTGCATGGAAAGCTGCAGTTGTGGCTATGGGGACAACCAGGGGAGGCTAACTTGGTGTCATCTTCTGCCTCAGGGAGCTAACCTGGCTTGCCTGATGTGGAAAAACCACAGCAGGAGAGAGGACAGAAGTATCCTCTCTGGCAGCAGCAGGGTCTTGGGTTAGCTTGAATCAGGGAGTGTGTCTGGTCTTAATAGCACTTCCCTCCGACTGTGCCAGCCATCTCCTTTCCCCGACTGCACAGAGGGATGCGGAGACAGATGTCTCTGTCAGAGCAGAGCAGGCTCGGCTTGCTGGAAATGAATGGGAATTTGATTATGCTGCTCTGCAGAGCCAGGCTAACACGATTAAAAGGCCAGCAGGCAGGACTCAGAGGAAGGAGATCCCCTTTCTGCCCCTTTCTCCCTGCAGAAGGAGAAGGTCTCCTTTCCTTCCTCCCCAACCCCTGCCCTGCCCAGGCTGTTCTGAGACTTCACAAATACCCAGAGTCCAGGCAGATATGAAGGCAGACAGAAGAGAAGACAGCAGAGAGTTGCAACCAGCTTCCCCTGGGCCCCTCAGTGCTCCTACCTCCCTCTCTCCAGTAGCCCCTGCCAGCTCTCCCCTCTGTCCTGCCTGCCCTGTGACCAAGCTCCCTTGCTATTTACATTACAAAGTAGCCCCCTCTGCTCTGCTCTCTGTGTTATATTTAGCTCCCTGGCACAGAACAGCCTGTGAGATGCGTTAGCTGTGTCCTATCTGCCAGCCTGGGGACTGCGCCGAGCAGCCGAGGTGCCCCACATCTCCCTAGTAGGGATGGGAGCTGGCAAGTTGATACCCCTCTTTGCTCTTCAGAGGCTAACACTAGGCTGGGGGGCACAGAGGGACACAGGACCCCCTCTTCCTCCTGCCAGAGATGCCCAGCCCATGCCATGAGGAGCCCTGTGTGGCGTGGGCTGGTCCAGGTTCTACCTCTGGAGATGGCTGAGAGCAGAAGGGCACTTGTCTGACACCCTGCACATCTATGGGGCAGGAGACATGCAGCATAGCCTGTGGGGAGCCCATGCAGGAGCTTTTGTGCGCTTGTGGTTTCCTTTCCGGGTAAACACCCCTCTGATCTTGGTTGATGGGAGCAGTGGCAGTGACAAAGGATACTGCTGCAAGCATCACCCTGAAAGCAGCTGAGAAAGTGAGGAAATTGAGAGGGAGCTCAGAACTGCTTAGGAGAGGTTGGAGGGTGCTGCTGCGGCCCACCAGCACCTGTCCCGGGCCTCCCTGGACCCACATCACAGGGTTTTCCCTACAGCAAAGTTCTTCCAACCTCTAACTTGCCTTATTGCCACCAAAGCTGCCTCAGTCTCAAGCTAGAGATGATCCTGCCCCACCACAAAACCTTGGTGGAGACACTCAAGGGAAGGAGGAGCTGACTTTGGACTCCCATTGGCAGAAGTTACTCTCCAAGGGGTGAGGTACAAAGCCTTGGTGCTTGCTCCAGGTTTGCTGCAGTGACAGAGGGCATTGGGTCCTTCTGGCGTTGCAGAGGCACCTCCCTACTGGGAAAATTGTCCCAGAATTTGCAAATCTGGTGCACAAGCCAGCATCATTAATGTTTGGCACGAAACTGCTACTCAAAGCCCTAAATATAACCTGAGTGCTGAGCTCTCTTCTACCCGCCCAAGGCGCCTCCATACACCGTGGCAGCTATTTATGGAAGGAACTTTATTTCCATGGGATTAATATAATTTCTGCTCATTTCAAAACCTTTATATAGCAGCTTATGCCGCCTGCCCCTTGTGATGACTAATGGGTCCCAGCAGGAGCAGGCAGGTTGGCAGCAAGAAGACTGAGGCCTCCAACCTTCTCTTAACATTGAGGACACTTGTAATGCCCGCGGCCCACAGAGGAGCTCCTCCAAAGTCTGTACCGGGGTTCAGTAAGTGTCTCCAGATCCAGAGAGCACAGCAAAGGGATTTCTGTCAGCCCCCCAAAGCTTCTCATGCTGTAGGAGGGGCACCTGATGGAAAGTTGGCCAGACTCAAACCTCCATGGGTTTCACAGGACAGCACAAGCAGATCTTCCACCCCAGACTCTTCCTCTCCCATTTCTCATTCCCTTCGCTTGGCTGCCCAAAACGCAGGGTGAAGGAAGCAACTCATCCCAAGCACCGTTTCTTCCTTCGCTGATGGCCTGCAGATAGCTGCAGCATTCCCTCCAACCCCCCAGAATCCTCTCTTCTGCAAAGCCTGCACTGAATGGAGCAAAGTCTCTTGCAAAGAGATCCCTAGTGAGGATTGAGTAGAACAGAGGTGCTTTGTGTAAGGGCAGCATAGGCTGGAGCATGTCAACAGAGCCACCTGCTTGGGGTGGCTGGGGTGGCATGGGTAGGATGTAAACAATCCCCAGCAACGTTAGACAATTCTGAAGCATATTCAGGCTGATCAAATTAGGTTGCAATATGGTCCCTTTCCTCCCCTGGAGGGGAGGCTGGAAAATTGCAGCTGGCTAATCCATTCGCAAAACTGTGCACATCTGGAGGAAGACAGCTAAGAGAAGAAAAGCCTGCTCTGCCCTCTCTTCTTGGCACAGTGATTTCTCATCCTCGGTGGCATCAGGGCAGAGCCTCAGTGAGCAGCTCTAAGTACAGAATGAGGACCAGAAGAGCTACATGTTGCCCCAGCTCATGGCAAGGATCGGGGAGGCAGGGCACCTCAAGGAGATCTCTGCCACCCCAGCTCCTGCTCGTCACCCACAGCAGGAATAACAAGTGCTGGAGATGAGTCAGCTCAGGGGCCCCTCCTGCTCTGCAGGCACTAATACACTTTCCTATTAGTTCTCATTACTGCAGTATTAGAGAGCAATTTCCTCATAGCTTGCACCGCAGCCCTTGCAAAGGAGAAAAAGAGCTGCTGTACACATGGGAGTGTGGATGGGGGTGACTGACAGCTCCTGCCCAAAATCTGCCTCCCCAGAGGAACTCTGCACCCCAGGGTCCCCAAGTCCCAGACTAGAGACAGGAGAGCCCATCCAGCCTCCATCCACCATGGCAGTGAGCATGGCACCAAGATCCTCCATGTCAGTCTTCCACCTGCTTGTAAACTATGTGGCACTTGCTAAGCATGGCATGACATGGTGACACGGCCAAGGCAGCTCAGGAGAACCGTAAGGAGGCAGCTCCTGCCTTCTCCCCACTACTCAGTCCCAGACCCTCACAGTAACCCAGGGTCAGTCCTGCAAGTGCTCACATTTACTCTGGGCAGATACAGGATCAAATGATTTCTCCTCAATTACACCTAAAAGCCATTCTGCTAAGATTGGGGGTAGTAAATAGTAGAAGGGCTCAAACGCCCTTCTAGTGAAAAAAAGGGGAGGGTGGGACCCTGGGCCTTTCTCACTGTGACAGAAAGAGTAGAGCTGAGGTCCTGGAGATGCTGACCAAGCAGGATTATGACATTATGTTTGGAATTGGGAATAGGAGCTCACTTGAGTGTCACCAGGCAGTGGCTCCCACAAGCTGTAAGCTCTCTGAGAGCTATGAAAACCACTCTTTGCTTCACCAGCTTTGCTTGGCTATAGCAGAGGTGGGTAAGCAGAGCAGTCCTGGCAGAAGAGTCACACCAAAAAGCAGGACAGATCTCCTCTTGCTGCAAGGTGCCCCCAAAAAACACATTTATAGCCTAAGCCCTAATCTCAGGCCCTTCATCTTTGTATCACTGCTCAATTTCCCCAGGTGGGATCAAGGTTTCTGGACCTGGAAATCAGGAAAGGGGACATTTGCCTTGGGGAAGAGAAGGAAAAGGAGAACAGGTGCTATGAGAAGTCCCTTGTATTCGATGCACTGAACAACAAAAAGCTGGTGCTGCAGAGAAAGAGGAAAACTTCCAGCCCATGGCCCCATGACAGAGCTCATGGGAGGCTCTTGGGCACAGACTGCTCCTGGGAGGCATCACAGCCCCAGGATGGGAACAGGGAGTTGGATAGAAGGAAAATAAGGGGACCTGCAAAAGTGACAATGGGACTGCCACTGCAGAGGGAGTTGTTGCATGGATGGGGAGAGATGGGACTAACTGGTTCCCTTGTCTTTGTGCTGAGATGGTTTTTGGTGAGAAGGTGCTGGTGGTTAGTGGGAAGAGCCAACCCTGACCCCATAGGAGGGAGATGCCCCAGGGCAGGGCACTCCTCTGCCCCAGCCCAGCCCTGACACTTGGGGACCGAGGTGTTCTTACCTGTAAGAGGCTTGCTTTCTGATGGCCAGTTGGAGGAACTGCTCCTCCACCTCTGCCACGGCCACTGCCCCTCTCATCTCCTCCCAAGCCGGATCCATGCTGTGGAGGCCCAAGTGCTGTGCTCGCCCAGTGCTCTCTGCATCTACTGCTCCTTGGAGACTTGCTGTGGCCCCCCTGGCCACCTCACCATCGTTCCTGGCAGGGGAGAAGTCTCTCCAGCTCCCGGGACCTTCAGCCATGGTGAAGTGAGGTGTCTCTCTAGGCGAGGAGTCCTCCAAAACTTCTTGGGCAGCCTGGTCTTGCCCCACAGAGTCCCACGGTGCTGCTCTGCTTTGCCTCCCCGGGGCCGTGGGACAATCCCAGTGAGGCTTAACTCCCTGAGGAAGCACAAGCACGAGAAAAAGCAGCGTCCAACTTTTTGCGGTGGTATTTATCAGCCTCTTGATAGTAGCTTGGGCAGCTCAGGCACTGCCACTCCGAAGCGGAGGAATATCTGAGAGAAACACGGAGTCGCTGGTGCTGCTTCTCGGAGGTGCCGGCACTGAGGGCAGCGGGCAGGGAGTGGGAAACACAGCGCTCGCCGGAGAAGGGGTCTTAGGAGAGAGCACGGTCCGGGGATAGAGATGCTTGCAGCAAGCGGAAGAGAGCTTGGGTTGCCTTCTTGCGAGGGTCCCTCTCCAGCCACGTCCCTTAGTGTCCCCAGCAGCAGCAGCCGAGCAGGAGCAGCAGGCAGAGGTAGGCAGCGAGTAAAGTGCCTGTGCACTGCAGCAGCTCGCAAAAGACAAAGCAGAAAGTGAGCGTGAGTGTGTGCTGTGTGCGTGGGGAGGGGGCTGCGGGGAGCTGCACGGAGCAGGCAGCCTGGTGTCACCTTAGAGACACTCGAAACTGGCACTTAACCCTTCGGAGTCTGGGGAGGCAGAGGAGGGTGACCACTCAGCCACCCCTCTCTGCTCACAGTCCAGCTGGCATCTGCCTGCCTGCAAAGGCTGCTCAGGGAGCTGGGTCTGAGCCACTTGTCTTAACCGGACCTGCCATCAGGTGAAGTCAGGCAGCCTGGAAAACTGCATGACAGCAGTACCAGCAGAGCAAAGTACCTGTTATTTTGTCCAATTATCCAACATGGATGAGACCTGTCTGGGCACAGGGTCCCTGACTAAAGTGGTACTCAACCAAGCAGGTATGGCCGTAGCATGGCCTCCCTCCTCCCAGCTGGCTCAGCTCCTTGCCATTTAGGAGGCCACATTATCCCTGATTTTTCCTAATTCAAGGCATTTTTTAACTCCAGTCTTGGCATCCAGAGGTAGAAAGGCCCTTCTGTTCTCTGCCCACATCCATCAGGAGAGTTGCATCATCTGTTTGTCCTGGGTTGGGACTGAACTTTGTGACCACAGTCCCAGCTATGGCCTGCCTCAGCCTTGCCCACTCTGGTGCTGTGGATGCCAGCTGGGGTGAGAAATCCCCACAGAGCTCCCATATGTGCCTGATTTGTTCTGCCCCAGATTCACATGCTGAGGCTTTACCTGCTAGGCACTGGAAAATTTGAACTTCAAGTCTATAAGAGCTAGCCCCTGCATCATGACAGGGCCCGACAGTCATGCATTACACCAAGAACACATTGCTGTCACCCCTAATCCCAGTGTCATCCCATGAAGGTCTGGCACGACTGGAGCTGGAACTCGTCCTCAATGTGCTCTGACTGTTGTATTACCTTGGCAGTTGTCAGGAGCAGCTCATTCGTCTTGCCAGCACTCCCCATCACCTCCATGTGGCCCTGTGACATCTCTGCTGCAGGGTGCTGTGGCACAGCATATTCCCATGCCATTCCTGACCCCAAACTCGGAAGCAGCAGAGGCTGGAGAAGGGCTGTGGCTTTCCCTGGGAACCACAGCCCAGTGGCACCTTCAATTCAAGTTACCTAACCTTTGTCTGGTCTTAAATGAAACTATGACATCTCCCCCTCTCTATTCCTGCTGGAGGATTTGCGCCTCCCAAGGGGTACAGCAGCCCCCGTGCCCACTCCTCCACAGAACCGTGACTGGCAGGGAGCCCCACACCCTCTTTGCTGTGTGACTCAGCCCCTGCAGCCCCCACAGGGCTTTTGTTCCCCATTAAAGCTGGAGTGCTGCTGGCTGAAACCTCCCTGATGAGCAGAGCTGGCCCTGGGAAAGCAGCTTCACCCTCTCTCGCTGGGACAGAGACCTGCCTGGGAGCTTGCCAGTGCTCCCTGCATGGATGCATGGCCCTGCTCCGTGTCCTCTTGCTGCCCATGGGCACTGCAGAGGCTGGGAGCAGGCTGTGGAAAGGGAGAAGCAGCAGGTGCCCAGCTGGTGCAGAGGGACCTGTGGCACCTCAGTTCTTTTCTCCACCCATGGGGCAATGCCTCCCTGTCTGCCCTGGGGCTGTCTCTGGCCTGGCGGTGCCCCTTTTCCCATGGACTTATGAGAGTCACCTTCACCTGTGCTGGCCAAGCTGCCAGGGTAGGACAGAGCTGGGCTGCCCAGAGGAGCTACTGGGGATGCAGGTCCACTCATGTGCTCAAGAGATTTTGGCAAACATCTGTCTTATCCCTTATGGTTAAAGGCCACCAAGCTGAGGAAGGGAATGGCCAGTAAGGGATGGATGCAAGTTGAAAGCTGGAGGAGAGCAGGCTCCAGACTTCCAGGTGGAAAGGAGTAGAGAGTATTTCTCACTGGTGGATGTGTTGGTGCCATAGGAAAGGAGCTTCAGGGTGGGAAGCAGAGGCTCTTATTGCAGGAAATGTCCCAAGAGCCAGGCAAAGCAAAGCTCTGGGGTCACAGCGCCTTTGATCAAGGCTGAGAGAGGGCCTGGACAGTGGGTACCTCCTGCCTTCCCAGGGGGGCTGATCCTGTGCTACAGAAACCTCCTCTGCAGGGAGGAGCTGGCCCTTTCTATCCACATGCCAAACTGTACAGATGTCACACAGGCAGGGCAGGCCAGATTTTGTGTGTCTGGAGGAGACAACACAGGATATGCCTGCATGAGGGAATGTAAAGGATTTCTCAGGCTTCTGCATCTTTCTGTGCCCGCCTGTCTCAGCAGGACGTTTCACATGTCTGTCACAAATGGGGTCACCCTTCACTTGGAGCTCCCTCAGGACCTGGGAAGAGCAGGCAGATGCTGCCTGGGGACAATGTGGCTGGGCAGTTGTGTTGGGTCAGTCCTGTCCTCCTGGCACCTAAGGCACCCTTCAGCTGAGCCAGGTCACCTGTTTACATAGCACTCACCTGTGCCCTGGGTAGGGGTTTCCTCCTGTGTTGGCACATGGAACAGTGCAAGGGTATATTGGTATTACAATACAGACCCCATCCTCATTTTTGCAGGCACAGGCAGAGCATGAGCCTTCTAGGAAGCAGCATTTCTAGTGAGTACAGCTCTGGGAAGGTACAGTCTCCTCCCCTGGGCAGAAGAAGAGGAACCTCCACCCTGCTCACCTCTAAGCCCCATTCCAGCCACCAGGTTAGAAAATCAACACAGATTTGTTGAGGCAGGCTGGGTCAGTGTCCATCCAGGTGCCATTGCTGTTAACAAGCCCTCAGTACCTGTGACCTCCCCATTCTCCCCAGAAGGTGTCCAAAGCCCAGGCTCCTTGCCAGGCAGCAGGACCAAAGCCTGCTGATCACATGATGGATCCATGTGAGTGCTAGCACACTCCCAAATGGGAACAGCAAGAGGGACCGTGCTGGGCTTAAGAGAGTGGGGATACTCTCCTGAGATCGCTAATAGGACTTGTCCTTCTGTAACAAACAAAACATACCCACGAGGCTGCTGCTATGCAGTGCCAGTGACCTGCTTGGCAGTGCTGTGCCTCAAAAACCAATTATTTTCTCTCTTTTTTTTTTTTTCTTTTTTCAATTGGCCTGCTAACAGAGAGCAGTCAGGAATAATTTGTCTCTGAAAAACGAAGTCCATGTTCCGTTAGTGCTCCTTTGCTCAGGGGTTGTAAGTGTCGAGAGTGCACAGGCTTCCTAGAAATGTGACCCTAAATGAGCAAAAGCCCATCTTGGCATCGCAAAGCTTGACTGGAGGCACTTGGAGCAGACCAAGCGCAACTGAGTGAGGCTGAAGGTGACTTGTAAAGAAGGTGACTCTTGCTTTGCTAATTCTCTTGTTCTGCTCTAATTATCTGCTGTAGCCAAACTGGTAGATGTGATTGGCTGGCTGCATTTCAAGAGGCATAGCAGGGATCAAAAGATCCTAATGTGCCTGCTTTGAGCAGCTCAGAATTATCTAGTAGACTGCAGAATTAGGAGGATTTGTCAAGATGAAGGGGAATTTTCTCCTGATGGAAGGGGGTTCTGGTTGCTCTGGCCACGTCAGTGATAAGGCACCAAAGCCTGAGAACTTATCCTTTTAAGAATTTCCCTCTTGCACCTGTTTTCCAGTGTGGATGAAGGATGCATGCCAGAATCTCCCTGGAAGGCAATTCCTAAAGAGCTGTGTGAAGTTTCACAGGGGTGAGCAGAGCAGGAGCCACTCCCTCGGATGAAATCTGGTGAGTGCAGAGAGCAGCCCCACCCCACAGTGGGGGAAGGTGCATCATACTGATGCAGGAATAGGAGGCTGCTTTTGGACAAGGTGTAACAGGGAAAACATCAAAACTAGTTCTGGCCCAGGACACAAACTGCAGGGCAAGGCCAGGCATTTTCTTGCTTCAGTGGGTGTGCAGGGGAAGGGAGCTCTACAGGGGTCTGCAAAACCCACGTCAGTCTAACCCACCACTCTTCAATGACCTGTCACGACAGCGTGGCATCAACTTTACTCTCTCCACAAAGAAATTGTAATCCACAAAAAGAGACCTTTGCAAGCCCCAAGCCTCACATCCTTCTGCTGTGGCAGAGTCAGTCCTGCAGTACCATCCCAGCCAGAGGTGAGAGACAGAGCCACTTTGTAGCATCCCTGAAAGGGGCTACTGCTTGGGCTGCCTTCCAGATATGGAGGGCCTGACTGCAAGGAAGAGTTGTTTCAATAGCCAAATTCTAATGTACCCACTTGGAGCTTTCTAGAAAATGAAGATTTGTTTTCTAGATCCTGTTGCCTTGTGTTTCACATAAAATCAGGACAAAACAAACCAGTTTTCACAGATGCCAATGGACTGTCAGAAGTACAGTCAGCCTACCAGCCAGGACCCAGGTCATTGCCAGTCGGAGCGCAGCTACTCTGCTTTTACAGTTAATGGAAGGATTTAAGTACTTTTTCAGACAGGATGGGACCAGAGCTATGTCTTTGTTGTGCAGACCCCCTCACAGTCCCTGCACCTCACAGACTTTCTTCCATGATCTTCCTCCTTTCAAGAGGATGATAGTGGTATTTCAAAGGGGGAAAAGGAACTGAGACAGAACAGTTCTGACTTGTTCAGAACTGCAGAAGAAATGACAGTGCTGCTGGAAATAAAACATGCAAGTTTGCTTCTTAGCCCCCAACACTGAGCATGGGGTCCCAGTACTGAAGCAATTCTGCACGTGGCCTGGGAATGGAACAGGGAGCAGGAAGTGAGGAGCTGTGCATGTGGGCTGGCGTGACCATGCCTCAATGAAAGGACCTGTCAACCCAGGATTGATGCTGCAACTTTTTATTTTATTTTTATTTTGCTTCACAAAGCAAATGCAGAGCAAGTGATAGGAGGAGGAGAAAAGGTAGCTTGGAAAAAAAACCTAAAAAAAAAAAAACAACAAACAAAAAAACCCGACCAACCAACCAAAAAAAAAACCCAACCAAAGAGGAGGGAAGAGGCAGCTGCTGGAGTATAAGTGGAAAGTGAGCTGCTACAAGAAGTTCATAGATGCTAAGCCCGCACTAATTCTTAATAAAATACAATACTGAAAATAGGATCTGAGAGTCTCCAAAATACAATATCTTAAGGGATCGGCAATAATACAAAATAAGGTTCATTATGTACAAACGAGTTCTGCTCTTGGTCTCTGTACAACGGTGGGAGTGAGAGGCATGGGGACATGCTCAGTGGAAGTGTTGGGGTGGAGGAAGGCGTGCTTGGACCCGGCAGTGGTTCTTTGTGCTGGGGTGAAGGTGGAGGTTGGGAAATGCAGTGGTATCTGGTGACCTTGAGAAGAGCTATGCTGAAAGGCACCTTCTTCCTCACCCCACTGGCCACACAGGTGTGGCTGCAGCTAGCTGTGTCCACATTTTTCCTAAATGGCTTTGGGGGCAAAACCAATTTTCAAAAGGTAGAAAAGAAGGATATGAGGGCCCTTCCCTCACTTCTCCTATTCATTGAGCAAGAGGCATCCCATCCTTCCTCTCCAGGGGGCCTTCTCCACTCCCAGACTGGGTGAAGAGGAGAGGCTGGGGCAGTGCAGAGTGAGTCCAGGGTGCTTGATGAGAAGCAAGTGGAAGAGGAACCTGCTGTGAGACCTGACAGAGTGCGCAGGGACTCCTGTGTTAAAACATGGGGCAACCTGCCACATCGCAGATCTCCAACACTCATGTCCCACGTTGTCCTTTCATCAAATGGCAGCTGAGGGAATGGAGCGAGGAGACACTTGAGCCTTTCTACAGGGTTTTTGATGGGGAGGGAGAAGGATCAGAAATGAGTGTCTGGGTGCTAAAAAGGATGGCACAGGCTTGAGATGAAGTCACTTCAACACCAAAATTGGCAAGTCTGGCCTGAGGGATGGTATGACAAGCGTTTGATACCTTTGGTGTCAGTACTTAGAAGGAAGAGGTCTAAAACTGTCTTTCGTTACCCTGGCCAATTCCAACATGCCACCCCTTTCCTGACAGATGTACCTGTCTCCAGAAATGCCAGTATGTCCTCAGCGGTTTTCACAACACTATATGTTGTGTGCACACGGAGGATGTGAGGGGAACGATGGCTAATCTGACAGACCTCCAATGGGTTTCAGAGCCTTCCTTGGTGGTTCCTAGAAAGACTCCATTTGTCATGAGGCCAAATTGGGGATGGAGAGCTGGGATGGGGGTCAGATTATAGGAATGTGTTTCACTCACTCTCAAAGGAAATGCCTCCAGAATGGAAAGTGAGAAGACCACTGACCTGGTTAGCACTGCACTGTAGGGCCCAAGCTGGGAACAGATGGAGAAATACCACTCCTGCCAAAGCAGGGGTGCTGAGGGTGGGGAGAAGTGGGTTGTGGGGGAAAATTGTTATCTATTTCAGAGCTCTGGTTGTCTAGAAGCTGCTGGCTAATTTTTATGGTGATTTATCTGTCTGGGATCTGTCTCCCCCACTCCGTTTGTGTGCAGATTTTTGCAGATATTTGGTGTTGAAATTACGTAGGCATGTCCATCAAGAGAAAACTAGAGCAAGGAAGAACTAGGTTTTCTCTCAATGGAAGGAGAAATATACTAACTGATGGAGGGCAAGGAATGAGCTCAAACTCTCCAGAGCCATCTCTCCAGCACCAGCATCACCCACTCCTAAGTCTCCCAGGCAGGACAGTAAATCCAACACACTCTCTCTCTCTCTCCAGGTGCATCTGATGTAGCCAAGGGGTACAGAGCTGGGGACAGCCCCCTGGGTCTGGAGGCTTTGGGGAGTGAGCTGAGTAGTTTGGGGGCTTCCCCTGATCTCCCTCCACTTCAAGGTGAGCCCACATCCATAGGGTAGTGCTAACTTAAGCAGGAGGTAAGGCCAGGAGAAGAGGGTATCCAGGGCTTCTCCAGAGATCTACTGCTGGTTCTGGCAGTCCTGTGACTCCCCTTAGAGAGATCATTACTAATGGGAAGAATGGGGAAGGGGAGGAGCTGAACCCAAGGCCAGTTTACTAATGTCTGAATGCAGTGTCCTCTCCAGCCAAGTCCCCTCAGTTGCTTGGTGAGGAGGGAATCCTGCAATCTGACAAATGAGGCCTTGAGGTCCAGCAGCTGCTACAAGAATTCAGTTGTCTCACTGGAGCTTGTCTCCCTGAGGGAAAGAAAAGACAAAGCATCAGTCAAGGTTCATTGCAGCCTCCTATCCAAATTCACCTTTCTGTGTGCCCAACTAGTTTGCTCTGATCAGGAGAGCAAACTGACTCCTTCACCAGGTCACTGAATGGAATGCAAACCTGGGACCACCTGAATCATCCAGCCCTCTGCAGCTCTATGCTAGTGGGGCGCTGTTTTATGAAATCTCAAACTTTTGCTTTAGAAAATAAACTTGTTCTTATGCTCTCTGCCAGCACCGGCCTCCTTCAGCCACTGCTCTTAGCTGATTGCCTGCCCCAGGTGGCTCAGTTGTCCTTAGCTTGCAGCAGAGGGGACAGACATGCCTGCTGCTTACTCCCATACGCCATGCTGTATTTTGGGCTCAGAAGGTGGCCCCATGTGCTTACCTCTCATGGAATTGCTCTTTGAGGTGGGTGAGAGTTGTGTCAGTTCGGTTCTGGTCGGGACCCTCCAGCTGGGTTTTGCTCAGATATTTGGCTGTCTCATGTGTCCTGGCCAGATGAGGCCTTCCCTCCTCAGATTGCCTTTTTTTAGCCTCCCACCCCTCAGGATGGTCCATGGTTAGGAAGGAGCTATAGCTCTCTTCTAAGGAGCCAGCACCCTCATCATAGAAAAGAAGGCTCCGTGACTGAACTGGAAAAAAGGAGAGCATTGGTTAACAATGAGGATAAGGTCTCTTGCAATGGGTATGGGTCATGACAGTGGTTTCAGCACATGCTCACCCAGCCTTGTCCATGTCTAACTATGCAGGATACCCTCCTCCCCCCCAGCTTCAGGAGGCAAATGAAGACAGACCCCTGGACACATAGCCTCTTCAGAAGACAACCAGTCTGCCCTGGGACTCTTCCTTCATATTCCTTCCTTTGACACTTGCCATGTTTTAGGACAGCAGTTAGCATGGAATGACAACAGGCCCCAACAGAGTTTTTACCACTGACAGATTAGGAATCTTCCCTCACCACAGCCCCAGCATATGGGATAGGCACAGAGGGGAGGATGCTATGCCTGAGCAGGGACTGTTGAGAGCAGAGCCAGAAATGGTTTGACAAGTTCAAATGGAGGAACCACATTAGACTCACTCTTACTAGTTGTGTAAATGTCTGGTGCTGGTGTTGCTTTCACTGTCTGTGATGCTGAGGAGAACTCAGGGAGACAAGGCATCAGGGATCCCAGGATCAGAACGAAGCAGAGTGCCAGCACCTAGAGAGGAGATCAGCACAGAGTCAGTGCCGCTGAAGAAATGCCATGAAGAACCATTCCCCTCCACAGCACACAAACATGAGGCTGTGTAAGAAGATCCGATCAGGCTGACAATTGGGTACCTGTGGTCCCCCAGGATGGGAAGGGACATGCTGTTCTAATCTCTGCCTCAGATCTAAGAAGGGAAGTCAGAAACTTCCTCTTGTTGCTTTATTTGGAGTATTTCTGGTTCAATAGTGAGAACTTGTCCATCCAGTTGAGAAGAGATAGTGGAAGGCGTAGCTGAGAAACAAGCTGAGAAAGAATGAGACTTAAGGGACGAACTCTGCCTTGACCAAAGGGAACCTGATCGTTGGCTCAGCAGGAGCTATTGTGGGTTGTAAAGAAAACAAGCTCACTTGGAGAAATCTGTGAGGTACCACAGGACATAGCAAGGTGAAGCTACTATCCACGCGAGGATAGAAATGACAGCAGAATTACAGTTGCCTAATACCTGATAGTAAAGATGCTGAGTCCAATGAAAGGGTTAAATTTATGCTTGGCATGTAGGTATGCAGGACCATGTGTGCAAGACCTTCTGCTGTCAGGCACACCAGTCAGAGCTACTAGCTCAACAGGAGAAAGGCATATGAAATCTCCCTGGAAATGCCCCTCAGGTAGGTCTGGACCTGTCTGGAAATTCTGTTGTAACTGTAAAGCTTCAGAGTGAGATGCCAGTGCTGATTTTAAGAGCCTCTATAGAGCTTAGAACTGTCAGTAAAGAGCAAGAAGGGACATAGGGGAAATGGTACAGAGCCAAATGCTTATTACCTGAACACCCATGCTGCCAGCTCAGTACTCAGACTTAGCAGCCAAAGAGGCAATGCATCTGTTGGTGATTTCTACTACCTATGTATATACTAGCTAAGTTTGACCTGGGGGGACATCTGTGGGCACAGCCAGCAATTGCTTGACTGCTTTTTGGAAGTTCACCTATTTCAGAATAGCTGTGCCTAATTAATGCACAGAAGTTGGTACATCAAGGTAATTTTGACCACCAGTGGATTCCAGGAGATATGGAAGATAGAATAATAACACGAGGATACTGCACTATGTAAAGAGGGATTTTAATTGTCCAGACTCTTCATGGCTGGTTTTAAGGAAGGACATTAAACATGGACAGCACAGATGCTGTCTAAGTACGTCATATCAGGCACACAAGGCATTTAGAATCCTTTTTCCACAAAAACAGAGAAAAAAAAATTATGAATAAATGTTGCTTGGAATTATCACAGCCAAACACACAACTTGCAGAAAAGGGAGCCAGCCCTATGAAGTCTGTTCTTCCCTTCTAAAACAAAACAGGTTTTTGGGCTGGGAAAGAGCAGTATACTTAACATCTTGCTTTAACATGGCTTTCAACTGGGGCTTTGCAAAACAGCATTGGTTTTGCTCTGTTTTGTTTCAGGTTAACTCTGATGCTCTGATTCAGTTCTAGTTCAAACTCTACAACACTTCATAACAATAACTTGTGTTTTGACTCTGAGTACAATTCATCTCACAGCTTTTGACCATCTCATTACTCGACCTCTTAAAAGTGAGGGAAATCAAGCTAGAGAAAACTACTTCAAAACCAGTTGGAAAAGTGGAGGAAAAATTAATCAAAAAAAGACATACTGAGACTGTATTTATCAAATGGTTCACTGTCAAACTGTGAGGAAGTAGCAGATGGAGTAGCAGAGAGATCTGTTATAGATCTGGCAAGATTCAGCATTTTTAAGCTTTACTTGAACGATGGACTGTATGAAATCTGCAGATGGGAAGGACTACAAGCAGACTGGCTTTTGGTCAATATTCAAATTCAGAATGATCTTGATCATGGGAAGAAGTGGTCCAAGAGAACAGTGGGAAGATCTATACAGACAAATGTGGAGACCTGCTGAAACCTCCAAGGTGGCAGGACTGATTAACAGAGGAAACACATCAGTGACTACACGTTTCAGCTGTTCTAGAGAAGAAGATCTGGAAGTTAAAATGGAGCACCAGACAGGCCCAAATCGGTGTCACTTTGCAAAAGGCAAATCACAGCCAATGAATAGACTTCCTGGCTGGATCTGTACTGGCCTTCAGGTGGAACACTGTGTCCAGCTTTGGGCCCCATACTTCCAAAAAGATCCAGGGCCACTGAAGAAAGTTTGGAACAGAGCTCTAGGAACAGGCAGTGATTCAGTAATTCAGCCTACAAGGGAAGATTGAAGAAATCATAGTGATTTAGCAGAGTAGACTGAAGGGAGTTGCTCAAAACCAAGAGTTTTCCAATATGTAAAATGCAGATGCACAAAGGGGGAGTAAACAGATCTTGCTTGGGCAGAAGAAGTTCTAATAGGCTTAAGCTGTTGCAAGGGAGATTGAGATGAAATAGCAAGAAAGCTTTATCTGGAAAAGATAACATAGTACTGAAATGGTTTGCCCTGGGAGGCTGAGTACTGCTTACCACTGGAGGCCTTCAAGAACTGGCTGTACAAATATCCAGCAGGAATGACACAGAGCTAAAGAAGAAGGGTAGTCTGCTTCACTCCTATGCTGCAAGGCATGATGATTCTACATATCTTTTGTGATAAAAAGTGCTGTATTTGAAAATGGAAAATGGGAACTAGGAGGCTTAAGAGAGGAACTGGCCAAAGATAGAAAAGCAAATTACAAATTCTTGAAATGCTTGGAAGCTAGGAAGCCTGAGAGAGTTGGTGTGTGGGCTGGGATGCCTGGAATGAAGGGAGCAGCAAGGAGAGATAAGACACTGTTGGGACGCTAAATTAGGTATTTTATCAGTCTGTGGCACAGGGGATATCTGGCACCTCTTCTGGACTTGCTTATTCCAGGTAGTAGCATTGAAGATTTGCTGCAGCCACGGATATTCTGATGAGATGCTGCATTAAGGAGCAATAAGCCACTGGGCTCAGGTAGGTCACACCTGAAAATGTGGAAAGAACTCGAGAATGAAGACATAGAGCAGCAAAAAGAAAAGACAGTCATTAAAATCTGGTCTGACATGGGAGCAGCAAAGAGTACCAAAAGCTTGAGCAGATTTCGAAAATGCTGGAAATTATAGAGCAGGGGCTCTGGAACTATGGAAACTGAACCAAGAGCAAGAAACAATCCCTCAGGACACTGAGGATACTGAGAAAATGGGGCAAGCTTCTCACCATCTGTCTGCTTTTCGTGACTGTTAGCAGTACAAAAGTGATTACCAGATAAAGATAACTAACTCTGACAAATTTGTCATGACCAGCTACTATGACAATCCTGCTAAGACATCACAAGGGTGAAGGTTATATTTTTACCATGGATCAGAAACTTTCCCCCAGCCAAAACTGAGATGAAGAATAAGCAAATGACTCTATTTATGGCTACACCGTGGCATGTCCTAAAACTCCTCAGTGAAGCCAATATTATTTAACCATGATCCTCCACTAGGAGAAATGAGAGGTAAACAGGGATTACCAAAATAACAGACAACCCTGATTAATTTTGGTTAGTCAAAAGGGCAAACAAAGAGAATTCCAGCTGGATTTAACAAAGCCTGATGTGCAGGCATAGCAGAACATGTCATTTCTTGGTAATAAACACAAGCTAATGCCCACTGGGATGAATACTTGGACTGCTTGTCCACCTTGCTGAGTTAAACATTAAGCATTACCAACTCAGCAAAAGAAAACTCTACCCACTACGATGGAAGCTCATTGAAGATTTTTTCTGAATGGCTGATAGCTAATGAAAGGCAAACAAAGTGCCATTTTGCCCAAAGAACAAGACAGTGAAAATGCAGGAATTATTCTAATGTTTCTGCATAAACAACTGACAATACCAATGCATGTATGACCCAAGGCCCAGCTCTGGTGACTATAATACAAAAGGAGAGAGCAGATGTAACTGGCAACACAGCAGGGCAGCAGGGAAAAGGGCAGAGGCAATCTACAAAGCTGTCTGGAGAAGCATGGCCAATAAGGAATACGGAAATGAAGCTTATACCATTAGACAGGTCCCGGTCTGCGTGGAAGCCATTTTATAAGGTCTGGAGACTTTCCCAGCTACCAGAGCCTGCAGCTTCTGTAACTGCTGGAGCAGAGTCCTGTGATAGGAAAGAACGCATATCAAAACTTGATAAGGAGGCAGCAGCCAGTAAGCGAGGCAAGACTATCACTACTCTCTTCATATTTTATCTTGATTTTTCCTCCTTCTGAAAACAAGTATCTCCCCTTTGCTGTATCTTGCCCAAGTTCTCTGAACAAACAGACTTGGGAAGTGAGAGACAGAAAAAGATCTCACCAGCAGATCCACCACCACCTTCACTGCACCTACCCATTGCTGTGAATGTCTCATTCATTTAGGACTCCTGGCTGCCTCAAAGCCCAGCCTGTCAACTCCCAGAGCAGTGGAGGGCCAGGGTACCATGAAAACCAAGCTCTGGGATGGTGACTGAGCTTTGTAGACAGCTCAGGCTTTTGGCACAGACTTGTCTGCTCCCACTTCACTCACTGACACACTCTGAAGCTCCAAAGCATGAGGCAGAGAGAGAAATAAGAAACAGTTGTGATCCACTCCAATTTATTCCGTCTTGGCAAACTCTGCAGAGGAATACGGGCAAAGCCAAATCTTGAGTTCAGCAATTAATCATTCTCTGGCTGCTCTGGTTGGAACATGTACTAAGGTCTCTCTGCCCCATTTAACTGTTCATGGGCATCCACACACATAAACATAAAACAGTGGTGTTACCAAGAGCTACTGAACCCTTCACTGAGCTGGTAAAGGAATCTGGAATGAGGGAGACTACAAAGCACAGAGTTCCCAACAGCTGCAAATTACTGAAATGCAGACTACTGCTGAGTTTCCCTGGGGGAGCACTGACTGTTTTACACAAGTATGTTTGAACTTTTATGAAATGCCAGGTCCTAGGGCCAGGTGATTGCAGGAGAATCCCGGCTTTATCTCTTTCCAAATCCTCTTCAGCTACCTGTACACGTGGAGACAAGCACACAGTGTCCCACTGGCAGTGCTCAAAAACCAAATCCAATTAGAAAGAACACAATGTGTATTTTGAAAAAAAAATCTCCCGGTTTTTAGGCCAATCTCCTGATTTTTCAGGGTGGGGCTAATGCTTTTTCAGCAGCAGGGCTGCCCACACTCCCCAGAGAGGCCAGGGGGCAAGTTGTGCCTAATGCATGAGAGCAGCTGGGCAGCTGTATCTCTGGCAGATGGGAGACCTCTGGCTCTTGCACACCTCTGCCAGACCACACCTGACAGCCCCCAGTCCTGGCACCAGTGGCTGGCCTGAAAGCCAATGCCACAGCACTCATGTCATGGATGGGAGGAAGGAACGCGGTAGAGGCGCTAGGAGTTCTCCATGAGCTGTAATGGCAGCAGAGGAGTGGGTGAGGAACTGGCTCTCTGGCTGTGGTTCTCCTCTTCAATTCAAGCTGATATAAATGGGGCTACAAAAATGAGCATCCCCTTCACCAGCCCTGCACTTGACCCTGCCCTTGCTCACACCTGCTGCACCCAGTAAGGGCGAGCAGATCTGGGCCCTTCTCCAGCTCCTGCTGCCCATCCCCACTGCAGGGGTGGGAGTCTTCATATTTGCTTCCAAGGAAGCAAATTCCCCTGGTGATCAGTTGGCCAGCTCTGCATATTTGAAGCACGGGTGCTCACCAGAGCTTTGGGTGAGGGACCTCTGGGGCTGTGGGAGCAGCTTGCTCCTTTCAGGGGAGCAGCAGCAGCAGCAGCAGCAGTGAGGGAGATTCTCTGAGCTTGTTTTGCCCAGAAGAGGCTAAGAAATGGCTGGAACACCATATGCACAAGGAATTACCCTAGATTTGGTTGGAGCTATCTTTATTAGAGGAAGGGCCTTTCCCTGTATTCACCAAGTCTGTTCAGCTTTCTCAAGAGAAACCTGAAACAGCCACAATATGTCCAGGGCCTTGTATTCCTCCAAAGAGCCCAAAAGCAGAAACAATGGGTCTGAGAGGCTGGTGTGAGAGGTCTCCCTTGATACATCTGTCCTGGAGAGAGCCAGAGACCTGGACGGCAATGTGGAAGGCAGCATGAGCCCAAAGGGCTGCAAGGAGAAGGAGGAAAATATAAGGGATATGGGAAACGCCTTCCCTCCCTCCCCTTGCTGCGGCGTGGCCTGGTCATCCCAACACAAACATTCCAGGCTTGCTAACCAAACCCAGCTGCCTCATTGCTGTCACAGGCTGAAAACCAGTGCCTTGCTGAGCAGCACCCATCTACCAGGAGCTGGGACAGCCTGCCTTTCTCTTCTCAGCCCTCTGCCCCAGCACTCCCTGACTTCCCTTCCTGCTCACCCTGCCCTACCCATGGAGGGTCAGGTCTAGCCCCTCTTACCTGTTCGCGTTTTCTAAGGTCTCCACTTTTTTCCAGAGTTCATTGTTTTCTGTTGTGTATGTCTCGACCCTATGGGAATAAAATGCATAAGCCAGATAGATAAAGAATGTAGTGCTTGCCTCTCTTGGGGTGTGGAGGCTCAGTAGCCTCATCCATCACCTGCAGATATGGTCCTGGAGTCAAATGTTACTGGCCCAATGTTGCTGCCAGCCCTGATGGAGCAGGGATGAGACTGCAGGTGAACAGTTAAGTGTGACAGTTCAGGGTTTCCCGAGGTTTGGGAGAGAACATTTGGGAGTAACATTTGGTTACAGGCAGATCAAGTCAGGATAGACCCAAAGTTACACAGACATTTCCATCACTTCCAAACCCCCCTAAGGAGCATGAAAAAGGAGGAGGAGGACAAAGTAAAACCTCTCCCACTCAGACTGAGAACCTGCCCTGGCTGTGCACCCTGGCTGTGAAATCCAGGCTGCTCCGTGCAAACGCTGGGCCAGTTACGACTGCAGACACTTGAGGGCAGCAGAGAACCTGCAGGCTCCGTCCTACCGCTTCCCAACTGCAGTGGTTGGGCTGCAGCTGGGACAAGGGAAGGGGAATGCCTCCACGCCTGGAGGAAGGCAGGCCAGGGACACAGCCTGATCCTGACGGAGGCTTCCAGGACAGCCTCTGAACTAGGCGTTCCGTGCAAAAATTGGGCTTGCAGCAAAAGTGTCAAACTGAATGGTGAAGAGCCCAATTACAGGTTCTGACTAACCAGCTTTTACAGAAAGCCAAGCTGACCAAAGACATGTTCCATTAAAAAAAATCACTGAATGCTGCTTTTGGTTCACATTTAAACCTGGCATTGTTTGAAAGCCATCTGTCATAGCAATGCTCCAGCGTAACAAACTGCTGAGTACATACAGGCACCACGCACGGCCACAGCTGGGAAACAGGCCCCAGCACCAAACGCCCTGGACCTGTCCCTTAAGCAAGGCCAGCCAACTCCCCAGCTCCAGCTTGAAGGATCTGGGTGAAGGATCTGGGTGTCAATGTGGGACACTAGCTGGAGATTATGTGCTCTGATGCCTGGACACACACATGCACACTGAGATGCTCCGTGAGAACCTGAAGATGCCTCAAGTCATCTGTTTTAATTAAGCATTTCTGTGCAACTAGAGAAGATAAACAGGTAGCATCAGGAAGAAGAGTTAATTAAGGTTGGGTTTGGGGGTTGTTTTTTTCCATTTGCTGATCTCAGATGGTGTTAGGAACTGAGAAGAAGATAGTATTTATACAGAAACATGAATTTGCTCCTGGATCCTAGCATTCTTCTTTGCCCATTATGGGAATGCCCATTAGGGGTTGCTAGTACAGAAGTTATTTTCTACCCTGTCAGTGTTATGTGATGTCACCATAAGCTTATGCCTGCTATACATGCAGGACCTCAGGGTTGCAAGGAGAAAAAGCTAATGCAGAGAGTGTGGGGAGGGAGTGTGGGGAATAACTGTAGTGCAAGGTTTTTGGGGTTGGAGCTATCCAACCACAGCAAGGTTTTTCTTGCTGTCAAGTGCTTGTGTGTCCGCCTTCATGGGAAGAGAGGGGGAAAAGCCATGGGTAGCACTCTCAGAGAGCCCACTGCTTGTGGGACAAAAAAAACAGAAACAACTTCTAGTGGGGAAACAGGACTCTTACCCAAAATCCCACCTTGTTGGCAGCCAAAATGGCTTGTGTTTTGCAGGGGATCAGCCAAACTAAGCAGCTGGAAACATAAAATTTCTTGAGCAATCTTTATCCCACAAGAAGGTTTCTAGGAAGGAGGGGAATAGGGGCAGGATCCCAAACCAAACTCCTGTGCAGCCAGCCTTGCAAGAAATCATACTTTCTTAGCAATTCACAAAACACTAGAAAGGAAGATTGTGCATGGACAGGATTCCTTTTTTTTAAAGATAAGACTGAGAAGAAGAAACTTACTTTTTCTCTAGACACTCCACATACTCTTTCTTCTTCCTGCGACTCTCCTGAGCAGAGATCTGGGAGGGAGGCAAACCATCAGAGAGGAATCAACATCATAAACGTCTGGACATTTTGTGGCTCATGCATCTTGTCTGTTCCCTGCACACACAGCACTCTAAATGGGGAAGTCGCCTTCCAGTCTGTCATTCCTACTGGTCTCCAGGCCAAAACTGGGAGGGATGGATGCTGTAGGTATGCAGCCTTTCTTGGCCTGTAGGCCACAACCATTTGTTGCAGTATGTCCCTCACTGCTGAAAGCATCTTTAGGGTTGCTTTGAACTCTTCTGACTCACATGGGTATGTGCTGTGGCCATCTGGGCTGATTCTGCCCCAGATCACTTATGAGTCACCTGGTGATTAATTCAGGCTCTCACCATTTCTCCCACAGGATGCTTTCCTATACCAGTATAAAGTCTCAGAGCCTCTGCTTGGCTCATGAGCTCTATGCATCACCCATCCTGCATCAAGCAATGGCTCTGGTTTCCCTGCCTCCACCAGCAAGGGAACTGACCAGGCCAGTTAGTCTGATCTGTGATGCCTTGGCCTGTGGGCCCTATGAAGGCCACACATTCCCAGGAGCTGGGCTGGAAGCCATACTTCCCGGATATGGCTGTATGCAGAGCAAGCATGCAGAGATGACCCATGGCACCATTTTTGTGGGTTGGGAGGTTCGTGCTAATGTACCAAAGGCAGGATCCCACCTCTTCTGAGCTGCAGTGCAGCTGAGGAGGTGAGGGTAACTATAGCACTGGTCAGCTGAGGATGCTCTGGAATCATGGGAACTGCATGATTACATTTTTTGCAGTCACCTTGTTCTTGATTTTCCTCCTGACTCTCTTCAGTGCTTTCTCCTCTGCTTTGGTGAGGGGCAGCTTGGTAGGAATGGGGTAACCCTCAGCAATCAAGGTGCGCTTCTCCTCTTCAGTCAAGAGCAGAGGGCCAGAGGTTCCTTGTAACTTCTGAAACACACAGAGAGCATCCATCAGTGCCAGCAAGGAGTTCTATCCCAGTGATCCTCTTTAAAGCCTTGCAGAGCATCCAGAGGCTGTATACATCAGAATAGAATACACTGCTTCCCACTGATACTAAATAGGTGCAGGACAGTGCTTTTTTTTGCTCTCAACCTGATCATGGGGGCACAGCTCAGCAACTCTTTTCCTCTTTTACTTGGGAGGGGATCTGCTCTTTTGTGGTGAGGCTGGCTACACAATTCTACTGCAGGACCCTGCCAAAGAACTTTTGGGCAATGGATAAAATGGTCTGCTTACGGGAATTCTCAGTAGTTCCTTTCTCCCCCATTAACCTCCTCAGAAAGTCCTCTAGTGCATAGGCCATTTCCCAAGGTCGGGGGTGAAAGACAGTACCTGCTAAAACAAGGTAGCTGATGGTAGGTATTATGCAAGACTCATTGTGCCTCTCCTCACTCCTCACCATCCTGTCCCCACATCCCCGTGCTAAGACATCACATTGCTTTGCCAGAGCATTGCAGCTTGGAGACCATAACAAGAGCAGGATCCCCTATGTGAGCCTTGGAAAGCCTCCAAATCCCTCTGAGCACCAAGGAGCCCTGTGTCCCAGTGATGTCCTGCTGCCTCCTTACGTGTGGTGCTGTGAGGAGAGGTGAGGAGGAGATGGCAGTAGAAGAGCGAGCAGCAGGCCGGGCTGGGCTGGAGGGAGGCAGGGACCGAGGGCTCTGAGATCCATCACTGTCACTGCCATGGCTGCTGGGTGGAGTTGGAGGCATCTGCGCCAGGTCATCTACTGAGAAATAAGGAGGTCAAGTCAATGGCTCTCATGTCAGCCTGTTGGTAGAGGCATAGGAGAGGGTAGAAGAAAGGAGAGGGTGATGAGTTTCACAAGATGGGGTGGATCTGAGAACCAGGATGGACTGAGCACTGCCCGAGACAGAAGTGAGACTGACCTCAAATGTGCTAAACTAGGAACTGCAGGAGAGCTGGTAAGGGCTTTGCCAAGACACTGAAGGTATTTACAAAACAATAAGGTACTCCAGTTCAACCAAAATGAAGTACAAAGCCCATGATGTTCACAAGTACAGGAAGCTCTGTGAGAGAAAAGCTCTTCCAAAAGCACTGCTGGGCTCACACACTTGACAGCACACTTGATCCAAAGGGGCTCGGGTCACTCAGTTAATTTCCAAGCACTTGAAAACTGTCCCCACTTTGTACTGGAGAGCCCTGGGGGCCTTCATGGAAGTGGGAATATGCCTAAGGAATGTCTCTCTGCGGTAGTGGGAGTTCCTATAGTGTTTTCATTTGTGCATCGGCAGATTTTCAGATGCTTGGGTTTCTTTCAAATTAAACTGGATCCTGAATTTCCTGACTTTCAGATGGTTATTTTTGGATAACTCTACAGTCTCTCTGAGGATTTTAAAGGCACTCTTGCATATTTCCAACTCCGAAGTAGCCTGTTTTGCCTGGGAGTCCCTGTCTGAACAATTTCTGTGTGTGGCTGCTGGTCCAGACACCGATCTGCATTGGAATAGTGCAATGCTCACTCCTCTATTATTCTGTGCCCCAGCGCTACCTTGTATGCATGGCTCTGACCTCAGGTTATTTCCTGAGAAATAACCTCAGTTATTTCTCCCTAAATAATAACCATCCATATCTGAGTAATATAGTTGACCAGGAAATTCTATCTTCTTACCTGTAGGAACATTTAGAAACTGGTTCACCTCTTTGGGTTCAGCTTTGATCACAGGTGCTGGAGTCATTTCTATGGGAATCTGTGGAAAAGAAGCAGAAAGAGCTTTTGGGCACTGCCAAACACCTCATCTCCCCTGCCCAAAAGGCTCCCACCAGTTCTGTTCACAGTCACTGCTCCCCTGCTGCCTGTCTTGCCCCACCTCACAGCTCTGCTCCAAAGCAGCCTCTCACCACACATAAAGGAAACCAAGAGTTCAAACATAAGCCTCTGAAGTCTCAGTTGCTGGGCACACAGAGTGCAAATATGTTTGCAGAGGAAAAGGCAGAGGCAGATGCTTGTGCTGCCAAGCAATGCACTGAGCTGAGTACCTCCAAAAGGGAGATGACTTTTATCCTTGGCAATTATTTTGATAGACCCAGACAGTGTAATTTAAACCAACCCGTGTGTTACCATGCAAAGTCCCTCTTTGATCTGCCTTTATTATAAATGGGAATATAGAGGTTATACAGAACAGAAACAGAACAACCACCCTGTCCTGCTCACATGATTTTCCCCAAGGCCACTGGTCAACTGTTTCCAATCGGAGGGGACTGAGAGTTGAATAAAGAGTAGATTTATTCCCATCTGGATTATGCTGCCCTTCAGCTCCCTTGCTTGCCAGCCCCCTGCCCACCATAGGTTGGAGTTTTTACACTAAACAGACACATTTCAAACTCCTCCAGACTGTAAACACAGCTGAGAGAAGACCATGGAATGGCTGCTAAGCACACAGCAGAGCTTTGAGGGCACAGCAAGTTCAAGCTGTGTAAATAATAGAGGAAGTTTGTGCACAGTTTTGGCTGGAAAAAACCATTTGTTTTGGATGGCTGCTTAAATGGGAAGATGATCAGCATGAGTGAAAAAAGGAAGTGAACCCCAGAGATGCTCTACTGTTATCTACTGAGCTGCTCTTCAGGATAGGCAAGGTCTGTGTGAGACTGATCAGACCTTCTCATGAACACAGCTGGACTCAAGGCCAGCCAAACTGAGCCCTTGACTTACACCCAGATGCCAGTGGCATAACTGTACCTCCTTCAGACAAACAGATTTCTTAAAAATCTGGAAATGACAAAAAGAGTTGGCCCCTTGTTTCATAGAAATAATAATTCCTGCTGCTTCATAGGAAAAAGCAAGCAGGACCTGGAGTGGAACCTCCACTTCCAGTGAGCAGTTACGAAAAGTGAGAGGCCAAGTGACAAGTCCAAAAGACAGCGGCAGAGGAGGGGTCTATACTCAGGAATAGTGGGGTCACTGGCACCGTACTACTTTACACTGTTTTCTGAAAAATGAAAATAAGCCAAGAGTGGCTATAGAAATACTGGCAGATTGGAGAGGACAGATCTCCATCAGGTGCAAGCTTAAAGCCTTTGGTTTTTATGCCAAGGAACTGGGCTTATATTTAACCAAGATTGCAAAGCCTCCTCTGCTGGAGAAAATCCTTGTTTCACCACTTTGGAAGGATAAGCTGTCTTCTAGCTACACTGCAGAGATCAAGAACAGTTCTAGCCAACATCAGGAATGCTGCTCCTCTGACTGCCATTTCAAGAGGAGAATGACAAATAATGCAGTATCTGGGCTTTGTATCACCTTCTCCTCTCTGTCCAGCAGCTAAATCACCTTGCAGGACTCTGCAGTCAAATGGCTGAGTCTGCATCACCAAGGGTGTCGCTGTGTGAGAGCCCAGGTTCCCAATGGATCTTAGATGGGCTCACCTCCTCGGGGACTGGCAGTCTCTGCAGAGGGTTGAGGTTCAGCACTGGTATGGAGCTGGCAGCTAGCTGGGACTCAGGCAGGTCTAGAGCCAGGTTCTGTTCCTGTTTCACCATGATGGAGCAGAGCTTGGGCCCCAGCGACCACACTCCATTCTCCAGCTCTGAAACATGCACAACGTGAGAGTCAAACTCTAGCAAGAACAGGGCAAGGAAAAAAAAAGCCATGCAGACAGCTTCCCCCTGACTGAGGAGGCTGTCTTTCCAAGTTTAGCACTGTAATCACACAAGCACGTGCAGGCCCACAACACAGAGTACAAAAGGGAGTGAACCCCCAGCGTGTGGGGAGCAGACAGGACAGAGCTAGAGGAATTGTATCTCTGCTGTGCTCTGACTGTGCAGCCCGAGCTCTGGAGGACAGCTGCAGGGTTTCTTCCCCTAGTAATGTCTATGTCTCATCCTCTGGAGCTTATTTATATTTAGGGCTCAGTGAGAGGAGGATGCTGGGCTGTTGCTCCTGAGGCAGCATGGCCAGCATCACAGAGCTGCCAGGTGTGTTACCAAGAATAGCACCATCTCTGTCCTAGAAAGCTGGTGAGAGGGCAAGCATGATGACAGTAAAAGGCTGACAGTGCTGCTTTGGCCTCCAGATGATGTTGTGCCATCATCTGGATGATGGGCTTTTTTGCCTGACAGAAAGGAGGAAGGTCCATTTCTGTGGAAGGAAGCCCAATGTGGCACCTGCTCGTGAGGCTGCTTCCACAGCTGGTCCCCTCAGTCTCACCTCTGAGACTCTCTCCTTCACCCAGCACTGCTCAGCAGAACTGCTGCCTGCAGCTGTGCTGTGCTGCCATTGCTAGCAGGGACAAGAAGCAGCAGTGAGGGAAATGAAGTGTCTGAAGAGAACTTGCTCCCTGCCTGCTCTGTCCTGTGCACATTTGAGACGTGAGCCTGGCTTGTCACTGGAAGTAGAGATCACAGGAACTGGGATTCAGGCAGCATCGGATAAACTGCAGCTCAGATGGGAAAAAAGAGTGCTAGGCAGGAAAGCTGCCTGGACTCTGCTCTGAAGTTTTGGTCTTTGCTCTTCAAACACTTCAGCCTGCCAAAAAGCTACTCCTGGCTGGCTTACAGCCTCCACCCTCCTTCTTAATCCCCATGCCTTCCCTTTCCCTTTTTATCTGACAACCAGAAACACATTTGGCTTGACACAGGACAAACTATTGCTAAGAGTGTCACCAGATAGTGCCCCAGTTGCCTCCACATGAGGCCATAGTCCAACTCACTCTCTGACCCCTCTGCACTGCTCTCTGCATGCAGCACTCTCAGTCAGACCCAGGGATGTTGCCTAGCTATCTGCTGCATACAGCAGCTCTGAAGTGCAGGCCGCAGTACAGAAGATGTCCTGGCAAGAGGAGAGGGGGAAAAAGGTCCTTCTCAGGTCCAGAAAAGCCTGCACAAAGAGTACAAGCAAACAGCTGTTCATGTGGAGCTGCCATCTGATCTAAACTTAAAGGTACCTTAACAACTCAGCCTCTGTTGCCTCTTGGAGATGCCAGGGCAGAATCCTGCCTCCGGCTTTTGCTTAGACAGAGTGGTGTTAAAGCCTGGGCAAGGATTATATCAGTTAACACAGTGCTGTCCTTGCCAATGGAATATGTTATCTTCCTGTCTTTGGTCTAGCACCTCTTATTTTCTGCCTAGACAAGTATCTCTAGCACATGCTCGTTTCTTCCAGCTGCCTCTGTGACTGGACATCTTCAAGCACAGACACAGCTCCTGTGGCTGCTCTGTGTGTGTATTAGCTGTGAGTGCTGCTCTCAGTGCTGCTAGATCACTTCCTAGAGCTTCCCACAATGCAGCAGGGCCAATGTCATCAGGCAGCGTCTCAGGCAGGGCTGCACTGCACAGGCATAACAATAGAGGCTTCTGAGCAGACACAGAGTGGACTGTGTTTTCTCTGTCCTGCAAAGGACACAAAACCTGCAGCTGGTAGTGAAGTCCCCTGGTATGTAGACAACCCCCCCTGCATACCTCTGGTATGCAGACAGACCCTTTCTGATGGAAGGAGGCAAGGTGGTACACAGCCATGAGTGTTTGTGTCCAGAAAACGTGGACTGACTTCTGCCTGTCACAGAGATAAAGGACCTTGAGAGATCTTCCAGTCTATCCCACTGCTCTAGGCAAGTTCAACCACACCTGTGTCAGTCCTGACAGATGGTTGTCTGACTTGATCTTACTGCTCTGAAAGGCAATGAAGCATCCACAGCTTCCCCCATTTAAACTCTTCTATGGTTTCACTATGCCCAGTATGGGAACATTTTGCCTTACTATGATTTGAAGCCTCGTCTTCCTCATCTTCCCTTTCTGTTGCAAAGCTCTGCATTCCTCTTTTTCTCAGAGGTGTGGGGCACCCTCTGTGGGAGCTGCTGCTGAAGCAAGGGAGAGCAGACCACCAAGAGCTCTCTCCAATGAGACTTGACTCAGTGAGAGAGCAGCCCCCAGTGCTGTCAGTCCAGACAGGCTAAGGAACAGACACCCAAATAAGTATGTGCTGTCCTCCCATTTCCTGTCTACATTCTGACCCTGCTCTCTTTCCCACCCTCTAAGATTTATCTGGGGAGTGATTGGGTTACAGAATCAGAAACACATAGGCCATCAGAGGGTCAATAAGGGATTGAGGAGGAGGCATCTTGTGTGGACACATCTGTGTTCTGCTGCCTGAGAGGATGTTTCAGAGGCCTGGCCAGTCTGTAACCACTGCAGATTTCACTATATGCTGGTGGATGAGGCATCCCAGGAAGCTCCCCCTCTACTCTAGATACTCTGTACATATTAGGAAGAAGTACAGCTGAGAGATATCTGTAGCTGCTCTGGGTTGAAGAGGTGAGGCAAAGTGCAATGAGGAAGCAGGACTTGAACAGGAGGGCTGGCACTAGCCTGAGGCTGTTCTGCACAACCCTGGTTCCCCCTGCTCCTGGCATCAAATCACACCCTGCAAAACTGAGGGACGGTACTGACAACTGAAGAAGCCAGTCCGTATACACAAACCATCTGGAAAGCAGACTCTGCTGATAAGCGGGGTCACAATGCACCCAGTGGCTTGCTCTAGCTGACCTGTGTTTGTGGGAACCATGTGGGAAGGGGCAGGATTTGGAAAAGTTTTGGAGATCTGCAGAAAAGCTGGGAGAAAGCTGATTAATAGCAAGCCTCAGCCAGCTCCAAGCCTAGACAGAGTGGGGGCATTCCTGAGGAGCTCTGCAGACCAAGCAGAGCTTGCTTAATGTTAAAGAAAAGCCATTCCTGGACAATTAATTTTAAATGAATGTCTAAAAGGACTGAGACCGGATGGAACCGTGCCAAAAGGACTGCACAGTGTTGTAAATACTGGATCTGACTCAGGGCTTCACTAGAATATGACTCACATCCAATTATGAGCCAAGAAAGCCCTGGAAAGATGAGCTGAATTACTGAGCTGCAGGACTGGGTGCACAGATAGTCCTATACCTGCCATATTAATATTAGGCCTTACTTCCTGTATAAAGCTGATCTGCACTCTCAAGAGAGCAAGTGCCAGGTGCATCTCAAGCTCTCCTGAGTTGAGTGCTATACACTCTGTGCTGGCCTCTGCCCAAGGGTATCAGTGTCACACTCCATTCACAAGAGTCATAGTCTTGCCTTTGAGACACAGCAGCTGAAGGAGGGGCATGTCCAAACACAGAGGAGAGGAGCAGAAGTGGTAATAAGTGTCTCAGAGAGGAGTCCCTGAGGTAGCTTCATGTATGCAGTCTTAATTTTCAGAGCTTTCTACAAAATCATCCTTTTTCCTACTGTCATTCCCAAGTCTCTTCTCCTCTTATTCATTTTCAGGGGCAAAATAAAGATGTGTTTATTTGTTCGTGCTGGTTTGTTTTTTTTTTAGTTGCCCCCTCCAAGACTGTACTGGAGTTAAAGCTAAGGAAGAAGAAATGTAAGTGGAAAGCTTTTTTGATACTAAGGCAGAGCTGCTTGGCCTGCCATAAGCCTCTCTCCCAGCACCTTTCTGAGTTGCCCCTAAGGAACGTGGCAGACAGTTGTGCCTTTTGAAGGGACCAAAGAGGCAGTGGAGGCCGGCCTCCTCTTCTCCTACCTTGACATTTGTACCAGAGAGCTGGGATCATTGCTGGCCATTAGAGGGAAGCCTCTGTCCCAGGTCTCACTCTTGCTCAAAGGAATGGTTTTCTTCTGTGTATACTGAGCCTATGCCACTGCTTTTTCAGGCAGCATGGTGTCCATCAGCTGTTGGGACACCCACACAGTCCCACAAATTACAGGACTCTCTGCAAGGACGGCTCTAAAAATATCCAGCCGTCATAAATTATGGTGAAATGAATTGTTTTAAAAATAAGTCTTGAAATTACTGTCCCTCTCTGTCTCCTGCTAAAAAATCTGCCAGTAAAGAAGCCACTTAGCCTTCCACATGTACCAGCACTCATGCTTCCTATGTTCAAGCCAAAACCCTGCTGCCTGATGCCAAAATGAAGCTAGATCTAGGGCATCCACACCCAAGTTTGCAGGATCCTAAAAAGACATTGTCTATTGCTTGTCAGAAGCTGGCAGCACACCGAACCACAGCCAATTATCATCCTCATAAATAACAGTAAGCCCGGCAAAGGAGCAATGTGACTGTCAAAGCACAAACGGAAGGAAAAAACATAGGCTGTATTTGACAACTGCAGATCACATTCTTCCCCAGATTAGCCACGTGCAAGCCCAAGGAGTAGCCAGTTTGTCCTTACACATGGAAGCCAGCCAGAGCCTCTGCTAACAGATGTGCCCAAAGTTGTGCAGTGTGCATATCTCATGCTCACCATTAGTATTATCTTCAGCCTTGACAGGCACAAGGGGGCTCTGGGGAGCAGAGTCTCCACTGAGGGAATAGCTGTGCTCTGCCTGGATGCCTGGAGTGGGTGGATCCAGGTCCATGTCCAGCAGTGGGTTCTTCTCAGCCAGTACTGGGTCATCGAAGAAACTGCTGAACAGGTCATTGGAGAAATCCTCCATGTTGTCAGAGAAGTGATCCAGGTTCTCTGAGAAATGCTGAGAAAAGACAAAGGGAGAGAGAGCGTTAGTGTCAACTCCAAGGGGGATCTGAGAGCCTTCCTCTGCACTGAGAGCCAAACCTTAGTGACAACAGATCCTATTCCTCGCCTGCATCAGGTTGACAAAAACACCTTTAATTAAGACAGAAAGGGACGTGGTGCTGTATATCACTGCTTGTTTATCTATGCCACAAACACTCGTGAAACTTCTATATTCTCTCATCTCCCCCTTTCTCTGTGAGTACCGATCTGCATCTTCCTAGCACCATCTCGCTGTGACAACAAACTGAATAGAGCACAAGGCAAGAAATTCCTATGATGACAAAGTGCAAGTGTGGCAGAAAATCATGGTCTTCAGTGCCTGTCCTTGGCGACACTTTCTCATGTTCTCTGCCAGCAGCAATAGGCACACTGATGGCCCAGAGAACATCAACCCAGCTGCTGATTTCTATCAGAGAAAAAAAGATTGGTTGGATCAACATAACAGGAAGGCCCCCTGTTGTATTTAATTTCCTCTGGGATTTAACAGCCCCTCTGTGGACCATATGAGGTTGTACTCCAGCCAGATAATGCCTGTGAAATTCGGCTCCCCAATGAAGTTTAAACACTACAGATGGGCTGTTAACAACAAACAATCATTCCACTAATCATTCCAGTAACAGTTAGTAAATCTGGCCAGTTCTGCTGCAGAGCTGGGCTCCTGATACTACAGTGAACCTGCTTCCTTTGAGGCACATCCTCCTTTTCAGAAGTCAAATCACTAACTTTTCCATTTGCTACAACAAAGTATGGGTTGGGCAGGGAGAAAAATGATGGCTGCCAAACACCAGCTGAAAAATTATCCCATTTGTTGGCAGATTGAGGCTTCTGGCTCAGGGAGAGGAAAGAAAAGACAGATAGATTCAAGTGACTGTATTACACAGACGGAACTGTGTAACTTAAATGAACTGGAGAGAGCTCAGCAGAGTCAGACTGGGTCTGTCCCCCCACCCCCTGCCTGGAAAAGCATCTGGGTGGGCAGAAAGGCATTGAAAGCAGTATATTGAAATACCAAGAGTAACAGGGTATGGATGAGAGTGGGAGAGAGTACACAGATTCTAGAGTGGAGACATGAATGCCAGTGAATTCCAGTGTGAGAGCTGAGCTCAGGAAGGAGCCTGGCTCCTAGAGAAGCATGGGGTGCATGCAGTCCTTTCTTTCATCAGTGCTAGGACTGAGGGAGGCGGTGGCCAGAGGACCCCGGATGCCGGAGCCTGTAGGTTCCTGCTCCTACAGGAATGTGTATTTGTTTTACCAGAGCACAGTAGCTCTGTCAACATTCCACTGGCTGTCAGAGGGCTGGGGAGTGAAGTAGGCTTTAGCTGAACAGACCCATGCTTCCAACAAGTGGGGGAGGGAGATGGTGAGCTGTAGCAGTCTTGAATATGTCAATGTCTTTTACCCTCCAACATCATCCCATAGCTGCTCAGTTTAAAACCTCAGATGCTCACAGAGCATGCTGGAAGTGGGGGTGGAGTCCCTCCCACGTGCATTCTGCCTGACACAGGTTTCTTTCCCTTTGCTTCCTTCCCACTTGTCCTCTGACTGCCTGGAGTGACAGCCCAACACACCACCATCCGAGGCTTCCCTGGAGGGCAGACACTGCATGTGAAAGTAAGGCAGAAAAGGCATGCTCATGCTAAATCCCAGTGTTGAGGCCCTCCCTGGATGTCTGGGCTGAAGTTTTCTCCACTTGTTCCCATAGCAGACACGAGTTGGCGAGGTAGCTTGGTAAAATCTACCCATCCATTTCCAAGTTGCCTAGAAGCATTTCTGCACTTGAATCAAGTGACAGAAAACACCTTCCATCCGTGCAGAGCATAACTTCTTCAGAGGGACCTGAGTCAGCAGATGAAACTGGGTTAGACAGTTATCTAAAAACCACTAGAAAAACAGGTTTTGTCCTATCCTACAGCATAGAGGGATAAAGACTTTGGAGTCCTGAGCATTAACCCCAGAGAGCGCCTGTTCATGTAACAGCTGTTCTTTGTCTTGTGTTCTCTAAACAACACAAGCAAATACAGGATATGAACACGATAGCCTTACGGTAAGGGCGAGAATATAACCACAGAGAAGTGAAGGGATTCAGAGTTCTGGCACACCACAGCATAGCAGAGCCAGGATAAAACAAGAGGCATTCAAATCCTATATACTGTTGTGACCATCAAAACTAGAACCACTGGTAGCCCTGGAGGAGAAGCAGAGCTGGATGGACAGCTGTGGGGAGAGCTGTCTGCAACTCTGCCATGTGCTTAAAATTTCTTTCATGACTGTGCATTAACAAAGGCAAAGGTGGGAGTAAAGAGAGTCAAGAGAATGCATTTATGCAGTAGCTCCACAGATTATCTTTTAGTGGCATCCCACCCACACTTAGAACAACCATCTCTCTCAGTCAGTCAACAATCTTTCCATTGTAGGACAAACCTACCTGGAGGGAAGAGGCAGAGATGTGCCTCTGGCTATATTCCTAAACAAAAAAACAGGTTTGTTGGAGGACCTCACTGCTTGGAAGCAAGGATGAAGGCAACACTGTTCTCCAAGAGACATGGGAGTTAGGTCCCCAAGAGACCATTCTCTCCCAAGAGACAGAGACCTACTGCACAGGACAGGGCAAACATAGGTGAGAAGTAAAGAATTAAACTTGCAGCTTCCCTGGGCATCCAGAAATGTTGGGGCACCTACCCCTCTCTGGGCTATGGGTCATATCCTCCATCACAATTAAATACTGGCAAAGCTTTCTCACCAAAGCAGTCCCATTTCAGTTCTCATCACTCATACATATACCAATCCAACATCTCCAAACACAGACAGTGGAGAGAAGGATGATAGCCTATGAGATTGGGAATAACTATGGTTATTATCAAAGGGGGCACCAAGGATCCGACACCTTCAAGGAGCAAGAGCACCTATAGCTGACACAGAGCTGAAGATTGCTCTTTTACTCAAAGCAGGTGGCAAGAAGCCGAGGAAAGCATAAGCAGGAAGGGTAAAGCAAACAAATATAATGACATGGCTTTGTAGCTGGTTATATCCACAATGGAAACTACAGGACCAGCAGGAAGCTGTCACCACATCCCAGGAAGACTGCTGGGTCTCTGGGTTGGCTCCATTTCTCCTGAATCCAACAGGTATTGTTAATTTTAGATTTCTTATTAATATAAGACACCTGTGCATGCAACCACATGGTAAGAGGAAAAAGAGTCCTCTTGTCCAGATTCAACTGTGATGGGCACAGTGAAGACAGCCCAGAGTTTATTTTGGATAGATGCCATCAAAGCCACGGCTAATTAGCTCAGTTTGAGCCTGCTAACCCAGAACAGGCAAACTGTCCCACCGAGCCTCATTTTGGGAGCTGCACTTATCTGGCAAAACTCAGAGGCTTCAGCCATATTCTTCCTTTGCACGTGTGAGAAAGAAGGCTTCAGGAAACTGCATGTCCCAGGGTGTGGTGTCTCACAGCTGTGCAGATCATGGCAGAGCATGAGCTTCTGAGCGATATACAGAAGCAGGTTTATCACCTGACCAAATGGATAGCAGCTTTATCCTGGCTGGAAGGTCACATGCCAAAGAAGGTGCTGGGTGGCCACCAGTGCTCCCTTCCCACCCAGAGTGGGGCCAGCACAGCTAAAGGCCTTCATGTGCTGCCACAAAATGACACAACCATGCTAGGCTTCGGGGAGACTTTTGCTGACACAATGGCGACAATGATCTCAGCAGACCAGGGAAGGTCCAAGAAAGAGTCCCCAAAACTCAGATGTGAAGGAAGGTGGGATAGACGGACATACAGGAGCAGAGCAGGCTCATCCTCTCACAGCCTCTTCAAGATCTAAACTCTTCGAGAGTGCCTTGCAGCCAGCACCCACTCCTCAGAAGGCTGGTCAAGACATTTGTGACAATGAAGGACTCTGCAACTCTATTGAGATCATCTCGGGTAGATTTTGCGCAGATGGGCCTGGCTTTAGTAAGGAGGACCAGTCAACTGGGAAACTTGACCCTTACCATCCTAGCCCAGAGGGAGTGGGTGTGCAGTGTACTGGGGGAAAACAGCTTCCAGATGGGATACGAAGCTCACAGCATAGTCTCATTTTGCATTATTCTCTCCTGTTATCTCCCCCTCCCTTTCACACCCTCCTTCCTTCTCCTTCTAACTATGCTCCAAAGCCAAGAAATAGCACGGGATGTGTTTCCAAAGCTGTATTACCAGTGAGCGGTCAGGGAGGGGGCAGCCAAGGGACAGAAATGCAATGGCGAGGATGTGCTGGATTTCCTGATCCAAGCCTGATTTCTAGTTTGGATCTAGGCTAGGAGTTCTAGGAGGACGGGGAGGCAGTGCCCAAAGAGGATTAGCCAGTGTGCACAGGTATGGAGAGGCAATGACCATCACATCTCTAGGCCCAACAGAGAGCCTTAAGCTGTTCTGGTGCCACAGGAGAATCTGCTCAAGCTGAGGCCATCTCAGCTATGGGGAGAGAGTGAGAATCTGTCAGCTGCTGGCTTCTGCTCCCTCCCACTCCGGGTGATCAACATAGGCACTGACTCTTCCAAACATATTTCCACCACATGTTTTCACCCTGACCTCATGCTTAGGGTTGTCTAAATAGCACACTGTATGTGCGTGCGTGCACTTCTCATTTGAACACCCTTTCCTGTTGTACAATAGTTATCTGGGGAGCTAATGTAAGGCATTCAGACATCCAAATGCAAGCTGTATGTTTCTCCCCACCCAGAGCTGGTGTTAGACCTCTGGAGGCCCCAAGCAGAGACTGAGGCACTAAGCCTTCTCCTCTGCCTGGGCGTGCATGGAATGCCTTAAGGTGTCACTCCTGTAGCCTAAGGGCACTCTGCATGGATGAGGAGGGGATGATTTCCTCTCCCTGGATCCAGTTCTCTGTAGTCATCCTGGCTGCCTCTGTCCCTCCTTTTCCTTTTCATGCTTCTATCCTTTGACTGTGACTTTTCCTTTCCCACCTCCAGCTGAGTTGTTTGGAGACAGCCTCTCTTCAGGATCAGCCTGGTTCTCACAGCCTTTCTGGTCCTATCACAACGGTCTCACTCCAAAGAGAAAGCAGCGAGGGGCTAATCCAGCTGGGCAGCAGCCCAGGCCCAGGAGACGAAGGGCCTTTGCAGGTTGGAGGTTCTGCTCGTGCTGGCAGGCGGTGAAGATGGGGAGTGGATTCTTCTGAGTTTTCTCTTTTCTTTTTGAAAGTATTTTTCCTCTTTGCTTGCCAAGATAAATCTCCTGTCCCAGCTGTGACATCTGCATTTCCCTTCTCTGCTTTCACTAAGGAATGAAGCCCCCTGCACTCCAGCTGCAGAGCTGAGGTTTTCTTTACATTCCAGGAAAGAAGAGCCCATACACTCCAGACAGTCCTTCTGCTCTCTTTAAAATGCAGAGAATTTTAGACCTTATGAAAGTGAAGTTCTCAACAATGTTAACAAGATTCAGGCAGGATGGACAGATGCTGTGAACACTTCTCCACACAGTCCAGTTGGTGCATGTGCACCCCGAGGGGCTCAAGTGATCATCCAACCACCTCTTGGCTCTCTCAGATCCCTCTATGCTGACCTGTATTGCTCTTGCTCTCTCCCCTCATGTACCAGTGTTCCCTGCTCCTCCATGCCTCGTCTGCCCAGATCCCTGATCTGCTTGGACAACTTGTCATTGCCCTGCTACCCCCTTGCTATTCCTGCTTCCCTGTGTGCCATGGCTGAAGCACCAAAGGCCAAACTGTCTGTGGGCGCCATTGCCATTTCCCTCCAGCAGCAGGACGGCACTTGGGCCAGCAGCACCTCTCAGTCTTTCCCAGAGACTGTGGCAATGCCCAAGTCACCTGTGATTACTTTCAGCATCACAACCTTGAACTGCATGGTGGACCAAACTGAACCTGATCTAGAACCAGGCCCAGAATTTGCTGCTGTGTGTAGAATCGCAGAGTCACAGAATCGATTAGGTCGGAAACGACCTCCGAGATCATTGAGTCCAACCTATGACCAAACACCATCATGTGTGCACATGTAATCACCACCTCCCTGGGCAGTCCACTCCAATGTCTAATCACTCTTTCTCTGAAGAAAGTCTTTCTAATGTCCAACCTAAACCTGCAGCTTAAGACTATGTCCTCTCGTTCTCTCACTAGTTGCTTGGGAGAAGAGGCCAACCCCCACCCAGCTACAACCCCCTTTCAGGTAGTTGTAGAGAGCGATAAGCTCTCCCCGGAGTCTCCTCTCGTCTCTGCAAGGCTCAGGCACAACTCGCTGTGGAAACCTCCTTCCACCGCGCATCCGTGCCAAGGTCCTGGATTTATAATTTCCAGCGCTAGGCGCCACAGGACCTAGGAGGGACCGACGGCGGCTCAAGGTACAATCAGGGGAGGGCGACTGGGGGCGCGGCGCGCAGGGCCGGGGTGCCGCAGCCCCTCATGGGCCGGGCGGTCCGGCCCGGCCCCCCCGGCGCGCGGGACCGCCGCCGGCGGGTAACGGTCGCCGCGGCGCGCTTCCAACGGCCCGCAGCGGCGGCCGCCCATTGGCCGGCGCCGCCGAGCGGCGGCCAATGGGAGGCGGCTGCCAGCGGCGCGCGGCGGGCGCGAGGAGTGCAGGGTTAGGACGGAGCGGCGCGGGCCGCTCCTTCTCCTGCCGGGATCCTTTGGGAGCGCCCCAGGGAACACCGTCCCGGCCCTTCTGCAGGCACCCTCCGGCACATACGGCTCCCACGGCTTGCTGTAACCTTCCTGGCAAGCAGGAAGGTTTCCTGTTTTTTCCCCCTCCTCCCCTACAACCCTGGCAAGGGGGACAAAGCCATCAGCTGGCGGAGCGGGTGATGTTGTTAAAAGCATGTGCACAACACAGACCCCTTCGAAATTCCGTGGCCGAGACTGCAGCTGTGTAATAGCTCAGAGTTTACAAGCCTGCAGTTCATTGGGAAGGAACCTTGGGAGGCACCAGCTCAGGAAGAGAGGGCAAGTTAAGTATTTCACTTCAATGTTTTTGCTCCTGAAAGAATAAAAAGAAGGGAGAAAAAGGAGAAGTTGAAATCTGCTAGCCTGTGACTGGGTTTCCCAGCAGCATCAAGTGGATGCACTTTGAGTGCTGCTGCAGTCCCCACATCTGGCTCTAGTGTTCAGCATAAACAGGATTAGCAGTCGGCATTGGCAGTGGTGATGTGGGAGAGATTGGGAGTGCCCTGCAAGAGGAATGACTGAAGCAAGGCAGAACGCAGGCCGACGTGAATCTAAAGGCAAGTGGCACTGCAGTGTGGCCATAGTGTCGTGGCCATCTGTGTGCCCTCCAATCACCTGCGGGTGCCACAGTGCAGGGCAGGTATGCACGTGCTATAGGGAGGAGGGGGAAATGGCAGCCACCCCGTGGCAAAATCGGCTCCACTGGCCTGGAGTGGGAAGCAGCTACAGTACATAGTTTGCTTATTGCATGAGACTTGCTGAATCTGCAGAGACAGGAGCACCCCTCCTCCCAGAGCAGCAGCACCATGGAGGATAATTAGGAATGCCTCCGCTTTTCAGAGTGCTTTTACTGTCTGTATGCTACATACACAATGAACATCCCAAATTTCCTTTGGCTTACAACTGCCTTGCAGCTGACTGATTAAAAAAAAATTAGAGCAGGACTTAAACCATGCGCAGAAGCGGACACAACCCTCTTGGGATGAAACATTTAGATCAGCTGCTCTTAGCCCTCATTTGGCAGAAGATTTGGGATGTATTTCTAGGAGTCTGTGAAAGGTAAATAAAAAGTTTGTCCTTCAAGGCTTTCTTGAACTTGGAGAACTGAAGACACCTGCTTGGTGCAGAACAAAGTCGCTTTTATTTCTGAGCCATCATGGTGGCAGCTGGGCTGTGTTCAAACAGAGATGCGTAGGAGCTGTTCTCTGTGGGAATACAGGTACCCCTGGGCAAGCTGGCAGGGGTCTCTTCCTCTTCTTTGCTCCTTCCCAAGCCAAGGTCAGTACAGTTTCCGGGCAGAGACTTCACACAAGCAGTAGCTTCTGGAGAGAGAAGCTGTATTGTCATCTCTGCTCTCTTGGCCAAATTGGTGCTTTGTGTTAACATGGCAGCCTCAGCTGCATTTGCAGCAGGCTCTCAGTGACACCCTAACTCCACACCATGATGAGGGGCTTTTACCTGCTAGAGTGTCTTGGGGAGGAAGTTCATGTGAACTTTATGTCCGTATGTGTGAAAATAGAATCCATCAGTTTTGGGAAGGCCCTATCTGCTATGTTATCCTGATCCACCTTCATCCAGGTGTGCCCTTTGCAGAGCCCAAACACATCCATCCCTTCTCAGTCACCACAGAGGCACAGCAGCAAGAACACAACTGGGTGTCCATAGCCATGCCTGTAGGCGTGCAGCATCCCTGCACAACCTAGGGATGCATCTCTGGCCCAGCCTTGCAAATCTAGAGGCAAATCTACCCTGGAAAAGCCTACATGGATTTAATTCTGTGTGGCATGTCTGCCTGAGCAGTTTGCAGAACAATTCTGCTTAATGGTGAGGGATGTGTGGTGCAATGAAAGGCAGCAGACGGGGCAAATGAAAGAAAAGACTGGTTTACTCTGCATGACTCTCTGTGAACAATCCTGCCATGCTGACGTGAAGCTGGGTCACAGTATCACCAAAAGACATGAAATGCAGAATGAATGTTCAATACAATTGAAAACAAATTAGAGAGGTGCAACTGCTCAAGCTGAGCACCAGTCAGTGGGATGGGAACATTTGTATTCAATAACAAAAATAAGTTAGAATAAATGCCACTCCACTATTGCCTCCATCTTTCTTGGAAGCTTCTGGCCCTGCCCAGTATGGAGTTGCCAGAGTTGGCAGATCTCTGCTCTTAGACAGCCTGTCAGCCTCATACCATTATGAGCCTTCTTTCTGCATCTTGCAGGAAATCAAGAAAGGCACACTGGGAGATAGAGGAAATCTTCTTTGGGAGATAACCACAAAAGGAGGAAAGGTCTGTATTATCTTTACAATCATTTTCATTTGTTTAATTGAAACTGTTTCTCTTCAGTGCTCAGAGAGCAAAATCAGAGATAATTCACATTTTGTCCCCTGGCAGGTCCCTGTAGACCCATAAAGAAAAGCAGGACTTGGAAGAGGAAGATAGTTGTACTCTATTCAAGTCCAAAAGCTGAGGCATGCAGCTAATACCAAACATTACTGGTGGCTTTCATTCCTTGGGCCTTTGTAAAGGGCAATTACAGAGCAACTAAGTATGGACTAGCTGATTTGTGACTCAAGGATGTGAGGGATTTTCATGCAAAATCTTGAGAGGGCAAGAGCTGGAACTCTCTTCAGTGGCCAGGCTGGGTTTTGCAAGCAGCAGACTGAATGGGGTCCCGCCCCAGGACAGTTTTCAAAGCAATTCAACTTGGAATGCAGATTTCTGACCTGCTGCCAACATCCCAGTGGAAAATCTGTGCCCTGAGCAGTAGATAGGAAATTAAACTTCAGCTTCAATGCTGAGGGTATCATTTTCACCATAGCAGTGGAGCTGCAGAAACCAGAGTCTCTGGAGAATGGGGAAACCCTTCCTAGCCCACAAAGGGCAGTAGCACCTCTAAGACCATTTGTCACTACTGGGGCATCCTGGATTAACACCATCCTGGGGTAGATGTTGGTGTGATGTTGGTGAACCAGGGGGTCAAAGCCCTTTATTTCCAAAGATGAGGATGGATATCTGACTGGTCAGAGATCAGGCAGTCACTTCAACCATGGGATGAAAATCACTGCTGAAGGAGAAAGGAAGTCTGTGAAAACCCTTTCACAACACCTGGCTCTCGAGCTATGCCCTCTTCAAGCTGGACTTCTTCATGATGAGGCCCAGCAGCCAAGTGCCCTGTAGCTGTTCAGAAGAAGTAGAAATGTGGAGATGCATGGTATCATGCACTCAAGCTTCTGAGAAGAAAAGATCCCAAGTTCCTTTGAAGACAGGAAACCTATTATGCCCTGAATTCCTGCCGTGAAAGTTCCTGTGTCTGAGATCAAGCAGACATCTGCATCCCAGCATTGGAGTGGTGTCTGCAGAAGCTGGTGGATTTATGAATCCATTTTCTGGATGTCCCTGGAGCAGCACAAGGAGATGATGCACAGTTTCATGGGTTTTAGGACCTAGAGGAACCAGTCTGGTACTCCAATATGGTTCCTTACAGTGCTGAGTGCAGGAGCTGCATTCATGTCTCCTGCTTCAAACTCATCATGTGCAACTGATCTCAGTTTAATGCCTCCAGATAAATCCACCCCTTAAAAAAAACACAACCAAATCAACTGTTGTAGAAGCTAAATACAGTCACCAAACATATGAGTCATTGCAAAGAGGAACTCTCTAGCTTAAGTGTCCAAAGTGTTTTCTCAGGCTTTTTGCTCTTAGATAAAAAAGTCCTTACTACCAGAGATCTTCGTGAGAACAAATCCAACTCACCATTTAATTTGTGGAGTGTGGTATGGCATGGCCACCCTGCCAGGTTATTCTACAGACAGCAGAAACAGCATTGGTCATATTGCAGGCAGGGAAAACTTGAGGACTTATTTAATGATGGCAAGTGGTGGTCACGTAACTCCACGTTAGCAGCAGATTCAAAGATTAAATTATCTTTCTGTGTAGTTAATTCCTCGATTTTAATGTAATCAATTCACAGGGGGAAGTGAGTGATTCCTGTGGCAAAAGAAGTTACAGCCCTGCTGTGGTAGCCAGTGCAAAGTGCGAGCCTTAGAAAATCAAGATAAAATCTACAGTGGTTTGGTTTCTGGACATCCTTTCAGACATGGCCTTATTTTGTAGGTATATAATCCAGGACCAGAAGCAACAATAACTATCCATCATGTGGATAACGTAACAGTGTCCATCATGGTTTTATGTGCAACAAAAGAGAAGAAGCATCAGTGAGAACATCCCTTTCTGTCCCTTAACCCCAACACTAAGTGAATTTTCCCAAGTATGGTGTTTTCCATATAGATGAAACCCTTCACAAGTGCCCAGTGTGTCTCCCAGCACAGATGCAGCCAGCCCTCTGTTCCTGCCTGGATGCTTATAGCAGCAGGCATTCTCATGCCAACCTCTTCCCTCATGCCTCTGCTCCCTGATTCTCCCCTGCTGTGCTCCTCTTTTGCTGCCTTCTTGTCTCTTCTCTCTGAAATGGTGCACACATTTGGCTTGCCTTCATTGTGTGATAAATCTCACCCTGCATCTTGGGTTCGTTTTCTGAAAGTTTTGAATGGTGTGTTGGAAATGCTGTTGGACAATAGGAGCTCTTTGAACCCTGGCCAGCTGGACGGGACTCCTTGCGTTGCAGCTGACATGCAGGCTTTGGCGGTCTTTCTCGACTCTTTCCTCTCTTCTCTTTTCTTTACAGCATTTGAATTGTCCTCAAACTTCATTTTTTGAGTGGGCAGTGCATTTCTGAATCTTTTCATCATTATATTATTATTAATTGTGGTCATGACTATTTCTCCTTCTGCTGGCACTCCTGGGTGTATCTCTCCTCTCTCACTTAATATCTTGGGTAAGACTACCTTGGCCACAACCCACTCAAGCAGTGACTCAGAATCCCTGGCCCACTCCCAGCAGAGATGCAAGAGTTTTGCCAATTGGTTTAAAATGAGGCCATCGTTTTCCAGAGCTACTCTTGCACTCAGCAGAGCTGAGTTGGGTGGAAAAGCTCAGCTCTGTGGTTCCAGGGAGTCCATCACTGGTGGACAGGCAGTCCCTGGGGTATTATGAAAGCAGAGCCCTGCTCCCTTTGGGTGCAACCAGGACAACTTCTGAGCCAGGCAGTAGGATTCTCTGCTGAAAATAATTTTGCTCCCTAAGGGTCACTGCACTCAACTTCCCCATTCCCAAGCCTGTGGAGGAAACAAAGCTAAGGGAGGCATGTGGGCATGATGTGAGGGAGAGAAATGGCATAGCCTGAAGCAGGCCCCTCGTATCTCTGGATTTGAGATTTGCTTGCAGCAGTGGTACGCTGTAGAGAAACCCCATCTTCATCCTCCAAGCATCTCAGTTTTTCCCAGCCATACAGGAGCTTGGGAATTGTCCTGATTCTAAAGGCAGGAGGGGACCTACGGCTCAACTGTTTGCACCTACACAGATTGAGTTTATGTAGTGATGAAGGCTGCTTTACGACTGAATACCTCCTGTAACTTAAAGACATTCAAACAGTGTACTCTTACAGAGGTGGACATGCAAACCTTCATTTCATGCGCTGGGAAGGACTCAAGAAAAAAAGAGATGGCTGGTCTCGGTGAGGCATGGCTGTCTCTCACAGATCATAGAGAGAACCCGAGTCTGAATTCTTCCCACTAGACTGCACTACCTCCTGGAAATGGCACATAGTGATAGAGGGAAGGGGACCACAGGCCTTCTACTACCAAGAGTGGGCATATGGCAGTGTCAGATCATGTCCTTCCCATGTGCTGAGAAGCCCACCTGCTTCACAGGGCAGCTGAGAGTCCTGGTGCTCTTTAGTGCTGGCAATTGCAAGGGAGAGAGACTGATATTATCTGTTGCTTTTTACTCACATCTACCAATGGGAGGAATAGGTCTTGGGTCAAATAAATTTCTCTTTCTTCCTGTTCTGCTGCAAGGCCCAGTCGGGCAGGGAAGCCCACAAGCATCCAGGAATGGTGGTCCTGCCAGCCCTCTCTGTGCTGGTGTTGAAGGCTGAGCAGACTCCTGAGCTCAGCTGCAGCAGCCCAAGCAGTAGGCAGAGGTGTCACCCTCTCTCCAGCTGCAGCACGGTGCAAAGCACAGCTGGTTGCCTGTGCGGAGCTGCCTCTCCCTGGCTGGCAGGCTGGCTGCAGCTGGCCTCCGCTCCCGCCGGCGGGGTGGCATTGCTGCTTCTGCTTGAGGAATGCAAACCGCCCGAGTGCTCTTGAGGATCGGCCAGGAAAAGTCCACAAATAGCAACAGGAAATCAAAATGCCCGCTCCAGACATGCACTAGATACGAGGCCATCCAGCACAAGGAGAAAAATCAAATGCTGGACAATGGAGATTACATCATGCTGTGGATAAACCTGCAAGCCTGTCCAGCTGGGGCCATGCCAACAGGTCCAGATGGCTCAGAAATGCTAACTGCATAGCTACCTCTCTCTTGTCTTCGCTTTTTCTTTCCTCTTTCTTTCCCTATTCTCCATCCCTTCTGGCCTCCTTCCCTCTTCCCTTTCCCAAAATAAAAAAAAAAAAAAATCCTCTGACAACTCTATGTAATTCAATTTCATCAAATGTCAGAAAGGCATCTGAGACCGGTGGATGGGCAACTGGTCTGGACACGGGTCTCTGTCACTTACTTGTAGATATCGAGGCTGTGACCTCATCACACTATGTAGCTGCTGGGCTTGACATAGTAACGTATGCCTTCATCTCACCTGGGACTTCAGCTCCTGGCCACAAAGGAGGAGGCTGCCAGGGCTGCTCCCCTGGAGCCTGAAGCATGTAGGAAAATTAAGAAATCAGCATTGCTCCTGCTCTGCTGCAACTCACACCCCAGCTGCTTGCAGCTGCCACTGACTGCTCGCTGTGGCTGCAGTTACAAGGGGAGTTTTGCTGTCCTCACTAGCAGCCTCTACCTACCACCCTGGCGCTAATTAGTGACAAAGAAAGGAGCGCAGCACCCTCTGTTCTGTCCCCAGCATTGACCAGAGCAGCATGTGCTGCTACTCAGCTCTCTCTCAGAATGATAAAAACAGGACTCAAAGACATGTAAGGAAAAAGTGAAAAGTGTGTGCTTTGCCAGGTCTGAAAAAGGGCTGCAGGCCATTTACTCATTACTTACTGCTAATCCAGCTGCTGGACTGCTGCCAACTATATTTGACAAAACCTGAAGAGCAGGAGAAGCATCAGAGAATGGAAAAGCAACCTCTGTATCACTCTTCCCAATGGATGATGATGATCCTAACTTTACAACAAGTCTGGCAGACTTACTGCGAGAAAAAGGCACCTCCAAAGAAAGGGAAAGTACAAAATGATGCGCTGAGAAGCAGGAGGGATGACATGGGCCTTGAACGCCCTGCTAGGGGACTGATAAAGCCATGACACTCTGGTATTTTTAGCTTGTTACCTCCTTCTCATTTACAAACCAGGGGAGACATAGTCTGGGAGCCTGGGAACTCAGCCCAGGCCTGACCATGCAGCAGTTTTGGGCAGAAATGTAACAGAATGCTCTCAGCAAGTTGTATCAAACCCAGGGAGAAGTTAGGTTTTGTGACTGAGCCAGGATCTGGTTGTGCAGTGGAGGATGAGGTATGAGTACAGCTCATTCACTGGATTTATATAAAGCACAAATTGTTTGGTTTTTAGTAAGGCCCAAAGAGGTCAGGCCAGCAACAGCATGGGCCAAGTACTTTAGTTTAAATCCTAATGCTGACCAACACAGTCACTCAGATTGACACAGAAAGATTACCCTGGATTAGTTTGAAGTATCTGAGGTCAAAATCAGACACATGCAGTCCACAGGGACAAGGAACGGGAGAGGGGTGAAGGAGCTGGGAGATCAGTGTAGAATAGATCAGCCAAACTGAAAATGTTGCTAATATCATATATAGCTACAAAGACCTTCAAAGAGACTCTAACCAGGGAAGTAAGGTAATAGCTCCTTTGAACTTTTCCTGGAAGATATTTACTAGCGAAACCCCATCCCGGTCTAACTTTTCATTGATCTGCTTCACCTATTGATGACACTGCCCCATGTCAGTAAGAACATGTAGTTTTTTATAGCAAGCGAAAGCTGCATCGCTGGAAGTGATGCCCTGAGGATCACACACTGAGTAACTGGCAGAGCCAGGACTACGATACAGTTCTCCCATTCCTGACAACCTCACTGCACTACTGATCATAAAGAGAGAAAAAAACACAACAAAAACAAACCCAACGTCATTCAACTGGTAATTCAGTATTTGTGGCTCAACAGCACCTCGTCAACTCTCAGAGTTTGCCACATTTGCTTGGAAAGAAGAGCCAGATTTCCAGCACTCCCCGAGCAAAGAGCTCCCAGATCGAAAGACTGAAAAGTCTTTGAAAGAAACCTTCCATCAACAGTCTTTACAAATGTCAGAGCTGGTTTCCTCCTCCCTGAGCTGCCTGGCTTGCAGTTCCTCCCCCAGGGCAGCAGTGAGCTCAGCCAAAAGTACTTGCCCAGCTCCTTCCTTCAACTGTCATGAGTTTACTGGACTAATTTAACATTAAGCTGTCATGACATGCAAAAATTAACTACTGAGGCTCTAGACCTGGGTCCTCTTTGTCATCCTGGTCTCCCTCTGCCTCAGCTACCTCTTCTTGAGGGGAAAGCTCTTCTCACAGGAGTGAGAGGACTGCAAATATTGCAGACACAGGAGCAGGTTCTCATGGTAGACTCCCTGCACCTCGAACAGCAGAGATGTGTTATTTTTGATCTGCAGTGCTTCCCTCTGGATGTGCCCTGCCATCAAGAGGAGAAGCCATGACACTGGCGGGGAGCTCAGCATGGGGGAAGTTGTTTGGACATCAGAGAAAGCTCACCTGCAGGAGGGATGCTGACAATCCAATATGACTGTCCAAAACCAATGTAGTATCCAGCTCCCTCCTCTGTAAAATGCTTGATGCCAGGCCCAAGTTGTAGTTCTCCTCCAGCCTCCCAAGGGAGCCCTGACATTCCAGTTGCAGGGGAACTCCTGACACAGATTGCTGAGCTGAAGGTGTTATGTTTTGCATCTATTCTAGGAAAAATGCTAACTGCATTTTGAGCAGGCTTTGCTAATCGGGTCAGCCAGACTGACCTAAGCAAACATTTTTCCTAATCAAGACAAAGTCACAGTGTAAAGAAGCCAAAAGAAACTTTTCTGAGGTAGTCAGGAGTAAATTTCCTCTGGAACAGGATGGACCATGATCGTAACGAATGACCTCACATAAGCCATCACCTTTGAGTGCTAGAGATGGGACTAATTACCCCAGTACTGTTTTAAATTACATACTAATTTCAGGGAGAATAGCCTTGCACAGTACTGTACAGGGAATTTTTGCAGTCTTAAAAAATGATAAGATAAAATAGGACAAGAAATATAGGAGTGAAACAGTGCGTGGATATGTGCAGTTCCAACCTTCATGAGACCTTGTTCTGGCTAAACGACATGTCAAGATCAGTGTCAAGCATCTATCACTTGGACAGTAACCAAACCAGAGCAGCTCCTCATGATTTCAAAGGCAGATAGCCCTGGAAGCATTTAAGAAAATAAGAGTAAAGGAGATACGCAAAGAAAGAGAAAAGAAGATGGGTAAAGAAGTCAGAAAGGGGGTGAGTGAGAGGATAAGGCTGGAGTGTTCAAGGAACTACAGGAAACGAAAACTTTAAATGGTGTGACCCTACAGGAAAGCAGAAAAAAATTTTTCTTGAGCAGCTGGGAATAAGTTAGATAGCTGTAAACACTGTATGGCAGACATGGGAAGCAACTGGGTTGAAAGACACAGCCTGTCTTTCAGTATGATACCTGCAGTCCCTTGCCACTCTGGCCATGCCCTTGGCTCTTCCCAACCTTTCAGCTATTTCTGCTCTGAGGGACGTTGCGAAACATTCAGGCACCAACCCAAGAAAATACCTAACATCTTACAACACAAGTTGAGCTCCAAAGACAGGAAAAAGTAAGAGAAGGGCTTCATGCAAGCACCCACCCTGTCCTAATGCCATCTTGAAAACACGATTCGTAATTTCAGTCAGAGGATACCAAACATTGCAAGCACAAGAAGTCACCTGCTGCAGCGGGACAGAGACAGTGCCAGCACAGGGCTCAGCTGAGAAACATGGCTTTGGTTCCACCTTTATTATCAGTCCTCATCTCCCATGTGAAGACATGAAGTCCCAGCACTTCAGACGTGTAAAGAGAATACAGACCCCAGCAGAAAATGGGGATTGGTGGGGTTAGTAATCCCAGGACTGAGATTGGCTTGGAAGTGAGGACTAACACACTTGGCTCCTCCAACAGACACTTCTCCTGAAGAACAATGCTGGCCACAATGTTGCCTGTGAAGTGTAGGTGACTGCACTTGACCTTGCAGCACATGCCTGGAATTTCCCCAGGAAATCTCCCAGCCAATGAAACAGCTTTCGGCCATTTCTTAGGCACAGCTCCATTGCAGGTGCCCTATCTGCTTCCCTGTAACTCTGCAGCAAGGAGAGTCACCAAATGGCTTTTGTGAACCATCTGGTTTCTTGCAGTGGACTGCACAACAGTACAAGGACACACAGGCTTTAGTGGGTTGATTCATCCCTTCCTTGGAATGCATTGGTACAAGCTGGTCTCGAGAATCATATCTTTGTATCAAGCACAACCCTGTCTGTGGTTGTGAAAAGAGGACCTGCCATGTGGACAAAGACAACTCCGGAGAGTTAAGCCTCTTTCTTTGCTTCCTTTAACACTGAGAATTCTTTAAATAGGAAACAAGTAATTACCAAATGCTAATTAAATACTACAGTCTTAAAACCTACAGGGAAGTACTGACAAAAAAAGGAGCAAGCACAGGAGTAGATCTTTCTCAGAGGAAATATAGGAGTGTATCACAGAGGTGTCAGCCTGGCTTTATTTTGAACAGTGCAGCTACACCTGTGGCTATGAAATCCCTACTTCTAAATTCCCCTTTAAGTGGCTGCTTCAGAAAAACGCTTTTCTTTCCCAGTTTCCTTCTCTATACCAGAGACAGCTCCATTGCAGGCTTCAGCAAGACCAGTGCAGCACCAGATGGGACCAGCACAGCACTGGATGAGACCAGCGCAGCATGGGATGGGACCAGTGCAGTACCGGATGAGCTCCCAGGCAGCAGAAGACACTTTGCATTGATGAACCCAACACATCTCATGGGATTCAAAAGCTGCAGACCCACCATGCTTAGGCATTTGTACTGGTACAGGAGGAGGTTCAATGGGTTTTCTCAGAGGTTTTCTGCAGTCTCATCTGTATGAATGAGGCCTCAGGTTTCCTCCTCTCTGAAAGGGGTGGTGGCACTGAATGGCTGCCAGGGGATGGGGATCACCTGGCAGACATGGTCTGAGCAATACAGCATCTCCCAGCTGGTACTCCTGACACCCTTCCTCAGTGGGAGTGGACTGTATGCACAGATGTACTTCCACCTCCTGCCAAATGCTCCCTTTGTTTACTCTCCAAGCACTTCACCAAAGTCCTTCCTGTTTCTCCCCACTAAGACTGATGGCTCTGGCTCCACTGTTTAACCCTCTTTTGGACACATGCCTTCCTGCAGTCCTGCTCTGAGTTGCAACCTCCTGGCTCTGGCCTACCAGCACAGTCAAAGGGTTCTCCCACTTTGGCTGAGCGTGTAGGACAGTGGATTCCAGCACGTGCAGGCCGTTGTCCAACAGATGAATGTTTTATTTTGGAAGACTATCCCAAATATTTATCATTTTCCTGGCAGGTAGGACACATGAATGATCCACAGTCTCTGGAGAAAGTATTGACCTAGTCTTCCAAATGAAATTCAAGTCTCTCCCTCTCTTCATTACCAAAATGGAAACATGTTTACTGGTGGTGACCCTGCGGTGATGATGCTCAGAGACCCATGGACTGCTGTGTACAGTTCTGGTTTCATCCTGCTGCTAGCAATTCTGCAGGCCTAAGTCCCACCATGAGACAGTAAGGAGCAGCAGGGACATGAAGTGGAGGAACCACAAGATGGATCCAAAGAGACTAATGAAATAGGAAGATCTGGGAACTATTATTTTAGGATTCATCTCCATCAGGCCAGGTTTGATGGCCCCACCAAATCTCTCTGTATCTATGCTCCAGATCCTCCAGGAATCTAACTGACCAGTTCCAAGCAAAATTTAAAGAAAACAGCCTTTCCATTCCCAGTACTTGGCTAACTAACCACAGGTGTGTTACTGAATAAATTTTACAAGGCATAGGAACAGAGGGCCAAAATGCTTGCTGCATGTGTCCCCATGAGAGACTACCATCAGTTCCAGAGAGCCAGCCTCCCATTACAGCAGAGCTACCGTGTCTAGCAACTGGAAGGGCTAAGAAGTGGGTGATCAAATCTGCCTGAGTTCTTTGTCCTCAGTGTGCACCAAGATGGTGAGGAGCATACAGAGCATGAAACTCACTCAGACCAAAGGTCAGTCCAAGACCTAAGCACCACTTAAGCGCTATTTATGTCCCTGTAGTATTCATAAGAGGAATAGAAGTGTGTACAGGCTTCTTATAAGAGTGGCAGTCATCCATGGTGAAATAGCCTCTCTTCATCTTCAGAGGAAGATTCCCTTATGAGTTGCACCAGCACTGCTCTCAGCCTGCTCACTACATACAGTCCTGCCACTTTCCTTTCTGCAGGCTGGGTCAATATTGAAGGAAAGAGCATACAGTAAGCACAACAACCAGTTTGCACTCAAGGAGCAAACCCACAGAGACAAGCAGTTCTTCTCCTATTCTGCTGTCCCCCCATAGGCTCCAGAAAATGCCACTTGTCACATTGCTTGGTCATATAGGATAACACACTGAAAGAGCATGTTACTGTGCATTCCCCAGAGGTAGTGGGTTAGCACTCCTCAGACAGCCTGAACTGCCATTCTGCAGCTTCTAACAGTGGAGACCTCAGCTAGCATGCAGGCTATTTTCTTGTCTTGATGTCTTTCTTTTAGAAGGAGGTAAAGTATATGCTTCGAAAAGCGTAGAGTCAAAATAAAGCTGTGTTTACATAAATATCTAAAGTCATCTTTGAAGGTGTTTTTTGTACTATAAAACACAGAAACAGAGGGAAGAAACAAACCCACTGGGGTACTGGGTTAAAAAGAAACACGTGACTCCTGTTTGGCTGCTTTATTCTGGCTTCGTTCTGACACCAGAGTGCCACAAACCTAGTGAAGCACAGTGGTGAATCTGACTCAACAGATTAAGTCTTTTGAAGAGTTTCACAGCGCTGATAGGAGCTGAAAGAGAAAGTAAGAGCTCTCTGAGTGCAGCTGTAATAGACTGTAAGCGAATAGATGAGTGCTCTCAGAAATTACCAGAAATGCTGGACTGGGCAGGACACAAACAGGTGAAATTGATAAACAGGCACTGCATGAAGGATTAGCTTCATATGGTAGGTCCTTCTGGTAGACAAAGATGAGCAAAGCTGCCTAAGTTCAAGAGCAGTATGTGGCCTCCTGAGCAAAAGGGGACTGACAGTGCTATTAGCCATCCTATTTAAGTCTGGCTAGCAGAAGCTAAATGAAGAAAGACATTTTGTGTTCCTTGGAGGTTTCCCTTCCAATTACCAAGCAGACACCACTCTCCTTAAGATTTAAAAAAAAAAAACCCAAACCCCATCATATAATCATAACCTCATGCAGGTTGGGTGGGAGCTCAACTTCCTCACCAGTGCAGGTAGGCTTCTGCTAGGTCCTCCTGGAGCTGCCTCTCCTCCAGCTAACAAGTCCAACTCCCTCAGCCACTCCTCACAGGAGAAGTTCTCCAGCCCCCAGTTATCTTTGTGACAATCCCCTTGATGCACTCAGCTTTATTTTTCTGGTACCAGTCAGTCCAAAACCGGACACTGTATTTCAGATACAGTCTTATGATTGTCAAGAAAAGAGGGATAATCACTTCCCTCTGTCTATCTACCATTGCCCTCCTGCTCCCAGCTGCCTTTGCTACCAGGGCACAGCAGTGCCCCATGACCCCTGGTGGGTCAGTACACCCATCCATCCCAAAGGCAGGAATTGGGATTTGTCCTTGCTGAGTTTCATGAGGTTTCTGCCAACCTATTCCTACAAACTGGATAGGTCTCTCTGAAGCAGCCCCCACACTTATTTTTTTTTTCTGCTGCAAGCACACAGACCTTTTTGAAGATACATCTACAGATGTGCCTTCATTAATTCTTTGTCACAACTTTAGATGAACAATACAGAGAACCATTTTTTAAAGACCAAGATGACTCATTAGGAGTGCCAAGACTGACAAAAGAGGAGTAGTTTAGAGACATGTAATTCTTTCTGAAAAGGAGCACAGCCTCTGCAGTAATATTCATCCATCTTCTCTTTCTGCTTCCTTTCTGAACAAAGGAAATCATCCTCAGGAAAAGTTTCACAATTTATGGCCAAAAGTCCTGGCCTGCTTTAAGAGAAATGTCTGCTGAACAACATATAGAAAAGTTTGCCCATCGTTGAAGCAAAGGCACTGGTAACTTTGTGGGCTATTGTGCAGTGATGCTTTGCACAGTTCTATGTAAAAAGAACTTCTCCACACATCTCAAGATCCCAGGAGATTTGCTGGATTTAGTAAGAAAATCTAAGTGTATTCCTTCCCCCACCCTCACCCCGTTGTCATGCAGAGTGAGAACAAAGAGGGCGATGTATTATATTTTGGTTCTTGTATCACCAACAGATTTGGTAGGCGAGAAGTGGCTACAGAATCTCTTATATTTATCATCTGCAGCAAGTTCAGCTTGACTCTTGCACTCCAGCAGAAGTTTGTGGTGCTGGCAGTTGGGAAAAAAAATCCACACACACACACAAAAAAAATTTTAAAAAAATTCATTCTACTGTCAGCTGAGCACAACGATGCCTGAGTCACTGCAATCTAGTTAAGGAGAAGACAAGGGCAAGCTACTTCCAGAAGCAGCTCTCCAAGCAGAAAGGCTATTTAAATGAGGCGGGACAGACCCAACCTGCCCACGGCCACCACACACTTTAAACACACTGTCCTGGCAGGTGGCACCAGATGGCACTCTTACACAAAACCTTCTTTTTCACAGGGTCTGCTTGCAGGCAGAAGTTGTGTTTAACTATAAAGAGGTACCACCTATACTGGTTAGGGGTTCCCTGACTTCTGACTGCAGCCCATGTTACAGCTGGGTAAAAGGGCTGGTGCCAATACATACTATTTTCATTTCAGTAAGGGAATAAATGGTCTTGCCATAAAGCACTTCTTATCAGCATAGCTTCATCCACACTGGATGTATGTGCAATTAGGGAAAGCACAAGACTCCTAATGAGAGGTCTCTCAGATATAAGAAGGCAAGGCCTTGCAGTGCGAGCGAGCACTCGGTCTTGGGATGATGTGCCATTGGAAGGTCTGCCTGAACGCACCAGGACTCTGCTGCGTCCCACAGAGCCCAATGGAGTCAGTCCTTGAGGCAGAATGGTATCTTGGAAATTAGGAGCTGGCGAGATTTCTGAGAGATGGAGCTGCCTACATAATCTCTTTCCCAGATCCAGTGTGCCTCTGCACACCAAGTGCAGTGCATTTAACATTTATGCAAATTCTGCATCTCTACTCTCTCCTTCACAAAGGAGGCAGCAAAAAAGGTTTTAGATATTTTTTGCGTAGGAAAGCAGGAGTAGATTCATCAGTGGATTCATCCTCTCCCTGTCCTCTGTTCCTATTGCAAGGAGTCCCCACAGTGCTACATTGGGAATGTGGGAGGTGCCAGTATTGTGACAGGGGAGTTACAAGCCATAGCTCAGATCTCTCTGTCCAGGGCAGGCACAGTCCCACGGCTGCAGCCGCTGAGAGGCCAGTGGAATCCCTGCATGCCCAGGATGATGCCTTCCCTCTAAACCACCTCTAGGGTGGGGCCCTTGCCCCTTCTGCCTCATGGCTGAGTGCTGCCTGGCAGAGGGGCTGCAGGATCCGCAGCACAAACTCCCACAGAAAGCTCGGGCTGTGCAGCGAAGAGCCTGTGCACGCTGCTCAGGGAGAGCCGCTGGACTGAGGACTTGCCTGACTCTTGGGAGAGGCTGGACGGTTTCCCTAGAGGTGAACAATGCCCCTTTGGTTTCTTGAGACTGGCAACACATTTTCCTCCCAAGTCACTCTTCCCTCTCACCCTTCTCTCCAAAGTAAATCAGCCCAGCCTTAACGCCAAGCAGGAGATGCTTCATCTCCCAAATGTCACTCTGAGGAAAAGTTACAGTCAAAGAAGAGCAGAGGCGCTGAGCTCAAAGCTCTCCCGACGGCACCCGGCCGTGCCTCCGGTGCTGCCCGAGCCGACCCAAGGCAGGTTGTACACGCTCCGCCTGGCACCGCACGCTTCTCCCCAGCCATTAGGCTCAAAAACCCGCAGTGTAGAAAAAAAATGGGATTCCCCGGTGGGGTCTCCCCGGGCGAAGGGGGTCCAGGGGAGCACTCGGGTACCTGCAGCCCCGGACACCCCGCATCCAGGGCCAGGACCCCGTGGCAGGCGGGGCGAGCCCGGCGGCACGTCTCGTCCCCGCTGCCGGGGCCGGCCCGCCGGGGCGGGGGTGCTGCCGGCGGTCCCTTACCACATTGCTGAGGAAGTCCGCCTCGCTGAAGTCGCTGAAGTCGAGGAAGCCGGTGCCGGCGGCGGGGAAGAGCCGCTCGGCAGGGAAGGGCTCCAGGATACTGTCCATGGTGCCCGCGGCGCGGGGGCTCGGCCGCCCCCCGCGCTCGGCCGCCCGGGCTCACTGCGGCCGCACGGTCCCGCCCGCCCCCCGGCGGCGGCGGCCCATGGGCGGCGGGCGCGGGGCAGCGACCCGCCAGCCGGGACGGGAGCGGAGCGGCGAGCGATGCCGCTCGGGGCGGCTGTCAGTGCCCCGCTGCCGAGGGGCCGGCCGCGGCCCGCCCCTGCCGCGCTCCGGGAGCCGCCGGGGCGGGACTTCCCTCGCAGACACCCCCCGAGGCAGCGCCCCCGCCTCCCGGGCAGCCCCCGCACCGCCGGGAAGCGAAGCCCGCGGCTTCCTGGAGCTCCTCGGGGCGCCCGCGTCCCTCCCGGGACGGCGTAGGGACCCGAGGGCGCTGCTGGTCCCTGGCAGAGCCGTGTCAGTTCGACGAACTGAACAAACCCTCCTTTCAGCAGCCGACCGGCCGCTCCTCTGCATCCCTTGGAGAGCAGCGCCGGGAAAGATGGGCATTCCGCGGGGTCGGGGCCCGAAAGGCAGCCGGCAGGGAGGTCTCCTTGCCTCCGCTCCCCTTAGCGGGCTTGCAGGTAGTCCTGGCTGTAGCAGCCCATGTGGCTGCTCTGTAATTAAAGTTGGGCACCATTAAAGAGCTTCCGGAAGATTATATGGTTTCAGATAAATAGGATTATGGATCCCTGTCCTCTCTGATCATTACTCCAACCAACACTCAGGAAAACCACTTATAATAATCCTTTTGAAGAAGCCCTGATGTTTTATTAATCTCTCCCTGTGTTCATGGCCCCAAAGAGAATGGACTGGAGTTCCAGCTCCCAGCAGAGGCTTTTCTTGGTCACAGTCATATGGAGAAAAAAAACCAAACACACTTGTGCATCTCTCCAGGAGGGAACCTGCCTGAAAGTTGCCAGCAGTGAGGGTCCTGGTAGAGAAGTGCTGATTTGAGGCTGGCTGGAGCCTGTGCTTGAACCAGACACTGGGTTTTCATCCATCCAGGCTCTTCCTCCACATTCCCCATGGATGTCAAGACTAACAGCACAACCCAAGGTGCTCCTTGGCTACTCATTGCACAAGCAGCTGCATCCTGCACACAAAAGCCTTTATACTTGCACACACAATGGACTCTTTCAGTTACATTTACTTTTACCTTATGTTTCAGTCAAGTGTAAAGAGCCTTTGGGTAAAAGGTCAGAGACATAAATTCAGCCAGGATGGAGTTGTGCTGAGAAAATAATGCTGTTCCTCCTTCCTTAATGGTAAAGAAACCTCTTTGTCAGCGTGGATGCCAGTGGGTTTAAAGAGCAGAACACAAAAACCTTTGCCACTGTAATATAAGGAGAAGAAATATGTCCAGACCCTTCAGCAAGAACCAAACCCATCTCCAAGGAAGAGGAATGATGTCTTTCCTTTAACATCCCAGTCAGCAGGGTTCTCAGCTGCGAGGGGTAGAGAGACAAAGCCCTGCCCTAGCAATGGAGTGACAGCCCAGGGTCATGGAGCATGGGCAGAGCCACAGCAGGTGCAGCTTCACCTCCCACCACTAACCAAACACGGATATTGCTTCTCGAGCTGCAAGGACTCACTGGTGAAACCAAGAGTTTCTGGTTCAGTGCCTTGACCAAGCTAACACAAGGAAGCCTCTTCTCAGGACACATGCTGTATTTATCCTCAGGCTGAGGAAGCTCAGACCATATCAGCGAGAGTTTGCACAGCATGGGTGGCAGTGTCATCAGAAAAGGTCAAGCAAAGTAAACCTCACTTGTTTGTCTGTGCTCTGAAGGGAAAATGCTTTGGCACATTCAGACAGGGATTGTGAAATCCATTCTGAAGATTAAAATGAAACCCTGCTTCTATTCAATACTTTTAGTACCGAGCATAACTGCCCAGATGCAGCACCTCTGCCTATCACTGCTGCACCTCTGCAGGCAAGGAAGAATCATAATGAATCTCCCATTTCCCTATTGCTCTGTCCCATCTTGGAGAGCTCTGACAGGGACCCACATCCCTAGCACTTTTGTAGGGCTTTGAAACAGACACTGCCCATGTCAGACACGAGTGCAGTTCATTAAAGGCAATGCAAATGTTACCTCGGTAGTCAGAGAGTGTTGCTGCTGACCCCCTGGAGCCAAAAAGGAGAGGTATTTCTGCAGGCAAGCAGTTTTGTGCTCCAGAAGAGACCTGGGGACAGATAAACCGTTGATGGGTGAGGGGAGGTGATCACAATTCAGAAAAACTCAGACATGCTGCTGCAGCTGGCTGTGAGTGTCCACAGTGACGGGGAAAAGGACAGGCTGAGCGGCACTGTTGCAGCAGAGGCTTGGCAACTGTAGTACTTCCGACACTTGAACAGGGTTAACAGCATCTCATGGCTGTGAAGAAGGCAAAATGCCATGTGTGGATACAGATGCAGGAATCCTCCTACAAAACCTTTAGGATGTGAATTTCCCCTTCCACTCTGCAAAAGACCAGTGCAGGATGTGGTGTGAGCCAAGATACCATGTCTCTCTGAGGTGCCACTCCTCGGGCAAGATGGGGCCTAACTGGGCCGGGTCCAGAGAAGGGCAGTGGCATTGATGGGAGAAAAAGTGAACCCCAAAAAAGGACTGAGGGAATTGGGCTGCTTTGGTCTAAACAGACGATTTTCATGCCAATAGTCTTTAGGCATTCAAAGAGCTGCAGGAAATAGGAAGGCAAGAAATACTCTCTATTGCCACACTGGAAGGGACAAATGGTAACAGGTGAGTGCCCGGGAAGTGGCAGTGTTACCCTCACCAGAGCATCTTTAAAAGCAGGTTCTGCAGCCATCTCTTGGGACACAGGTATGGTGGATCAGGAACCAACCTTGGGGCATGGCCTGAATGACATGATGATTCAAATTCCTTTTCAGCTCCATTTTCTCTGAATTTTTACTTAGATTTACTTGTAATCTGATTATAGCAGAAGACTGAAATAGCAACCAAATATGTTCGGATCGAACAAGTCACACTGACAACAGTAAGCCTTCCCAGCCTCAAAACATTTGATACTGCAAATGCACATGTACGACCAAGATCGCTTTATCACTGCTGAGAAGCAAATCATCATCCCAATTATCATAAGAAAGAGATCCCACTCTCCTGTGCTCTGTCCTGCCTGGTCCTGCTCCCACAGCCTGCCTTTATGCCTATGGAGAGAGAATCACAAGTCCCTCATCACACCACTTTGCATTTGCTTTGCCTTCACCCTGCACCATTGTGAGCAAGACATGCAAGACAAGGTAAGCAGTCCCTGGGCTTGAACACATGGACAGCAATCCAGGCCATTCTGTAGCCTGTCAAGTTGAAGCTTTTGGCTTCCCCACACCAGACTGTGCCAGGAGATTTCACAGACTCTTGAGGATGAGTGTTTCTTGAGGAATGTAGGGTGAGATGTTGGTGATTTTTAGTCTGTGGCATGCAGGCTCTGTTGTTACGGGACGGGTCATCTGCCTGGTGATTGCAGCCTGGACAGCTGGTATGGGAATGATTCATGCTGTTAGAACAGCTTGCTCTGGGGGTCAGGCTGGCTCCTCTGGACTCCCACCACAGCCAAGCTTCTACTTCAAGTCTGGCGAAAGATACCATTTCTCCTGTTTATTTTTCTGGTGTTGGTGTTCATATGGATGGAATATCTGGTTTCTGACACAAGCTGTCTTCCTAGCCACAAAGGCTTTCTGAAGCCATGCAGGTTCCATACTTTGGCCCTTCAGCAGCTCTTTGTAACAGTTCTGCCTTTATTTCACTTTGTCTTTTCTCTGGATTTGATTATTTCATCATATATTGCTTTGGTGTGGTTTTGTCACTGTTTCGTGCAACACAGACAGAGGGAGCAACTGCTGCGTTGTAGGTCCCCTCTGCTTGTGAAGGCCCACTGAGAGCAAGGTGAGGATGGAAATGGGACTTTCATCCTAGTTTGAAGATGCAGCACTGCAGTCCCCAGACAGGCTCTTAGGAGTCAGATCATGTGAGATGACGCAAGCAGTTACATATCCAGCCCTTGGGCTGTGATTTCTTCTAGGTTTTTATGGGTACAATTAAAAAACCAGGGAAAAGTCAAGATGGGAGGAGGGATACAGCAAAATATCCTCTAGCAAAAGGTAACTTTTGAGGAAGGACTTGTAGTCCCTGAAGCCTTTCTCTGCCCTCTGCTCCACAGCCCCGCCTCATCCAGGATATCTGTCTCCCTTTTGATTTCCTTCCAGTGGCTGGTTTAAACTCTCTCACACACACTTCTCCATCCAGTCACCTTCAGCTGCTTTCCTTCCTCTTCCTGTGTGCTCTCCCAGGCAGGTACCCAGCACACCTGCTCCCACCACCAGTAAGCAGCAGTAGGACAGAGAGGGAACCCAGCATGGAAATCACACCTGTTGCAGCTCCCTGCTAAAACCTGTGAAACCAGAGTGTTCATAAGTCTGCTGCCACAGCTGAAAGAGGGACTGAATTGTATTCTGCCTGTTGCTTTGTGGGCAGCTACACAGAACACCAAATTAAATGTCTGCCTGCAAGCAGACACATTTCTTCAGTGACCACCAAGTACAGGTAGGTGCGAGCCATGCTGGAGCACTGCAGAGAAGTGCAGACACACATGTGTCCATGTGATAAGGAAATATGTACCACAACTTGTGCTTTTCCCCCCCGTCTTGCTTGGGAAGTGGAGGGGAAAGTGAAAAGCATATTAATTGCACATTTGCATAGGGCAAACCATGAATACTATGGTTTCAGTGAGCACCCTAATGCTATGAGGGGAATGAAAGGGAGGCTGCAGAGCTCAGCACTGCAATTATTATTCTTTCTGGGGTGAACTGGGGGCCCTTGAATAGCTCTAAATCAGCCTTGCAAACAAGGAGTGAGTGACAGGCAGGTAAGGGGGGAATGCAAGACCTAAGGGAAAGGAAAGCCTTGAATACAAGACACCAGATCCTACCAATATCCCTCCATGGAACCCCTTTAGTCTCCTGGGAATGTGGCTGAGCTGCCTGTGGCAGGATTAGCTATGTCGGAAAGCAAAGCCCCAAAACAGTAAATGGATACAGTACTATAACATGAGATCTGAAAACTCACCACTTTGAAAGTAACTGATACAGGGGGAAAAATCTCTTTGTAACTCCTTCACTTCTTCATGGCAGAGTAAGAATGGTTCTTTGCCTTGTCACACACAGTCTCCCCTCACTGCTCTACACTTCAGAAAGAGTACAGACTGGCAATCTCCCTGGAGAATCAGATACCTTTCAGGGTGACTGAGGGAATTGTAACTTCAGTATGAGGGCAGTTTGTTAGCATTTGAAGACACTGCAAATTACTCCCCTTCAGGAAGCTCAGGTGAATGGGAAGCTGCAGGACAGCAGAGGAGGGTGGCTTCCTCTTCTTCCCATGCACCACTTTTTATTTACTCTACTTCCAAAAGGGAGCTAGGCAGCCTTCACAGGGCTGGAGACAAGCTGAACAGTCATTCTGAGGGGGCTGTATTGTCTCATTTCTCTTATCCATTTTCTACCACTCAAACCTTTCCCTAGGAAGCATGAAGAGTAGAACTGCACACTGTTTGACTGACTTTCACCCCAAGAAGGTACCTTGCATCAAGGAGTGGGAAGTAGATAGCTTTGGTACTGGAGGAAGCTGAAGAGCTGCTGGAACAGAACCGGATGAGTTGGGGCAAGGAGATGGCAATAGCTTTGCTCTGACACACTGTATGTGCCATATGGAGTCAACTCCAAACCCCCAGTTACCCACATGATGACTACAGGGCACTCTCTGCAGATTTGTGCCACTTGATCCCTCAAGCATGGTGGAGAAGCTGGACACTCACATCTTGGCTACATCCAACAGAATCTGCCTTGGTCAGAACCAAGCAGATCTGGGGCACACAAGTCAGTCAGGGGAATTAAGGGGACAACATACCCTGAACTGTCAAGGGTTAAAAGCAAGGTCTGGATCCACAAGCAGTCCTGCAAAGAGAAAAGCACAACCCAGAATTCAGGCATGTCTCACCCCCGTTCAAATGACATTGTTTCAGTGCCGTCTGCCTCACCCCTCAGTGGTAATTACAGACTTTCACTACAGGGAAAAGAGAAACATGGTGGAGGAAACCTTCATTATAGATATACCCTAGAGAAAAGCAACCCCAGTGTAATGTCTCAGGCACCTTGCCAGGATCAGCCACCAAAGCAAAACACATTTAGGACAAAAATAAAAGAGGGAGAAGTGTTAAGTGATTTGGGAAGATCAGAAGCCCACCAGGTTGGCTGCTGTACAGTGCTGGGTGTGGGGAGCACTTTGGAGGAACTGGAATGCCGCCCTGCTTTTAAGCAGTGTGGTTTGCATTTATATTCTTCCTTCCTTTCTCCTTCTCTGTGTGCTTGTTTTCCCTGATGTCTGCATGTGTCCTTTTGTTACCCCTGGCAGACACCAGTGGGCTTGGAATGGATGGTGTCCCTAGGCTTCCTAGCTTGATGTTCCTCAAAGAGGCAGATAAAGCTATATGTGTTCTCGGCTGACGCCTCTCCCCTTTGCACACCTAACTTAAGATATACACTCAAGAACAGGATTTTTGTATTCAAAGCCAGGGGCTCCTTCTCACCTTGTCTGTATCACAGGGGCACAAAGTTTGAGTTCTCTTAGAAAGGATTCAGGAGCGTTTTTCTTCCCAGTAGGTCATGCATCTGACTCATGCATCTGCCATGACCATTTCCTGTTGCTGTGGTGCACCTATCAGGGTTGGCGATGGCCCGCCCACAGGTGGCTGACACCTCTGGCAAAAAAAATTGTCTCATTTCTGTTGCTTTTTTCCTCATCCCAACTTTTGGTTGGCAAGTGACATAGGCCCAAACTAAGTTGCTCTTTTTGCCCCTGGGCATTCACATGTGTGAAACTGGAAACCACTACCATGACATGGTTAGCTGAGTGTTTGTAGGAGAGCTTAGTGACAAAGTTTTCCTGCAGAGCCCTTTTTTGATGCTGGTGGTAACACCTTGTTCTTGCAGGATCTGGGGTTTGATGCTACATTAGAAAGATACTTCAAACCAATAGGCCTTGACCCCAGGCAGCTACCAGCAGGGATAGGAAAGGACCAGGAGGAGAAAAACATTCAATCAGATTGCTATTAAGATGTGTTTAGGGAACTGGCTGAATTTTAATTGTTCTTTCCTACTCGGTGAGTGAGCACAGGAAAAGATTTACCTTCTGGCCTTTCCATTTGGGCATGTTGACATTTCCAGGCGGCGCTTTCCTCTGATGGAGAGGTTTGACGTCAGGTGGGCTGATTAAAGCCTGCAGTGCCTCTGACTCATTTGGCTACGGCCTGCGCAAGGGGATTTGTAATGTGTCTCTTCTCTTTCTATCACTGGTTTTAAATAAATAAAGCTAAGCTCAATTCACAACTTCAGGAAAGATGCAGCTCGGCTCAGGCTCAAATATGCATTGCCATGGCAACAGGTGCTGTCAGGCACATGCAGAATTGTCACTCTCAGCAGCAAACTCCCCTGCACGGGGCTGGTGCTGGCTGCAGGGAGGCAGGGTGAGGCTGGCACTGTCTACTCCACTTGGAGTAGTGGAGTAGAGCTGCTCTTGGGAGCTGGCCTCGCTGCTCTCCCAGCCTCAGGGGAGTTTACCTGAGCCAGCCAGCTGCCCTCTTACTGATCAACAACCACTTTGGGGGAAGACCTGCTAAGTGGAGTTTGCAGAGCTCCTTGCTTGACCAGCATTTCCAGGCTGAAAAGCCCCTAGTGTGGTTTTTTCAACTTGCAAAAAGGAGGAGAAGAACTTCCTGAATCAACAAGTCTCATACAGCTGCTGCCAAGTGTGGCATGCTCTTCATACACAGATTGAGATGTGAAATAAAGAGATAAAAATTATCAGCTGCCTTCTGGAAGCCCCACTGAGTAAATCCCTCATGCTTGCTAGAGATGCCCAGCAAGGAAATAGAGATGGAGAGAGATGTGGTTTCTGCAGCTGACTGTGGGGTAAACAGATTAGCCAAGGCAAGGCAAGGCAGTAGAGTCCCTGGCTCCTCTGTCCCAGAATACCTGTGTCTCCTTGGCATGCTGAGCAGGTGCTATTGTGTCCTGTAGAGCTTTTGATTAATTAAGAAATTGATTATAGCAGCAGCCCAAAACGTGAAGCGTGAAACGTGGCCAAAGGCAGCAGCACTAAGGAAGAGGCTCTTTGAAGTGCTCAAGAACTCCCTGCCTTGCGGAACTGCACCTGTGCATCTCTAATGTCCACTGATCACAGAGTCATAGAATCATCAAGGTTGGAAGAGACCTTTAAGATCATCAACTCCAACTACCAACCCAGCACTATCACTGCAACCTTAAACTGCTAAACCACATCACCCAGCGCCAGATCCAGACACCTCTTCAATACCTCCAGGCATGGTGATTCCACCACCTCCCGGGGCAATCTATTCCAATAGGTGCCTGACCACCCTAAAAGTGAAAAATTTTTTTTTCTAATATCTAATCTGAATCTCCCCTGTCTCAGCTTAAGGCCATTTCGTCTGGTCCTCTCACTGTGGGTACAGTAGATGAGACAGGCCCCCACCTCACTACAACCTCCTTTCAGGTAGTTGTAGAGAGTCATCCTCATAAGACAGGTTTTCTAGGCCTTTCATGAGCCTTGTTGCCCTTTGCTGGACACACTCCAGCACCTCAATATCCTTTTTAAAGTTAGGGGCCCAGAACTGAACACAGTACTCAAGGTGCAGCCTCACCAGTGCTGAACACAGGGGGATGATCACTTCCCTAGTCCTGCTGGCCACACTATTTCTGATACAGGCCAAGATACCATTGATCTTCCTGGCCACCTGGGCACACTGCTGGCTCATATTTAGCCACCTGTCAAACAGCACCCCCAAGTCCTTTACTGCTGGCCAGCTCTCCAGCCACTCCTCAAGCCTGTAGTGCTGCCTGGGGTTGTTGTGACCCAAGTGCAGAACCTGGCACTTTGCCTTATTGAACGTCATGCAATTGTCAATCACCCATTGATTGAAACTGTCCAGGTCTCTCTGTAGAGCCTTCTTACCCTTGAGCAGATCAACACTCCCACCCAACTTAGTGTCATCTGCAAATTTACTGAGAGTGCACTTGATTCCCACACCCAGGTCATCAATAAATATGTTAAACAGGACTGGTCCCAAAACTGAGTCCTGAGGAACACTGCTAGTGACCGGCTGCCAATTGGGTTTAACTCCACTCACCACAACTCTCTGGGCCCAGCCATTCATCCAGTTTTTTACCCATCGAAGAGTCCACTCATCCAAGCCGCAAGCAGCCAGTTTTTCTAGGAAAAGATATATAAGAGAAATTAGAGGTTCTGGTTTGTGTGGTAAACAGGGCTAACAGTGTTGCCAGATCTTTCTCTCTCCAGGTATCTCAGGACATTTAGCAATTTTCTCAAAGCCTGAGCACCTGAAGTCCTGGGAATGTGAATGAACTCTCACCTCCCCTGCTCTTTTCTTAGGTGACTTCTGATGGTTGCAGGGAACTGGCTGAGAATACAACCCCCTGGCTCCAACACAGGCGGGCAAACCTAAGAAACCATCATTTACTGGTTTCAATCCTGTTATTTTTAGATCACACCGATTGACTGAGCTCTGAATTACAGTTTTTGGTTTGGATTGTGGGTGATCACAATGCACATGGAAAAGTATTTGGGTGCTGTTCCACTGACCTGAGCTGCACCAAGAGGCAGCATATAAACTGTTGGACTTGTGCTGGGGCATGAAGGGGCAGAAAACAATTTAAGCCTAGAATACAGTCTTCTCACATAGATCTCTAAGATCAGGGAAGGGTTTCTAAGTTAATACTCATTTTGTAGGTTTAATGTTTCCCTGTGTCCCAAGTCATACCACAGATGATTTAAAATTAACCTTACCTCCTACAATCACTGTACCTGCCACATTGAGGAAGTTAATAGCATCAGAAGAATTTGAACTTGTGAAATGTTTTTAGGACTGCATTTATTGAGCCACATTTCCAGGACAAATCACTGAAATCTGAGAAATCTAATTTACAACACAAATTCCTTTGTTTTGTGTGTCTTTCCCAACTCAAATTCAAGTCAGAAAGTCCTGGGTTGTGTAGTAACTCTAATCTAGCAGAACTGTGGGTGTAAGAGGGATGAAAAACAATTGCATGAGGTCTCCAGGGCTGGTTTACCATGACTCCAAACCCTAAATTGCTCATCCCTTGAGTGTGGTTTATGACTGCAATGGATCCTGGCAGAGCCGTGTAACCAGCACTTAAATAAAGGGGAGACAGCAAGCCCTCCTGAATCAGTGGCATCTGTTCTGGGAAGGGCTGACCCACAAACAGCCACAGCAAAAAGGTACTGAAACCCACTATCTCCTCCTAGAAAAAGAATTGAAGGTCACAAAGTAAAGACCCCTGCAACCAGCACTGGCCTCTGATTAAAAATAAATCCTTTTGTGCACAGACAGTGGTTTGAGAAGGGAAAATACTGGACTGTGGCGAAACATTGAAGAGTTGATGGCTGGGGAAATCTTGGAGTGGAAACACAAGTGGTATCAATTCAGGTACAGCTCTATATCCCCAGCCATTGGTGTCAATGTACAGGAGTCCTCCCTCCTCTTACACTTAACTTCTTCCACAGTAAAACTCATTTTTATGGTGCTTTTATCTGGGATATTGTGAAAGTAACTCAGTCTTAGGAATGACAGAGATGAAAGTCTGCTTGGTGTCACCAAGCCACCTCTGGAGCCAGGAAAATCATGGTCCTCTGCAAACAGTTGGTGCTTTGCCCCAGTATGACAATTAGCATCATTATTTCCACATGATGGGGGCTGCCACTGTCTCTGCCAGAATGATAAACAAAACAAAGCACTGTGGTGTAGTCCTCCTAGCCCCTGTACTGTACTCTTCAAGGCTAGCAGACAGCAGCGATATTCGGGTATTTACCAGGCTCACTTCTTCATTTAAAACTCACCAGAGGAAATACTGGTGAAATACATTATGTGAATGGCCTACATAACTTACTGCTGTCACTTTTAACCGAGAAGGAACTGCAAACAAAGGAACTGATGTTTATAGGGGTGAAAACATCCTCTGTTATTTCACGGAAAGGAAGGGCATGACTTACATTCCCATAAACCCTTTGGAGAAGACATAAAGTACCTGAAGCAGAGGTTTGAAAATGGAGAACTGTTAAAAAACATCAGCACCCTAAGCTCCAGACCAAACCAGAAATTTTCCTCATGAGCAGGTTAATATATAAATATACATCAAATCTTATCTGTACTTCTGCGGAAGACCATTAAATTTCCAGGAAGTACCCAGTGCCTGCCTGGCACAGACCAAGGGAGACTGTGATCTGAACAGCAGCTCTAATGATCCCAGCACAGAATAACTTGCAGTATGCTACATAAATATTAGTCCTGGTGCCAGCAAGTAGTTTTGCCTGGTCTTTTGCTGCCTGGTCAATCCCATGTAAGCCACTCTTCCCTCACTTCAGGCTGCCATCCTCTCCTTCTTGACCAGATACCCAGTGGATTATTTTTGTCTCAGATCACATAGTCCCAATGGTACAATTACACACTGACCTCAGAGACTTGCTTTTAAAATTACCCTTCTTTAGTAAACCCTGTGTCTAGTGGGTTGGGTGGTTTTCTTATTTTTTATTTTTATATCTAAATGGTTAAATAGTGGGTGTGGTTGGGGAGAGAAGAGAAGAAGAAAGAGAAAGAAGCAGACAGAGCAAACAGTAAGGGAGACAGTTGTGAGGGTCACAAGTGTGCTCAGGAGAGGGAAGGCCATGTGCTCTGGGGAGGAGACACTTGGCTTCCTCTCTTTCCTCAGCAGCATCCTCTTCTGGAAGATCAGTTCTCATTATCACCAAATGTCATTTCACCACAGAGACAGTGGCAGTCCCTCTTCCTTATAGCTACACCTAGGGACTTATTCTTGCAGCCACTACCTAAACCCAGAGACCCAACAAACCAGCATCCTTCAAACCTGGTGTGAAACTTGGGACTTTCCTGTAAACACTCACTGATGCTGAATATTTTCTAAACAGAAGAGAACAGAAAAGCAACTCAGAAGGGCTCTGAAGGTCCTAAATGTGAACAGACCTAGAACATGGATAGGCAATCACAACTGTAGAGATGTGTTCACAGTGAAACACACGTAAGGACAGGTGTCATCTGTCCATATTGCTGCTCAGCTGACAATTCCATCTGAAAACCTTCATACAATGCACAGAAACCTCTTCAGGAGAGATGAACATCTTCTTTGAAGACAAAGAGTCAGAGGAAATAGGACACTGGTCTGTCTTTGCAAGGGAAAAAAAGGGAAGCAACTCACAGTCTGATAGGAGGAACTTCGAATCTACTATAACATCTCACACCCAGGGCGTGCACACTACTTTTTAAGTTTGCTAGACAGTACGGCTTCCCCTCCACATTCTAAATTGCTTTAAAGCCCAGCTGAAATGGTTTTAAAGCTGACTGGAGCCACAGTGAATTGGCTCCAAGGGACACAAGGAGCATTTGCTGACATGGTTGTGAAAGCTGACCTTCTAATAGCCTGCTGCCACCCAGGCAGTGACAGCTCTTCCAGCCACCTTGTGCTCATAATGGTCTCCTTCTTCAGGCGTGCATATCACTTCCACACTGTTCCACATACCTTATCTTCTGTAGCCTTTTCCGCACCCCGGCTGTGTCTCAGTCCTGACAGGGTGGGCTTCCATCATGTCAAACCTCACCAACAAAAAGCCAGGAGTAGTACTTGCAGAAGAGGCTTGCAAACGGTGCCCCGAGCTGCAGGTATTTGAGAAGAAGGCATCTGTCACTCGGGTGAGCGAACCTGAGACCCGGCTCTGAGGGAGTTTGATTGCTTAAGACATCTAAACATCATGAGACAAGAAACGATCTCAGCATTTTTGGTAAAGTCAGTTTTCTAGCTGTTTGGCAGGGGATAGTCCTCTTCCCTTTGTTCTTCCTGCATCTCCCCTTGGGCACAGCATCTTTTCCCCCTCTCCATTTACTACACCTTTATGTTGGGGCTGTTGCACAGCTGGCCTCACCCATGCCTGTAGTAGTTGCATTTTACGGTGAGTGAACTGATTCTTGGTTTGGTGAGGGGTTTTTTTGTCAATTTTGTGAAACGTTTTGAAGCCTGTGAAACTGAAATGGACTTGATACCTGCTGGAAGAGATGACAGGCTGGTTAGCACAGCCATGGCTGGGGCAGAAAGCAGTATCAGAGCTCCAGTTAAGCGATACCTATAAACGCTGTCAAGGGACACAGTGATGATGAACAGGCATCTGACTACTCACCACTTCTCTCATTGGGTTTAAAAAGCTAAATCCATCTACCAACATTTGCTGAATAGAGTTTGTTTCCCTGGTATCAGTCAGCAAGACATTAGTCAAAGTTATTCACCTATATAATAAAAAAATTCAAATTCTAAACTCTGCTATTTTTAATGAGCTCTGGCAAATTTGCCCCCTCTTATAGTCCTGGAGTCAATCAATTAGCAACAGCCTAGGGAGAGGCTTAATTAAGCTCAGATAACACAACAGAGGTTTCCCCCACTTGCCCTGCCTCTATACACATCCTCTGTTACACATCTGGATAAAAGCTTCACTGCAAAGCCTGGAGAGAGCAATTGCTGCAAGCAGAGTGTCTGAGAGCACATCTGAGCTCCCAAAAAGCGTTGCAAAGTCTTGCATCATGCAGAGGCAGGAGAAGCCAGAGAAGCTAGGAAGTGAGAAGATCCACTCTGGCAAGCTGCTGCCACAGGGATAGGGTGTCATTGGGAACAACAAAAGGTGTTTTTACTGAGGAAACGTGGTGCCACGAGTTATTAGTCTTCTAGCAGAGGCAGGAATTCTAGAGCTGCTCTGATGGTGCTGCTCTTGCAGCAGGAGCAAGCCAGCCACTCAGGACTAGTCTGACAAATCTGGCTCCAGCTGCTTGGCTTTATTAACAACAGAAGCCCTGGAGGGGTGGGATCCAGAGGCATCACAGCAATTTTTTCCCCCTTTCCTAAGTACAAAAGACAGAAGCGGAATGTAGCTGAGGAATGCTTCACCCTTGAAAGGGATGTAATAAATCTCCTTGGATGTGATATTTGGTTTATTTTGTGGGAGTCATTCAAAAGGAAAATGCAGATTGTGGAGCTTAGTGCTCAGCCTATGCTGGCAAAGGATCCCCGACAAAGAATGTCCATTGGCAGGGAATCTCCTGACTTTGCAAGTGAGCAAACGCCTCTTTCTCGGTTACTCTAAAGGCTGTTTTGTTATTATATAAAAGATTCTATAAAGCAGATGGCAATTGTTTCTTCTCCAGATCCACCAGAAAAAGTACAAGTAATAATCAGCCCAATTTGCAGGAGGAAGGATTTGGGCTGTGCTCAAGAAAGTGCTTTTTTCCCAGGAAGGTCTCCCGGGCCGCAGGGGGCTGCTGGGGAGGCTGTGGTATCCTGATCGCTAGAAGCATTTCATGCCCACGCCAGACACTGCTCCTGGGGGACTCCACCTCGGAGAGGGGGGATGCCTTCAGAGACTTCCTGAAGTCCCTGCCAACCCTCTGGTGATTATTACTGTATGATTATTATTTTATAGCAGGAGTTGCCACTTTTGGGATAGGGGCTTAAGGAGGTTTCTTCCCATGCCGAAGGTCACTGGACCTAAGGACATGTTAGCAGGCAGAGGTCAAGGAAGAAGAAAACAGAAGGGAACTGATGTGCAGACAGGTTGGATCTACTGCAGCAGCATGGCAAAGAAAAAGCCCAAAAGTGACTGTGGATCTGCCACAGAGCAAGATGAGGCCAGGCTCACTGACAGAGGTGGGCAAGGAAGAGGGAAGGGATTACTCCTGAGCTCTCAAGTCTACCAGAGAACTCCCTAGGGAAGTCATGACAGAGGCCAGTCGGATGGCAGTGAGCCATCTGGGAACCCTAAATCAGGTTTAAAGGGGACCTGGTGGAAGAGGAGCAGGCTGCATGGAGCCAACTAGAGCTGTTTGCAGCAGTTCCACCCTTAAGGAAATCACCACAGTGGAGGGTAGAGGGAACAATCAGCCATTTGGGGTATACAAGCTGGTTTTAAATGGCAGAGACTTAGTTATTGCCATTGGTGGTAAACCTTCAGCTGTAAAAAGCCCAAAGCCCTTCCAGCTGCCCGTTTGGACAGGAATGGGGTAGTTGGAGCAGGCAGATCTGCCACTAGAGCTCCAGGACACCTGGGGACAGATGGAAGCGTGGTCCATACACACACTCAGTGACCTCTGCTGTGAACCCCAGAAACTGCCCAGGCTACCAGTGGTGGCATCACTGATGGAGACCACAGTTCAGAGGGGTCAGCAACACCAAGCTATTGTTTTGTTGCTCTGTTCATTCTCCAGAAACCTCACTCCATCAGGTTACTGCAGATTCCCCTTTCTCATCTGCTTGTGAGAAGAGATTAAAAAGGAGATGATTGTAACATTTTGGTTTCCTAGAAGAAAACGTGTGTTTGAAGCGCTCAGTGGAGGGGATAAAGCCTCCACAATAGATTTTAAGAGCCCTTCAGGTTGTTGCCTGTCATTGTCACCTGCTGGAAATTACATGTTTTCAGTGTTTCCTTTCTTGTCAGGGAACACAAATATCTTCTGTGCTGCACCCTGTGTTTTCACATGGAGAGGAGGTGCCTGTGTGAAGCAAGTGACCTTATCAAGAAATTAGCACTCTTGGGTTATTACCAGGGCTGGATTGAGCACTTTGCTGCTGTTATCATTGCTATTGATTTTACATTTATAGAGAGCTGCAAATTTACACAGTGCTTAATAAACACAAAGTTTCCTGGACTGCAACTAGTATAAGAGAACTGGGAGGCCTTTAAAAAAAAAAAACAACCCACAATTTCTTTATAAACAATTACATGGTATTTCTATGTTATTTTTTCCACTACAGTGATAGGATGAAGATTAGGGGAGCTGCTACCACACTCCTGTACGGCCTCACACACATCAGGACATTGTAAGAGCAAACAGACCTAACATCCTCCAAGACAGAATGCCAATTTTATACTACTTATCCCACTTACATCATCCAAAGTTTTGGACAGAGAGGTCCAAAATGTGCCATGTAAGAGTGAACCAGCAGAAGACCTTGGGTTCTACTCCTGCTGTGCCACTTAAAATTTCACCCACATTTTTCAAAGATGCAGCATTTTCCTCCTGCAAAAGTGGGGTCCAAAAAGTCTTATACTGGGATACAACAGGGGACATTGCTGGACTGAGGTATCTGTAAGCAGTAAAGTGATAGGCACAGCACCATTATCACCACAAGTATTTTGACTGTGGACAAATTATTTGTTCATCAGCTCAAAAATGAAACCCTTCTGTCTTGTGGGTGTTTAAAGAATATGTTTTTTCTAGAGAGGCCTCTGAGAGCAGAATTAATGTCCCCTCCACCATACATCCAAAAGCATCGCTTTGTGGGACACTTCATGGCGGAGAGACTCAAAAGAAGGAAAAGGAACAGCAAACAACCATGGGGACAGGGAGGTTGGAAGTTGCAAGGGAAAAGTGGAGGTCACGAGGCCTTAAGAAAAGGGAAAGGAGCACATGCTGATACCAAATAATCCCTGATGAATTAAATACGCAGGCTGAACAATTCTTGGTGAAAGGACTGGGTTAGGCTCCAGAAGATGAGGCATCGCATATTGGTGATCAAAGGGGACTAGAGACAGCAGTGAGGTTAAGCCCAGTGTTTGAGAAGTGATCAGGTAAGTGGAAACAAATGCCTGAAGGTGATTTTTAAGAAGAAAAAAAAAACCCAACAAAAGAACAAAACAAAAAAGGCTCTAAATGCAGAGATGATGAGGTACAGCAGAAACCCTTTGAGATATATGCTCCCTGGAGGTGGGCATACCTGCCAGGAGTTTGGGTCCTCTGCTGCGAATTCTGTCTTCATCTCCTCATAAGGAGTTAAAGTTCTGCCACTCTTCACTCACTGCTTTTGCAGCAGAGCCCTGGCTGTGAATCAGCCATACCGCTCACGCAGTTTACCTTGGCAGGCTGTGAATGTCCTACTGCGGGCTACAGGGTGTGGACGAATGTGCCCAGGCCCTTTCTACACAGCTTCTCCATATCCTCTGGAGGCTGGCATGGATGAATGGTTCAGCCTTGGAAAATATTATCATCTCCCAGAGAATGCTGGTCCTGACCTGTACCCCAAGGAAGCCAGACTGCACTTGGGGAAAACTTAAAAAGAGGCGAGAAGCAAAGAACTCAGCTTTTGAGAAGTTCACCTGAGAACATTCCCTTACATCTTAGCCTTGATGCTGTGCTTCATAGGCAGCCCAATACCTGCCTATGTGCCACACACAGTGTGGCCTGACATATTTTTGGAGTGCTGGGCATGTGCGGATGTAGCGGATTTATTTGTCTGTCTCTTCCACCAGACTATCCCAAAATACCTGATCAGGCATTAACAGATTGAGACTCCAAGTTCCCACAGCAGAGTTTCCCTACCAGGTACTGCATGTAGCGAGAAGGACCCTGAAGCAGTTTGAAGGCCCTGGACCTTAGTCCAGGCACATCCAAGAGCAGCTCCACAACCACCAGTCCAGGTATCTTCCTGAACCTCTCACATAGAGGCCCAAAGGTAGTCTGTCCAGTTCTATGTCATGATCCCACAGGGAATTGCATATTGTTCTAAATATGAATTTTTCCTCTGTATGCTACTCCGTACCTTACCAAAACAATCATGAAGGCTATGCCATGGTGGTTCTGCCGTGCACAGTGTTACTGCAGAGCTCTTGCCAGTGCTCTCCACGAAACATTTCAACTTCACTTTAACTCATCATTGCTCCATCTGTACATCTCAATGCATCTGCCAGGCACAGATAACATGATTCAATTTGGAATTTTTCCACATGGGCCAATAGATACCAGAGTCTGTATACGAGCACAAAGAAGTTATTTTCAGCTTGTCTCTGACATCCAATTCCACGCATCAGGCTTCCAGAGATATATAAATCATGGAGGTGTCTAAAATAACAGGCCCCAAGGAAACATCTGTCACCTCCACAAGCTTGTGAGGGAAGAGGATGAAGCATTCAACTCCAACATTTACTGAATTTTCTTTTAGCTCTAAGAAAGTAGGGAGCAGACAGTATTTGTGGCACAGCCAGCTGGATATTCTCATTGTCTTCATGCTGCATTTGACCTGTGAGTGTAACACAGGCAATAGAGATGCTCAGAAAACTGGATGACATTTGTGCCACCTCACCATTATCTTTAAAAGAAACAGATTACTTCAATTCCTTTTTGTTTCTGTTTTCCTTCTCAAAAACTGACTGGTGGTTGGCCCTTTGCACCCCATCTCTGAATCAAAGGAACACAGAACTTGCTGTGCTGGAATCTACTGCTGGCTGCTCTAGTCTTGAAACCTGCCACCTCCTGAAGCATGTGGGCCAGAGCCTTGCCTGTCCTGCAGATATTCACCTTTAGATGAAAAATGAGGAAGAGAGCTGTGAAGTTGTGGTTTTGCGCTCTCTCTCTCTCAATCCTCGTTCTGATCAGATCTTCTCTCTGGGGCCACCACAACTCCAGTTAGTCTTTGCTGCTCTTTCTAGTGGAGAAAAGAGCGACGGAGCCTTGGAAGCAGAAGGAAAACACCTCCTCCCGCCCAGCCGGTCCCTCAGCCGGGGCCGCCCTGAGCGCCCGCCCTGCGCTCGCTGACGAGGCGCCGTGCGTGCGGCGCGCGGGCCGGCCCGCGGCGGCGCTGCCCCCTGGCGGCGGGCGGGCGGCAGTGCCGTGGCCGCGGCCGTGCCCGCGTCTGCCTCGCGTGCGCCGCGGGCGCTGAGCCGAGCCCTCCCGACACGGCCGAGGTACTTTTGGTAGATGATCAGGACGGACCCCACTGCACGGGAGCTGAATATTCACGCCTCCTATGTATCTCACGACCCCAAAATTATCGGCGATGTTTCGGAAAGTTTCCGCAGTTTGTTCCTGAGAAACCCGCTGTATTTAACGTGATTTTAGTCAGAAGAAAAAAAAACCAAAACCAACCCCAAATCCGCAACACTTGTCCCTGCCGCGAGTGCCTCGGCTCCGGGCAGGTGATGCCCAAGCGGAGCGGAGGGTGCCGGGCGGGACCGGGCGGCACCGGGCGGCACCGGGCGGCACCGGGAGGCACCGGGCAGCGGCGGCGGCGCGGAAACGCCGCAGCCGGCACGGCCGCCAGGGGGCGCCGCCGCCGCGGGCACGGCGGGGAGGGCGGGCCCGCGTGCGCCGCCGTGCGCGCTCCCGCGGGCAGCGAGGGGGCGGGAATCGAGGGGATTCGGAGGGAAAGGGCCTGGAAGGGCAGTGCTGCCGGTTTAGAGCTCAGCTTGAGCTTCGCCCGGCGGAGCTGCAGAGCCGGGGTCAGGCCTGCCCATCCCTCATCCCAAGCTGGCCATTCCAGCAGACAGTATCTGCCTTCCCTCCGTCCCAAAACAAGGGCATGGGAGAGAGGTCCTCAAATAACTGCTCAGGCTTAGAGGCCACCTCTTCCAGCTCAAAATGTTTCACTAAGCCATTGGAGAGGGATATTTTCCTTAGGGTATATAGGACAAAGGCGATGCTGAAGATGCCTCTCATAGCAAGAGGTCGTTGCGTAAGCGTTCCTGTACATCTTTGCATCACTGTGCTGATGGACGAGCACCAACCTCGTCTGAATGCCAAAACAGGTCCACAGTGTAAACACGGAGGAAGATTTTGAAGGAAGAGATGCCTGAGCTGTCCAAGCTACCTGTTTCCTGCTGAATAAAGCTGATTCTGTAACTGAGATGTTACAGAATGAAAACAGTGGTTCAAACGGTTTTCACTGGCAGCTTGGCTATTAAGTGGTATGTTGTGATCAGCGTGACGTTTCATGCCAACTGCAAACTCGCTGAGAGGCTGGGGAAAAACCTAACACTGAAGCCCCAGTAGCCAAGGCTATACTGGTAGGAGTTGCTACCTGGCAGCTGGCTCCAGTCTGCCTCCACTGCCCTGGCAGCAAGGTGACCATGCAGTGAGAAGTGCTCCTGCTCGCTGTGTGTCAGTATGTTGATGGTGTCATGTCATCTGTTCCCTGCAGGAGCCTGGGGTTGCACTGCAGAAGGATGGGATAAGCCAGGAATTAATTCTTTCCACTTTTGCAGCCTTTTGACTTATGTTCTGAATTGCATCAAACACCTCCCTTTTGCTAAACCACCCAATATTTAAAACAAAATCCAAACAAAACTAGAAAACAAAAGTGCAAAGTTAACCAGGTTAGCTCCCTGCCCTTGTGAAAACTAAAGGATTCATAGTGCTTGGCTGAAGAGAACACCCCATATTCAAGAAGTGATCCAAGTTGTGACAGGTAGTGGATAATTAGAAGAACATGGGGAGTTTCACAGACATTAATGTTCTCAGTGACAGCAGACTGAACTGGCAAATATACATTTGACAAAGTGATGTAAAAGGTAGCAGATCACCTTAGTCAGATGGATAGAAGAAGGAGCTGCATAAGGGCATCCTTACAGATTCTTCACACGTGCAAGAGCTGATTGCCAGTGCCATTGCTGTGTCAGTATCTTTAATGTTTTATCTTTGATGTTGGCTCAGCACACTCTAGGACCTACGGTTTCTGCATAGAAGCAACTCTTTAGGCTGCCTTGGGTTGCCAGGCTGTCTCCAGGTCATGCAGAGGAAGAAACATCCACAGAAACAGGAGGGGAAATCAGTGGAAGATCTATAAAGGGATGCTAACTTATGAAAGATCTGCTAAAAATGTGCCGGTGAAGCTGAGCACACTGAGTTTGTGTGTTGCATTTGGTAAAAAGCTACACAGAAAATTGTCTGTATGTAGACTCAGACATATAAAGGATTATAAAAGGCATGTCTGGGCTGAGCTGTCTGCTCCACGGAGAGCATAGGCAGAGCTTTCCCAGCCACAAAGCACTGCAGGGACTGCAGCGAAGTGCAGCAAGTGGAGCATCAGACACGGGAGACTTCAGTGTGAAGTCCAAATCATGAACACATGAACTGATGATATGAAAGAAAGAACCAGGAAGCTGCTCAGGAGCAGCTTGTCCTGGAACAGTTCACCAAATATCCTATCTCTTTTAGCAGATATTCCACATGCAGTTTCTCAGTTGTAGTGCGTGCTTTTTTAAAGGGGGAAATATATGGATGATTGACCAGTTCAAGAGATGGCACTAAGTTCTTTATACTGAACAAAGACTGAGCTTCTAGGGACTGCAGATTTTGATTTGGCTAAAAAGTAATCAGAACGAGAGCCTGGAGAAATTTAGCCCTGGAAGATTATTTGGTTTGGGTTTTTTTCTGCCTACAACAGTACCTGATACTGTTTGTGATACTGTCATCTACGTTAATAAGCAAATTCCCTCAAACAGCAGTCAGCCCTAGTATATCCCTCTTCTTTTTCCATCTCCTTGGCCACATATTGCTTGCTGTGCTAAGTGCTAAATGGCTCTTGGAAAGTGCTAAGAGGGTGTTGAGAAAGGGCTAAGCCCAGTTTCACAAACAACTGCCTGTACAGAGAAATAGTCCCATTGATAGGTGGTGCCAGGAGGCCCAGCAGCAATCTGGTTGAAGACCCTTGTTTTGACAAGGCTGGAGAACTGAACTTCACAATTGCCTTCTTAAGATAATTTAAATGAGACCTTTTCATCTTGTGGAAGTGACCCTAACTGAAATGAAACCACTGGATGCTTTGTCAGAGATATTTGACAAGATCAGTGTGTTCCTGCTAACCAGATCAAGTTCCTACTCTGCCTTCTCCACCAGAAACCACCTCTGTCATCAGTCCCGGCACCTGATAATTCTCAGAAGTGAAGAGTAGTTCCTGGAAGTTGATGGGAACAAAGCCCGAGGCCCACTGGGCCTGTTGTGAACTTGGCTTCTGAAGCCCCAGGCAAAGTCAGGAAGAATCCTGTATTCATACTACAAAGAGGCACCGAGTTGCCAGTGCCAGTTCAAACATTCTCCAGCTAAACACCATTGTCCGACCATCATCGGCCAGGAAAAAAATGGACTGATGTTTTTTATCTTCTCCAACGAATGGCAGCATTTTGGGGCCACCAACAAGCATTGGCCAGTGCCTAAACTGCAACCTGCAAGTAGAGGAGAAGATCCACCATACAAGAAGCTACTTACTTGAACAAACTTTTCAAGGAAGGGGAGCGGGTGTGGTCTTTCAAGTGAACTGGTTTCCTCAGTGAAACCTGCTCAGTCTGTGGTTGCAGCATGTTTATCTTCTGAAGTGTTGGAAGATGTGGCTCTTGCCCTGTGTGCACATGAACTGGGATCACAAGACGCCTCTTTGCGCTATTAGTCACTGTCACTTGGGGGATCTCTGTGACACTGGGATGTGGCACACGGGTTTACTCCAGTGAGTGCTGGTATAGACTGGCTTCCAGCCCAAGTAAGCACACACTCTGTGACTAATGGGTAAAGTTACTTATTTTAAATCTAAGCCAAAAGGTTTGCAAAAAAAACCCAACAAAAAACCCCCCTTCTTTAGTTAGTGATTATTTTGTTTATTTTATGGGATGCTTCAGATGCTATGAATTTCTGTATAAAATATAGGTAGCATCATGAACATTGAGGGTTGCCTTGATAATTGTTTTAATTTTGTAATTAAATTTTGCAATTACTGCAGGTTAGATGCTTGCTAATACATTTAAATCAGTCCGATGAATTGGTTTTTTATACTAACGACACATTGTCAAAGCACATGCTTCCCTTAAGAAGCATAGCATCTGTAACTGTTTTACTGAGCTATTTGGGTTTGGAAATGTGTTTATTATGAAAAATGCCACGGAGCCCGTTATATCCTATGTAGTGTTTGCCATGTAAGCTATTTATAAGGCAAGCTATTTATAAGGAAAGCCATTCATAAGGAAAGTTAGTTAGAGTTATTTATAAGGAAAAGCTAGGCTCCTCTCATTTTATAGTTGGAGATGTTGTGGCACAGGGACGCGTGAAAAGTTTTCCCAGTGTCATGCAGCAAGTCCAGTTAGTCCCAGTTCCCCCTACCTGCCTACTCAGCCATGGTGCTCTTTGTTCCTCTCCCCCCACTCCACAACAAACAGGATGGTTCAGTTTTCTTGCATTCTTCAAGCTATGGTCTACTGCAAGGGACATAGCTTCGTGAGTAATGATGGATCTCCATAGAGCTTCCCAGATTCCCAACTTTTACGAGAATCCTATGTTTTTTGATTGATTTTCAAGACCAATGTACATCTGCTAATCCCATTTTGTCCAAAATAAAGGTGATATTAGTCACTAGATTTGGCCGGTGGAGGTTAGCAAACCCATATTTGCCACTCACCACTGGCTAGGTTTTCCTTCTCCTACTTGAGAAACAGGGTGAAAAACTCGGGGGGTTCCAGAATTTTTCTGCGTTTTTGGTTGTTTTGTTTCCTCAATGAAATTCAAAGCTCTGGTATTCAAAGAAAGTGCAACCAGCTCTAGGGAAAATTGAAAACGTGGAGGAAAATATTGTCATTTTTTCCCCCACTTAAATCATAACAGAGACTAGTAGCTACTGAAACAAAAAATGTCCACATGAATGTAGGCATACAAGCAGAGACTTCCTGCAATGACAAGGACTTAGGCACTTTATATTGCCTGCCAGGATCTTCTCATCAGGATGTTCAGAAACAGCTCAACAGAAAAAGCTGGGGACGTAATTCACGGCCTTTTACCACCAGCTGCCACAAGGTTTCTCTATAACTTGCTCTGCTTTCACTGTCAAATTAAATATTGGCATCTGAGGGGTTTACAGCAAAATAAGTAATTTTTTCTTAATTTCTGGAGTGGCACAGTTCGGCTGTGGCCATCCTGACCAGGTTCCTTGAGCTTGTTTCCATCTGCATCCTACATTTGCTGCCCACTGTCAGCCTGATCATACCTGCAGCATCCCTGGATGAAGTTGGTCACAGTATGGTGAAGGATGTATGGTGAAGGACCCTGTGCATGGCCACCTCCGTAGCTCTACAACTTTCATGCCCTTGTGCCTGAATGATAGGGGCTTCATATCTTCCCAGGATCTCTGTTTTGAAGCAGAAACCTCTTCTTGTTTCACTCCCAGCAGTCAGGGAGAACATTTTTTCTTTACAAGCCAGTGGTTACCGTATTGTTCCCTAGTCTTTTCCTTCTTAAATAAACCTTCTTAATCTTTCAAAATCTCTTCTCAAGTTTGCTGCTCAGCTGTGAAACCTTCTATTCATGTCATTCTCCGGCCTAGGAAGAGCAAACCAGTCATCTGCTGCATTGTGCACCCAGCACCCTGCATTAGCTCAGCCGTTTTTTTTGGAACAGCATCATATTGTTGACTCCTGTTCAGTTCCTGGCTGACACCTTGAGATGCTTTTCTGCAGTATTGCCGCCTGGCCGCTTATTCACCATTTTCTCTTTGTGCTTTTGATTTCTTCCTCTTAAGCGTAGCACTTAGCACTTTTCTTTACTCAGTCGTTGGTTTTCTCCAATTTAGCAAGATCATTTTGAATTCTCAGTCCATCCGCCAAACTGTTTGCATCCTCTCCCAGCTAGATGATGTCTGCAGATTTTATGAGTACTCTTTATTCCCTCGTCACAGGTTGTTAATGAAAATACTGCATGAAATGGATTCCACACAGATGTTGGAAGGGCCTAGTTTGAAAATTCCTCTAAGTCTGGCAGAGAACAATTGATAACTGGGTTTTAAAGCTATTTTTTTTAATCAGCCATGTGCCTACTTTATGATAATTTCATGTAAACTGTATTTTCTTTGTTTGCTTAGGAAAATGTCGGGTGGAATGGTGTCAAAACCTTGTAAGAATCAAGATGAACGACAACTGTTACTCCCTCCTTACCTGCAAAGAAGGGTGTATAGAGCCCACACTGAGAAAGGTATTTTTGTACAGGTTTGGGCTGTTTTATCAGTTTCCAGTCTTCAATTTAATCGGTGCAATTTTGTGTGTAGCCAAAGCCCAAGAACTGTCTCCACTATCCCCATGATTAAAGCTCATTCAAAATTCCAGCAAGCTTCAATAAAACATTTTCCTCCCTTGGTACAACAATATATAGTCAAAGATCAGGGATTTTTTTTATAATTCCAAATTCAGTGAGGGAGAAGTTGGCACTAATACACATGTAGCAGTGAAAAACGCCTTTGCAAACCCACAGAGATGTAGGTAGATTCTTGAAGACATTTCCTACTTTGTAAAATCCACATTCAAGAAAGCAAGCTGATATGTGCTAATAGTTGTGTATCCCATCAGTCTAATGATTTTAATTTATGTACTGTTCTGTGCTGCTATGAAGTTCCTGATGCAATCAGTATCATTGCAAGAAAGTAAAGCTGTTCTTACAGATGAGTTACAAATACTCATTAGCCATCAGATGTTACTTTAGACAAGCATTTGCTATGTCTTCATTATATTATGCACTTTTCTTGCTGTTTATTGGTCACCTCTGTGCTTAATGGCTTCCATCACTCCAGTATGTAACCAACTTGATCCCACGTACATTTATGTTAAATTGTGGCCCACCTCTCAGAGACCAGAGATCCTTTTTTTTTAAGGGAAACTAGTACTTTATCTGAAGGAATGAATGGTTATGACCGTAATATTGGAAGTGACTAAACCACTATTGTAAATGGGATAAAAGGAAATGGCGTGTATTTTGAGAACAAATAGTAATCATTGACACAGTAATTTGCATCCCTGGATGTTCTAATAATGACTAAGTATCACTTCCCCTTGTTTGCATAAGGAATAGGAGGCAGCAAAATCCAGTGATTTGGCTAGTACACCACCAACAAGCCGCTGGAAAAGAGAAGATCTGGATGTAGATAATTTTTCTTGCACCTTGTTTGCCTGTTTTCTGCTACATGTTTGAAATACTGCATTACAACAAGTGTGAACCCTCCCAGTGCTAAAAATTCTTTAAGGGCTTCTCTAGTTCATGCCAGAAATAGCCAGCAAGAGTTGGTGAAGACTGTGGTGGATTTGAGAGGAATGGGGCACAGTGTGTTGGCTTCAGAAGAGCTGATTTGGATGGGTGACTTGGAATTCCTGAGAATTTATATGTATTAAGTGCCAGCAGCTTCAATCTGTGCTGTCTTGCTGATGGAGATAACAGATTTTTGCTGCCAAAGGAAACTTTCTGCTCTTCAGAAACTGACTGTAAAGGACCAAAGTATATTCAGTGACCCTTCTGCTTCACGACCAAGTTACGTGGATTTAAATGGGGGGTACTCACTATGGGTAGATCTTAAGGGTGTATTTATACAGTGAGCAGCTCTGCACAAACATTTCTAGACAGGCAGTCCCCAAGAAGTCAGAACCACTGCATCAGAGGCATGGAGTGTGTGCAAGCTGAAAAGCAAATATGTTTGATGTCTTAATTTTTAGAAGACAATTAAGCATCTGAGGTATGATTTGCTTTGTACTGAATAAAGGGAGTGCAAAATACCATCAGTAGGACTGGTGATAGCATTCTAAATTGTCTTTGAATTTCACACTGGCTGCGTACCACAGGACAAGGGTAAACAGCAGTTAATACAACCTTTACTTAGCTTCTCCTTACAAATATTAAGGGTGAGGCAGTCTCACACTGACATATAGCCAGATATAGGCAAGACAAACCTAGAAAAGGTAATGACTCTTTATCATAACTATTTATTTTCATATGGTTATGGGTCCAAAGAGAAGAGCAAATTGGGTAGTTCCTACAGACTTCACAGACCAAGAATACGATAATCTTTATCAAGGGTCTGGCTAGCGCTTCTCTCCAGCTCACATAGCTAAACATGGGGATTAGACTTTACTGAATATGAGGTAAGAGTTATTGGGAATGTGTAGGGTTCAGTTACAAGAAGCAAAGGGCAGAGAGCAGAACATCTAGCTGTTCAATAGTTCTCAGACCAAAGAGAAGGAGCAGAGCTGGTGAGGGCCAGGCTTTCCTGACAGAGTGGCCACTCTGTCACATCTGTGGGCAAGCATCTTCACAGAAAGGAAGGTTGGAAGGGACCACTGGAGCTGATCTAGTCCAGCCTCCCTGCTCAAGCACTTTACTTACCCAAGAGCACTTTACTCAGGATTATGTCCAGATAGCTTTTGCATATCTCCAGGAAAGGAGACTCCCCAACCTCTCTGGGGAACCTGTTACAGTGCTCAGTCGCCCACACAGTAAAGAAGTTGTTCCTCATGTTCAGGTGGAACTTCCTGTGTTTCAGTCTCTGCCCATTGCCTCTTTTCCTGTTGCTCAGCACCAGCAAGAGTGGCCTGGCTCCATCCTCTGACACCCTCCCTTCAGACACTTAAAGATATTGATGAGGTGTCCTCTCAGTTGTCTCTTCTCAAGGCTGAACAGGCCAAACTCTCTCCGCCTGTCCTTGTAAGAGAAATGCTCCAGTCCTTAATCATCTTTGTTAACCCTCCGCTGGACCCACTCCTGGAGCTCCATGTCTCCCTTGTACTGAGGAGCCCAGGACCGGACACAGTACTCAAGATGTGGCCTCACCAGGGCTGAGCAGAGGGGCAGGATCATTCCCTTGAGCTGCTGGCAATGCTCTCCCTAATGCCCCTCCCGGATACCATTGGCCTTCTTGGCCACAAGGGAACACTGCTGGCTCATAGACAGCTTGTTGTCCACCAGGACCCTCATGTCCTTCTCCGCAGAGCTGTTTTCCAGCAGGTCAGACCATGCCATCTTTCCAGCAGATCATCTTCATATGTTTCAGTTTTGGTGGAAACAAAAAACCCAAAAAACCCCAATCAGTTATTTACCCCCAGACTGACACCCACCTGACAGTTTTTCAGGGGTACTGTACCCTCCTCCGGCTCTTTGCCTTTGACTTACAGCAAAAGTGCTGCTGGGATTGTGAATAACCCTGTTATGCTGTGTGATTGGCACCCTTTGGGCACCACTGCAATAAAGATGAAGGAATATTTGTTTACATTTGAATAGGAGATCGGAAACTCACTGATTCTGACTCATTGCCACAGCACCAGATAACTAGGAACACCCTTATCTTTTCTACTGCATTTTCCAGCTGGGTTTTTTTTGGTTGTAGTTTTAGTTTCTTTCTCACCCCCTACCATGTCTGAGTGTTTTTGTGACTCTTAGTTCTTTTCTCTGGTTTTGCCTCCCTGGTCTCATTTCTCTTCTTTTACACTCTTCCTACTCACTTCAATTCCTCTTCAGCTTTCCCTGTGACTTGTTCTCAATTTCTCATTGTAAGTCCTTTTCAGGTTTGTTCCTCTCACAAGTTATCCCAAGCTGGTCTTTCTACAAGTAGAGGGTGAGGCAGAGATGTTTGCCTGGAGAGGGGCACTAGCAGGAAGAAAAATCTAGGGGCCAGGAAAGTTGCAACTGAGTAAGGAAGAGGACAGAGGGAGAGGAAGGCAGGAAGGGACACTCACTGGGATACAGGCAGCAACAAAGAGAGGAAAGAAAAATGTCGGGAAAGGATAGGGAGAAAAAGATGGCAAGCTAGGGAAGTGCATACACAAGAGCAAGGGGAATTAAAAGGATGTGAGAAAGAATATGCATTAGGAGCCAGGAGAGAAGGGAGATTTCATGGAGAGGAGTAATTAAAGGTAGAAGTATTCTTGCATTTAGGGCTGAAGGGAAAGAGAGGAGAAAAAGAAGGAATGAAAGAAAAAAGAAATTAAAATCTTAGAATAGGTGTGTCCATGAGAAAGAAAATTAAAGTACCTAGAAAACAAAAGACAACTTTATTTACCCAAGTAATCTTAAATCAGAGCATGGAAAAAGGTGAAGATTACACAGTCTTTCTTGGGAAAAGACAGAAATATGGGAGGAAAGGAGAACAGCCTCAGACTATTTCATAATTCCTTACTAAAACAGCTCTAAACTGAATGTTAATAAAAATAGTAAAACAGCAATACAAACACACGCTTTCTGAAGCATTGAAACATTTTCAAGCACACTGTCACCTTTCCTGGTCCCAGCCCTTACTGCCGTTACTTCCTTGACATACTGTAGAACCTGTCCCTACACAAAAGACATGATGTAAAGCCACACACTTGTTACTGAAACAGCAGTAGGGAGGCAAAAAGATCTCTCCATGTGTAAACCCCATTACCCTCCCCATTACTTAACATAATCTGCCTCAGGCAGCAAGTAAAATCTTCCAAATATTCACTGCAATGAGGGATAGGGAGTGAGGAACTCATCTTTTCAGACAGATTTCACAGTCTGTTTTTCTCTCTTTGTTCTCATTTTCTCTCTGGTTGTTTATTTTTCTTTTAGCCTTCCCTGTAATGTTTTTCAGCCCTATTTCACTTTCTGCCTGCTATACTCAAACAACTTACTCGGTCTGGGATTGTATTTTCCTCATCCACCCTATACCTTTTTGGAGTCCTTTTGTTGCCCACGCCTCCTCTCCACCTTTCTCTCTCTCTCTCTCTCCAGGTGCTCACCTCTGGAAGCTATCTCCTACCTTCACCTGCCAACACACATGCCTTGCACATGTTACCAAGACTGGCACTCTCCCTGATGATCTCATGTAACTTCTCCAGGTGCCTTCAGTATTTTATTCCTTCTCATCAAAGGGAAGTATCTAAAACATTACAGTTCCTCCTTGAATACTGGTAGAAAGGACTACCCCCTCTGCCATGTATATGGCCATCACATGTCCATTCTCTATTCACATTCAATGATTGATCTCATGTTTCCACTCCCCTCCATTTCATATTCAAACATCCCTAGTATATTTTGATCTTCTGTTCTATGTGAATTAGGAAAAGTGAAGGTTCATTTTTTTTCTTTTTACCCTGTTATGGCTGTCAGGCCTTCCCCCATCCTGGGGTGCTCTGCCATGCTTTTGAACTGCAACAAATGGTAAGGCTGGAAGATCATAGAATCATCACAGAATCATAGAATTGCTAAGGTTGGAAAAGACCTTTAAGATCGTGAAGTTCAACCATCAACCTAGCACCACAACTATGTTCACCATTAAATCATGCCCTGAAGTGTCATATCTATAAGCTCTTTGAACACTTCCAGGGATGGTGACTTCACCACTTCCCTGGGCAGTCTGTTCCAATGATTTACAACCCTTTCCATGAAATTTTTTTCCTAATATCTAATTTAGACCTCCCCTGGTGCAACTTAAGGCTGTTATCTGTCATCCTGTCACTTGTTACCTGGGAGAAGGGGCCAATCCCCACCTCACTATACCCTCCTTTCAAGTAGTTGCAGAGAGCAATAAGATCTCTCTTGAGCCTCCTTTTCCCCAGGCTAAACAACTCCAGCTCCCTCAGCCACTCCTCACAGGACATAGGTCCTCCAGACCCTTCCCCAGATTTGTTGTCCTTGTCTGGACTCATTCCAGCACCTCAATGTCTTTCTTCTAGTGAGGGACCCAAATCAGAACGTAGTATCAAGCTTTTGGAAGAAGAAGCCTGGCAGGAATGCCAGTACCTCACCAGGACATTTTCTTAGCCTCACTGTAGCTTGCAAGCCTCCACCCTGCTCTGCAGCACAGGGACCAACCACCCTCTTGGCTTTGACCATGGAGGTGCTTGCCATACCCAAGAGTGCTGTGTTTCCCACCCATCAGCTAAGCACCACCACTAGGCCTGGGTGGAGACACGCGAAGCCCATATAACTTTGGAGTTGGGTGTTTTCCTGCGCTCCTCCCATCAACTGCATAAAGGTTGCCAGAAGTAATTTGGACCAGGGGTTTCGCAGGGGATGAAGGCATAATGGATCTTCCCAAATCAAGAAGACAGAGACAGTGGAGATGGTGCTCAGTACCACATGTGTCTTCCAGCTAAGTTGTGGGAATACACTTCCAGATCCAGATACCCAGAGACCTCCAAGATCTGCCCTTCTGACACTCACCATACCCAAGTATCCTGGCAGCACCATGGAGTTGCCCTTGGGCAACCTCTCTTCCACAAACTGAGGTTCTCTGGTCCCTTCTATATCACCCACTCCTGTACTCCAAAACCTGATCTTCCTTAAACTAATTCCCCATCCAGACGGTTGTATCCTTAACCTCAATACTAGCACATATTGAGGCAAATGGACTCAGATCTGGAGACCTCCCCAAATGTTGAGTGCCCTCCTTCTATGTGCCCCTCACAGAATCAATGCTCTGCAGTGAATCTGAAGCATCCTGTCAATGCTAAACTGAGATGTCCCACATCTCAGGGGCACACAGTGCCCACATAAGGGGCACTTCTGAACTGTGGCAGTCTGAGGTGTATTTCTTCAGGCATTGTCCATATCCCTGCAAATGAGTAACCTCAGCTGTTACTCCCAAACCAAGCATGTCAGTCCCCTTGTAACTGAGGTGAGCAGTCCCCATCTTAAAACGCTAAGGAATCTTAGTCCTCTAAATTACTGTGGACCACTCCAGATGCAGGTGTATCCCCCAGGTACCACTCTGCCCCATCCCACACACTGTTGAGTTATCCCAGATCCCCACAGATGAAAGTGTCACAGGGATCTTCCTCACCCCACACCACTTGGAGTCTCCTTTGAAGTGATTCAACCAGAGATGCTCCCAGCTAAAGTCAATAGAAAGGAGCTTCCTGCATGCACTAAGCTGTGGCAATGTGGAAAGAAGCAGTCAGCAGTTGTGGAGGACTCCTTAGTACTGTATTCAATTTCTTCTTCCAGGTGAAGATAAGGCCCATATCTGAATAATCCTAAAGCTGCATGCTCTGTGCTGGGCACAGGTATAACCACCCTGCAGATGTTAATCTGAGGGTTTGGGGTGGCAGGTGCACATTTTCTCACTGCGTGCAGTTTCAGACTGAGCTAAGGGCTTGAGTTTGTTAATGTTGGTGCTGTATATTGCGTTTCCAGGGGCAGAAATAGTCAGTCTTTTCCTTGACTGTGCCAAACAATGCATACAGTGCCAAAAAATCTGTGATTCTTATCTGAATCAGGTGTTGATACTGTGGCAAGCATTGTTCATCTAGGACAATCCCACCTTGCAGTGGAGAATCCCCCTGCTTCCCACCACAAGCTTCTATGTATCATTTCAAAGCACATCTATGGGGCAGCTGTATTTTGAGACAGAGGATGCAAAATGACACTATTGTTTATCTATCTAATCACAACATTTTAGCCTCACCATTGAAACAAAGAAGGAACCTCTAAATATTTCAGAGGCACAGCAGAGGAGCAGGACAGACTGGCCTCAGAGGCAGATTCCCCATCAAGCAGTTCACTCCACCAACCTAAAGGGAGAGACACAATGAACTGACAAGCCAAAAATCAGAAAAAAAAAATCTCTGCTGCTTCTGCAGCTGCCTGATGGTGAAAAGGAGCCATCTCGATGACAGAAGGAGATAATCCACTGACAGCCGGTATGCTAGTCAAGATAAATAAACACAAGCTATTTGATCCCCTCTAAGGACTGGACAGTAGAAGGGGTCTAACTTCCTATCCCTTAGCACTTCACAAATAGCAGAAAAACATTTGTTTCTGGGGAATAATTAATTTCTTTCAGTTCTGGTTGAAAGTAGAATTGCTGAAGGGTGGTGTGGGCTGGAAATGGTCTTAAGTATTTTGACATTTTTCTTGAATATCTCTCTAAATCTATAGAACAGGCATTTCTTCTCCATGAGGGCATGTAGAGTTTGAAGTCTCTCATTTTAGCCATCAAGATTAATATCCAGTCTTCTCACCTCTGCCAGGAGGCATTCCCAAAAGAATTTTAAACTTTTGAGTGAATTCCACAGAAGTATCCATTCATATAATTACTCTCTGGCCCTGTAAGTTCAGTTTTGCTCATAACTGAAGCCCTAGAAAGCAGTGAGCATTCCATGCACATGGGGGAAGACATGGTTCATTTGAAACTAGAGAGTTAAAAATACATTTTGCCAAGTCTTGGTATTGTATTTAGTAGTGCAGTTGTTGCCATGGTCTAGGGATAAAGAAGGGCAGGTTTTGAAGGTAATATAGATATTATGAAATCGACTAATATTGCTGGAAAACACAAACAAGCTTTTAGGCACATAAGCCTTTCTTTCTTTTTCAAACTGGAGGCTTCAAATTTCATATAGATATTTGTAAATAGAACCTAGTTGTTATAACATGCATTGCTTCCTCTCTGAAGTGCTGTCACATAGGCCATTTCACCTCTCCACCTTCGGATGTCCCCTCAGGAATGAGAGATCTGCTGCTTATCTAAGTTTACGTGGTTCATGGAGAAGGGTTTGGAAAGAGGAGTGACTTTTCAGTGCCTGCCAGTAACATCCAAGGTGGAAGCAAACCAGCCCAGCTCCCAGTGGCCATCCCTTTTCTCTTGTGCGCCTCAACAGAATCAGTGATACTTCATATACCTTCACCAACCTATTAACAAACAGATGTCCTCGTGCCTGAAAATAAAACCTCAAGACTGTGATGCTTTCTGAACTCTTCCCTCTCCTCTTCCTCTTCCTCCTCCTCTTTTTCCTCCTCTTCCTCTATGTAGCAGTGGCCCCTAGTGGAAGCTGCAGCGTGGGTTGGCCCCGGTTTCCATGTCTCCAGGGAAGAGGCTACCTGGTACAGCTGCAAACCCACCACAGGGGCCCAGCAGAGCCACACGAGGCCCTGGCACCACCAGGCAGTCTCCAGGCTGGCTCCTGCCTAGCATGGGCTGCACGCAAACAGTGCTTCAAGCAGTGCTGATCAAGGATCCCGTTTTGCTTTGGTAGGGCCATGCAGTCCATTTCCTCCACAGCTTTCAAACAGCCCCCTTATGTGATTCCTGTTTGAACAGTACGTTTTTATTAAAAGATAAACTGCCTCTCATTCCCAAAAATGTGATATGAATGACAATGTAAGGCCTGTTTTCATTCTCAGAAGAAAAAAATCCCAACCCACAGTACAAGAAGTTTTACTTTATTCAAGTGAAGAGCAAAGTCTGTATAATATTGGCATACATGAATAGAGAAGCCTCTTCCACTGATTTTTTTCTCCTCCACCAAAATATTACTGCTTCCTTTATTCCTGAACTCATAAAAGTGACAATACTGAAGGAGACCAAAGGTGCATCCTCTATAGAAGGCTTTCTCTCATAATGTCCCAACCTGAGTATTTAAGGAGGACTGTAAGAAATGGGATGTATCCAGAAGGATCTTCCCCCTAAGAGCCTCTGGCAATCAGTGGTAAAAGTGCTTGCTGAGTCAGATGTTGCATCCTTCAGTAGATTTGTTTCATGCTTTTCTGAACACATTTATACTTTCAGGATCCATGAAATCTTGCACCAATGAGTTCCAAATGTGATTATGCATTGAGCAAAAAAGTATTGCTTTTCGTTTGTTTAAAAAATTGTCTAATTGTTTCACTCAGTGCCACTTACTCTTGCAACTTGAGGGATGGTGAATGATCGCTCCCTATTTTCCTTCTCCATGCTGCTCTCCCTCTAGCAGGCCTCTTATGTTCCCTCTCAGTTTTATCTTATTTTATCTGAAAAGTCCTAGTTCCCGTGTTGGTTTTTTTTCTCAAGGTGAAAGTTATTCCCTATTCCTTCTGTTGCCTTACTAATTCTATCTTTTTTGAAACAACATCCTTTGGTTTGCTCTGAGGGGGTTGGGCACATAATGACTTCATAAATAGGCAGAATACAAATTTTCATTGACATTTATAGACTTCAGATAACTTCCAGCTCCTTATTTAACTACCTGGCTGATGGCAAGCACGAGTAGATGCTTTCAGAAGCCCCATGGAGAGTAAGATGACCTGGAACTTTGCAATGTTTTCAAACTATCCTAGACTTTTATTCAAATTCAATATGGTGTTTCCAAGTCTGCTGAGAAAGAATCTAGTCAAATTATGTCATGTCATGACATGACAATCATGGTACAATCATATGTCATGATTATTCTGGAAATTACTCAAGAATATCTGAAGGACAATGCAGTCATTGGTCACAGCCAGCATGGGTTCATGACAGGAAAGTCCTGCTTGTCAAACTTACCTTCCTTTTATAATACATTAACCCACCTAGTTGATCAAGGGAAGACAGTTGATGTAATCTTTCTGAATTTCAGTAAAGCTTTCGATACTGTCTCTCACAGGATCCTTCTGGACAAAGTGTCCAGCCCACAGCTGGATAAACAATGGGTGAGCAAGTGGCTCACAGGTCGAGCACAGAGGGTAATAGTGAATGGGGTAACATCAGACTGGTGACCTGTCACTAGTGGGGTTCCACAGGGCTCCATCTTAGGCCCTGTGCTCTTCAACATCTTCAGAAACAACTCGGATGCGGGACTGGAAGGAATACTGAGCTAGTTTGCCAATGACACTAAATAGGGAGGAGGAGTTGACTTCCTCAGAGGCAGGGAGACCCTGCAGAGAGACATCAAAAATCAGAGGACTGGGCAATCACCAACCATATGAAGTTTAACAAGGGCAAGTGCTGGATTTTGTGCCTGGGACAGGCAACCCCGGATGTGCATACAGACTCTGAAGAGTGGTGCCATGGAAAGGGACCTTGGGGTCCCAGTTGATGGCAAGTTGAATACGAGTCAGCAGTGCCCTGGCAGCCAGGAGGGCCAACCATGTCCTGGGGGGCATCAGGCAAAGCATCATCAGCCAGTTGAGGGAGGTGATTGTCTTGCTCTGCTCTGCAGTGGTGCAGCCTCACCCTGAATATTGTGAATAATTTGGGGCACTACAATATAAGAAAGATATTAAACTGTTAGAAAGCATCCAAATAAGAGCAACAAAGATGGTGAAGGGCCTTGAGAGGAAGCCACATGAGGAGCAGCTGAGATCCCTTGTCTTGTTCATCCTGGAGAAGACTAAGGGGAGACCTCATTGCAGTCTGCAGCTTCCTCACAGGGGTAATGGAGGGACAGACACTGATTTCTCTCTGGTGACCAGTGACAAGACCCAAGGGAATGGCCTGAAGTTGTTTCAGGGAAGGTCTAGGTTGAATATTAAGAAAAGGTTTTTCAGCAAGAGGGTGGCTGGGCACTGGAACAGGCTTCCCAGGGAAGTGGTCACAGCACCAGGCCTGTCAGAGTTCAAGAAGTGTTTGGACAACACATTCAGGCACATGGTGTGACTCTTGGGGCTGTTCTGTGCAGGCTCAGAAGTTGGACTCAATGATCTTTGTAGGCCAGTTCCAACTCAGGATGTTCTGTGATTCTATTATTTCCATCTGATTGTCTAATAGGAGTTTTGAAAGCAACAGTGTTTTCATTCTGTCCCTCCTTATGAGAGAAAAATACATTTATATTTACGTGTACTGTTCGTATAGGGAAGCAATGCCAATGAGATTTGTGAATATATTGACATTATCTAACTGTCTTTTAGCTGAAAAGCATGATGTTGGTGTATTTTACTGTTATTAATCAATTTTGAACACAAAGAACACACAAACAGGTTTAATTGCCTAATTCCCTAACTCTTGAGTGATATATTTTGCAACTTGCCTATCACTCAAACAACAGAAGAATTGAGTGGAAGATATTAAATCAATTATAAATAAAATATCCGTGAGGACCTCTCTCTCCAAACACGTGTCTCTGAATTTATGATGTGGTAGCTGTATTGTAAGACATGACTAAATAAAAAGGGCAATGTCTCGCTGTGCAGACGTCTTCCCTGTCCATCAGGTTTATTGACTCTTTTTTTGATCTTATTTTGCCCCTTCTCACTCAGTTCAAAACTCAGCCACATTAAACTCTGGATTATCCCAGAAAGCAGCAAGATAAGATAACACAGCCAAAGCAGAAACCCAGAAATAGCCAGACCCATCAGGGAAGCTTGGAGAAGAAGGTGTCATGCCATCAGGAAGGACTGGTGACTCCAGAGGCTGTGAAGCGCAGGGGGCCACAGCTCCTCAGAAGATGCAAGGCTGTGTGGCGTGGTGGTGTGTGAGCGAGCCCATGCTAGTTCAGCATCAGTCATCTTGGGGGGATCTTTACCCACAATACACTTAATCCCAGACAATCTAGAGATGACTAACGCTACTTATTGTTGGGCCGTGAAAACTCACTCTGCACATTTGCACTAGCATTGACCTTTCTGTCCACTGAGTCATTTTTAACTCTTATTCTTGCATGCAAAGCCAGGCAGAGCTCTGCTCCTAGGTTTCCCCTTCCTCATCCCTCCATAACACTTTTTTCACAGTTCTTCTTCCCTCCCTTGTCCTTGTGCCTATGCTGAGCTACTTTTCAGCACAGTAAAGTCAAGACAACATGTAATAAATACACAGGATTCCAGTAGTTTAATACTTCCCAAAGCTTACTACTTCTTTACTATGTTCAAACATTGATATTCTTCTTGCTACATTACTCTATAGGACAAAATCATGCTAAGCTGGTAGTCCCAAACTGGCAGCTCAAATATATGTCTAGTTAAATACTTAGAGAACTGAATTGCTTCTTAGATGCTCCATCCACTCAAACTACAAGCTTTTTATGTATCTAGCGATATAGAAGGGTTTAGGGGACAAATTTACAGAAATATTTTTGAAAACCACAATCAGTATTTATATTTGAAGTACTTAACATCTTGCAATTATCATCATCCTGTAGTTTCCTTAGGCTCCTTGCCTCTCTTCTCTGGTTTATCATGTCTCTCCTTAAGGTGCCAAAATGACCACTAACATCTGAGAAGACTAAACAGACATGACACCCCTTCTACTGGTGTTTAATTGTTTACAGAAATGCACTTTTTTTTTTTGATGCTGTTTGTCAGAATGTCTGATTTCTATGCATGTGGGAGGCCTACCTGTTGCGATATCTATACGTCTGCATTACAACCTGGTAGCTGCTGTCATGGTCTGTGGCTCATGCCTTTAGTTTACCACTCTGCCTTTCTATTTGCTTATCAGGCTAGTGACACACTGATATGCTCCATTACGAAAGTTGCAAATTCCTTTCAGCGGGTCCTTGAAAACATACTCAGTGGTTTCATTTCCATTCATAGCTTTCCAATTCTATTACATTTTTCCTCTCCAAGTTCCTCAAAGACAGGAGAATTCTTCTGAAGGATCTGGAAAAGGGTATTTTGATGGAGACTAATCACTAGTAGTCCAATAACCTCCGGCTGAAAAATTTAGCAGGGTGACCAACATTACAACAAATCAGCCTGAATTAGGGGGCATTCTGTTGTTTAACAAAAAGGACAATGAGTCAAAAAGAGTTTCTTTTACCTGATAATGGAACTGCAATTGCTCCTAGGATACTTCATACCACTGGCTTAAAAATGAGAAACTGTTGCCCGGACCATTTGCATATTGGCACACAATCTCTAGTTCATTGTGATTCTAAACAGTGTACAGGATCCATAAGCATGCTTAGTCAGCCTGGTCAGCCACCTGAGAGCCATGAGCAATGTCCCCTTTATGACTGCTCACTTCTACTTAAAGAGAAAAGATAAAAAAGGCAAGGAAACCCATTACTCTTGACTCCCAGACACAGGATTGCTGCTCAGATCTTCCTTCAATCTGGAAGCAGCCAGACCACCAGCCTCTCTGAAAGCAGATGCACCTTCCAGAAGCAGAAAGCAATGGCTGATGAAGGGTAAAATACCCTCTGGCCTCCTGTAATTTCAGATCTGATACAGAAGTAGTGGTTGAAATATCCAGCATTTTGCTAAAGGTCAGATTAGATAAGGAGATTACAACCTTTCTGACTTTACATACTGAAACCTTAACAAGACTGAAAGCCTAAGAGGGAAACCAAGAAAGAAGAGCTTTGGGAGCTGTTGGCAAGTATGAGACAGTGGTGGGTCCTCACAGGTGCCCTCCACTCTCTGGGTGCAGCAGGCCAGGCTCTGAGCTACAGTCCTCTACTTTCTGTATGAAATAATGGATATCTCTGGTAACCAAAACAGTAATGATCAGGGGAAGAGATGGCAGGATGGAGTTATCCTTTCAAGGCCAACCTCAGAAGAGCTTGCATCCCCAGTGAAATCTCACTACAGACATAACACTATGCTGCGCTGACAGGCTTTCCCTGGCTCAGCTGCTGGGGGCAGCCTGGAGAACATGAATTTTGCAAAAGGAACAGGGCAGCCTGAATGTTGAATTACTTTTCCTGGAATATAGGTCCCAGCCAATGCACTCCTTACGACCGTTTTTAGCTCATCCTATCTGCCTCCCAGGCAGAACATCAGAAAAGTGAGATTTGTGGCTGCACTGCTGCTGCCTGGACCGACTGACAGCTGATGAGTAAGCAAGTCGTTTTGGGATGAAACGGGGTAAGCAGGGGTCTGCTTTATTGGCTGCTGTAAGCAATAGCTCCCGTGTAAGGCAATAATCCATGGTTGAAGTCAGAGGTTGTTGTGTTAAGCAATGCAATTTCCACTTAGGCTGATATCCTTAATGGTGAATGCCTCATGTGAGCAATGTTTTCAGGCTCTAGCCCCAACTGGTGGTCTAAACAGTCTGCTTAATTTTCCTTATCATCTGGAAGTGAGTGATGCCCTATCCTTCCCTGACCCTGAGAAGGGGGAGATATTTGCTTGTAAAAGGAGCTCCTTGCCTGGATCCTGCTGGAGAGATAACCCTGTGTTCAAAAACCGATGAGAAAAACAGAGATTGCCGGCTGTTTTCTTAGGCTGGGGTACGTCTTGCCTGAAATGGTCTTATGGCTTTCTCTTTTAAGCACGGCTGCACAGGCTATCTCCTCTCTTACTTGCAGCCATCTAGCATTCCTGCCAAAAGCACAGTGAAAAACAGCAATAGACAAGTAACTAGCTCTTAGTTTAGTTTTTAAGGTAGTTTTGTTGCTGAAAACCAGGGGAAGAGAAAATGCTGTGTGGCTACTCTATTGTCAACCTAATCTGTGACCTGTATGTTAGGAGCCAGAGCATTTGCTGCTAATTCCTTTTAACAAGAGTTGCTACAAGACTGTTTCTGCATGTTAACTAATGTCTTCTCAGACTTTGTCCCAAGTATTCTCAACAAACAGCACTGCAAGATGGGATGGCTACAGCAAAGCTGTAACTTGTAACTTGATGTAACTTGTTATTTTGAACACTTGGTACAATAATTGTTAGCAATGACTATTACTCTTGATGTGCCCCTGCATTAATACTTTACATGTACTGTGCTTCTTTCTCTGAAATTCTTCAAAACTGGTGAAATAACATTCAATGAGAAATACCATTTAGCAGCTCCTTACAAGTTCTCATCAAATCCTGTCGATTTTTCCGAGTTTTACACTAATTCTGAAATTACTTTGGATTAGCCTTGTACTTCTAAGTGCTCTTAGGAAACAAACTTGGCAAAGAGGACTGGACGAGCATCCAGGATGATGTGATCAAGCAGAAAGTGCAAAATCTGGACAAACCAAACTATGACTTTTGATGAGCAGTATCACATTTGGAGGCAGAAGTGCATGGGTCAACTTTGTGCACAAAGACTCAACAAGCAAAGGAGGGAATTTTTTTGCTAGGCTTCTAGCAAGATTTCTTTTCACTGCAAGGAAATTGTGCTAGATATCTCTGTACGAAGCCAATGAACAAGCATTTGGCTGTGCATTTGATGGTATCATTGCTTTCCATTTCGTACATGAAACCACTTCTAATGCTACAAGAAGGTGAATGCTTCACATACACCTGTAGTGGCCCTTTTTGCTGACATGGAAGGGAAGTAGCACAAAGGCAGGAACCACTTCTCTTCAGCATTGCAAGTCTGAACAAAGGAGTAGTGTATGTACACTTCTTTTAAAGGAAAAACTTTCAGCACGTCTGTGATAATCAGGTGGTTTAAACTGCTGAGTTCAGTTTGGTTGACAAGAAGTCCAACATGACCCAGCAATGTGCAGGGTCACATCCTGGGCTGCATCAAAACACTGTGGCCAGCAGGTCGAGTGAGGTGATTCTCCCTCTCTACTCTACTCTCCGGAGACCTTATGAGAAGCTGGAGTGCTTTGTCCAATTCTGTGGTCCCCAGTATAAGAATGACACGGACCTGCTGGAGCAAGACCAGAGGAGAGCCACAAAGATGATCAGAGGGCTTGAGCATTTCCCATGTGAAGATGGGCTGAGAGAGTTGGGGCTGTTCAGCCTCTGAGGAGACCTTATAGCAGTTCTCCAGTACCTAAAGGGGGTCTACAAGAAAACTGGAGAGGGACTTCTGACAAGGCATCTAGTGATAGGACAAGGGGGAATGTTAGCAAGAGATTCTTCACTGTGAGGGTGGTGAGGCACTGAAACAGGTTGCCCAAAGAGGTTGTGGATGCTCCAACCCTGGAAGTGTTCAAGGCCAGGCTGAATGGCGTTCTGAGCAACCTGGTCTTGCAGAATGTGTACCTGCCCTTGGCAGGGGTGTTGGAACTAGACAACCTTTAAGGTCCCTTTCAACCCAAAGCATTCTATGATTCTGTGCAAATCATCTGAGCCACTCTACCTGGCTGTGACCCAAAGATTACTGTGGGCAGTGTGTGAGTACCCATTAGGGTTTGAGTTCTAAGACAAACAATGAAAAATTTCTGTGTGCATCTACAGTAACAGCTAATGATTATTTTTCCTTTGAACTTTGTCCAAAGTTCATCTCCAAAACAAACTTTAGGCTGTGTGTATTGACTTCTCAGCAGAATAAACAGGCCAAATCTCTAAAAACACTTAAATCACTCATTCTAGCTTCATTTAACTAGCTTGTTAACCAGAAAGAGAAAAAAACAGTGAAATACATTGGCTTTACTCAGTTTATTTCTCTGGTGTGTCTATCAAAAAAATCTGAAGGAAAAAAGCAACTCTGGTCTTATAGTTTTCAGAGTAAGCCGACTCCCCTTCTTGCTTCAAACTCTAACTGAAAGTAAAATCAAAATCCAGGCTGCCTTCGCTGTAACACTCAGCCTCTACAGCTTGAAGGGCTGGTAGTAAAGGTTTACTTGGAGGGGGGGAAATCAGAGTTTTGGGGCTGGGATTTTCAGAGTGTTTAAAAATTGGTTATGGACTCAAGACTGGAGGGGTGAGGAGGGAGGTGGCTGGATGGTGCCCCAGCCCCAGGAGAAATCACAGTAAACTTACAAGCAGATCTGACAGTAATAGACCTTGTCCCAGGATTACTTGGTCTGTTCAAAAGCTGTATAAATAAAGTAGAAAGAAGTATAAAAAGCAAATATATATTCATTAGAAACTGCGTAATATCTTAATTATACTAACCATACATTTCTTGACAGTGTTGGACACATGAAAAATCTACTGCAGTGGCTGCTAGATTTTTGGTAGTCCTGTCCACGTGCCCTTCCTTACCTGTTATTCCATGAACTGTGTACCTATTGGTAACTATTTCACAAGCACTCTGATATATTCTGTGTTTTTCTTTTTTTAGTTCTCCATCAGCCCTGCTGTTCAGTATCATACCTGGCTTGAAAAAAAAAAAAAAAAGAGAAAGAAAAAAAAAGACGGTGTAGGAGAGATTGTCTCAAAAAGCCAAACAAAGTGACATTAAAAAAAAAGGCATTTTTGGATTACTCTATTTGCTTTGTACCTTTTCCTTTTTGTTCCTTTAAGGTTTGTGTCTCTAAGGTCACATCCACAAGCCCACAGGCTAGAAACTTCATTAAAAAAACAAACAAACAAACCTGAATTTCTTGCATAATTGTATGAGTCCAGGAGCTACAGCTTTAAGAAGGGCACTAAATGTTGTAAAGTTCACAATTAAATCACAGAGAATTGGCAACCACCTGATGGGGAAAATAACAGTAACTAAATAAACAGTGGCCCAATATTTTTTTACAGTTGAGAGGAAACCTTGCTGTAAACGCTCACTCACATTGAGCCCACTAGAATCCTCCAGATGATAAAACTGTGCGTTACTGCCCAATTACGACAAGCGCCCGAGTTACTCATCATGACTGCTTTATGGATTTAGTTTCACAATAAAATAATGAGTTCATCGTGACTTCCTGAAGCATCTGCAGAGATAATGCAAACACTTACTTTTATTCACAACTTGTGAGCATTCTGAAGAAATAAAGTGATGAGAGAGGCTATTTTAAAAAAATGGAGTTCGCATTGCATCAAACCCGGTCTTTTTGTGAGAGCTCACGCAAAGTCCGCGGCGTCCAGAATATGTCCCACTGTTTTAGCAATGGTGGCTCCGAGATAAAGGCCGGGTTTTAAGAATTTCTGAGACTTCGGAGACTTTCAGAAGGCGGAGACGCACAGGGGCATGCCTGTAACTTAAGCCAGTGTATTGCAGATAAGGACCGACCCCGCACAGGTCAGCTGCTCGCGTTCGGGCAGCCCCCCGCAGCTCATCGTGCCCAAGCTGGCAGCGGGGCGGACGGTGGTCCCCGAGCCGCCGGCACAGGCGGGCCCGGCACCGCCCCTGGGGGCGAGGGACGGAGGGAGGGAGCGAGGAGCCCCCAGGTCACGTTTATTTGATTTTCACGCCAACGGGCACCGCAGAAACCTTTTAATCCATGGCGTGCAACTTCCTTGCTTTGAACCTGCTTATGAAAGTTTCTGACTGGCCATGGTTTTTGGTTTTGGTTCTCTTGTTTTGGTGTTTTGTTTTTTTTTTTCTTTTGGGAGGGGAATTAGAAAACGAAGGAGAGATAAAAAAAAAAAACACAAAACAAAACAGGGAAACTGATGCGGCGCCGCTCGCACGAAAGCAAATGGCAGCATCGCCCGGCACTGGAGTAGTAAGTTAATAAATAAATAAGCCAACCCCGCTGCGCGAACGGCGAGGCGGGGGAGGGAACACCCTCCTTCCCTGCCCGGCCGCGCGGAGAGCGGGTGCGCTATTCCTGCGAATAACATGGCAGGGCCGGCGGTGCGGGAGGGGAGGGGAGGAGGGCGGCTCTTGGCCCGGACGGCCGGGCCGTGGCGCATCCGCGCCTCATCCAGGGGGATGATCATCCAGGGGGATGAGGCCGCCGCTCTCGCGCTCCTCCCGCCGCCGCTTCCTGCGCGCGCCCCCCGCCCCCCCCGCGGCCCTGTTGCATCAACTTCCTGTGCGGAGCCCCTCGCGGCGGGGCCCCACGCGCCACGGCTCCCCCCGCCCGCTTCCTGCGCGCGACGCCGCGCGCGCGCCCGCGCGCCGCCCCCGCCGAGCCCCGCGCGCCGGGCCGGGCGGGCGGGGGGAGGGAGGGGTGATGGGGGGGTGTATGGGGGGGGGTGGGGGTCGGCAGGCGCGCGGCCCCCTCCGCCCTTCGCGCTGCTCCCCCCGGTCCCCGCGCCCTCACGGCCGCCCGGTACCGGCGGTGCGGCGCCGCGCGGCCGCCCCGTGCCCGCCGCGGCCGGCGGCGCCGCTGCTCCGGCAGAGTTTGGTGCCCTACTTCACTCTACTTTAGTTTCACTCACTTTACATCCGGGCTTTTTCCCTAGGCAATGGGGGCCGCAGCACAGCCCGTTCCTTAGGCAAAGGGAAATAAATTCGCCGCACCGACACGTCAAGTAGTCCCCCCCTTAGGAGAAGCCGCCGAGCCCGCCCTCCCCGCTCCCCCCCCGGCCCGGACCCGGCCGGCGGCGCCCCGCCGTCGCAGCGGGGAGGGGGGAGCGTGGGCGTGGGCGCAGCGGTCCCCGCTCCCCCTACGGGTCTCCGGCGGCGGGCCGGGCCAGGCCGGGGCGGGCGGGGGCGCGCGCGGCGGCGTGTCGGGAGCGCGCCGCAGGCAGGCAGGCAGGGAGGCCGGTGGCGGAGGGATCCCAGCGAGCGGTGCTGCGGCCGGGCCGGGTGAATGGGATTGAAGAAGAGTTCAGCTTCTCGGCTTGTTTTTGTGTCACAGTTTCTCTCCTCCTGCGCCTCTCCGGCTTCGTGCCGCCCTCCCCGCCCGCCCTCTCCTCCCCGCCGCAGGAGGAGCCCCCCGCGGAGAGGGGGAAGGAAAAGGACCCCACAGAGGCGAGAGCGAGCGAAGAGGAGGAGGAGAAGGGAGCAACCTACCATCTTCCACTCCCCGCTTAGCTTAAAGAAAGTGAGAGGAGGAGAGAGAGAGAGGCGCCCAGAAGAGGGGGACAGGGAGGCCCAGAGGAGCGGCGGCGCCGGCACCCTCCCCCTATGAAGAAGAGTCCTCCCCCTCACAGAGAGGTCCTGCCAGGGGGACCCCGGCCGGCCCGCAGCACCACCGCCGCCGCCAGCAGGGTGTAGTATCCCACCTTTCGGATTCGCCTCCTCCTCCTCCTCCCTGCCCCCCCCCGCCCCCCGGGCGCCGTCCCCCCTCTTCCCCCCGCGCCCCCCGGGATGGCGCCAGCGCGCCCCGCACTCTCCGGCCAACTTGGCGATGAGGAGCAGCAACTTCGCCGCGGCCCCCGGCCCCTCCCTCGGGGGGGTGGCGGGGAAGAGCGGAGCGTCCCGGGGCGGCCCCCCGGCCTCCCCGGCAGAAGTTTGCGAGCGGGAGCGGGAGAGGTGGAGGAGGGTGACACTTGGGGTAAAAGGAGGAGGTGACACATTGGGGTTGGGGGGAGGAGCAGGGGAAGGAGATGACACATTGCACTGGGGATGGGGTGGGGGAGGGAGGCTTATCCCCTCCCCTCCGGTTTCCTTCAGGATGATTATTTCCAGGCCCTTTTCTCTTGGTCGGGTCCTTCGCCGCGATGCTGTCGGGGAAGTTTTATTATTATCTGGGAAATGATGCCGCTCTCGATGATGGATAATTCGTAGTAAAGCCTCTGCTGCGTTTTTTTTGTTTTTTTTTTTTTTCCTTCCCTCCTTCCTTTCATTCGTCTTTGTGGCCCGAGCAGCGCCGGGAAAATTCCGTTTCTTCAGCAACTTGTTATTCCGGAGCCGGGCCTGCCCCTCTCGCCCTGGGGCTGCCCTTCCCGCACAGGTACGGGGCCGGGGGCCGGGGGTGCCCACTCCTGCTCCGGCATTAGGTACGGACACTTCCTTATTTTTATTTTTTCCCTCCCTCCTGCGCCCGTGTAGGTGGAGTGGGGCTCTATGTGGGACTCTGCCATTTGGTGTAGTCCTCTTGTGCATGCTCCTTTCTTCACTTGCCTTTCTGCGGGATTTTTTTTTTTTTTTGGTGGTAGTATGTGTTTTGATTTTTTTTCTGTTCTTTATTATTCCGAGCTTCGCTGTCGGTAGAGCTTTCCCCCCAACCACCTTCTGCAGTTTGGTGGGTGCTGATGGGATTGTACAACGAGGTTTTTTGGGTGAATTCGTATTGGATTAATGCATGGAGCTCTTCATTCAACTTCTTCTCAAGTGTCAAAAAATGAGGCTATGAACAGATGTGTTTCAATATGGAGAGATTTCCAAGTTCCTAATTCTTGGGGGTGGAGGAAAGAGTGCCATTGGAGAGTGGCTTTTGTTTTCGATTGGTGAACAAATGTCATCACATTTCAGTCACGTGCTGTAATATTCTTTGTTCAGCTATCAAAGTATGATATCTCCTACACCTGTTCCCACTTTTTATTTGTAAGTAACGGTGATTGCCTGCAAATCTTATAATTGTGGATAGGAGTGCTTTCCCCCTTTCTCCTCCTGCTACCCCCTTTGGATATTTGTTTGGGCCCAAGCGCTGAGCTTGACAATGAACTTTTGTTCGCTGTGGAGTCTGCATGTGAAAAGGTCCCACTGGGGGTAATAACTTGGCGTGTCACGGGAAAGTTGTGTACTGTGATGTACGGCAGGTCTGAGCGTGGAGAAATCAGGTGGGGATGTGCGCTCCGTAATGGCAGGGCTCCAGTAAGGGGTAGGCTCCTTTGGGCCAGGGAAATTTTCTTGTGGTGTTGCTTGTTATCAGGTTAAAGGATGGATTCTCCTGTACACCAAGACAGATACATAGATTTATAGATGGATGCATCTTTTTTGCTTAGCTGTGGATTTTCAGGTATCAGAAATAAGAAGGATTTTGGCTGTCTGTTTACTTTTTTTTCCCCATTGTGCTCACTTCTAACAATGAAGACACCTGCTTAGTTTCAGTTTTGTAAGTCGTCTTCCTCTGGCTTTCCTGTCCTTCGCCGGGTTAGTTGGTGAGGCTGGATCTGCTACATAGGCAGGGGAATTTTTAACTTTGATAAAGATGGGCTTATTTTGGGGCTTAATTTGTGAAAAAAAAATAACATTCTTTTCAAAGCCTTAGGAAAAAAAAACCCAACCCTTAAAAATATAAAATTCATTATTTCTACCAGGTTAAATGCTAAAACGTTTATATTAAGCTTGTTAGTGATCACGTATGATATAACTTTATAGGCTATATTAAATAGTGATATTAAATTACTACTGAGAACAGGATCTTGAAAAAAGAAACAAAAAATATGCATAGCTACTCATATTAGTTAAAGAAGTTAATTACCGCACTTAAGTAGAAAGATCACAGACTTTTTGAGAATTTTATTCATATCTGTGCATGCTTAAAGATAGCTAAATGAAACTGCCTCTTTGGGGGCACTTTTTATTATTGTTTCCTAGAAAGGAATTCTGTAGCTCAATTAATGAAACTTTAAAACTGTATTTTAAAAAAATGATGTGATTCTTCCATGTTTTTAAACCTTTCAACTTTACTGTGGTAGAGAAATTAGATTATTTTATGATAGTTACATCAGCTAGGAGTTTGAGCTCATACAGAGGGATTATGAAGCAACTTCTTTATCCATTGATTTCATGTTGCATAGTAGCATGTGTAGAGTGTCTCTTCAAGGTCTTAAGAGACCCGTTTTCTAGCAGAAGGTAGGTGCTTGCTCACTGAGAGTACTTGCCACCAACTGGATGTCACCTATGTCATATCCCCGCTTTTTAGCTCTACTGGCCCAAGTGACAAGAAACTTGGAGTGGATCCCATTGTGGATTTTGTTGATTTTTCGTTTAACTAGCAAAGCTAACGTGTATAATTCAAAATGTTGTGTTGAGGAGTGTTTTGTTACTAATAATTATTTTGCCATTAGTTATTGTAAGATTTCTACAGGAAAGCTTTTAATCTTTGCTCTTCTCTATGTGCTCCCTGAACTGGATTTGTTATGAATTGGAAGAAGGCATTTGAAAGTGGTTTTCTTTCTTTAGGGAATGAAAATAAAAAACTTTTCTTTCAAAGAACTTAAAGCAAAATGAGGAAATTAAAACTTATGTTGCTCAGAAAAAAAAAGTACTGTTGTGTTTTCCAGCATCAACGGTGCAATCTCTGCTTTGAGTTTAGGTTTTGTAACCCTAAGCCGTTCAGCTTCAGCTGTGCTTCAAGAATTGGGCCTAAATAGTTCTTACTTCAACTTCTCTCTTTTTTTAGAGATGACGTTTTCTATGTGCCTGTTCAACTTAGGAATTATGGTTCAAAAAATAGTTAAAAATGTCTTGGAGTGGATCTGTACAAGGGATACAATTTTCATGCACTTTTTGTTTGTTTGTTTTTGAAAATAAAATGTGTTTTATTGACTCCTTAGAAAGTTGTAAAATTCCGTGTTCAGTTGGAAAGCTTTGATAGTGAGCCTGGCTATCACTTGGGTTGCTCATGCGGTTTGTTTATAATGAACACATTGTAGCTGTTCAGTTCCTTTATACTTATTCTCAGAGCCCTGAAGAACTTTATTTGGTCAAATGAATTGATACTGGAAATTATTTACAATGGAGATTTCTCTTTCATTTTAGTCCAGTTTGAAGGAACCTTGATGGCCTATCTTATTTCATATGTTATTGGCATTTTTTGTGGATACCAGAAACTCAAGATGACTATCATGTGAGAAACACATGTTGGTGACTTAGTCTTTTTTACTATTGTTTCTGGTTTGTTGGTTTTACTTGTTTAAAATCCTCCAGAAAGAACTTCATAGCTGTGATAGGGCTTTGCTTTTTGAGGGGCCATCATACAGGGATGTGAACTGTAAAGCCTCTCCTTCGAGAGAGGCTTCTTGTGTAGAAGGAGCAGTGCTAAAAACCTATTATTAAGCTTCTAATAGTATTTCTTCACTGTCCCCTTCACCCTTTATGCTCACAACTGTGCAGTCACATGCGTAGCTGTATACTAGAAGTGTAAGACTCTACAAAAGGCCTGGCTCCTGTATGTTCGTGAATTGCCCTTGTTCAATTACTCTGTGCCAGAAAGCAGCTCACATCCTGTTTCTGATGTATTTTAACAGCACAAAGGTTATTTAGGAACAAACCATATACTGGAAAGGTGGGGCAGAGCACAGAAGGGTTTTGAGATGTCCGCTGAATGCAAGGGGCTAGATACTTACTTCTTTACCATGTAAATAGAGGGTATAAAAGGATAGTTTTTATAGGTATCTTACATTAATATTTCATGTTCAGTATAGCACAAAGCCAGTGTTTGGCTTATGCTGGTGGTAGAGAGATGCATTATGCAGGCAAAAAAGAATTTTATTTACATTTGGCGGGGGGTAACTTTGTGTTTTCTTATTTCCCTTTTTTTTTTTTCCTTATTGCAAGTACAGTCTCATTTAAAAAAGAAAAGAAAAGCCCTTGTGTTTCTTTTGAAAGTTTTAAATAATTTGTGGCTCCTGCACCGTACCAAGTTCTCACTGGACTCCTCACTTGTATGATTTTGAGTTTGTTTGATTCTACTTTTGTTATGTCAAAACATTACAAAAGTGAAGTGGCAAGTATAGCTCATAGAATGGCTGTAAAATGTATAGAAATCGAGAGTTTTTAAAATGTATTTAGTGATGAGGAAAAGTGCAGTCAGATTTTGCAGTTAGAATTGTCTGTCCCTAAAATAATTTTTGTAGCTGTAGAAAGTTCTGGCAGGACCCTTCCTTTGGTCTGAGAGGATTGACCCGTCTACTGTCCTAACAAAACCTCAAGTTTACCACAGAGTCTTTTGTTTTAATACTTTGATCATGCCAGGCTTTGAGGAAAAGTGCTACTTGATATAGTCTTCTCTGCAGCATTTATTTCCTGATTACTGTTTATATCATTTTAATATCTCTGATGGAATTATCAAGTACCTCGTGCCTTAAAAGCTCTTTGCCTATAAGGTTTGACCTATTATTCATTCCCTCGTGCCTGAGATTTCTTCTTCACTGTTAATACAAGTACTCACTCCTGGATTAGAAGAGTTTGGATGCTCAAAGCATGCTTTAAAAAACCTCACACCAGAAAACAAATGTTCCTCCCCCACCCCCGCTAGACCCCCAACCCCTGCCTGATGTTTGTTGTTACTGGTGGGAATGCATTTATAAGTGGTATGCAGAGGAGAGAGACTCTGCTTCGTGTGATCTCAGTTGTAGGCCACGCTCACATAGCTTCTATGCTTCTTAATTTCTTGAGATGTTTGTTTTCTTATTCTGCCCCTCCACCTGACAGTACTGCACTTGTAGTCAAAAGAGAAAGTTTGCTTGATGCAGAAGTTATGATGGCTGCCTCTAAATTGAGGGACTATCTTTGCAAGTGTAATTAGAAATAGGTTTTGAAAATGTAGTCTGTGTGTTTCTTGAATTGCAGTATAGATATGTCAATGGTTAAAACAAACAAGGGCAGATTTGAGCCTGTGACTCTTTAAGATGGCCTGTGCCTGGACTCAGTCTCCAGGCCTGCGAGAGAACTCCAGCAGAGCAGCCAAGCTTTCGGTGGTTTGGTTTCCTTGTTTCTGCCTGTGAAATACAAGCTGTCAGTAGGAAAGGGAGAAGGAACATTGATTCCTGCCCTTGTTCCTCTTCAACACTGCAGATCCAAGCGTTGTTAACCATGTGGATCCCAAAGGCAGTGTAGTTACAAACAGTTAATTGAGGAGATCAAGTGGTATCCTATTGAAGCTTTTAATTGTTTTAACAAAACTTCTGAGGAATCGCAATAATTATTTTCTGATAAACTGGCTGATAGTAACTATGGCAACAGCTGTCTTTGGCCTATGGACGGCATTGCTGTGTTGACAAAATCTTTAGATGCTCCTGAGGCCTCTTGACTCAGTAGGGAAGTGCATCAGGATGACTTTCGGATGATTGAAGCATCAGCATTTCTTTCTGTGGGATGCTGTCTTTCTCTTGGCCCAGCCTTTTCCTTTTGCATGGTCCTTTTTCTTTTGCATGTTTTTGCAGGTGTGCTGCCTGCTAGCCTGGAAATGCTGCAAAGACTGTAGTGTACTATGAGGACTAAGGAAGCGTATAAGTACTTAGATGATATTATATGTGCATATTACTGTTTTTTAATAATAATAATCCAGAGCTCAGGGAAAAGGGAAGGAAAAGAAACGAGGACTTATTCATTTTGTTCTCTGGTTGTTTCTTTCTTGGGTGAAAACCTTCTTAAAACATACTGGTAGGGGGAGCTGCCTTTCCCTTTACTGAAGTACAGCGTATTCCTCTCTGAGGCCTACGCTGAGACACAGCTATTTAATTTTCAGCTAAGCGCTGCTTTTTCTCAGAAGAGAGGCAAGCCCCTGCTTCAGCATGTTGTAGAAATGGAGGAAGAGTGCAATTTATTTCCAGATTACTAAATTCTGGACAGGGAGAATATGCCCCTCACCAAACATACTTTTCTTATTGGTATTCAGAAGAGTATGCTTTAATGTTATTAAATGTAACAGTATTGGGAGAAAAAACCCCATAAATTCTTATTGTATTTTAGTAAAAGATGTTAAAAAGCTACGACCCATTCTGCATGTTTAAAAGTAGCCAAGCTGCTGATTATTCTTTAAGGACTGTTGGTTAGCTGATGTTTATTTTTGCTGAAATCTTTGGCCTCTTAACTTCAGTATAGGAGAACTGGATATCAATCCAGCTTACCTGATGATTAGTAGCAGCAGTGTCCCCCTACACTATGTGTGTTGTTTGTGGGCCTCTGGAAGTGTGCAATATGGCCTACATCTGGTCTCATCTTCAGCAAGAATGTGGCTTGTGGAAACTACAGGCCCCAGTGTGCTATGCTCTGTTTTTATCAGAATGGCCTGCCTGGATTATGGTATCCTAAGGCATCCTGGGATCTGTAGTTTTCATGAGCAGAAATTGGAGATTTGGAGTGAAGAGTTAAAGATGCTACAGTGTTCTAGAAACCCACTCCTCAATACCTTACACAGTTCTTGTTGGTCAGCTTAAGCCTGTGTAGCAACCAGGTATTTTTATTTACAAGTCGAAGACAGTTTGTAATTGGGTAGTATTTTTAGAGAAAAGCAGTGGATGAAGGGAGCCTTCCAACTGCTTATGTGTTTTTGTGCAAAGAATATATTAATAATTGCACTAACACCTTGCTTTGTCTCTGATTACAAGTATCTTGTTTGATGTTCTGGGAATTTTTAATCTTTCAAAGCAGTGCTATGGATGGAAACATACGGCAGAAGGAGATTTCTGTTACTGGCAGTATGGCAGCCATGTTGTTCTTTCCAGCTGCTGCCCAACTGTCGCAGTGGGTTTCTGTCAGAGTGAAAGGGAATTTGAGTGGCATTTTTACCTGCTGAGATCTCGCTTCTCCGCTGTGTTTCTTGAGAGCAAGTGATGACATAGGTGCCTTATGCAACAGAGCAGGAGACCCGGTTTGTGTTCTGGCTGTAGGGGCTGGTGACTCCATCTCTGGCTCCCAAGGGGACACAGAGACACACACACACAGGTACCGGCAGGTGCAACCGACAGCAGAGCACATCTGGCAGTTTTTGTAAGGAGTATTTGAGTCTTGACCGCTGTGCTTGAATTCACATCAAAGTAAGTGACATGTGTCTGAACTAGGGGTAGAAGAATAGTAACTTTTCAAAATGCTTGCTTTTATATCCATAAGAACTGTGTATTTTCACACAAAATGCTCAGTGGGATTTGCCACAGTTAACATGGACATTAATTTGATTTCAGTTGTTCAGCCAGAAACAAGTGTAGTGTTTGCTGTAGTCTCATGTGCCATGATTTGGATGCTGCAGTTAACTTTCAAGTGAGTGAACATTTAACTTCAACTTTGCTCTTCAGTTTGTATGAGAGAGAGATATAAAAAGGTTTATATTTAAGTGCCAAACAATACGATATAAACATTTTTTTATGTTTTTAGATAAAGTAATTAGAGCTCCAGTCTTGCAAAAAGTCACATGTATTTTACATTAAATCCTGCAAAAGTCAGAGAGAATAACTGAATGCCTGAAATCAGAATGTATATAAGTAGCATTAGGATTAAGACCTCCAAGCTTCTAATGTTGGAAAGTATCTTGTTTGTAATCACTGTAATCTAAGTCTGTGTGACAAAATCCTTCTTTTAGTAAGTGTCCAGAAATTCCATGCATTGTGAATTCAGAGTTCATATTTGCTTCATAGGTGTGCAAAAAAACCCCAAAACCTAAGGAAAAGCTGCTTCCTCTTTCACCTATACAGATTATATACATGACAGATACTTAAGTGATAGTAGCTTTCTTGAGACAGTGTACTTTGTCAGCACTGATGCATTGTACACGCTGTACGTTGCTGACATTTCTGTTTAAAACTGATGCAAAAAAGTAGATCTACAGAGATACATCGAAAACCCTACCTACACTGTAACTGTAACAGACTGTGTAAACAGTTAGTAAAATAGTTCTCTTTATGTGTTCCCAGCCCCTTCATAGCCCATGTGAAGCAAATTGCTGACAGGACACACTGTTAGCTGAAATAGTTACTATTAGTATCTTGACATGATTAGAAAGGCTCTCGTTGTTGCTGTGCAAGGATGAAATTCCCTTTCATTGGCTGATTGGACCTACAAAACAGGCAGGAGAAGAAACCAAGATAAATCTATAGTAGTGGAAAGATGATGTATCTTGTCCTTCAAGGACATTGTACCCTCTGTAGAAAGCCTGCGACAGTGCCCTTTGTAAACACTGCTGTATCAGGGTATTCTAGATAAGGAACATGGGTAATAGGGATGTACAAAAGGGTTTGATGCATAGTTGTAAATAAAAAACTGTTCTATAAGTACTTCTTATCTCTTAAGAGCAAATCTGTCCTGATCTGGGAAGAAATCCTGGCCCTGCTCAAGCTGATGGGAAGCTTCACGGTTGAATTGAAAGTACCAGGATTTCATTCTTTTCCCCAAAAAAGATAGTTTTAAGTGGATTTTGCAGGGCTGAAGCACTAGACAAAATTTGAAGAATCTACTGTCTGTTTAAGATGCTGCTGCTGACCCTTGGGGGATCTCACACTGAGTACTTTGGCTCCCAGTGTCTTTGCTATTCCTTTAAAAAGTGGCTAATATTGAGCTCTTGTAACGCTTTGTAAGAACTTGGAATCTATTAATTCAGGGCTTTTGCTTAATTTGCTAACACAACAAAATTTTACATGAAAGCCAGAAATTAGTCCTTGATGTGTCCAAGAAATACTTTTTGTCTCTATCCCTTTTTGCCGGTGTGACAAAACTGCCCCAATTGAAATGTTTGGTCTAAAATTTGAATAACCTGACTTGTGATGGATTAACAAAAAAAAAAAAAAGCCCAAACAATAAAACTGCAATAAAAATCCAGCTCCCCACCCCGCACTAACAAACATTTCTCATAACTCTATAATAAAGGGCTACAATGGCCTGTATTACTAATAATGAAGCTTTTTGCTAATTTACATCTAGCTGGAGCTCCAGATACCATTTCACTGCTGCTTAGCTTGCAGTAATTGTCTCTGATAAGCATCTTTATCATGTAAATCTATTGTTGTGTGTAGCATGAATTTGCTGTATTAAGGATGCTCTTCTCAGTGACCCCAAATGGAAAGGATGTGGCTACCTGAGCTTCCCTTTTTACCTTTCAGAGAGTACATTCTGGTCAGAAATAAATTGGGAGGCACCAGCAAGGTTTGTGCTGTTTCTGAATGCCGAGTACCCGTCCTTGAGTCAACTGCAATTCCCAAGGAGGAATCCCACCACATCATACCCCTTATTTTGAATTCTTAGAGAATTCCGCTGAAGTCTGTGGATTTGTCACTGTGAAAGTTGTTTCAGAATCAGACTCGGTTTCCGTTTTCCACCTGCATTTTGGCATATTTCACCTGCTCTACTTTTCTTTTGAATGTCATGCTCTAAAGTAAACATGGAAATCTCCTCCCTTCCCATAATTCTCATCCCTGTGTGGCTGTTTCTTCTTAAAACTTACATGGTCTTCTCCCACCTTACTTCTCACAGGAATCATAGTTGGATGCTTGACTGTTGATGCAGAACTCTAATAGATTGTTCAGTGTTTAATCAAATGGTTTTTCCTATGGTGATGAGCTGCAGTTTTTGCAGTCAAAACCTGGTGTTACTGACCTGTTAGATGCGTGTGCAGGGTTAGTGCCCTACTGTGGGAACTGTATCTTCTCAGCTGTGGAGTTGATCAGTGTAGGTCAGTGAGGGTGTGAATACTGGACCTCAAGTTGCTTTGCACTGACATTGTCATTGCTGCAAAATTGCATGAGCAAAAATACTGATCTTAGGTTTGCTCCTTCCTGAAGTAAGGTAAAAGTGAACAATTCCTTACCGTTTGGGACCTTAATCCACACTTCTGTGCCTGTGGTTGTTTTTGTTAAAAAATGCTGGGTTTCCTTTATGCTAGATTTATTGTTAATATGTTGGGTGACTTCCTCATAATGTGTATAGGCTGTCTTACTCTTAAGACTTTTGAAAACTTAAACTGAGGAACGGAACAAGCATCTGTTAAATCCCTGTTTGTGTGTAGAACGTACCATGTATTAGACATGCCTCTGCTTTTTCTCAACCATACCAGCAACTCCTGTAGTTTCTTCAGGAACTCTTGCATAAATTGAGAAATACTACCTGCATGTTTTTTAACACATTTTTTTCCATATTCCCACATATACAAGATGCATTTTAATCCTTCAGCTGTGAAACCTCTTTGGTATTCCAGTAGGCACTAAGACTCACATGGGTTATCTTGGGGATCAGAAGTTGTATTAGAAGGGACTTAAAATTACATGATGTAAGTTTCTGGTCCTCATTACTTTCCCCCCACCCTCTATTGTACAATAGAGTTTAAAGTGATAGGAGCTAGGATTTTTCTCAAAGGCATTTGAAAAGCGAAAAAAGCGCCATCCTTGAAATGGCAAGGAGAGGAATATGTAAGGACAATGTAATGAGAGCAGTGCATGAGAATTTGTGTGTGTGTGTGTGTGTAGAGAGATGTGTTTAAACATCTTTTCTAGTACAACAATAAGATAATTAAAAATCTAGGCATTAATTTTTAAACAACAGAATTTATTTAAAGGGTAACTTTGCAAAGCAGTTTCCGTAACGATGGGGACTATACTGATATCACAGTAGTGTGAGTGTTGGTCTTGATGCTGTGGTGGCATACGTGGTAGTAGTTTACTGCTCCCCACTATTTTGTCCCATCTTAGTCTCAGCTGTTGTGGTAAGCCTTCTTGCCATGTGGTGGTTGTCTCCGTCTCCTAGGACAGTGTTGGAGTGGGGCTGTTATGTACATGGGATCAGTGGGTCCCAGGAGAGCAGGTGAAGGTTGTGGTGATGTTGAGTGTTGAGGGGATGTGAAGGAGGAGTGTCTCTCAGCAGCATGTTACCACTTTCTCCTCTGGGTGAAGCACCCTGGGGATAGGTCTTGGCTCCTTGGGAATAAAAGTAATTGACTGCCACAAAGAGCCTTCTTCTAACTGCCAATCCTTTTGTTTAGAAAGCACAATCATACCATGCTCTGTGATACCCTTTCACCCTCTGTCACCATTGTAAAGGTTGAAAATGATAGACCTTTCAACTGTTTATAGTAGCCACTGAAATTAGATAAACCTACAGTTTATTATTCCAGCTTTAAGTAAACAATCAGTTAAAAATCCGTGGCAATCAGCATGAGTAAAACTGCTTTGGACACTTTGTTTTTCTTGTAGCTGAAGTCTACTTTCACTGTACAGCAGTCTTGCACTTTTCTTCCATTAAACACTAATTGTATGCTTATGTGATTCCACCTTAGATTGGCCCAGTGATTCAGTGCTATGTTTGTAACATAGTGTGTAAATCTTTTTACTTGTATTGAATAATCATGGTTTTGAGAAGAAAGGAACTTCTATTAGGTGTATGGTTACTTGAATTCTTCCTTTCAGATTAGTGACTACCATCAGTACTCCCACACTGAGTGTGACTACCCCAGCTACAAATACCATTCTCCAGATGCTACAGTTCCCACTTATGTACTTTTGAGGAGAAGGAAGAAAAAAAAAAAAGGCTGTTAAGGGGTAAGGAGGGAGAATATAATAAAAGGGAAAGGGAAGACATAATTTGAGGTTGATACCTGTACTTGTATATTTACAAGGAGTAGCAAGAGTGCCAGCTGACTGGTATGTAGGGAAAGGAAGATCAGAGCACATCAGTGTGATAATTTTGGAGTGCTTCCTGTTGACTTGTTAATACAGCACGGAATTTGGCCCAGGCAGTCTGCTGTTGTGAATCAGCATAGTTTATTCACTTGAGTATAGGTGTGCCTGTTATTATTTGAGAATCTGCTTCACTTGAAAGATAACAGGTCAGTCTGGTAGGTAGCACTATTCCCATGTTTCCAGTGAGAAACTGAGGCACAGGGAGAAATTGATTTATTCTGCATTGCAGTAAATTTATTGAAGACTTTAAGCTAGGAATAGAGGCCTTCATTTGTGTGTTTAATCCAGCAGAATGCCTGCTTCGTTCACATCCTGAGTGTTGCTATGTCATGAACAAAAGTGAGCCTAAAAATGATTCACTGATTAAGTATGGGAGGTGTAAAAATAAGTAGTGCTTGTCCCAAAGGAGGCGAGATTCTTGTAAAACTGGTTGTACAAAATAAATAGGATACTTTTTTTGTTTTTAAGTTTTGGGTATTTTTTTTCCTCAGGTTATCTTGGGTTAAGGGAAAAATGAAGGGTTGAATGGGGATGGGAGACCTTCTGATGTGCAGGGGAGAGAATGATTAATAAGTGTGGAGTTGAAATCCAGTGAAATCTGAGTTGCATAGGTGAGCACTGGTGCTGGGAATCAATCCTAAATTAAGTTCTGCAGAACCTGAAAAAATACAGAAGAAAGATGAAGATGGTGGTGGTGGTTGTTGCTATTGAAATTGTTTTTGTCCACCTTTCTAGCTCCATCACATTATATTACAATAAGAAGAAATTGTATGTTACCATGTAGGCAGGATTGTTTTTACAGATACTGTTACATGGGCATATCCTAAATGTGTCCAGAAAGTCAGAGTTAAGGTTTGTGCTTACATTTACCAAACTTAAGCTTCTTCAGAATGTATTTTGTCTATGACCCAGGTGTGAATGAGGTTCCAGTAACTTTACTGCATAGCATCACTGTTTCTGTGTCATACTTTGAGTCTGGTACAGAGAAGTTTACATATCTAGTTGTGAGGAATGGTTCAAGTAACAGTGAGGAACTACTGCCATCAGTGCTGAAGTCTTAACCGCTCGTTAAAACTATTTTGTGTGCAGCTTCTGTGAGCAGAATTATTCAATCCTCCTAAGTGAGTACTGTTCAGGGACAGATATCTTGTTCTGTTAGTTTGGAGAAATGTTTTTTCCAATTGAAAAATCGGCAGAGTCGACAATACTCAAATTTCTGCATTTGTCCCAGCTGGCTGGGTCCAGCGTTGCTTCCACTAACTCTTAGTGCTGCATAATAAGGACACTATATTTCAATGCAAAGATGAAAAGTATGGCTCCCTTTTTGTTATATGCCTCATGGTCTACTGTAAATGGTTCACTAAAACTGTGAGTCTGACGTTTAGGACTCCACATGATTTATTCTGTTAGGTTCTTGGGCTCTGGTGGGATGTTGAATCATGATCTTTTAAATGCATGTCTCTTGTTCTTTAATATCTCCAGTTACAGCCCTTAGTGGCACTGCTTGTGGTCTCTGCTGGTATCTTAGAGTATTTGTGGAGCTTAGAAACTTTGGGATATGTCCCTCTAATTACATTAGAGTTGTTCGTGTTTTGAGGTGGGTTTTGCATAAGCCTGGAGTTGACTTTCTGCACTAAGCCAGTTTAGTACAGTGCCTTTACTGAAGTGTTTGTATGTTGTGACATCTCAACTCTGTAACTGTGGAGACAGCTCCAAGGCCAAACACAAGGCAACTTTAGTAACCATTGCATCTCATACTCTGCAGTGTGACTTCTGTGAAGTAGAATTATGGTTTTGGTCATCTCTTGATTTATAGATGAATGTAATGAAACCTCACAGAGTATCTTCTTGTGTTAGCAATTCAGTGATTGGTGTGCCTCTCCTGTTCATGTGCAGTTAATCCCACATACATCACCACTGCTTAATGAAATGATGTTTGTAAAATAAATCTCAGATATACTGCCTTGGCATTGAAGGCCTGAGATCCAAAGAGATGGTGTTGGCTGGCACTGTGTTCTTCAGAAAGAAGACTTTAAATTCTTGTTCTCTGTATTGCCAAAGAAAGCAGTTCTGCTTTGTATGTAAGTGTCATGGAAATGTGAATCACACAACTTCATGAGAACTCTGTTGCACTGCAAAGGTCAACCTGCATCATCACTAAGACCAATGGCTCGGAATTGCAGAAAAATGGGCATAAATCTGGAGACATCCATACAGTGTCCAGTTCTTCCTCCATCTCCACGCAACCTAATGTGTGAAACAGAAGGAAAATGAACCAAAATGATTGCTTTTATTTTGGAATATATAGAAATCAATTGAGTTTTCCTGTATAATAGTTGAAGAAGTATCAGCAGATATGGAGGAAGAGCAGAAACTCACCTTGAACTTGTGAGGAAAGTAAGAGGATAAGCATTTGTTTTTTGTGAGCAAAAAATGTGAATGAGATTTGACAGGAACTGTTTGCTGTTCTTCTATATCTAGTACTAAAATTTGCTTTCAGTGAGACATGGGACATTTGAGAAAAAACTTTCCAAGTTGTTTATCAGGAAGACAAACTATATATGTGTGATGGGCTTTAATGGTGGAATGGAGAAGAGAGAAATGTTGCCCCATGGATGATCAGCAGAAGCACTGAAGTGTGAATAAACTCAGTGGACACTCATGATTATATCTTCTTGTGGTTCTTCCAGGAATACCAACAAATTCAACCTGGACAATTGAGCCTATGGCAGCACAGAGTGAGAAAACATCTAGTAAATCTGAAGTTCCCAACTACAAATAAGACTACCAGTTTCTTTGAATTGTTAGTTTATAGTGCTATTTGTTGCTGGTGTAGTTTGCTCAAATGATCTTTAGGATGGCAAAGGCATTTTGTTGTTTTTTTCTTTCAGCAGGGCCAATTTCAGTGTTGTTACTGGTCTAGATAATAACTTCTCCTCCCAAAGCAAAATGAAAGAACTCTAAACCAACCTCTGTGATTCTATAAGGAGAAGGTTATTTAAATAACAAAATGATGCTAGCCCCTATGTGAAATGAAACCAAAATGTAGCACAGCCTGAAATTCTTATTTTCTTGTGGGTTTGTGTGACTTAAGAGATTTGTCGTGTAAACTGAATCGTGGTCAGCTTTCTCACCGGTGTAGCTGAGCAATAATCTCATTGAGGCAATGTCTGTGTTTATGAAACTGATCACAAAGCTTCTACTCTTTTTTTCTTGTATGTTTTTATCCTTACTACTTGCTTGTTCTTGATAAGGATGATAAGCTTATTGGGTACATCCATCTTCATCTTACTGCCTACAGCAGTACTGGAAAGTGGTGTATACTGGACACTTGCTTTGTTTTCCAGACCTGTTGTAATTTGGGCTTTAGAAACTGAAACTTCTCTGTTTCTTGCAGACTGAGACCTGCTTGTTTATCCTACGTGGCTTTCAGTTTGGCTATCTTCAAAAGCTCATCTGTCAGAAGAGAAGGAAGCTGACAGTGATGAGAAGGCAGACATTCACCGAATGGTTTAGGCAGTGCTTTCTAGAAGGATCAGCAGTACTTCTTAGCAGAATTCTGTTCGATGTTTATCCTGGGCCTCAGCTTGAGTTTATGCATTTTCCGTGACAGTAGTACTTTTTCAGCTACACTTCCTTATTAAAAGGAAGAGCATCCAGTACTGCTTCAGGGTTAGATAGGACCTGATGACTTTGGCAAGTTCAGTTTTCTTGAAAAGGAGTCAGACATTCATCTACATGTTCCTTTTGAATCCATTGGTTCAGGAGATCTTTCTTCTGGTCAGCTGGGAGGACACCAAATTATTGCCAGTCTGAAATGGGTCTTGGCAGTTTTTGCAACAAACATCCATGACTTATGTTGAGTGCTGCTTTCCAACTTTTTGTGTCTTTCTCAGGAGAGACTGCCTGAATCTCCTTGGGTTGACACCCTGATTAGTGAGGGGTTTATAGGAAAATTTTTCAGCAGTCTGATAGATTATATAAAAACAACCCCCCCACACCCCCTTGGAATGCTTGATCATGGCTTTATTTCACTGTTGCATTATATTACACAATAAGCATAAACAAGTTTGATTTCTGCTTCACAAGTTGCAATTTCTGCTTTTAACACTACATGCTTGAATTACAGCCTGGTTTATTTAGCAGAAAACCAACCTCCAGAACAACCTAAGACATATACCAGCATGGCTGCTCAATGTGATTAAACTTAAGGACTAACATATTGTGGTGGACCAAATGTCCATCTAATCCAGCATCTTGCCTTTATCAGTGTCTAGCAGCAGCAGCTGACTGAACTGTGTAGGAAATGGGTGAATTCTGTCAGCCGCTGAAATATTAACAGTAGATTTCTGACAGTTGTGTAGCCGCTGCCTGAGATGGAAGCTACATTTGGGCTATCGCACTGTGAATAGCAACATCAAACTATTTATAGGTGAATTTGTTGCCTTTTTGAACTCGTCTGTATCTGTGGCTTTACATAGTGTTTCACAGCGTCCACTTCCATGCAGTTTAACTGTGTTTTCTGTGTGTATGATGGGTTGATGCAAGAAAAATAGTTTCATTTGTTTTAAACATGCTCCCTAGTTGTCATTCCTCTCCGTGCCATTCCTGGTTCTCCCCTTTTTGAGATGGAGCAGCCAGAATTACATGCAGCATGCATCACAGCAGAATGTTCCCGGTTTGTTCTCTGTTTTTTTTGTAATACCTTCTGAGAGTTGAACTGTTTGCTTGCAGTAATCTTGAAATCTTTTTCATAAATAGTCATGCCTAGTTTCAACTAATTGTTTTATATTTATAGGTGGGGCTATTTTTTTCCTCTGAGCATATTGCTTTGCACTTGTTGACCCAGAACAATAAAATAACAAATGAAAATCAGTCATATGGTATTATCACATCCCCTAAACCTCTTTGAAGTTTGCTTTAATTTCAGCTATCTGAAGTAGTGGAAAGCATCACAATGTCTGCAACCTTACTCTTTGCCAGATCAGTTAAAAGTATGTTCACAGACTTTACCATGATCCTTGTTATGCTTACTTCTCTGCTCTTTGACTGTTTAATGTTTTCTTATTATTGGTCTTTTTAATATAGTCTTGAGTAGATCCTCTCGCAGATTTTACTCTAAGGTGATGTGAGGTATACAAATAGGTTCACTTCATTTTGTTTTTGTTGCCACATGATCTATGAACCTTTTGCTGTTCAAGATGTATGTCTCCCAGCATGTCTCCCTTTTCATTTGCTTTGAAGTTGGATGTCCAAAAGCTTCATTTCATTAAGATTGCAATGGTTTATATGAATACTTAGAAGAGAGTGTTGCTTAGAGATGTGGGGTTTTAGGGTGTTCTTGGTTTTATTTTTTAATTCTGATTTAAATGGCCAATGCTTTGTAATCTTAGTATCATGAATTATATCACCTTCATGATGTAGGTAGCAGGTAGTGGCATTCCGTGCCTCTTTTTTCAGTTCTTTCCTCTTCCAGTTTTTGGAAGTTTCCATCCTCCTTTTTAACCAAGTCTTTGATGTTTTTATTATGACCAGCTGTGAGTTTATTTTTTAATAGATACCAAGAATCTATTGCTTATCTCATTTTGTCTTGGTAGGATTTTATTTTGTTTTATTTGATACTCTGGTTTGAAACTCAAAACTTCTCACTCCCCCCGCATTGATCTCGATGAGTGTTTTTTAAGGCAGTTTCACTGTCAGGCAAATGGCAGGTGTTAACTCTTACAGGTTTACTCCTTGTCTAACTGGAATATCTTCGTTTGATTTTGGGGGGAGTTTGTATTAATTAGTTGAATTTTTAGGAAAGTGGAAATAGACACTTTGCAGAGAAAAAATATGGCTAGAAAGTAGTGCTTGTTTTGATTATTATGCCTCTGCATGTGAATTTACCTTTCCTTTTCTGTTTTAAGTATTGATTGGGAGTTAAATAATTAGACTGACAGAGTAGTGCATGTGTTCTTTCTTATCATGTCTTGGAGGTAGGAAGCAGGACTGAGACAGACACTTCTGTCCAGAAGACTCTTAGCCTGGAGGACAAGAAGACCAATACGTCATATATGAACATCCAGACTAACTTGACAGAGGATATTCAAATGAACTAGTTCAGAAATTTGCAACACACGGTACTGCTGATTTGCCTGGTGTAAGAGTTGCATCCTTAACTTCACCTTTGTTCAGTGTGTACAGACTGTACGAATTTTCAGATATCTAGGTGGTTTAGATTATCACTGGGGAAATCAATCCTCTTTCAACCTCTTGTAATTGCCTTTAGTAATTTGAATTACAATTTCACATTGTTATATTCAGAAGCTCTTAGCACCTTGTACTCTTGTGTGGGTGCGTACTTGTGATGCTTCACAAGTTGTGGAAAAAATATTTTTTTAGTAGGTTAGAATTAAGCTGTTGTGGAATTTGAACAGTCTCTGGTGTACTGGGTGACTGCAGCAGGAGCTTAATAACTGCAAAAAGTTTAATTCATAAAAGTTACTGTTACCTTGGCTGCTTGTGTAAGAACTTCCATGCAGATTTTGAAAAAGTAAGACTGATGGGTTTTGATGTTCATGAACGAGAAGACTGAATAATGTGTTTTGGTTTTGTAGCTTATGAACCTGAACTGAAGTTTGCTTTGGTTCTTGGTCTCTAATTGGACAAACCATTGTTTTGTGTATTAGTGAACTTTATTCAGACACTTTTAAAAACATACAAAGCCAAGAAATGACTTGCATTGTTATAAACCAGTTATCATTATTGTGTGTTAGAATTTGGAAGATGAAACTCTTAAAGCGACTTGATAGAGGCATTTCAAATGAACTAGTTCAGAAACTAGCAACATGTACTTCTGCTGATCCCAAGGTCCTTTTGGTCTGTTCACTAAAAAACTATCCTGTCTTCTCCAGAAAAAAAGTATTTCTTAGCATCCTTCCCTCTTCCAGGATTGGAACCTATAGTGTGTATGAAAGGAGGATGTACTTCCCCCATAGAACTTGCGCCAGATATTATGTGTTTGGTAATGCAACTTGAGAAAATAGAAAGGGCTTAAATAATTGAAATTCCTAACGTTTCTCCAATAGATTATTTGAAAATATGCCATTTAGCACAAGTTAAAATGACAATAGAGACTATTACTCACTGGGAGTGACTTCCAAGACCTTAAATACTTCATGTTTTAGAATTACTTAAAATGCTCCAAGTTTGGTTTTGGGATTGGATCTTAAATATCTTCTGCCTGGTACAAAGGTGTATATTTTCTTGCAGCGGAGGGGACTGAAAAGGGTGTGGAGGGTGGTGTCATTCTTCTTTTCCTTTCTTCTAGGGCTGGTGTTTCTTGAAAGACAAGGGGCTGAAACAAAACATGTAATTTACTTGAGGTATATTGTGCAGAATAGAGAGGGGGAAACAGCTGCTCAGGTTTTGAGATCAGAAAACAGATTCGTAATGGGAAATAGAAAACAGGTCTTTCCAAGGTGCATATATAAACTTGTTCTCACTTGTCCATCTTTTCGTGTAGCCTGTTGTCTAATAATTCTTTAGGACTGTCATAAATGTTTTATGTATCAAGTGTTGTCAGGGTTTCCATTGCAGTGAGCTAGTTAACTCACTGTTTAAATAATTATGTATTTAAAAAGAAAAGTTGCATGTACTCTGGATCGTCTAGAAAATCTTTTCTTTTTGAATTGCTGTGAACTGTTTTGTGGAAGAAAATAACTTTTGTTTTTTTTGAGGGGTTCGATTTTTTTTTTTTTTGTGTGTGTGTGTGTAGAATTTTATTTTTTTTAATAAAAAGTACAGTGAAACCATTTTTGCCTCCAGTATTCAGGTAAAGTTTGTATTTTTGTACTTACCTCTGAGTCTTTGTGTTTTTTAAAGTTTTTTTGTGTGTGTGTTTGTTTATTTATTCATTTATTTAATGCAGTATTCTGATATATGTTTGACCTCCAGAATGTTACCCCTTATTGTTTGGCTTGGTGAAGATGAATTTTGAGATTTCATCTGTACCGTAGTTCATGCTGTTGTGTTTTCCCAATAGTTTTGTGTCAGTCTCATGAGATTGTGTCGCATCAAGTAGTTTACCCAAATCTCATTCAGGGTAAAGCTATTAGAAAATGTGGTTTTTACCTCAGTGTTATTCTCAGTCTTGGTTGAATGAGAAAGTTCATGAGGTATAGAGACAAAACTCTTTTTTTTTCCTGAACCTGAGTGTTGCAAAGCTACAGGGTAGATTAGAAATCTTTAGAGCAGGAAGGGGCTGAATTAGATTAAGTGAAAGGCTCAAAGTAGTTGTCAAAACGAGACCGAACTTTTTCCTGACAGAAAAATCAGATTATCTATAAGAGAACACTTGAGGTACTCGGACCACTGCTTAATTGCACTTTTATTTAATAGCTTTGTATGAAAATAAACAGGAAAGTAAGGAATTTGTGTTTAAAGAGAGAAATGTGTGAATATTCAACAGTGGTGGACTTGTTATCTGTTGAGAGAATGGAGTAATCTGAATATTCAGTGCCCAGCAGGACGCAGGCAAGAGGAGGGTGTTTTTTTCCCCTTAGAGGTATGCTGTGAAACAGTGATGCCGCCTGGCAGACTAAGTGCTGTTGCATTCAAGGAACACAAAACAACAGCCGACAATGGCTCAGAAGCTGCAGGGTAGCTGGTGTAGTAAAGAAGGAAAAAAATCAGGGCCAAGTCTTGCACAGTAAATTGTGATGCTGTTGTCTTTTTAAATACAGACATTAGAGCTGAAGAAAGCAGAGGGAAAAAGGTGATGCTGGAATGATCTGGTAGTTAAATCTAAGGGAAATGGGGAGAAGGGGTGGACTCCTGTTCATCTACAGCAGCACTGCACAGAGCCTACCTGATTTAGGCCTAGCGACAGCGCGTTGGAGGCCTTGGGAAGGCAGAGAGCTCAGCAAGCGTGTTTTCTCAGTGTGACGTACTTGGGAGTGTGTACAGCCTGCATACTAAGTGCGAGTGGCTGGGTTTGACTTTGCTCATAACAGTTCTAAGAATGTAATGAAATCCCTTCTCACTCACGCTTTTATTTTGGGATAGAGGGGGAGAGAAAGGAGCTTTCAATATTCTGTTGAGTTCAGAGTTTGAAACGAGCATGTTTTACCTAATTCTGTTTACTGCCTTTTTATTTAAGCCGTGAGTAAAACATGTTGATACCTTTTAAGTGCTCTATTATACTTTATCGGTACACAAACTAGAAACTCGTGAAAACCCTCATAGTCTTTACCTAATTAATCTACAGACAGGGAATACTAATTGTTAGATGGTCTTAAGCTGGTTTGCTTGGTTGTTTTTTTCCTATGCTCAGGAGATCAGGAATGCCAAAATGACAACATGGTTTAATGAAATAATAGCTGGTGAAATAGAAATAAAATTGGCTAAAAGCAAATTAAATTCAAATGTTGAATGAGAATGTTTTTTCGTAAGTGTTAGCAGGCTATACTTAAAATGGGTGTTCTAGTCAAGAGGAGAGGAAAATGTGATACCTGTCTGGTAGCAGCAGAGGGTCCCAGCCACCTTTTATGGAGTTCAGAACACCCAACAGAATCAACAGGAGTCCGAGGCTGTTTTACATAGAACTTTGTGAAATTAAATTGCCAGTATTCTTTCTAGAAAAAAATTCACTTCTAGCAGGTGAGAAGCATTACCTTTTTCATCTTGTTCATAAAATCTGAAGACAGATTAAGAAACGAGCAATTGTTCTTTTGATACTTTCAACATTTTTGTCATCTGTTTACTAGTAAATAATTTTCATATTGTCTTCTGGCAATTTTTTAGAAGCCTAACATTAAAGCAAGTGATCTGTAGTGTTGTAAAGGCAAGAATTTATGTAGTTTCTCGTTTTGAGCCATCTCACCTCCTGTTAAAACATAGCAGTTTTAACTCTACATAAGATAACTCTACATAAGATATCTCTTAGCTCTACATAAGATAACTCCTGTATTCTTATACATATTTTTCAGTATCGTAAAATACAGAACACAAGAATGTACATAACCAGATAATTTTCAAGTTTATGCTCCTGTACTTTATATAAATTAAATGGTTTCTTTTTAATGCATGTGCTTAAATAATTAAATTGAAGAGTTCAGTTTATTGTAAGAACTGTGTCAGACAGTGTGGACAAGGGTCTGCTCCAATATACTGACATGAAAGTTGACCCATGGCAAGACCAGCATAGGTTGGTTTAATTTTAGTGTTTAAAGAACACCTGTGCTGTAATGAGACACACCGAAAATAACAGCGATTTCTATTCTGCCTGAGTAACAATCAGAACATACAGAATTCAGATGACTGCCAAACTCAGGTACATCTATTTCCCCAGTAGTTCTATAGGTTTTCCAGTTTCAAAATGAAAAGGATGTGTCTATGTGACTGTCACTGAAAGCGTAACTTACAAGCCAAACTTCTGGCCAGGTAGGGAAAATGAAAAGATCACTTCTTGATTGCTGTAGTTAGAAAGAATCAGCAAAGTGCTCAGTCTTGTACCCAGTACAGCTCACTGGAACTCAATGACTGCTGAAAGTCTCCCTTCTGCTGCTAGCACAGTGCCTCTACTGCTTAAGCTTGTGCTTGATGTTCCCCTGACCAATCTGTGAATTACTTCAGCTTTTTGTGGAGTGTGATACTCCCTCATTCCCCCCCCTCCCCCCCCCCCCCCCCCCCCCCCCCCCCCCCGAGAAAGTGGGGACTGCTTGTGGTAGGACCTCAGGCTGGAAGAGAATATAAAGGAGAGTGCCTTGGTCAGATAGATCAGCTGCCTGTGTGAGTGTTCCAGCTGCAGGGTAAATTAAATGCAAGTGAAGAAGCTGGAGGTAGAAATATAAACTGTTAGCAGAACTGGGCTTCACTTAAGTCTCCTGATGTACTGTTAGTCTGATCTTTTCTTGTGCATGCTTAAAAAACTGTTATTTAGGAAGTTTCATGGACACATTGAGAAGAGAGCTTTGCTGAAAGTACAGCATCTGATTTTGAAAGACCTTTATAAGGAATTATAAAAGATTACCTGTTGTTGTAAGGTGCCCCACTATATAATTGCTTATCACAATTCATCTGCATTTTTAAATGTTTGTTATTGCATGTGTACCTGGCCTCTGTCTGATATTTGTGGAAGGTAACATCAGTAGCTAATCTCCCTGACTCTGTCAATGAAAATCTTGCTGCTGCTCCTTGTGGTTCTTAGCCATTGATATTTTAAACAGAAAGTTCTTATGATTGCAGGGCTGGTCTTTTTTCTTCATTGTAAATGCATATTGCATTTCTTTGTTCAACAAATTATCACATTTTGCTTTTTTTTTCTTAAATTTAAAATGCGTTGTGTAGTTGTTTCTGTTTCTTGTTTGTTGTTTGCAAGTTGCCTTTCATCAAAATGTTTTAACATGAATTTATTCACTTAACTGATACTTCCTTTAAGTAGTTTTCACTATACTTTGTAAGCATGAAAATGGTGTACAGATAATATTTATAAGCTAGAAAGAAAAACAGGGTCTCTAATCGGAGCCCTACTGCTCTGAAATATCTTCAGACAAAAAAGTCCAGACTCTTGGGATTCTGTATAAATGTAACATGAAGACTTCTGTAGTGCAGAATGATTTTCTATAATATATGTGTTCATTTTAAATTAATTAGTTCATACATTCATGTTGGATAGTCCTTTAAAAATTCATATTCTTTCAGCTTAGTTCTCTCAGTTGTATAGTCACAATACTTTGCTTTACATTGAAACACTAGATTTAAGAAAACGTTAATTGATTTGTAGTCACTGTGTGCTAATATGAAACCAAAAACTTGCTTTTGCTGGCTTGTGTTTTTGACTAGCACTTTTACTGTTTCCTCTCTAAAGCCTGGGAGAATGCTTTGAGTCATATGCACTTCATTTATCCTGCTTCCTCTCTTCAGGAGAAGGATCTTTTCCTTTTATATCTACTGAGGATATGTGTATGTTTGGTTAATTCTGTTCCTCATCTTTTAGTATCTTGCTCTTTTAACTTTTTTTTTTCCCACTCGTTTGGCATTTTTCCCCCTGCTGGCCGACTGCGGTAACAGCGCTTCTTTTCCTTTGGAAATGGAAGGCCGAGGCTGTCCTTGAATGTAATTGCTGTGTGGTTGAAGCGCAGGCTGCTCTTCTGAGACCTTTTTTGTCCTCTGAACGTCTCTCGGAGATGGATAAAATTCAAAGAATACTCAGTACCAGCAGGGGACGTGCACATACCTGAGGTTCTCCTCATCGGAAGTGCTACTGCACTTCCAGCGGTAGTCAGAGGTAGCTCGTTTTGCATTTCATGCCTGCAGTCTTACAGCACTACCCAGATCATCTCCTTTCGTACTCTGGACCTCTTCCCAAAACTCTTAAAGTACTTCTGCCTCGCTAATACATCATTCCTACAAGCTAGTTCTTTCCAAGATAGTGGATTGCTACAAGGGGAGAAAGAGTTTGGCAGTCAATAAGAAATTTCTCCTCATGTTTAAAAGAATAAAACAAGAATTCAGAGATCCCTCCATTCTTAATGGAATCTGAGGGGGAAAAATTACTTTAATGAGTATTGGGGTAGAGTTTTCTCAATTTTTTCTTGTTCCTTGTATCTTCAGTTATTAAATCAATTACTAGGATTTACTGTGTGTGTTCTTCCTTGCGACTCCCTTTCCCCTCCATTTTCCCAAATAGTCCCCTGTCTCTGAAGTAGAAAAGGAAGGCAGGAACTTCTCAGTGACTGGAATGAGAATTTTTACATACCTTAAGAACAGTGGAGGTTAATGAACTGATTTAGCTAGGCATACTATTAAAAAAAATTCTGTTAACCACCAATCTTAGAATATCTTCCCTTTACTTTCCTTATAAATTTTGAGACCAAACAGTGGACTAGTATAGCTAGGAGGGGACAGCTCTTTGTGTTTTCTATTGACCTTCTGTTTTTTTTTCCCTCACGGCAGTACTTTGTAAATAAATTGAAAATAATTAAAAAAGAAAAATTTCAGTTTTAAGACTTAACAGATTAACTGACATGATTTTGAAGTTTAATTGATAAACAATGTTTTTTAAAAACAAAACAAAAAACCCCCCAAAACCCAAAACAATCCACATTTCCAGCAACTTTATGAAATGTGGAGTAATGTGGCAAAAAATTTTTAGAAACAAGTACTAAACTGACTTTCACTGATTTATATCTTTACATCATTTGCATTTTGATTTTGCAAAAAATTTCCTAGCTTCCTGCTTCAAATATGAAACTTTACTGTTGCACTGTTAGTAAAGCATAAACTTACAGACATAATTAGGACTGGGGGTTCTCTTACTGTATGTATAGATTAACAGTTCTTCTAAATAATAAAATAATTCACTAAAATAAAAGTTCAAGTCATACAACTTTTTTATATGAGCAAGAATTTAGCTACTCTGCATAGGAGGTGATTTTTTGTTTTTCTAAAAACTGATGAATAATAACTTCCTGAGCAAAGTGAGGCTTAATGGTGTCCTTCGTATTTCTCTGTCGCAGTACTAGAACTTCTGAATGCAACAGTGCTGTAAAACATCCCCATGCAGTAGTTTCTGGGTAGAAAAAGGAGAATTTTACTGCTGGTGATTTTATGAATGTCAGATTAGATAGGGAATACATTGAACCCTTGCTGTAAAGTCAGGAAGAACTTCTGCCAGGCTTACTAATGGTCATAGTTTAGAGAGGCTTCTCTGATTCAAGAAATACGCTAAGACTCTGCAAAGAAGAGAGGTTTGTGCTTGGGTAAAAAGTGCAAAGCCACATATCTTGAAACTGCTCAGGTGAGAGAGACGATCCCGAGATTTTAAAACATATTTATGCTAACTTTCCACTAGGCCAAATGTGGTTTATCGTTTTGCTGGAGAGTGTGATCTCATCCCCCATCTCACCTCTGAGATGCTAGGAAAGAGTGCATTCAGGAAGAGTTACTGATGCCCAATAGAACTGTAGTCATAGGACAAGCAGAGCTAAGAAGATAATCATCTTCTGTTTATGTGTTTGATGCAATGGCAAGCATCGACTGGTATTTTAAAAAGCAGATTGTGCAATGGTTTTATCTTTACACTAGGGATGGCCTTTTGAACTGTAATGAGTCTTTTAGCTCATTTTCTATATGTTAAATTTAGTACTGCTTCAGTAAATGATGGTGTCACACACTTTTATTTAAACTTAGTTTGAGGGTCTAGAAAACGTTTCAGAGAAGGTGAAGCAGTCTGTCCCCAAGTGAAATCAACTTTGGTGCCTTAAACTCCAAATTGCATTTGTTTCATGGCTAATTATAGCAACCAAAGGAACTTGGAGGCAGAACTGAAGCCTGTAGTTTGAATCCTATAAGTTGCCGGCATGCATAAGTAGAAAATCCAAGGCTCCTTGGTAACTCTTTAGTGGACGTTATCTACCAGTATTGTGTGGGGATAGGGAAAGAGGAATAAAGTGCAGTTATAAAGGAGTCATAGGGATGACAAACTGGAAGGCATGGCTGGTACGCTTGTGTGTGCTTGAGTCGGTTGTCTTGGGCAGTCCTGTTGGTCCCTTTAACTTTAGCCTGGCATGTGTTACTGGGGCTGACTGGGAGTTCTCCCAGCTGCAGCACAGCAGGAAGATCAGATTCCATGCACTGGCACACAAAAGGCTTTTTTTTTAATCACAGAAGTAACAGCACGGCTACTGCTAACTATGGTCATTGAAACATGAACCTTATAGTAATGTAATGTGAAATAGCTTGTATACCCCCTGTTTGGACTATTTTTGGTCTTTTTCTTAAGGCTGCAGAAATCCATCCTCTTATGGAATATGAGTGGTTTCATTTCTGACTTGAAAATCACAGTAAAGTAACTGCTATGACTTGTTTTCCTAGAATATACTGAGAGAGTGCTCTCTATATACAGGATGCCTTTCAAATGTGGAAAGGAGAGTTGTTGCTTTGAGGAGTTAACATCTTAAAACAAAAGTCCAGAGAAAAAACTTGGAATCTATTCTGTGTGTGGTGCATTTTACACAAAACTCCCCCAGCCTAGTTTCACTTTTTTAATTAATGCTTTACCCTTAACATTGTCAAGCAATGCTCTGAAATGTGAAAGAATATCAGGCTTAAAATTGCCTGTGCACAGCAATTAGTCCTTTTTTGTCTGAGTTCATCCTGTGCATTGAACAGGGCCAAGGTCCTATTGGCAAAAAATAAAAAATAATTAAATATTGTAATGTGATATGAACGTATGAAGTTCCATGGTCTGACAGCAAATGTGTGCTAGCTTCTAGAGTTAGGAAAAAAGCTAAGAAAAAATGGCTACACATGACAATTAATTTTTCCCATTTTTTTCCAAACAAGTCACTGGTTACAGTAACATAAGCTTTATTGTGTAAATTAAAGATAATAATAAGTTATAACCAGACATCTTAATATACAGATAATTAGCATTTAAATAGTCTTAAAACTTCAGGTGCTGTATGCTAAAATGTTTTCACCACCATGTGTTCTAGTGTTCTCAGGGACTGCCAAACTTTAAACATAAGAGTTTTGAGATCTTTGTTTTTGTAACAAGTCCATGAAATGAGTAACTTTTCTCCTTATTTGCCAACCTCAACAAAAAGCTTAAAGTTGATCTGCAGGATATGATGTTTTGGTAATGGTGGTTTATTTTTTGTTACATAAGTTATATAGAATTCTTTAAAAGTTTAAGAACCTTTTTTAGGGTCTGGAGTGGGTATTACTACTGTAAGTGTATGTATATATCAATCTGCCTTTCCTGTTAGTAATATTGATATTAGTAGGAGTAACATCAGATTGTCAACAATCAGTCTTCCTAACAAAAATATATTGCTAAAACATCGCTATTTTATTTGGTTAATGCTAATTTTAATTGAGTTTTGTTTTTAGCTTGTGGTAAACATAGGTAAGCATTGCTCAAGCTTTTCTTCAGGTCACAGATCATATGTATATTTTGGGAAGAAGGCAATGGTCTTAATATGACTCCCAGAGCTGGGGTTTAAAAAACACCCAAAAACTGCAGAATATCCTGTAATAATCTGAGCCTTTCAGACTCCTGCCTTGAACAGTTTACAGCACATATTTCTAGAGCCTTCAAAAGGCTACCTCAGTAAATTTGATAGCTGAGATTTTGTGATACATTTCTGCTTGTTGAAGTTTTTCTTAAGAAACCCTGCATAATGCTAAACTCTTCAGACTTCTCTGTGGATATGAGTGATTGTGAGCTGCCTAGTCTTAACTTTCTAATGTGTTTTACTGAGAGAAGAGAGAGGCAGTGTGAGTTACTGTATGTACTCTTGCTGTGAACAGGAAATAATTTCACCTATAGAACAGACTTTATATGCTACCTTTTTCATTAATACTATTTCCATGTTGGTTCCCAGTATTCACCAAAGCTACAGATTTAGTTCGTCATATGCTGTTCTCTACCATAAAAATGTTAAGAGTAGTTGAAAACTTAAGTTTGTTTAAGATGCTTGGAGTTACCAACTGTGGGTGTTTGTTCATCATTTCTCTGTCTCAGTTCTCTATCTAAGAAAACTTACCTGTATCAGGCACAAGTTTTCCTATGGCTCTCTTTAGTGTGCTGCTTATGAAGAAACCAATTATTTGTTGTAGAGCTTAGACATTGAGTTTAAAAAAGCATGCAAACTGAAAGCTCAGAATGAAAAGAAGTATTCAACTGATGCCTTATTCTTTAAGCTTGTCCTCTACTAAATGAGGCAGAGATGTCAGTAAAAATACTATACCTGCAGGAGGGCAGAATTAAGGTATTTTGTGTTGCCAGAGGTTTGACTTTCAAACATTAACCTGTTCTAAACTCTTAAGAAAAAGCCTGTAATAAATTACGAATGGAAAAGGATGCAAATGTATTTCCATTCCCTGTCTAGGTCCTCTCTAAGTGGCTTCTCCAAGGCAACACAGTAATTCACTCAGATAGTCACGTTTCAACTCCTGGTGTTCCTAACTTTGTCCTTGGGAGCCCCTGGGTTCTCAGTCTGGGGTTGCAGCCCTTCAGAGTGGTTAAATGCAATCTCAAGGTTTGTTACTGTGCAGCTTTTTTTCCAGCTTGATGAAGCTGGAGTCCTACTATGGAGGCGAGTCTCTACGTAGGGGGGTAAAAAGGAAGGAAGGAACAGTTGCTGTTATTTTTAAATGACAGCTTTCTCATCAGTTTGCATGTACTTGTGCTACAAGTAAATTGATATTTTTCTTTTTTATATAAAAATCATGTTTGTTTATTCTAAGACTGCATTTGTGGATGTGTAGTACCGACTGTTTTCTTTAGCTTTCCAAAGTCAGTCATCTACAGCAGTGAGATTTATTTTAAATTATTATTTTATTAATAGCATGGGCATATAGTTGTAATTGCTTGTTGAAGAGGGACAGGTAATGATTGCATAATGAAAAAGCTTAGTCTGTAGATTTTTGGACCAATTAAATAGCTGATTGATAGTGGGAGGTGGAGGTGACAAGTAAGATTTTAACATCAAAAAAGAAACAACTAGAGTTTGAGAATCATACCTGCCTCTTCAGTGCCCTCAACAATGAGAGTATTTGAAATTCTCTAGCACCCAGAGTGAATATAACCTCAAAATAGTCCATACTCCAAAGTTCATAACCTGCCATGTTAACAGTTGGATATTATTTAAACTAAGCTGGAATTGCTCTAAAATTAAACATCTTCGTAATATTGTGTTGTTCAAAATGCACAATAAAATTTGAGACTAGGAGACTGACAATACAGTCTCTACCATCAGTAGGCTTCCTGTTTTCTGTTCTCAGTGTTCATCAGCACACAGTTCTCCTGGTTAGTAAATGGAAACTCCTTCACTTGTGCTGATCTCCAATGATTAGCAAGAGATAATTATGTGGCTTTTCTGCTACTGTATCTTTTTATAAGGCTGGGCCTTAAACTTCAGCCCTGTGGTGACTTGTGTGCGGATAAAAACATATATGCAAAGGTGTTGTTAGCTGTGCAGTTGAAGCTTAAAATATGCTAATATTCTAGTATTTTACTAGAAAATTGGGAGTATTTTAGAGACTTTTTTTTTTTTTAGCATCAGGCAAAGTAATTAAACAATGAGTTATCATTTATATTGTGGCTGTCTTTTTAGAACTCTGGCTCATGAGTATTTTATGATTCATATGAGGATGACTGAAGAGGTATTACCTTGCTATGCTACTAAATATTCTTCCTGTGATGCAGGCAGTGTAATGGACAGTGTATCTTCTCAGCCTCCACACTTCATGGCCTACTATGCTGGTTTAAACTGCTGTTGATTTCAGTTTACATTAGTACTCTGGGGTTTGAGCTCTAGTGACTGTGCTGTTGTTGTACCACCTGCTCTACCATATTTGTTCTGTTGGTATATCCTCTGGCAGAGGTGGTGGGCAGATGTCTAAGGTGGGTAATCTTGTCATGTTTAGCTGTGGCAACTGACAAGACTTGTGATTCAGATCTTAATAAATGTGATAAAGTGGAAGTATGTCCACCACGGGAGGGGGACACTGGCCTTGCACAGAACTAGAAAAGCTTGTACCTATAATCTGTTCTCCCCCTAATGACAGTAATAGTTTGTATTTTAATCCAGATTAGAATTGTAAGTCTCCTTGGTTTTCCCTACCATGTCAAACGGATTTTCTTTCCAACTGATGTTTTATAGTTAGCTTCAGCATTTAAAAAAAAAAAAATGCCAGCCCCGCTCCCCAAGAAAAAATAAACAAAAAAGTTCCTCCTAAACCATCAACAACCCTTCTCCCTCCAACTTTCCAAATATTTGAATTTCTTTTTCTGTTTCAAGCTATAGTTAAAATTTATGTAATAATCTTTTTTTTCTGTTGCTGTTTTTATTTTGTAGGAGAGAGTGGAGAGCTGAAAGGGATAACTTACTCAAAACTGGTAAGTACTTCTTCCTAGGGCTAAAATGGCTTACCTAAGAATAGATGATATGAAGAGCTGGCATCCATTTCTGGAAAAGTTTGATGCTTACTGAAACTGAAATCCTATCTGTTCTTGTATTCATAAATTAAATCTTAAAAAGTAAATGTTACTGATGGAAGCCTCAGTCTTATAAATAAAATCTGTGTAGGACTGATATTTGGGCCCAGGGGTCTCTAAGTACAAGGGACATTTAAATTCATCTACTCAAAAATAATAATGTTATGGTTTGGGGGTTTTTTTCTATGTAATGTGAACCCCAAATTTATTTTAAGGGGTTTTTGGTGCAGAAAGGCTTCTCTCTAAAATTCTAAGTTACTTAGAGACCTTGCATACACACAGAAGGCATTCATGGCTTTTGTGTGTGTCCTGCCTTTGTTTATATAAATATCAGATGTGTTTCTAGTGTAGCTTCCAAAAGAGCCATAGTTTAAATAGCATTGTGATAATTTAGATTCTGATGTGGATTGTATTTAATTGAGATAACAGAGAAGTGTGAATGCACTTATGTGATTATTATAGAGCTTAAGGTTTCATTCAGTCTCTGAATATTTAAATAGTCTATAAACATGTGCTACCCAGCCCAGTGCGTTGGGGTACTTTTCTGAGTATGTTCAAGTCTTGAAGCAACCACTTAAGAAATAAGTGATTATTGGGAACAAAGGAATGCCAGCAAGAAGTTGAATGGAGGACTGCTGCCGCCTCCAGTTGTTGAAATCCATCCAAAAAATGGTGAATTTACCTCTTGCTCTCAGTGTTCTTTCTGGCTGAAACTTGGAAGTACATCTGGATGTACAAGAGATGCATGAACTTGTCAGTCCTCTGCTTTCCTTTTGGAAATCACTGGTTCTACCATTAAATAAAGAATTTGCATGTTTTCCTTTAAAAACTAAAGGAATGAAGGATTTTTGCCGACCAACCCATCCATGCAATTTCAGTCATCTACAGACTTTTTAATTAAAATAATTCCACTGTCGTAAGAGTAAAGTGGAAAATGCACTATGCTTTATGATTAATCCAGAGGTGGTTTTATACCTCTTTGAATGTGGTATTGTAGGTAGTTTATAATGCCACTGGACTTAAGTTTTTAAATCTTCCCTTGAAGTTCAGTCTAAAAGAATAAAATTTCAAAAATACTAAGGATATGTGCACTTGTAAAATGTGTAACCACTTGCTTATGTAGTTCTGTACCTCCTTTCAAAGGAAGTGTGAGCAATGTTTAACCAGATGCCCTGATAGATATTTCTATATGTTATTCTATGTAAACCAGAAAAAATACAGTCTGGGTATTACTGGATGTAAGGAATGATCACTTTTTTCTTTTTTTATATTGGTTGTTTAACACTGGGTGTGTAAGGTACTTGAGGGGAATTCTGGACAGGGATAACTTTGGATAGTTATTCTTACTTGGGAAGGGAAGCTATAAGCGCGTGTTCCAGATGGAAACAACTGTATATATTTCATATTCAGAATTTGGCAACTTGATCAAACTTTTAAATGAAATACATCTGTTCATGTCTATACCCCTATACACTTGACTAGGCTAAGCAACCACTTATTTCTGCAAAGCAGTGTCACTTTTTTCTTAAACCCCTTAAAAAAATAATTTTGAAAAATCTTTCTAGCTGTTCAAGGCATAGATGCAATTAGCTTGGATTAACTTTTATGTACCATCAATACTACAATTTCTATCTGTCAAATGAAGTTGTGCATTAATAGTAATTACTCAATCTTTATATTTTTTTTTACAGAAGTACTATGTCATTTTTGCCATGAACTAGTATTGGACTTTACAGTTACATGTATTAAAATGATGGATATTATTTATATTGTCAGTTGAGATAACTGTCTCTTCCACTGTTCTGCACTAAACTTTAAAGTTGGCATGTAGTTACGGAGTGATACAAACTGTTCATCATGTGCACCTTCTCATTTGTTGAAGACACACTGAGAAAGAAACTATGGCCATACCTGCCTGTGTCTTTACCCCAAAATCAAATTTCCAAGGCTCATGAAAGACTTCTTTTCTCTGCAGTGGGTTCCAGTTTTCATTAACCAATCTCCCACGTGGTTTTCTGAAGCATAGTTTCTTTTGAAACTGCGGTGGTAGGGACTTAAAGCATGATATCATTATTCTTGTCAGTGAGTGGAAGTAATAATCCAGGATTCTGTTTTCTCATTACTGTTTGTGGTAATAGGTCAGGGAACTATATGTAATTTCCATGTATCCCTTGATACAAATTACAATTTTATAGAGAGTAGTGCTGCAAAGGCAGCTGTTTTCGCTCATCTGTGTCACATGTGGGAGAGGCCCTTGCAGCAGGTCATTTCATGTGTTGGCTAGAAAGTCTGATCAGGCCTTTGTTATTTAAATAAGTGACTTTAAGCTAACAGCAGACAGCACTGACAAAGAATGAGCTATATAAATACAATGCTTTTTAAACCCCCTTTATAGTCTTCTCTTTTTGTAATATATTTCTTTTTGAAAAGAGAAATGATTAAATAAACAAAACAAAACAGACACCCTCAACCTTTTTATTTTCAGGAATGCACAAACTTGTCCAACACTTCAGTTTACTGTACTGAGACAACATAAAGTCTTTAACTTATGGGAGTTACTCTCTTTTTACAGCCTACATGTCTAATCTAAACTGTCAGTATCCTTTTGAAAACCTCGTAGTCTGGTTATGAAGGCCTCTGAGTTGGCAATACCTGGGCAATAATTGTGAGCAGGTTGCAAAAAATAAAAAAAGGAACGATTTTAACATTACAGAAATTCTTTAATTATGGTGTCTGGATGGAAAAGTGACTAAAAGGATTGCTATATAATGTTTTCCAATGGCTTTTATCTATATGTATTTATAGATGGTTTTTACGTAGGTTCTACTATGATTTGAGCATATGGTAATCTTAATTGTGTTTCAGAAGCTGATACTTTTAATGTATTTTTGAACAAAAATCTCTTGTCCAACTTTCAAGGCTTTTACAAATATGTCTGATAATGCTTTTCTATGTCAGAGGTTGGGGGCATTAATTTGTTTGTAGTACAAGTGAAGATGGTAAACTCATAGTTGTGATCTAAAAGTAGAATTCCAAGATGAAAAGGATTTTAAAATTAATAATTTTGAAAAAGTCTTGTGCTGCTTTATATGAATCTTATGCTCCTTCAGAACAGATTTCAACTGAAATGACTAACTAAACACAAACTTTAGGCAGTAGCTTATTAGTATATTAATGTTGTTCTATCAAATTGCATGCGCACTGTCCCATCCAAGAACAGCTCTACAGTATCATGGAAGTATGTTAATGCAGTACATTGAATGTAACAATTTGGGTTGCAGAATTTTAGTCTTTGGAATATGTTTACATCTACACAGATTTTTGAAACATTCTCAGTAGTTAAATTTTCTGATTTAATGTGCAACTGCAATAGGATATTGGTAGGAAATAGCTGCCAGCAAACTAAGATAAGGGACAAAGAATGTCAAGTTTGGGATATGTGAGAAGTAACAAATTTGGCTAAATGACTCCAAGGCAGGCATTTTGTAGAGCCTGTAGATTTCTTGTGTTCAATAGACTGACTGTGTTTAGGCTAGAAAGCTGCATTTGAATGTAGTTCACTATTGAATTCCCGCTCTGTTATAATCTCCTTTATTCAAATTGTCAAACCAAAACAAAACCTTTTTTTTTTTCCATAGGACTGGTGTTAAAGAGGGAACCAGAAACTAAAGGCACTGGAATCAGCAAAGACACTTTTAGAAAAAGTGGAGAAGGTAGAGAATGGAGCTGCAGACTCTACAGGAGGCTCTGAAAGTGGAGATTCAGGTTCACCAGGTAATTTGTATTCTTTCTTGCTTTAGACTTTCAAGTAATAGCAGCATTAGTATTGCTGACTACTAATGGGAGCATTAAGCAGTAGCACTACAACTATAGTAATAATTGTTTTATAAGCTCAAAATACTTAAAAATTTTATACTCTGCATTTTGACCCCACCACCTGTTGTTTTTTAGCAAATGTGAAAAATCTACATATCAATCTGTGGGTGGGGATTTTTTTTAATATTTTGTAGCAGTAATAAAAACACTTTGAGAACTCTAAATTCAGCAACCTCTATCTGAAAGGTTTTTCTAATGTTCTGAAGCCAACTGTGGTATTCAGTTGGCAATGGAGGAATATGGTGGAGGAACTTTAAAGTGAAGTGTATGTAGTACTGCATGATTTCATCTGGTGCTTCTCTTCTGGAGTGTCTTCTACTTTAGTACTTTCTAAACTTGTATATTTTTGATAACCAAAATGTTATAGTGCTTGGGCTTGGAAATTTTTACTCTGGGTCTTTTTACTGGTAGACTGTCCAATACTATATGGCAGTAGAGTTGCATTTTGCAGTTCTGTTACAAAGCAATTGAGGAAATATTAGAAATAATAATAATAAAACCTAATTTAGCAAATGTAAGAGGACATATGCATATTCTTGGGACAGAATTGTTACAACCATAGACACAGAGTAGCTGCCAATTTGAAATGTTAAATTTATCAATGAATCCTTTTCTAAACACAGTTCTCCAAGTATTCATGGAGCTCTCCAGATATCTGAAACTCACAACTGTTACACGGTGGATTAAAAAAATATATCACTGATCAGTTTAACCCATCATATAAAATTTGGAAAATGTTTCCTTATTACTTGGTGACTTGTCTAAAAAGTGTTCTTGATGCAATGATGAGCAGATTGCAGGAACTCAAATGGGTGAATTGTTAAAATGAACTATGTCTGCTTTAACAAAATAAAACTTACAGCTCTGGAGAAAAACTTGAAAAAGCTAAAGATGGATTTCCAGAACTAGAGATGAGTATTTTGCTCTCCTCCCAAGGCCATGGCATTCAAACAATGAAGTCTTGTTATGGGGGTAAGGAAGTTCAGAAATTACCCATGCCATTTTGCTGCAGACATAGAAATATCTGAGGCCAGTAAGTAATTTTTTCAAGTATTACCTTCTGTAAAGCGATCAGAACGCTAGTCTTACTTGTGTTTGTATAACAGTGTTTACCTCTTGTGGGTATCTTCATTCCCCTTTATGCCTAAGCTAACCAAAAATTTTAAGACTGTGAATTTTGAATAATGTTTAGCATCTGTTCATAATGACAATGCTGAACAGGGATGAAGATTGGAATATGTCCAAAAAGACTTTTTTTAACAGCTTAAATTTTTTTTGACCCTGTTTGCTTTAACTTTAACCAATCCTCATTAAAAGTGAGCTCTGAACTGAAATAAACTTTAATTAAATTTGGATTTAGTTGATGAAACTAGAAAAGCCATTATATCAAAAAGTTGTCTTAATTCAAGATGCCATATATTTCTATAATTAGGGCTAAGAACAAGTATATGTTTACGATGGAAAATAACACTTGCAACGGCATGTTGAGTGCTTGAGTAAACTTTTGTGAACTGTTGTTGTCAAATGGACACCAATAGAAATTAAACTAGTTTTGGTACAAAAAGAAGAAATCTTCCAATGAAATGCTTGAACTTTCTTGGATAACTTTGAATTTTGTAATCCTGTTCAGGATTTATGGAGCAGTGTCTCTTGTCATCTTTTACTTATCTAGTATTTCTTTTTCTGAGGACTCTCTAGAAAAGCTTGCCAACACTCATACAGTCAGGGTTTTTTGTCCCATTGCAAGTGGTCACGGGTGTCTGTGATCCTGTACAGAGTTCAGCTCAGCACTGTGGTCAAAGCCTCCCAGGTTCCTGGTGCAGTGTACTGCTTGTGACTGCTTCCATGGCTGTACAAAGTGATGTTCAGTATGACTGTGGTTTTGTTTGTGGAATAGCTCCTTGTTTCCTGCCTATTCTATTTCATCTCCAGAACTGTCTGAAGCTTTCAAAATGCTGCTTTGGCAAAGTGAGTCTTAAACTACCAGTAAGGACCCAAAGGAAGTGTTGTGTTGTTTAGAAAAAGCTACTTTTTTGGTTTCATTTTTACAGAGAATCCTCCATGAATGACATCTGACCAGATCACTTGCTATATCAGTGTAATACAACTTGATTATTCAAATAGCTTCAATGTCAAAGCTATATTGATTGTCCTGAGAAGAAATGCATCTAATCTAAGTACTTCATTCTGCTACTGTGTTGACTTAATTAAGGTTATTTTGAAGCAGTCTGCTCTTCATAGTTTTGATCACAAGAGGTGTTAAAGAAGTTATATTTAGCTATTCTTACAGAAGGATTGGGTTTTGTGGATGATTCCTTGAACTGATGTGGGGAAAGAACCTAAACCATAGTTTTCCTTATTTCTTACCAGAAAGATCAGTATGTTTTAAAATATCTAAAATTTAACTTGTGTTTGTGGTCAGTGCAAAAGAAGATTTTTTTTTTCCCTAGGATTGCATGATGCAATGCTTTGTGATTCATAAATTTAGCAATGCCTTGTGAACAGTTTACAGTACTGACTGTATTGTCTTACAACTGTGTCTGCAGGAGCACTTTGTATAAAAACTAACAGATCTGTTGCTTGTCAAATTCTAATGTTGCAGGAAGCAGCAAGGAAAAATAAGCTGAGTGTGCCTGTGACGCTGAATGGCAGCATGACGAAACAATAATGCTCAGCTTAGATAAATGCCAAGTGATGCACTTTGGAAAAACAGGCTCAGTTTTACAGCTGCAATAGCAGGCTGTGAATTGGCAGTTAGAACAGTGGAGGGAGTTCTTGCAGTACAGAGTACCTGAGCATTGCATGCAGTTTTAAACTTTGTCTCCAGATGATAGAGGCAAACTAGAGAAGTACAGGGAAGAGTGCCAAGAGTGAACAAAGCAATGGAATGATTTGTGCATGAGGAGACTCTCAGTCTGAAGAAGTGATGACTGATAGGGGAATATGTGTTGTGGAAAAAATGTAGGAAGAAGCTGAATAAAGAAGCAGCCATAGAATCATATAATATTGAGTTGGAAGGGACCTATAAGGATCATTGAGTCCAACTTCCAACTCCTTTTGACTCAAGTCAGCTCTGGTTTTCTGTAATTGTATTAGTCTCTCATGCTTGTATTGTGAGGAGACAGATTCAAAAGAAAAAGGTCATCCTTTTATGTAAGAGTCCTTTAGTTTAACTTGGAAACTTATTGTCACAGAATCTAGAGTGTTTTCCTGAGTTTAAAGAGTAATTAAGGCAGATAAATCAAAGAAATGTGTGCTACAAGCTATTAAACCTAAGACGTAATCTTTGAAGACATCAGAGATGTAAATTTTTGAAAGATGAGAAATAACGCTGTATGCTTGTCCAGCATGGACTCTCTGCTAATGCATCTGTTTTTTGCTAATGGCTACTACTAGAAAATGCAGCAGGTAAACCTGTGGTCTGATGCAAAGTTATCTTTTTTTTTTTTTTTAGTACAGTTTTTAGGGTATGAAAGGAAATAAACTTTTAAAGAGAATTAGCTGACAGTCTGAATTCTCTGAGTGGTATCAATGAAGGCGGAATAGAACATGTGTTTTTCTTGCTTACTTTGTCCTTCTGTTTTTCACTCCTTTTCCTGATTCTGATGAGTAAATGAAGAAGAAAGTAGAGATTTTACATGGTTCTTTGCATGTGTGGAAGGGACATGGTGATGTGATGAATAAATGTGGCTGTAACCAAAAAAGAAATGGGGAATTTTTGATTTATCTTGTCTCTTCAATCTGGGCTCTGTTTTTTGTCGCTGACTTTTTTCTTGCTTAGCAATAGACAGCATTCTCCTGCAGCTGCCTAAAGGAAGCGAAGGAGGAAGAATGGTGAATGGTTAACAATCTGTCTGCTTTCCCTTGGATGTGGAGGGCATCTCTTCTACAATGATCTCAATCTCTCTTTGAGGGAGAAAAGTGGCAAAGATACTTCTGAACACGGGTCTTCCATCTGGTACCAGCCGAGCCAACACACAGGCGGAGCCATAGTACTTGAAACATTGTGCTCTTGAATATACAAACAGCTTTTGTGCCTGCAGTGATTATCTGTGATGTGTTTCTTGTGACTGCAAGCAAAGAAGGCAGCAGTTCTAGAGGAGACACAGCTATTAGATTATCTTACCCAGCTGGCTTAAATTGTCATTAAAAAGCATCACTTATTCAAGAGCTATTGAGGAGCAGAAGTGATGACTTAGTACAGTTGTTTTACTATATTAATAAGAATGGGTTTGGAAATTATATAATACTGGACTCCAGGCCTTGCTATTGAAATGCTGTAAACTAAGTATTTTGCTTTTACAAAAGTTCTTCAAAAATACTGACTTTTAAACTCTTCAACAAGATCTGTAATGAAGCCTTCATTGTATTGTTACATCTGTTTTCTTTCTAGAAATTGGTTGCCCAAATGAAGCAAGATCCACAGGTAACTATTCATTTTTATATTGGATTATTTACCCTTAAAAATGCAGGAAATAACAGTGCATGAAGCTTGAGAATTTTAGATATTTCTTGATCACATTCTTTCTTGCTAACACAGTGTTTAGAAGAAAACTTATGAACAAGTTTTGGAACAATGACTGTTGGACAGTTTAAAACAAACCCAAAACTCTTGCCATTATGGAGTTTTTACCTCATATGTGTCCTTATTGGTTTAAATCAAGTGACCTTTGTGGGCTTTGGTGCCGTTCAAATGTGCAGTAAGTTTATGATTCTATTAGAAGCTGTTCTTTATAAAAGGTGCTATTGTTAGAAATAGCTTTTTTATTTTTTCGAGTATAAGAAGGTTCACGGTACAAGAAGTGAGAGGATATTCTGTCCAAGAAATTTTGTTCAAATAATGTAACTTAAGGCTATGTCCTTATTGCCTGTCTTAGGTATCTTACCAGCACTGTAGTGTCCAAAGAGTGGGCACTTGACCTTGGGAAGTTTCAGAGCTACTGAGGTTGGATAACTAGACTCCTTGCATAGACAGCAGAAGTTATCCCTTTTCCAGTAACTGTGTAAGGTGACTGGGTTTTTACTCTACAGCAGTTAAGCACTCTGCTGAGTGGGGAATTTTGTGGAGTTCTCAAACCAGTCTGAAATGTTAAGGAGAGGGATAAAGGCAGCTCACTTGAGGCTTGCTATTAAAATACTCCCATCTCCATACATTAGTAAATGCCCTGTAATTTTTCTGAATGTATATATTTTTTTTTTGAGCTCAGTGAAGAAGACAGTTTTTAATAACTGTCAAGTAGCTGGACCCCTGACGGGGAAGGTTGAATTGGAAGTGGGGTATATTGGAAAATCTCTTTTCTAGAACTTCCTTATTCTGATGGGATTTAGGTAAGGTCTGTGCTACCCTTACTCGCTGGGCAGATGTGCTAACAATTAGACTGCAGAGCAGTTTGTTTTCAGTTTATATCTGCTGAAAGTGAGGTCATGCTGCGAGCAGCCATGCAAAGTTCCAAGAGTCAAGAAGAGTAAACCTGGTCTCTGCTTCCAATGCTCTTAATGCATTTTTATCCTAGATTATTAAGTGGAATCTAAAAGAAAGGGGGATGACTGGCAATATCTGGTTTTGCTAGAAATGGAGAAGAATATCTACAAGCTGAGATTGTAATGCATTTCAGAGTTGAATGGAGGAATATAAAAGGAGGGAATATGCCCTGAGCATGTAGTACCTGTAATGGTATTAGTCCTATGTTTTAATTTTTCTATGTAGCACTGAACCTGCGTAATCTAGTGTAAAATGTTTAGATGTAAATGAGAACAAAAAAAGTGGAAAAAGAGAAAAATTAAGAAATACTTGCTTCCCTGCCATGTTTCTGTAGAGCTTCATTGATTTTAAACAATGGACAGATGTTTTTTTAAGTTTTATTTTATTTTTAGTAAGAAAGAAAAAGTCCTGGTAAAAGTTGTTTCCTGTGTGCGTCTTTGTAGTGATGCTTATGGCTTTCAGATCTTAAGTTTAAGAAAAGACTAGGCAAAGTAGTGATATGAATGATGTGGTAAGGCAAATGTAATTCCCTTTAGTACAGTCTAGGGCATAAACATATGTGGAAATTAAGACTTAGATATGTTTACCTTTATTTGATATGTATGTCAGTTAAGATTTAATAGATATGTTTGATGCTCTATGCAGTTAAATGTATGATGTCTTTGCACAAGTAGCATAGGTGAGAATGTTTTAGATAAGATACCATAGCATGCTGTTATATACAGTATGATGCTGTTGTTCTACATATTAACAAACATTTCTCATTTAATTTGTAAACTTGATGAAATGTACAAATGTGCTTTTTATAGTGTGATAAGCACTAATGGATGTTTTAATGAAATCTTCAATCTGGGTTGTCACTCTCTGAGTGCTGGAAAGGTCCTCTGATTATTGTTGCACTCAGTGACTTAAATCAGGCTTTTTTGAGCCTCTCGAATTTTATTGGCTGTACATCCAGAGGTGCTGTATTTGTAGTACACTATGCAAAAACAAAACAAAAAAACAAACCACCTTCCTGCTACTACTCTATGTTAACAAATGGAATATCTTTCTCACAGATATTTTTTCTTTCTAATCAGAACGCTGATTTGAAGAAACAGCTTCATGAACTTCAAGCCAAAATCACAGCTCTGAGTGAGAAACAGGTAGGGAAACGGATGTATTTTTAACATCCTGTTTTAAAGATGTCTCTTTTCCTAGCTTCCAAGAGAGCTGCTAAATTTTTAAGTGCAAAAATAAGTGTGGGCATTGAGACATTTTTGATTATTATTGGATTTCTCAACAAAAGATAGGATGAGTTATTGTGAGTCTATCAGACAAGCAACTCGTTTAATCAGTGGAAGCTATAGCAATTTTTCTTGTGTTGAAACAAATGTTTTATTTTAAGGGAGATGGGAAAATGGATAAATTTTGTCACTTCCTGTGTTATTATCTTAGAACTTATTCTAAACCAGACCATTCTGGTTTAGGCACATTTCTAGATTTTCTCTTAGTTTGGCCCTACTGTGTATATGGGTGAGTATGCTGGAATTTTTCTTCATGTCTAGCCCAACTAATTCAGGTCAGTTATGGGTACCTGATAGACAACTTGGAAATTAGTTGAGTGTTTTTACCATGACAAATTACGCCTCAATTGTCTTATGTTTGCCATTTGGTAGGAATTCTCTCTGACAGGTCTAAAGTATGAGTAATAGTTACAACTGAATGTTTAATAGAAAGATTGTTGAATTTGAAGATGTGCTTTGTGGGTAACTACAAGAAAAGTAAGTAACACTGAGAGATCTACAAAACTTGTTCTCTGTGAAAAACCAAAACAGCAACACATATGCAAATCCCTCATACACCACTCCATCCCACTCCCATGTAAACTGACTTAAGCAGTTCCTTAATTGTATTGCTTATAGTGTTAATAGTGGAACCAAATTAGATCAATAGACAACACCTTTGATGGGGTGAAACATCTTAGAGCATGTGCAGAGGTAGAAATATAGGTAGAAATGCATCAGTGTCACGTCTAGATATCTGTGTTCATCTGTTCCTAGCTGAATGTGTTCTGAGAATTACCTTTCATAAGAAAATGGGCAGATAGTATTAACATTTATCTAAAAATTCATTTTACTAAAAAAATTATAGTATGTTTTGGTAGGGGAACAGTGAATCTAGGAAGGAACATGTAAGTATAATAAAGAAAATGATTTTTTAATGAGAATACTAGTTCAACAAAACCTGAGGTTTTGCTGATGTGATAGCATGCCTCTCTTGAAGACGATTTATTCTCTAGAACCAGCATGAGCCTCTGCATGTGGCTGTGTCTCACAGCAAGCCGTTTCAAGATTCTCTGGTAAGCTCTGGATGCCCATGGTAATTTCAAAATTAGCTTGTCTTGATGCCACGAAGCAGGTCATATTGACTCCCTGTTCACATGATGAGCACAAACAGGCAGTGAGATAGGGAGTGCGGTGTAAGAAAGCAAGTACATCTTACCAAACCTTTTAAACCTGTATTTGCAACTGTTTAAAGTTAGTGTTACAGTGGTCTATGCTAACATGTATTTTAAATTACCCATCACTAGAAACGCAGCTGTATCTTTTCTGCTGACAACTACAGCTCAAGGTACTAAAACGCACTTGCCATGGGATGAACATGGGTTAAGTTTCCAAAAGACTTGGAAATAAAAGTTTCTGACTTCCCTTCTACCACACAGTGAACACGGTCAATATGAAGTCACAGTACAGTTTACTTCCTTGTATTTTTGTTGGTTTGATTGTCAGAACAACAGTAGTGAACTTCTCTATGATTGTTCAAGGTTGAATATTTGTTATATCTACTGCTGGACTGTAGAACTGCCAGTGTCCCAGATGACAATGTTGTTCAAGTAGTATGGCTGCTCAAATGCAACAATCATGGCAAATGTGAGTTCTGGGAAAATAACCACAATTTCCCAATGCAAAGAAGTGCTCACTCCCTCTTATTTGAAGGAATCTGTTGCATAGACAGACATCTGTGGCTTAGCAATGTAGAGTTGAGCAGCATCTTAGAGACTACACAAAGCCCTTTTTTCTGTTCTCACTTTCGTTTCTCTTTAGGAAAAATAATTGTTATGAATTGTTTTATGGGGAGAATATTATTCAACAATTTAATTTTCACACAGTATGAAGAAATGTGCAATTTTACATAGTAAATAAATGCCTTACATTGTGCAGTGCCTGTCTTAAGAAGGAGTGCAACATGTGTCATCTGTCCTCTTGTTTAGAGCCAAGTAGTTTTGATGCCTGATGTTCAGTGAACAAACTCTGAGGGCCTGACTCTACTGTGGACAATTACAGGAGGCGTAATTGTTCAGTAGTCTTTTAATGAAGTGTGAAAAACTAAAGTTCCAACCCTGTGGTGTTCCTACTTGGAGACAGTGGCATGGAGCTGAGACTCTGGTGTTAGAGAGGTAGAATAATGAAATATTTCTGGCTTCTGAAATGTTATGTCACCCTAATGCACGTTTTTTCTTTGCTCTCTTATTTAATGAAGTTGCCTGAAGGCTTGTGCAAGAACCAAGTCAGCGGTAGGTTAGCTGAAAGCTTTTAGTTGCTTTAGGACTTCTCTCCATTTCTGAAGCATTGTGAGAGTAGTGCCGACACTTGCTGCCAGTTGCTGCAGTGATTCATAGTGGCTTAGGTGTCTTGCTGAGAATTAATAATGACAGTTCTGTTCAGAAGTTTGTGAAATTGAGGAGATCTGGCAAAGTACAAAAAGAAGGCAGGTAGGCTGTACGTGTGTAGGCTTAAACATAAAGAGATTTGTTAGCTGATGCAGGGTTGAACTGTTGCAGCATAAGGTATGTCATATATTCGTATTTTTTTTTGAAAATGTCAAAGAGGTGAAAATAAATGCTTTGATTTGTTTCACCTAAGAGATGATGGAGCAATGTATTCTAAGTGTATTTATCTCATGAAAGGAAAACTGCAAAAGGAAAAAAACTTTAAGATAACTTGCATTTAAAGGGCAATAAGAATTTTCCTTTGCTAGTCTCTTTATGGTATTACCATAGAGTTCTAATCTATGCTTACCTTTTTTCTAATCTGAGGGCAATAAGGTGAATTCAGTTTAACAGACTTACTCCTCAGCTGTAAATATGAGAGCTGCAGTTCAGAAACCTTGAATGCATTGGTTTTAATACTGATTTCTTCTTTCTTCTCCCACCCCTCTCCTCAATATAGAGAAGTCAAGAGTAACTTTTTGCAGAACAGTTGTAATTGCCAAATCTAAGCTTGAGTTGTAAATGTGAATTAATTCTGTTGCTGTGGAGCACTGTTTTTTTAATTATATTTTCATGTCTTTGGAAGAAAGTCATAGTTTTAGCAGTCTTTCCTTCACTTTTGTTCTATGATAGTGTCTTCCTTTGGTGTTCTGATTTTTAGACTTTTACCTGCAATTACTTATCAGTATTCAGCTTTTGACTGGGTGAAATATAGTCTTTACAATAAAAAAACATAAAGAATGTATTTTTTAATTTTTCTGTGAGGAAGTTTACCAGTGTATACCTTTTTCTACTTTGGGGAGGTGGTGGTGGGGTTGCTGCCAGTGATACTAGTGAAAGACTGAAGTAGAGCAGTCCTAGCACAGAGGAGCAGGAGGTATGTAATTTTGAAGTAGCAAGACTACCTCTTTTCTCTCATGGTTAATTTAAAAAAAATTATTAGGAACTTAGATATTATTATGTATCATAACAGTACTTATTTCCAGTGACAAAGAAGAGGTCATGTTTATTTGACTAAAGAACTGTAAAGAAAGAAGTGGGCAGGAAAAAAAAAACTTTTTTTTTTTTTCTTTAGCAATATCAGGTCAAATACAGAGGAATTTCTACATGTGTCCTTATCACAATCTCTTGGAAAAGTTGAAGCAATATTCTGTCTTAAATGTGGAAGAAAGCTTACAGGAGTAGTCTTTTGACTTTATAGTAAAAAGGTGATGGTGATAAGCATGTACTAAAGAAATCACATGGCTCTTTCCCTTGTATTTGAAAAGAAAATGGAAATGTCTCTTACTGTAGTTGCAGTGAAGTTCTTTGAATCTTTAGGAAAACGATGTTGTCAAAACTCAGTTGTTTTCTAATGCATTTGCTCATGACGTTGAAAGAATAAAGTGGTTCCCTTTGTTATTTTGATTTCTGAAGAGCTGTATATGTGTAGGAAAAAGTACTCAAAAATAGTTGTTAGCGTAGGGATACTTAAGGTTTTATTTTTTCGTAGGGGAAAAACTTTATATACTTTACTATGAAAAAGAGTTGAAACTGTGGAATATAATTAGAAAAAATGCATACTATAAAAGCAAGCTTATCCCTATTATTATGAAGAGGCAAATCTAGTGAATTTTGCTTGTATTTAAAGCTTACAGCAAATTTGGGTAGATGAGTTTATTCTAAATCCTGTACATTCAGAGTGAGACTCCTTTTAACCTTGCCACTAAATAGCAAGTAATGAGAACAGGGATTTGGGGAAGATTTAGAAAATGGTAGTGTAATTTAACCATGGTTTTGTATAGTTGAATAAATGTAAACATGTGGTTTAGATTGACAAAGGAAACTTGTTATTTAAGTCTTCAAAAACTGTCAGGAATAGCTTTAAGCATTAATGTTGCTATATTTATTACAGGTACCATAACTGAGTAATGAAAAGATTGGTAATGTGCATAAATTCATCCTATGAGACTGTTCTTCTTGAACAGTTGTCAATCATAGTAAAAGTGAATTTTTATGGAGGCTTTTTGAACACATTACCAGAAAATTGTACCCGAAACATGTTCCATTGTGTTCTGTAAAGAGAAAAAGCAGTGATTTGGTGAGAGGAAGGTAAATGCAGGAACAGTGGAGAGCAGAAGGGAAACTGGGTACAGTTAGCAGGTAGCAAAGAGCACTATGAAATGCTCGTGCCTAAGAAGATAGGCAAGGTATGCCTGTAGGTTGTAGATACGCCTGATGAACACCATGAGAACTTCAGGGCTCAAAACCTGGAAATAAATAATGAAGTCACTTACTTCTCACTCCTGTCAGTTTTGTCTGGAGTTTCTGATACCTTCTTTCTCCAAGATTCATCAAGGGCATATTAAAATTCCAGTTACTTGGTCAGCAATGGACCAAGTGTACAAATATGCCATATGAACACTTAGTTACTAATAACTTGAGGCAGGTGATGCCTAATTTTAGTTCCAGTTGTTTATCTGGAGCTGTGCATATTATTAAACACTGATCTTTTTTAAGTAAATGGCATGAATGATAAAGATATGCTAATTTCCATGTAACTGCAAGCATCCATTTATACCAACTGTTTATAAAGCAGTCTTAAAATATATGAAAAACAACTGTTTGTAGATTCCTTTCTTAGATGATATGGAGTAGTCACTTATTTTTCCTGCCAAAAAGATACTACTCTGCCTGGACATAAGGAGGAGTGAGTTAACTGCCTCAGTGAATTGTCAGGCCCTTTTGAACCATGTGATCAGTGTGAGCAGCACCTGCTTAGAAGGTGAATGTTTGAGAAATCTGCATAAGCTTACTATTTTAATCTTTGGTATTTATTTAAATTGCATCCAAATTTTGTGTGAAAATGTGAATATGATGGCTTCTCACTAAGTTATCATCTTCTATATTCTCAAGATATACTAACTGAAGCAAATTTTGAATGTTGCACAGATGATTGTAGGTAGGCAGAGTGCATGCATCTCTCTCTGCTGCCTCTTTTGCCGTGAACTCTCTTGCAAAACTTATGTTATGATCATTTGTATATGACTGAAATATTACTAAGCTATCTCAAACCTTTTGTAATGCTTAAGTCATGATTAAACCCATACTGGCATCTAAACTTGGATTTCCCATTTTTCTCTTAATGTAACTCCATCTAGACCTTCTCACTGTTGGTTTGTGAACTTAATTTTTGCATATCTATTAGATATGTACATTAGCACTGAGGTAACTCAATTTAGGAAATGCAAGTGACCATTTCATGATATCACAAAAGAAGAAAAACTCTCCACACCTCCCCCCTGTTACTCTTCATTCAGCAATGATTTTCTGGCCCAACTTTTAATTCTTGAGTTCATACTATATTTAAGCCAGATTTAGAGGCAGCTGGAGAACTTTTTTAATTGAACCTGGTTGGATACATCTTTCATCTCCATATAAGCCAGGGCATAACTCCAAAATAGCCTGCTCTGCTTGAAAATCACCATTGTAGATGGAAAACGGGCAATTAAACTACCGTATTTCCTTGAAAATCCCCTACTGATGGCGAGAGTTGGTTATTAGGTGTTCCTGCATGTTTTGACTTGCTGGATAACCTCACACATCAGTAGTTATTTCAAGGCCTCCTATTCCCTTTTCACTTTTATACTTGAAGGAAACACAAGTGAAGCATTAGATGGTGATGACTGGGATTTAGGTTGTTTTGTATAGCACTCTTAAAGGCCTCTTAGTTGGATGCTGGGAAAAGGGATTAAATCTACTAATGAATTTTTATAAGTGAAGACAGATTAAAGTAGTCCATTCTACTCTGTTCTGCATGCTTCAGTGGAACAACTTCATAGCCACAGAAACAGTATTTTGATTTATTCTCGGTGTGTCAGGGTTAGAAAAGGAATCAAATCCAGGGATCTGCTTTTCAGAGCCTTATGGATCTTTAGTTGCTATTGGAGTTATTTGGTCCCCAGCTCTTGTGAAGTGTTGAATTTTGGAAGGGAGAAGAGAGAAAAACAGTGTGTCCAACGCTTAGAATACAGACAAAAGCTTGTCTCTGCTGTTTGTGCTCTGCTGCCAGGTACTCAATTTGAAAATAAACCACTTCCTGAGATTGTGGGATTTTTTGAGTTACTGAGTGTAGTTACAGCTATGGGCTAAAATACTTTTATTAGTAAATATTATCTTTCATGGTACTATGCCAAGAGCAAGACTGACTAGGATAGACAGTGTTAGGTGGTGTTTTCCAACTTATGGGTCATGTGTTACACCCTCACAGTGCATTGTGGAACCACTCAGTTCAACTCCTCATGCATAGTTTTGAAAAGGACCGAGATGAATGTGACAATGATTTGTTGTGTTTTAGAGAGAAGATGACACTCTAAGGAAGCATGAGAGGGCCAAATGCAATTACACTTTATAAAAGGTTTATTTTCAGGTTTGACGTTTCTAATTAAATGTTATCTACCCTTGTTACTTAGTCACTATGAATTTTTTTCCTCATTTTATTGTGGAGACTGTGATAGGCTCAGGCCTTGAAGGGCTTAAAGAGAGAACAAACCTACAGATTGAAAGGGTAAGAACATCCTTTATGGAGTTTCATGAAATCTGTGTGCTTTCTTTTCTATATTCACACAGTTGTAGGGAGAGAATGCGTTCTTCATCCTTAGGAAATGTTGTGGTTTACTGAAATGATAATCTGGTGTACGGTTTTATCCATAGAAATAATTAAGAGTGTTTTATTATCTTCAAATAGAATGTCAATGTGAATCCACCTATTTCCAGTCATTATACACAGCCACTTCCTTTCCCTATTGTATTTATTTCTGGCTTAACTTTTCAAATGCTTGTTCTGACTTTCAGAAACTCCAAAAAGTGTACAATCTCTTTAGAGCAACTCTTCCCCTGCTTTTAGATAACAAGTTAGCAGAGATGTCTGATGGGGTGGGAAGGTAGGTGGTGGCCAGATGAAATATAGGTTTTCTTGGTGTGGTTTTGTTTTAATTAGGTCTGTTATTCCCTGAGTTTTTTCTCTTTTATGCTATGTTTGTCAAAACTGGTGGTGATGTGTAAGGTGTCTTTTTCAACTTTCCCCCCTGATTGTAGTGTAACAGATTTAGGCACTGCTGACTCCACAATTATGATGGGAATTTTGCGTGAATGAAGTTTGAATTACTGTGGGGATCAGTAGAGTGTCAAAGACAGAGTACTTCCCAGGAGGCAATTCATACAAGGGAACCTAATTTTTACTGTTCTGTGTTGCCTTTATGAAGGCCCACCTCTCACTCTACTGACTGTAAAAAAACTTAGGAAGATTAGACTTCAGTTCATTACTTGTTTTCACTACAGCATTGATCTGATGTATTCTATGGAAAAGAATTCTTGTTCCATTCTTTTTTTAATAGTGAGAAATTCTGAGTGTCTTGTTATGGTAGACTTTTGAAAAGTAACAGGGAGAAAGCCCTTGAGTTATGATGAGCATATCTTCTTTCTCCTGTAAACTCCCTCCAAAGCTAAGTGAGATAAGTTAAAAATAGTTAAGTAGTTGTTATTCTTATTTTTCCCCCCCGCCTTTTCTTTCTCAAAGTTTCCTCAGTAAAATATTGGCAATATGTCAATAGTAAATGGACACTACTGTGTAAAAGAGTTGGACCCAGACTGCCCTGTGTAGCAAGGAGAAATAAGCCAGCTTTTTCCTTACCCAAAAAGAAACACCTCAGTGATGGTTTGTACTGCTTATAGAAGGCAGAAGTTGTTTACCTTTTTTTCCTTTACAAACAAACAGAGAAAAATCACATCAGAACTATAATATGTAGTGTGAATTTTTGAGACATATGCTTTAGAGCTGCCTGATGTCCTGCAGAATAGCAAGTGACTATCCTTTTATTTTAGACTTCTGAAAATTCAAACACTTGGCAGTATTTGAGCCTGTGGAGTCTTGCTCCATCCATGCACTCTCTTTATAAATTGCTTCATTTTCATTCCAGTATGGCAGCTTCTCAGAGCAGGAGTTTGTCCTTTAGAGTTGTGGCCAGCTCAGAGTGGTGTGGAAGTGCGTGATTGTCAGCAGCTTTCTAGCATCAAAGTTCCACACACACCTTTGGGCTGGTAATAAATGCTTCAGTGATCAGCTTGGACAAAATGACGTTCTTGGATTCTCCAGCTCATTCTCAGTTTTGTCACATATCTCAAGAAACAGAAATATATCCCATTCTCCAAGTAAATAATTTAGGGGAAGTGTTTTATAGCATCCCAGAACACTAAGCTCCTAACATTTGTCTGCTGTGCAATTAAAATTGTGTGACCTAAAGGTACTGCTCTCCATTTGAAACTTGGAAACAGAAGGAGCCTTTCAATTTCTAAGTTTTTTTCCAAATGAGAACTGCTTACTGGCCGTCCAAGTTTCAATGCTACCTGTCATCTAAGGACTACTTTCTCAACACCTTGTCTTCTGTAATATGCAGGAATCCAGCACCTAAAGGCTGGTTTGATAGGTGCTTCTTTCATACAGCAAGACTCTTCAGAAATTAATTATTGGCATGTTTTACTGTGTCAGTATCGTCCACTTCAAATAAATGAAAATCAGCAAAATCTCATTCTGTCCTAAATGTTAGAATTTCTTCTGCTTACCTGACCAGGACTACTTTTCATATCTTATGGAGAAAATGCCTCTGTGCAGGAGATCTGGTTAGCATGTAAGTGTCAATTAATTCTACTGATGTTTAGAGAACTGAATATTATTCCCTTATTTTGAACTTCTACCATGTTGTTTGGTGACCTGTCAAGGTACTTTAATTAGGTCTGCTTTTAACAGAATCATAGAATATGCTGAGTTGAAGGGATCCATCAGGATCATTGAGTCCAAATCCTGGTCCTTCACAGAACACTACAAGAATCACACCACATGACTGAGAGTGTTGTCCAAACTGTGTCAGGCTTGGTGCTGTGACCACTTCCCTGGGGAGCCTGCTCCAGTGCCCACCCACCCTCTGGGTGAAAATTTTTTCCTGATATCCAACCTAAATGTCCCCTGACTCAACTTCATGCTGTTTCCTCAAGTTCTCTCACTGACTATAAGAGAGATCAGTATCTGCCCCTCCTCTTCTCCTCATGAGGAAGTTGTAACTGCAATGAAGTTCTCCCTCTGTCTCCTCTTCTCCAGGCTGAACGGACTAAATGACCTCAGCCACTCCTCATATGGCTTCCCCTCCAGACCCTTCACCATCCTCGTGGCCCTCCTTCAGATGCTCTCTAATAGCTTAATGTCATTTTTATTTTGTGGTTCTTCAAAAGTTGCTGTGTTAAAGGGTTTCAGTGCAATATAGTGCTGAAGTGGAGGAGATACATTGTAATCAGATACTAGGCTGCTTTTGAAAGAGCAAATGAGACTAATTTATATTTATAGCTACAGACAAGTGATTTGAAAGATTTTGTCTTTAAATGTAACTTAGTGTATGTTAATTTCCTTTATATATTGACTTAGACATGACTATCACAAAATAGATTTGGAGTTTGTAACAGTTTTCTTTATGGAGAACTGACAAGAGAGTTTATAAATAATTTTAGTAATTTCTTTTAAATTACTTTTAGATACACTCCATTAGTTGTGTAGCTTTTGTCTGACAGTTTCAAGAGTCAAGAATGAAATTTTGCAAAGGTCTTAATTTTTGAGCAAAATACAGTTTAGTTAAATGAGAAATGCTGGTACTACAAATTCAATTTTGATCTATTAATGGAAAGATCTTTTGGAGAGGATTTTTATAGTTATGATAGGTTGTGTCTTTAGGAGCTATTATGAATTTGTAGATCACTTTGGCTTTTCTGCACTCTTTTGTTTAGGGCTACGTGCATCTCCTATTAACAGCAGTACTGGGTCAGGCCCTCAGTGAGTGTCAATTCAGATTTTAAAATTCAAGAAATCCTATGACTAGAGTTCAGTGAACATTAATATGAAGCCATTTTAATTTTTGGCCTTCTGTCTATTATTCTCAGTTTAGTTATCTGAAGGCCTTTAAATCTCACTTACATGGAGAACTATAAAGAGAAAACTTCAAGAACCCACAGAAACCGACACTTAAAATGCAAACGTCTCGGGGTGCTGCAAGAAGTCAAGCAGTCCCACCAACTACAGACAAGCAAAATGGTCCATTGGGTAAACTAGCCTGCCAACTGGATGGATCTGCAAACAGCCTATTTTTTTTTTTGTGGTCATCAAAACTTACTAGATGTAATATTAGTCATAAAGCTAAAATACTTAAAAGAAAGGAAATAAATAGCCAAACATTTTTAGAAACAGGCATACTAGCTGGGTTTAGCTTACTGGTACTCTACAAAGAGTTTTCCTGGATAAACCCGGCAAAAACACAGCTGATAGTATTGTTGTGTCTTTGTTTTTGTCGTAAATGCCAAACACATTGCTTTTATCCTTTGCAATAGGAAGGTGCATTATGGTAATATAAAAATGTGTCAGGTTCTGTATCCCTAAACCTTTTTTTTTTTTTTTTTTCCAAGAACTCAGGCAATAATCAGAGTGTTGAGTTGGACAGCCCTGCAGCAGCAGGGGTGTGTCACTACATGGGACATTAATACACTATACCTGTTTATTTTTATGGTAACATCACCTTGGACTGCAATATGGCAGTGATGAGTTTAATTCTATGTGTAATATGCTGGGGTTTATATTTGAATAGTAAGAGACAGTTATTGTCCTCATGCTCAAGAACAAAGTTTTGCACTTGAAATTTTACATTGCTTTTACTCTGTTTTTTAGTTTTGAGTATAAATGCTAGTTTTAAATTACATTCCTTCAGAACAAGAGTTAGTATTTCATAGGCTTGTATGTTCCCCACAATAACCAGGAGTGCTCTCAAAGCGCTGGTGCTGGTACACGGTGCATATGAAGTAATCTACATAGCGCTTTTTAGAAAGTAAAGGGTAAATAAACAGGTTTTGCCCTTCCCTCATTCTTTGTCCTGCTTATCTCTTTTTGCTGTATTAAGTGATGTAAACACTTTATTCCATCATTTCATAATCGGTTTGGCTTTAGCCAATCATTTGGCTTTAGCTACCTGTAATTAAACACAATGTACTTCTCAGAATAATCTTTGTGGGTTCCAAATTATTCAAAAGTTGTTTGAATGAAAATTGCTGATCATTTGAAGCCTTGCAGGTGATAGAATCTCCTTCACCTTCATAGTTCACTTAATTATATCTTTGAATGGTGGCTGTTCTGCTAGCTTTTAAATTTCTCTATTCAGGAATGTGTGTTTTAAACAGCATATGTATTATGGCACTTAGTAGATAGTTAGCTTCCCTTCTGACCTCTCCTGAGTTAGCAGGAGACCCACTTAACTGACACATATACAGCCATTTTGAGCCTTAGCTTTCAAAAATATTTTAGTAGGTCAGATGTCTCCAAAATTTTATTACATCCTTTATTTGCCTTTAAAATATTAATGATCAGCTCATGCAATATGCTGATTAAGACTAGAAAATGCTGAGACAAAAAGTTCATTTTAGCACTTATGGTACTAGAGGTTTCTCTGTGTTTAGTTACATGTATCAAATCACATTAAATATTCTAAGGTCTCCTTAGTTGAAGTCTGTTCCTTGAAAAGACAAGGTTTGACTAATTTGTTACATAATTTCTCATAAACTTCTGTATGAGAGGAGAAATGGGTTGTGGGTTAAAAATTTACCCCAGTCTGAGGCATGTGGCAGTGGTATATTGTTGCTTGTTTAGGTTTTTTAATGCAATTATACCTACAACCCACAGGATAGAGTGCCTGTGCTCTCTAGGACTGGCTGGGATAGCCAGTAAATCTGAGAAAACAGAGCCCTTACCCCCTCCCTCCTCACCTAATATTTTGAAATTAGTTGTATAAATTTCTATAAAATTAAATTTTATGCTAACAGTGTCTGATAACAGCACCACATTCTAAGGCCACACAGTAATACTGGGGGCTGTAGTAATCTTGGGCTCACTTAGTAGAACTCTGCACTAAGACTTGATAGCATTACTGCCATGTCAAGCTAAAAGATGAATGCAATTAACTTGGACCAGAATGGGGAAAGGAGTGTGTCTGAACCAAAAGCGAGGAAGGCAGGACTGTAGAAGCCCTGGGGGAAAGCCCTGTTAGCAACCAGCTCTGAGGACAAAGTTTGCACTAAGGTTGATGTTGCTACTGAATCTTTTTTCTTATGAGTGGATTTGGGTGTGGGGTGTGTGTGCTTCTGTTTGAAGATTTGGTAGGAGCTTGGCCTGTTTGCAGACTGTCTTTGCCTTATTGGGGTTTGGCGGGAAAGAGAAAGCATTTGTACCTCTGACTGTAGGTTACTCTCCCTTATTAAAGTTACGACATAAGGTGTTTATTGATACCAAAAGAGAAAAGTTTTACCTCTGGTGTATGGGTTTGGATTATAAGAGCAGTTGCACCCGAATGTACTTTCAACTCTTCAGAACAGTTGCAGTCCTGTTTGTCCATCTAATCTCTGTTTGCTCAGTGTTTCCCAGTGTCCATTACTGCTTTCATACCTGCTTTTAAGGGAAGCTGTCCAACTGTGCCATGTGTTTACCTCATTTCTACTTGGACTGTTTCTATTCACTGGAGATAAAGTTCTTTTTGCAGCCCACTTACTATTTCTGGAAGTCAGCAAATAGGAGAAACTTTGGAGAGAAGGAGGGATGAATCACCTGAAAGGATGATGCAGCTTGTGCATATCCTGTTTGTGCTGACAATATGCTGTGGTGGTTTGCAACGGAGAAATGTCCCCGAAGTAGGTGTGTGCTTTCAATGTGCTGGGAAAGATGCAAAGAAAATAGCTAGCAAATGTAATGTAGGTAGTAAATAAGAAATAAAAATCGCCTATTGTAAGGCTTCAGGTAATTTCATGTATGTATTTAAACGGCTTTGGTAAGGAGTCCAATTCAGTTCTATAGAAAACAAAGTAATAAAATATCCTTAAATGTAATTTTTTTCCCCACAGTGCATTCTGTTACCTTGACTGCCTTAAAAATACAGAATGTTTTGAAATCTTTTCTTTTGTAGGGCTGAGTGCATTTCCATAAATTATTTAATTGATGTGTGATATGTAATGTATAGAAAGAGTTAATCTCTGTCTGTGTTGCCCATTATGGAATATAAGCATTTCTTAAAGAAGCTTTTTTACATTTTGTTTTGGCAACAGGCCTTGGGTAGCTTAGACTAGAGAAGTACTTCCTTTTTTTTTTTTTTTTTAATAAATGCTTGACTTTTACTGAAAATACCCCCCAAACCCACTTCTTAAAAACTTCTGTTTTCTTTCTCTTTTCCTAATGGTCCTTGAAAGACTGTAAGCAGGTTACTGAGGCAATATCTATTTAAGAGCATCCTGTGGTTGGGCTGATGATAACACTTTGTAGTGTCATTATCTGGAGTTACTGAAGCACTTTGCAGAAATGAGGAGAGTCAGGTTGCACTTCTTTACTTTGAACCACTCTGAAGCCAGTGATTCCAAGGCACCGAATTCACTATATTTGGAGACAAAACTGAGTTAGTATCCCATACCTTGTGGTATGTGATTTGATATGATTTTGTAGGTTGTGATTATATGACCACTTTGATTATGCTTCAGATTAGACAGCTGCTGTGAAAGTAGCGACCTGTCCTCCTGCTTGGTCTAGCTGATGGCTTCTGCTGCTCTCTTGTGCCAGAGCTAGTGCTCATGTTGCTGTGCAGTAACTGGAGTCAAAAAGTTGTCTGTCTGAACATTTACTCTGAGATGTACTGTTTTCCGAGCATGATCCAGTTTGCTCACTTGGCTTGTGTGCAGTTGAATGAACACAGCTTTCAGCATAAGGGAAGTGGCAGAAAGGAAGGGCTAAAACAAAGGAAGGGTGAAAGAGCTTTCATTGGACATCTGCCTGAATTTATTCTGGACCAAACAGCTGTGTAATCACAGCTTTGAATCCAATCTGTGACTTTGTAGTTTCCCCTTCCAGAGATGCAGTTAGGATAAATATATCTGCAGCTCCTAATGGCAGAAAGGAAGGTAGACTGTATCTGTCTTCCTTTTCCCACTTATCGACACAGTAGCCCTATGCATGAAGCAGGCACAACACATGACAGTACATCCAGATGACTGGGAATGAAGTATAGAGGATGGAGATTGTTACAGTTGCACAAGCAAAATTTCTGTTAAACCTTTGCATTTTGTTTGTCACCGATGATACTATTTTCAGTATAACCTAACATAAGAAGTATGAAGATGAAGCACAAAAAGAAATCTAAAATAGTTCTTGAGTGTTCTTTGAAGAACTAAATTCATGCAACTTGAGTTGTACATAAGAAGAACAACTGAGAAGTTTTTTGGAAGCTGGCAGCAGAGAGCAACCTGAATTCTTAAGGCATTATGATTTTTGTTTATCTGATTTCAAACAGAAGTAGATGGAGACAGAACTTCTTAATTCTACTTGAGAACTTACGTTGCAAGTCCTGAGGGTTACAATATAGATCATGTACACTTGGGCCAAGCAGGAAGCAAAGAAGTCTCTTTGAAATCTCATACAGTCAAAGTCTTTATTTATGATTTAATCTCTGGCTTTGAATAAAACAACTATTGAACAATAGAAAATCAGACCTAAAAGATAGTCCACTGTGGTATCATCATTTCTGCTCCCCACTTACAAAAAAGGAGAAAGTCCCTAAATTGTCCTGAGAAGGATGTGAATTTTCAACAGCTGCTTTTGTTTTCAGTGGTCTTACACAGCCATAGCTACAGTGAGAATTTGTTCTGTACTCAGAGCTTGGTTAAAAGAGTTGGGTGATTTTTTATGCATGAACTAGAATAGAAACAAACAATGGTTTTTTCCTTCTAAGTTCTGCAGAGTTGATTCAACATAAATTGATAGTAAAGCTATTTGCTTGGGACTTTTGGGTTGTATTGGTTTTACATGGCAAGGTTTTGGTAGCATGGAGGCTGCAGGGTTGGTTTCTCTGACAGTCTGCCAGAAGCTTCCCCTATGCCCAGCAAAAACAAGATGGACCAGCCGCTGGCTGAGACCGAGCCAATCAGTGATGGTAGTAATGCTTCTAAGATAACGTATTTAAGAAGGAAAAAAATAAAATTGCAGAAGAAAATTGCAGCCAGAGAAGGGAGGAGTGAGAACACATGAGAGAAATAACTCCTCAGACACTGAAGTTGGTGAAGAAGGAGAGCTGACACTCCCGGACAGCCTGTGTGGAAGACCATGATGAGTCAGGCTGTGCCCCTGCAGCCCATTTGAGGTCCCTGGGGGAGTAGAGGTCTGCCTGCAGCCTGTGGAGGACCCCACACTTGAGCAGGTGGAAGCCCAGGGGAGACTGTGACCCTCTGGGAAGCCCTTGCTCTAGCAGGCTTCTGGCAGGACCTGTAGAGAAAGGAACCCACACTGGAGCAGATTTTCTATCAGGACTTATGACCTCGTTGGGAAACATGCTGGAGCAGTGCATTCCTGAAGAACTGCACTGCATGGAAGGGACCCACACTGGAGCACTCAGTGATGAACTGTAGCCTGTGGGAAGTACTCATGTTGGAGAAGTTTGTGGAGGACTGTCTCCCATGGAAGGGGCGTCACATTGGAGCACAGGAAGGAGTCCTCCCCCTGAGGAGGAAACAGTGGCAGAAATTGGATGTGAGGAACTGACTTCCTGTCTCCTTGCATCTCTGGTGTGGAAGAGGTAGAGAATTGGGAATAAAGTTAAACCTGGGAAGGAGGGAGGGATAGGGGGAAGGTGTTTTTAAGATTTGGGTTTACTTTTCATTATTCTACTCTGATTTCATTGGTAATACCTTAAATTTAATTTCCCTGAGTTAAGTCTGTTCTGCCTGGGACGGTAATTGCTGAGTGATCTCTCCCCATCCTTACCTTGACCCATGAGCCTTTCATTATCTTTTCTCCCCTCTGTCTAGTTGAGGAGAGGAGTGATAGAGCGGCTTTGGTGGGCACCTGGTATCCAGCCAAGGTCAAACAACCACAAGGGTGGATTTGTTTGGCTTTTTTAGACTTTAAATGTATGTGCAGATCAAGCTACTAAGTTAGACAACACTAATGTTTGAAAGTGTAGCTGAGTCTTAACAGAAAGCTAGCTGTATGACTTACCCAAAACCACATTCATAATCAAGAATTCTAGAGGGTAACTTTAGTCTAATGTTTTAGGGCATCATTTTGGATTAATCCATTGCAGTAACTCTTAAGACATTTATCACTTGATAAAAAGAAGCTCAAGAAACTAAAAAAATGCTAAAGCATGAGCATACAGACATTCTGATTTAATTAAAAAGTTACCTTTTTGGGCAGACGCTTCTAAGAGGTTTCCTGTTTTTTACCAAGCAGGGCAACTTCTGATTTTTCTGGAGTGTGATAAATGGGAAACTGTAGGTACAAAGGGAGCTACAGAGGTCATATAGTCCAACCTCCTTCTCAAAGCACATACGTACTTCATGAATACAGAGTGATACCACTCTCCCAAAAGGGATTGATGGTCTGGGCTTGCATTATTTGAATAGAAGTATAACAGTTGTTTTCCCATTTGTATTACTTAGTATCCCTGTCTGAACTCAATGCATGTGCCATCAGTCTTAATATGTTCACTTATGTACTTGACAATTTATATTCCTGGGATGGAAAACTCTCTCCATTTCAGCATTTTAGAAGACATTTTGAAAACACTGTTTGTTTTTTTTCCAAAACTCATCCAGGGCATTAACATTGCTGCAGCTCTGCTGGCACTAACACCAAAAGGAGGGGTGCTGTATGCAATTTTTTTTTTGTTACTGCGTTGTCTGCTAACTCTTAATGTGAAAGTAAGGAACCACTGCCTCTCTCCTGTGCATCCAACCATTATTAACTGCAGTAGATCTGAACAGGCACTATGACAAGGAGATAAATGTTTTCATTTGTCCCTCTGCAAGGTCTTATTCTAGTCTGAAAAGACTGTTAAACTGAATGTTCCAGTGTCAGTGTTTGAGAAGAGATCTTTCTTACCCAAGTCTAGTCTAGAGCTGCTGCTAAACCTGTATTTATTTTTTTAACTTACTGTCTTTCTGTGAGAAAGTGAGGAGTGCAAAGCTTACTGCATTTTCCCCTGAGTGTCAGCTCAGTTTATTCTCTGTGTACATATAAAAGATAACTCTAGAGCGAGCTCTGTCCCTTATACAGTTAATTAACCCCCCTGCTGTGGGCCTAATATGTGCCCTTGCTGTTCAGTGATGTGTGCGAATTGACTGAAGAACACACATTCTTGTGCGGGCTATACAGAGGGAGAGAAAGCCTCCAAGAAAAACAGAGAAAGATGATGGGGTAGCATGTGGCTTCATAATGTCATGCTGAATACTAGTAAAACTTGCAGAAATTGGGAATTTCAGTTAAAATAGGTAACTGCTGAAAGGCACAGCTTACTATTGAATGTAACAACTAGTCAGTTTTTAAGACATTACTTTAGGAACAAACAATAATAGATGAAAACATCAATAACCTAGCAATGTTCTTCAGTATTTCAAGTGTTTGAAAACTCTCTGGTAACTACATAATCTCATAGAAGTAATTGTGAAAGGACTTACTTGTGCTCTTAAAACACAGATGCGTGCAATCCTAAAAGAAGACAAAATGCAAACTCTGGGAAATCGGTAAAAACAGTAGCAAAGCTGCTTGTGTTTAATGAAGTTTAATGAAAGATAAATAAAATAATTCCTTTGGTGTGTATTTTTATGGCAGAATTAACCTGGTTAGTTCTCAGGAGTTTTTGCAGTCCAGTTTCTACACAAACTTCTATACAAATGCACACACCAAACTTCCACTGAATTTGGCATGGTTTGAAACTCACCTTTGCTGCAGCAATTGGGAGTCTCCATTAAGCATGGATAGTATTTTTTTAGACTCATCTTTTTAATTGACCACTTTTGAATAGCATTATAGTAATTGTATTTGGATAATTTTTTTGTACTGTCTTTCCAGCGTGTATCTGGAAGGGTAGGCAAGTTCTAAAACTGGGAAAGACTTACCACTTGCTACATACAGGGCAAGAACAACCTTAGCTAGGGCCTGAAATCCTATCAGCAAATAGTAGGTAGTTTGTTACCTATGAGAAGACAGTAACTGGAATATAGCAATAGTATCCCTACTCAGATCAGCTTGAATCTGGATGCCAGTCACTCTAGTGAACTCCAGAATTAATATGGTAAGTGCTTATCTCACCTTCAGGGATGTGGTGGTGTAGAAATTAAAGCCCTTCTTATGTCCATCTTGAAGTGTTGGTTTCAGCCTTGTTTCCAATTCCCACCAAAAGCTTTCCTTTTGGTTTCTACTGTGTTGATAGCGGCACTGTCTGAACGTTCATGCTGGGCCAGGCCTGGCTCCTGGTTGTTTGGGTTCCTTTATGCAACACTGCCTGTAGGAACTGTCCTGTTCTAACAGGGCTTGTGACTGAGATGTGGGTTGACCGTTGAACTTAAACATTTATTCTGAGTCCTATTACCACCCTTGCATATATATGTTATGTGGCATAATTCTTCACTAGGTTGCTCACTGGATATGTGAATTCCACTGTGAATTTTGCTTAATTGTGAGCTGGCAGATGTCAGTCTGTATTAAGAATGCACAATAAATAAGATCTTTGCTGTTTTCCTGTAATTTACGTGCACCTTCATCCCATCTGCAAATGCTTTTACATTTTGCACGGTTGATGGAGAGGGAGTCAGAAGAGTTTCAGTAAAAAGAGGCAGGAGGTATTCCTCCACATATTGTGAAAAAAGGCATGTTGACACACTATGACTGTGTAGAGGGCACACGGATGCTCTCTAATGTGGACAACCTTCAGACCAGGGATAATCACAGTTTGATTTCTAGTGTTATTGAACTGTTAAAAATACAAAGGGCTTTCTGTTTAACTAGTGTCCCCTAAAAGACTGGTTTAAAATTTAATTACACTTATGATATGCTGATCTGTGTTGTTCACCCTAAAGCATCCCAGCTGCTCTGAGAATGATTTTCTGTTGCTTGGGAGGAGGAAGGAACTGGGAGGGTACTAGCGAAAGGAAGCGGGGAAGGGGGAACTATAGTTTTGGTCATCCTCATTATAAAGTTTTTCAAAAAAGAAGAGAGATAAAGATACTTGCCATCTGTATTTTCCCCTTACTATTTCACCATTTTCTTTCTTCACAGAACACATTTGCAGCATATTCTATTCAGTGAGTAGGTAAAAAAAAAATCATAGTATCGAAGTTAGGAACTGCAGTGAAATCTAATTCCTACTTTCCTGTCATTCACTGGATGTAGTTAGAAAAACCTTTTACTCCTTTCTGCCAGATCCCTGATCAATTAAACATGGCTCTGAGTATTTCATCAAGGGACTAAGTAGCTGAAGATACATTAATTTCTGTTTACAAACTATCTAGACTATGCAAAGAGCTGTGTTACTATTAAATATAAGCAATCTGATGCTACACCATGGGCACAGAAGCACACTGCTGTCCATATAGCTGTACATATGGCCATGTATAAACTGTATGTGTTCTAATTTTTAAAAATATGTCTTTTTTAAGATTGTGGTTTTTTAAATCCTTCCTGTATGTGGAAAAACTTTCAGATATATTCTGGTCTTCCAAGGGAAAACACATGCAAGGCAATAAAAGCTTTTTCTCTGGGCAGTAATGTTTGTTCAAGTGCATTACTTCAATACTGAATTTATGGGAGGGAAGAAAGAGAGCTTCTGCAGGACCCCTGCTTCTCTCCCAACAAAAACAGTTAAACAATTCTAAGCTAATTGTAAATTTAAACATTCTAAGATGCAACATTTTAACAGCACATACTCTGCAAACAAACGCACTAGTATTAAATTGGGAGAGTTTAGGCTTGATTGAACCTCCTTGCAACAGGATGGTAGTTCAAAAAGGCTGATCAAAGACTAGCAGTTGAATTTTTTTGTTGAATTTAAAGCAGGTATAATCTAGTTAGAAAGAATGTCTTGATATAAAGGGTTTTGTTGTGCCGATTTGGGTAGGATGTAATGTTTCTCAGCTTCTTGTCTTCAAGTATGCTGTAGTAAGAGTTGTCAGAATCAATCTGTCTGAGCAACTGATCTCAAGTTTGAACTGGATTTCAGTCAGTTTCATAGGGATAAATTTATGCTGGCCTGAACCTTAGTGCCTAATGAGAAAGCTTTGTTAATGTATGGCAAAGAGAGAAACATGTTTAAAGCTGTTAGCAACAAACCCAAACTTGCCCAGTTCCATTGATTTACTGCAAATTCAATTATTAAATGGCCTGATATAAATCATTAAATGCACATTTTATGGTTCTGAGAGAGATTAATTTTTCATTGTTTTCCTCACATGTAGCCACCTGATCTACAATTTATAGTTCTGAGGGCTAGGAAAATTATTAGAGGATTGTCCTTCAGGATGCTGAGGTGAAGTACATCAGTAATCCCGTTTGGAATCTTTGCTTCTGGCATCATCACTTTTAGATATAAATATTCATATTCCACCTGGAACAAAAAACTGCTGATTTTCCAAAGTGGGTAGTTTTCTTTAGAAACGAATCTTTTGGCAGTTTTCATTGTGTGTATGTAATGCTACATCAAAACTGGAGAATTACGTGGCAGTGTTTGTCTGTAGGTGCATTCAGCTGAAACTTAGATACCTTGACAGATCCACATATGGAGAGAGCTTGTTCACACCCATGTAAAGGAGGCTGCAAATGGGAAAAAACATTATATTGTGGTGTGGACATAATTTGCCTTGTTCTGCTGTTTTCTTGCTCACTTTAACTAATTAATTCAGAAGTAATTATGCTGCAAGTCACATAAAATGAAGATTTTATTCCCTTGTGTGTGAAATGAAAGCACAAAAATTGTTTCAATATGTAGAGTTGTAGAATGTAAAATTTATACTTTGTAGAATTTACTTCTGTAGACTAACTTATAACAGACTTTCCAGATAAATTTGTTAGTGTTTGCGTGGTTCTTTGAAGTATTAAATTGTCTCATAAGCAATAGAAAAAATAGTGTTATAAGCTACTTCGGTTGCTCATACATAAGGAAGGGCAAATTCCGTTATAATACCATTGGTTTGGTGTAGTGCCATAGTGTCTGGACACAATCTAGATGCGTGTAGGTGGAGAACCATCTGTGTAGATGAGCCTACAAATATAAACACCTATTTAGGACAAGGTCTTAATGTTCGCTGGCTTCACATGCTTATCTGGAACATACTTCCATGCTTCATTTTGCTATGAAATGAAGTGTGGAAAGGAAGAAAATAGACTGAGATCTACTCCTGGTAATCTTTACTTTGACATACTTAAACTTATGTAGAAAGTTTTGAGCTTCTTCAGAAAAAAAAATGAATTTTTCACATCCTCCAGTGGTTCTTTGGTTTTGGTTTGTCTGTTTCTCTTTAATGATGTCTTTCCTTTGCTTTGAGAGAAACTCTTAGAAGGCAATGGAAATTTAATAATTGATTTTAGTTATTTGCTTTGTGTTGGGAGTACAGAAAAAGAATGAGTGAGTGGCATCTCTGCTGGTAGGGCTCTGCCTTAAAGTATCCAGTGTATTCCTGTTGCAAGTTGCTGCATTGTCAGTGGAGGGAAGGAACATATTGAATGTTTAGATTATACCAATTCAGTCCTGTATCATATCTCAAACTCAATCTTGTAAGTTATTATTTTCATCAAGACATATGACTGTGAACAGGTCTGGTTCAGGAACGGAATTATCCTCTGTTCTGTTAACTGATTTATTTTTTGTGAACTAAATTTGGAAAAGGTTAATAGGTTAATAGGTGGAATGGCTAATTTGCACATAAATTTACACTTATAATTCAGGAAACTTCAGTGTACTCAAGGCCATTCATAAACGTCAGAATAAAAATGGCACAAAAAATGCTAGACAAAGTTGTTTTGATTGCCCTTGTGCCACTGATAACTATTGAACATTCCCTTCTGATCATTCTAAGGATACCTTTCTGAACTGCTTAGCTAATTTTACAGAGGGACAAGGTTTTTTTTTTCTTTTGTTGTTAAAAATGATATTAATTTCAATTTATCAGGAGAAATTCTGGATTAAAAAAAAAGTCTCAACAAATATTTTCCTGCCTTCTAAAGCAGATTGAGTAAAATAACAAGATTAAAAAAGTAGATCAAACTTATTGAACAGTATCTTTCAAAGTTTGTTTGAATTTGACTTGATATGAAATAGAAATTCAGAATTTTATTGAATAAATTCTGCGTGGATGGATTCAGCAATATTTAACAATAAAAATTTGCAAAACTTTTATTTAACTTTTATAACTTAAAAAATGTCTGATCTGCTAAATGGAGCAGAATATTTACATGATACAAGTAACCTATCAAAGAGTTTACCTGTGGGTATTGCTAATTGTCTAGTACAATGTGTAGCATATTCCTGACCCTCCCCAGGTTCTACTCTCATCAGTTAATACATGTTCTGTTCACTTGAATTGGTGCAGACTCAAGCATCCCATGGAAAACTTGTATTTTCTGAATATCACTAAGAAATAAAATAATTGAACTCTAAGTCTCCTTTCATGTTTTAAACAATAAATTTACCTCTGTTATCATCTTGAAATGGTTCAGTCAAAATGGAAACAGGCCAGAGGAGAACCCAAAAACATGCTCCAGCCGTGGACAGCCTGTGCAAAGCAGCCTTCAGAGCAGCATTCCCAGCAGTCATTGTGAACAATATTGATGGCTTACTCTTAAAGATAGCAATAGAAGAAAGGTGACAGTGTTCATAATGCTTTTAATCACTACACCAATCACAGAATTTTATGAATATTTAAAAATTATTATTAGTGATCATGTAAGGCATAAATTAACTGTGTAATGTATTTCTTTCATTAGTGTAAAAATGCAGCCTCTTAGTAGAAGTGGGTGTGTTCTTAAGCAGTTTTATTGGTCCAGCTCTCAGTTTTCACCTATCCAAAAATGAGACTCATCCACATTTGGAAGGATGTCAGTTAGAAAATAAAGACAGTTCTTGAAGTGCTTTTTGGGGTGAATACACACTGAATTGGTGAAAAATAGTCTTAGAGTATTGGGAATGAAAAACAAGCGTGTAGCTCAGGGATTTAGTCCATATGTAAAGGAGAAAGTAAAAATCCTGGAAATAAGCTATTAGCAACAACCTTTAAGAGTAGTTAAACCAGGCAATTTATGAAATTATATTATTTGCAAAGTTTTTGACAACTTTTCTGTTACATCCTAGTTGTGTAAAGATAAAGCTGATCAGAAACTAAATTACTGATTCTGGTATGTGTGTTGCAAACACAGGAACTGCTGTCCAAACAAAACTGCGTTTAATAGTGGTTTGGTTTTTTAAAAATTGTGGTATGACTTAATCTTGCTTTTTCTAGGCCTTAGTTCTTTCTAAAATATATTTTATTTGTAATCAGCCTGAGTTTGCCCATTTCACATTTGAGAAGAGCTGTGAATCTCCAAAGTTAGGACTTCATGACTTCCATGAAGGTGCAGACTATGAAGTACCTACTCACCTTCTGCAAATGGAAGATAGACTTTGAAGTAATTTGGATTCTTGTGGAAATTTTGTCTTTATTTAACTTTGAAATTATTTTTTAAAGATCATAGCAGATGTAACAGAGTATAAAACTATAGCTAGGCTCTAGAGTTCTTTGGAATAGAATGTGGACCTTTTGAAAAATTTTTAAGTGTTGATATTTTAGTCTTTTATTGGACTGGTACAAATGCAGTCCTGTTTGTTTTGAAACATTGGTAAAATGTGTTAATTAAAACTGAGTAATCTTTTTTAAAATTGGAATGTAAATAGTGAAAATTGTCTGAGGTTTGGTATTCAGCTGGTGCAAAGTGAAAAAAAAAAGTAGCTCCTTTTATAACCTCTCAAATCTCCCCCACTTATTTAATGAGATCTTACTAATATGAATATATCGAGAAACTATGTTTTATTCTGGTTCTCTGTGATATCTCCAGGTCCATTTTCCAGTATTAGGCAGTCATTCGCACAGTGTTTGTCAGATATGCCATGTCATCAGCTGAAAAATGGCCAGAATTATCTCATTTTGTAAAGTCCAGATACAAATGATGTACGTTTTCCTATTTATTTCAGTGGGGCCAAAGTTTCATTTCTCCTCTTTCTGTCCATTATTCTTGGTTTTCTTTTTCTCCTACAGACAGTGCAGTCTTTAGTTTCTATGTTATTGAGTGTGCAATTTTTAGATTTTTCTTTTTTTTTAGTATGTTCAGTCCATTGGTTGTAGTCATCTAGGTCAGCTATAAATCTGGTGCTTGCTTTCTTAGCATCTTAAGACATGCTTTTTTTTTTTTTTTTTTAAATCCCTATGAGCAAGCCTTATTCCATGCCTTGTCTTAACCAGTACACTATCTTCAGCTCTGTTCTAGACATGTCTATTATGACAGAAGGAATAGAGACTTCTTTCACTTCCTAACATATAGCTGTTAAAATAATGCTTCCTACTTGCTGATTTAATTGTCACTCTTATTTTTGTATTCCCCCTACTGTTCACCACCCATATTTGCATCAGATTTGAGCTCTTTTCAGTACTTTCAAAGTTCTATATAATTCTGCCCTTCCCTTACTTATGTTCCCTTGATGAGTTTCCTGTCTCTCCCCCACTCGCTCCACTTCTTTAATGTTCCCACACATCCATCTGTCACTTCTTAGGCGGTTGCTTCCATGTCATCTTCCATGTTACCATCTATGCATCCTATGACCTCCCAGGACTCATCTGTAGAAGTGCCTAGATTGGCTGCCTTGAAGTCCCGTTTAAGAGCAGACTTCACTGACACTTTTATGGAGCTGAGTTCTATTTTATTAAAAAAAAAATAAAATCCTTTCTGTTTATTATTCCTCCTTCTGTAACTTGTGTTGCTGTATCTATAAACTGTACGCTGCTCATATTACCAACTCCCTTTAAGTGCCTAGACGGATACCCGTATGCAAAAATGTCTAGGATAATTTAAGGCATTACCAGCAGCAGTTATGTCTTGCAGCACCTCAGCTAATCAAATACTTCAAATGTTTTAAAACCTGATAGTGACAAAACCTGGGGCAAAGTGGCCTCGAGTTTTCATCTGCAGATGAACAAGGAATTAGGAGTAGGGGAAGGTAACTTCTAAAAGGCTTATAGACAGACTTCCAAGACGGTTTCTGCTGGAGCCCAGGTTGTCTGGAAAGCAACTAGTATGTTGTTTGTGTATCAGTGCTATCCAATGGGTTTAAACAGGTATAACCTCAGAAATTGCATCATGCTTGCCAAGATTAGTAATGAGTTTCTGTGTGATGTGTGGTATCAGTAAGGGTCCAGGCAGGAATAGGAATCAGTGCTAATAATGACAAAACTTGAAGGTCAAGTGAGAAGTTCTGCATATTATTTCTTTGCTTGTCTGTGTCACCTATATTGATACCGCAGTCGTGGTCAAATTTAGGCATCTACTGAAAATTTTAACTTGACATGATCTTGTTAACATTGTCTTAAGAGTACAGGTAATTGGGTCTTGGGGTTTTTTTTCTTTGTTTCTTTTTATTGCTACAACACTGTTTTGTCTTTAGTTGTAGAATCCTGCCTGAAAATACCTGAAGCAAACAGCTCTGTCTTGTGTTGCTCTAAAAGAAGGAAGACAAGATCAACCTTGATCAATGGCTTGGTTCTGTAGCTTGATTTCTTAGCTGACAACATAGGCTTCCAGCTTTTTTGAACTTTATTTTAAGCACCAATAGATGTGTTGTATGTGTGTATTTCAGTATTTTAGAGGAAGTACGCAGTAGGAAAGGTAGTATTTAATTGATCCCACTGAAAGTTCTCAAGTACAAACTGTGTAATAACATATGTGTATATTGAAATGAAATGATGTGCCTTTACTGGAAATAGCCGCTAAACCAACTAGACTTTGAGCTTTTTGGTCAAGGAGCTTGTAGAATCGTGAACGCATCCCCAGTTGCTTGGAGCGTTATAATCATTAACAGCCCTTCAAGAACCTTTTCAGCTGTGTACTTTGTCTTAAAAATACCATTTGTAAGGATATAGTCTGATATAGTGGTATCTGAAAATCCAGTTTTGACAATAGGATGAAATAAAACTAATATTTTTCTGAAAAAAGTAATTTTTCTATAATCAAGGGAAAATATTTTAAGAAAGTAGCTATTCAAGTGGGAATGGAGTAAAGGCTTAATGCATGGAAAGTGCAAAACCAGAGATCACTTCTTATAATTTTTGTATTAAGAATTTTTGTATTAAGAGAGCCACCCTTTATATAATCACTCCAGAATGTTAATTACTGTAAGGTATTTTAGTGGCATTTCTGTGCATAACACAGATATAAGTTAGTTTTAATTATCATTTTGATTTTTAGTTTGTATGTAGTTTAAAATGAGCTGGCAGACTTTTGAGCATGTTTTTCATTATGTTGGTGTTTGAGGGAGTACCTCAGTGAGTTGGATAGTTTGTGTTGCTTACATGATACAGGCACAGACTGGACCATCTTGTGGTTGTTACTGCAGGCTTCGGTGTTCGGGTGTGTATATTATTTCCCTCTGTCTAGTAGGACAGGTAGTTTAGTTGTTTGTCTAAAGACAGCTGAATTATAATACTAAATATTTAATTTATAGCAGAAAGTGTGAATGTACAGGCCAGTTAGTGTGTACACGTATATAAATCAGGTAAACAGTAACAGGTTAGTGTAGGATTGCGTTAATTGTGAATAATCTTAAAAACAAAGGTATTTGTGCTTGTCACACATATTGCAGAGTGTGGAGGAAATATGCAGAAATCATTATATCATGTTAGAAATCTAATAGAAATGGAGGGAGAAAGCAGAATGATGAGAGAGCTGCTGCTGCCACTGCTGCATGGATTGGCAGCCTATTTGTAATCGGACAGGCTGGTAGCTAGATTATTGTTGGCTGTAACACATATACCAGTGATGATTGTTTGTATGTATACATTAAGCATTTTATTTTTTAAAGCAGTGTGTATTTTTCACATTCTAAAGAAACTGAATAAATGCGCCAAACCAAATTTTCAGTATTTTAAATTGTTTTGAATGGTGTAGTACTTTCATATAATGAAACTCTGTTTAACAGTTGGTTACTGAAATTTTGCTTGAGTAGAACATGTTGGGGTAGTAGGGCTTGTTTACATGTCCTGAATGCCATCTGAAAAGATAATGTTATGAGAGATCACACAAATCTTGGCTATATATGAAAATGGGTCTGTAACAGTTACCAGCCTTCATGTTTTGCTTTTTTCCTGATTTTTAATTGACATTTTAAATGCATGCAGTGGTATTGCCTTAAAATTATGTTTTTAAGTATTAGGGCAATTCCATTCGTAAGTCACATGGAGGAATTATAATGGCAGGCATTCATTCCACTCAGTGGTGATTTCTGCCTAAGTGTCTCCCTAGTACACAAGAGCATATAGCCCAAGTGACTTGTTTCATCACTCAGATGCAGGAGTTTTACCAACTGATTTGATTTCATGTAAAAGTCATTTCCCTCTAGCCACTTACCTTGCCAGTAGCCCCAACTCCTTTATTCTGGAACGCTTCAGAAATCTTAAAAAAAAAATCTTTATTTTTTTTACATTTTTTTTACAAGCTTCAGAAACCTTAAAAAAAAATCTTATTTTTTTTTACATTTGGAATTGTTTCATAGTAAGATTATTCTAACCAGGCCGATGTACAACTAAGCAGTGTAGAGTATTGCATTCCATCTTGACCTGATCTGCTGTTTAGAGTAGTCCTGACAAGGAGAGGGATAAAATATTTTTAAATATTGAGATAATGTAGTTAGTTTTCCTGCTTTATCAAAATATGCTATGAGATTGTAATTGATTTATTATTTTAACCCTTGAGAAAAGTTAGCTTTTTTGGGACAAATGGGAAATACAAGGATAAAAGCAATCTTTTCTTTACAAAATACCTAAATAAATATGAGTGCAAGATCTTCACCATGCTGCCTCGTGGCTGTGAGTTCTAAAAATTATTAAACAAAATTATATTATTTCCAATAAAATTGTTTACTTACAGTTTTAACATTCCTTGGCTGTTCTGTTTTTAAAAGGACTGAGGACTTTGCTCTTTCTGTAGCATTTATTCATTCAACTTTATCTGAATCAGTTATGTGAGTCTAATTCGTATGGAAATTTTCCTAAGATTTTGTGTTGTTTCTTACTGAATTAACTGTACTTTGGTTGTTTCTGAAATCAGAATTAGGAAAATACATGCTTAGGATCCTAGGCCCACTGCTAATTTAAATAGTGCCATGTCATTTGTGTATTACATCTTTGGTTCATTTTTTTAAAAATGCCTTTTCACATTGTGTAAAAACCGAAATTCCCTAAGAAACATTACAGGTTTTTTAATGTCAAATATATTTATTGATGGATTTTGCTGTGTCATTGCTGTGGTAAGCATCGAAAGTGCCATACATTGAAGGAAAGCTGGTTAAAATGTAATTTCTAGGATTTCTTTTTTCATCTGTTAAGATAGTTATAGTGTTTACATTTTAATATGCTGGTGTATATGAAATTCCTCTTTCTGTCACTTACATAGTCCTTCATCCTAAATTCCTTCATACTCTCATGGTATTTTATGTATATTCTCAGTGCCTATTTCTCCAGTAATTTTTTCACCTTGATTCCAACATCATCTCTTTGGCATCTCCCCTATAATATCAAGATCTATCGGAAGTAAAGTTACAGGCATATATTCATCTTCTGTGAAGAAGACCTGTTACAAAGGCATGGTTTTGTTTTCTCTGCAAATTTTTGACCTTAGCTGCCTGTTGATTCCTCAGCAGTCCAGCAGACTGGTGGCTTCCTGCTTTGATGCATTTCAAGAATGCCTAGGTATTGCTTGTGTAGCTCTACTATTTGCTGTTCACATTTCCTCTTGTGTCTCCTTATTTCCATCTTTCATTTCACCTGTCATGTTTGATCCTTCCTGCTATTGGTTTGTGAGGGGTGAGTTTTCCCCTTTTGAAGGTCACATGGTTGCCTCTAATAACCTCTTCAATCACACTATTAATGAAATTGGTTATTTTTTACATTTTTGCTTCCTATTCTGTATGGGTTCTTTGCTGATTTTCTGGTTTCTGTGAGCCTTTTTCACTTGGTAAAAGGCTTTCTGGTAAATTCTGGGGTTTTAGTTTCCCTGCTTTTATTTTAAAACATTTTGACCCACATAATTTTCCCAAAGTTTTAAGTTGTCAGTGTTTGGAATTCCAGGTGTACAACACCTGCCCTTTCCCAAAGTGATCCTCTCAGGGCAGTATTCACACACATTTGTGTGTATGTGTCTGCTTAGCTTGTGTGTTTATAGGAGTTTCCAGGCACAACGAGAGAAACTGGTGTGGAGCTTGTGATGTGAGCCAGGGGGTAGTTCTGGATTTTTTTCCTCTCTTTCTGAAGCCTAAAGTAACACAATGTAGGCAGCTGTGCCGATGCTTTTAAGTTTCTGGCTTACATTCAAAGGGAGTGCTTTGCATTAGAGCATCCCCTACCCGACAGACAGATACCACGGTTGGAGCCAACATCCCCATTTCATGGCGTTCCCCGGTCAGGCTTTCTTCTCCCTTTCCTCTGCTCCCCTCCGTGCTTCAGTGACCACCACCTTGTGTCGTCTTTCTGCTACTGCACCGTCTTCTCTCGGATTCTGTGTCCCTGGCAGGAATCTGTTCCAGCCCAGGAACAAAGACCAGACCAGTTCTGGGCAAATACATGTCTTTTTCATTTCCATGGGCTCACATATGTCAGCTGTATGTTGGAATATGTTTTCTTTCACCACTCCTCACTCAGCACCCACAGTGAAGTGTTTCTTTTGTAATTATTTTCACAAACTTTTTGTTTATGGCGGATGGAATAAATCAAAGTCACAGTGAAAGTGCTGAGCTAAAGCAAGATCAAGTACAAAAAATCATACTTGATGTATGTGTAAGATGTCAGCTGAGAGAAAGTCAGTTCACTGGTTATTGGAAAAAAATTCCGTGCCTTAATGGGAAGTGAAGGCAAATTAAGAGCACCAATGTCCTGCCAGGAAGTTATTTACTGTGAACTGATATGGTATAGTATATGTACCATTCTCCTGTGGTGAATAATAAGAAAAGGCAAAGAAGGCAATGGTAGTCTTTGTACTTCTGTACCACAGAAATCCTTGCAGGAAAGGTGTACTCCCTATATAAGTCTGGAGCCACCTTTGTCCTGCTTAATGTTAAAACCAAAGCAAAAGTGGTCCCAGTCTGGTGCTTTGTTGTCCTAATTCTGACCAAGGTGGCATTGATACAGTGTATGATTCTTCATTCTTAACAGTATTAAATAAAGGCCTCTCTGTGTTAGTATATCCAAAGAAATAACATGTCATAATTAGCTATAAAAATGTATATAAGATAATAGGCTAGAGGCTACAACAGGACGTGGCCAACCACGATACACAACTGAACACCCAGTTCATTAATTATGGAAAACAATGTAACAAAATTTAAAAATATAATAATACAATATTATAGTGTAATAAAAATGTTAACCCACATTGCCAAATGTCTAAAGTTATACTCCTGGAGAAAACTTGTTTTCACAGGCTCAGAGTCCCATCTGCTTTTATTGATATTAGTGCCTTTAAAATTAGTCTTTTTTGCTTAGGCCTTGACTTTACATTTGGGGGACCTATACTTGCATTTTTATTTCTAAATTAATCTCTCTGTTTCAGTTTTCCCATATGTGAAGTTAAGGAATAATGAATACTTTACTTCCTATCAACATTACAAGGTTATTGTGAAGATTAATTATGCTTGTAAACATTATATAAAGGCCTGAATATTGCCAGCAGTATTACTGTGCTTTATTAGGTATTTGCATGGTTCATCCTATAAATAAATGTGTAATGTTCAATGATGAGTAGTTAGCAGTTGACAACTTAAAAAAAAAAAAAGGAAAAAAAAAGATTGTTCATTTAAATATCTCCTTTTATTTTAAAATGCACCTACTTAAAATTATTGCAAATCAGTGTCATGTCCTGTTTCAATTTGAATAAATCTAATTTTAATAAAGATAATATTAAACAATACAAGATTGTTTCTGACATCCTAAAGAACTCAAATGAACTACTGCATGGAAATCACTTGGTACACTCCTGGAATTAGTGTGTTTGTGTTAAATTGAACTATGACAGTAGTAGTCCCTTCTGCAGGTAATGAGCATATTTTCTCATTTATGTGTGTTCGGTTAATTTTGGTTTATAATTGCTTCATAAAGAGCTGAAAAACAATAATGAAGAAACTGTTTTCTATCTTAATCTACAAGTAAAAAGCATCTGAAGAAAATCTTGAAGGACGTGTTTACTAAAAACAGTTCAATTTTGTCTTATCAGATGGCCCTTCTCTGTTTAATGCATCTGTTTTAAGTGCAAATCGTGCCTTGATAAACTTCTGTTCCCCTCGGATACACAGCACATTCAGTATATTTGTACAAATCTTCTTTAAGATGTATAGTGTTCTGGTACCATAATGATATTCTTCTTGCCACAAATTATAGTCAGAGATTAAGAGAAGAAGATCTAGTAACATAAAATAGTAATTTTTGGACACAGATCGATATAATTTTAAAGTAAAAACAAAGCTAAACATACATTAATTCAAATTATTCACGTGTAGGTTACTGAGTTAGCAAAACATAGATAAATGTTTTAGGGACTGTTTTTATTGCATTGTTTTATAGATGCACTGCAAGTGAGAAGCAGAGTTTTTTTCTACAAAGTTAAAAAGAAATAAAAATTCAGAAAAGATTAAAACTCAACTGTTTAAATGAAGATTTTTCTGTTCAAAGGAAAAAATGAAAATCAGAGTCACAAACTTTCCTGTGCGCCTTAATGAATAATTTGGATTTTAATTTATTTAATTCACCCGATAGTGTAGGGGTACCTACAGATCTTTGCGTCTGGGAGTCACAGAGGGCAATGGCATTGTTTGAGTCTTTCTCTCAGTGTCCGTATGATCTGTTTTGTTTATAATGTCACTACTGGATGTTCGTTTCTTTGTCTGAGTACCTGGAGAGAGAGGTGTGTTACAAGCAAAGGTCAGCATCATTGTGCTTTTGCTGCAGCGTTGTAGGTAGCTGTAACTTGTTACTGTTTTGTTGGTTGTTAGATTACCTCCTTGCCTTCCCTGTGAGACAGGTGTGTTTTATTCTAGCCATAGGTGAATCAGCAGGGGTGAAGAAATCAGTAGCAACCAGGCTGAATTTTTCAGTAATGTAACAGTGTATTGTAGTAACATGTAACCACAGCCTTGCCATTAGCACCCAGAAGGAATGTGTAACTCTCCATTCTGGAAGTACGCTAAACCAAAAGTTTACATTTTGCTATTTGATTTTTCAAGAGGATGATTCTACAATGCATTACTTTTTTAGTGAAAAATTTTGTCATTTCAATATGTTTGATAGATTTTTGTGTCTTTTTTAATGGATGTACTTAAGTGAATAGTCTTTGGAAGGCTTGATATGAAGTTTTGTATTCTAGTCACAGCATGGTTTTGTCACACCTGTTTATGCATATACCATGATTAATATTCAGCTGATATCACTCTGATGTAACTTGATTTGAAGCCGAAGTCCTGAGCTCATCAGAAAGAGCTTCTAGTGGCAAATGAGAATGCTGACATCCCAGAAATGCTTTAGAAGGCTTTAAAAAACGTGAGAAGTAGCTTTTCTCTGTATATTTAAGAAATTAAAGCAAAAGCCAACTGTTTAAAACAAAAAATGGCTGGCCCTCAGACTCTATAATATGTATGTCATAATGTACACTCAAAATGACTATATTGATTTTTAATCATCAATGACATAGCTGATACGATGTGGGGAACTTCAAAACCAGGTATTTTAAAAAATAATATTGTGTAAATGTATCCCAGGTCAAACTTCCGTAAATGTCTCGATACTCGTTGATAGGTCTAGGTTTCAAAACATCATTATTTCCCTCTAGAAGCTGACCTTCCAAAAGGTAATGATGGCCTCTGTATGTTTCTGGAAGTCTAGTTTTGAATTATTGCTTAGTCTCCCTGTTCTTTTGTAGCCTTAACTGGGATCCTGTCACAGTGAAGATGTGCTTTTGCTACAGATACACGTGATACATGTGATATGTGTTAGTTTTGCAGTTGTTGTGACAGATCTTGTAACTTTTGCCAGTGCCCTGCACTGATCTATGTTATTGTAATTTGTCATCTCTGTGAGAAAGAGGCTTGGACGCCTGCAGGTTATTAGAGATGAAGAGGAGGAAAGTCTTACATTACCCTTCTGTCATGCATTCAGTTACTGTTCTTACTGCCATCACATTGTCTACCTGAAGTTACACAGAGCACCTACACAAGTACACATGAACATTCATTATCATTGTTTGGGGAACTGTAGTAATTTCTTCTGCAACTGTGTGTTACTTCGTTGTGTTTCAGAATCCAAAATATGCAATAAATGTACTATGAATTATCCAAAGGCATCATTTGGATTTTTCCTAGTCCACATACATGTTTGGGAGTTTTGTAGCTGACTTAAGTGGATTCTGTATGTTGTGCTGTATGGACTTGATACTGGAGTTCACCTCAATGTGAAAATGAACTTGATAAGGTACTTTTAGAAGGGGTTTAGAAAATATTAGTGGACATGATAGACGTTTCAGAAGAAGTTTTGTACAGATTGAGAAGGGACAGCAGCTGCTGCTCCTCAGCTTGAATGGCAGAGGGAATTGTGACCTGCTGGTCAGCCACCCTGTACAGATAAAGCCTCATCATTTTATCAGTAGCTTCTCGTTAAAGCTACTGCTTATACTCTGTCTTCCTGCATTTGGAAAGAAGGTTTTTGGAGGGGGGAAACAGCAGTTAGTGGCATGTGTTACATTAGAGTACTCACTGACTCTGTTAAAGGCAAAATGCAAATGAGAAAACCCATTGGACTTCTCTGACAGTGCTCATTTGCTGGAAGCTCTCATCTTTTGTAACATTTTTTTCTCCCTGTAAGAAATGGGGAAACATATTTGTAGTCTTAAGGTATAGTTACCCACAAATAACAACCTCATTTTTATTTTTTCTGAGGCAACTGAGGGTAGAAAATGTTTTTAAGAAAAAAACATTCCGAGAGTTATTTGAATGGCTTTAAACAATTTATTGCTGTGCATGTTGCAACATAGTAATCTTCTGCTTATGGTTTGTCGAGAGTGGGTTTTGCAGACCAGAATTTCTGAGTTGTGATATTAGAGAAGTTCTAAGAGTTCTACTCCGTACATTCTGTATGCGATTTCTCATTAGTTTTTGTACAGTGTTTCAAGAAAATGCTAGAAATACTTGATACGGAAGCTAATACCAGTTGCTTAGGAAGCTTTTGAGGAAAAGAGATGTACTTTTGTGTTATCTCGAGCTGAAAGGGGAAATGAATGTCATCTGTCACTTTTTGGGCAAATTGTCCAACCACAAGGACATGTGCAGCCAAGCACTGACAGAGTAATGTGGGTAGATGCCTAAGTGTGCAGAGAAGATGGGATTTCAGGCATTCTTTCTCTTCAGGATTTGCTTCAGGCAGATTTGGACTGATGGGACTGCAAGTGTGGTAAATATTTCTTTTGTGCTGACTGTCCCTAAGCACTGACTGTCCCTAAGCACTGCGTAGGTACCGAGGTGGCCCAGCATGGTCATCCGAGTCTGTGTGTTTGTAGCCGGGATGATGCATTCGGTTCCACGCTGTGGAGCTGTGCTGCACTAGTCAGTAGGAAATAAGCTTAGAAAAGTAAGAATGAAGTAACTTGGAACTCAGTAGCTCCAGAAGCTAGAGTGGCTTTTCTTGTATGACAGCTCGTTTGGATCCAATTCAGTACTAATGGTTATTCCTCACATTTCACATGTAGGTGGTGACAAATGGCTTGGCTAGCCTGTTAGGTTTGAGGCTTACATAAAATAGTTTCACCTACATTTTTTACTTTCTTATCTTTCTATTAGTCTAGAGGAAGCAAAAGCAAGGAAGGAGATTGGGTTGGTAAATTGCCATTGCTTTTCCATTTCTCATAGGTGTAAAAAGTGAAGGCTGAAAACGTCTTTTGTACAGCATTATTACTGTGTTGCTGGGTATGAATTGTGGAAAGTGAATTTACAAGAAGTAGCTTCTTTCTCAAATTCAATACATTCTTTTATTTAACTGTTGTGATTAGTGTATTTTTATTGTTTTATTTTCTTTAAAAGTATTTTAGGTTCCAGGAAGATTTTAGGCAAAGTTAATATTAATGAGTAATTTGAAAAAAAAAGTTTTAATTATTAATAACACCTCAGAAAGTCAGTAATGTACTGGAACAAAAATGGTAGCTTCCTGAAAGAAGATTATTGGAGTAAGGCTCTTCAGTCGGTGATTTCCAGCAGTATCCCGGAAAACAGTTGAGCAGAGTGTTCTCGTTCAGCATCTGGTATTCTCATTTTTAAAACCTCTGTTTTTTCTGTTTCTACACTTTTTTTAAGAAGTGCTTCTGTTTTAAGCAAAGAGATGTTCTTCTCTGGAGATTAAACAGAAAAATTGTTACATTTCTCTTTGATTCCTTGTGTTCTGATACATGTTTTTAATTACTATGTTGTTATTTTTAGCTAAGTTCATCCTTGCACCTTCCTTATGTAAACTTCCTTTTCACGTGATTCTAATTTTATCTAGAATTTTTTGTAGCGTATTCCTCCTTACATGTTCAGACCCAAATTGAAGGATAAAATGTTTAGTGTTTTCAATCTTTCTGCATTCACCAATATCAGTTTAGCTCAGCTCTTCCAACTTTTAAAGGCTTATTTTTACTTAATAATGTAAACAGCCAGAAGACCTAGTTAAGATTAAAGTCTTAGTATATGAAACAATTGTACTGACAGTTGGTTTTTTTTTCCCCTGGAAACCGTGCAAAAACGTCAGGAGAAAGGAAAGAAGGAGTTTTTTTTTCTAAGTGCCTGGATACATTTAACTGTTTTATTTATATAGTCTGGAAGCAGCAGAACTATGAAATTAAAAAAAAAAATCAGTTCTTGTTCTTTACAATGCTGGAGTTTCTGCTGACCCGTCAGCCCCTTGGGCTTCTGCTCCCACAGAGCTGCTGGGACAGTGGAGGGCGATGTGCCTCAGCCTCCACACACGGTGACATATGGTGTGTGGGACATCATCAAAATACATGAGAAATGACTGAAATTTCCAACACCTGTCTTCTGTTGTATGTCCTTGTACTTTCAGTTATGGTATTTTTGTCAATGATGATTTTTTTTTAGAATATATTCATGTGGATTAAATCCGACAGTTATTTATGAAAGAAAACTAAGAAAAAAAACCACTGAATGACCAACAACAGATTTTGCTACTGGCTGCTACAATAAATATGCTACTTTCTGTCCTCGTGCAAGTGGATTACAGGAAGGTTTGAAACAAGAACCTTTCCGTAGCTCTCAGCATAGCTCTGTCTTGACTGAGTTAGTGGAATAGTGGAAGAAGTAACAAAAGCAATTTGTTAGTGTGTTTGCCAGAAGCACAACTATTTTAAAAGTAGCATTTGAATGTACGTTGGATTTCCTAGGATCTCCTATTTTAAGTAGAAGCACCAGATTAGAGCTGTGGTTTTATGCAGGACAGTCAAATGTATGGATTTGACCTGTCATCTTAAATGCTGGACTGGATGAGTCTTTTTTCTTTTGTTTTGGGACTGTGTTTCATGCCTGATATTGCAGAAATACCCTTGTGCAATCTATGTTAATTCATTTATAAGGCAAAAGAAATGGTTTGTCACCCTTACAGGTTGAATGGTTTGTGTCCAGGTTCAATAATAAAATGTTAGAACTGAACAAAAACGTGAATAGCAGTGAGTGAGTGTTCCTTGCCTTAGAGTTCACTGCACCTTCCTTAAGGCCACGTATTTTGTAGAACAGTTTTTCTTGACTTCTGCTTAGCAGAGATACCTGTCAAGGGGACTTACTGACTCAAGATCTGAAACATTAAAATGTACAGTGCTGAAGAGGTCTGGAGTACCTGCTAAACAACTGGTACTGGCACTTCTTTGAGTGGTGATTGTTAGAGGCCTGGCTGTCAGGCCAGCAGTGGGAGTGTCTGCTGCTCTTGAGTGTGAAACCTTTTGTGTGCATGGATGTGACTAAACAGATTGCTGTTAGGAGCACGTGGGAACTAGTATTTGTTTTCAGGTGTCTCGGCATACATCACTCATCAAACATACATCTTCATATGGAATGCAGAACACATTTAAATCATACTTTGCCATAACTCACAGAAATGTAGAACCAGATTTCTTGTAATATTAGCTTATTCACATTCCTTATATATATGTAGGTGTGTGTGTTTTGGTGATGTTCTTCTCATGTGAAGACAGATGAAACCGGACCAGCTCTAAGTTGGAGGAGCTTGAAAGCCTTTTGCCAGACAGCTGCTTGGCGGTAGCTCCATTGGCCACAAGGGTGGATAGGTCTGAGAGTGGATGTAAAGTTCACGTTTGGTTGTTCCTGGCGGTGAGCAGTGCCCAAGCTCATGCGCCCTCTGTGCCACATCTTGGGAGGGACCCGTGCCTTGCTGGGGTGCCTGGGCTGCTGTTCCCCTGGCTTTCCAGCTGCCTGGAGCCACTGGAGCAGCGCCCAGCAGCTGGAGTGGGATTGGCAGTGGAAGTCTCCAAAGTCTTGTTTGGTCTTCTGTTAGAGCCTTTGCAAATGCCATAATGTGCATTAGGAGTAAATAATGTCGCACAAGAGAGGTTTAGTGCTGACTATGGGGGTTAGATCTAGAACAGCTTTGTTAGTTGAGCATGAATGAAAACTTTACAGTGTAACATTAGTGCTCCAGCTTCACTACAGACAGCTTTAGGTAGGGTTTGAGATCGGAAAAACCTCGTAGGAAGTTAAGTTCAGCAGCGTCGGAGCGCTTTTTAAGTTGCTACAGATTTTGATCTCGCTGGTGCCTGCCGAGAGCCGCCGGAGGGATGGCGGAGCGTCCCGGCCGCCTCCCGCCGTCCCCGCTAGATGGCGGCCGTTCCCTCCCGGCTCCGGCGCCGCGCGGAGCCTCCCGCCCTGCGCAGGACTGGGATTTCTGCGGCCCCGGCTCTCTGGGACCCCCGAACGACAGCGGCGCGGGGGGGCTCACCCGGCATGCTTGCGCTGGGTGTGCTCACCTGTAGCAGTGCTACTTTTTAATGATGCGTGTAACTGCTAAGCTTCTGATCTCGCTGATTTGTTAGGATTTTAGAAAGGGAAGGTAGAACGTAATCTTTCTCTGTTGAAACAGGAATTTTCCCAGTATCTTCCAAGGAGAAAAAAGTTTCATAATAACTGAATTAACAACTAAATGATTTGTTAGCCACTTTGGTCGTTTGGCCACTAGAAAAGTAAAGTTGAAGAGGTGCTTTTTACTTATTTCTGGTTTGGTTGGTGGTTTTTTGGTGTGTGTGTTTGTTGGTTTTTTTGGTTTTTTTTTGTTTAGGTCCCTTTTTTTCCCCCACAATCCATTACTTTTAATTCTGTGTAAGATAAATTTGTGAGGTTTTGGAGTTTTTTGTTTTGTAGCAGTTTCAGCTCATTTTAAAAAAGGTAAAATTTTGCATGTTTTTGGGGTTTTGTTTGGTTTTTTTAGGGAGGAGGGGAGGGCAGGTTTAATGTGAAATATCTACTCATGTGCATTAAGTAGGTCGTTTCTTGGAAGACCAGTTCTTGAGGATGTCAGGGTTCCTGTTACTACATTCTGTTAAAGTAAGTTTTTAGTCTGATGGTGCAAACACCATTGAGTGCAAACTTTTCCAGATGCACTGAGCAGGAACAGCCAGCAGTTTAAACAGCATGAGTTTGTCTTCAGTGCTTATTTTTTACTGACAGATTGTTCACGTTCAACTTTTTTACTTTTAAAGACCATTCTGATGCTAAGTGATTGAAAATTAATACAGAAACATTTGTATCGGAAAGTTCTTGAGAACATAAGTTTTTCCAGTATGCACATGCATAGTATAATGGAGTAGATTTGGAAAAAAATACAAGAGCAGAAAACAACAGGCAGGAGTGTTTGGTACTCTAATTGTGTTTTGAACAAAGTACAGCAGCAAAAGTATTTAGCTGTCTTACAACAATACCTACTCATTCAGTGTAGTTAAAGACTTTGCATAACTGAAAATAAGAACATCAATTTGGTATCAATATTATTAGGACTTCACGTAAGTGAAAACATGAGCTTAGATTTGAAACCTCTGAAAAATGTCAGGTCCAGAGAAGCATGCATTTTACAGATGCAACCACTTAAATGTTTGGGCATGGAAAAGCTTACTTTTAGCTATTTTGGGATTTATAAATGTTAATATATTTTGGTTTTTAGTCTGTAAAAAGCCTGTTAGTTATCTGCTTTTCATCTGCTTCATCCTATTCTGTTCAGCAAACTTTGATGTATTTCTTCTGTTTTAGATGTGAATTTAACAGAGGTCATCTTATTTACTTTGTTGCTTGTGCATCTTCAAGATTGATATTACTGGTTCAGTTCTAAAATTATCATTTACCAGGTACTAAAAAACATGCTGCTTTAGTTTCTTGTGCAGGTGATTGTATTTCAGTATAGTCATAAAGTGAAGACAATGGAAAAGCTGGACGTCTAGAGATCCTTGGTTGTTTTCTAGTCTCATGTACATTAATAATCCAGGAGAGATTTTTTACTTTTTAGATTTTCCCCTGTAAATGTGTCATTTCTGGCAGAAAATATGTTACAATACAAATAGAAATTTTAATGCAGGTTTACCAATAATATCTTGGCCCCCCTTGCAGAAGGTTAAGTTCAGCAAAACTCAGTGTTAGGGCTCCTTTGGTGCTGGAGCTAGTCTGTATGCATTGTTTGCAAATAGTTCAGTATTAAACTGAAGTCAGTCAAAACAGTATTCAAATTTGAAAATATTTAGCTGGATAGTATGGTAGAGCAGGATTTCCTAGATGCTTTATGAGGTAACACCTTTGTTTCTCCATTATGTTCATAACCGACCAAGCAAGATGCATATATACCAAGGGAGATCTGCTGTGAATCTTGTCACTGTGACAAAGGAAATTATAATATCTTTGATTCTAAGAAATTACAATCAGGAATGCAAGCCCTTTATAGTTGCAGAGTGGAAAAAGCACTTCTCCAGCTATGAACACATTGAGTACAGTCATTCAGTTTTAATTGAAAACTGTCACTTGGGGAGGAAGACGTGGGTGGTATTTGTCAAACAGAGTGAATGTCAGCAAGGGCAGAGGTGCAGCGTGGTATTGCCTGTGCTAGCAACAGGATACGCATCTGTAAGTGATTGCTGCTGTCAGCAAAGTGGAGGATGAGTGTGGTGGACAGATTTAGTTATGATATCAAACAGCAGTGTATGCATACGAGTACTGGGGCAGTAAAAGAGGGATCTTTGGAGTTGAGGGAGAGATGTTCTGTCTAGGGAATCAGCTCAGGGTTTCTAATTTCAGCTGTGCAAAAAGTAGTGTAAACTGTCCGGAATTTGTGAAAGCAGGGCACATGCCAAGCATTACTTACTCAGTCTCTTTCTCTTGTTGATGGGGCAAGAGATTATTTATTGTTTAGTTAGAGTATTAGAAGAGTTGAACACCATCCTAGGTACAAATTCCTTATGGGGTCAGTAATCAGTTATGCTGTTGTGGTTGCATGGAAATCGGTAGTTGAATGACCCAGTGGAATAGCAGATGCTGTGCAATTTGCAAGTACAACTTTCATCTGTGCCATATCACTGCAGAGTAGAAGTTCATCCTTTGAAATGTCTGGGGTATGTGATTGGCGGTAGAGTTTGTGAGAGGAATCCACTGGCCTGGTTATTTGTCCCAGTCTCTTGACACTTACACTGAATTATGATTAGAGTAACTTTAACTGTGTGACATCAAGCAGCTTCTTCAATGCAGCACTACCATCCCTTGCAATATACAAGCTCCTTCCTACTTATTTGCTATTCCTGTTAAACTGTTACAATTCTACTAAGCATTAGCACTTTGCAAATTCTCTTTTTCATTATACTGCTTCTTGTTTTCTGCTTTGTATGTGAAACATAGGTAGCAGTTACATGATGTGGCTGTACAGCCCCAGCTGGATGGGTGAAGTGTAAACAATGTAGTCCACGTTTAAGGCTAATCATACCCGTCTGTGTCATTTGTCACATTTCTGCATCCCAATTTGTCACTTCCAGTTAATTCCCACTAGCTGTGCAGAGTTGTCAGGTATTTTAATTTTTATTACAGATGTGTAATTTCAGCCCTCCGCTCTTTCACCCTGCAGTATTGAGGTGCTCTGGTCGTTCTGCATATACTCCTTGCAAATCACTTGTCTGAAACGCTGTTGCCATCATCACAGCACGTCTCCCTGGCTCCACTCGCCGTTGCACAGGCTGAGGGAAACATGGCAGAGCAGGCAGCTTTTTTTTCAGGCGTACCATGCCTTGTGCCAGCCGTGCTCCTGTCAGCAACCTTGCAGCATCAGGCTGTCATGTTTTCGGCTTTGAACGGCGGGAGGGTTTGGGGTGAAAGAGGAAGGAAGAGAATTGCTGAGGAGCAGGTGACAAGCAGGTGCTAACCTGGGTGTCTCAGTGCACACCTTAGGCACGTTCTGTAAATCCACGGTGTCCGGGTCCTGGCTCCTACACGGAACATGGGGAGAGGCTCAGGCACCTGCAAGAGGCCCAGCTGACCGGCGTGAGAGGTGGTTGTTTCCAGCCGGCAGCCCCGGGTGCTCCTGAGTGATGAGGTGGCACTTGCAAGCCAGACTGATGAGTCCTTGTGTAAATAGTAGTGGTTAGCCGTGCTCCAAAGGGAATGATTTATGACGAAAGGGTGTCTGCAGTTTTAAATAAAGTGTTACAACAGCTGCACAGACACAGATTTTAGGGTTCTGTGTTCCAATTTTAAATGTTACAGTCCCTCTAATTTTGGATTATTTTGACTAGGCACAGCTGTTAAGCCTTTCTCTCCTCTTTTCCCACTCTCTCCTCAAGGAACATAAGCCTCTAAAAGTCCACGGTTATCTGTCATAATGTGAGCCTTACTGGCTATCATATATTTAATAAGTGCTATTAACTACCCGGTGATTAAGTTGGAAGAAAGAAAGGAGAGTAACTTGAAGCAGGACCGTAGCTAAAAAGAAAGACAATACCTTAGCTTGTAGCAGAAGATTTTTCAAAATAATGTGCCTAAAAATACACATTTATTTAGAAATTCTTTAACTTCATTTAACTTCTTTAACTTCATTTGTTTTGGCAACCACATCTGAAAAGCTTATGAAAAGCTTTTTCAAGTGCTTTTTCAGAAGGTATTTTACTCATTTTGCCTAAACTGCCTGGCCTGTTACAGTTATTTATCTTCCCAGAACACTGAGTTAATCAATGCCTTTGAGAAGTAAGATCACCTCACCCGTTTAACAACTGACCAGTCAAATTAGTAAGAGACATATTAAATGTTTCTGCAGTTTTGTTAGTGTTAACTAAAATATCTCACTATTACTGGCTTCATTTTTTCAGATAAAATATGGAGTATTTTCTGCATCTGAATGTCTTTTGCAAAATGTAACAAAAGACCAGATCAGGGATAAACAACAGAAAACCAAACCATATCACAAAATATAAATTATGGCATTAAACAAGCCATACAAAACAGTGGATAACAAATTTGCCAGTTCATAAGGAGTTACGTAAATTAATAAAGTCATGTTATTTTTGGATTTGTTTTTTGCCTTTCATGTTTTATGGTAATTTTCTGGTAGTAGAGTTTTAATGAAAACATTTACTCATGTAAATGAGAGTTTCAGTTTGCTCGTGTTAACAATATTATTTATTTTTGTAAAGAAAAATCCTTCCTTTCTTTACCATCTCCTTTCAGAAATCTTTTGGAACTTACTGAGGAAATGTCATCCTTCCTTTGACATTCATGTTTTGTTTGGGTTTTTTCTTTTATTTTAGTTTCTGTGAAGTAGTGTAAACTCTAGCTTAATTTGATCTGGCATCCCCGCAGTTGAACATTTGTAAGTATCTTGTATTGTGGCCCATCTGGGTTGTCATAGAAACCAGAGACCTCCATCCTCCTCATTGTTGTTGGAAATGGAATGCAAACAGGGCATCAAAGTGACGTTTTTCTAGTACAAGTGAGAGCCCTCTGAAGAGCCAAACAGAAAGGGTTCTTACTGGTTTTGTGTTCCTTTGGCTTGTTGTAGCAGTTGTTATATAGTACACCCTGTTTTCTCTTGAATATCTAGCAGCTGGGTAATAGAAAAAATGTGAGCAACATGAAAAAGCCAAGCTTGTGTGGTTTATCTTGTCCACAGATTTTTCCTTTCTATCTTTTCTTGATGTATTTGTCTTGGATTGGGGCTGCTAACTAGTAAGGAGGTCGGAGCATGTTACTGCAAATCGTTTGCGCTGCAAGGGGCTGAAAGAACCAATTATGTAGCACGTACATGTGGTTTAACGTTTGTCTGCACTGATCCTCTATCCTCTTACAAGAAAAAACAGCCAAATAATTCTGGCAAATGTGTTGAAATTTTCCACTTGCAAAGTAGTAGAAATGCCGAGTGACTGTTCTTCAAATCTGTATGCGTTTAACAGATATAATTGTAAAATCATATACCGCTTCCCTTCCCCCACATGCGCTCCAGCTGTGTACTCAGCAGTTCTGCTGGCATGCTGGTGAATGGTCCTGTCTCCTCCCCTGGACAAAGAACCTTTGAAATCGCCGCTGAATACTAACCAACACTGCCAATTGTACATGATCACGGATTTCCAAAATAGGTTGAGAAATAATTTTCTAAATAGCGACTTGCTCATCAACTGAGAGACAGCCTCCGTCAGCACAAAGAGGGCACAGGAACACTTTGGTTTTTTGTGTGGGAGAAAAATCTTAGTACAGTCTGTTCATGCTGAGCATGCTGTTGCTGGCCTAAAAGCAGCTGCCTGTATACTCTACGCTGCTGGTGCGGTTTCTTGAGCGATATGGGTCACTGGGCAGACTTCTGGTCTTCTTTAAATTGATTAAGGAAGTCAGTTTCTGCCCCTGTGCAAAAGGTGGATCCTCCAGTTCGGAGGGCTACGTGGTTTGAGAATCTGTGCTGCAAGTGTTAAAGGCTTGGAGCAAAAACTCCTCTTTCATCATTGCTCTGGTAAATTGGAAGAGGAAGACGAGAAATGTGGAGGCAGAATGCTGCAATCCTCCATTATTTGTCTAGCTCATAATAAATACATTTGAACTGCAGAGCAGGAAAAAGCCACTGAATTATTATCACTATTTAGATAGTATTAGTATGTGTTAAATATTTCAAAAGATTTTTGCAGACTAGATTTTTGGCCTGCAGAGCATACAAGCTAATCATGCAACCTACAAGTGGGGAAACAAAAGAAGAAAAACAGTTAAGAATGTGGATATGTAGAGTTAAATCAAGCAAGGTTTACCGGTCAGTTCTTGCATATGTGTATATGAAATATGGACCTTTTTTCTTCAATGAAATAGTTATTTCTGATGCACTGAAAAAAAAAAATCTCAAAGTACTCCCTGCACTACTGTTTGTGTCACCTCAGACACCCCTCTGGGCATAGGCCTGACACATCATTGAGAAGGGGCTTTAAAAGGGGCCTGTTTGACCAAAGTGCTCTCTCCTTTTTCCAAGTCAGTCTGATAAAATGCAATGCTGTCTTCTGCAAGCCTTCCCTGCCAGTGAGAAAGGACTGATATTTGCTTGTCTGACTTCACTACTTTTCAGTTCAGCTTTACATTATCTCTGAGTGCTCAGAATCACAGAATATGCTGAGTTGGAAGGGACCCACAAGGACCATTGAGTCCAACACTTAGCCTGCACAGGACCATCCCCAAGAGTCACACTGTGTGCCCGAGAGTATCATCCAAATGCTTCTTGAACTCTCTCAGGCTCTTTGCTTTTGCAAACCTGTTTCATCTGACTCTTTTCTGTGTTTCCTGATTATTTTTTTTTTGAGCTTATTTTTTGTTTTCTTCTGAGCTTCCTTGCCATCAATGACAGCTTGACTGTCTTCCTATGCAAACTGACAAACGTGTTTGGGGTTTAGGGTGGTTTTGATGCGAACATATTTATATGGTTCTCCAAACAAATGCCGTGAAAATTCTACAAGGCTCATAATGAATAGTGGCTATACAATGTGAAGTCAAGTATTTCTGTTTGCACATTAAAATCTTTACACTGGGTTAGGGCTTTGTTTGTTTGTTTAATTTCTGCAACACCTGTCACACACTGACATTTTTGTTACAATTGGTTGACATTTTCTCAGCCTTTGGACATGGTGTTTCTTTTTTTAGAGTAAAGTTAGATCACTAGTTACTTACATGCCCTTGCATGTATTTAGTGTTATAAGTGTGTACCTGATAGATCTTTTAAAAGCCTCTTTCCTCTGATTACATCTTGTCTCAACTCCAGATGGATTACAATAGAGGATAGTTTTACTAAAACAAACACATAAATATGCCCTATTTTCTTGAATTTGTGCTCTGTTGTATTTTTTTAGAAAACAGAAAGAAATCCTGAAGCTTGCTTCCCCAAAGCACCCCTGCATTTCAGCATCAGTTTGATTTATTCAGAGGTAATATGAGCGAAAAAGTTATCTCAGCTGTGCCTTTTGTCTAATGGGCCCCCTACCTCAGAGCCCGCAGAACCTGCTCCCTAATGTTGAAACTCCCTTCGGCTTCTTATTTTACAGAGGTTATCTGATAAAGAAAGTTATGTGAGGGCTTATTTTTACGGTCAGGAATTTAAAAGGGTACGTGTTATGTGTGTAAAACTTTATTAGACTCTTGTTGCAAAGATAGTGCAGCTTTAAGGTAGTTCTCTGGGTTAATAATAGTGCTTGAGATCCCAGTATGAGTAAAGTTACCAGACCTGAGGACACAAAACAAGATGTCTTGCTGTAACAACCTGTGTTTCAGTTGCTAGGTTTCTGTAGTCTTTCAGCCTTTCTCAACAGCACAGTGTGTGTTTCCTTGAAAAAAAAAATAATCCATTGATGCGAAACCATAGAGAGGAAAACTAGTGTTTTGTGGTTTACAGTCTCAGAGACAGATGTGATAGGTGTCTTCAGCAAAACATGAGAGCGACCCAGTGATGCTAGATTTAGAAGTCCAGGCATTCTGAGCTAATGCTTCCAAGCATATTCACAACTCAGTTGTCATGCAAGAAATGCTGAGTGAACGCCAATGAAATAGTACTTCTGAGTTTCGCTAGGGTTGTCTGATACCTCCTAGTGCAGGTTTAGCTAGTCAGACCAGTTTGTAGCGTGAAATGTGTTCATCCAGTAATATGTTGCATGTTCTCTGCAGTAAGTAGCAAGTCAAACATATGGTGTGAAAAAGAACTTGCACTTCATTATGTGATGAAAATATGTTTAATGTTTTTGTTTAATTTTTTTTTTAAATTAATTTGCCTTTTAAATCTAATATGGACCTGCAGAGGCAAAGAAGAAATCTTAGTCTCCCCTAAAACCACGCTTATGATGTATATTTAGTATTGCATAAAAAGGAATTACAGGGGAACTTATTTTCTCTTTCTTACCTCGCTTTGACAGAGAACTCCTTGGAGAATTATAGAAATTCATCAAAGATTTCTTCAGAGTTCATTTTACATCTCTAGCATTTACAGTCTGTCTTTAAAAGATTTAACAAAATCCTAGTAACAAAAATTCACCTCCCAGAAAAACGAAATTCTGAGAATTTTAGCTAGTTGCACTAGGACTCTTTTCCCACCATTTGAAATGGGATTCTCACATTCTTATTTTTGATATCAACAATCCCTCAGTCTTCAAGGATTATTACAACACTGCAAAAAGCCTCGGCAATTCTGTTCTGGGAGTTCGTCACCACACTACGTATTTCTGTATGTGTTAGGTTAAGGGATCTGTTCACCCTCCTCATGGGCCCCATAAATCCTTGAGAGATCTTCCTGATTGGCATAATACAAAAGGAAGATACTTGCATTATTTTTGAGAGGTCTTCTGTAAAAAGAGAATGATAAGGCAGCGTAAAAAATATTTCCTTCTGAAATATTTTCTAAGAGATGTTGGGAAAATAACTAACATTACCAAAAAGTTCTGAAGAGGTACACTTATCAGGCATTTATTAGTTAAAAAAGTCTCCATGAGCTGCAATGTTGCATTCTTCACAGTTGAGCACAGCCCACTTGTCAGAAAACAGTGTTCCAAATGGTGGAATCCAGCGATGGCTCAAGAAAGTGGAAGCACCTCTGCAATCCTTTATTCTGAAAGCAGTTTCAAAACAAGATGCTTACAGCCAGGAATTTTGAAGCTTTAAGTCATGATTCTAGTACGTACTCCAAAAAAGATGAGAGAGCAAATTACAGAGGCATTAGGTACAATTCATGTGTACATAAATTCAAAATTCTTTTTTACAGAAGTGGGAGCCAAGTGTGGCACAGAAATGTGGTTCTGCATTCCTTCACAGTGCTATCCGGACTTGAAAAATTTTAATCCTAGCTCAAACAAGATTTCATTGCGTTACAGCATTGAAGCATTATAGATAAATTTTTACAGAACAAGAGATATGGATGCTTTAGATAATTTTCTTCAATGTCCTAATCATGTTTGTTTCAAATTTATTAGATTTAAGAGTGAACATCATCTTTAGTAGAGAAATTATATCTGACAAAATTTATCTTGGACTTTGTTGATATCAAATGTATCCCAACAAAAGCATTCCTTATTCTTTAAAAAAATTGTTGTTATAAAGGAACTTGTGTTTGCACTTTGAGCAAATGTATCATAGAGGGAAGAACTAACTGTCCTCTAACTATTCAGCTTTCTCGAGGCAACCTCAGCAGCGTTCAGCTATTTCCATGAATTCTGAATTTATGTAATATATTATAGGTTTATATGGTACAAGTTAAATTGGATTCAAGACTGAATTGGCATCTTTAGATTAAATTTAAGAAAATTTGAGAAAGGAGGTCCAAATTCTATTAGAAAATTACTTAGATGTGGAAAGTGGGTCTGAAGGTCTTTAACGATCCCTCTTGTAAACCACGTCTCCTTAGGGTACTTTAAGTGGGTTCAGTAGCAGTGTTTACCTTTCTGTTATAAGAGAAGAGCCACCTTTGTTTCCTTTGTACTGGAGGGGATCTTTGACAACATTCACCAGAACTCTGAAATAAAATTTGTGGACCATTCTGAACAAGGATAGGGCTGGATTTATTGCTTGGCTTGTAGGCAGTCTCTGTAGAAACAGAGTTTGTTTCAGACACTTCAAAGTTACCAAGTCTTAGAAAACAGCAGGTCATTTTGAAATAGTAGCTAAAGGTCGGGAAACTTACCATAGAAGTTATATTTATTTATGGAGTTACATGCAAATGCGAGTATCACAATACATTAAAAAATGGGAGAAGGATGAGAGAGGATAATGGAGCTAATAGCAAAAAGAGTATTGCCATCACTCACTTATATAGACCAGTTCTGTATACAGCTTTATGTTGTGAAGTCATTTGAAACAGTTAAAAGTTCCAACGGATAGTAGAAAATGTCATCAGATTTTGTAGTGTTTAATTTATTTTTACAATAATTTGGATTCTGTTCAGATTGTTTATAATCCCTCCTTCCAATTTTGTTTCCCTTTTATCTGTGTGAGCATGTGCTGACACCGTTACTCAGTATACACAAATGCTAATCTACCTTCATGCACATGGAAAATAACTTTCCTGGCACTGAGTTTAAAACTCCCATAGAATACATTATTAATCGAAGAAGTCTCTCTTTTAGAAAAGCCTATCATTTATGTGGTCACCGTTGAGGAGGTTATAAAATGTAATGCTGTTTGTTACCAGTGTGGTCTTCAGAACATACAGCAAACAACCCCAGATACTCAAAGTGCATTTAAAAAAGATTTAAATTTCAAAAGTAGTTTTTCTTCTTTATGCTGTGGTTGCATACATTAACATGATCTAATTATGATACAGCGACAACTTCTTTTCTATTGCCCTGCGTGCGTTAATGCTCTAAATGCGTTTCTTTTGGCAGGTCTCTGCAGTGAGGTGAAAGCATGGTAACTGTTCAGTTCCACATTGTGAATAATTCCCCGGTTCTGCATTTGGCTTTTTGTGGTAGATCATGCATCTCTGAAGTTCAAGGGGTAGAATTGTGAGGGAAATGGGTAGGGTGAGGCTGGTGTCCATCTCTGTATAACTCAGCCGAATGTGACTGCAGCTCAGTAACAGAGCCTCAGCCCAGCTTCTGCTAAGTCTGCCCAGCTGAGCTGTTCCTTCAGTTACACGTGCCGGCCTTGCAAACGCTGCCGAGCCTTATCAAACACAGCCAGTTGGTGCTGCTGGTATGAAAGCACAGGGGAGCTCTCATGTGGAAGGTTAATGGAGTATAATTAGAAAAAAGAATGAACTGCTCAACCACTCTATCTCACTGTACCTGCACTGAGGGTGACAAGTGCTCTGATCTTTTATAAACCCTAGAGCAGAGGTTTAACAGACTAAAATTATGACAGTATAACTGTCAAACAAGCAAGTACGCTGTAAAGAAGTAGTATGAACTTATAGGAATACGAATGTTTATGTTCCGTTGTGTAGTCTCTATTAGTACTTTTTCCATGCAGGATATTGTCCGTACTTTCATAACAGGTCTCAAATATATTTTCCTGTGAGGTGTTCATTGAAGCCAGAACGTTCTTTCTGTTCTGTTTGTGACTTCTTCATATCTGCATCTCACATAACCATTACCTTACAGGATGAAGTGATGGCTCTATCCTGAGGCATTTTGATACCAAGGAATTAAAATTTCATAGAGAGGAGTTCTGGCAGAAGTAAGAACAGTTACTGGAATTTATATTCCAGGAAATAAAAAAACCCTGAGATTACATACATAAATTGAGATTGGATACTAATACCTGATCCCGTTAATTAAGTTAGATACTGTGTATGTCTGTTGAAAACTATCGTGTTCTTAAAATGGTTTTTTGTGTTTTATCAAGCATGCAAATTTTTTTTTCTTTTAATAGAGTGCCGATAAACTTTAATTATGAAACTGCTACTAGGAAGCAGAGGGAAGACGCCACACATCAATTCCAAAAAGGGCAAGGAGGTTAACCAGTTTAACTTCCTGCATGTTAGAAGCCATCATATTTTACCTCAGTAACCCTGTGAGATGTCTTCCGACTTCAGGGAGAATTGGAAAGTTTGGTTATCAGGGTACTAAGTTTTTGTCTTCCACATCTTTGTTTTCCAGAAAACAGGTGTTGTATTAGCCTGCCAGTTATTCTGAAGGCCCTTGCAATGTAAGCAGGTTGATTAGGGGAATTTTGCTCAACTAATCCTAGCAGGTAGTCCATATCCTGCATTGCAGTGGAAGGGCAAAAATATCCCAGCAAATTTGACCTGGGGATATTTTTTCCCCATTCTAAAATCAATAATATCTAAATATATAAAGAAGCATACAATAAAAGGCATCAAAGAAAGAAGATAACTTGCTTTGTTTGGCTTCTAACTGTGGCCAGTATCTTGTACTTCAGGAGAAGATGAGAAAACAGTCGTGAGCATATCTGGTTGTTTGTCCCTCTGGACATGTTCTAAAGAATGAGAGTGGAGTTTCAGTGCTGGAGGAGTGTGCTGGGAGCAGGCACTTGCACTGTCCCTGGTAGGGGACAAATATGAGCAGAGTCTTCCCAAGTCCCAGATCCCTCTCCCCCTCACATGTACTATACAGTCTGCTCTGAAACTTAGATTATGCATTTCCTTTACAAAGCTGTATAACCTTGTCATAGAGGCTTCAAACCGTGGCTAGCTGTTACCTCTCATATTAGGCTTTTCCAACATTTAAGCATATCTGCATCTTATTTCAAGATTCAATTTGTCCACCATCAAATTACAGCTACAGAGTCATCATTTTACATTTTTCAGAGAAACTAAAACCCCTCCCATCGTTGCATTTGCTTTCTTTATATAAATATCTATACTCCATGAGAAGTCACCTCTCAATAAACTGTATATGCTGAGCCTCAGTAAGCTTCACATTACACAGTGCTGTTTGTTGGGTCCTTGATTATGTTGTGGTTTTCATTTGAACTGTCTCCAGTAGCACTGCATCTCTCAACAAAAAAGGTAGTTTTCCATTCTTCTGGCAAAATGCCTGTTCTTTAGTGTATTATAAGAGAGGTGGAAGTTCAGCAAATCTTTAATTGTTGAGTAGTTTTAACCTTACTTAGTGATGTACCTTTTGTGCCAAGATAAACAAACACAGGGACAAAGTCCCCCTCCCCATAACATTTAAACTGGGACGGTAAGGAGGAACCATTGCTTTGTTTTTAAGACGGCCACTGTTGTCTGATCTACAAACCTTGATACAATTGGAGGACAGTAGTTTGTGTCTTCTGCAGTGATTTAATTTGATGTCTTCTCTGTGAAGCAGGCATTTTTCTTTATTTTGATCGTCCTTGGTTAACTAAAGAAAACAGTAGAGCAGGTATATTTAGCTGAACAGAATGTCTGTATTTGATATAGTAAGTGACTAGGAAGAAGAGAAAATCTCATTTGAGTGGGGTGAAACTGTGACTTTTTGCTCTAATAACTTATTCTACTTATGAAGTGGAAGTCAACAATGAATTGTGATGTGATGTTGTTCATGAGAGGTTTTAATTGAACTGACGCTAAACAGTATTTAGTTGATGACATAGGGACAATACTGGTGTTAGTTTGTGATATTTGTAAAGCAACTGTGGAAATGAAATATGAGATGCTGCTAACAACATCAGAGTTATCAATAGGGGTTGGTACAACATAGTTTGAGCATTTAGGTCTTTCTGTTCACAAAAGAACACATTTGCATTCTGTGGTTCAGTAAAACTAGTCATCTTTGATACTTCTGATCACGCGTGAAGCGCATGAGCATGAACTGTGTGTGTTGCCTTTCATGAGGAGGAGAGGAGGTGTGATTCAGTCATGAGAATAGCTGTAGGGTGAACAAGAACCCTGCTGAAGCTGATTAATGTTTAGTCAAGGATTGATACTGTGCTGTAGAACGTTGTAAAATTACTTTTTGACTCCTTTTCACTGGGGTTATTCAAAATATGAGGAGTTACCAGATTAGAAAGTGCACTTCTATTTAGGTTTTTTGTTTCTAAATCATGAAGTAAGTTTACTGTTTTAAATTTCTCTACTTTGTTTGCTTAATGCAGACAAAATCAGTTTAAAGGATGTCATGTTATTAGGTAAATCAGAGGTAGGAGAAGAGAAGCAGCAGGCCCAGTCTGGCAGAGGTAACTAGCTACTGCCTGTAGATGTGAATGGCTTTTTCATGGGGGTGATTGTTCCTGTGTGTTCTCCTGCATAGAAATAACAATCCATAATATTTTTTGTTCTGAAATTTTATATCCCAAGCTTCAGTCCATGGCAGATTTTACAAGGCCATATTACACACTTTTAGTAAAGTAGGTTTAGTCAGGGATCATATAAACTTTTTTTATGTTGAAGTACAAAGAACCCTTGTTTCATTTCTGCACAGCTTGGATGGCTTTCTTATTTTTCCCTAAGGAGATTTCCCTCCCCTCCCCCCAAAACAGACAAAGGGGGGGTAGAACAATAAGATGGGCAAGATATAATTAAAATGAGCACCTTTTCCAGTGTAGTCAGCAGTTCAGTTTTTTAGTTTCTTAAGCCTTTTCATGTTGAGCTGAACCCCATATCCTTTTAGCAGTTTGTATTTGTCCTTAAAAGTACTTCTGCGAAGCAGAAAAACCTAAAGTAAGACAAACTTTGTCAAACCTTGTCAAATTTAAAAATAAAAAATTAATTTCATTCCTTTCTTTCCATTCCTCCTTAATTGCATTCAAAGTACTGCACTTAACTCTTTTTCCTGTTCTGTTTTGACTTTATCACACACTTAATTCCCCATTCATTAATTGCTTCATTGTTTAATTATCGTAGCTGTTTTTTCAAGTTTCTTTCCGTTAACAGAAGTGGTAGGGTAAGGAACTAGATATTACAGTTATTTAATACATAAGCTGCAGGAAAACATTGTATGTGTGCTGCTCCTACTAGTTCAGTCTCTGCACCCTTCTTTGTGCAAAAGTAAATATTCTAAAACAACAAGATGGTGATACATAAGGCATTTCACAGTACAGCATTCCCTTCCAAAAATTAATTGGTCTTGTGGTATTGCAAATGGTAAAAGACATGGTACTGAAAATTCAGCAATCGAGAAGTCGTATAAAGCAGAATAGCACAGCAGCTATTTTTGGCCACTTTCATTTATAATCCTAGCTATATTTTTAAACAAAATTAAAAAAAAAAAACAGAAGCATTCTCCTCTATTAAGAATGAAGGAATGAACATTGTTTTCAGAACTGGCATAATCCACTTCTGAATGATTTTTAGCAACTTCAAGTGATGTTTCTCTATCATAAAGGAAATATCCCATATCATTTTCAAAATACATATGTGTTTCAAAATACGTATGTGTGAACTGTGTATTTCTTTCAGGATCACACCTGCAGTAATTATTTTAAATAGTTTTAAATATAATTAAATGTAGTAAGTCTACCAACATTTTTAACGACAAATACTTTCCACATTATGCCAGTGCTATCTAACAATATTTATCTGACGTAACATCAAAGTAGATTTTTATGGAAGTAAGATTTATTTGAATTCTGTTTTACACAAGGTACCATATGCCATAGTCAGTAATTGTTTTAAAGTTATTAAGACTGCAAAGGAAGCTCATGAATTTAGGGCATACCAAATTTAACTGTACTATCTTGGTCCATCTCTAGTGCTCATTCATATCGTAAGAAATCTTCATATCTTTGTGCAGCTTTTAGCTGTGTTTTCTGTGAACTGAATGCAGTACGTGCTCTTTGGGACAGTTACTGGAGTGTTGGCAATCCAGCCATTGACTGTGTATGGTTAGATATCTGTGTATTTACAGAAAGCTTAAAAAAAGTTAGATTTTTAAACTATACCAATAAACAGTGTGCATTTCAGTAATCATGTCCAGGAGGGCATTTAAGTACGAGATGGAGGTGGTCTCCCAGTTCCACTCCTACATTTCCATTCAGCACACAAGCACCTCTGCCTTGGAAGAGCCTTTTCTGACTGAAAAATATAGGTGCCACTTGGATCACCTTTAAGAAGTAGGAAATTGTATCACTCTATTTTCTTGAAATAAAATTATTTCTAGTTTAGTTGGTTTGGATTTTTTTTGTTGATAAAAAAATCTGTAAGTAAAGCACAGCCAGAGGTGCAGAATTCTGTAAAAATACAGGATAACCACAGAAATAACTGTAAATATTTCTATAGTCCTTTGATCATTCTTTCAATGGAATTTAATTCAAGCTGCTTTGCATGACAGGGTTTTTATTCTTACTGGTGTAGATTCTGCATCACCAATGTCTATAATTGGATTTCACTATTTTAAAATTTAGATACCATCTTAAAGCGTTAGATGAGTGTACAATTATTCTCCTTGCTTGTAATCTTTCCACTCAAAAATTGCATTCCCAAAATGCGCTCTCTTTGCAGGTTAAAGTCTAGTTGTGCTGATCTCCAAAATCTTTTAGCTTCTTTCTGCCATGTAAGTTTTGATATCTTTTGGTTTGGGTAGTGGTAGGGAATGAGGCTGCCAAAGAGAGAGGGAGGCTGGAAAGGAAGATTGCAGAACAGTAAAATTCCTTCCATCCTCCCCACTCCCAAATTGGAGGTTATTTGAAATCAGTACTACCTTTTACCATTTCATTCGCAGCAGTTGGCAGTTTTTATATCCCAGAGAACATTTCTTGGTCAGTGGAGGGCACAGGTAACAGAGGATCTGTAATAGCTGACTTCTTGAAATTGGAAGAGCAGGAAAGCAGGTTACTAGCAGGCAGTTGAGCAGTTCAAACCACATCAGCCTCAGTTTTGAGATTGAAAATATATGTATTGCAAGGCTGTTTAGTACTCTACTTCTCTTTTTTAGAATATATTTTAATTTGTATAGATTTCTGAAGTTTAAAAACAGACCGTCCTTAAGATATGGAGGCTTTTTCTGAACATGTTTCCTGAATGAAGAGGAAAATGTGTCACCAAATATAAGAAGGGATCTAGTATTTTAAAAATAGCTGTACTCAGAGAACTATTTATTTCTTGGTTGACTGATTAAAATGGAAATAATGCTTAGCTAATAAGGATAAAAACTTTAAACCTTACTAACTTTTAAGTTTGCTCTAGGGACTTTGCTTATCCTGTAACAATGTATTCATGATAGTTTTTATATGAGCACAGGGATATCTTTTGACACAGATATATGGCCAAGAAGATTTATTTTCTGCTTAATCAAACCAAAATAATCTTCTAATGCTGTGTTAGGATCTGGCCCATGGCACAAATGAGAAAGTGGTATGGCTAAATGTCACAATATTGATTGCAATTATTACCTTTAAGAAAGGGTCATATAAGACGTCTTGGACTCTGTGAACTCAGTGGTGTGAATGGTTCTTGATGAGATTAGCGATAAAGATGTCAAGACAGCAAAGAGCTATGAGATGATGTGTTGTGCTTACAAGGCACTGTTAGACAAATGAATTTTGAAGTAGTCTTTTCATACCTTTGTAGTATGGCAGAAAAAGAAACTATTCTAGGAATATAAGGAGAACTAGAGCTTTCTGATATGCAGAAAACTGTTATGTTGTGTGTATGATGATGTGTTTATGATTGAGTTAATCTCAACTTAAAATTTTGAAGTTGTCAGTAAGAATTGAAGGAAAAATGGCAATGATTAAATTTTTTAAGAGTTTTGTGGTTCTTTTAGATAACCTCAGTCTCGCTGACACTCATTCTCTAAGGCATGTAGCTAGGACTTTATATCAGCCTTGGCAAACTTCAGTCATACAGACAGTACTTCCTGCAGCACAAACTGTCTTTAAAAGTGATTAAGAACAGTCAAGTAATTGAAGAACAGTTTTAAAATACAGTCTTAATGAAGTCTGACAGTAGACAAGAGTTTCTTTCATAGTGCCCTGCTGTTTAATTCCCTGCAAAATGAGGCTCTGCTGACATTGCTGCAGACAGACACGTGCTGGGGCTCTTGTGTGGCTGCAGAGCAGCGGTTCCAGCAGGATGCTGCGAGGGAGCCGTGTGGTGTCAGACCAACGGCGTGGGCTGAGGCTGTACAGAGGAGGACGCAGCAGAGGGTAGTGCTGAAAATGGGAGTAGATCTGCTCTGAGTTTCTGTGTAGGTGCAACCCTGAGAGCCTCGTCTGGTTTTGCTAATTCAGCTACATAACTTTGGAATATGTTGTCAAAGTCTCTCTCTTCATAACTACAGAGAATCCCAGCTGTCTTGCAGGTAGTAAAATGATTTCTGTAGTCTCAGTGTAGTACTTTTACTGGCGGTTGGAAGAAGAAGCTTAATAAACTGCGTAAGCAATTGGCATGCAGTGCAAACTTCAGTTTTACTCTCTGAATCTTAAAAGCATTAGATGTTTCTTCCAATTTAATATCTGCATAATGGATATGGATGGCAGGATATGCTCCTGCCAGGCAGCTCTCAGCAGCCTTTAACAGGCTAGCATAGACTTCCAGAGCAGTGGCGTTTTTCCACTCACGTTATCCATCTTGTGCCAAATATGCTGAGCCTCAGTTTTTGCACAAGGCACTGGTAAGAGTTATACTTCGAGCCTGTGTTTCCCTGGCTCTGCGGGTCATGATTTGGGCCCAGGGGTGGAACAGGCAGCATGTGAATGCAATGTGACTCACCTTACTCCTGCTCCCAAACTCAATGGCTCTTGCCCTGCTGTAGCAGTATGGCAGAGGAGTCCTCCAGCCTACCTCTCCCTCTTTTTTTCTTTTTAATCCCTTTACCAATGTTCCTCCCATTGTAAAGAACAAGATGGAAATTCATTCTTGGACTATTGCTCCTGATTTTCTCCAGTCAGGGAATCAGTAGAAGAGCACCATTATCCCTGAATTTCATACAGGCAGCTGTGGAAGACAATATTCTTCCTGTTCATGCCAGGTATGGTAATTCTTCAGCCTCCTGTGCAGTGTATTTGCAGTCCATTTTTTGACAGGTATTCTATAGGCATGTTACATTATTTTCTCTCCTACTTTGCTGCCTTCTCCTCTCCTTCCCCTAGGGTTACTCTCTGGAAATGTTTTCTGAGCTCTTGTGTCTGCTGACATGGCACTTTGATTTGCAGGTTAACATGGTTGATCTTTTCAGAAAGCAATTTTAAATGGTTGTTCAGTTATTACATATATGAATAAACTGATAGGCACAGGCCATTTAAAACTATATAAAGTATCTGAATTAGGAAAATGCTTCCTACACTCCTATTATTTGCTCCTTGTTCTGGAAGGGAACAAACAATTTTCAGCTTTTAGGCTTTGACAGCTTTTAGCACTTCACTGGATGCAGTGTAAGATAGTTGTGTCATGCTGCTGTCCATTACCAACTCCCTCAATTTTCAGTGAGGTTGGACCTGTGTTTCTCTTGTCAGAGCTGAGCTTGCATCCTCAGCCAGGGCTGTGGGTGTTGTAGAAGGCAGGCAGTCCTTCTTGTGTACCTGTGAGTTGCTGAATTCAGTCTTTTGCTAAAAGGTCAATCGTGAGCTCACACACTTCGACCTTATGAAACAACAGTGGGGTTTTTGTTCTTGTGCTTTTTATTTGGCTTTTTAAAGTTCCAGTTCTCAAATCTGTTGATTCGGGAACCTACCCCTTTTGTTATCTTCTTCTGGGCTCAAGGTACACACTCAGTGATTGAAGCAGCATGCAGTTTTAGCTCATCATAACTAAGAGACCATAAGTCTCGAGTATGTCAAGAACAATGCACAGAACAGATACTTTGTTAGCTCAGAGTGTGGTCATTTTGTGGAAATAAAATTTGAGGAAAAGTATTTTTCCAGTTAGTTGTATTTACGATACACCCAACAAGATGGATTTTTATGTTTTTATCTCCATCTCTGTTTTGTACCATGTCTTAATAATAATGCTTCTAAACAAAACAAACCAAAATCAAAACATTTGGTATTATCAAAATGGTTGTTTGTTTGGTGGTGGTGGTGGTGGTTTTTTTGTTTGTTTTGTTTTGTTTTCCTTTCTATATAAGTGCAACTGCATGGGGCAACCCACTGTTGGCACCTGGCTCTGGTAGAGGTTTCCTACCCATTTCTGTTTCCACTAGAGCTTTCTCAGTTGAGCCTGTATCACATCTCTTGACTTCATGGTCCTCTTTTGAAGCCAACTTTGTTGTGTACTTGCTTTGCAGTGTGCATATGCTCTTGATCGAGAGGGCTTAGGTATATAGCTAAATGTTTTTAAAGCTGTCCTAACTTGGGGTGGTTGGAATGTAGGAAAGAAATGTCCATTTTTGGTTATGCCTGCAGAAGGTAAAAAAAGCCTCACAGTGTTTTCGTGCTTGTCCACACTAAAGTAAAATATGAATATAAATTGTGATTCCTTATTATGCGTGTAGCAATGTGTATCTGAGGCTGCAGGTCACCTCACCTGGCCTGCTCCTAAATCTTGTTACTGTCTAAAGATACACAATGGCTACCAGGAGAAGAAACTTCTTTTTAAAATAATTTCAAACTTTAATGGAAGCTATATTGTAACAGGAAGCCTTTAAGCTGGGAGCAATAGATCTGGGCCATTTCCTTCCCATGTACGTAGCCCTCTCTGATTCTTTTTCGGGTGACAATATTATTGAACAGAATGACCACACATCATGCCCTTCCTATTTCCCACTTTACACTCCAACTGGCTGTCTGTCCACTCAATTTGGTACAAAATGGTATGCCCATTGCCTTGAAGTCAGCTGTGAAGCTTCAACCCAAAGTTACATTTTTGTCACTGTTTAGGAGTGATGTATGTTTGAAGGAATCAGAAAATTTGGAATCTGAATGCTAACATGTCTCATGTAAATATAGGTTAATGAGCTTTTGCAGTGGTTTGTGAATAGGCTGAATTTTGGTGGATGGGTTTCTGCAAGGACAGCGAGGTCACCCTACTGGGCTGCTGTACTCCTCTGTGGCCTATTAGATAACACCAATATTCAAAATTCTAAAAAGAGAAATCCCACTAAGCTTTTGAGCAGTTCTTTATTTACATTAAATAAATGTATATTTAGGTGCTATTATTTTCTCTAATATGTGCAGCTAAATAACTGTCATCATTTCTGTTTATGTTTTTGTTTATCTGGTAGAAAAGAGTGGTGGAACAGCTTCGAAAGAATTTGATAGTGAAACAGGAACAGCCAGACAGTAAGTTTCAAATACAGCCATTGGCACAGTCAGAAAACAAACTACAGACACCACAGCCGCAACCACTACAACAGCTACAGCAACATCACCATCAACAGCAGCAGCAGTCCACTGCACCCTCTCCAAACGTGATAGGATCACAGGTAAAAAGCCACGATAATTCTTTTCCTTGCTAACGGTGAAGTTCACTGAAAATAAAAAAAAGGGAAAAGTGTGGAGAGAAAACTGCAAACTTTCACTTACATTTGTTAGTGTATCAATATGAATTTCTTCTTCTATGCATATGCAGATATGGGTCTTGTGGGGTTTTTCTGCAGTAACCTCCTGAGTCAAAAAAATTACGTTGTGTTAAAAAGTTGAATCATAACTTCGCAGAAAAGAAGGGTGGCAGTATCACCTTCCTTAAAGTAAGTGAAAGTTTAGTAAATGAACCTGTCTTTTCCACAGTTGTATGAATGATTGTCTAACCATACCCAGTAGGTACACACTGTATGAGGTGTATGATTAAAATCCTTTATTTTTAAAAGATGAACAGAATGCCCACTGGATCTGTGAACAAAATGTAAGAAAACAGTTCCCTCTTCTTTCTGCTTGGTTTTTTTTTTTTAAACAGATGTAACTCATATCAAATAATAATTACCTGAATTTTCAAGGGTTTGTCTGAGAATGTAGATTGCTAATTGAATAGTTTAAGTTTTAGAAAGTAGGGTCTTTATTGGGAAGGTAAATTTCAGTATAATATAGGATTAGAGACATAATCCCATAACTCTAAAGAGAAAGTGGTCTGCTGTCATTGAGAGGGAATTTTCAAATTTCTCCTGTTCAAATATTTAAAATCCAAAAAATGTGCTAATAAAATAGTTAGAAATTGCAGGGGGTGTTCTGTAAAAGGAAGTGTATCTGAGATCTTCTTTTCCTGTTGATGCAATCTTAAGAGTTCATGTTTACCGGGATAGGCAGATGGCAGAATTCACCCGTGAAGTTTACTTTATGCACATTGCATTGAATCACACCCACAGCTTTCACCAGTTGGGATTCTCATTTTCCCTTTTCCTGAAAGCAGAGGAGGGAGAAATGGTTGGACTGTTAGTTCTCTCTTTAACTCAGCAAGTTGGTTTGGATGCACTCTAAAATGTATTTGTGAGGCTTAGCTAGTTGTATTTTTGAGAAAAGAATATTGAAGAAATGAAGCAAATTTAACTTAAGGTAAATGCATTTCTGATCAGCAACAGCAATATCTAAAGCTAAAACACAACAAAGAAGTAAATATTACCATGTCCTGAAGTATTTCTAGGCAAACAATAGATCAGTCTTAGCTGTATCACTGATCTCTGTTTTTCAGTCAGGAAACATGGCAGCAAATGCAGTTTCATGTGTTTCTCTGTATTCCACACTTTGCATTCATGCATTAACTTCCAGGTCATCTCCTGGGTTGTAAAATTTAAGTTAAAGAGCCCTCTAGCGAAAGAGTCCAAAAACTGCTGCATCCTTCTGACTACCATTGATACAGTAGTACTTGGAAAGTAATTGCAAACTGAAAGGCAGGTTGTCATGTCACTTGGACAAATAAGCCAGTTTTTATTCTTAACACTTTTATATTTTTATTTATATTGGTAAAATTCTGAAGTACCTTCACTAGTTTCTGCACACATTTTGCATCTGAGATTGTGCCTCTGTCTTGTTGCCTCTCAATCTCTTTCAGCAAAGAAAGGTCAAAGATTTTGTCTCTCTAGAGAGTTTTTTGGTGCCTACTTTTGTAGATAACACATTTTTCAAGGCTATATCAGTAAAGAGAATGCTTTCAATTATTATTTTCAGAGTAATCAAATTTAGAAATCAGTATATGCCACCTTAACAGTGACATTTCAATATACTTAATATAGTCCAGTAAGAAGGGCTTTTAAAATTTTCATAAAGCAACAAGCCTGCTAAGAGGTCATATTATTGCAATATTATGTGAAATAATGCAGGCTTACTATGAATGTCACATCAGTATGAATTCATGCATTGACTACTTTTTAGAATAACCAAGGTAATTAATGCTCAGCAAAGTAACAGGGATATTCAAGTTCTGTGATCTTCTGACTGGAACTATACTCTGAGGTATATATACTATACTATACTATACTTAGAGATTTAATAGAACCCCTTGAAAGAGTCAGTCTTGTGTCACATGATTGATTACACCTTTCTTTAAAATGTTTATGGTTGAATGTAATGCTTATGAAAATGATGCCATATTACATCTCATTCTTGAATAATGTTACTGCATTATAGGAATAGAGCCTCTTGCTTTGGAGAAGGTGCAACAGAGGTCAATAAGAAGCCCTTAGATCTCAGATAAAAAGTTAAGGGAGTTGTTCATGTTGCAGCAAGGAAAATTTAATTATGTCTGGATTTTTTATAAATGTATAAAACATACATTATCCTGTAATTTTGCATTATACAGTGATTTTTTTTCATACTTGGGCATAATTTACAGGATATAGTTTAAGCATTATGAAATTAGAGGTGTGAAGGTAAACTTTGTGTTTTTTTTAAGGAAACAATATTGGTGAAAATACTGAGGAATCCAACTGGAAATATATTGTTTTATTAGAAAGAAGAGAATGGTCTTGTATGATTAAAATCAAGCAGTCTAAATCAGGCATGTTCAGAACACAAATAAGACTGCCTGATCCCTGGTTTTCCAATATTTCCTCTGTAGAGCCTAATCATAGAATCATAGAATCAGCTGGGTTGGAAGGGACCTCCGAGATCATCAAGTCCAACCCTTGATCCACTACCACCGTGGTTACTAAGTGGCACTAAGTGGCACATCCAGTCTTATCTTAAAAACCTCCAGAGATGGAGAATCCACCACTTCCCTGGGCAGCCCATTCCAATGCCTCATTACCCTCTCTGTAAAGAATTTCTTCCTAATATCTAACCTAAACCTCCCCTGGCACAGCTTAAGACCATGCCCTCTTGTCTTGCTGATGGCTGCCTGGGAAAAGAGACCAACCCCCACCTGGCTCCAGCCTCCTTTCAGGGAGTTGTAGAGAGTGATGAGGTCTCCCCTGAGCCTCCTCTTCTCCAGGCTGAACAACCCCAGCTCCCTCAGCCTCTCCTCATAGGACTTGAGCTCAAGTCCCTTCACCAGCTGACATCAGGAGAGAATGGTGATTACTTAGTACTAAGAGCATTTGATCATGCCAATAACTGTTTTGAAGATGCAGTGCCAATGGAGTTTTACACCAAAGAGAAAAGAAGTAAGATCACTTGCCATTCTGTCGAGTGTCACTTGTGAGTTTTCGGTTTGCATTGTGTTCTGGTTTTATATGGAGACTCTCACCTTGTTGCTTTTTGAATGAGATTCATAATGTCTGTTTTCCTTAGCGTCTTAGAAGACAGTGCATTTTAAAATAAAATTATGAAATAATAGTTGTTTTAACTTTGGAATTTATGGGCATAATGTATTTAGGCATTTCAGGTAAACGTGATTCAAACCCACTCTTTTTAAAACAGGCCAAGAGCAATCTCGGTGTCACATATATGTTCCAAAACTAGCCCATTCCACAGAAGTTAAGGTTAATTGCCTGCAGCTGGACAGACTAACAGACAACTCTTACAACTTCAGGACAGCTCTGCCAACACTTAGAAAAGAAAGTTCAGTGCTAGATACCTGTATGTATGGCTAAAACTGAGATTGGAATGCCCAAAATAAAAATATATTTTTGTTTTTAAAGAAACCAGCTTATGAATGTTTTTCCTCTCTTTCTCTGATTATGAGGATCACTGTAACTAAAGTTTCCATTTGAAAATTAGAGGTTTACTCGATGAGAAGCTGATTTGCTTGTATGTTCCATAAACTTCCATCTTATAGGTTTGATATTGACAGTGAATGTTTGGAAGTAATATGAAACTAAAAGATCCAAAATGCATATGCCACTAACACTTAACTGTAATTTTCTCAGGAATTTGTTTTGATCAATCTGCATTGCTACAGATGATTAAACCAGACCAAACAGGTTTGCCCCAAATGAGAATGCTTTCTTGCTATCCAGTTTTCGGAGGTATAAGATAATGTCCTTGTCAGAACAGCAGGTAGATAGGCTCAGTGTTGCCTTTTCTTTCTCACGCTGTCTGTTGTTTCTGACTAACCAACCCACGTCCTGTCTGATACAGAGTGTCTCTGTCTCTTACAGTGTATTTTCTGTTTCCCTTAGAAAACTGTAACTACAGCTTCTATGATCACCACTAAGACACTACCTCTCGTCTTGAAAGCAGCAACTGCGACCATGCCTGCCTCTGTTGTGGGTCAGAGACCTACCATTGCCATGGTTACTGCTATCAACAACAATCAGAAAGCAGTCCTCAGCACTGATGCGCAGAATGCACCAGTCAACCTCCAGACAACAAATAAGGTCACTGGGCCAGGAGCTGAGGCAGTCCAAATAGTGACAAAAAACACAGTAACTTTGGTAAGCGTTTCATGTGTTTGCCCTGCAGATATGTGTGGGTTTGGTTAACAAGAGGACTATCGGAAAAAAAAATAAACAGTCAGGTTTTTGCACAGAAAGGAGGACAGTAGGGACATGTTATGAGTCTTCACTAGTTGACATTGTTAAAATGATAGCCTACAAGAAAAAAATTTACTCTCCATGTTGGAGAGTTTTGTTTGGGAGAATACTGTTTTACCTTATAGAATTAAGTCAGTGCTATCATCACCTGTGTAAAGTTTGCCCTGTTAGTAATTTTTATTCATGGGGCAGCAGTGATTGCTTTGTCCTTATCTAATCTATGTGGCTATGTTCTGCAAAATTCCTACTCTTCTCTTTGGTAAAGTAGATGTCAGACTTTCTTCATTTGATCAGTTTGGGTTTATATCCTAATGTTTTTTTGAGTCAATCTTGCTCTGAAAACCAGGCATTGTATAGCATCATGACAGGGAAATTTTACTTCTGAAGTAAGGGCTATGGCTTCACTAAACATAAATCCAATTTATCCTTACTAAAAAATACAGTTTAATAATGAAAATGGAAGTAATTTTGCTTCCTAATGAGGCATATGTTTGTGATCAGAATAGAGAATTTGAGTGGACTATTTGAGTGGAGTTTTTTCTACTGTTCTTTTCTTTTCCTGTGTCATCCCTTGCACCACTCTCATCTGTCCTTTGTGTCTGTGCTTCATTTCTTTGCTGAATAACTCACTTAGGTTTGAGGAAGTGATTCTGTTTTAATAATAGTCCATGATCTATGTTTCTTTAGCAAATTTCATCAGAAATACCAGAATATTTTCTCAAGTATTAATTAATCATTACAAGACCTTTTTGAAGAAAATTGTAGTCTTATGTGGGTGGGCAGAAGTACAGATGGGTGTAAACTAACATGGACATTAATTTCAGAGAATCCCCCCAGGTACTCAGGGTAGCTTGTCATGCTGTTCAGTGGTTAATCACATGACAGCTCCATGCAGCAGATTTCAGTTAGACAGGGAAGTATTTAGGATTCCTTAATATCATATCTTAATTGCTTCAAAAGAATGGCCTACAATTGAAAATGTCAAGTTGTGTATTTAGAGCCCCTCATAGTCCCATTAATATTACCGAAAGAACTGTAACTTCCAGATCTTTACTATTTGAATGAGATACTCTCTTATTCTTCTGTTTGCCATGCACTGTGAAAGGACTATGGTTTGTATAGCTGAACAAAGCTGAATAAAGTCTGTTACCATTTCCTGTCTGTTGTAAAGTCAATTTTTAATGATTAAAACAAATAGGAGTTTTTATTATCTTCAAATGAAATGGTTGTAGATTGCAAAGCACAGTACAGTTGAACTAAAAGGAAAGATGCCTGCAATTTATGAAGCAAGGTGTGTAGGAACTAGAACCTAAGATTAGCTCTGTCTTGAATATTAATGTTCCTAATGAGAACCTGTTTACAGAGTAGAAAACCAAGGACATCAGGTCTGAAAATACATTCAGGGCGTTGATTTTGGTGAACAACTTCAAAGCTAACTTCCTCTTACTGAACTGTCTTATATTCTTATAGCAGGTTCAGGCTACGCCTCAGCCCATAAAAGTGCCGCAGTTCATCCCTCCTCCCAGACTTACTCCTCGTCCAAATTTTCTTCCACAGGTGAGTATACAGAAAACAAACAATAGAAGAAAGAAATTATAGCATAGATAGAAGATACTTTTGACCAACACTGTGTCAGTGTTTATTGCTGATCTGCTGGAGGTTTGGGGATGATGCCAAATTGGAGGATGCAATACTCTTGAGGGCAGTGCTGACATTCAGAGAGCCCTCGACAGGACAGAGGAATGGGCAGCAGGAATCTCTTGAGCTTCAGAATGGAAAAAGACAAAGTCTTGTGCCTGGAATGGACTAAACCCCTGCACAGGTACAGTCTGGGGACTGACTGGCTGGGGAGCAGCACAGCTTAAAAGGCCTTGGTTGACAGTAGCTAAACTGGTGGCATGCCCTAACAGCAAAGAAGCCTAGCAGCATACTGGGCTGTACCAACAGGACCACAGCCAGCCGATTAAGGGACGAGATTATCCACCTTTCTTTAGTAACCATAAAACTGCATCTGATGAACAGCATGCAGTCTTGGAACCCCTGGTTGATAAATTTGATTGAAGGATGGGAAGGAAGCTGGGGGGACAGGAATATAGGAATTGTAAAGGGGAGCTGAGGGATTTGGGCTTGTCCATTTTAGGGAAGAGACTTTGGAGGCACCCTAACAGCAGCATTGTTTCCAATATCAATAAGGAGATAAACCAGAAGATGGAGACATAGGTGCTTGGCAGGAGAATTACAGGCAGTGGTCATAAATTGGAACAGGGAAGATTTAGACTTTATATATATATATATAAAGATTTATATAAGGAAACAGTTCTCTCTCTCTTTGAGGACAATCAGGAGCAGAAGAGGCTTCCCAGACATGTTGTGGAAGCTCCATCCTCAAAGTTTTATAAGACCTATCTGGACAAAGCCCTGAGCAACCTGATCTGCATTTAGTGTTGGCCCTGCTCTGAGCAGGAGGTCAAGTTAGAGACCTCCTGAGCTACCTCCAAGCCTGTATGAGTTTGTGATTATTAAATTTGCATATGATCTTATTCACGTCAAATGGAATGAACCCATGGAACAGGTGTCAGCAAAATCAAAGCATCACCTAAGGACTTAAGTTGCTGTAATTGTTGTTTGCCACTTATGAGTGAAAAAAACCCCACAAGATGTCTCTGGATTGTTCCCAAGTATTTCTGTGTTGCGACAGAGAGTGTGACCTCTGTTGAAGCTGAGCACTAAAACTTGTGGTTTACTTTATTTTTATGGTTTGGGAAGGACGCTTAAAAAAAAAGAATCATGGAGGAACTGTTTCATTTGTAAGAATTATGTGGTGCTGTGAATAAAAGTCTAAATCTTTTGCAAAATGAAGAAGGAAAGTATAGTCTGATATCTGATTAAGATTTGGGAATGGTGAGATCTGTTGGAATGTGACCTAGTTTTCCATGGTAAAATGCTTTATGGAGTATTAAAGGTGGATAGGACAATAGAAATCAAATAAGGAAAAGAAAAGATTTATTTTCAAAGTAATATGTTCTACTTCTGTGCTCTGTAATGATATGATAAGTACAAACTTAATAATGGGCAAGAAATAAGCAAGTATTGGTGATGGAGTTGGGGAGTATTCTTGTGGCTCTTTCATCTGATAGAAGAGAAATGACTGCATTTACCTGTAGCTTTTAGTACTTTCTATGAGGGATTAATGTATAATCTTGTCAATTTTTTTGCTTCACAAGATTGGTTGTACAGATGTCTAAATAAATATATAGAGTTGACAAAGGTAGCAGGTATTTGCTGAAAAAAATAATTATTTCAGGACACAGTCAACTGTTCATAACTTCTTGGAGGTTCAATAAAAAACCCTGAAACACACTTTTAACATGAGCGCCTCAGCTGTACCTGTAAATATTACATGGGTGTTTTGGCTTGCAAAACCAAAATGTTAATTTAGATACAGTTAAGGCACTTGGCAATAAACATTCAGTATAAGTGTCTGTGCATCCAAATACCATTTCAGGGACAGTGACTGCATATGCAAATGTTATGGATGGGTTTTATGTAAGTAGGCTTGAAAATGTGGCTTTTTTTTCTCATAGCATACTTAGGGCACTATGCTAAAAATTACATTATCTAAAAAAATCAAATAACCTCCTGCAGATTGTACAAGCTGAATTGAAAGACTTAGTAAAAAAGTTAATCTGAAATACTGATATTCGAATCTCTCTTTTTTTTTCTTCTTTCATCTCTTATTTTTGTAGGTTCGACCTAAACCAGTTGCCCAAAATAACATTCCTATTGCCCCTGCACCTCCTCCAATGCTTGCAGCTCCTCAGCTTATTCAGAGGCCTGTGATGTTGACAACGAAGTTCACACCCACCTCTTTACCCAACTCTCAGAACTCCATACATCCAGTTCGTGTAGTTAACGGGCAGACAGCAACCATAGCCAAAACTTTCCCTATGGCACAGCTCACCAGCATTGTGATAGCAGCACCGGGTACCAGGCTCGCTGGACCTCAGACTGTACAGATCAGCAAACCAAACGTTGAAAAACAGGTACAGATAAAGTGTCTACTAATGCAAGATACTGGGCTTATTGCTTTACTGTGCAGGTTTGGAGAGGATGACAACCAGGGAGGAATTTTCAGTGGGTACCGGAGATACGTTCCAATGACAGTACAAATTGTGGAATGACTTGCAACTTTTGGGATAGAAGTTACCATTTCCTTTAAATATGGACCATGGCACCTTTTTCTCCTGCTTCAGTGTGTTATGCTCCCCCTACTGTTTTGACTTCAATAGTTCGTAAGCAGGCTGCATTGCAGGGTTTGACTGATGTCTTGGAGAACGAGTACAAACTGAAATCCATGTTCATATCAAGCCCTTTTGTTTTGGAAGGGGTGGCGATGTTAAAGGCAAAATTTGCACAAAATTGTAGGGATATTTAATATGATAAATGTAGCCATTTCTTCCTTGATCCCTTGGTCTTGTGGTCTTGTGATTGGAGGCAAAATAGTCTCACTCAGCTTCTGAAGTCTGATAGTTGGATTGATTGAATGAAAAGAAGACCCTCAGAAACAGAGAATTCTGGATGTTTAAAGTCTCTCTCCAGACAAGACTTCTGTAAAATAAAATGTTACTTCAGTCAGTGTGGATTGCAACTGAGAGTTCTTGCCATTCAGTTCAAGTAAAGCAATATTCTGTTTCACTTTTATGTTAATAATAGTATATTTTATACTATATTGCACACTATAACATATAATATTTATGTTATTTATATAGATAATAGTAGTATCTATGTCACTTATAACTCTTTCATAGACTAACAGACCTTGAAGTTACCTTCTTTCTGCTTTTGAAATCACTTACAGAGACTATGGAAATCATGTGCATGAGAGATATGCTCGTGGTCAGTTTTGCTTATGAAGTCTCAGGAGTAGGTTCTTTCGTACCTTAGGGCTGTTCCACGAGTATCTCAGCAGTGTGTACCCTTTTCGTGTGATTTGAAGTTGTAATTCTACAATACTTGACTTTTGATGCCTGTTTCTTTTGATGTCAGCAATATTTATTTGCTCTTTGAATAAATTACTGGCAATTCAACTACTGAAATACGTAACAGAAGAGTGGTGTTGGTTCAATAATACATGAATTTTTCTGTGTATTTTCTCCATATCATAAAGGGGAAAAGTTTGTCTCTCTTTAGCTTTACCACACTCAGTTTATAGCTTCAACAGCTATGCTATGGGCTGAGGACTGTCATGCAGAAGATTATGACTTGAGAAGAGGAAAACGCTTCTGAAACATATGAGATTGTAGGACTCAGAGACAGTTTTTTAGCCATTCATTATTCTATGTACTATGAATACTGAGGAGTGAGAAATACAAAATGCACGTGCCACGCAGAATGGTTTCAACGTGGAATTCTTCCATGGGATGAATTTTCTTGAAGTGTTTCTTAGTTTTCCTATACCTTATGGTGATTTCTGTAGCAAGGTTAACTCTTTAAGATGACTGTTATTCTTTGCTTGGCTTGTGGGTTAATGGAATGGTGGCAAGGCTGTTTCATCCATTGTTAGATGAAAACACTTTATTTAGCATTCCTCTCACATCAGATTCCTCAATTAAGTCTTTGTTAGTACATTGCCGGGTATAAATGTTTTCCTCTGTATCTGCAAAAGTATTTGTTTTACTTTAATAGTCAAAGTGAAAAAAAGTTCTTCTTATCAATGAATGAGAGAAACACTGTTTCTTTTCAGACTATTAAACCACATGTGGAAACAGAAGAGAAGCAGACAGAAAGTCGTACAGTTACTCCACCTGCTGCACCGAAGCCAAAACGAGAAGAAAATCCACAGGTACACCCAGAGCTTTCTTTTAAGGAAAAAAAAGGACACTCTGTCCTTCAGAAAATATTCTTCTCCCTCTGTTCCCTCAAGACTCCTTAACTTTAACATTCCATGCATTCCTGTTGGACAGCAGTAGTTGATAAGGCTACAGAATAAGAAATCTAAATACGTATAGTGCATTGCATTTTTCAGTTCTGGAATGCATTTGGCTTCTGAGTCTTTTGTAAGTTAGAAGATCATAATTTCTCTGTGATACTTCCTTCACAGGGGCTTAGATTACAGTGTTGATTTCCATTCCTTTGAAGTTTTAGACTCTGGAGTTATTCTTAATGCTGAAGAAATGTCTTTGTTTTGCTTTGGAAAATATTTCTGCTCTGGTAAGCAGGATGGAAAGAACCATGTATATTCACATTCTGCTTGGGTTTTAGTCCAGTTTAGTTTGGGGTGAAAGAGTGGCCAGAATGGCTGTTTTCTTAAAACCTTTCTGCCATGCAGAGCTATGAAACTGACTGCAGCTAAATGCTCTACTTCATTTGTTTCTGTAGATGGATTCAATTACTGTGTGAGCACTTACCGTTGTCAGTACAAATTCTGATTTTTATATCTGTTAATTTTCTCCATTAAAATTGGAATCCTTTAAGAACACCATAGACCTTATCAAACAGCAAATGTAAGCCAGAATTGCTCCTTGTAGTTCACAATAGATGAAGAATGATCTTAAACTAGCAGTATTTTTCTGGCAATTGAACTGTGTTGGTATTTACTAAGAGTCAATCACACAGTCGCTTCAGTGCTGGGCTGGAAGTAAAGACACTGCTTTCTTGCTCCCGTTTCTGCCGACTCTGTGATCACGAGCAATTGGCATTTCCTTGTTTCTCAGTCTGGGTTCCCGTCAAGAAAATGGGACTATTGTCTATTCTTTCTGAAGCAGTTTGACATACATGAATGAAAAAGTGATTTATAGAAGCAAAGTATTACTAAAAATATTTTTGTTGCTTAGTTACCTGTCAGCTGCCTTTAAAGGACCTAAATGACATAACTTATCCTAAGAGTTGGACTTTTAATGATCTTTTTTCTCCCCCCTCACAGAAACTTGCCTTCATGGTGTCTCTGGGACTAGTTACTCATGACCACCTGGAAGGTAGGAAAAATGTCTTAGATTGGTTCTTGAATTCCCTGTTTCACATTTCTGAATTGGAAGTAAAGTTCCATAATATTTTTATATTAAATGCAGTATTTTCATGCACAGTAGTACCTTTGGGGTGTCTGTACTCTTGATCTAACTTAGTTTGTTGTGCATACTTTTTTGTTCCTCTTATTACATTGAAACAAAGTAGTTACTTATACAGTGGAGATGAGTGGTTGGGAAGAAGGTGTATGCTCTGGTGTTAGGAAAGAAATCTGTGGCAATACTGGGCAACTATTGCTTTCTAGACAACCCCTGTCTCTGCAAAGATACACCATGGATAATTTTACTGTAACCTACATCTGGATTTTTCATTTATTTCATGATTTCAGGAGGTCATAATTTGTAATGAACAAGTTAATGGATTATAATTGGTTTTATAGTTTAAACATCTAATCCTATACAGTGAAAGACAGCCTATAATTTCAATGGCTTGCATATTTCTCTACTGTATTTTTAAGTATCAGCAAGGTTACCAGAGGCTTTTTGTTTTAGATCCCAGTTGCACTGACCATGGGTTTAAAAGTCTTAGTCATGGACTACTTGGCAAGAAGATGGCAATCATTTATTAGTTGATTGAGCACTGTGTTTGTATTCCTTGTCAGCTCTTAGTTTTCAAACCTTCAGAAATTAGAAGTTTAACACAGTTGCCAATATTGGGCATGATTGGTGTTCTGTAGAAATCTTTACAGTTCTCCTCACATGCAAACTGAATTCCGAGAACTTTATATAATTTCTGACATCCATTGTTTTCTAACTTGAATGCTTTGTTTTACAAGAAATCCAAAGTAAGCGACAAGAGAGGAAAAGAAGAACAACAGCAAATCCAGTGTACAGTGGAGCTGTTTTTGAGCCTGAGGTATTCATTTTTTGCTGGGGGAAGCCAGTGTTTTCATTCTGATCTTTTGTGTCTTTCTACCATGTTGCTACCTCCTAAGCTATCTCAGTCCTAACTAGACTGGCAAGCTATCATTTATGGTTCAAAAGGCCATTGCAATGACATGACCCTCAGGTTTTTAAATAGTAAATACACTGGGGTATTCTTCTAATACTTATGTCTTCTTCTGCCTTCTCCTATGTAAAGCTCTTGTTAAATGGCAATATGTGTTGGTCAGCTTATGTGTCAGCCTGAAGCAGTCCAGATGTCAGAAGCAGTGTAAAAAAGCTAATCTTTCTGAATCTGTGCTTCAGAAAACAAAAAAAAGCCGATAATCTCACTTAGGGCTACTGCGCTGTTCCTCAGCTGGTGCATATAGTTTTTCCAAAAATGTTGGTCAGCAAAAATTGTTATATTCTTCCCTGCAGCGCAAGAAGAGTACAGTCACGTACCTGAACAGCACAATGCATCCTGGGACACGTAAAAGAGGTGAGGTATACTTAGACCTGTCTCCCTGCTGTATGCATCTTCCTCCATGTTGCATTTGTAGTCCCCTTGCTGATTCGAAGAGCAAAAGAAGGACTCCACAGTACTTCATTTGTCCAGTAAATTTCCGCAGTAGACAAACCATGACTTCTAGGGATTAGAATAGCAAGTTTTATTAGGCAGCTCAATGTTTCCTTTCAATTTCACTCTCTAAAAAATAAAATTCGCTAGATATAGCAAAAGTGAAAGGTGTTTGAACATCAGGTAGTGGTGTGAAGCTCCTGTCAAGATCCTCTTGTTAATGACTAGATTATATTGTTACTGTCAAGGAGAACTTCGTTATGGAAAAAGTGTCTGTGCCCTGAATAGGAGAGGAAACTTAGTGTGACAAAAGCCTCGTTCACCACTGGGAGTAGAGATGGGTCCTTCAAAAGAACTCATCTTGAGCAAGGAAAGCTACCGTGCTCTTACTAAGCGCTTTTCTGCAACCAGAGTGCCACTTGTTCTAAAGTGAGAGAGGATCTTTCATATAGGTATGCAGTATTATTCAGAAGAAATCCTTGTGTAGAATAGGTGAAATTTTAATACTTAGATTACGGTGAAACAGGTGAGTCAGAACAGTACGGAAGAGAATATGATACCATTTTTTTGTGTATGGCATTGACCACACTTCCATGACAATTTTTACCTGGTTTTTGATGATTTTCTGCAGTTCTTGAAGTCTCATAATACCTTCTCTACTCCTGAGTTAGCTGTCTAAAAAAAGTAATCAATCAAATAAAAAAACCCCAAACAGTCCCACCTAGCACTGACCAGTTCCATTATCTTTTGGGCTTTTTGGCTGCAAGGTCAAATATTCATTTGACATGTACTCTTCTTGATATACCTCTTCAGTCCAGCAGGCAATGTGGCAAAGCTGGCACTTCTGCAGCTATGCTGTTTTTAAATAAAAGACATGTCTCTCCTACTGTCCTGTAATAACATTAAATGTATTTTTCAAAATGATATGATGTAGATTTTATAGAGAGAGTTTTGCATTTACTCTGTGGATTAATGTTTCTTCTTATAGTAATGATTTCTTAATTTTATTTTAGAACTCATTGTGAACAATTACTGTATCAATGGAAATGATTGCAAGCTTTTGTACTTGATACTCTCTTATCCTGTTTTTGCAACTGACTATTAAACTTTCTGGTTTTTTCCTCACACTCTGTTGTGAGCCTGTACCTTGCATCAGCAACAAATTAGTAGCACACATTTTCAATTGAAAAAAGATTTGGGAGTATACATTTGTCTTGTAATTTAATACAGCAATATATTGAGTGAAAAGCTTTTGCAAGCATGTGCCCTTGAGAGCTTTACTTTAATTCTAGATGGTGCTGAGCATTTCAGATTTTCAGCCATGGACATGACTATCAGAAATCCGTTTCCAAGGACGTACTTAGTTCTGGAACATATCCAGACCTTAAATGCAAGGCTTAGCATGTTAATAGGTATAGACTGACAATCTGTAAACATAAGATCTAGGGCATTATTCCTAGATCCTAACTCCTTTATGTTTGCATATCCATAAATTACCCTGGAGAAGGGAGGCAGAAATGATGGTTACCTACTGGGTTTTTTCCTGTCTTGCTTTGCATTCATTATTTTATAAAAATTGTTATGAACACACTTTGCACATCTGCTAGTGTAAAGGAGCATTTAAGAGTTGTGCATAACCAAACGTACTTGACTGATAAAGTCTAAGAAAGAACACAGAATTTGGAGGGTGTTACAGTGGAAGACCAGTGATAGGTTAAAACTGGTAGTAGTTATGGGTCGGACAAGAAGACCTGTTCTTGAGGTAGCCTAATTTTAAAAATGTACCGGTAGGGTAGAAAGTGCTGATCTGTGGATTAGTGGGTTTTAAAAAAGGGGAAGAAAAGTAGGGGGTTTGTGAGTGTTGGCCTCTGATAAAGGACTTAACCTTTGTGTAGATTTATGCTGGCACTAGAAAGATAGGGAGGTGTGGGATAACACTAGAAAGGATTTAATAGTAGTTATTGTCGCTTCTCTCTAGCTTTGATGCCAACATGTTTCCCCTAAAAACTGAACAGCCTCATTTCTAGGAGTGGCAAGTGCCCCTATGCTGCTTTTGTGGGAATGATTCTTTGACCCTCTACAGAGCTTATTTCTTTTTCCTTCTGAAATACATCTTTTAAGTGTTCTTTCCTTGCAAAATTCTACTTAAAGATTTCTAAAAAATGTTTAAATCTTTGCTTCTGTCCTTCCACTTGTAACTTTTATATTAACTTCCTCTCTGTGCTACATCATTTCCTTTTTCACGCTAGCCAATGAGGACCACTGGCCAAAGGTATGTAAGATCATTTTTCCTTTCTTTTTTTGTTTGTTTGTTTGTGTTCCCTGTTGTTAATATGTAGGTCGTCCACCTAAATACAACACGGTGTTGGGGTTTGGGGCTTTGATGCCCACATCCCCTCTGTCCAGTTATCCTGACTCCCCTGAAAATGAAAAGACAGAGACCACATTTACTTTTCCCGCAGCTGTTCAGCCTGTGTCCCTGCCTAGCCCCAGCTCCACAGACGTAAGTAACTCTTGGGGAGGGGATTACTTCTAGAAAGTTATGCGTAAACAGACAGAAGGAAAATCATTGCAGATTTTGTTTCTTTAGTCTCACTCATCATTTGTCCTGATTCAGAGCAGTGAAACAGTTCACAATTTTTTTAACACCCTTCCTTTTTCCTCCTGCACCTATGTTGCAATCCTGTAAAGATTTTATTTATAACTCCTTCCGTGGATTGAAACATTGGGAGGCACCAGGCATGCCAGATGAGCTCATTTCTTTTGTGCAGTGTCTGAGATCTTGTCTGACTGAATTGAATCTGTCATCCATGAAAAAGGGGCGGGGGGGGAGAAAGAGGAGAATGAAAAGTATTAGTTACAGACCATAATAACAAAAAAGTTATGTTTCTGTAATGAGAGAAGGAGGTAAACTGCTTCATCATGCAGAATAGCCAAGAGTATTTGCAGTATTTGCAGCACTGATTTGGCAGAAAGTGTATTGTACCTGTTCAGTGTGGAGAAAAGAGTTCTCAGGAGTTGTAGTGTACTTTGATTAAAGTGCTTACATTTTAATCACTTATATCTACAGGGCACAGTTTAAAAATCAAAAGGTGCTTGCTTATTTCTTCGTACCAGTGCTGCAAACTCCTTCTGTAATCCTTTTTTTAGAAAAGACATTGTCACATATCGTTGAGGCCCAACCATTTGAAACAGGCTTTAAGGAAGAGTTGGATCATTTTATTTTCATTTATATAGTTGCACTGCTGTAAGTATGTAGACTGAGAGACCAACCCTACTGACCACATAGAATGGGGAATAGAAACCAATTCTAATGGGGAATAGAAGCCTCTTAACTGTATTTGTTCTTCAGAAGTAACAGGAGTAGAAATAGTACAAATGCGTCTGAGGCACTGAAATAAATAGATGCAATTCTGATACCCAGGGAATATGTATGTGAAATTAAAAGGTTCTGTCTTATATAGTAATTTTTGAGAGCAGGATAGCACTTGACTGTAAAAAGCCTTTCTGGACAGTCAAATGAATGGGACTATGAAACAGCCCCTCAGAGATAAGGTGGGACAGCTTCCTGTCTGGGGACTTTAAAAAGTAAGCAGTACAGATAACTTGCAAATATGCTGAAGAGCACATATTTTACATTGGCCCCAAGAGAAGGACTGGATGATGGGGTGGGGGTCTTCCATCTCTGGTGTGTGTGTATGCTGCCAAGTCTTTTCCCACTGTGTAAGAGCTTTCAAAACAGTAGGTTGAGTTGTTGCCCTGTTTTTTGGCAGCAAGCTAAATCAAGAATAATGAATTTCTGTAGCATTCAGATCTAGTTCTGAATGCCCTTCATTTTCTGGATTAGGATCACGTTTAGGCCTAGGTTCTGGATTTTTTTAATATTCATTAATTAATCAAAATTTAAGTGATTTAAAGGAGACAATGGAAGATTACACAGCTGATAATAATGTTCTCTCCTACCCAAACATACCATCATATAGCACAGTAACACTCTTTCACCTTTAAAATTGTATATAATGTTTTCAGACGAGGTGTTTAGTTTATACATATGCAACAGGACTAACATTTTTAAAGGGTTTAATTTTTTTAAAGAATTTTATGCCAAAGTCCCATTCAATACATATTCACTATCAATTGGGCTAATTTGGTAGGCTTCTCAGAAATACTTGGTATTGAATTCTGCTTAAAATAAGATACGTGTAAAAGTAAAAAATATATTTCGAAGTGCTGATAATTTTTTTTTAATTAAAAATAAACTGTGTAACAAAATGTGAATCTTCAAAGATGGCAAAATATCAGAAAGGAGACAAATATATGTTCTTTTGTCATTGCATCTTATAATTCTTACTTGGTAATCATAAAGAGAGGAATGGTTTCCAATTGCCGTCATGAGCTGGAAGATAGTCTTCTGTTAATATATTATCATAAAATTGCCGTATAAGCTTGTGCAATCACATCACTTTTTTGTGATTTGGTTTCCTCTATTTATATATTTGTCATGCTGCGTGCTTCTCCCATCTGAGTTTTGAGAATTTAGCTATACTTGTAAAAACCTTTAGCATCCTTGGCTGGAAAAGCACTATATAATGCTGGAAAAGTAGTATATATTTAAACAGCAACGATACAAGTCATGCTGGAGGTAAAGACAAAGAGGAAAATTAGTTCTTTGGCATTTAAGGTCCTTGAAACTTAATTAGATGTAGAATACAGTATTCACTGAAATGCTTATGCCACATCTTATGACTGGTGCCGCCACTGAGGAGAACTATGCTGCCTGTCACCAGCAGTCCTTTCTCATCCTTGAAATGCCTCCTATGTTGTTTCAGCACAGATATATCTGAGGCCTCATAGCCATCTGCATAAGGGAACTGGCATAGCTAAAAATTATTAGTTTTAGCCAGGATTATGCCCTAATCCAGTTAACTTTATAGACACACACATTCTTGTGCCAGCTTCATACAGGGTGAAATGTGTGTTTGGGCATATACAGAAAGCAGGATCACTTCTTTTGGCCATGAGGCCAGACCGTGTCATGTTGAAGAGGGTCTACACTGTTAGCAGATGATGTGACTGTAGAAAGGTCTCTTTATTCTAGATGGGACAGAACATGTTGTCTGTAGCCTCCAGCTTTTGGAGACTTAAAAATGAAAATACAACAAGTGCATGCCAAAGAAAAAGGCTATTTCAGAAGGCTCAGTTAAAACAATTGAGCAGTTCATCAGACAGATACAGAAAAAGACTGCAGTTTTGCCTATCTTTAAAATATTTTTGGATTAATCAGCTGAGAAGGTCTAATTCCTATAGGCTTTAGAATGGAAATTTGATTTTAGCCCTTGAGTAATCTTTGTGTTTAGCCAGCCTATAAAAATTGCAAATCAGGCCAAGCACTTGGCATCAAGTTCGATGGCCCAGAACAGCCTTCTTGAATTTCTCCTGAAATGTCATTCTCTGAATGACAGGGAGAAATTTTGAAGGGAGGATGAAGCAGAAACTTGAGATGGGATTGGTGATAAGAATGGAGGGGTAGAAAGTAGGAATAGAACCTGGGAAAAGGAAGTAAGTAATGCAATAGGCAGGATTGAGCAAAACATCTTTTTTTTTTCCTCTCTCTCTCTCTTTTTTTTTAATTCCTTTTTTCCTGTTTGGCAATTGTTTGTGAACCAATTGTTTGGCAATTGTTTGGCAATTTTTTTGGCAATTGTTTGGTTATGTATGGCTCTCCCTCATGCACCAGTGGCATATTCACCTGGAAGATAGCAATTGCCTTTGAAGGTCAATTACTCAGCAGTAAGAATTGTGCAAAAATCTCTATTCTAGTGATGGTTCAAGTCGATGGTCACAAAATGCCTTTTCATTAGTAAACTCTTATATCAAAGCAACGTTTCAATTGAGAGAAGCATCACAGAACATTCAGACTGCAAAGTCAAACCCATAGAAATTAGGAAAGGCCAGATTTATTATTCTTCTGATAATTAAATTCATTTACATCGTGCACTCTGATCATCTTTATTTATATGGTCATGAAAAATCCTGTAGCAGAATGTTTAGCTTTCCCATGTTGTTCCAGTGAAGTGTATGCATAAGTATAGGTATTACATATTCAAACACACAAACTACATTTGATACTGTATTGTTCAGTTCTGTTGCCTAAAGCCAGGCCCTGCTGCTCTAGACACTTTATAAAAATAAAGAAAACTGTTAGTTATCCAGAAGTCTTTTATTTGTTTTCCTGGTCCCTTGATGAAGAAAAAGTAGAACAAAAAGTGATGTCGAATCACCTTTTATGATGTCTCTTCTGAAATTATTCTTCAGTCACTTCAGCCTGCCTCAGTGAGCTCTGCTCTAGCCTAAGTTGACTGCCTACAGCCTACACAGAGCTGGTTCAGAAGCTGAGGTTAGTAGGATGCATGTCACAACATCAAATCCAGAACCTCTTTATGCATATATTTATTAACTACCCATAAACCCTGGGGCATTTCTTTGGAATCCAACAGTGGCTGAGTTTTTGGTAAGGACAGCTATTAATTGTGAGGAAATGCCCTGAATTTTGCATTACCAAACATAGGACTGTGAATTTTGTGCCTGTGTGTTGTCATCATGTGTTCAGCTGCACTGCACACTGATCAGCTGTATCACTATGGGTTTTGCAGCATTCAGTTGATTTTGGAATGTTCTGGGTCTTAATTTATAAATGTCTTCTCCTCAAGAAGAAACTACATGTCTCCTTTGTAGGTCTCTTTCTGCAGGGTATGAGGTATAACAGGTTTGGTTTTCAGCAAAGCAATAATTTTGCACCTGAGCCAGTTACCAAGAGCCATTGTGTAATCTGTGGCAACCCAAGCATCTTAAGATATGTAATTCTCTGGAGTAGAATTTTTTTTCTAAAATGAGAGAATTTTCCTCTTAAATTTTTCCTTAGATTGCGGAGGATTTTATTTTAGCTTATATGACATCTTCTGCCTGCCTTCCTTTCCTTGTACTCACAGAGGAAAAGAAGTTCTTCCCAGCCTGATTGCACATACCACTTCACAAGAAGCATGAAGTGTCACCCATTTAGTTCTTCATTTAACACTGAGGAACTCTTGGTGTTAAAGGATGAAGTAATACCATTATTCAGCTCTCAATGATCCCTGGGAGTTATGGATCCAAAGCATGGCACTGAAAAATCACTAAAGATTGATCCTTTACAAAACATGAAATCACTGTTAACCTTGGGAATTAAGAGAAGAATAGCCTTCTCTTTGAAGAACAGCCTCATGAGCGAGAGAGCTGGGAAGTAGAAACCTGAGCAGGTTGCTTGTGTGTCATTCTTCTAACATGTGTATTATTTTAGCCATAGTGGAGATTAGTGTAATTTTTTTTGGCTGGTAACTAAATGTGTAAGTGCATGGCCATCTCTCGAAATTGATGGAACTTATTCACACACCTGAAAAGACAATATGCATCAAAATGAAACCTTGCACATGTTGATATTTTATATAGGGGAAGCATATACCCACAGTTCCACTCAACACACACATCTTAAGATCTCAGTCTTGCATATCTGGTGTGTGCGTGAAACTTCATTGTAAGTTGGTGAGAAGTTTGTATTTCAGATCCAAGTAGGGCCTTGAATACGTGGAGTTTCCAGGGCAACCCACAGGTGGTGAGAGGAGAGGGCTGGGTGCCCCTTCAGTATGAATGCTGAGCCACCTTTCTTTCATGCCTCTTTGTTCAAATATCCTAAAAACAGAGAAAAGCAAACAGAAACACCACCACTGCTCCTAGCATGAGTTGGGAGTAACAGGAGGAGAGAGAGAGAAGAAAAAGTCACAAAAATCAGACCTACCTTTTTGGGATATTAATGACTGTAGAAAAAATTCTCTCTAATGGTGAAGCAATAGTAACTAAACCTAGTTGTTTTAAAAGACACGACCAGTCATGTTTTCAATTATTTATTTTTAAAAAAACCCTTAGTTAGAATCTCTCTTGATACTCTTTCATCCTGGCTCTCAGCCTTTGTTAGTGATGAAACAAACCACTCTCTGAAGAGAATGAGAAAGTTTCGACTCACAGCTTTTTCTGGTGCAACTTGAGGTAGCCTAAGTGAAGTAAAAAGAATTGTCGCAGAACATAATTAATTCTGTCCTTTTTCATTTACAAGCACAGCCCCTTTTCCTTACAGTTTCATTTTTAAAGGTGACCTAAATATTTGACAGTGCTCTTTTAAGTCACTCGGGGTTTCTTACATACCATTACTGGCAAAAGACAGCCTCATCAGCATTCCTGGAGTGGAGTTGGGCTTACATCCAGAAATGAGGAGGGTTAAGAAAGTGTGTAGCTCATCAGTTCAGGCAAATAAGAAACAGGGTAAAGTGGGAATTTTAAAGAAGAAAGACTAGGGGATAGCAGTTGTTAAGAGAAGTTATGTTAATAAGTGTTTGCTGTACTATTTTGCCTCTGGAGGACAGAGGGAGTGTATGGGAGGACTGATGTCAGTGACATGCTGCCTGGTTTTCCTGTTTCACAGACTAAAAAGAGCTTGATCTTTTGGAATCCCCTTAGAAATAGTTTGTGCTGTAAACTTTCAGTTCAACTAGAATGTAGATGTCAAAGGCCAACGTTCACTTTTTGCCTTCTCTCTCTCTCTTTCGCTCACCCACACCCTTTCCCCTCAATTTTGTAGGGTGATATCCATGAGGATTTTTGCAGTGTTTGCAGAAAAAGCGGGCAATTGCTGATGTGTGACACCTGTTCACGTGTTTATCACCTGGACTGTCTGGACCCGCCTCTGAAAACCATTCCCAAGGGCATGTGGATCTGTCCCAAATGTCAAGACCAGGTATTGTTTGACAGACAGGGGGAGTTATATACAATGCACTGTGAAGATTTTTCTGTGTTAAAGAAAATAACCAGATTGCTTGGGTTACTTAGACCAAGACAGCCTGACACTGAACAAATCTATTTGATCTGTAATAAGGCTTGTGTGAAATTAATTAAATTACCTCTGTCAGAATGCATGCAAATACAAAACTGTTAGGTCTTGCTCCCAAATTTGGAATCTGTATTTGTTACCCTGGTGGTTTTGCTCTTTTTCTGGGCCAAAGCATGCAGACTTTTGGGAAAGATTATCCAGGACCGATATTTCTATCTTTCTACCCATAGAAATTTTGCTGTTCATCTTAAGTTCATTGTTTCTTCAAAAGTTATTAGTATATTCTTCTGGACAAATAAATAAAACATTTGCACAAGTCTACCTCAATAGATAGAGCAAATATAAGTCCCTGTTTACTCATATAAAGAGGTTGTCTTCAGTGATCTCTTTAATAATATCACCCAGCATCTGTATAATGAGGATAGGTGAACACTTTGGTGGTCCTTCCTTGCAGATCCCTCTCTGAAAATACACATTTGAAGTGAACAGATTATATTTTAATATTTTGTTCATAATTGCACTGAGATCACGAGATGAAGAAGTAAAACTATTGTATTCCTAACCCTTCCATGGAACTCCAGAAATTGTAAAGGACTGCTGATAATGAGCAGCCTGAAGCTGTTAGCATTCTGTCTAACACAGCATGCTGCTTGGTCACCCACATGACCTTTGGTTAGCCAGGTAGTGATGTGAGAAAAGAGCCTGACATATGATGTGCTGCTCAGAAGAATGAAAATCCAAAATTCAAGTGACTTGGTCAGTAGTTGCCAGAGAGGAGGGACTGTGACCACTTCCCTCTATTCCTGCTCTTGCCTACTTTGACCTTACCCCTCCTCTTCATATTTCTGCAATAGGTTCCCACAAAGTAGGGAGGGAGATCTTGAGTAATTTCACTGTAAACTGACCGAGTCCTCTGTCTTCTGAGGTACCACTCTGATCAGTTATTAAAAATATCTTTCCTCTCAAAAAAGTTTGTTAGGAAGCAAAATGTAGGAAGGATATGAAAGACATAAATGATGCTTACCCTTTTAAAGAGAGTTTGACAACTCTATTAAGATGATTCTGATAAGAAGGGGAGATAGGACAGTTGCATGTTTTACTAGGCAGGAAGTGTGATGTTTGAATGTATGATGTGGAGACTGTTCTGTGGCATGAAAACTTTTCTCCCAGAACAACTAAGATCAGCAATTTGTCTGAATCATGAAGTAATGTTTATGTCTCCTGGAGAGTTTGAGTTCAGATATATTATCCTTTCAGTCCTCTTTTGAGTTGTTCAGTTTCATTAATAGACGTTATTTGTGGCTATGGAGGGAATTTAGGAAAATGCTGACATTTGTAAGAAACAGGCCTGTTTTGTGGAAGCCACAATACAGTTGTGAATAATTCACTCTGTTAAATCTCAGAAAAGGTCTGTGAAGCTTCGTGTTAACAGGGCTGAGACTAATGATAGCCATGAAAGAAAATCCTCAGTCTTTCCCTCTTTCTGTCTCTCCTTTTTATTTTCTCAGAGGTAGATTTTTTTACCAGCTATATCTCTATAAACAATTTTCTTTCAGATGCTAAAGAAGGAAGAAGCAATCCCATGGCCGGGAACTTTAGCAATTGTTCATTCATATATTGCATATAAAGCAGGTAGGAAAATGGTGGACAACACTTTTGTTTCTCTGTTAACATAGGAAGATATTATTTTGGGAATGGGACAGAATGGTGCTTCCTTTATAAAAGGAAATTAAAGGGGAAGAACCTTAATAACTAGTGAAGTGAAAATAGCAGTCTAAATATTTGTTAAGCCTTCTGTGATGCTTATGTATGTGAGTAAAATTTGGGGGGTGATTCAGTGCACAAGTTGTTGAATTGACTTTAAACCCGGTTATGCTCTTTACATGAAGCAGTTTAGACCCTCTGTTCACTATTGTAACAGAAACATTTTAAATATCCTGTTTTGCAGCAAAAGAAGAGGAAAAACAGAAACTACTTAAATGGAGTTCAGATTTAAAGCAGGAAAGAGAACAACTAGAGCAGAAGGTCAAACAGCTCAGCAATTCTATAACAGTGAGTATTGTCCTCCCAAATAGTTCTTCACCTGTGTTCTAGTGCCAGAATGCAGAGAGAAACTATAATAGAGTGACTTGATGTACTAGACCTGTCTTCCACTGGATTTACTGAGAACTAAGTGAGCCTTTTCCTTTGGTTTTTAGGACTTTGGGGAGCAGGAATGAAATAAAGGCAACATATACTTACATTGAGTCTCTTATACATGATCCATGCTGACCGTGTAGGTAGACCTGTAATATCAGTAGGTGACAAAAACGACACAGAGCATTATCGTCTGTGGGCAGTAGATTAAATCAAAATCTCCAGTGGCTCACTTAAAGAAGAATGGTTGAGCCTTTGTGTGTAATGAGAGTTATAGTCTTGTTGAGCTTTCCAGACCATCCTGATGCAAAAACAACTGTTTGCTCAAGGATGACTGTCAGGCTCTTGGCATGTTACCTTGGCAGTCAGCACCTGGACACTGTGCGGGGCTCTGCATAATATTTAATTACAATGTCATACTTCAAACCAGAAGCTTTAGTTTCCACCTTAGTTTATTGCAGTAATTGGAACATACATATTAATTTGCTCTCTCTTCTCACCTTAATATGCAAATCAGTCTCTTGAGTTGCCAGTGTAAATTTTGAGCCCCTCACTTAGTGCGGTCCTGGTCAGTATCACATAATGAAACACACCGAAATCTCCGATGTTGCACATCGGTAAGGCTGGATACATAAGAACAGACTTCTTAAATACAGATGCACTTTCCAGGCTGCCTGTCTTTGCCTACTAGAACAGAAGTGTCCTATGTTTTCAGGCCCCTCAGTACTGACAATACAATAAAATGATTGGGAGCAAACGAGTGGTGAGAGGTGCTGGTTAGCAGTTTGCGACACTGTTATCTTCTGATTAGCAGTAGCTGGGTGTAACCTGAGCAGCACTAAAGCACTTACAAGGTTTCTCAGTGAGGCACCCAGGCAGATGCAAGCCTTTAACATGAAGGATTGGCAGTGGGTAAAGAGAATGTTTATGCTTACATTGGACCTGTCCAAACCAGACACAATCGGTCTGGATTTTATTGTGTTACTATGGTGCCAGGAGCTGCATGTGAAAATAGTAAAGCTAAAACCAAGTTTCTGGAGATCAGCATGAATAAAAGATTTAAAAAATGTAGAAAGGTTGCCATCTTTGCGTAAAAACCTGAATGTAACAGACGTAGCTACTGTTTGCTCATTTTTGAGGGTTTCAAATATACATATAAGCAGTTTTTCACTCTTGAAACATCATTTGTGGTCTTTTTAAAAAATTACCTTACCCTGACGCTTAACTGATGAGCTAGCTATGTTACTACCACTTCTAAGAGAAAGAAGTGGCCGCAAAATAAGGTTTTCAAGTGAAGAGGAGTTTGTTTTCCTTTTCAAGTGCCCCTTTATTTATTGAGAGAAGGAAGTGATGTTCCTGCTAAAATCTATGTGAAAGCAAAGGCTGCATCCCACTAATGGTGTGCACACACACTGTCAGCAGTCAGCTGCAGTAGGATGCCTGAGCTTGCAAATCTGAGCTAAAGAAATTTCAGTAATGCTATACTAATAGAAAAAATAGTAAGAACATATACTTGGAAGTTTTCCTTCAAAAGGAACACAAAAGGATGGAGCTGTCTGTGTTCATTTGCAGAACACCTTGGAATAAAAGGGAGCCATACCAGGTGACAGCTATGTCCTGGCAATTTAATTCCTCAGCCTGCAATTATGAATTCTCCTGTGAACACAGCCCAGAGACTTTTTTTCTTCTGTGTTGGAAAAGTGAAACTGTAGCTGCAGTCTTTTCTAGGTTCTTACATTTAGATCTGTGAACAGCATATTCCTTCTCTTACCTGCTTTCATTCATAAGCTTGAACTTATTACTGCTTTTCTGTTTTGCTGCAGAAATGCATGGAAATGAAGAATACCATCCTTGCAAAACAGAAGGAGATGCACAGCTCCTTGGAGAAGGTAAAACAGCTGATCCGCCTCATTCAAGGCATCGACCTTTCAAAACCCATAAACTCTGAGGTCAATTCAGTAGCCATCTCCAACGGCATGGACTCCACTAACAATACTAATGCTGCCACCTCCACCTTAGCCCCCTCCCCTTCCCAGAGCTGCATGGTGAACTGTAACAAGGGCGATGAGACTAAATAACACAGTGAAGTTAAGAAGGAGCCAAGGGAGGTGGCGGCGAGGAGAAAGAGCAAAATAAAGAAACTCTAGAAAAGCAAAACTGGATTTCTTCTGGAAAGTGCAGAATTCTTTAGTTCTTTGGTTCCAGAGAGAGCGTGAAGATGCTTGTGCCAGGCGGCACCGGAGTTTGCCAATTGATCCTTCTTATTCTGTGTGTACATGCGAAGTTTGGATCATGTTACATGAATAGTGCCAGCTGGGGGTTCTTTGCCAGCACCATGCCAAGTGAAATAATATATTTACTCTCTCTATATTTTACACCAGTGTGTGCCTGCAGCAGCCTCCACAGCCACTATAGGTTTGTTTTATTTTTGTTTGGGGTGAGGAGCAGGGATAAGGGAGGAGAGCAGGTTTCAAGTTCCTATTTGCAGAACAGTTTGTTTAGCTAGGGGAAAACAAAAACAAGTCCAAAGAGCCTATGGGCTTTTCCTGTTTCTAAACTCTCAGTACTATTAAACCAAAAAAACCAGAAATATAAATTATCAAATCCCAGTGCCCAGAAGGGACAAGTCTATCAAATAAGCAGTATTTACTATCGTTTAGACAGGAGATTTACAAAAGGAAAGGAGATGGACTTTTCACTGAGTAACCAGCACATATAATCATATAATCATAGTATATGCTGAGTTGGAAGGGACCCACCAGGATTATCGAGTCCAACTCCTGGCCCTGTGCAGGACACCCCAAGAATCACACCATGTGCCTGAGAGCATTGTCAGAACGCTTCTTGAACTCAACCAGGCTTGGTGCTGTGACCACTTCCCTGGGGAGCCTGTTTCAGTGCTCAACCACACTCTGGGTGAAAAACCTTTTCCTGCTATCTAATCTAAACCTCTCCTGACTCAGCTTCATGCCATTTCCTCGAGTCCTGTCACTGGTCACAAGTGTGAAAAGATCAGTACCTGCCCCTCTGCTTCCCCTCACATGTATAGGCTGAGGATCTACTGTCCCAACAGCTTGGGGTTAATCCTGTTTCTTCACATTAAACAACAGACTTGCTTTGCAGAATTGGTTTGGGTCCTCACATTCATCCAGAAAGTCTATGTTGGGAATGGGAAAATGAGGGCCAGAATTCAGGGTCAGCTTGGAGCATTGGATGGAGGTGTCTCAAGAGAAAATGTGCATCAATTACTTGAAAATGAGATTTCAGCCCTTTTCTGTATTTATAAACAACAAAGGTATCCTGAACAAAGTAGCACATAACCCAGATGTGTGAACTCAACAGAGAAATGTCCTTTTCTTTCACTTCCTTTCTCTTCTTTTGGTAACAAGAACTAAATAAGGAATAGAAAAGCTGTTTTTCAGGCTGACAGTCTAATTAAAGAGGTAGATGGGACCTTGCATGGTATAGATTAGAAGTAATAGTGTCAGTGAGATACAGTGAGTCTTTGTGAGTCCTTGTGTCATCGTTTTGGGCACTGTTTTTTTATGCAAGGGCAAAATCTTTGTATCTGGGGGAAAAAAACCAACTTTTTTAAATTAAAAAGGAAAATAAAAGATATTGAGGTCTTCCTAGTGTTACTTAAAATAAGATCAAGGTAAGAAACATTGTAAAAAAATTACAAAAGTGCTATTTGTTTCCTAAACAAGTGATTTCTATTAAAAAGGTGTCAGAACTGGAGAAAATGCTGTGTACTTAGAATTTTTTAACACAGACTTTGCTTATTTATGATCACATTCTGCTGTGTTTGTGTTTTAAAATCAAATGGGACAGTTTCAGTAGATTATATCATACATCTACTGGCTAAACTCTAAAGAGAATCAAATCCTACAGTGCTGGATCTCACCCCACCTGGAGGATCGGCCAGGCTTGTCTCTGTTGTTACCATCTTTCCCCCATTCTTTCATGTGTTTGTAACCCAGAGAAAAGCAGTTGACAATGTGCTTGTTTAAGGTTTTTACAGTTTTGTGATATGGACTGATTAGAGCTTGAGGATGAAAGACAGTGAGTTGGTTGGACTGAAATCGCCTTCCATTATCTCCTCTTGTTTAAGAAGTTCATCTCTTATGTATAATCTTTTCACTCTAGACAGCAAATCTTGCCTTGTGCTTCCTGACTGTGGGGTCTGTCTCAGTTTAGGGTGCTAATTGTGGTCACGTCACATTGTGTCCCACCCAGAGCTGTCTAGTTTCACTACTGCATATAAACATTTGGGCAAAGCCTGTTTCCACTGGAAGTACTTGGAAAACTCCCTTTACTTCTGGTGGGAGCAGAGTTGAGCTACTACGTACACAATGTGAGGCAATGGCTCCGGTGGTGGCCTTGAGAGTACAAGTTGGGTGGCAAGGCAGACCTGCTCAGCCATTTCTAGTGGAAGGTAGAAAAGCTTTGGATTTCAGGGATGCATTTCTGAGTCAGAAAAAGCGAATACTCCACTAAATAGCCTGAGACAGTTTCTTTGCTGCCACAGCCAAATGGGCTTCTGTGGGGTTCTTAGAGCTGTTTTCCTCCCTCTCCCTTAGGTTGCCCTTCTGCCCTTTAAGGACTTTTATTCCTTCTGTAGGAGTGTGCACTATTTTCAGCTCTGAGCTCAGAACTGATATCCTGAGTTCTCACATTTGTCTGCAGTTGGGAAAGTGACTCTTAGGTGCACTTCTCAGCTGTGATAACCTCGACTCTGTCTTTTGATGCTTGAGTTCTGTTCTGGAACTAGTGGAGCTGGAAGGATAAGTTAGCACGAGTGGCAGGGAGACAACTGGGCAGACAACATCAAAACTGATTGTACTAAAAATGCCCTTGCATCAATCCAGTTACCAGTGGGGGTCATCACCACAGGGCAGCACTGGGCCAGCAACCCGTAGCATTTAAACAAAGGACTGTCAATTTCCAGGGTGGAAGAGAGAAAGCAAACTGAACATGAGCCTTCTTTCCATAGAATATGAGCCATCAGCTAATGGCCAGATATTCAGGAGAAACTGCCTTTTTGAAGAGGTTGCTCTTTAGTTGTCCACTTGGATAATTCTTAACATCATGTTCTGAAGCATCGAGTACATTCCTGGTAAGAGACAGTCTCAGGGATAGGTGTGCTGAGTCTTCATGGTTCTCGTGTTGTTTGTGGTGTTACCTGCTGAGCTCTCTTGGAAACACTGCAGTATTTGGAGGTAGCAGGCTATGCCTGGAGACTAGATAGTCCTTCTGTTTTCTTTGCTGATTCAGGAGGGAATGGAAGTGAAATTCACTAGTAGCCATATTTAAATTTGAGCACAGTTAACCAGACAGGAGATGTTAAAGCAGCTATTACTGCTTTTCTGAGGCATCTTCTCGTCTCCAGAATCCAAGTAGATAAGACTTTTATGTCCCTTTTGTTACAGCATTTGTGTTCTAGACTGTAAAAGGATGCATTTAGTTAATCATTACCTGGTAGATCTTAACTTAGACTTTTTGATACTGCTTAGATAGTTTTCTCTCTCTCCCACTGATCCTGTTCAGGTGTTTTTTCTCCCGGCTCTGCAACAGTCTGGAGCAAGGAGCATTCCCAGAGCTGCAGTGGCGCTGGCAATGATGCTGCTATGTAGACAGAGTAAATTGGGATTGTCTCTGCCCAATTACCAGTAATAGGGTGGAAGGGGAATTGGCATTTGCTAAATACAGAGGAAAATAGATTTTTTTTCTAGCTGCTCTAAGAGGTTCCAATCAAGGAAGAAATTTAAACTCTTTGACAGCTTAAAGCTCAAGTTTGTGTTCTGGGTTTATATTGGTTTGGGGGTTTTTCTCATGTAATGTTTGAGATAGAATGAGTTTGCACTAAAAGTTCTGCTCTTTGGGAAGCTGTCATATTGAATGTGGTTTTGTATTTCCAAACCACCACCAAGATATTAACTAATTCTTATGTCATTGCTTGTCATTGGTGGGAAACAAGTGGCTTTTAAATCTCTGTTACAAGGGAAGCGATGAGACCACAAAGGAAGCTCATATCAGAGACAATCCTGGCTCTCAGCCCAGTGCTAAGGACTTTAAGAAGTACCCTGCTCCTTTGCTCAGAAATAGAGCAAGTGCTGCAGAAGTTGTTTTTTCCCTTCTCCTTGCAATCTGTTCTTTAAACAGCTGGAAAGGTGCGTAGTGGTCAGAGTGGCAAAGTGAGCATGTGACCTGGCTAGAAGGATTAGTACTATCATTATTATTCTCATTATTTTTGTTTAGAGCCAGCAGTGATTTTAGTGCTGTACAAAACCCAGTAAAAGCAATAGTTCTAGGGATGATTGGCAGATAGAGTGAGTAGCATGGCTGATTCTTCCAGGGCATCATTTTTAGCCAGGAGCTACCATGTTGGTGGGATGAATTAATGTTTTGCATTAGCAAAACAGGGTTTTGTTCTATGTCGTAAGCAAGTTTCTGTCAGTGGGGATATGCATTAAAAGCTGCTATCCTAGAAATTAAATTTTATGGGCAGACGTGTTAGTTTTATTGTTGGCAGAAAAACAATTTTGTAGTTTATCCTTCCTAGCTGACCAGGCTTAAGAAAGCAAGTCTATATTCCATCTGTTTAGAAATGTGAACCCTAATTCTGACCTCCTTGGCTTCAAATCATCTTCTTCCATGTACTGTTGGAGAGACAGCCCTGAAAAGCAATGTGGTCAGAATTCAGGAGAACCCAGAGTGAAATCTCCCTCTTAGGCCCACCAAACTGTGACAGCCCACAATACAGGGAGTAAACTCTGAAATTTTCTTCCCATGTGGATACAATGGGAAATATTTGTGAATTTGTAGTGTGCATGTTTCTCTTTCTTTCCCCAGCTGGGTTGCACACTGCTCTCTTTGCTTCTGAAGCACTAATGATGAATACACGTTTTTTTAATGAAATGTGTTTTTAAAATAACATGGGTTTAAAATATCATATATTAAGACGTTAAACCAAAATTCACTGTTTTACTGAGGGCCTCTCTCAATGAACTGCTCAGATGATCACTGAAATACCGATATTACACTTCCTTGTCGACCACTCCCCTTTGGGCAGTTTGTTGTGTCTTTTTAGGGCTGACCCTTTTTCACCTCCATTTGTCCTCTCTTGGAATTCTGAAGATCGGGGCAAGTTCAGCCTTGCTGGGTTACTGCAGAGAGTTTTCTGAGAAGTCTGTAGGAGTCAGGAACCTGGAGAAAGAGGAAGATGTTTTGTCATGCAGCTAACTCATTTGGCACTTAGGCTTGCCTGGCCAAAAAACTACCTCAGTAAAGGCCATTCCCGAGCACTATGTGGATTCTGTAGTTTCTGGCATTCAGAAGGCAAAAGGTCTCCAAAGAACCCTCCAACAGCCAGCTAGGTACTGGTGTCTGAGGGCATGTGAGTGAACCTTGCAGCGACATGCTGTTGGATCGTTGTTTTCAGTGGTCAGACCTGGACCAGGGAATGACTCAAAAATCAGATGGGATCAGGAGAAGATGATAGCTGCAGACTATCTTGTCTCCTGGTTATTACCGTCTTACTCAGACCCTTCTTTAAGCTCAGTCCTGTTTGTAACTCTACAGAATGGAATGTAATACTTGAAAAGTATGACTCCCTCTATCCTTTAGCTTCCATTTGCCCCCTGTTTCTCTCTTATCTGGGATAAGAAATTTCTGCATCATTGTGTCTTGTATAGGCTGAGCACACAGTTGATCAACTTGCCAATAAAGAAAATTATTTATACCATGCATTGGTAAGCTTGGTAATTACAGACCCATGAAAAGACAAAACACCTCTCCCAGAGGTTAATTTAAGATGTGGGCTTGTTTCAGAAAACCAAGACCTTACCTGTGTGAGGGTCTGTCTGTATCCCTGTCAGTATTACTAAAATGAGTGGTGAACAAAAAAGAGGCTTGTCAAGAGAACTAGTGCTGTGAAAATCGCTGTGCTGTGCAAGTCCCTGGAGTGTGTCTCATCAGAACAGCCAGGCCAGGGCTTCCCATCGCTCTAGGCCAGAGGTGGGTGCTGCAAGGGACAAAAGAAAGGACAGAAACCTCTTGAGAAGGCTCTCAGGGAGTGAGGAGTAGAGGGCTTGGAGATGGGAAAGGAAGGGAGAAAGCAGGAGGAGCAAAGGAAACAAAGATTACATGGGGTAAAGCAGAGCAGAAAGGAAAAATGTGGAGAGAAGGAGGGAAAGTGAGGGTAGGAAAAATCCAGGAGTGAAATAGGGCTCCACTGTGAGGAGATGGGTATTCCTGCAGTTAAAGTTCAGTGGAAAGAGTAGAACAAAATTGCTCTTTATCCTACCTCAATTTCGGACATGGGTTGATCTGTATTCCAAAAGGAGCAAGTGTGGTGGTAGAAGAGCTGCCTGGCTGCAGGAAGGGAAGGAAGTAGGCACTAAGTCATCCCTAGTTCTGCTTCTGCCGCTGAGTGATCCCATTCTGACAAGAGCCTTATTTGACTTCTAAGCTACAACGTGGGGATAAGGCAGATCAAGAAGACCTTGGGGCAGCCAGAGTCTGCTCTAATCTGGACCATATTAATTAAACATTTTCTTGGCTAGAAGTATTCCGGAGACTAGCTAAAGGTTCAGCTCTGCTAGTGTGGTTGCACCTTCCTAGTTCAAGTGTTACAATTAGCCTGGTTAAAACCAGCATCAGCTCCCAGAGGTCCTGGATCCCACTTGAGCAAAGGAGACAATGTGGGGCAGGACCTGTGTCTTAGGTACTTTTCAGCTATCTCTTGGAGTATCTGTGCAAGATTCCTGCTCTCTGGGCTGTCACATCTGGCAGTTCTGTGCCAAAATCCCTCCAAGCAATGCCTCCCTGTTTTCTCAGGGTCTGGATTCTTTAGGGACACATGCAAAGGGGCACTTCACCAGTGCACCGAGACTGTGGCATGTGGTAAGTTTAATGTGACCTGTCAGAAGCTGAGTGCCCTGCCTCTGGGCTACATTAAGCAGCTGCCCGTGGGACAGGCACCCTCCTGGGGGAAAACAGCTGTCCCAGCTCTCGAGTGTGAGCAGGGAGTAACCTCTGTGTCTGTACTTCTTCACTCTGTATATCCAAGCAGGTGTCAAATGCTTCAGAGAGAGAGAAGCTCAACCCAGTCCCTAGTTCTTGAAAGAAAGAAGTACTTAAGGGCATGTTTACTCTCAGGAGTGCCTGGGGAACTCAAAAGCCATGTAAGCTTGGCTCTGCCTGTCCTGGGTGGAGCTGTGGGATGGAAAGGCAGCAGCAGCAAGCAGTTATCAATCCGTTGGCTCTCAGCATTTTTCACCACCTGGGGAGTTTGCATCTTTTTTCTTTTTCTTGAATTTGCACTGGCAAATGTAAACCTCGACCGATTCCCGCCCTTTTGTCATGTGCCTTGTTAGATCTCTGTTGTTGGAAAAATAATGAAGTATTGTTGCCTCTGAGCTTCAAGATATCACTTTCCTTAGTGAGCCCTGGGGTTGTAGCTCAGGCGGGGAAAGGAGGCAGTGGCACAGGCCAGCTCCTGGGGCTGTGTTCAGTGGCCACCCTTGATTTTGGACCCCCAGTGCTGAGGTTTGATACTGCAGCAGCACTGGGAAGATGCTGTGCGTGTACAAGGGCGGGGGCTCCCCTGGCTTGCCACCCAGGTGTTGGCCTCTCAGGTGGGGCATGCCAGAACTGAGGGGGGAGGGAAAGAGATGGCTCTGTGCCTCTCATTCACCTCTGTAAAGCAGGTACTGGCAGTTCTGACTCCAGAAGACTGGTTTTCCATGGCTGCGGGCACTGGGGTAGGCATTGTTGAAAGAAGCTCTGTGCTGGGTGCGGCAGGAGGCTGCGTGTTTCTGCTTGTTCTGGGCTACTGTGTAATTTCTAATCATAGTCTCATATTTCTTTACTTGAATTATCACTGACATCAAAGCAGTGATTGACTCTCGAGCCAGGCATAGTCTTACCTGTCACCTCTCCAAGGTATGTTGTCTCTGAGTTGCTCCTGATGCCATATGTGACAGGCAGCCAAGACCCTCCTTAAGGAAGGTTGTTGCTCCTGCATAAGCCCCTGCAACTTGGTCAGCTTCCTGGCAGCCCCATGCAACCAGAGCCAGTAGGCAGTTGTGTCCCACAAGCAGCTTCACTCCAGTTACAGCTGTAGGGTTGTCCCAAACGCCGTCTTACACTGTCAGAGGAGACATCTTGGCTGCCTCTCATAGCCCCACAGAAGCAAAGCATGCCTTGCAAACTCCATTAAGCAAAGCTTAAGCAAGGTACCCTGGGGAAGGGGAGATCCTGCTAGTGCTGACCTGTTCAGACTCCTGCGGAGGAAGGAAACAACTTTGCTGTGTCAACAGCAGTGAAGTGGTGGTGAGCTGCTGCTGCCTGGGAGGTCTGGTGCAGCACTGGGGTGGCTGCCCATGCCGAATTTTGTCTTTGTGGGGCTGACTGGCTCTAACCTGCGAACAACGTGTTGTGTGCAGCTGAGGACAGGAGGGTTGTGAAGGCAGCTCTGCTCGTTTAGAGAAAATGCTCAGGCCTCAATCACGGCTTCGTGTTGCTGTGATCATGGTGGCACCATCTCAGTAGATTTGTTGATACCACCACCCTGCCTGTGTGCTGTGCTTCATCCCATTCCTCCACTCCCACCCCAGTGTTTCACCCAAGACCAAGCTGTAAGCAGAAGTCCTGCCATGGGCTCGGAGCAGGACCTGACCCTGAAGGGCTCTGTATCCAAGCCCTGGTCCCTCCTCCAGCCTGTCTGATTTCTCCAGGTGACTTTGGTGAACAGCCCCCCGTTCAGGCAGTGCTGCCCTGCAGCCACGGGCCTGGTGCTGCACGGGGATGATGGCAGCTTCTTTCCCAGATGGGTTTGTGAAGGCAAAGCCATGACTCTGCCCTCTGTGAGCCGGTGCCACCTGTGCTGTCCCATTCCCCACCAATCTCCTGTCCTTGCAGGCCCTGGTGTAAAATGCCCTTTCTGACTGGTACTGCTCTGTTGTCACAGAATCACACCATGAGAACACCGACTTGTGAGCTGGTTTGGGTTTTTTAAATATCTCTATTTTTTTTAGCCTGATGCTCATAGTGATCTGCAGTCTCTGCTGCCTTCAAGTTCCTTGTGGTTTCAGTTTTGGTACAAATGTGTTTAGATTTTAGCAAATTAAAAGTTGGGGGGAGGGGATACAGAGCATCTGATCAATTTGTATTTATTTATTTTAACATTTTACTAAATAAAACACAGTAAAATCTCTTGTCTCCTTAGCTGTATGTACCAGGTGGGGACAGTGGGTCCCACAGGCACAGGGCATGGCGTAGTGCCCATAGCAAATCCCCAGCCCCAAGAGGGGTTTCTGAGCATGGCTCTGTGCGGCGGCTGCGGCGCGCTCCGCTTTCTTGGCAAGGAGAAGGACACTGTGTTAGGAGAAATGAATTTTAGGTCCGAAAGGGGCTGCACTCAGTTCAGATAATCTCCCGGTTCTGACTCAGTGAGTGCCTCCCAGCTGATGCTGCCCGGCAGAGGGCACATGGAGACCAACCTGAGCTGGGTTTACTTCCAAATACCTCTACCCTCTTAGGCACATATTGGGCTGACTGTATAAATTTTCAGATGATCCTTCCCAACCTATTCATTCACTAAAATCTTCGTTCGCAAAGCCTAGCCACGAGTGAATGAATAGGCTGGGAAGGATCATCTGAAAATTATGGTGCTCAGCCCTCCTTCTACAGCGCCACCTTCCAAAATAACTGTAGTCAGCATTTTTGTTGCCTCACAGCCATCAAAGAATCGCCTGGAAGAGGCCTGCTCCATCCCGGCACTGTTCCACCATGTCTGTAGCAGCATCTAGCTGTGATCAACCCTCTTGTTGATTAGTGCAGCAGCAGCACGGTGTGGGTGAGCTTTGGTTATGTTAAACAAAAGCTGCCTGCTAGGGACTGGTGGGGTGGAGCTGCGCATGGCTTCACTGTGATGAGCAATGTCTTCCCAGCCCTTTCCCAAGTAAAGCCTCAACACTTGCTCCTGGCAAACCACCCTCATCTTCCCCCCCTGCAGATGCAAGGCTGGTGGCTCATGGGGCCCAAGAGCCAGCTTTTATTCCCAACACTCTTACAAAGCCAAGGCTGTTCAGCAGAGAGCCTCACCTGGTCCCACTCCTTGCACTGTGGCCAGAGCTGGGTGCCTGTCCTCCCTCCTCTGGGTGAGGAAAGGTCCTGCAGGTCATGGCAGAGCATCCAGCTCAGCATGCTGCTCTCGGGGATGAGCTGCAGCACCACCAGATGAAACTACATCCCTTCTACTTGGGGGCGTTTAAACTGACTACATGCCTAAACCATGAAGCCCCATGATCCAGTTCAGGGGTGCTGGCTGTGCAGGCAGGCTGCCTGGGCCCTGCTGCAGTGCTGGGAACCATCAGACTTGAGCCTAACAACCCTTTCAGAGCTGGCAGGAGACCGGTGCACCTGCCACTTGGTGACACTGGCCTTTCTTTTGCCTGCTGCTGCTCCTTGTTCCTTAACCTTCCCACTGTGCCAGCCCAACAGGAAAACATGCCAGGCAGAGCAAGCCCAGTGATGCTTTTCCACAGCCAAGGCTCAGGCTACTCCTCCATTGCACTCTTCCTGCTGTCTTCCCTCCAGGGGAAAAAATTAATAACCAGGCAGTTCTAACAAGAATGTGAAAAAGAATAAAAAAGCTTTAATTTAAAAATTAAATTAAAACGAGGAAAAAAGCAAGAGGCGCTTGTGCCCTTTCCATACCCCGTGCTTTGTATGGCTCCTCTTAGTCACTCCCACCGTGGACGGAAATCCTCACCCCTGCACAGAACTAGCTCTAGCTCTTGCAGCCCAGAGCAAAGCTAAGGAGAGAACAGCAGAGGCTGCAGCAGCAACTGGCCCGGAGAGCCTCCAGGGCCATCAGCAAAATCATCTTGGAGGAAAAAAGGATTAAAAAGAAGAACCCCAGACACCCTAATTACTGAATTCTTATGAGAAAAGTATTAAATAATTTAAACAGCGTGAGGAAAGCAATGCATCCTCTGTGCTCCAGTGTGTGATAGTGGTGGAACAGTGTCTAGTCAAGCTGCTCCTGGCACAGGGTTCCTGCCACAGTGCTCAGCTATGGTCTTGTCCAGTGTCAGTCGCATCCCTGATTGTTGATGGCAATGACTGCGCTGCCGGGAGCTGGGGAGGAGCAGGGTGGTCCCTGCCAGAAACTTCTCTCAGCATGCACTGGCCCATGAAGCTGCTGTTTTGCTCCTGGCCATGGTTCGCAGCCCGGCCCTGTGGGGCACTGCCAACACAACACAGGTCTGTTACCGCCACGGCTGCTCCCAGACTGGAGGTGCAGGTCTATTCTGGGAGTTCATTCTGGGGACAGCAGACAGCCTGTCCTGCTCTGGGAGCTCATCCTTCTCTGGGTGACTCCAGCACCACCCGTGCAGGGCCAACTCCACTGGAGACTGCATCCATATGGATTGGGAGTAATAATACTTCTCTGCTGTTAACCAGCCAGCCTAGATCTGGGCTTGAACCAGGTCTCCAACAACTCCTGGTACTCCCTGGCTGGAGCTCCCAAGGTGCTGGGAGGCTTCCTCTGAGCCTGCTCCACAAAGGGATGTTCTACAACTTCATCTCTCGCTCACCAAAGCCCCAGAGGAGTATGCAAGGACTGGAACTGGGACCACTGAGCAAGGGCAGAGCAGGGTATGGCACAGCTCTCAGGCCTCTGGAGGAGCCAGGCCTCAAGGTCAAGTGAGCTAGAGAAGACTAAGGAACCCACATCTACTAAAAGAGAGGAGGGAGGAGAGCTGACCCCCTGGCATAAGGAGGTTCCCCTGTAACTCAGGAAGGCTGTGGTAGCTTGACCTCCAGGCACTACCTGTTCTTGCAGCTGATATCTTCCACCTTATCTGTGGGTATCCCTTTGGTGGGCTGGAGAGGCTGTGCTGCCACCTCCGTTCCCTCAAGCTGGGCTGTGGTGGTGGGCAGGGGGAGGAGGGAGGCCCTGCACCCTCCCAGTGTGCTACTTGTACCCCGCACCCACTGTCCCCAGGTGTCACAGGCTTCTCTCGGCGGTGAGGTATTTGAGCGCAGCAGCCCCATATCGCCGTGACAGGTCCTGGTGGAACTCCTCCCGCAGCGTTTGGAGGCAGCCCCGGTATCCTGCATTCAGGCGAAACTTGGAGATGTCGAAGCTGGGGGCATGGGGCATGTGGATCATGAAGGCATTGGGCAGGACCAGCAGCTCATACTCCTGAGAGGGGACAGAGCAACAGCATCAGCTTGGTGGTACCAACACGTCACTGCCTGGCCAAGAGCCCCCACACCCAGCGCCTCTGTGGTACCAGGAGCAGCCCCTCACCCACCTGCGCATCCAGCTCCATGATGTGGGACACTTTGTTCCAGCCGAAGCCCACGAACCTCTGGTCATACCTGGGGCAATCTCGCCTCACTACAACGTAAGGCTCGAAGTCTGGCTGCCACACCACACGGTACGGCACAGTGGCCGTCCGCCACTTGGCGTAGTCTGTTGGGGCGTGGCCTTTTGGCCACACGTGGTACCTGCGGGGAGAGATGGAAACGAGACACTGGGCAAAGTTGGCAGCTCCCTGAGACAGGAGGAGGATGCAGGGGGTCCTCTGAGACAGGGGGTGCACAGTCCCAAGGCACAAGGGTACAAAACTGGCTTCTGCCAGCCCCCCTTGGATAGTGGAGCAGTTCCAGTCCCTACCTGAAGGTGTAGAGGGAGCCCATGTCCAGCATGGAGAGCAGCTCTGCTTTGGATTTGGGGAAGGTCAGGCGGTAGTGCAGGGTCTCAAATGCCGGCACAATGAGAGCTGCCTTCCTCTGGGGCAGCTCCAGCTGCTGGATGGAGTTCCTATGGTGATAGGAAGGGTATGAGGTCTCCCTGGCTGCAAGCCATGGCCACGGCCTCCTTCCTCAGCCCCTCCAGCCTGCATACCACTCCAGAAGGATATTAATGTCTGGACAATTTGCAGTGGTACCATGCAGAGGTAGGAGGAATGGGGCAATGTTCACAGCCACAGCCCCTTCCTCATCCACTGGGTGGATCCTTGTTCCTCTGACAAAAGCAAGGGCAGGATCCTGAGGTTGAACACAAAGGGAACAGCTCCCAGGCCTGTTGTTGAGGACTGCTGCCTAGGGCTTTTCCTGAAAACTCTGGTGCCTGGGGAGCCCTGCAGGTTCAGCTAGAGCAGGCTGGAGAAAGCCTTACCTGAGGTAATCGTAGAGGCCATACATAGGCAGGAAGTCAATGTCCGTCAGAAAGACGTACGGCGTCTGCGTGTTGGCCAAGGCCACGTTTCGCAGGAGGTTGATGGGGTAGAACTGCCCCTCCTTGTAGACAATGTGGTAGGCGACATTGCGGCGGGCGCTCAGCACCTCTGAGGCCTGGGCATAGCGCAGGAACTGCTGAGCCTCAGCATCTGACATGTACAGTGCCAGGCTGATGGGGCCCGCCCAGTGTTTGCAGATGGCCTCCAGCATCTGTAACCTGGGAAGCAGAGGGCAGCGCATGAGCAGCAGACTTGCTCTGTGGCAGCTTCACCAAACCCAGAACGGGGCACCTGCCAAAGAGCTGCATGCCAGTCGAGCCCAGTTCAGGAGGAACTGATGCTCCCAGCTTGGAGTATTGTTCTTCACTGCAAAATGCTGGTGTGAGGATAATGAGATGAGAATCCCTTGTAGCTCCAAAGCTGTGGAGCCTCAGTGGAGGAGTAGAGATGGGATCCAACCTCCCACTGGTCCTACCAGCAAGTACCTGTCCATGGAGAGCTGGGCCACGAGGGTGACATCGGTAGGGTTGGGAAACGCCAAGAACTCGTACTGCAGGAAGAACAGGTGGATTCGGTGCTGCGTGAGGTGCTGCTGGCGGAAATCATAGCAGGGATCATCCTCATCCAACTCCTCCAGCGCCTGCTGTAGCTGCAACACCATGAAGGTGAAAGAGAGCAAGAGCCCCACAGGGAGCTGGGGAGGCTGTGTGGTCTCTACCCACCCCATGCTCTGGGGCTGGGGGCAGTCGCAATCACCCTCACCTGGTCCCTGGGTGGGCTGGGAAGACTGGCACAGCCAAAAAGCTCCCTGCGCAGCAGGTTCCCATCATACTCCAGGAAGGTCAGGTAGAGGTTACGGAAGAACTCCACATGCTTGTTCTTCACCCGCAGCTTCTTGGGTGAGTTCCAGTGGATCACCTGGGCAGTAGTGTGTCACCCCGTGGAAGGGAAGCCAGCAGCACCCAGTGCTCCCCAAGCCCTCAGACCCCATGCTGACTCCCATGGACCTCCAGTGTCCTTCAGGCCCTTTACAGTTTCAAAGGCAGCAAATCCACCCACCTTGAGATCTGAAAGCTCAGTGTAGCACTGCTCTGAGCGGGTGTGATCAGAGAGCTGCACATTCCAGAAGCAGGGAAGCCGGTACACCAGGGATGGGTTCTGCTTGATCACCGCGTTAAAGATGTCCTAGGAGAGAGAAAGGTGAGTGCACAAGTGGAAGAGGAAGACCCCCCATGCCAGCAGTGCTGTGGGAATGCAGAAGGGCTGACCACCCCAGAGGAGGGACCATTACCTGATCGGCCAGCGAGGTGGAGAGCATGCTCATGAGCTCCCGCTCTGCCGTCAGCCGCCACATCTGCTCCCAGCCCAGGTGACGCAGACGGTCCAGCAGGAGCAGGATCACCCCTGAGTGCCAGAGAAGAGGGCACTGGGTCACTGAGGGAGCACCCAGCCATTACAGAGCTGGAGCACAGCAGCCTGCATTCCCTCATCCCCTGGGATATGCCGCTTCTCTGCACCCACCCACGCTACCCTGGGATGCTGTAGCAGCCCCTTCATTCCCATCAGACCCTCCTGCTTCACCTCAGCCTTTCCCAGCCTCCCTGTGCTGTGTTGACTCAGCTGGATGTGCCATGAGGCTGCAGGGCCCACCCTGGCAGCCCACACTCACCTGTGTTGAAGCCACGTCCCAGGGCCGGCCATGGTTTGTGGTTTTTCCACAGATTGCCCAAATACCAGTCACTTTGGTTCTCCACCAGCCCAATCACCTGCTTTTCTGAGGAAACAGAGGGCCATGGATGCAGCTCATCTTGTTATTGGTTCAGAGGGCCCAGGCAAACACACTACACTGGTTCTGTGGCAGGTGGGGACTGCCACCCTGAGCCCAGCACCCAGGCCCCTGCCAGGGCCCCAGGGGCACCCTGTCCTCACCAGAAAACTTCCCAAAGACAGCCCAGAGCTCGGCAATATCAGTAGCAAAGGTGATGTCAGTGTCCAAGACGATGACCTTGGAAAGGTTGGAGGGCAGCGCCTTGGTAAGTGTCAGCTTCATCAGCCCATAGATGCCAGAGTAGTGCTTGTTGGGGATCCACGACACCTCTGGCTGCAAGGCAACACAGCTCAGGGTTGGGCACAGCTAAGCCCTTCCCCTGCCTGGGCAGGACAGCTCTGTGTGCCCAGTACCCCGTGCAGAGGAGGCCAGCAACAAAAGAGCATACGTTGCTGTGGAGCCAGCCAAGCCTGGAGCATTCCCTTCAGCCACCGGAATGCCCACCTGGACCCCAGTGTTTCAGTGCTCAGTGGGGGACTCAGCTCTGCCACAGAGGCAGTGCTACTCCAAGGGGCCTCCCCACCCCTCCAGTACCAGCCCTGTGCCCCTTTCTCAGCTGCACCAGCAACAAGCCCAGAAAGAGGAGGGGGTGAGCGAGGGACCAGCAAGAAAAAGTTAATGAACCTCCATCTACTCTCCCCTCTTTGCTACTCCCCTCAACCCTCTGAACACTGGCTTGGGACAGGGCAAAGAGAAGGGCAAGAACCTGCCTTCAAGTCATCGGCATTGTAGAAGCTGACGTGTACAGAAGGCACCATCCAGGACTGGAAGAGTGTCTGGAGGATCTGGTGGGCCACAGAGTCCGTGATGAAGTGAAAGTGGAGGGGGTTCTTCCTGCCAAGGATAAAAACAGCAGCACTCAGCACCACAGTGGGATGAAGAAGACACAGTCCCCATCACTCCCATCCCTCCCGAGGGACAGACATCAGCTGGAGGGGGGCAAATGGAGAAAAATCAGCCCTCTGGGAGAAACAAATCCCTCTCTGTCCCTCTAAGCAGTGGTACAGGGGCTAGAGAGGAGCCCTAGCCCCTCTCCCGCAGCATTGCCCCCTGCAGCCTGCAGCAGCTCATCTGGGAACCCCAAACAGTGGGCCTCTGGCACAGCACTTCCCCATTACCTGTGGAAGAGGATGGATTTCACCAGGGTGACCACGTCCCGGCTCGCGTTGTGCCCAGCACACACAATCGCAACATGCAGGAGCTGCCCAGAGACAAATGGTACCTTTTTGAGACTGGACACTCTCTCCTTTCAGAGACTGTCAGCTCCTCCCTGGGACCACACCACACGGAGAGACTCCATAACCCAGCACATCCCCTATGGAAGGAGCCCCAGAGAGAGGCAGGAGTTCCCCAGTTCAGAAACAGGGACCAGGAGTCTGGCTGCCACTCTGCCTGTCTGGCCTCCCTCTTTGGAGAAGGAAGATGCCCTCACCCACTGACTGTGGCTCACTGAGCACCATGGAGAGCCAGGATGAGGCCCCAGCATGGCCAGAGCATAGGGAGAGCAGTGCCAGGTGGGCTGCACATACATCCATGCTCCACCAGGGTCCCAGCCTCCCATCCCACAATATCACCATGCCAGTGCCATCACCCACCTCACATTTGTGCACTGTCTGCTGCTTGGGGCAGGCTGTATGATTGCTCCTCTCACCCCTGGGGAGATCTCCATCCTCGGCAGAGGGTCCCCACTGTGGGCTGCCATCGCTGCCCTCCATCTGAGCCTGGCTGAGCTGCAGGCGGAGCTGCTGATTCTCCTCCTCCACCCTGCGCACTCGTGAGGCCAGAGCCTCCCGTTCCACATCCCGGCTTGGCTGCTCGCCCAGGCAGGGTGGCAGCAGGAGGAAGCGGCCATCTGTGGAAGAGACACAGGTTATGTGACGGGCATGGCAAGGCCAGTAGGGCCCAGTGTGGATGGTCCCAGCTGAGAGCTCCCAGCACACCTCACAAGTGCCCAGCCGACATCACAGCTCTGCTCCTCTGATCCCTACAGATGTCCTTGGAGATGCCCCCAGGTCAGATAGACCTGCAGTGACTTGCACGCCCACAGAGCACCCACCCTAAGGCCTCATCCCCTGCTGCCCACCTCCTGTGGCACTTTCCCTTGATCCAAGGAGGAAGAGAAGGACCCACTCACATTCAAGGCTACCCACAAAGAGGTAGAGCCAGGAGAGGAGGATGGCCAGGGTCACTGTGGCGAGCAGCAGCTTCAGCTTCGTGCGCCAGGAGCGCAACATGGTGTGCCAGCAGGACACAGGTGGCAAGGATCAGGTGGGCAACCCGAGCCTGGCTGGCCCCAGCATCCTAGAGCCTGAGGGGCAGGGAAGCAGAGAGAGGTGTCACCAGCAGCCTGCAACCAGGTGTCTCGACATTCCCCCAGCAGGACATCCCCCATTGCCTGCTCCCTCCAAGACAGCACCTGGACAAGTGCAGCGGCAAGACAGGTGCCCGTCAACACTCCAGACACAGCTTCTCCCAGCTGGCACCTTCCTGCCCTGTGCTGGGGCATTTGCCCCCCCAGGACTTGTCCTGCCACCCTGCCAGGGCTACAAAGCCCGCAGAGGGGAGATCTCAAACATGGAGGGGGGGGTGGGGGTAGGAAGGAGGTCTCCAAGCCATTTCAGCCCAGCTGTGTGCCTTGCTCCCTGCCATCCCACAGGCCAAGGCTCCCAAGGGAGGGGAGAGGCAATGCTGCGAGGCCTCCCCGAGCCGGGCGGTTCACGGAGCCTGCCCGTGGGAGGGAGCGCGGTCCCTCCCCCGCCGCCCGGGCAGGCCGAGGGACTGGGGCTACTCCGGGCAGACGGCCTCAAGGACGCGGCGCGGGGACGGTCGGGGCCCGGGGAACTCCCGCACCTAACACCGCCGCCCACTTCGGTGGCAAAGCCCGAAACGCTTCGGTGAAACTCGTTCCCCGGCCCCGTTGGGGCACGGGGCGGGCGGAGCAGCCCCCTCGCCCTGCCGGCGGGACGCTCCTCCGCGGACTGAGCCCCGCTCATGGCTCGGGTCCGGCGGAGAGCCCTGCCCCGAGACCCTCGGAGCCAGGTACTCAGGCCGGCAGAGACCCCAGGGGCAGGGCCACCCACCTCCCCCCGCAGCCTGGCCTCACTCTGCCCCCCTGCCCGCAGCTCCATAACGAGCCCTCGGCGCAGCAACATCTGGAGGCTCAGCAAAAGCTGCCGTCAGGATGAATGGGCCGGATTAGGGTCTGCTCCCCCTGCACACACCCCCGCTGAAGTCCATTGATGTGCAGATGCCCCTGGGGCCGCGGGGCCTCGAGCAGGCGGCTTGGGAGAGCACACACACACACACCCCTCCCCGGGGCCCCTGGGGCAAGCGCCTGCCCACTGCGGGAATCGCAGCTGAGGGCGGGATGGATGGCTCTGTCCACCTTCAGCGAGGAATACTCAGGCACCACAAGGGCTGGGGCATGGCCAGCCCAAGGGAGCATGGCCATGCTAGCCCACTGGGGATGCTGCTGTGTCCACATGGCAGTAGGCATGGCACCTGAGGGCTACACTCCTTTTCCTGGCAGAGAAGGGGTCCTGCTGGCACCACAGCTCCCAGTAAGCCAGGCCCGGCATTGACCTCCTTTTCTGCTCTATAGAGCAAGCCAAGCATGGGCATGGTGGGGAAAGGGGAGCTCAGACATGGAGCCCACCATGCCCAGGCACCCCTTGTCCCTGCCACAGCCATGGGTCATGCTGGACATGCTGGCAAGGTCTTCATGTGCTGTTATCAGCCTGCCTCCCATCCCTCATGCCAAGCTCCACACAAAGTTTAGGGGATGCCCAGGCCAGGCAGGAGGGGCAGGGGAGCAGTGAGGAAAGATCAGGGAGGTCAGTCAGCACCCAGCAGTCTGGGAAGCTGAGGGACAAGGAAGCAACTTCAGCACAAATGAAGGATAGAGAAGGTGGTGGCACACGGCAGAGCCTGTCCTGCTCCTGCTTGCCCCCATGGCCCCTCATTGCAGGAATTGTACTCTGTCCCCAACCTGCATGTGAGCACACTACCAGAACAGCAATTTTGGGACCTGCAGCAAGCCAGCTTCCAAAACCTCTCCCAGAAGCACCCAAGGATTCCATCCATACACCCCTCATAGCACACCCATCCCTCCTGTCACCCCTTGTCCCGCTCCTCACCTGGACGCTCGCCTTCCCCCCAGGCAGCGATTTCCTTACCTGCCTCTCCCCTTGCCTCCCTCCCCGGCGCCTCCCCAGCCGGCTGGCAGCCCACTGCTGCTGCTCCCTCCCGGGGCTGCTGTTCCCCGTCCTCCCTTTACTCCTCCCTTCCAGATCTGACACTTCCCCCCCTCCTCCCCGCTCTCAAACCCAAGCTCCCCCCGCACGCCCTGCAGGCCCCCCTTCCAGAGGAAGAAAGAACAAACAAAACAAGAGATTAAATTCGCTTTCTACTCAAGAGCCCCCAGTGCCACAGGCACGGAGTTGCTCAAACTAAATTCGGAGGAATCCATTCTCCTTCCATCCCCCTTCCTGCTCCCAGGCCTCAAATACCCTCCTTTACTGAGATAAGGGAATGTTCAGGATTATCTACCCCCTACCCACCACCCACCTCCTTCTTTTCTGGGGCAGGTGCAGGAGGCTTTGTCCCATCACAGAGAGATTTCAGGTGGCTCAGGACGGCAGCAGAGCCCACCCAGTCTCCCCATGGCTAGCCAGGAGAGGCTGAATGGCCAGCCCAGGACACAAGTATGGCGAGGGTGGGGTGCAGACCTTCAGCTACCCAGAGTGAAGAGATATTGGCCACCGTTTGAGCACTTGCCCCTTACCTGAGAGGGTTCAAGCCCCACCGTAGATTTGAAAAGGAAAGAACTATCCCCCCGATGTCTCAGACTTGTCCCAGTCACCGGGAGCGAGCAGGACGGCGGCAGGAGGCCGGGGCTGGGAATGCTAACTATGCGGAGACAGGCTCTACCTGCAGCTTCCCCGCGCCCGGCCCCGAAGCGGAGGAAAGGCGGCAGCCCCTGCCCGGGGCTGGAGCGGAAGGAGAAGCCCCTGCCGGTGGTGTCCAGTGCCGCGTGTGCCTGGAAGCGGCCCGGTGTGCTGGGAGGAAGCCGCCACCAGCAGCAGCCAGAGGGGCTGGGTTGCAGACCGCCAGCACGGCGCTCCTGATGAAATGTAAATTGCCCCTCCACCCCACAGCCTCGAGCGAGCCGCGGCGGGCCCCGGCCTGCCTGCGCAGCCACAGCAGCACCTGCAGAGGCACGGGCAGGGGCCGAGCCCCGGGGCAGGGGCAGGCCGGGTGTGCGCCCAGGCAGCCCCCAAATCCCTGCCCTGGGAGGCACGTTTACCTCCCGCTCGGGCAGCTCCCGCTTGCCTCCGCAGAGTCCCGGGTACAACAGGGACTAGATCCTCAGCAGCGCCCTTCTGCCCTGCCCGGCCGGGAGAGGAAACCCGCGGGCTGCCCTGCTGCTCCTCTGAGCCAGCAGCTCCCCACGGGAGAAACCCTTCCCTTTGCTCCCCCACCGGGCCCGGGGCACATGGAGCTCAGATCCCGGGACCGCCCTGCCCCCGTCCCATCCATCATGTAACTAGTGCTTCAGCTGAGACAGTGGCCACGCAGGGCTTCCCCACGCTCTGGGAGAGGAAAGTGCCTCCTGCTTCGGCTGACCACCGCGGCCTCTCCACAGCTTTTCCTGTTCTCCATAACTTGCTTGCTCCCAGCACCAGACCCAGTGCGGTGAGACCCAGCCAGGGCAGGAACAGGTAGGCACAGACACGGCAGAGGCAGTTTTAGGATGTTCACAGGGGTGGGGAGGAGATCACAAGCCAGAAGGCAGCTACACAGTCTCTCCTCCTCCGTGAAACGTTAAAGACACAGGAGTTCCTAGGCAAGGGGCACAGGGGGTACCAGCAGCTGTGGCACAGCATGCAAGCCTCCTGGTTCTACCCCTCCCTGCAGTCATGGCACCGAGCCTCTCTGCCCTCCCTCCTCAGTCTCCTTGCTCATGCCAGACAAGTGCAGCCAGCAGTAAGACGAGAGGTTTCCCAATACTGCCGGTTTTCAATCCCAGCACGTGGGTGCGGGGCAGAAGTGCTGTTCGCAGCAGGTTATCCGCCCTCCCCCACATTCTTCCCAGCTCCTGCTTTAGCAGTGATCAGGGGACAAGGCAAATGGGACAGAAAGAGGCACCTGAGTCTCCTTTCTTGCTGGAAGAAGCTAACAGCAAATGCCAGGGAATGGGCAGGCAGGATCCAGGTCTTATCTAATGCCTGGACACCCTGCCTCCAGTGACAACAGGACGATGGCCAGGGGACAGGGAATGTCATGCCAGCAGAGCTGGGCAGCTGCACAAACACCAGTGCATGCTCACACCAACCTCTGAGGTGTGGGCAGGAGCCCAAGGCTTGCTTCCTGCTGGCCACCCCTCCATGCACAAGCAGCCTTCACTCCTGGGACAGTGTTCTCACCGTGCTTGCCCCAGGCTCCCCCCAAGAGCTGCCCATGTGCTGGCACCCCACTCCTCCAAGATACTCTCTTTGCAGGACTATGGCTCAGCCTGGTTGGCCTTCACTCTTTATGGTTCAGTGAGTGTCAGGTGAGCAGTTAATGTTTAGGGACAGCTGGCAGTGGGAACTTCAGCATTGCATCAGCATGTTTCCTCCAGCCCTGCAAGCACAGAGGAGAGCAGCCCTGTTTTCCCATAGCACCAGTTGGCAGCAAGGCCCATGGCAGGATGGGCATCTTAACCTGTTGTCTCTTCTAGAGCTAATGTGCACCTGCAGAGGGATGCTGAGCACAGCTAGACTGCAGGTCCCAGGGCAGTGGCCCAGAGGGGCACAGGGACAGCTCCAGGCTTGCTGTCCCTCTACTGCCTCCCCTCCAGGCATTGCAAGTCAAGAGGTAGCCTGGCTGTTCCCCATAAAGAGCTGCAGGACAGCCAGCAGAGGAGTGACTTCATGGAGCCATGCTGCTTGTTGTCTTACCTAGCTGTAGGCAACAGAAACTCCAAATCCTTCTCCCCTGTCTCATTTTTGGAACAGCAACAGTTTAGCTGACCTGCTTAGACTCCCTCAGCAGAAGCCCAACACGGCAGCTTCCAGGGCTTGTAAAAGATGAGGAAGGGCCTGAAAGCTGTGGCAAGTGATTCAAAGCCAGACTGGCAACTCGCCTTGAAGCTAAGACTGGCACCACACCTTGATGAGAGGCAACTGGAGATGATGAGAGGCAACTGGAGATGGGAGGGGACAGGCTGGTTCCTTGTTCAGCAGGTCACCTTTAAAGGATGTACCGCAGCATCCATCTGAGAAAGTGCCTTACGATTCAGGGTCACCTCCCTGTCCCCTTCCCCATGGCTAAAATGCTGCCACTTGAGGGGGGCTGTGCCAGCCAGCAGATACCACACAAGCAGTGCAGAGCGGGGTAGCTGCAGGAATTTACAGAGGCGGAATGGAATTTGGCCAGAAGAACAGGATTAAAACCCCATGCTCTGGATTACCACGCCGTCCCTCCCTCCCCAGTCTTATGACAAGCAAAACTTAATCGAGAATTTCACCTTCATATTTCCCTGCGAAGAGCAACCTGTGGCAAAACAGCCACCACATTCTAGATGTGGGATCAAGCAGCACCTGCAGAGTTGGATACTAACATGTGAGCTCTAAAAGAAGGAAGCATCCTCATTTCCCCCACTGTCCCCAACACCACCAAGCTGCAGAGATAATCCTAGAAAGGATAAGATCCTCCTGGGGCAACACGCAGCTGCACCTCAGTTACAGCTCATTCTCAAACTCTCCTCAGGCCTGTAAGATTATCACACACACAATCCTGCCACTTCAAGTTCAGTTTTGACCTTCTGCAAAGGTCATACTGAAAAGTATAAAGCTTCTCCTTCTCTGGCAGAAGCATAGCACTTGGGGAAGAGGAGCAAACAGTCTCTGAAGGGTGCTGAAGTTCTGAGCTTGGCTGAAGTAGGGATTTCCGTCACCAGACTGTTTCCCTGCTTCCAGAGGAAACAGGCAAGTTCAGGCTGGGTCTGATACAGGAATGCCATTCTGCTTACCTCTCCATGCCTGAAACCCCAGGAATGCATCAGGGAGCAACTCCTCTTAGCAAGGACTCCGACCATGAGGCCCTGCTAGACATAGTCTGCTTTTGCAAAGCAACATTGCATCCAGTCTCCCTGTCCACAACCAGGCACTGCATTCAGCTGCCTGGCAGAGCCCCAGCAAGAGAGGGCTGTGCAGGGCACATGTGAGGAGTCCAGTGCCACAGCAGAGTGTGCAAGTGTTGCGTAGGAGGCTTAAGCCTACCAGACATCCCACAAAGCTTACAAGCTGGTCAGCTGCATTTTGCCACAACTCTCAGGCAAAGCAAGAGGGGGCCACCCAGCTAGCAACACAGTCCCCAAGTGCTCTCACTCCTGTTAGGCCCAAGAAGAAGTTGGAAGAATCCAGCTGGCAATAGCCCTCAACCATGTCTGTGGGGGCAGTAGGGCAGCAGAAAGCAGGGTGCTGGTTTTCACTCCTCTGCATGTGCTGCATCCCTCACTGCAGCAGGAAAACAGCAGGATAGACCCTGAAAGCTTCTGTGTGAGCCGAGCTACAGCATATTTGCTATATTTGTTCAGGACACCCACCCAGACATGCCAACACTACCAGCTGGGTTTCACTCCAGGCTAGAACTAAGGATCACCTCCCAGGGACCAAATCACACCTTGACAGCAGGAAGCCCCTCACCCAAGGGCTGTCTAACCCTTCGTCTGGACATGGCTCTGGAGCAGCCCACATTCCCCCAGCACTCAGCTATCCCTGTGACCACAGTGCCAGGCTCAGGCTGAGCGAGCACTGTGCATGTCCATACTGGTCATGGGTTTCCCACTTCAGCCTATTTCCTGCACAGCCTGGTGGCGTAACCAGAGCTGCTCCAGCCTGGCACCTGGAGGTGACCTCTGCGCCTCTTCCCCCCATGGCCTCTGCCAATTTGCTACTGAGACCCCCAAGAAACTCAAAGAGGAGGTAACTGTTCAACACACTGCTTCCAGCTTTACCTCCCTGCACTATAAGTTGTTTGATGCCAAGAGGATACTCGGCAGGTGAAGTATCAACACCAACTGACCTTTTTCTGGGCCTGATGAAGCACAAGCCTAACTGACAACAGCTGCTCTGACACTGGCACAGAGTCTACAGAGTCCTGGATCAAATCTCATCCACATGCCTCCCTAGCCAGCACAGCCTGGCATAGGAGGGACCAGGCCTGGGCACTGTGCAGCGACATTACTCAGGGTAGGAGGACCTCAACTGCCTCTTGAAACAGGAGCAGCATCAGGGCTGATCTCCAGTTCCCTTTCCCTCTTCTGGGATTAGGTTTCTACTATCTGCATTTTTGCTGATGTCTGTACCGCAGCTAATGGCCAGCTCTGGATCCATTAGTTCACCATGTCCTGGTCTCCGGATGTGCTCTGGGCATCAATACCTGTTCACCCCTGCCATTTTCTGATGCTTTCACTACCGTGGTCTTGTGGCAGACAGCAGTTCCTGGGGTCAGAGCCAAAGAGGGTCAGCAGCTACGAGCTCCAGCTTTTATCCAAGTCAGTAAGCCCTCCACCAACTCCAGCCCTGCCATCAGCACAGCTGGAACACCTAGCAGGCATCATGCCCATATAGCAAGGGGTGGGAATTTCATCCTGTGAAGTACTGACACCCCAAGTTTCCAGCTAACAGTGTCCATGTGCACGAACTAACAAAAGATTCCACCCCCATGCCCCAAATCTCCCTTTTCCCTTGAAATGCTCTTGAGCAACCTGCACCAGGGGCTGCCCACTGATGAGATAGGGGAGACCATATCCCACCACATCTGGCCAAACCTACCCCCCTACACATGCTTGTGGAGTCTCCATCATCTCATGCAAAACTAATTAGGTTAATTACAGCAAAAAAGAAGACAAAGGGACTCCAACAACCTCAGATCAGACTTTTCTCTGCCTGGAAAAGTTCACAAGCAGTATGACACTGTCCTCCCTGCCACCTCTGAGAAGGTGCCAGGGGCATGGCTGTGAGCCAGGCCCTCAGGTGCCTGCCATGCATTGTCACTAGCAGAGCTGGGTAGGTGTTTTCAGCTGAATAGTTACTGATTGAAAACTGCAGTTTCCAGACAGCTCAGACCTATTTCCTCTTTCAATACAAGTTTTGGACAAGAACAAAATGCTTTGTTTTCCAAGCAAAAAGTCTCATTTTGCATTGTTTTGTTTGTAATTGAGCTGTGTTACATTTAAAAGAAAAGATAAAAGGTCTCTCAAATTTGCCTATGTTGTGGTTTTTTTCCATCCAGCTTTTCATTTTGGGCACTAAATCAAGCAGTTAGTTATTTTTTCAGCTCTGCTCTCCAAACAAGCTGAAATCATCATGAGCCAAAGCCAGAGCAGCTCTGCCCAAGCAGCAGTGCTGAGGAGGTGTTGATGTTTTTTGTGCTGCAGGCTCCTTTCAGGCCTTAGCTCGAGCTCCCTCGGGACTAGCAGGCACTCACCTGGGAAGAGGAGAGTAGGGCCCTCAGGTGCCCCACTGAAAGGGCATCCACCTGTCCCACTGAGCAGTAGTTCAGGACACACAAGGTCAGCACCCCTGCTTGAAGGACATGCTAGAAGCAGGGCTTCCCATGCCAACAGCCCTCCACAGTGCAAGCACAGAGTCATAGACTATCTTGAGCTGGAAGGGACCCACAAGACTCATCGAGCCCAACTCCTGGCTAGAACAACCCCAAAAATCACACCATGTAACGGAGCATTGTCCAAACACTTCTTGAATTCAGCCAGACTGGGTGCTGTGACCACTTTCCTAATGAGCCTGTTCCAGTGCTCAACCACTCTGTGGGTGAAGAACTTTTTCCTAATATCCAACCTAATCCACTGCTCACACAGTTTCATTGCACCATGGTCCCTCGCTAGTCCTGCTGGCTCTTGTGACGACAGCAACTGTTCCAAATGCCATCTCTTGGAATGCCAAACTGTAGTCTGGCAGCCAGGAACACACACAAGGCACCTGACAAGGAAAGGCAATTCCTTCACTTCCTCTGCAAATCCCTTTTTCCTTCCAGAAAAGCAGCTGTGCCAAAGGGGAAGATGCTGCTCACAGAGAGCCACAGCTCATGGATGCAGCCTGGTGCCTCTTCTACCAGACACTGGCCCGAACTGGGAACTGTGCTTAAGCAGCCTATCTTCCTTGTCCAGAGCTATTCCTGGCATCAGTGCCCTCAGTGCCCAAGCAAGGCTGAAAGCAGAACTCATCCACACAGGAATGGAACAACTGCACTATAAATAGCAAACCAGGATGGCTCAGGATAGGTTCTAAAAATCCCAAGCAGCAATACTGCCAGGGTGCCCTGGACACTTTGTAAGACCTGAAGCGATTCCTGAGCTACAGAGAGGCTTACACATTGCAACAGTGTGGAGAAAAAGCTGCTGTTCAGGCTAAGACAACAAACTTATGTACAAAAAAGCATATGGGGCATTTTGCATTTTGGAAATGAAGTAGTGACTAATAGGGGCAAAAAAAGGACAGGAAGTAGATCCCAAAGGGGAAGCAGTTTCTAAAGCCAGGCAGTGGAAAGGAGAACACTCCTAAGACCCAAACTCCTTACTAACCATTCCCAGCACTCCTCCTCCCGCTTCTCTTTGTGTTTCCATTCCTGGGGCTTCTCGCACTGCTGAACTAAACCCTGAACTTGCACACCAAAGGACAAAGGCAGGGAAGAAACAGCATACCTCAACTCAACCAAGCAGCAGATGAGGGGCTCAGGACAGAAGTTCATGTCTCCTACAATCCACAGCCATCTCTGTGCAGCGCCCAGCCTGCACCAGGAATCAGACAAAGGCATAAGAGCTCAGCCCACCCTGTCACCATCAGGGTCAAGTTTCCCTCCTACTTCTAGGAAGGGTCTTATCCTTTCCATCACACTTGTTCTCACTACTCCTTCTTCCCTGCTGGTGGCTCCATCCAGATTCACAAATACTCCACCTTCCCCTTCTCAGTGACAGCATGTCCTATCAAGGGATTTCAGCCTCCCCAGATGAGGATAGGACCAGCCTCATGCAGCACTGGCAGGCACCAGCCTCCCACTCTCAGCAGGGAGCCCTGCTCTTCCAGGAGTGCTGCAGCATGGCTCACTTGGGCATACACTGGGAATAAGAGCACAGAAAAGGCTGCTGGGAAATTGGGAGAGGGGTGTATGCACAGGGAAGGCACAGACCTGAACCAGATCATCCAGTATATAATCACAAATGCACGCAGGGAAGCAGTTGCTTCCTCTGACAGAAAGGTTGTTTTTGTTAGAACAGGAAGACAGCACTCAAAAAAACCCAAAACAAAAACACCAAATCCCTGCTTTATTGCTCCTAGAACACCAAAACCAGACAGAGCATAAGAAGCAAAGACACCCAGTGCTGACTACAAACCCACCTTGAGAATTTTGGAAGCCCACAGCTCACTTTGCTTCCCCCCGTGACTCTCCTCTCACCCCTCACCCTTCCTCCTCTGCACAGCAAACAAGGAGTGGTAAAGGTCTCAAGTTTAGCCAAGTTTCCACTCAGGGAACAGAAGCTTGATAACAGACTGGACAGGATGTGAGCACCCATTGAGGAAAAGGATTAGTAGCCCCCTAATCTGCACATTTTGGAGTCTAAGCACTTTACTCTGCTCTTTAGTTAAACCATGGAGTGCAAAGATTGCCAGAAGTTGGAGAACACGGAGGAAGAAGGAAAGGAAACAGGCTGTGGCTTAAAGGCTGTTCCTTGTGGCTTAATTGCAAAAAGGGGGGCATCACTAGTAGGGATGTATTTTACCTTAAGTGCTTTATACCGGAGCTGTTGAGCATCCTATTGCCTTCCCTGATCCAATCTACGGGAGGGTTGAGGTCAGAATGAAGGGGAAACTGTGCAATGGCCTGGGGATGACAAAGGATAGAACAAGGGGATCCATCAGACTGGACAAAGCTTTACCTGTGGCAGCTTTGTCTGGCTGGCCACAACTCCCTCCTGACTTCCCTGCCTCCTGGGAAACAATACAAGCACCAGAGCACATTTGTCTCCACTTCACAGGCCTGTCTGCACAAAAGGGCCTTGTTCCAGCACTTATCTGGCTCCTAGGTAGGGAGGGGCCGGTGCCTCACTGCCCTGGCACCCAGGCAGGATGTTCAGCTCCATGCCAGGCTCCTTTGGATCTGCCTGGCAGGGGAAAATTTCCTGACAAAGGTAAAGAGGGAAACCTTTTACCACAGTCCATGACAAACAAACCAGTTCCTGTTTCCCTCAGCTGCGCTCAGGCCCACTGTGCCCATGCTGAAAGCAGGTAGCATGCCTGAGCCTCTGGAAACTACCTGAGCAGTGAGGACAGGAACCCCACAGCACAGGGAGAAAGGCAGCTGGTGCCACGGCTGGAAATGGGAGTGCCAGGGAATGGCCTTGCCTCCCAGAATGCTCTGCCTCCAGCTCTGCCCCACCAGACAAAGGCAGGGGGGTGCATGTGTGCAGGGGCAGCCTGTCACTCCTACGTCCCTCTCTTCCCTCACTGCTATTCTTTGGAATTCCTCTCTTCTGTTTGCTTTGTTTCAGACCTCAATGAACAGGAAGAAAAGGGAAGGAGCCTTGACAAATCCGATCAAGGCACAGACATGCTGAGGCTCCCTCCTGCTGGCATGCCAAACCCTGCACTAATGAGGGGTAGGGGAGAGAGAGATGGCCACTGGAAACAGTGGCCTCACAGAAACACTTGAGGTAAAGGACAGAGGGAAAAGAAGCTGCTGGGACAGCTGCTGACAGCACAAGCTCCCAGCATTCAGAATGGGGGTCTTCCCATTTTTCCTGGCCCAGGGAGCTTTTTCCAGCTCCTCAGTCCAGGTCCCAGTGACCTACTACCCACTACACTAGAAACAAGCAATAGAACATAGTAGTGCCTGGGGAGAAGAATCCAGATATGCACACTGAAGTGAACAGCCATAGAGATGGGATCACACTTTATTCCAAGGATTCATGTGGCAAATCTGGTCCTTCCCTCCAGAGAATTGGGCTATGGGGGGCTTACAAGTGCTAGTGCTTGTGTCTCCAGGACCTCCCCACTGGTCCCAAATACCCACAGACTCAGGCCCTTCTGCCATGCACTTATCCTGTCTACCCATTTAGAAGCACTAAAACAGAAAGGAAGCACCAAATGTAAATGATCTGCTTAACACATATGGTAACTAACCTTTGAAAGCTGCCGATGTTGCAGGAGTAGCTGGGAACAGCTGGAGAAGTTGGCAGGCCCTGGTGGTGGCTGTGAGGACTCCCTTTAACCAAGGATTCACAGTCTGAAGGGCAGATAAGACATCTCAGCTGTACTTGAGGGGTTTGGAGCTTGCTGTCATCTGAAACCCAAAAGACAGTCACGTGAAGAGCCACTGCATAAGAGAGCTCTGGGGACAGGTCCCTGCACAGCCAAGAGTGTCACAGATCAATGGCACCCAACACCTTGGTCCTGTCCCCTTCATCCAGCCTGTCACAAAGCACAGCTCAGTGTCACCCAAGGCTACCCAGACAGCCCATGGGAGAATGACTATTTGAGCACTGCATGTTCCTAGTTGCAGATCACTGCACTGTCCCGTAGCACGTTCCCCACCCACGCAAGGAGGACTGTACACGTGTCCCTAGAATTGCTGGCAAAGCCACAGCCACTGTATTGCATCGCAACACACGAGTCTTCACACCAGCTCTTCAGCAGGATGAGGAGCTGGGGGAGGGATGCAAGTTCCCTGGCCCCCTCCCAAACATGATAGCAGTAGCGAGCGTCTACCTCGTGAGGCAATGAAGGGATTAACTATCACATCCAGTAACCCGAGCCCCTGTGACATACCCTGGGCAGTCCCATAATGGGAGTTAAGGAAGTCTTTCTAAATAGATGCACACAGGGAAAGAAGAGGGGTAAAGTCAGAAGGGAGAGAAAGCAGGCAAAAACCACCACACCACTTGCACACACATTTCACAACTGCAGGCTGAAATGGATAAGCCCTTCTCCCAGGAGGCTACAAAGATTATTGTCTTGTTATCAGGAGAAAGTCCAAACCAGAAGCACAGTCACACCAATATGCTGAGGCAAAGGAGTTAGAGAAGAACTGGGAGTTTTGATTTAAAGCCCCTCTATCCACAACATCATTGCTCCAAGATGCAGCAGGAGCAGGACCTTAAAAGCAGATAAAAACCTACCAAAAGCATCTAACTGCTCTGTCTCACCTGTTTTAAAACCCCAAACAGAGAAACAAGTGTGCAGTGTGCTGTACTGTTGCACACCTCCAGATAAAGCAAAACCCAGGTCAACCTGGCACAGCACAGTATGACACAAGGGAGGTAACACTGATCCCTACAAGAGCTGGAAATAAAAAATAAAAACAGCTGCTACCTGAACAGCGAAATCCATCAACTCCAACAATGAAGTACAGCACCACAGCAAAACCCTCCTTCAGCAACAAAGCCTGACACTATTTTTGCTTTGCGAGTCTCCCTCAGATTCTGGCTACAAAGTGGCAGCCAGTGAGAGGACACATACAGATCCTATGTGCATGTCAGTAAACAGACATCCATCAGGAGATGGATGTCTAAATATGTCATCCCCACTCTACCTGTCCTGATCTGTCAGCTCCTGCCTCAGACCAGGTCTAAGAGTGGAACCTCAAAGATGGATACTTCTGGAGCAGGGGGAACAGGATATGAACCAGGATGCCAAACCCTCCTAGCACAGATCCCTTTTGCAGGCAAAACACTCTCCCTTGTGCTACCAGAGCTCTGCATTTCCAGGGAGCACTTCAGCAGGTAAGAGCCAAGTCCCTGGCACCCACATGGGACAGGAAGCAGAAGCTGCCTGCAACACCACCGAGTAGTTTCAATAGCAAAGAGCTGGAAAAGCAAAGGCCCCTTCAGCAGAGCTAATACTGAGTGGGAGTGCCAGGCACATGCCTGCCACACACAGTAGTGCTGCCCACTGGGATCCACCACAGCATGACTACCAGCACCACTGGGACAGCAGAGTTCCTGTTCCCACATGGCAGGAGCCTCACCTCCAGGGTAGAGCCCATGTCACACAGGTGAAACCCAGCCACCAGCAATTATTTACACAACACTGTGCACAGGACCTGCAAGACCTGGAGACTGGTGGGACTGATCTCTAGGTGTGCTGCCTTGTCCAGGTGGGGTCAGGGGAGCTAGAGTAAAGCTGGGGAAAGGCAGTTGCCTCCCACCCTCCAAAAAGCAGTTGCAGTGTCCTCTCCCTCAGGGCCCAGCTGTATCTCTCCCTTGGAGTGTTTCCATCAACTCAGGCCACCAGAGAACTGCGTGTCCAAAAGTTTTTTCCAACTGCATCACATGGTTATTAAAAGACATGGCCTCTCCTTCTCAGCCTTTGGCACAGGCAGATTTGAGTATTACAGGAGAGACTTCACATTGCTAATGAATCAGGGAAGAGAGTTATCCAAGTAACAATCCAGGGCTCTAAATGGCTTTCTGGAAAAGGCATCTGGAGGCAGGAGGCAGTCACCATCTCGCAGCAGGGCTCTGCACACGTTGCCAGACATGTTGTTCCTCTTGGGAAGCCAAAAAGAGTCTCTCCAGAGATGTCAAGTCTGAGCTAAGCTGGGAAGGGCAGGAGTACACTGACAAAGATCAGCAACAAAATGCCTCCAAGTCAAAATATACATAAAAGGCCCCTTAAGCTTGTTTGACCTGGGTTTCCCTTCCCCTCAGACTACTACTTCAAGTAATAGACCTGTCAGCAACTCAGTTCAGGAACTCAAGGATTACATCCTTGAGTTCATCCTCTGCCAGCTGCTGACTTTCCAGACCCCAGGAGGGCTGTCTGAGATCAGAGGTACAAGCTGCTCAGAGACTAGTATGCTTCATTGCCTTTGTCTTCTCATTTGGACAGAGCTTTGGAGCTCTCCTGAAAGGTGCTGGCTTCCAGTGGGATACCGTGAGTGAATCAGGCCTTCCATTCTAGGCAGGGTTCATGTGACAGGGACTAAAATACTTCCTGACATGTCTCAGTCTACAGGTTATTTGGAGCAAGTAATAATTTATCCCTAGCTATCCCAAAGTATGTGCTGAGCTCATCCAGAAGCAAAGAAAATACATGGCCAGACCATGGAGTCGGAGCTGAGAAGGGCAGGAAGGGATGTCCCAAGGAGACGGGGCCAGAAAGGCCACCTCAAGCTTCATGAGAACTGCTCCCTTCCAGTCACATTCGGAAAGATCCACATCCCTGAGCTCATATTGCCAGGGTCCTTCCCTCCTGACAGTAGAAGGACAGCAGGAAGATACGAGTGGGGAGAATATCCTCTTCCCACCCCAACTACTAATCTCCCAAGACAAAGCCAAGCATCATTATACCGAGTCTATTCTCCCACATCCTGCTCCCCAGCTCTAACGCTGGCAGGTGCTGTATGAAAACGTCCTCACCCACCCCAGCACCCTGAAGACATGTTTTGAGTAAGGCTTACTTAGGATGAACTGCCTTAGACCCATGGCAGTGCTTTGCCTGGAGTCCGGCTTCCCAGAAATGGTGTGGTCTTGTGGATCTGAGCAAAGAGTGAGACTCTGGCAGCCAAGCAAGCTGGACTTCAGCACTGTACCCACAGATGGGCTGGCAGAACGTTTGCTTTTTTTTTTTGTTTACTTCTTTTCCTACCATTAGTGCTGAGCCTGCACCCCTCATCATCAGAGCATTGGAACTATTTGGCCTCAGTTATAGCCAGTGGATTTCCAGTAAGCACAAGTCCTCAGCACCCAGACTAACAGTAAGCACTAAGGAAAGAGCTGCTCAGTGATCATTCCGGGTACCGTCAAGAGAGAAACTAGCCACTCAACCCAGCCTTTCACCTTCTACCCCCCCCCATGGGCACTGTAAGCCAAGGCAATTTAAGTCCTGCCCAATCTCATGGGCTTGCTGCTGCTCTGAGAAGCCACCCCTCCTACAGTGCTTCCTTGCAGCCTGTTTACCATAAAAAGGCAGTATGATGCTATTCAAACTGTCCTCCAGAACTGTGCACTGTAGGAAGGAGATGAACCAAAGGGGACATGACAGTGGGTGGGAGGTGGGGGCAAGGGGTGAAGAAGAAGTGGCTGTCAAAATGCTGCTTGCTCAGAGACAGAATCACACTATCTATGCTGTTCAGAGTAGCCCAAGGACTTTGTGCATCAAGCTCACCTCTGGCTGAAGACAAGGTGTCTTTGGTAGTCTCCTAGGCAGCCGGCTCTCAGATTGCTGTCTGGCAGAGCTAGAGCTTCTCCTTGAAGGAGAGCAGCTCTGCCAGTCTGCACTGGATATGCCCCTAGAGTCACCAGCAGCACATACCTACTCTCAGCAAGCTCTGCTCCAGACCTCTGTCAAAGGCTTTGGGTACTATCTCACCCACCTTTGTCTTACACTAGCAGCTCAGCCACCGTGAAAGGCAGAGAAGCTCACAGGTAGCACCGCAGGTAAATGGAAAGTTGAGTCTAATCCATGTGATTCTGACTAAAAAGGTTTGTTTAGCGCCAGACTGCTTGCCAGCAGTATCTCGTGCCCTTTTTGAACTCAGCCTGCTGGAAAACAAACCCTCGGGGGAAGAGGAAAGAGAGATCAGGACGGATAAAGTGCCTGCCCATGCAACTGTAATTCCCGCCGAGGAAGCCGCAGGCACACACTGTGCCCATTGTGCAGAGGTAACCGGACAGGAGGAAGGAGGGGCAGCTCGGCCCAGCTCTGTGCGCACCCGGGAGCCCTGCGAGAGGCCAAGAAGCGCCTTCTGGCCCACGGGCACCGCCGCCGATCTTTGCCCCGTCGGCGTGCGGGGCCAGGCCCGGCTACGGGCAGGGGCGGCAGCCTGGGCTGAGCGGGAAGACGCTCCCGGAGGAGCGGGGGGCAGAGCCGGAGCATGGCACGGAGGGAGGGCGAGAAGCCACGGTACCGGGCACAGGCTGGAGCCCCCTTCTGCAACAGGCTGCAGCCAGGCGGGCCCTGCGCCTCCTCCCGTCTGCGAAAGGGGGTCGGAGCTGGTGCGGCAAACACTGAGCGCGGCGGGGCCGTACGAGTCCTGCGTGGGCTCCGGGAGAGCCGCCACTGCACGGCCCGACCCCGGCCCTTCTGCTCCCTCCTTCGGTCCTCCCGGCCCCAGATGGGGATAGACATTGCCACGTACAGACAAGAGGATGGCAGCCCCCTTTCCCGAGGCTCCCCGACCGTTCCCAGCCTCCGGGGCAGCGCCTCCCCCTACCCCGCACCCAGTGGGTGGGCACGGGCCGCTCAGCCCCCCGAACGGAGAGGGGCTACCCCTGCCCGGTCGGTCACACCTCACCCTTCCCCACGCAGAGCCCTCGCCAGGTGCAGAGCGACGGCTCTCTACTGCCGGGCAAGCAGCGACCCGGGCACGCCCGCGGGTGCCCATCGGAGCCCCGCCCCGCAGCACGCCCCCGGGACAGAGGCTGCCGTACGCCGCTCCCCGAAGGGGGGCGGTGGGGCAGGCACCGCTCCCGGTGCCCGCGCTCGCTCCCCAGCGCCACCGGGAACTTTTTAAGGGTGCCGCAGCCAGCCCCGGTAGCTCCCCCGAGCAGCCCCCGGCAGCCCGCACCCTGCCACCCCGGCCCGCCAGACCCACGCGTGGGCAGACCCCGTCCCCGCCGCGGCGCTCAAGGAACGTGTCCCTCCCGGGGGCCCCCCCAAACCTGCTCGTACCCCGGCTCCTCACCCTGCGGCAACCGCGTCTCCCGCTCGGGACAACCCCTCGCAACCTTCCCCGCGGCCCCAGCCCGCCGTACCTGCCTGGCTACCGCCGCCGCCGCTCCTTTAAACCCCCGCCCCGCCGCCCATCGCCCGCTCGGCGCTCGGCCCGGCTCGGCTGGCCGGGGCGGGGCGGGGCGCGGCGGGGGCGGCCCCGGAAGCAGCGCGGCGGCGGAGCCATGGCGGCGGCGGCGGCGGCGGCGGCCTCGGCCGCCGTGGCCTGTGCCCGCGGAGCTGGCCCGGCGTGGCGGCTGCGCCTGCTGTGCCAGCGCTACCAGGAGTACGTGAGGCGGCACCCGGCCGCCACGGCCCAGCTGGAGGGCACCGTGCGGGGGCTCTCCTACCTGCTGCCAGGTGCGGGAGCGGGGAGAGGGGCGGGCCCTCGTCCCTCCGGGACGGGATCTGGGCCGAGGGGTGCGGACACCGGGGTGCAGCGGGGCGCGGGACTTCACCGGCGCCGGGTGCTCGCTGATATTCGCTGTCTTCCCTCCGCAGGTCGCTTCTCGGACTCGCACGCTCTCTCGGAGCTGGGTAGGTGGGCAGCGGGGACCGTGCTGTGCCCTTGCGCGGGTGAATGCGGGTCCGCTCCCGGGCCCTGCTTTTCTCCTTGGCTGGCTGCATCCTCTGGCAGCCCGTGGGAGGAGTCTACACGTCTTGTTGCCCTCCTTCCCTCGTCCCCTGCCTGGGACAGAGGCAGCAGTGCCGGTTTGGCTTGCTTTCTGTGCATCCATTCTGCGGTGTTCTCTTCCTTTTCCAGTGTACTCTGCCTCCAACCTTTTAGTGCTGTTAAATGACTGGATTCTCCGAAAGGACCTGCAGCAAAGCCTGCCCGTGGTAAGGCTGGAGTGTGTGGGAGGAGGATTTGGGACACATGCTTCTTCCTTGCATGAGCTTTCAGGGAGTGTCTGTAGAAACTTGATAGGTTTCCTGTGGCCTCTCTTTGTGGTCAGGTATGGAGAGGCCAGAGGCAACCTCTGAATGCAGGTAAATAGCAGCCTTGCCCTATAGCTCCTTTCTTGGAGGAGTGGCTAGAGCACTCCCTGGACTACAGAAATCAGGCCCTGACTTGCACCAAAAACTCCACTGGCTTTTTTGAGAAGCTCAGAACTCAAGCTAGGCGGAGGCGTTGCTGAATAACTGTTGGTGTTTCCAGAGCAGTGGCTCTGGAGCACTGAAACTCTGATTCTGTCCCTCAGACTCTTTCTTTGCATATGCTATTGAGCAAAACAAACATAAGCACCTTGCTTCTATATCTTGCTTGCATGATCCCCAGGCTGGTTCCCAGCACTTGTTAGACCCTTTGGGGAATGAGGAGGAGAGTGTTTTTTTCCAGACAAGCCTCTTCTGTTAGAAGCCTGCACAGTGTGTAAGTTCAGTGTAGGCAGCTCTGGCTGGTGCATCGGGTGTGTAACAAACAGATGCAGAAGACTTCCCTGGTTGTTGAGGTCAAAGAGAATTTCAGCTGCATTGTCTTTATTGATGCTTTTTAATGGGTTAAAGCCTGTGGTTGACAGCAGCAGCGGGTTCCCATGTGGAGAGCAGGGACCGAGACTGGAAGAGCACCCACTGTCTCAGGGTTCATGCCTGGAATCTAGATGCTGTATTCAGAAGGCATTCAGTCTGGTGTGCCTGTGGAGTCTGGGTCCCCTTCCCTCTACTCCAAGCATACTCTCTCACCAGCTCTGAGCCCAGAGAGGAAGTTTGCCGTGTGTCTCAGCTCTGGGATGAGGTGGAGGGGAGAGTTTTGCCATGGAGCTCAGGCACAGTGCCACAACCCAGCAGGCTTTCCTGCTGTGTTTGTTGGGGTAGAAGGCAATTCAAGATACAACTGTGATGTTCTCCCTGTTTCTTGAGTGGCAGCCCTGTGTGATACTGTGATGTCTCGGTCTGCCCCTACTTGGAGCTAGATAAGTGGTCTTGTGCATAGGCTCCGGCCGCAGTGCAGACACTGCTTTTTGTTTCTGGGGCTGTGACTTCCAGGGCCCTCTGGTGCTTATTTCTGAGGGTCCCACCAGACTGGGCTCTGTGTGTGCCCTCTTTAACTCCAGAGCAGAACCTCTGTCTTATCACCCTCCTCCTCTCTGTGTTTTGCAGTCACTGCCCCAGCAGAAGCTGCTGACCTGGCTGAGTGTGCTAGAATGCGTGGAGGTCTTTGCAGAGATGGGGACAGCCAGGGTGTGGGGGGAGATGGGCCGGTGGACCATCATTGTCCTCATCCAGCTGGCTAAGTAAGTGCTGTGGGGGGGAAGGAGCAATGTGCGCTCAGAAAGGGGGCCTGGAGGGCACTCAGTAGTACCCCAGGAGAAAGACCAAACAGGACTGAGCTGTTAGTCCCTGAGGCTGGGGTAATTTGGAGTCCCACGGGGTACTGGATACTGTGCCACAGAAGGGAATGTTTACACCTCTCACCTTACCAGTTGCTCTGAGCAGACCTCAGTGTTTCCCTCTTCTGTGGAAGCCACCTTTCCAGTGCAACAGGAAAGGTGGCTGCATAGTTTGGTGCTGAAGGCTTCCACATTGTTCACAGAGCCATCCTTCGTCTCCTGCTCCTGCTGTGGTACAAAGCTGGCATCCAGATGTCTCCTCCCATCGTGCCACTGAACAGGGAGCAGCAGCAGCCTCTCCACCCTCAAGGTGATCCCATGGTGTTGTCATCATTGGCTTAGTGCCTTGCTGGGCCACATGTCTTGTCCTGCTGGAATTACTTATCAGATCAGTGGCTTGTGCAGCAAGCTGTAAGGTTTCAGTACTCAAGGCTGAGCTTTGTTGAACTTTCCACCCTTTGCAGAGGACAAGTTAGCTTAGTGGCAGGGTTGTCTTACAGTCTGGAAGCAGGGGATGGAGAAGGCTAAGCCAGGAACTACTGGCTGAACTGGGAGTCAGGCTGCATGTTCCCCCGTCTGACAATGAGGAAAGAGGTCCTAGGCCTGGGCAGTGTCAGGCAGATTTACCTTTTCACTCTCTGCCTAGTGTTAACCCCTGCAGGATGGTCCGGTGTGCAGTAGATCAGCTTTTCAGTCTGCTCTTCTTGGTGGCAGTGTAGGGGAGGGTGCTACCAGCTCTGGGGTGAAGCGTATTGCTTTGAAGCCTGACTCCTGTGGCTGATTTCTTCTACAGACACAGAAGACAACTCTTCAGGGAAGGATCAGACCTATGTTGGCAGGCGTTCCAGCCGTGTTGTGCGCTCTCTCCAGAGCAGTAAGTAACTGTTTTCAGCCTGAGCTGTTTCTGCTCTGTGCCCCTTATGTTTGACGTGGGTGTGAGCATATCTTGCCAGTGTGAGTGGGTGTCAAAGCAACGGGCATTCAGATGCGTGCTGCAAAGCTGACACTTAAATTGTATTTTCCCAAGTAATCTGTGCAACAGAGACAGCTCTTCATTAGGATTATGCTTTGAGGAGCACAGATCTTACAGGTACCTCTCCCTGCTCTGTCCCCTTTGGAGGCAAGCTTTGAGGGTGCTGGTCAGCCACAGCAGTTGCTATGTCTGCAGCTCTTCAAGCTTTCCTGTTTCACATCTTCACAGTGCAGAAAGCAGTGAGGTGGTGGTGCAGGGAAGCATGGTAGGAAGGTGTCCTGGTTTTGGTTGGGATAGAGTTAGTTTTCTTCCTAGTAACTAATAGAGTGCTGAGTTTTGGGTTTAATATGAAATAATGTTGATAACATACTGATGTTGTAGGTTTTTGTGAAGTAGTGGTTACTCTAAGCCAAGGACTTTTCAGTTTCCCAGGCTCTGCTAGTGAGGAGGTGCACAAGAAGCTGGGAGGGAACATGGTCAGGACGTGTGACCTGAACTGGCCAAAGGGATGTCATGCCCAGTATATAAACTGGGGGGAGTTGGCTGTGAGGGGCAGTCGCTGGTTGGGGATGGGATGGGCATCGGTCAGAGAGTGGTGAGCAGTTGCATTGTGCGTCACTTGTATTCCTTGGCTTTTGTTATCTTCCTTTTTATTGTTGTTGTTGTTATTATTTTACTTTATTTCAACTATTAAACTGTGATCTCAACCCATGAGCTTTACCTTGCTCTGGTTCTTCTCCCCATTCTACTGGTCGAGGGAGGAAGGGGTTGCTCCAAGGCTGGGGGAGTGAGCCACCAGTTGTGTGATACTTAGTTTCCAGCTGGGACAAAACTTTTATTTGTGTTAGTGACCAAATCTGCTTGTTTCAGCCCCATCCCTGCAGTCCCGACACTGGGGGTCCCCCCAGCAGAGGGAGGAGTCACAGAGCAGAAGAGCGGAGGAGATGAACCAGCCACCCACGCCTCTGGGTCTCCAAGAAACCATCGCAGAATCCCTCTACATTACCCGCCCTCTGCTCCACCGTATCCTGCCCTGGCTGTGTGCAAGGTACCGCCGTGTGCGGTGCCGGCAGAGGGTGCTGCAGGCTTGGCCCTAGTGCAGGGCTTACCCAGCCTTCACTCCCTGCTCTGCTTGGGTAAGGGCCTCGGGACTCCTCCCTTCTCTTACCCTTTGGCTTGCCTCTGTCGCTGGAGTTGTGGGTACAAGTCCTCCAGCCCCTTCTCTGGGAACCCCCCAGACTGTCTTAGGGTGTATTCTCCTGCACTTGGCAGAGCTTTGTGGGTAGCTGGGGGATTGCTTGTCTGTGTGCCACTTGTTAGGCATCTCTCATCTTTCCATTCCTTGACTGTGTGTTCCTAGTATTGAGTTTAGGAGTGTGGGGCCAGAGATCATGGAAGCCCTGGCTCCTCTCAGCAGTCCTGGACATCTCAAGGTCAGTCTGATGAAGAGTCTTTGTTGGTGCTTGAGCATCACACTTCCCCCTTTCCCAATCGTGGGCAGGCCCTACTGCGAGAAATACACAGAAGGGCTGGTCTTTAGCTTGGAGATTGACACATTTACCTATCTTCTGCAACACTTACCTTGCTTTCTGTTCTGAGCTGGTGCAATGTGCTCTGCACTGAGAGTGGAGGGCTTTAGAAACACAGTTTCTTATCCCGGCTGGCTGCTGCTACTGTGAGTTAGCTCTCTGCCCTCCTCTTTCCAGTCTGAGCTTGCTGAGTGATCTGAAAGACCTGAACAGGCGAGAGCGAGCGGAGCTGAGGCGACGAACCGTCCTACTGCTGTACTACCTGCTGAGATCTCCTTTCTATGACCGATACTCAGAGTAAGGGGCCCCTGCTGGGCTTTTGCTGAAAATTTCCTTTTTAACTGAAATAGCATCAGGGGACTGGGTGAGTAGATCTGAAGAGGTCTGGGTGCCTCTGACCAGGTTAATGTGAGCCCTTGCGTAACACTGCCCTTGCTGTTCATGCATTCAATAGCTGGGGCAGGAGGTGTCCAGCTGGACTTGTTCATATTCTCTCCCTTCTTAGGGGCAGGATCCTTCTCCTTCTGCGCTTATTGGCTGATTACGTGCCTGGAGTTGGCTTCGTCACACGTAAGTGGATCCAGTCCCATTGTTATGTTCCCATTTCTGTTGGTGAAGAAAAATGAGGGCAGTTGGGAACATTTGCCAGTTGGTTTCCAGTCCAGGGAAGGAATTGCAAAGTCTCTAGAGTGGTTAGCACTAGTGCACCCTGTGTTGATGCTTGAGTCATTTTGAACTGGAAAATGAAAGGATGAATTGCTTCCTGGTTTGATGACAGTAGTAAACCTCTGTGTGCCCTGAGGCTGCAGAGCTTGGTCTCTGCCACATAGGCCTCTTCTTCTGTGCTTCCTTTCTGCCCCTCAGCTGGTTTACCAGGGCCCTGATTTGCAGCCCTGTTTCTGAACTCTTTTCCTTGATCCCTAGTCTGCAGGGCAGACACAAGGGGTAAATGAGTGCTTAGAAGTATTGGCCCAGTCAGGAACTGATTGTAAATCAAAGGGCAGAACCAGGTCTGTGTTATAATCCTTCCCCATAGGATCCCTTTATTGTGGGCCAGAACTTCATTACCCCTCTTCCCTGATGATATGAATCTTTGTGGAATGATTCATGGCAGTGATGTGACATCACATCAGCCTGTCATCATGAGATTGCCCTTTCTTTGGGGAGATCACAAAGCTGGCTAGCTCAGGAGCCACTTCCTCCAGTTAGTGATTTCAGACAGGCTTTGGAGCCTGCTTAAGCCATGTGCTACATAAGCATTTTCATTTTACAGCAGATGCTTCTGTGTTTGCACCTGCTCTCTATTGCTGAGTTGTCTTCCCTCTTCCCTGTGTCACAGCAGTGCCCTCCTGACTCTCTCCATGTGGGTTTTCCCCATGCACATTGTAGACTGCCTCCCCATTCCCACTGGAGCTTGGATATGTCAGCTCTGAGGGAGTGATTGGTGTCCCACACCATGGCCATGCTGACTATGTTTCACATCCCGCTTGCTCCTGGCACCACATCGCAATGTTGCCTCCCATCTTGGCAAAAGTAACTAACTGTTCTGTTCTGTGGAAGTGGAGATTTGGAATTGTTGGGTATCATCATGAGAAGGGGGGATACAACCCGTAGACACACAGCTTCAAATTTTTGCCTTTCTACATGTGTGATCCCTTTGTTCTCTTTTTTCAGGGCCACTGATGGATTACTTGCCTGCTTGGCAGAAAATCTATTTCTATAACTGGGGCTGATGAGAAGATGATTATTCTCTGCTAAGATCATGGCTGGACCTTTCTAAGGAGGGCAAGCAGGCTGGGGGGAGGGATGTTGATAATGTCTAATTCTCAGTTAAGCCATCAATGAGAAGCTCCTGTTCTACAGGGTGGGGAGAGGGGGTGTATGTGATTTTTTTTTAACGGATCTAGCTGTGAATGATGGACGCTACATGTGTGCAGAGACTCTGGCCACGTATTTCTTGGACTGTTCTGTGGCTGCAGTGATGGTGATGGGGCAATCTCTTTTTTTAAGCACTTGTTTTTTCTCTTTTTGTACAGCTGTGCTATAATAAAGCCAGGCAGCATAGTGGGTTTTTGGAGAGCATTGTCTCACGTGTCAAGGTGCTGCGGTTGAACCTGCCACCTGCTTGTGTTGGCTGTGCTTGGCCGATCTGCTTGGAGCGGACTTGTCTGTCAAATAAACTGACCAATGGGAGAGAACTGAGCTTAAGGGCCTCTCCCTCTTTGCATGGGATCTCCTCATGTCTGGTTGCCAGCAGGTCTGTCTCCGTCAGAAAGAGCAGATTTTGCAGTTGTCTACCCTGGGATATAGTCCCTTAAAAGCCTTTTGCTCTGGCCTTTGTCAGTCAGGGCCCCACATGTTGCTCAGCTGGTGACTGTAGCCTCCATAACTCCTGATGCCTGGTTCAGTCCCCAGATTCCTGGGGTTCCCCTGGTGGTACACAGAGCTGCAGTGTGCAGGCTGCTTTCCTGGCACCTAATATATGCTAGAAGCTTTTGCAGAATGGCTGCCAGCCAGTGCTCAGGGGCTTGGCCAAGGGCAGAGAAGTGATTAATGCAGCAAATACTGCTGTTCCATATTAATAAAGGGCCCAAGAGAGGCCTGTATCTCCTCTGCTAACTGGGGGACAATTGAGGCACCAGCCTGTGCAGTGAGCTACTGTGGAGACTCCCTAGGCAGGGAAAAAGGGGTAGTCAGCTGGTGGCACTGGACTGCCCCACAGACAGCTCCCTGTGCAGTGCTTGGAAGCTGGAAATTGCCAGGTGTGTGTGTGCCCCAAGTGGGTGTCAGGAGCATTTCTACCTGAACCATGCCTGAGGGATTCTGAGGCTGCAGGGATCACAGCCTTGTTGCCTCAGCACACGAAATTGGGGATGTAGTTCCACATGCACATCCCTAATGGGCCACCACAGTTGGGGACCACAGGACTTTGCCAGTGTATGTGGGGGGGTGGGACTGTGTTGCCACCTCAGCTGACAAGGCCCTGCAACGTGGCAATGGTAGCATGGAAAAGCCATGAGCAAGGGACCATGCTCCCTTTGCTGGGGATTTTAGCAGAGGAAGATGCTGAAGACTGCAAAGTCTGTGAACTGTTGGTGGGGGTCACTCCTGGGGAGGGACAAGGTGATACTGAGATGAGATGCAAGAGTCTGTTTTTGGAGTGGTTGAGAGGGAGGCAAAGGCAGGTGGTGAGGGACAGAAACAGCCCTGGAGCTGTGGCTGCACAGAGACATGCACCAGCACAGGGAGGAATCTGAGCAGGTGGTGGGGCCCAGGCAGGACTAGGCAAAGGCAGCCCAGGACCTGAAGGTGAGGAGGTAGGAAGGGGTAGCAGGAGCACCTGAGAGGGACTGTATCCCCTGCCCCCCCCCCCCCGTGGGAGTCCTGGGCAACTGGGGTGGCTCCTCTGTGACCTCACTGCAGAACTGGTGGAACTTGTCAGTGTGCACCATGCTGCACTGGCTTCTGCTGCTCGCCCTGCTGCTGGGGGCTGCCCTCCCACAGCCTGTGCACCAGAGGTGATGGCATTTCCCTCCTCCTACTCCTTCAAGCCCTGGTACCTGCAGAGGTACCCCAGGGCTCCTGACGTGGGTCTGACACTTGTGGCACTAAGAGCTTTAGAGCTGGCCAGGCTGGGTGGAAGAGACGCAGCACATGGGAACTCTTGTGCCAGCCTGTGTAACTGCTGTAGGACCTCAGCTCACTCCTGCCCCTGCGTTTTCCTCTGTAGGGTCAGCTACTCAGTCCCTGAGGACTTCTCTGCTCCCTTGGAGCTTCCGCAGAAGCACTTTGGCTTGGTGGATGGTACAGTGCTCTCTTTGTCCCTCTGAACCTCCTTTCCATGCACTCACCCCTCCAGGTGGGCAGTTGTCCCTAATCCCAGGTGCAGCTGGGCCAGCAGCTCTGCTCTGCCCACAGATTATGGCATCAAACCCAAGCAGCCACGCTTCCCCACCCGGGCGGCCCGGGAGCGGCCGGCGGTGCTGCGCAGAGCTGGCAAAAGCAAGCGCGATGGTCTCGACTTGCTGGAGTACTACGATGATGCCCAGCTGTGAGCCAGTGTGTCCCTGTGCCCACCACAGCCCCACAGGTGAGGGCTGGAGCAATAACCCCCAGAGGTCCCTCCTGATCATCATATGATCTCTGGCCTCCAGGGATTGCAGCCAGGGCTCTTGGACCAAACCCAAGAAGCTCCAGCTTCTTTTGGGGTCCCAAGGGAAGGAATGAGCCAGGGCCCAAACCCACTGAAGAGGGACACAAACGGCACAGTAGCTCCGTTCCATGAACCATCATATTTAATAGTTGTTGCCACCACAGCAGATCCAGCTGAAGCACAGAGACCGCTTGCTGCAGGGACTGGGAAGCTCTGCTACCTCCCTGGTGCTTTGCACAGCTCCCTGCAGGCTTTAGCCCTTCCCTGCCCTGCTTTGGGCAGACACCCAGCTCTGTGCAGGGGCTGAGCCCCACTGCCCTGGGGTGCTCCAGCCCTGCCCCTGCCTCTGTCACCTGCAGCTGGGGGGAGAGGGGAAAAGGGCAGAGAAAGGCTTCCCTCCCGAGGGTATAGTTACTGCAGGGAGGTATGGGGGCATTTTTCTCCCTCCCCAGGGCATGGATACAAGAAGGAAGGGATGGGGACGGAGGCAGGAGAAAGCTGTCTCATCTCATTCTGGCTCTGGCAGAGGAGATACTGGGGCTCCCTCTGCCATCCCTGCCCAGCAGCCATGTCCCCAGAGCCCAGCAGGGAGGTGATCCCATCTCCCAGCAGGAGCCAATATGTGGGTCTTGTTTTCTGTAGCTGCTGTGTCATCATACTGCAAGAGATTGACTCTGCCACTGCAATTAAAAGTCACCCCAGATGGATGTGATGGGAAGCTGTGCCATGGTCACAAGGAGGAGATGCTGTCACCCCAGCCTGCAGCTGGAAAGGGCAGGAGCACGCTACTGCCCCTCCCACCGCTCACAAGCAGGGCACCCAGCAGGTGCTTCTCCAATAGAATAAACTAAGAGTATTTTGTACAATAAACACAATTTGTCCAGCCCTCCCCCCTCCCATCCCCCCAGCCCGAGGAAGGGGAGTCACAAAAAGAGGCGGTGCTCCGTGCCCCGGGGAGCCCTGCCCGGGCCCGCTCCTCCTCCAGGCTCAAAGCAGCTCTTGTCCATGCACGACACGGGGAAGGGGTGAGACTGCAGCCCTGGCTGTGCAGGAGGTGCCTGTGCCAGCCCCTACTCCAGGTAGATGTCCTCCGTGGGGCACGTGTACTCCACATACTCCTTGTAGAATTGCTGAAAAGCCCTCCTGCAACAACAGCACCAGGCAAAGCTGAGCAGCATCCTCCCCACAAGGCAATTACAGATACCCACTTCCATCCTCATCCTAACACCCTACCCTGTGGCCAGTTTGACCCTCTAGCCCCCTGGTCCCTGGCCCCTCCTGCATTTGTCCCCAGAGCTGCAGGGTCTCCATCCTTGCTCTGATTCCCTGCACAGTGCATGACTTTAAGACATCTGCCTGTAAAGCTCTGCACTGGGACTTGTTCCAGTGCTGTCAGGAATATGATGCCCATAGCCCTGTCAATCCTGGCTCTCACCCCAAGCCTCTCATTCAAAAGAAGAGGTGCCAGCCAGGTCCAAGCCCCACACATATGGGGAGATGGAATTCAGCCTGGCTGCCTTGTTCCTCCTGCCCTTTGTGAAATAGCCTTCCCTGCCCAGCCAGGACTCACCCTACAGATTCTGCCAGTGGCTTCGTGGACTCCTCCGAGACGAAGACATGACAGGCAAATCTGTGGTCAGCAGGGTGCTTGGTGATGAACCCAAAATATCTGAGGGCAGAGAGAGCAGGTGTGACTGAACCAGCAGATCAGCAGGCATAGTACCCCAGCATCCCTGAGGTGTACCCACCCTTAGACATAGGGGTTTGGAACCTGCAGCCAATTCCCCCTGGTGGCCACCAGATGCCACAGCCCATGCCCAGAGCTGGGATGTAATGCCCATCCAAAGGTGCTAGGAAACCTCCTCTTTCCTTCCTAGCCCAGTCTTTGCTACTCTCAGTGAGCAGGAAGGCAGCAAAGCCTCTGCATCGCTGCTTCTTTGCTACTCACTTGTTGTTCTTTGGATGGTACCCACAAAAGGAAATGTTCTTCAGCTGGAAAAAATGGCTACACTTGTTTACCTGGGGGGGAGAAAGAAGAACTGTCAAAATTTCCCTCTCATGCCCCTATGGGGCAGCTGGTCTCTGGAAACGTGCACTTGGAGACTGAGGAGTGAAATTAATTGGAGCCTGATCCTGGGCTGCTGTCAGTAGCAGTTTCAGGATTGCCCCAAGCACCTGCACAAAGAGAGCTTTTCCAGGCCTGCTGGCTCCCACTCCAGCTGCCTCTACTGCCAGTAGCTCCTGCAGGGTTTCCCTAGAGGCCCTGAGTTAGACTGTACTCAGGCTAGAGTCAGTGCTGCTGTTCACCAGCATACACGGCCCTTTTTCCTTGCTAAACAGGCTCTCAAAACACCAGCAGATAGAAGGTGAATGGACAATTTAGAACTAAACAGGTAATTCAAGCCTAGGTATTCAAGGGGGCCCAACCAGAAATTAAAACTTATTTATACAAGTCTAAAGTGCAACTAAATTGATAGCATCCTCTAGATACAGGCAAGACTTATCTAGAAAGAGGTAGAAGCCCCAGCCCAGCTCTGTCACAGCGCTCAGAGACATGAACTACTCCTATCCCACAGCTGTAGGGGAGGTTTCCCAACAGCTTGCTGCAAAGCCCTCACTTGCCTCTGCTCAGCATCTAAACTAGCTTTACTAGGCTACTTATGCAGAATGGTAATCAGCAGCCTGCCCTAGCCAGATAAAGAGATTACAGGGCAGATCTGGAGGACACCACTCAAAATAGTAGCAGAAAGGTTTAAAAGCAGCTGACAGATTACTGGGTACAGCTCAGCTTGCAGCATCCTAGCGACGTGCTTGGCAGCTGCAAGGGCATCAGCTGGCAGTATTGCCCAGAGCTGGGACCTTGTGAAGCATGGGGGACCCTGATGGTGGGCCTAAAACCCTGATGATGGTGTTTCTCACACCCTCACATGTGGGGTGGAGACCCTCAATTTTCATATGCAAACATGACCTATAGCACAGGGGCCACAACCCAGCTCAGAGCAGCCATCAGGAAAGGGATGAGAGGAGCAGGGAGCAGGGCACTACCTTGCTGTGTTCCTTGGAGTCATCAGCTTTCACAGCAATCTTGACCCCACGCACACTGATCTCCAGGACACAGCTGGAGGGTGGGTTAAAGTGCACAGTGAGGCGGCGCGTGGTGGCAATCTGAGGAAGACAGAGAGACAAAGCCCTCGGACTTGTGAGCAGTGCTGAAGGCTCATCCCTTCCCTTCCCCACTAAGGCTCTGCCCTGCTGCCACAAGGAGCAGGCGCTCCTGCTCCCGAGGATGGTGTGGGACACTACCTTCTGCATGGCCGCGCAGAGCACGTCATTGCCCTTGTGATAGGGAACCTGCACCGAGCCAAGGAACTTCACCCGAAACTGGTCCACCCAGTCACTGCTCTTGGCTAGAGCTGGAAGAGAGAGCACATGGCAGGGATCATCTCTAATGACCAGGTGTGTGGGCTGAGCTCCACCTCCCCTCTCCAACTTCCAACACCTGCATGTTTCCCTGCCCAGGGAACGCTTCCTGCAACACTAGGTACCAACACCCAGCATCACAGCAGAAGCTGCCCATCACTCCCTGCTGGGTGCCCAGCTTGGTCCTCCCCTGCTAGCCCTGCTCAACACCAGCCACTGCTCAGTGGAGAGGACGTGAAAACAAGATAGGGACATGAGCAGACTGCATGCAGAGGCTTGGTACCTGTTACATGGTCTGGGTCCTTGGTGACTTCAATAGCGTAGTAGGCAGGAAAAATACCCCGATCACCTGTGCGCATGTTGTAGGCCTCATACCAGTAATCTTCCGCCTGCACCTCCACCAGCAAGGGATCATCCACCTCCAGCTCCAGCTCATCCGCATGGCGAGGCACAAACCTGGGTAGAGAGGCACTAGCAGCTGGCCGGCAAACAGTGCTGGTGGCCTTCTCAAATGCACACTGCCGGGGCACCCACCACCACCCCAGGCAGGCAGCACCCTCATAGATGTAATGAGCCACCAAGACCCGAGATGCTAAATAAAGCATTGGAGCAGGTTTAGGTTCAAAAGGTGGCGGCATCCTGGCACCTAAGGCAAGGGTATCCCCTACTGCAACCTCCCATGCTGCTCCCCAGAGGTCTCAAGTGCCCCTGGAGGGCTTGCCCACTGCATGGGCAAATGTTGCTCCTTGGCAGGGCATGAGCTACAGGCACTGGTTTGTTCCCCACGGAACACACTGGAAACACTGGGGCTTGTGCTAGTCCCACCTTGGTGGGAAAGCAGCACCAGCTTTCCCCTGCAAGAGGCTGGGGACACTGTGCCTGCAAGCTCACCTAAAGACGGCGCGGTGAGTCTGCTCCTGCTCCTCCCCGTTGATCATGCAGGAGAACAACCCGAAGGACTCGGCACCTGCAGATGAAGGCAGAGGAGGACATCTCAGCATTGAGGGCTCAGCATTGCAGCCAGGGGAAGGACATGGGCCGGGCAGGCTGCTGAAACTCCTGCGGGATGGCTCAGCTAAAGCCACACAATGCCACAGGAGAGGGAGGCATGGCTAGAGCTGCCACATTGGTGCTCATCAGTCCCTGTGGGCAAGATGACCTCCCTGCACCAACTCACATAGTTGTGACAGCTGGTGTCATCTGCTGTGTGGGACAAGCCATATCACGAGAAGCCCTACCTGCCAGGGCATGCCATCAGCCCTGGTGCTCTCCTAGGCTTGGGGACAAGGGTAGCACACCAGGAGGCTGCTCCCTCCAAGCCACACCAGGAGCCTCCCCCTCAGCCCTCTATGGCCATACCTTGGGCAAGCCAAATAAGCAGCCTGGAACACCTACCACCGCTCCAACCTAAAGCTCATAAGGCTTTTCCAAGCCCCTCTCCCCCAAGCCTTGCAGACCACCAGGGACAAAGCCACAGGCCACAACAAGTAGAGCTGGGGCTCATGTCTGCTGGTGGCTTCCCACCTCCTGAGTGTGTCCTCAGCCTTGTACCAGGGATGGGCAGGGCTGCCCAGGGAGGCAGCCACCAGCCCATCTCCCCTGGTGTCCAGAACTCACTGGAGGAGCGTGCCCGTCCACTCATGAAGACATTGAGGAACTTCTTGGAGAAGTGGATGTCCGCCTCAGGGGTGGAGTCCTCAGAGAGGCAGACTGAGTCGCGCTTTAGCGCATCCTCCTCGTATTCCTCGCCGATGGCTGACTCATAGGGTGAGGAGATGCAGTTGTCATAGACTGTGGCCGAGTCACTCTCATCGCTGTAGCCCGAGTAGCACTGCTTGAGGCTGACCAGCTCCAGCTGCACATTCTCATCCACTACCAGCGTGTATTTGACAGAGTCGTAGGAGAGGGCACTGGTGTCTGAACTCACTGAAGCTCTCTGAAGGTTGTGCCCTGGCCGGGAGCCACCACTCCCACCAGCACAAGAGGCCCTGGGCAGGTTTGTCTTGTCAGGGGAGGACATGTAGTCCAGCACCTCGTCCTCCTCACTGATGGAGGGGTTAGTTTTCCCTGCCAGGGCTGAACAGCTGGAGGTGTCAATGTCAGAGCTGATGGACATGCGGTTCTCACTGGACTGAGACAGGAACGGCTTGTCAGTGTCCAGGGGGTCCGAATTCTTCTGCACAGGTGTCAGGTAGATCTCCTCTGTGGCCTCCAGCCTCACGTCTGTCTGGTAGCGGATGCGGTCCCGGTGGGCCTCGGGGCCCCTCGTCACCACCACCACGCTGGCACCATGTGGTGGGGCCCGGCTGGTGGCCTGATGCTTCTCAGGCAGCCGGGACGAGGCAACGCAGGCTGGTGCCATCTGGGTGGCTGCTGTGCGCCGGCATGGGCTCTCCGTGGATGTACCCCGGTCTTTGGTGGAGGTTGTGCTGTTTTGGTGATTGACCTCATCACTCAGGCAAACGTGGTCATGGGGAGGGGTCTGCTCACCTGTAGGGAGAGGAGAGTAGCACTGACAGCCCTGCAGAGGGTGATGCTCCCTATCACGGAAGGTGTCCAGGGGTGCTGCCCAGACTCATAGAATCATTTAGGTTGGAAAAGACCTCTAATTCTTGAGTCCCAACTGTTAACCCAGCACTGTCAAGTCCACCACTAAACCATATCTCTAAGCATCACATCTACATGATTGCGAACACTTGTAGGGACAGTGATTCCACCACTTCCCGGGGAGCCTGTTCCAATGCTTAATTGACCTTTCAGTGATGAAATCTTTCCTAATATCCAATCTAAACCTCCCCTGGTGCAATTTGAGGCCATTTCCTCTTATCCTATTGCTTGTTACTTGGGAGAAGAGACTGGTACCCTCCTCACTACAACCTTCTTTCAGGGAACTGTAGAAAGCAAGACTCAAGATGGACATGCACCCTGTATTCATGTGGGATGTTTTTTCCAACCACCTCCTCCAGTACCACTTGCCTCAGGCTCCTGAGCACCATGAAAAGGTGCAAGGAGCTGACCCTCTCCAACAGCCTGAGAACTCACCCGTTTTCAGAGGGGACGATGACCGGGACACCCGCTCCTGCCAACTGTGCTTTTTCCCCAGAGAGTTGTTATTCAGAGTGTCCTGAGGAGAAGAACAAAGCTGCCTTATAGCCCAAACAGTAAACATTGTGTGGCACGGCACTGGCACCCATCTCCCCCTGGGTCCACAGCACATTGCTCAGCTCCCCTCTCAGCTGGGCATGCTGAGACACGTGATGCCCAGGGAGAACCCCTGCAAGCCCCACATCTCACCATGCAACTGCTGTGAGAGCTGGTGTGGTGGCCAAAGCAAGTTGGGCAAGGAGCCAGCTGGGCTGCATTCATCCACACTGGGGATAGTCGGCTGCAAGAGCCCACAGCTGGACAGTTAAAGGACAAAGAGTCGAGACCCGAGCCTGCCTGGATGTTTTGCTCCCATCCTGCTGGCCCTGTTTACCTTTAGACCACCACAATGAAATCCCAAGGGCCAGGCATTGTGCTGATGCCCAGCTGGGAGCCAGCTACTAGATAGACTAATGTCTTCCACTGAAGACATCCATATTGGCTGTATATAGAGGTATACACAGATATGTATGTATGTATACAAATCCCTACATTCACACACACACATATATGCAGTTCACTAGCAGACATCAATCCTGATCAGCTGAAGAGGAGGGGCACAATCAGGCCACCTGTACTCCCCGTGCTTGGGTGAGTTTCTGTAGGTGCTGTGCCCTGCCTGCCTAGCCCTGGGTGGCCGGCCATGCATGTGCACACCTGTGTGTGCACAATGGAACACGTGTCCAGCCTCACTGTGAGACCCAGAGACCATAAGCCACCAAGTCCCCTCTAATAAGGACTCTCCTGCAGATTGGGGACGAGTCCTTCCTGCCCACCTCAGAATGATGTGACATCCCATCTGCTGCAGCCCCAGCCTCCATCCTCTCCTCCATTCCCAAGTTCTCCCTGGTCACACATTCCCAGCCCCTCTTGTGGGGCACTGGGTGTTTCTACCCCAGCTGCAGCAGTGGCATTTTCCATGTTGTTAGTTTTTGCTCAAGCACTAAGCCCCACTGGGACTCCCTGGATTTTCTCATGGCCTTATCACCAGCCCGCAGCTGTTACCAGCAGCGCAGGAGCTGCCGCATCCTTTACTTTGTTTCCCCACCAACATGAAGGAAGCCTTTGCCCCAAAATTCCATTATGTCACACACTGCTGAACCATGTCTGCCAGACCCCTGCCTTCATGTGGGGAGTGGAGAGACTCTCTCCACAGGGCTTCAGTGACCTCCCAGTGTGTCCTCCATGAGTTCTTCCTGTGCCAAGGTAAATAACAGCACACCCCGCTTGCCTTTCCCAGGGACGACGGGCTGGGATGCAGGCCAGGCAAGCTGTCACAGTGACAGCCTCTGCGTGCAAAGTGCCACGGGGTCAGCACACACAAGCCAGCCTGGCTGCCTACAGTGGGACAGGAGGCAGCAATGCAGCATGCAGATCCCACCAAGCCCACCCATCCCACAGCACTCTGGGGTCTGTAATGCCAAGCCAGAGTAGAGAGTCATTCTCAAGGTCTTAGAGGATGAACTTAGCCAGTCCCAACAACTGTTTCTTCCCCTTTGGGAAGCTAGGGATATTTCTCTCACCATTTCCAGGCCACCTGTCTGGGATGATGATCACAGAGAGCTCAGCAACAACTGTGATATCACTAGGCTGGATCTTGGCCCCACAAGGAGAAGCTGGAGCAAAGGGTGGGATGATGCCCTGCTTTGTGAACACCCTGTCAGACAAAGTGCCTGGTGCCCTGACTGGGCGCATGGCTATAGTCCCTCTTCTGACCACCAGCGGGAGGAGGGAGCTGGGTAGGCCAAGAGGGTGCAGGAGGGTCTCACAAAAGTGGAAGCAGATTTCAGGGTAACTGCCAAGGAATACCCTGCGCCCTCTCCTCTCCTTGGGGGCAGGGAAAAACTGCCTCTGGCTAGAGGTAGGCATCCAGAACAGCAACTCCAAGCACCTTACAGCCAACCTCTCACTAGATGCTACCAAAAGCACTGTCCTCCCTGGTCAGCCATGCCCCAGTCCTGTACACCCACTCCCGCTGGCTCCAGGCTCCTGTTGCCAGCTGCAGCAAAGACTCTTTCTCCCATTCCCCATGTCCTCAGCTCAGCTGTGCCCGTGGCTCTCAGTGAGCCCCACAGCCTCTACCATCCCCTTGCGAAGCGATCATCAGCTCCCCCTCCCCAGCCTACTATCTCTGCAGCTCCTTCCACCCCAATCCCTCCTCCCTCCCCACTGGTCTGCTGCCACCCCTGGACACTGTTTGGGACCGACTGAGGGGGCCCTGCTGTTCCCCACCCCTCCAGCTGACTGTGGCTGCCATGTGCCACCTGCTCCTCAGGGTCCTGCATAGAGTGGGACAAGGCTGCTGCTTTCCCCTTGTCCATTATGCTCACTGGGGCTCCCCCACCTCCCCAGCCCTGCAGCCTTTGTCCCCGGTGCCAGCTGCCTGTGGGCGCCCATCCTTGGCTCTCTGCCTTCTTCCTCCTCCTCTCACCCGCGGCCTCAGGCAGTGAGCTGGCATCAGCTGCTGGTGCTAGGGCTGGTGACACCCAGCTCCGTCTACTCCCCATCTGTCACACACAGGGACACCTGCCTCTCGCTTCATGCTCCTTGGCTGAACGTCACCACGATGAAAATCCTCCTACTTGGCAGAAGGCAGAGCTGAACGCAGGAGGGTGGCAAAAATAGCCCTGCACGTCGCATACTTTGCGTGGGTTCGTGAAGTCTGCAGGAGGGACAGGGCAAAGGGACTCCGGCCACTGTTCAGCGGGTCAGCATGTGGGGAACCGAAACACTGCCCACCCCAGGGGTGATAGCAATACCATGGCTGTGGGGATAGGCAGTCTTGGGTAAATCATCCATCATCTCATACAAAATCTAAGCACGAGCGAGACAACAGAACCCCCTTGTCCTCCTGGCCACCATTTTAAGCGTTGCTTTTCTGTCTCTCAAATTTTGCACTGGGCGCTGACATGAATGCTTCTCTTGCCAGGCACTGCTGCTCAGGAGAAGAGGCCATCAAGTTCCCATTGTCAGGCTTGGGGCAGCCGGTGGCACCGTCCTGCCCTGGGGCTGGCGCTGCCCCAACCCCAGGGTGCTGGATCCTGGCCAGCTGTTGGTGCCAGCCCGTGGCGGGGTGCCCCGTCCTGCGATGGCTCATTCACGCGTTCCATACGCCATGCCTCGTTTGCTCTCCATCCCATCCCACGGGGGCCCTTCCCAGCTCCCACCCTGCCTCTGCCCCACGGCTCTCTGCCAGGACATATGGGCCCTGTTGGGGGCACAGCTCAGTCCCGACACGATTCCTTGCCTATTTCCTCTCCATCTCGGCAGCAGGGATGGAAAAGGACCTACCGGGCCCTAAGCCCGCCCAACCACACCCGCTGAGCTCAGTGCCGGGATGCTCGGCGGTGTGCGGGGGCGGCCCGGCAGGGCGTGATCAGGCTCCCGGGACCCCCGGGCCCATAGACTGCTCCCTCTGGCTCTGCAGCGGGGCCGAACCTGCGCTGTGCCCGGCTCGGGGACGCAGGCGGCGATTAGAAGGAACTCCCGGCTTGCGGGGGCGGCCGCTCCGCCGAGCATCGCGGAGACGGGCGGCGGAACCTCTCCCCGCCACCCTTCCAGCCGAGCCCGGCCGAGCCCCGCCATCTCCTTCCATCCCCCTCTCCCTCCGTCCCTCCCTCCGAGACAAAAGACCCCGGCGGACGGCGGGAGCATCCCTCCTACTCCCCCGCACCCCTCCACCCGTTCGTCCCCCATCCCCGCCTTACCTGGCTGCGAGGCACCTGCGGGAAGAGGTTGAGGGTTGTGGGTCGCTTCGGCCTGTAGACGTCGGTGGTCCCGGCCGGGGGGTCCTTCGGCAGCGGCTCGGGCGCCGTCTGCTCCTCGGCCGGCGCGTCCCCCGCCGCGTCGATGAGGTCGAGCTGGAGCATCTCGGCTTGCAGCCGGCTGGCCTCGCCGCCGCCCGCCGCCCGGGCCCCGCCGCCCGCCCGGCTCACATGGCCCTGCCGGGATTAGCGCCCGCGATCAGACCACGGGGCGGGCGGGCCGGGCCTCGGCCGCCGCGCCTCCTGCCGGGGCCGGGAAGGGGGGCCGGCGCCGGGGCCGCCGCATCGGCACCCGCGGCCGCTGCCTTTTAAAGGGGCAGCGATGTTATTCCCGAGGCCGGGGAGCCCCGCGCCCCCTCCCCGCCTCCAGGCGCAGGCAGCGCCCTCCTGCTGCCTGCACCCCCGCGGCACCTCATCCCCGGCTGTTGCCTGTCTGTAGGTACGTGCAGCCGTCACTTAACCACGATGTGCACAAACGTGCACACCCAGGTTTCATTCAACACAATAAGGACAATTTTACAGTGAGAACAACCATTCAACAGAACAACCTCCCTGGGGAAGTGGTAGAATCCCTGTCGCTGGAGGTTTCCAAGACACCATTGGACAGGGTGCTGGATAGCCTCACCCAGGCTCCCTTTCTCATACAAGGTTTGGCCAGGTGACCTTTTGAGGTCCTTTCAAGCCTGGGCTGCACTATGATTCTCCCATCCAAGGCAGACTGTGCCCTTTCTCGGTTCCTGTCCTGACAGCTGGGACTTATACAAGCATGTGATAATTCTTATTGGAAGTTTGGATCAACCCCTGCCTGGAGCAAGTTACCTGGGGTCTTACCCATCACACCTGAATATCCTCACAGACAGAGAACACACCATTGCATTGTATACTGGTGCCATGTGCTACACTACTACTACTACGAATACTACCTTTTTTCTCTGGGGTTGAAATTTTCACTGCACACCTCTGAGAGGATCAGGCTCCTTCTTCCCTGTAATGCCCACCAGGCAGCTGGGACCAGGAATTCCATTCCCCTTGTCTTACCCACATAGAACAAGCCTTCTCTCACCCACCCTGCATTTACACATATTGGGACCCAAAACTATGCAGAAGGGATGCCTGATGAGCGGGCTCTCCAGTCACTTGCTAGTGGTGGCTGTGCTCTGGCTCAGGACAGCTCCACTCTATCCCCTTGTGCCCTCTAGGAGCAGGGTGGCCACCATGGCCTGCGAGGGCTGTGAGGAGCAGGTGCCTCATTGTGCCACCTGGGCTGGGCCCCAGTGCTGAGCCACCACACACCTTGTAGCTGTGTTGCTGGGCAAAGAGGCACCAATGTCCTCCCACAGCTGCACATGTTTAAAGGTCAGTGGTTTCCTTCCCAAGCGTCCTTCCTTGCATTAACTGGAGCTTGCACATGCACAGGTTGCTTCAGCCAGCAATAAAGGTGGCAATTTGGCATCAGCGAGTTGAATTCCCTCTGTTATCAGCTGTTTCTGGCAACTGGAAAGCTCATCAGCGGGCAGAGGTGGGGAAGGATGGTTTTTGCAGCCAATGGTATCCGTGTCTCCAGCTGCATGGGGGGCGCCCCTTGAGCCATGGGAGAAGAAACAGACTTAACAGCTCTGGTAGCCCCTTCAAGAGCTCTTGTTGCTACCAGCTCCTAAACTGTCAGACAAAAGCCAGCACAGACAGGGCTCTGCCTGCTGCAGACACAGTATGAACCGTCTCACGGTGGCCATTTCACCCCAGTGTCCTTGTTGCAGTCCTGGAGGTACTGGGTGAGCACCTGGAGGAGCACTGCCACCAATACTTGCCCTCTTGAGGCTTTAAATGTTTAAATCTCTTGTTTTGAGAGTTAGAGATCATAACACAAGTTCTGTGTTTCTATGGCACCAGTTTTCTGTGATAAATCACATGGATTTTAACAAGGAAACTGAGGCATGGGAAAAGAACTGGAGGGAAATTCCAGCTGAATAGATTATACCTAGACAAGGTAGGTATATTGGACTCAGCTGGTGGTGTTCAACCTAGACTGCTAATGATGCTGCCTCAGTAATCCTATAGCTGTAGCAATCACTCAGAAAACACACAGAGAAGGGAAAGTCCCAGAAGGATGCAGAAAAGCAAATCAGTACCCATTCTGAAGAAAAGGACAGCCTAGAATGGATGCAGCACTCCAGTTTCAAAAGCTAGGAGGAAACTACACCACTGCAGGTATTTGTTAATGGTCTGTAGCTCAACAAAGTGATTTTTGGAACCACACAACAATCCATCACCTTACCATCTCAGTGAACTCTGCAGTGATCTGCAAAGCCAGAGAAGGGACTAGATGTTGGGAAGCCTTTCTAACTGCAAAGAGACTGCCCTGCCGGAACATGCTACCTTGGAAGCTCTCTAGGAACAAGTTAATGCCACCTAAGGTCAGCTTGAGCATGTTCATGCCTCAGCACAGATGAATCAGCAAAGTGTTTTCCCAAAGTCTCTTCACCCTGTGGGAGAGATTAAGGAGTCTGGGAGAGCAGTACCAATGCCCAAATCTTGCAGCGGGATGAATACAAGATGCACACCTGGACCCCAGTGCAGTCACAGGGATGCTCATGCTTCCTTACAGATCCATCTCTAGGACAGATGTGATGCTGGTGTGCTCCTGCTGATGCTACCTCCTACCTGCATGGTGCCATCCCAACGGCAAAATATCCCAGTGTCCAGCAATTGGCCTCTCTGATGGTCCCAATGCTGTGGCCCCAGGGGGCTGGAGCAGCATGAACCCTGGTGCAATTGAGAGGTGCTGGGAGCACCAGTCTAGCTAGGGGAATCACCTGCATGGGAGCTGCTGCCAACCCTGCAAAGCTGCTTGCTTCCCTAGGAATGAAAGTCTCTTGCAAGAGGAGTGGGGTGATACACAAGATGTTGCTTGAGTGATCAAAGGCTCTTCCATGCTCCCCCACTCCTGCAGCCTTAGCTGTCAGAGGAGGAGTGACAAAATCTTCAGCTGGAAAAAGCATTTTGTGAGCATGAGGAAGCGAAGATGACTTGCTGGGCAGAGGGGACAACTGTGGCCCCTTTCCCTACCACCACCTGTGACTACTTTGCTCCTCAAAGTGCCAGGAGAAACCTCTCTGCCCCCAGCCTGGCACAGCCACAGCTGGCCATGGATCACAGGGACAGCTTCATGGGACAGCCTCTGAAAAGCTGCCTGGAGTAAGCAGCCGCCTTGCTGCTGCATCCTTTGCTCCCAGCCCATGCATCTGGCTCCCCGCTGGTCCCTAGATCAGCAGGTTGCAGGCTCATGGCAGCCACTTCCCCCTTTGCAGTGGGTCCCACTGGCCTGCTGGGAGTGGCTGCTGTTAGTGACACACTTGAATCAGTGATGCTGAACATCAAGAGAAAGCCCCCGGCATTTCCAGCAGTCTTATTATGCTGAAAAACCAGAATGTTTTGTTTTTAATCTCCACATAACTGTATGAAGATACATGGCTGGTTCAGGCCTTTTCATGCAGACCTCAAAGGCTCAGCACGGCCCTGTATCAGCTCTTTTCCCTTTGGACACTTGTTCTTGTGCTCTCAGGTATTTCCAAGAAAGATGTTTCATAATTTTTTCCTTTTCTTTTTCTTTTTTGTTTGTTTGCTTGTTTGGGCATTTTTTTCATTCCTGTATTAACCTTTTTCCACAATTCCTGGAATACAAATGAGGCACCACGCATTTATTAGCCTCTGCTTGTCTGTTTGCTGGGATTCATCTTGCTGAAGCCAGGGTTTGTCACCCTGGATTTCCAAGTCACCAAAACAAGGCCAAACCCCAGGCAAAGGTCTGGTGCTTTTGTTGCAACCATCCCTCTCAACACACCCTACTGCTGCCATTGGCTAGGCAGATGTGGTATCCCTCATCCTAGAGGTCCCTGCTCCTCCCCAGCTGGCCTCCTGCCCTGGCATTCAACAGCGCAAAGGCAGCTCTGCTCCTCCAAAAAGCCCTCTCCTCTTCACTTTTCATTCACCTAGGACTTCTTGTTGAAATTAAGGCTCTTTTCAGCCATACTTGGGATTATTCCTCATTCTTAGTGCATGGTCTCCTGTCCACGAGGTGTGGTCCTCATCAGTGGGTAGTTCCCTTTTGCACAAACATCAGTCTACGCCTCCTTGCAGTTTCTGTGTGTCTAAGACACTATTTCTGAAGAGATACTAAAATAGCCCATAATGAAGTCATCTTTGGTATTCTGGGACCAAAAATCCCCAAACCCCACCTCTGTTTGGGTGTACACCTCTGTACCACCTGCCTGTTCCTGCCACAGGGTTTTGCCATCAAACATCTCTGCCCAGACCCCCCACCTCACCAGGGTCACTGATTGTCCCCAGTCACCTTCACAGCCCTTGGGCAGGGCTTGTCTCCTCACTCCTTCTCAGTGCTTTCCTACCTGCCACTGGGTTAATGTGCCTGCCCATCTCTCCAGAGACACTGTTGGGTCGAGAAGTTAGGAGTGGCTGGATGCCTCCAGCCCCATGGTTCCCTGTGGTTCCCAGAGCCTGTTTCCCCCTTCCCCATCGCTCTCTGCTCTGGTGTGATCCAGTGAGCCATTAGCTTGCTTTCACCCCACATCACTTGCTCCATTGCCAGGCTTTCACCAGGTGCCTGGCAGTGCAGGGCAGTGCAGACCAGGGCCAGCACTCCATCCTAAGTACCACAGATGCTCTGCGGCACCGGGCGCTCGCCACAGGCAGGGCATCAGCATGGCTGCCCTCAAGCCCTGGTCCCAGCATTGGGCTGACTTGCCAAGCCAGTCATCCCCATTCCCACGTGATGCAATTAGCTGGCTGATGTCAGCCGTGGGTCATTACTGATTTGCTGGCTCCCTCACTGCATGCAGACCCGGCCAAGCTGCTCCCTCTGGGCCTGATGTTTTCATCAGGCAGATCCTGCAACCCTGTCGCCCCGAGGTCTCTCTGGATGGCAATCAGGTTGGAAAGCTCCCTGGCTCTCGCCTTCAACATTTAGGATTGAAAAGCCTCTCTCACTGCCATTGTTGTCACCACTTTCAGTTCTGCTCCTTGGGCAATCCTCCGTGTCCCATATAAACCATTTGGACATATTTTTAGCAGGCATTTTTTCCTCAGCATGGTAAGCTTCTTCCTTTGCTGTGTTTATGAATAACTCATTGCTTCCCCTAGAGCAGCCTCGCATCCCCCTCCCACCCCAGCAGACTCTAAGTGCATCCAGACACTTGTACGAAGCAGCTTTGAGCTGGCCCCAGGGAAGGCATGGGGCTTGCAGCCAGAGCCCGAGCAAACCCTCTACTGAGGGCCAGGTCTCCGTATCGCAGCACAGGATTGCAGAAACTCCTCAGTAAACTGTTTTAAATGGGTGAAACAGATTAGTTTTCCTCCCCTCAAGGAAGAGCTGCAGCAGCTGAGCTACAAGTCCCCCCCTGCCCCTTACCCTTCCTGCCAAACTTCAGCCAAGGGCTGGCAGCCTGTAGAGAAATAAAAATTTCTGCTCTGAGACCAGTGGTGCTATCAGCAGTGGGGAACTGGAATGGGTAATGGGAAGTGCCCAGCAACACATGCACAACCTCTGCCTACCTCACCTATTTCAGGCAGGAGGATCTCATGACTGGCTCTCGATGTGGCCATGCCCTCATGGACACCCATGGTTTGTCTTTGGTTTTGCCTCAAGCATTATTGCCTCCTTCCTTCAGCATACACAGCCCATGAGCCCAGGCTGTCCCAGGGAAGCCTGGCCATAATATCATGGAGAAGGAGGAGGTTGCAACTGGAGCAGAGATGTGGAGGAGCAGCCCCATCTCTGGGAGCAGCCAAGTTTCTGCTGGAAAGGTAACAAATTAGGCCAGGGAGCACAGCAGGAAACCTTCACCTCCTGGGGATGAGGTCTGCCTGTATCATCCTGCCTGCAGTGAGGGATTCCCAACACCACAAATTCACTTTCTAATTTTAAATCTGCGACAAATTGGTCTGCCTTTCCCCTCCTCACTGGGTCTTCATTACTTTAGCAGAGGAAACATTTCCTCTGAGGGACAGCATGATTCTCAAACCATTTGGTTGTTCCTTCAGCATTTGCATCCGTTAGCATGAAACACATTGACAAAATGCAGAGTCTCTGTGTTAAGAGACATTAGTTGTTAGCTTAAAAAAGTAAGTTTTAAGTAGAATGAGTTAGAATGTGATACACAGATTTATAATATCGTGTGATTTAGTATGTTGTTTGCTTGGCTTTACTTGCTTAACATCAGTAGCTGAATCTGCCGAAGCCTTGAGACACAAGCTGTGAGCTTATACCTAGAGATGTTTTCGGCTGGAACCAAGTTGATTCTCTTCATAATTTTCCTAGTAGCTGGTACAGTGCTGTGTTTTGTCTTTAATATGAGAAGAGTATTGATAACACACTGATGCTGTGATTGTTGCTGAGTAATGTTTATCCTAAGTATAGGGCTTTTTTTAGTTCCCCATGCTCTTCCAGTGAGCAGGTGCACCAGAAGTGCAAACCAGAAGACAAAAAGACTTCAGCTGTCAGCAGAAGTTGTGACTCCACATGACAAGAACAGTAAATGGCCTGCCTGCACAGACATGGAGAAAGAACCCGGTAAGGTATCAGAAGACCCCAGGCAAAAAAATCACCATTGGACCAAGAGGCATGTGGAGAACACATGAGGGGTGGGTGCATGAGTCGTAAGGGTATAATTGCCTGGAAATTTCTTTGTTCAATGTCCCTCTCCAGAAACACACAGCTCAAGCTGACCTGCTGCTGTACCACTAAACTATTTATTTTTATAAAACCAATGCCTGGGACTCTGCTATGGGAAACCTAGGGTTGCACCTGAAGAAGAAGGAATGGGCCTGAAGTGAGTATGTGGTGACTGAGGGGTCGAAAAGGGCACTTGTCAGCTCACTGGAGCTGCCCGCTGTGAAGGGGCTTGGTCCCAGCAGTTAATAGTTTCAGGTAGCGTGTGTGATTCCTTGAATGGTGTGAGAATATTCAGGCAGCAGCTTTTCCTTTGACATACTGCATATTTCCAAATCCAATGTAATTATCAGTTTATCTCCATGTTTCTGCCCCCATGGCCTTCTAGGGAAGTTCAAATAGTGTTGTGAACCCCATCAACATAGGGTTCTTTTAGGATGGATGGGACCCCCACTTGCAGCATCTGCACGGGTTTCACAGCACCCATCTTTATTCCACCTGCTGCCTGCTGGGGTTAGAGCCACGTCCTTCATCCCTTTTTCATCAGCCTCCAGGTCTCCTGTCTCCTGAAGACCTGAGAATAGCTCTAGCTAAAGGCAACTAGCCAGCCAGAAAGAACACCCTGAGTGAGCAGAGGATGGTTTTCACCATGTCAGCTCAGCTGCATCTCCAGGTCCAGGGATGCATGTGGGGACAGGAGACACAGCTGTTCAGAACCCTTGGTGCCACCTTGCACATGTCCTTGATTCCTGGGGATGCTCATCAGGTGCCAGGTGCTCACTGGTCATTCCTCTCAAATGGGGAACATGTCCTCAGTTGCACCCAAATAATTAGGCTCGTCCCTGAGGAACAAACTCAAACCCCTCCAGCACAATGGGAACCAAAAGGCACCAGCTTTGAGATGCTTTTTTGTCCCTTGGGTTAGGCTGGCTCAGAAAGGGTCTGTGCTGTGCTGCAGTGAGGAGAGGGCACTGCTGAGCAGAGGGGATTGGGCTCGTGGAAATGGACACCTTAAGGAAGCATTGCTGGCCTGGGGACCTGGTGGTCCTGCATGAGGCTGATGGTCCTGCCAACCCAACTGGCACATTCTGTCCATCCCCCACCCCTCCCCATCCCCATCACACTTACCCGGGTGGCCAGGCTCTCCTTGCAGTGCAGGCTGATTCCACACTCATCAGTGATCTCGGAGAGGTCTTCATCCTCAAACTCCTCAAGGCTGATGTCGTGGGTGAGCCTGGAGGGAGTGGAGATGGCACGGTCACCCACTGTGCTGGTGGTGGGCAGGAGGGTGCAGGGCACTAGGCTGCCTTTGGGCTGGGAGCAGCACTGCCACACCAGGAGAGGCTCTCCCAGTCTCTACTGGGAAGAAAGACTGGAAAGGCGACTCCTTCCAGAGGTGGTAGATCCATCCCTGTCGAGTGGCTGCATGTTCCATGTTCCATGGCTGTGGGGAGGCAGGAGAAACGTGCCCCAAACCAGTCGCTGCCTGACCAAAGACAGCAGGGACTTGCAGGGAGAGCATGGGACAGACAGCACAGCCAGCCCTATCCCAGGAGGTTCATTCTGCTCCTGCTGTCCCAGGGAGCCCCTGGGATTGTCCTAGCTGGGCACAGACACCCAACAGGGGAAAGGTCAGGGTTACAGGGAGTGGAAGGGCTTGGAGTCCTGACTGGGTACATCTGCAGAATGGACCTTTCTGGGCCAAATGACCATATCAAGACCCACAGAACTCGTAAGCACTGCAAACCTCTCAGCCATGGCATGACCAGCCCCTGAGAGGGAGCTGGGAGGGATGTCCCAGCGCAGGTGCCTGCAGTAAGAAAGGACAGCATTTCCCTCTGCACCAAAATCACTCTCTGGGGTGATTACAGGCATCCCTGTGAATACTGCTGTTGCTGAGCTGACCTGCAGGGCTTCAGGGGTTCCTTAGGGCTGCCAGCCCCACAAGGTCTTTACACCCCTTCAAAACATTTAGAGAGATATCCTTTTATAGACTGAAAACATGCTGACCGACCCCAGGGAGACAGTGAGGTGCTCCTGGCTTCTGTGCATTAAAACATTTCAGCATGGTAGTACCTCAATGCTCCTCTCACTTGTTCATTACCATAGGGGTAAATAAAAGAGCTCAGCTCAAAGGTCCTTGCTCAACCAACTCAACCCCTTCAGTTTTGTCTGGAGTGGCCATGGGCACTGCTTTGCTTGCCACCATCTCCATTTGCTCCCAGCTTCTCTGGCTGGGAGATACGTAGGTGAAAGGGCTATGCCAAGCCCATCATCCCTCTCTAGCTTGGCCCTTAGCAGCAAGGAAGGAAGGAGAAGGATATTTTGTGACCTATAGAGCTCCCACCCTCACTCTAAGCATTGCTTGCACACCTTGGGGTCCCCCCTGCGCTGGCACCAAGCCAGTGCCATGGAGAGGTAACACCTCCCTTGTGCCAGAACCCTGGAGAGAGAAAAGAGCAGGAGAAGCCTGTGGAGGAAGCAGCATTTTCCCTCTATTTTTGAGGATCCCACCAGTAGTGGCCTCCTGGGTTGAAGACAGCTGGGAACAGCTATGTCCAGGGAGGCACCCCCTGCAAGATGGATCAGGAGTGCAAAAACACAGCCTTCAGCACAGGGTGGGGCAACTGGACCCCCCCTCACCCATGTCCTCCTGCTGCCCATGGGAGGGAGGGAACATGGAACGGGAGGTTCATGATGAGCCTTCAAAGCACAAATTGATTTCTTCTCTGGTTACAAGGGTCACCCGGGTGGGACATCATCCATTGCTAATGCTCAGGGCCTCCACCCACCATGGTGTGGGAGCACAGCGAGCACTGCAGGGTCCCGGTAAGAGGCACAACATTGCCAAGGGGCTGGCAGGGGCTCCCTAGCTCTGCAGGAGCAGCATGAGGGGCTGGCAGTGCCCCCCACTCTGCGATGGGGACAGGCAGCCCTGTCCGAGCTCTCGGGTATGGGGAGACGCTGCACAGGTCCCCAGCACTGGCCCTGCCTGCCGATGCTGGGGTGCAGCAGGATGTGGCCAGATACCTTTGCCGCTCTGGTACCTGGCTGCCACACAGTTCCCTGTGCAGCCAGGAAAACTTTGGGCTCGACTGGATGCCAAGTTTGCTCCTGTCCTGTGGCCATCGCATACAGAGAAGATCGATGTGCCAGGAACAAGGGGCTGCTCCTCACCCCCTGCATGCCCGCGGGACAGTCCCCCCTCCCTTAGGCCCAGCCAGTCCCCTACCATTTCTCCCACTGGTCTTCCAGCCAGCTCTCCTCCTCGGTGCTTGACTCCATTTTCAAAGGCAGCTGCATTGAGGAGGACCCCCCCCTTCACTGGGGGACACACTCCTACCCCAAAAAAACCCCCAGGCCTGCTGTGAGGAGGAGTGAGGGAGATGACAGCTGAGCCCTGGGTGCCCAGTGCCTCTCTGCCTGCCCCGTCGCAGTCTGTGGCTGCCAGCGCTGCTCTGTAAGCTCACTGCGCAACCTGGGGAAGCTCATTAAAAATAGATGGAATCAGCTGTCCTGGAGGGGGAAAAAAAAAAATAACCTCCCCAGCTGAGCCAGCGCCAAGTCCCTGCACTCTGCTGGGGATGCTGACTGCCTCTGCCTGCCAGCCAGCCAGCCTGGCTCCTGCTCCTGCTCCAGCACCCACTCCCCAGCACCCACAATGGGCACAGGGGATCTGCTTACCCCGTCACAGACACCCGCACCACCCGCCTCCTCCTGCCCTTGCAGCATTGCTGCCCCACCCAGCAACGGGAGACAGGAGTGTTTGTCTGGCTTCTCAACAGGTAGAGTGAGGCCACTCATGGACGCAAAGGCCAGAACGTTTCCAGCACAGCGGGACCAGCGTCATGGCCAGCTGCACTTCCGAGCTGAGGGAAGCAAGAGGAGCACCTTCGCTGAGGGGCAAACCCAGCCACGGCAGAGCAGTGCTGACAGCACTGTTCCTTCTCTGTCTGCCCCCATCTAACCCCCAGACCCAATCCTGCCTCAGGCAGAACCATTCCTGAGCTTTCCCAGCCTCTAACCCACATTGAGAGCCAGTGAAATACCTGGTGAGCTGCTCTGACAGCTCCCAACTCTCTTCTGCTGCTGAAGGATATAGGGGTTATAAGTGTGTAAGACCCTTCCAAAAGAGTTATGATGAGAAGATGAGGGTTTATTCCACTTAAGAAGGCTTTCCTGCCTAGCAAGAGGCATCTTTCTCAGAAAGTTTTACATGTTTTCTCCTCCTCCGTTCCAGAGAAGCTAACTCTCCGGGTAGAAGAGAAGTTCTTGCAGACAAGTCTGAAGGCCCCACAGCATGGGGGCCAGGGATGATAAAAGCCCGAGAAGAAGAGGAGGTGTATTTTCCTTAGGCCCTGTGCAGTTTGTACCGAGATGTTGTGTTCTTGACTTTTGGAAATAAATTCTCTTAAATCCTGCCTGGTGTTTTGGGGGTACCTGCATGCATTTAACCCTTACAGGGGTCTTTCCCAGGAGGGGCTGTCAGGTGTTGCTGCCAAACTGTTGACACAGTGGCCTCAGATAATTCTCCATCACCTCCACACCTCTCAGACCCACTTGCTGCCCAGCAGCATGTTGCAGACCATGAGCTTTTTTGGAGAGCTGTTCACTCCTTGCCCCATCAAGATGGAGTCAGAGCTCTAGGAGAGGCACCCACTGTGATTTTGAGATTTGGATAGGGCACACCCTCCCCACCGGCTGCAAATACCCCACTCTGACACATAGGGGGGAGGCACCCCCCTGCCACCCATCACAGCACTGCTCTTCTGCCTCTCACCGCCACCCACTCCAGAAGCTTCAAGTGATGGGTGCATCTCCCACCAGCTGCTTGGGACCTGGCTTCACTCCTGGCCAGATTAAGGGGAGTGATGTCCACAGGAGCCCAGCTCACAGGGTGGCCTGGAGTGCTCTGCTGAGCTAACTTATTGCTAGCTCTTTCCCCACCAGTGCCATGCCACTGGTGAATGTCACTCCTGATACTGTGTTCATTGTCTCTCAGCCCCACAGGAACAGCACCCATGACTCCATCTTCCCTATCAGCTTTGCCTGGAGGCACCTCATCTGCTTGAAATCTTATCACTTAATGCAATGAACAAAGAAATCTCTTATCTCTGTATTACTTTCGCCTCTTGCTCCTCTCACATGGATGCTCTGGGACTTCTTCCTAGGAGATACAAGGAAGGTTCTCCGTTACCCGCCCCTCATCCCTGTGCTGGAAATACCCCTGCCTTTCTCTTTTGCTTCTCAAAGAGGCTAAAAATACTAGCAAAATGAAACAGCTCTGACTCCTCAGCTCCATCACTGGTAGTAAAATTCTGAGCAGGACCCACATGTGTATTTTGACCAACTTCGTCACCAGCGGCCATGGAATCACAGGTATATGGGAGGTTATCCCCATCTATGGGGGTGGAAGAGCCTTACCCCTGCAGAGGTTACGGGTGCTTTCCTGAAGCATGTGCTGAGAGGATGGAGCCTTGCTGTATGCATGAGAACTGATAAACTCAGGATACCTGGGAACTGTGAGCAAGAGTGCACACATGGGTGCACGAGCAGAAGCAAGTGTTACCTGCCTGTGGCAGGAGCAGCTTGATCATAGTGCTAGTAATAGCCTTATAATCAAGCCTGGCTGCTGTGCCTCCCTTGACTCTGTGCCTTGACAGGGAAAAGAGGACTTAGAATATTGCCTCCCCACCCCACCGCTGCTGCATGGGATTTCTCACACAGGGATGGCCAGGGCAACATGATATGATGGAGCTGGAGGCTTGAAAAAGCCTGGCTGTCTGTGCTTTGCTCTGATAGTCTGCTGTCAGGCAGCACTGTGTGGAAGTCCTGTAACCAGCACCAATGGAAAAATAGTACTATCCTACTTTTGGATGGCCCCGTGTTTTTTCTTCCATCACAAGAACCACAGGGACTCTTATTCAAACCAAGGAAAGGTACCTCTCTCTCTCCATCAGGGGAAGGCAGCCCTTTTGTCTCCCCTCACAAGACAACAGGTACGCTCCTTCTGATGCCCAGCTCATTCATTGCCTCCAAACAGGCTCTTCTGACAGCTCCAGATGAGCATGTCCAACACATAAAACAAACCATAGTGCTAGGATTGATTTTTGCCTCAACCTAAAGGTGCTTCTTTGAAATTCCCAAGGAGATGAACTTCCCCTGGAGACCTCCCTTGCAAAGGGCTATGATTTCCCACAGGGCTCCCTGAGGAGTGGGGTAGTTCCCACTCTCTCCTGACCTATGCAAATAACTCCCTAAGGGCTTCTTTCCTCAGGAGCCTTCCTATCCAGCAGCTAAGTGGATGCCCTTTTCTTTTATCAGAGAAACCTAAAGAAGGCAGAGGAGATCAGTCCCTGACCCCTTCCAGCTACATCAGAGCCACACTCTTGGAGGCAGTGGGGCAGGCAGCATTGTGAGTGCTGTGGGGCCCTGTATCCAGCTGCACCCCACTTGTGCAAGTTGTCCCTGCCCCTCTTATGCTGGGTAGAGGGACCCCCAATCCCAGAGAGCCTCCAGAGCTCCTCACAGGAAAGCCTGGCCCAAAGCAATGGCAAAGCTTCGTGGCAGGGTGAGGAGCTGCAAACTGGTGTCCTAGAGAAAGACATTGAGACGCTCCAATGGACATAGCCCCCACTGCAAGGTTTTGTGAGGCTTAAGGACAACAAGGAGGCTGGATAAGAATAACTTCTTTTTGCAGCCTTCTGAAATGCTGTTGTTCTTGTCACAGTGAGTGGCCCCCTCTGGAGGTCTTCCTGGCTAAAGGAGGGCTCACCTCACTATCCTTCTCCTCCCAATTCTTCTCAGATAACACCAAACCATCCCTGTCAATGAAGACCTGCCAGACCACCATGCCTCTCCTCTTCAGAGCTTCAGGCCATCAGGCTGCTTGCTGGCCAGGATCAAATCCTCTCTCAATTCAAGCCAACTGATCACCTAATGCTTGTGCCAGTATGTCACCACTCGGGGAACTGAGAGAGCAGGTGTAGGTACCAGAAGACAGAAATCTGAAACACCTTGTCCTGCAGGCAGCAAGCAGGGGTAGAGTGCAGGGCTCACTCAAGACCTCACTGCCAGCCACAGACTGGGCCTTCACCCTCAGTCGCACTCATTGTTTCTGGGTCCAGCTCATCTGGGGGGGACAGCCCCTCACTGAGCCCTGCTGTAGGGATGCAGGACCTGGGACAGGCACAACCCAAGCTGTGACATGTAAATGTTGCTTGTAAATGTTTCACTAGCATGGCTCTCTTCTCACATGACGCTCCCTGCCACAACATCGCCTCTGGTCTGCCAGACCTTGCCCCAGGCTCAGAGACATCATCGCATCTTCTTCCACTTCAAGTCTCACACCCTGAGCTCTGTGCCCAGAGAAGATTTCGCACTCCTGCCTTGATTCCCCAGTTTTCCTCTCAGGTGCACAGCTTCCTTCACGGAGGTCAGTTCGTCCCAAGGGCAGGCTGGCAGCACACTGGGCTCCTTTTTCAAAGGTCTGAGGCACAGCAAGTAGCAGCACCTTGTTCTCCCTCCCAGGGCATTGCTGGTTGCTGGGGAGTGGGAGGGTGCCCAGGGTACAGCCAGTACATCCAGGACAGTGCCGGGTAGTAGGCCCAGTACTGCTTGGCAGCTCAGCCTCCAGCCCCCAGCTCAGTGGCCAAGCCCCTTCTCCATGGTGGATGTTTCCAGAGGCAGCATTTAATAGCTGGGTTTGCAGGGTATACCAGCCATATTGCAATAGCTCTCGCAGGCAGCACTGCAATAGGAGGCAGCTGCCAAAGCCCTGGAGCCATTAGTAAAGGGGGTCTGGGAGCAGAGCCCTGTAAGGGTAAATTGCCTGAACACCACCATAGCTCATCTGCACCTGCCTGCTTCCTCGCAGGGACCCATGGGGCCCCCAGCTTCAGGGCCTGGGCCTGCCAGCGGTAGGCATGAGTTTAGCTGTGGCCCCAAGTGTGGACCAGCCTCTCCTTTCCTCCCCAGAATCTCAGCACACAAAGCTGCCAGTACCAGTCTCCCCTTCTCAGCAGGCTCCCTGACAGCTCGCCCACAGCACCCCTGGGTGGCAGAGGCAAGCAGAGAGCAATGGCTGACAATGGCATGGCTGTCAGGAGCAGGGAGCCTCCCCCGATGGCAAGCAAACAACATCGGGCACTGCACCTGTGGACAGAGGCAGAGCTCCCTCACCTGCCCAGTACATCCCTGCCCCCGAGCTGCCCTCAGAAGGCACCAGAGGCTTGAAAGCCCCCAGCCATCCCTGGCCTGGCCCATGGCATTGGAAGTCCCCGTGACAAGCCTCGTTGGGTTTCAGAGGAGACAGAGCCCCCTGCATCCCAAATCGATGGGAACACTTGGTATTACTAAGAGGATCAATTCTGGCACTCTCCCACCGTCTCACTTGGAGTTCCTGTTTCACAGGGGTGGGAAGGAAGCAGGAGCATCTGGGATTTCCAGGAAAGGGCTAGAAAACGGCTTTCCTGGGGGTGGGGAGAGAGATGAAGAGGTGTTTGAAGAGGAGATAGGTAAGGGGGCCGGGGGATGGAGTGTGGAGGGGACACGAGGGCAAGCAGGGGGCTGGGGAGCTGCAGTGGTGCATGTATGGGGTGAGGGCCAACATGGCTTAGGTGGGTGGGCTAAGCAGCCATGGAGGTGCTGGGGTGATGTCTGCGGTGGGGGTTCAGCGGTGGCTGGGGTGGGGAAAAGAAGGGATGGTTGGGGTGGGGGGTCGAGGGGATGCTCGGGGAGGGGGCAGAAGCACTGGAGGAGGCGGGGGCCCGGCGCGGCGATGCGGGCGGGGGGGCTGCAGCAGATGGGGAGCGCTGCCCTGAGCAGGGGGCAGGGACAGCCCGCGGGGGTCTGGGGTGGGGAGGGCGGCCAGTACCTGAAATTGGGGGGCGAGGCGAGGTGCAGCCCCAGGAAGGGGGAGGAGGCGGGCGGGGATGCGGCTCCTTTCTCTCGCTCCGCCATTCTGTGGCTCTCTCCATGCAGGCGGAGGGCGGGCAAGAGGGAGGGAGGCAGGGAAGGAGGCAGGGAAGGAGGGATAGAGGGAGGGGGATGCTGGTGGTGCCGGCGGGGAGGGACATACCTGCCGCCGGGGCGGAGGGAGCGGAGGGTGCGGCCCGGAGGCTCCATCCTGCGGCCCCCGGCGGCAGCTGCAGGACAGATGCGGCACAGCTGGAAGGGACACCTCGCACTCCCACCCGAGCCGCTCCGCCCGGGCCTTGGGAAACGCCGGCCCCGGCGGGGCAGATGTGCCTGCAGCTGGACCAGCCCCGAAGGATGTATCCGCAGCTGGAAGCAGCGCCCCCCCGAACAGATACGCCGCAGGTGGTGGCGGCAGCCTCAGAGCCCCCAGGTGAGGGAGGCAGCCGGGGTCTCCCCCAGGCCTGGAGAAGCAACCCCAGGAGCAGGGCGACTGACCGAGCGGACAGGGAGCAGCCCAGGGTGAGGGGCTGGACACAGAGGACCACTTGCAAGGGGCTCCTCATCAGCAGGGACACGTCTGGAGGCAGCAGAAGCAGCTTCTAAAACCAGGCTATGCTTTCCTGCCCCTGGCAGGTTTGCAGTACCCAGGTAGTAACAGGTCTGGCAGCCCCAGCACAAATCCTGTCCCTGTTGAATCCAGCCAGGGTTGCAAGCACTGCCAAGGGAATTAAAAAAGCAGCATACACACACTTTCCACAGGCACAAGGAGGGGAAAAAAATGCAACTTGAGGTTGCAAGTCTCTCTTCAGAAGGGGTAGACCCACTCTGCTGTGTCCCAGGGAGCATCTAATCTTGAGTGAGTGCTCATTGCTTCTACCCTTCCTCACCAGCCTGAGCAACTTTCTCTCTCCTGCCTCTCCTCCCCATGCATTGCAGGCTACCGCAGAAAAGTGTCCAAGTTGTGCTATGCACAGAAGGGGACAGCATCAGTTTTTTACGTCCCAAGGTTACTTCTGTACCTGAATAGAACTCTTCCTGTTTCTCTGCATGCCCACTCTGCTCCCATTTACTGTCTGTGACAGTCCTGGACGGCATGGGTGGCACTGCTTTAGCAGTTCAAACTTTAAAGATACAGCCAGTCCCCTCAGTGTTTCTCAAACCACAGAGCTGACTGCCATCGAGACAATGGTATTAGTTCTTGGCCAAGACCCAGGATGTCAGCTGCTCCTCCAGAGAAGAACAAGCAGAGCCCTCCAAGGCATACAGTCCTGCTCGCTCTCTCAGGAATCTTGGTCTCCTGCCAAACTGGAAAGAGATGTTACTCCTGGGCCAGTGTGGAGACAAATACATGCCTACAGGATCACCATGTGCAGGTACCCCTGGGGCAGCCTCCTGAGGGGTGTCCCCTTCACCATTTGGATGCACAGACTGGTGCTGGACCCAAGAGACTCACCAGCATTCATTCAGGGAGTTTCAGGGGACCGTTGACATTGCTCCATCTCAAAGCATAAACCCTACCTACCAAAATGATTCTTCTACAGCATGACTGTCATTTGGCCTCTGACCTGGGGCAGAAGGGCCTTGTCCCACAGCCAGATCACCACCAGCATACCTCACCTTCTTGGACACCAAGCACCAGAAGCTCACCCCTTAGGTCACCAGGCCTTTCATCCCAGCCCTGGCTCAGGCTGGGCTGGCAGGAGACCCACTTTGGCCTTTCTGGCTGCATTACTGTTGGGTCATATCTGTTCCTTAGATGCTCAATAGAGCCCAAGGCCCCTGGGAGACTGCATGCACATCTGCAAAATAAGAGACTATGCTTCCATCCTAGCCGGCATCTCTGACCACAAGGCATCTGCTGACTTTTTTTGTTGCTTTCAATTTGTCCAACTGACCATCAGGTTCACTTCAGGCCAACTTTTGTAAGCCCTAAATGAAACCTGAAGAAAGGTTATGTGCTGAGAGAAGTTTTCCTGTTCCTCTCCTCCCGCTGAACCATCTGATCCCCTACTAGATGCAGCTGTGATACCAGACCAGCACTCTACCCTTTTGATCAGCCATCCTTCTTATTGCTCTTTCTCGCTCTGTTACAATGATCACATCTCTTGACTCCCATCTCTTCATATCCAGGTGTGTTTTCTACTTTCAGACCTTTCAGCCAGTCACTCCTGAAGCCACTCCAGCTCCTTCCTTGTGCAAACAGAAGACACATGGGGGAAGGACATTTTCTCGAGCACCAGCACATGGAGCAGGCAGTCAGTCTCTGCTAGAAATCCAAGGTTAGCCATTTTCAACCCTGAGGAACATCACCGTCATTCCTTTGACAGGGAAAACAGATATTCTGGCCAGCACAGAGAAGGAGCCTCAAACCCAACCTCTCCAGGTTTAATTTATATTATTACACTGTGCATAGAGAAAGCTGGACTGAATTTGCTGTCATCCTGGCTCCTCATCTTCTAAGATGTAGGCTGCTGTTTTCAAAAAGGTTTTTGTCATGAGAAGGCCACTCCAAGCACTGAAGTATTATTTTTTCAAGACCACAAGGTCCTCAATGAAAATGAGAACAATTCAGCAATACCATGAGCCTTGACTGCACACCCTCTCAGTTAACCATTGCACTGTACACATTGCCCACCTTGTAGACCAGACATGCTCTAGTAACTCCTGTTGAGAGGTATTAGTTGTTTAGCTTGAGTAAAAGAGCATGTGAGGGGCAAGTGCATGAGTCATATGGATATAATTGTCCAGGTATTTCTTTGTTTGGGATCCCTCCTTGCAGGCACCCAGCTCGAGTTGACCTGCTGCTGTACCATTGCATTAAATTATTTATAAATCTGACACCTGAGACTCTGCTACAGGAAATGTAAGTTTGAGCCTCAAGGAGGAATTGGCCTGAGAATGGGGTGTGTGTGCGCATTAGTAAGGGGTCCAAAAGTGCACCTGTCAGCTCACCGGAGCTGCCTGCTGCAAAGGCCCCTGGTCCGAGTAGTTAAAAGCCTCAGGTGGTACCTGTGTGATTCTTCAAATGGTGTGAGAATGCTCAGGCAGCAGCTTCTCCAGTAGCAGTCTGTGAAACACTCTAATCTGCATCTTCTAACATGTTTTTTTGTTTCAAACTAGCTAAGCAAATGAGACATCACATTTTAAATGCTTATTTACACAGAATTAAAACTGTGTCTTGGTTTGGTTAGCTTGTTTGCAATATTCGTTTAGCTGGTGTTCAGACTGGTGCTATCTGAACATGCCCAACTGTGAGGCACAGGCACTGCTGTCCTGCATCAGCCCCACTGCTGAACGTGGACAGGGAACTGCATGACTACATGCACTTCCTGAATCTTGCTAGGTACTAGGAAAGAAATGTACCTCATTTAATTCTCCCAAGATAAAGAAAGCTTCCAGTAACTGGCTCTACACAGGAGCACCGAGGATGGCATAACACACAAGAACTTGACTTCAGCTGCATCCTAGCTAGTTACTAGACTACCAAGTCTGATGTACTTAATCTCAGTTCATGACTTAGCTGGAGAACTGCAACAGCCAAGGCTCAGTCACCGAAGGAGACCCATCTTGAACAACTGTTCATAGCTCTATAGGACTCCTCTGCCCCAGTGCCCAACCTCAGTTGAAAAGAGCCTTCACGCCACCCCGGGGAGCATCCCAAAAGCCACTACTCTCAGAGCATCAAAAGGCAACTGCTCCCTCTACCCAAGGAATGAGCTCACACTATGCCTGCATTAGGGGTGCCTACGTCAGGTCATATATTGCCACCTAGCCCTGAGACACAGGAAACAGTCATTATCCCAGGAAACAAAGTGCCGCCAATCTGGCATCCATTTCATGCTGCTTCCTTTGTGTCAGCCTCCAGCAGTCCTCTGCTGCTTCCTGAAACAAAGATGGTATCTTCACTAACGCTTTTTCTTTCTCCATGAATTGGTCAAATTCTTTTGAACTCAGTCAAACTGTTAGGACCCATAACTAAAGAAGAACTTGCCACAAAAACTAAGGAAGGTGCAGCCTTGCCCATTCAAACACGTCCAATTCTAAATATTACTGAAAACAGTGAACATCATCCCCTACTCATAACAGTTTTACCCACCTTTATCATTTCAGCTGGGAAAAGATGCCACAGTGGACGAATCCGAGCCTACACAACAGGTTGCTTGCAGGAATTTTTTCCCTTATCTTTGGCTGGCCTGGTGTGTCTGTGTCCTTCCCAGTGCTACTATCCAAGGTGCAGCTCTTCCAAATGTCACCATCCATATTCCAGGTGCTGACAGAAACCTTGCAAATGTGATTTCCTCCTCCCCGACAAAGCCTTCTAAGAGATCACTTCGGAGATGTGGCCTCCCCTTCCTTTGACTCCTTACCCCACAGATCCAGCCCCAAAAATGCCACTTACCAAGTGAAATAATTTGGATGACAGGAAAGAGGGGGTTAAAGACATTTATAAAAACTTGTATTTACAGACCATTGCCCAAGCAAGAAACTCTCCAAACGACAAGTCACAACTTCTGTAACCTAAATGTACAAAGTTCATGTCTTTCCCCTTTCTTCTCTCTGCAGCAGAAGATGGGGGTGGGGGAGTATCTCTTTTTCTTTATACCTTTCTACCCCCAAGACAGTAGGAGTAATATCTGGGTCAGACTGAGAGGGACAAAACCTGCTGATGACAGGGCTATCCACCAGGCAGGCTGTGAATAGTAGTCTAGAAGAAAGTAAGGTTAGGAAGAGTGACTCTTTGTTTACTTGTTCAGTCTGCCCAATGGATTCCCTTGGAAAAAAGAATACAGAGTCAATTCCTTAGGGAGTGGGAAGGAAAGGTTATTCAGCTATTCAATAAATTTACTCACAGATTCAATTCAACCATTTCAGGTTTCTCAGATACATGAGTCAGTTTCAATTCACAGCCCTATTGCTCTGGGTTCAAACATGGGCTTCAAAACTGAATCTGATTATCCCAGTCAGAATGGGAGACAACTCTTATACTCCCCAAGCTGGTAGTTGCATAAGCTCACATATAGCCCCACACTATCTGTGCCAGGCACGGATGAAAGGTTTTGGACAGCAAATGAAAACTGTGCCAACAGCAGCCCATTGCACAGGACTAGCTACTCAGCCTAATCCCTCTTGAAAACAGCCACAAGAGAGAATCTTCTGCAGTACTACCCTCCCTTGTGCTTTTGGTGACAGGCAGAGGTGCTCTGCCAGCACTGTGCTGGAGTGACACGTAAGAGGACTGGGCAAGGAGTGTATGGTTAAGAGCCAGGACAGCTACACAGTCGTTCCACTAGGCTACAAAGCACCAGTGTGAATGCAAATGGCAAGGAGGAGCAGCCTGCAGGGCAAGAGGTACAGGAGTATACTGTGTAGAAACTCAAAACACAGATGCCAATACAGAAAAGAGCAAACAGAATGGGCACACAGAATGGACACTGGACTCTGACTTGAGGAAGACTCACTTCAAGGAGCTGATGTGTAATACATCCTCTATCAGTATGAGGCACTCCACAATCTACACACCAGACATAGGTCACTTCATTTGAGAGAGTACTCATTCAGGGAAGGAAATGCTGTAGAGTGCTGGGCTCAGGTGTAGCTCCCTTATTATTTGGACCATAGCTAATCTGAGACACTGCTTCATTCATATCAAGGCATGATCTTATTCTCTGCAGAATTCCTTTTCTCTCAGAGTGCCTCTTCCCCAGATGTCAAACACCTCTGAAGCTGCCCATTCCAGGCAACAGCACTATGGCTCACCTTGCAGCAGCAAGGTTCTTTTGCAGGAAAGTTTTAAGTGCCTTTTAAGTGTAAGTTTGTATCTGTTCCTGTGCTACAGTTGACCTTCATTTTGTTTCCATCCTATAGAAGCACTACCTTGATTTACTCAGAAAGCATTCCGATGGCAGCGTAGCCTAACCAAAGAAATACCAAGTTTTCCTTGTTCTCTCGTAGGATGGGTACTCTATTTTTGACATTGTAGCAGTTTCCTTCTCAACACCTACAATAATTTGAATTAATCAGCACACATCACTGCCTAGTAGTATTGATGAGAATGAATGTTCACTATTTGTGAGACACGCAGATGCTGATTCCTACATCAATGCATCAAGTCACATGCACTGAGCCACTGTCAGAAAATAAAGATACACCTGCGAGTGAACAAGTTGACAGAAGGCTCTTGCTCCCTTAGATGTGGGCAGATTTGGGGCATGGCTGAGAAGAGACATATTTGGCTCTTTGGAGGTCAGAAAGCCAAATATTCCCAAGCATAAGTAATGCAGTGCCCTTCTGCGGCAGCTACTGGAATTACACAGTTCTATGAGACCCCAGATTTTCTGTTGCAGTTCACAAGTTCCAGTCCCTCTGTGGCAGCAGTCCTACTCTTCTGGTCACCTCTGCAGCACTCTCCCTCTTCACTGGTAGGGTGCTCGTCGCTGGCTGTAGGAGAAAGCAGAAGAGACAATTTGCCTTGACCTCCTCTCTCATACTGAAAAATTGCCAAAACATGTGACCAGCTCTTTCCCTCCTGGTATCTGGAGCATTGGAGGCAGATGACTGAATCTGACTGTTCCCCTCCTCTAGCCCATATCCTCACCACATGGGCAAACCTGGCTGTGAACCCACTCTGTGGAAGGAGAAACAGCTTCACCAGAGCAAACCCATAACTGTGCTCCATGCCTGCTCCAGCAGCAGGGCACCGCTCTCCACTGGACAACTGAGCTAACAGCAAAACAACCAGTGGGCAGGCCACTGCCAAATTATAGGGTTATGGAAATACAGTTAGGAGCCACATCCCTCCACAAGAAGTCCACTTTGTTCATTACAATGCAGCAAGTAAATAAGATTGAGCCTTGTTAGCTTCCAGAACCAGGTAGTTTAAACCAGATCACACTAGGAACTACTCACAGTCATAAACTCTTGCCAGGGATCTCTGAAGCAGGGAGACCTGTCACTTTAGCTCGTTTGTACAGTTCTTCAGTGCATGGCTCTTCTGCTCCCTCATGTTTGCGTTTTGGAGAAGCTTGGTCTGCTTGCGACAGCCTCACCACTGCAGAGGAAGAAGAGTCATTGCAACAGTTCCCCTGCCTTTAGGTGGCCTCACACATACACCCTGGCCTAATCTGCCACAGGGCTGGGAGAAAGAAGACTGTGCAGTCCACAAACACAGAGATGTGTTGCCATAGGCTCCCTGGAAACTTTTAAAAAAATGCTTTGTTAAAAGTAGAATGAAGTCCCCCAGAACAAACATAAAAGCATCCTTCTTTGACAGAGGACAGCTTAATTTTACCTGATTAGCCCTACAGTGATCTGCACTTCTCCCTTAAGTGGCTGCATATGATCCCATATAGGCAGTAAAAGAGTAACTTTAATGAACTCTTATTCTTCAGCCCTTTTAGAAATGAAGGCTCACTGGGGACTTCTGAAGAAAGTTGAAAGGAATGTGAATGTGATCTATATTTTCCTAGCAATACACCCTCTTCCTATTAGAAAAGGATCATCTTCTCCTGCCTATAATTTTTAAGTCAACAGGAAACTCAAAAGCACACAAATAACTCCAACTCACCCGTACTGGTGCTGCAGCCCTGCCCTGAAGCCGTGTCTGTGACCGGGCCACTAAGATCTTCCACACATGAAGGGACTGATGCCAGTAAACCTAGAAAACAGCAAGAGGATATTATATTAAGAAACAAAACACACCTGGGGTGGGACAAGCCTTTCACATGGGAACACCCTAGTGATCACCAAACAGCACATCCATATCCCAAAGCAGGAGTTCGGAGCTGCGCTCACCCAGTGCTGAATCCTGTGATCCAGCAGCATATTTATTTAGGATGCACTGCCTAGGTTTTCTTCCAAAGTGAAGAATGGACCACTGGTGGTATATGGATGGTGACTTGCTACCAGCAGCTCTCAAAACTAATCAAACTCTACTCCTCTTAGCTGTCCAGCAGCTCAATGGAGCTCTCCCTGGAAACCAATTGAGCAGATTTGGCAGGGACTGCTTTCTCTTGCAAGGACTGGCCAGAGAGACAAGTGCTATCTATTTTAAATCATGACCTTTCCTCCCAGCATTTTATCTCGTATTAGACACAAACTTTTGCAATTGTTGGTACTTACAGAGGCCCCGATAGCGTGACAGCTGCTGGTAGATCTGCTTCATGCGCTCAATGTTCAGTCGGCTGGTCTCTGCGTGGTTCACCATAGGTTTGGGATAGTCCACCCCAATGATGCACTTGGCTGCCTTCTGAACAGACTCTGGAGCATTCCATGGTTCATAGATATATCGTGAGGGGAAACCTTTTAGTTTGGGCAGATACCTCCTGCAACACAAGTGAAAAGCAATGTAGCACACACAATGCACAGAAAGCATCATGCACCTGTCAGCCACTGATTGACTTGGGCTCACAGATCCAGCAACAAGGAAGCTGCAGTCATATCACTTACTTAACATAGTCACCACTGGGGTCTGTGCGACGTCCAAAGCCCACAGGGCAGTAACAGTGGAAGAACTGTTGGAAGAATGCGCTGCACGAAAGCCACATCCAGCTGCCTGCGTTTACACTGAAATCTGCATCCAGTAATAGTTCGTCAAATACCTGCAGCAATTGGAGGAAAAGGCACTGAGACCTTCCCCAGACAGGACTTTGTGGCAGTAGGACCCAAGATGCTATTTCAAATGGCAGGCACTGAGCTATGAGAACAGAGCGGCAGCAAAGAGGCGATCTGCTGGCTGAAGGCAGTTGGCTGGTCAATATATCTCACTTCCTGACACTTTCACATACGGAGGCATGGTCTGCTCACACTGATAAAGTGCTGGCTTATCTCTCATGCAGCTACAGACTAAATCACTACCTAGTGCTGCAGCAAGCTTTGGGTATTGATCCTAGCCTGGCAGGCATAACAAGTGCAAAGCATCAACCGTGGGAAGGAGAGGATGCTGCACAGAAGAACGTGCACCAAAGCAAGATGGAAGAACCCCTCTGAAAGTCCCAGAGCACACTATTACCGAGAGGCAGAAAGGTTTCAGCAATAACTCACTCACATCCATGCATAGATGCTGCACCTTAAGCAGCACTTTCAATTATGTTCTGCTTTGTCAGCTTCATGACTAGATACCCCTGCCTCCACTTTTTATGTAGGGCAGTATGTACACTGGGTAGGTTTCAAGATGTCTGTCCCTTCAGATGGCCCAAGAGGAGGGTCTTTTACCTCTTTCCTTGAGAGACTCTAGACTCAGATTTCACAGTCATGGAGCGTTCCCTGACCGGCACGGTGATGGATTACACAATGAGGAAAAAGGTCCGGTTAAAAAGTGGCATTAAACTTGCAAAGAAAACAGATGGACTGAGAGAATTTTTACAAAAAAAAAAAACCCAAAAAACCAAAAAAGCCCCCAAAACCCTAGTCCATATTTACCAGTGGGTCCCACATACATTTAGTTATGGTTACTCAAGGTTTGTGATACTGTCAGAACCTCACAGTAGAAGGCAGAAAGAAGTCAGGCTGTTGGCTGGCCAAGAGCCTGCTAGCAAATCCTCTCTTCCATGCACCTTTTACACATGAAGCAAAAGCCATACCTGTGTGCCCATCCTTGCAGCGAATGCCAGGGAGATTTTGTTTTCCTTTTGGCCTCCTGCAAATATCTGAAAATGCCAGGACTCACCCTGACTCCTGACTCCCAGCTGATCCAGAGGTCACCCCTGGTCAGGAAGCAGGCCACCGCGTGCCTAGCCAGATGATGGATCCATCCTTCTTGTCTCAGTTGGGTCATGATTGCATCTATCCAAGGGAAGCCTGTCTTGCCCTCTGCCCACTTTGCCAAGGCTTCAGGGTTCCTGTCCCAGGGAATTTGTATGCAGATGGGATTCCCTTCCATGCGATCAAACTTCGGGTTGTTGGTGGCTGCTGTGTAGAAAAACTCCCTCCACAGAAGCTGTCCGTACAGAGAGAGGGGGGGCGTGCTGTTCCGCTTCACCTGTGGAGGAGGGAACAAGGATATTCACAAGCACAGGAGGACTGGCTTCATGCAGCTGAGCCATAAGCCACCTAAGCATTTATACACATTTCCCAAGTCAGTTGCCAACCACTGCAATAAAGGAGCACTAGATCACCCCTTACCAGAAACCCTAGGTGGTTAAGTCAGAGCACTGTTTTTGGTTCACTCAGTGGTCACAAGTGACCAGAATTATGCAAAACACCAAAAGGCTCTACATGGCTTGTAATGCAGAAGTCCAGACTGAAGAACCAGGTACCAGCAGATTTAAGGTTTGCTTGAGTATTTACAGGAGAATCTCTTTTTCTCACCCAAGAGCCTCTTCTGTAATAGCAACAAGCTCAGCCCAACAGTCAAACATGAGGGAGGTAACTGGAACTTTTGTACCTGTTCTGGCACTGTCTGGGAACCAGCATCATGCTACATACATGCTCAAACCCAGCCTGCTCTCCACATCTCTTTTGTCTTACCTTCTTATACAGCTCCCAGAGACGATAGTAAAACAAGCGGCAGGACAAGCAGCCAAAACGCAGGTAGGGACTGAGTCCTGTAGGGCTGGCCAGCAATGAATTGGCGTTCATCCTTGGTCTTTCATAATTTGCAACCCACGCCTAGATAGATTCAGGAGAAATCAGCCAAAACCCCCATGTATTTGTGGGACATTGTTAAGGGCAGGCCTCTGTGCAGGTGGTGAGATCACTCAGGTCTGACAGCACAGTCTCTTCTATTCACTTCCAACCACTGCTGGGAGAGATCTCTAGTGGGCAATCCCAACCCCCATGCCCCATTCAAGAAATGCAAACCCTTTCCTCCAGGATTTAAACCAGTTAGTTATTTTGGCAAAGAAAAGGATTAAATTAGCTTTGCATGTAGGAGCTAATAACCCTGACAGTTCCTAGGGATACAAGATAATACAACTGTTTATGTCAAGGTATATCTATCTCATTTTGCACACTAAAGAAGAAAATTGGGGAAATTCCGACCTTTTTGTGGAGCATTATGTTGAAAGTTTAGTCCCCCTTCGGTGCAACTATTTATGCTTTGATTTTCACAACTACCACCAAGCCACCCAGCATTGAAGAAGTACAAACTGGTTAAAACTGAGCCATGCTTCTGCAGCTGGGTCACCTTTCATTACTTTGAAATTGTTTGCCTTATGCATAATAATCAAGAACATATTGAAAATAATTTGATTATTTCAGCAAGGGGTTCAAGGAATGCCAGTCTGTGAGACAACCTATTAGCAGGCTAAAGGACAAGGGGAAGGCATTCTTTTTTTAAGCATGTACTCGCACTAATACCTCAACTAAAGATAAAAAGAGATGGTGTGCAATGTGTAGCAGGGACTGAACAACTTACAGGAGAGTTTCCAAGTTTTCACTCCTCTAAAGGAAACTGAGAGGTAGAAACAAGGAAAAGAATCCTCTCTGCTTCAAACAGCAGCATTAATGATATACAGCTCTAATTCTTTGGGTCTGAGGAAGCCCAGGAGCTCCCTGCTCCACACACAAACCAAGATCACAGATGTACTCCAAAAATACCAAACACTCCTTTTCAGAGGCGAACGCTATGACCACTGCTAGGAAGAGCAGGGAACAGAGTAATGGGCAACCCTCTACATTTTTCATTTGGAGGCACAGTCTGCAGGAATCGCCACTTAAATAACAGGGGCTACCTTTCTTTCCAAGTGTTTATCCAGTCGCGCCAAAGCTTCCGTCTCTCCTCCTTGCCAAACTGCAGGGGCAAGACCATCTGTAGGAAAGCCTGAGAGAAAGAACTTTGTAAGATTTGAAGCCACGCCTAGACGAAGGGTATAGATATTGGATTAAGCATTAATAACAGCAAGACACTACATATTACAGTTGAATAACGTGGCTTACTTGCTGCTCTAATCCTCGTACAGCAGGCAAGGAATATGGGGAGCACCTGCTCATGACATTGCACTACAAGGGCCTCTCCCTGCAGTACTTCTGGCAGCCTTAGTGTGACTTCCCCCGTTGTTCACTGCCAGCAGTCTCTCTGGTGTGTCAGTACTACCCGTAGGGTTCTGCTTCAAAGGCCAGAGTAGCTGGCAATGGAACATCTGCTCCACAACTCTGCCTCACAAAATACCTTGTCGTTGACATCTGCAGCTCACTAGATAGCCTGGCTGCTCCTAGTGAGGCTCCTATTCTGCTGAAAACTGTTGCTGGGGAAGGCACTGGATTAGTGCTAGAGAACCGCTGCAATGAGTGAAGCAATAATGCAGTCTCCCTGCACCGCTCTGAGCTGACAGAGGAGCTTCCCCTGGCAGCAAGCAGAGCAGTGTAAGGTTACAGGCAGTTTCACATTAGGCCAGGCAATAAAGCAAGTGGATCAATGCAGGACTGTGGCTCTGAAGATACTGCTGTTGTGAAGCCCCACACTTCTACAACGCCTGTTGAAATTGCACCTTAAGGTACAAAGTGATACTTCCTATATAGCTGGTACGGAGCCTCCAGTCACAGAAAATATTCTGCATTAATCCCTTCTTCCCGTGCATTTAGATTCACTTCCCTGTAGGTGTTGCATTCCTCATGCCTCAGCCATTCATTCTGCTTCTTCAAGGAAAACACAGGACCATAAGGCATAGCAGGAGGAGTGAAAGAAGCTTCTGTAATATTTTTTGTCTTGCTAAACTCCCAAATTGGTGCTGCTTGGCAATAGCTGAATGAAATTATCTAAGCCTGTTACATAGTTTACCTCTTCAGGTCTGTTACACAATGTGTCTGAGATGGCAGTAGGAGGAAAGCAGCTGGTGAGGACATGAGATATTGATACAGTGGGGTTACATGCTCAGTATAGCAGAGAACATAAGGACAGACGCAGAGCACTTCAGAGCAATGCTAAGAGGGATGCTGGGCATTGACAGCAGTGCAAGGGACACCACAAGGTCCAGTACTCACTAAAAACATTAGCCTGCTTCAATGGCTAGGGGTAGCCCATGTTAGGTGAGAACATGCGCCAGCCATCGGAAACAGCTTCAGTAGATTCTGTTTCAGCTGGTAGTTAATCCTTGCCTTTGCTCTTGACACATACCCAGCTCTTCCAGCGATGGGACCCCATAAACATCATCATGATTTTCCTGGATGTCCACTTTACACGTCTCCATCTGCTGACTTATTACAGTGCTCACTGGCTTCTTTGGGAGCTCCATACGGCTAATGATGGCCTGGAAGCGCTTGTAGGTGAGTGGTGGCTTGTGGCCATTCAGCTCAATTATTCTGGAGATAAAATAAGCATGGTGAAACAACACAGCCTCACTAACACAGAATACACAAGGAAATGACATGCAAACTGTCCCCTGCTATCTCTGTTCAGGATAGCCTTTTACTTTGGATACAAAAATCCTTATAGACCTACCTTTCACTTGACGCATTCTTCAAAGGGATACTAAAACCAAACAAACAAGATCCCAAAATACATCAGAAAACAAAACACTGCACATACTTACTCATCTCCATAGGAAAAAACCTCAAAACAGCTCCAGCTGAATTCAGACTTTGTACCATACCTCTCTCCCAGAGCTCCTAATCAGACTCCTGTATGAAATCTCAATTTGATTACTGCCTTTCTGTCTCCCCAAGATGGCAAATCCTGGACCTGCATCTATTCCCCTGACACCTTGTGATATCCTAACCTGATTCTGACCTTACTTCCTCCTTGTCTGACACGGAGGACCTACCCCATTAGTGATCCCTCCTCCACCTATCGCATATGAGGCAAATCCCAGTTTGCATCATTCTTCTCTCCCTGTGATTAGGGAAACCACCATCCTCCCCCATGCCATAAGGTCACAGCAGCCCCATGTCACGCTATTCACCTATGTCAGATCATGCTACAGAAAGAGAAAGTCACGGTTCCTCATTCCTTTACTTCACTAAGCATCCACAGCCTGCTGGGGCCATGCAGTTTAATTTTTCCTGCAACAGAGAGCTTTGAGAAGTCCTCTGGGCAAGGTAAGCTTCCCTGGGCAAGGTAAGCTTCCCCAGGCTCAAAGATGCCATTTTTAACCCTTCTCCTGCAGGGAGAGGAAGGAGTTAACAGCAAAGCAGACAGTACAGGGATCACCAGCATTACATAAAGCTGAGGCAGCCAACCTCACAGCTCACACAGGAGCTGAAGCACAGCAGCTTTCCCCACCCATTACAATCAACAGCTTATGCAAGGGGCCAGGCTTAAAGCCGAGTGTTCCGGCGGACGCCATGTGCCGTCCCTTCCCCCGTTGCCGCACGTGTAGCGGGGCGGAGCGACACGCCGGCCGAGGGCGCTCCCGCACGTGTGCGCCGCGGTGACCCCGCAGAGAGACCACACCGAGGGAAGGGGAGCTTCCCCACAGGCAGCACAGTGGCAGAGATTAAAAATGAATCCACCTGTAGTTTCCTCCCGTGTTTCTGCTTTGAAGTTGTAAACACTGGGAGAAGATAAAAGACTCTAAGGAACAGGGCATGGAGGGTGGGAGGGCTATCGGGATGTGCAAAGAGTACAAAGCGCTGTACAATTTTAGTGCCGGGTTATAAACATGGCCACAGCACTCTGCCCCGTCCTGGCTGGTGTATTTGTTTGTATTTGCCTTGCACTCAACACATCCTGTCCTGCATCACTATACCAGAGTGCATCTCCTCTGCTTTCCCATATGCACTTTTTGGCTGTCTCCGTTTAACACCCCAGAGGTGGCAAGAAATAACAGAACTCTCATGAATACCATCCACCACTATCTTCTCTGTGGCTTGCTTTGAGTCCTGGAGCTGCCAAACAGGACCAGCCAAAGATCCCCAGAAAATCAGTGTTGTCACTGGAAGAGAAGTGAAGCATTTCCAGTTACAGCACTCTAGAGAGGCTCATTTGTTTCCATGGGAATTCAGAGCTTGGAAAAGGTGACAAAGCTGCACCGTGTCTGCCCTGAGGTGCTTGGGATGGGGGCAGGGAAGCTACTTCTTTCACAATGCCTCTGTTTTCAGTCCTCTTCCACAGATCTGCTGAGGCTGCAGCTCAATCCGAGTTTCAGACCACCACACCACATCCTAGATCCACAGCTAAAACTTTTGTGGTCAGCTAGCTACTTGGAGCAAATCACTGTGACTAGCAGGATGTCAGTGTCTGTATGTAACATCATCAAGATAGTGAATATGAGTGAAGTTACCTAGTACAGCTCCTGAATTCCTAAACAGAGTTACTGGATCTGGGACACAAATCTTCTAAATAGGACTAGGACAAGTTGCACATTTCACTGGCATGATGCATAAAACCTGGACCTCTCACAATACTGCAGTGAAAAGCAGTATTGAATATTTGGTATTGCACAATACTGGATTATTATACCACACATACTGGGTATTGTAGTGCCGTTCAGCCTTCTGTACAAAGATTTGTACAGGAAGCTCCTCAAGCAGGAGGCCTTTCCTTCCTCACATTGTCCTTCTAATCCAGACCATATAACCTCACAGGATTTTTACCAGTGAGAAAAAAAGGGAGATCCCTCCCCAGGATTTAATACTCCCTATTTCATCCATCTCCCCCGGTGCAACCCACAGACAGCATGTGGCAATTTTTTTCTAGTTTTCTTGAAGTGGAACAGAGAAGAGCAGAATCACTGTATTGATCACACAGAACCTAACCTTAGTTAGTGAGCACACGAAATGGCTGTGCTACCAAACTAGCACTATACTGCCCAGCACCACCTGACAGTAGTACCTCGGTACCAGAAATTATGAAGGTCTTTTTCACTGTCAGTCACACAGTCACACTTTAACTCAAGAAAGTAGGCAACCAAAACCTGAGCAACCACAGTTCCAGCACTGCTATGATTATAAGGTATCCTACAGTCAGTCACCTGTGACAGCAGAGTGTCTGCAGACTAGAATGCACACCCTCACAGGTATCAGCTTCTGACTTGCACCTCCACAGAAGTGCCACAGCAGGATGGCTAAAGGGATAGGGAAAACTGCTTGCCTCAGAAACCTGAAACCTCAGCTCACTTACAAATAACAGGGCCAGGTTCTGGCAAGAGACTGAATATACTCCCCCTGCTTCCTTGCATGAGGAAGAGCTGGCTGCCAGCACTCGGCAAGCAGGCTGCTCAACGCACCCCACTACCAATTCACGCGGACCATTTAGTTAGCCTTGCCAGCTTATGCAATTGCTCTGATCTAATTCCCTGCTCCAGAGAGCTCATGTAGGGCTACGTGTATGTAAGACAAGGGGTATTTCTACAGATTTGAAGAAGATATGGAGAGATAAGCGACAGATACATCCATCCAACAGATGCTGAACAAAGTACAAACAATTCAACTTCTGCAGACACATACTGAGCAGATGAAAGATGAAGATGTGACTTGATGACAGGCTGGGTATCTGTACTGGGGGAAAACACCTGACACCAGAGTATCATGCAAGATAGGAGAGGATAACAAGATCTGGCAGGCACAAGTTTGACTTGAACTTCTCAGATGGAAATAACCCATCTTTTTACAATAGTGTACTGAACTGCAGAACCACCAAGGTGTGCACGCTTCTCCAGTGCTTGGTTAGGATGTGCTTCTATTAAAACATGTTTAACTAACCTTTCAGCCTTAGGCTAGGGCATTTGAGGAAAAGCTGCTTCTGGATGCACGCTACAAACATACAAGATCGCAATGTTCTCTTCTGACCTAAACCACTCCCTCAGACTAACCCAGGCCTGCCCGGGATTATGGAAACCACAGTGCTGACCATCAGTGATCACACTACAAAGGATTTAGATCCTAAGGAGAAAATAGGCAGATCCAGAGAAGAGACAAAAGAACCTGTCAGCTGGAAGCTGTCAGAATAATTGCCAAGTAAAGACTTTGAGCAGGCTAGGATAACATCCAAGAGATTATCTTTTCTGTCTAATTTCTACAACCTGAGCATCACTAATCTTGACTGGGAATTCCCAGATTTTCTCAGGAGTATTCTCCAGCACTGATATTGAGTTTCTATAGCCCTCTCTTTGTTTTGGGGAGAGCAGGGGAAAGATGCTCTGATAATCACACAGCTATGCTGGCACTGCCAACAAGGGGCACATTGCAATCTTCCCACTGGGTACAACTGGTCAAATTCAGAAGTTAACTGCACAGGCTCTTGGTAAATGTTTAAAAGGAGCTGGTGGAGGTGGTCCCAAAGTGCTGCAGCCCTGCCTGCTGCCTCCCTGGCCAGGCACTGTCTCAGGGGAGGGCAAGGGGAGGACTGCTGGAATCACGTATGTACCTGTGGAAGATTAGTCTAAATTGCTTAAAACCAGGCTAACGATCTTGTTGGAAATCTGATTAAAGAAAGATGAGAAGTAGGATGCTACTACCAGGTACTATTACTGTCAGCTAACTATGCAGGAAAAACATTAGGGTGAGCAGAGGAAGAACACATACTTAGAAGATGGTAACACAGCTGGAGGGTGATACACTATGAGGCTTCCAGGAGAAATACAGTATCAGAACTGTATTACCATCTGCTGAGAAATCTCAGAGATGCCAAGAAGGAAGAAATGTCAGCATAACTGGAGACTTCGACTGCGTCCACACAGACTGACTAGCTGCCACACCTCATCAGCTGCCCAAACCCCATTTTCTAGTTGCCATAAAGGACTTCTCCATGGAACAGGTAATGAAGAACCCACAAGGAGAGGCAATTCATTATTTGGTCTTAGGCTGTGCAAAGGTATAGCTGAAATGTTAGTTATCGCTTGCCTGCACTAACTGTGACTTTGGCATGCATCAATTTAACAACTTTCCAGAGCAACAATACCATAATGACTTTGCTTTCAATAAGGGAAACACATTACAAAAAGTAAGAAAGTGTGCTAAGCAAAAAGAACAAGCTGAGATGCAGATCACTGAGAGGTAATGATTTTGGGGGAAAAAATTCAACAATTGCACACAAACCATGAAAAAACATTTCAGAAAGATCACAGGAGTCAAAGCAATTAAAGACTAACATCAGCAAAGACAAGAGAAGGCAGAATCCTTCAGAAAAATGAAGATAAAGATAGAAACCCATCAACCTGGTAGGTTAAATTAAAAACCACAGCCTCCTTTGCACCTTCCAACCCAAACGAAAAGTTTGAGAAACCTTTTGAAAAAAGCTTAAATAGTAAAAAAAAAAAAAAAAAAAAAAAAGTAAAAAATGCCCTTTACAGACACTCCAGGATATTTACGGAGCCAAGAGGTGATCAAGTAATTAAAAAAAGCAGAGACTGTAACAGCACAGCAAAACCCTCTGCATTTATTTTTGCAAGTGTATTCACTATGGAGGTATCTACAAAGGTTATGAATCTTGATTTTTTTTAAAGGACATGTATCAGATGTGATCACAGACTGGGAGATCAGTGCCACAAAACAAATTATGCTTGAACAGCAAAAGCTTGCCAGGACCAGCAAATATTCACCTGGGAACTGTAAAGGGCATCATGAAATACACAAACTGATAGCTGCCGAAATGTACCATAAAACTGTCCGAATACTGCAAGGGGGAAAAAAAGCAAATACAGCTCCAGATTTTAAAAGTGTTTCAGGGGCATCAGAGGGAGGAATAAATAGAGTCTGCTATGAGCATTAGGCAGATGGGTAGGAAATACTAATGCATGGGTATATGCAATATGCTGGGGGGTTAATTTGGGCTTGGTAAAGGGAAGTTGTGCCTAAAAATCTATTAGTGACATTTGAGCTTGAGGCAAGGGAGATTCAGTTGAAATATCCTATGTGGATTTTGAAAAGCCATCTGACTAGACCCCTCACCACAGTGATTCAGGATAAAGTCCATGCAGACAGAAAATTGAGATACAGGATAAAGCAGGAATCCATTTTTCCAACAGGAAGAGAAATACTACACAGGGATGAGCTAGGGCTTGTGCTGCTCAAAATTTTTTAAAAAATATCTGGGAAGGGACAAAAAAGAACATGATGATAAAGCTTACTAATGCAATAAGCTATCTGGGATAGCAAAAGGTAAAAGGCAACTTAAAAACTTCCCTACACACCACATGACCAGCTGACAAAAACACCAGATGAAATGCAGTTTTGGTCATGTTGTTTCTCTATATGCATAGCTAAGCTATCCTAAACTTATTTAAACAGTAGCAGCCCCTCAAATAGCTATGACCATTCTTGAAGAAAGCCCCAAGACATCAGTTCAGTGTTTACAGCACTCAGAAAAAGCAAAAATAATGCTACTATTAGGAGAAGGACTATTAGAAGAAGACAGGAAACATCACAGCACTCTAAAAATCCATGTTGCTCCTACATTTTGCACACTAGTCACAGTTTTCAGCACTGCTCTCCATCTCTAGAAATACCCAGAAGTACAAAGAAAGGTGACAAAGCTTATGAGATATAGAACAGATTCCACTTGAAAACTTAAAACTAGGACACTCCATCTTGGAAAACACAAAGAGGACATGAGGAAGAATGTGAGGGCCATTGACATTGAAGGGGTGAGGATGTAATAAACATTGGTAAATAAAAATTAGAAAGCAGTATCTGCTCATGAAACAGGTTTAAGAAGAATACCCCTCGCTCCAAAGACAAACATTCCCACACGGCATATGCTAACTGCAAAGCTCCTTCCCATGGAAAGTTATGGATGTTAAAGATTTATAGGAGAAAATCCAAATTCAGCATTACTGGCACAAGTCTAATAAAAAAAAAAGTTAAAAAAAAAAGAAGGAAAAGAAAAAAAGTAGGTAACCTGTAAGAAACATCATTGAAATCAAGCACACCTCAGAGTCTTAGCTGAAAGACTGTCTCCACCGCTTAAAATCAAATATATATAGAGAGATATAATAAGTAAATATACAAAACTCAACATCAAAACAAAGCTCCTTCCTAGCAAATACACAACAAAGACAAGGCATTCAGGTTTGAGAATAAGGTAAGTTTGTTCCAATCTACCTTATTTTACTTCTTCCAGTTGTCCTGGCACATCCATGAAATAAAAGCCCTGCCTTCATAGCCTGTTTAAGACAACAGGTCAACTATCTTTATTACAATGAAGCAAAGGAAAGCAGTCCATACAGTGAGGACATGCTCAAGGAGAGCAATCAATCAGACACAGCTGAGCAAATTAAATGACGGTCAAGTGCAGAGTTTAATAAGCTTGAGGCAATACCTGTCTGTACATTCACGTCACTGTGAGCACTTTGACGTGTTCTAATCAAAAGTGCGAGTGCACAGAGTAATCCTTCTAGGCTCACACAGGATGACAGTGATCAGTGTAATGGAGGAGACTGAAGTCTTCCCAGACATGACAATCCCAGCCTAGCCCAGACAGCACCTTTGCCCTTGCTCTCCCCATACCTGTCCAAGTCGTAGAGGGTGTGGGAGTTCTCTATCACCACCTCCACGCCAGCCTCCTTGGCCAGTTTGATGATAGCTGCATCCCTCTCCTTTCCAAACGGCTCTGAGTCGTATTCAAAGGTGAGACGAGTGACTCCCCATTCCTGCAAAAAGCACAATACGCCCAGCTGTCAAAGAGAAGACCCTTTCTAATAAGCACAATTACAAACATGGATTTCAGAATTCCTGAACAGTGTGAAGTCCTGGAAGCTTAGAGTGTGTTACTGTGAGGAGCAGCAGTCTGGATTTGAGATAACCAAAGACTCAACAATTTTATCAGCTCTAGCAAACACTACATTTGCTATGCAAATTTGCAAATGTCAGGTTTAACATGTCAGAGGAGGTTGAGTTCTCCTCCATTATCATTTAGGTCTCAGCTCAGTCCCCAAGCCTAGAAACACCTTGTTTTGTTGCATATGCTATCCCAAAGTAACCCTACCATTCTATTCCAGCATTTGCAGAGAACATATTTCAGGCAACTCTTTCAAGACATGTTCCACTCAAAACCCTGCATTTTTATGTGGAAACTATCATTAAGTAAAACCAATACATTCTAAATTTTTCCCAATGTCTCATTAAAGACATGACATCTTGGGGAATCAGTGTCCAACCCAAAGCGCAAGAAACAGGTTGTAGGAAATGCAGGACACAGGATGGCAACTGAGTGAACCTTTATGGTCTGCACAGTAGAGTATGATACTGTGATTCAGATTTAAGTTAAAGTCCTGCCTTTTGGGAGTTATTTTAGAATTGTAGAATCATAGGATGGTTTGGGTTGGAAGCAACCTTAAAGATTAGATAGTTCCAATCCCTGAAGTTTACCCTAGTCAAGCCATGCACCTGTTCTGCTCTTCGTACCATTAATAGATCCCTGACAAATTACATGGAATAGGCCTTATGAAATAGCATTCAGCCTCCTCCAGGCTTTTCTAGAGCACAGATTGTTCTCAAAGTCTATGGCCTAGTTTTCCTCAGAAAATGAATCCTATGAGAAAAGGTTTCATGGTTTCCACAGCGACCCTCCCAAGACATCCATCAAGCAGAGCAGCAGCCCACAGATTTGTTTAGCAAACACTTTAGTCAAAGACAGCCAGAAATCTACAGACACTTAAAAAAACCCCCACACAGCTAACATGCGAACCACATTCTCCAAGTGAGACAGTCTAAGTTAGCTCTGTATATACAAGAGACTTCTCCACCTCCAAAACAGAAACAAAGCAAAAGAACAATTGTGGCTAGTTTACTGAAGACCATTAAAAATAATGCCAAAGATGGGGAAGGGAATTCAGAAGCAGAAAACAACTGCACAAGTCCCATTCTTTTCCAAACTTGCTGATCCAGTCCTAAAACTAATTTTAGCAAGGACAGAGAAATAAACCAGTTATGTATCACTGAATGTACATCTCGGAGAGATCCTCCACTCATTTTTCCAAGTAAGAACATGACAGCACCCTAACTCAGAGCAGGGGTCAGATTGACATGTTCCAGGCCGTGCCCTGCTCCTATGTGATTTATTCATTTTAAACTTTTCTGTTATAAGAAAAACAGTATCAGCTGGAAGGCTTGAAAAAGATGGATTTAGTCTTGAAGAAATATGTATTACTGCCTTGAAAGAATGGAATGGAATAAAAAAAAAAAACATGTAAGGCTAACAGAAATTTTAGGTAAACATCCAAAACTTTAAATTCATGTATTCCTACAGTTTTGAGAAGGCCACTGCTCTATGTGATACAGTAGTACATAGGAAGCAGAGCACAACCAACCAGAAAACTCGTTAGCTGTATGACAGTAAATTGCTGCAGATATACAAAAGAAAAGGCATGACTAATAATTTCTCTCTTTTATCTATCCTATAGCAAAGAAAAACTGTAGGGGCAAAAGACACCAAATGGATTGTGAGCAAACTTCAATGAACAAACAACACACTTTTACAGAAGAGGTAAAATTACAGACATTTGTTCAGATAGAGTGAGACAAAAAAACTTCTGCAAAGGTTAACATTGCTAACAAGTACACTTCTCACAATATCCATGCACAATAGTGCCTTAGCAGCGACTGTTAGCAACAAGGTAGCTCAGCTACTGGCAGCAGGAGCAGAAATTATATTAGGTCTAAGTGCTGTATTACCACGTGTGACATAACTCTCCTTCCACAACAGCTGACAGCAAGGCATGAGCTGCTGCTAATTCACTGTTCAGTGTAGCAGCTCTGCAGACTCCTGAATCCCCATGAAAGCCATAGATTTACCATGTAATAGCATAAACTTGCCTCTGTTTTTTTTCAGCTCTGTTACAGCACACCTGAGATACTCATCAACTCACCTCCCCAGACAAAACAGACTACAGCAAAAAGCAGGTCTGGCTGATTTCACAACCATCTCTCCAAACCTCAGACTCTGCCAACTAATTTTTGTTCTTTAACCAAAGCATGCATTTTTCTCCAACAAAGTTTTAATTATCCTGTGAATACCTTGAACTAAAATAAAGAGGTCATGAACTACTAATAGCCAGAACTTATTTGCAGATCAAAAGATAAAAATAACCTACACTCTGAAAAGACTAAAAGCAGCACATAGTTTGTGTCATGTATTAAGATGCAGAAGCCAAAGTAAGTATCAGTGCCCCTTCTCACCTGCATAGTGCAATTCCCCTCTCCAGTACTGCCCTCCTCCAGAAAATACACATCAGAACCATTTACTGCACGAGGGTACAGATTCAGGTTTACCTCTCCTTCTCAGCAGCTGGTCTATAATAGGCTTTGGGGACACTAGTTCTGTCAACCATATGTAAAGCACAGTCCACATGACAAACCCAACTCGTAAGACTACTGGGAACTGTGTTTTGACACTCTAGCAAAGACGCCGTCAGAAAGCTTCAAAGACATTGGAAATACAATCTTAGAGCAGGACAGAGAAGAATGATACTGCTTGAGGAGCCTTGATATTCAAGGAGATGCTCTTGTCAGCCCTGACATCTGCAGCACTGACATACCACTTTAGAAATGTATCCCCCTAATCCACCATTGACCATCAAGGTAACTGCATATTCCACATCCTAAATGGTACATCAGCAAGAAGCTTGGACCCAAACCATATTCCACTACTGAGCTGACTGAAGTGCATCCTTGAAAAGAAGAAGAAAAGGAAGGTCAGCTAACATAACAGCTTTTGAATTTTGAAATTTTAACACAAAGTCCTGTTTGCAATTCATAAAGATCAATGTGCTTTTCCAGTTGTCCGTAAAAGTGTATGGACACAGCAGTCTTCCCAAGTAAAAACTGTAGGAAGCAAATGACCAGCAGGGAAAAAGCTCTCAACACAAGAGAGTCAGTATGTTACAGTGCAGCCATGTGAGAGGTGACTTACAGTAATGAAGGTCAAGACCACAATCCAAAAGAGAAGCCTGAGCGCCCTGACACTAGGTTACACCCTACTACTAAATTTCTTTGCCAGTCTGAGTTCAGGAGTGGATCTGGCTCCCAAGCTGGCCCTTATGGATAGTAGTTAAAGACAAAAGTTTGTTTCAGTGAAGAATTAGTTATAGCTAAGGAGATGCCAAAGGAATCTCCAATCATTAGTGAGTGAAAACAAGTTTAGCACCAGGTCATCAATTTTTCTTCACTATGCTCCAAAAAATTATTCTCTTACTTTAAAGAGTCTTGGGAAGACATCTGTTGGCTGTCCTCGGACAACAAACAAGCGAGAGTTCAGTTTCCTTAAACTGTTGTCCAGATCTTCCAGGGACTGGAGTAGAAATCTGCAGAGAAGAAACAACAGCAGTTAGTGTCAGTCAGACTGGTTACAGCTAAAAGGCAAACGAGAATTTGCATGGAACTCCAGCAAACCTGCATCACCAAATTCAACTGGAATTCAGACTAGAAACCAAAACCAAGAATTCATATTGATCCCTGGTCTAACAACTGCTATAAGATTGCAGCACCAGCCAGCTTGTTCAGATGCAAGAGGTTTCCAGGATTTTCTTCTTCCTGAAATCCCCTTCCCATGTTCTCCCTCAGAGCTGGGAGAACACTCCTGTCAGATGCTCTCTCCACATTATGAGACGTAGAAAAACATAAACCATATAATTCCCTAATGTATATTCTTTCATAGATTTAGGGGCAAGGAGTGATTTTGCATACGAAGTAGAAAAATGTCGATGCACTACTCCAAGGAATGTAATGAAGTACTGCAAGAACTGTGCAAGTTTTACAGTTCTGGCTACAAATACGCCATGTCACAGCAGAGAAATGTACTCTCCTAGCTCATCAGTAGCACAAGACTGAGCACCAGGATCTCCCGAGGCAAGAATCATCTGTATTTAAAATAGTTGCAAAGAGAACTGCAATTCATCTTCCACCATGAAGACACATCGATGAGAGCATACCAAGGCATTCATCTATTCCCTCTCACCCCAAAAATCTAAAGACCCATGTAAGTGCTTTCTGCAGGTAACGGTGTGTCTGACTGATCCCCCACTAAACTATAAAACATTAAAAGGTTATCACCTTTGCTTTCCCAGTCACACAGGTCCTCCCCACCTACACAATCACTCTGCAGCATGATCTGTGAGACAGGAGTATCAGCAGCAGCTCCCTTAAGACCACACACAGCTAAGGAAAGCTAAGCTACAATTAAGTAGGGGTTTCCTCTCTCCTCAGCTGCACTGCCCATAGTGTGAACTGAGCTTACCACACAGAACAAGCTCCCTCTGCACATCCCAAGGGAGAAAAAGACATGGGGTTCATGGAAAGAGAGGCCCTCTATCAAAAAGCAGAACATCTAGAACCAGGTCCAGGTAAACAAACCACTCCCCTAGCCCACATTCCATCTATTAAATAGGAATGTCAACTTTCCCAGGTGTTCTAAAAATTTATCAAGCATTATTCCTATATGGCTCACACATGCTGTGCAGTTAACAAGTAATTTTCAAGATGATAAATTTGTGAGAACTAGGTAAAACACAAACCTTTGCCTTTGGAGAACAGAACTCTGAATACAAGTATTTGCGTTAAAAAAAAATTAGCAAAACAAAGCCAAGTCTCCCAATGGGAACCAACCAAACTTCTATTTCAACCTCTGGTTATAAACCCTTGTTCTCTAATTAGTTAGCATAGTACCCTTGGGTGTTTACTGACACCTGTCCACACTTTTCTCCACCTTTCACATGCCATCTTTTTTGAACTTCGTTCAACATAAGTAACTTGCTAATACATTTTTCCCCAACAGTCAGTGGTGCTAGTTTCTGACATCTGCAGTAGGCACACACCTCCAAGAAAGCATTATTTTAAAAATTTCACTTGCTCATATATTCCATGACTACAACATAAAGAAGACCACTAACTGCTTCCCTTCCTCCGCAATGCTGGTAGAAACAAACAAGGATTAAACAGATCAGGAACTAATCTGTTGTGGCAGTGCTTTGGTTCTTCCAAATGGGGACAGTCAGCAACAACAGCAGCACGTGAAAGGCATTTCTGCTGCCTGCAGAATGTCTGGTCTACTGAAAGACCACTTCAGGCTCCTACAACATTTATCTGTAACAGAATCCACAATTTTCTGTAATTTGCATGTGTACATTGAGGTAATGTACGCACATTTAGAATTTTAAACCATCCTCTCATGTGGGGTTTCAGAAACGCATAGGTATCACTCATATAAACCCATTCCTTGAGATGAAGCTAAGCAGGCGCAATCAGTTACTACAGTTCTCGTAGTGCACAGCCACATAACATTTCAAAGGGCTCTCAAGGGATCTTTAGTCAGTTGGTTGTCCCGGGGTAGTATGAGGGGAGATCTGCCTCATTTGTATTCAGGGGAGTCTTGCCGAGGAGAATCTCTACCTGGATTGGGTTTCCAAATGTTTAGGCAGCTAAGATCTGAGACAATAGCGTTATGTAATGTTACTGGCTACAGGTACATGAGGTCTTGTTCTCTGCACACGCGACTCATGAAGTACATTTTTCCATTTGCAGACAGTGGGAAAAAGCCCACACATAACTTCCTCTCTACCTTCTTAGCAGCAGTCAATATGTATTTCCATAGAAATTTGTGGGGTGGAAGGAACGCGGCTGCGTGCGCACATGCCTACGCGAGCCCAGCAGCCACAGGGCAGAGGGAAGGCGTGGAGAGGCCACGCAGCGCTAAGGATTCTTTGCGCTTGTTTCTTAATCCAGGGAACAGCGTCCCCCAAAGCTAAATGCCCATGGGTCGCTGCTCTCATACATTCGCCCAGCTGGTAAGGAGGAAGTCTAATGACATTACATAAAGTTGAAGGCATCCTCCTACAGAGTGAGGCAGCACCGCTGTGAACACCGCGGCGAAGCCAAGCGGGTATGGTACAGCCGCTCTCCTGCAGAGAGGGCAGCGGAGCGGTGCGTGGGCAGGGCAGCGGGTGCTGCTCCTGCCGCTGATGCGGCCTGACCGACAAGGCCCACGCCGCACCCAGAACGCCCCGGTGCCGCGGGACCCTCCCCGCCGCGGGTCCCGCCGCTCCCGCCCCGCTCGGTCCCGCCCGCAGGCCCGGCGCCACTCACCGCCAGCGGTTGATGCCCACGGCGGAGGAGGCGGCGAACCAGGGGTCCAGGATATAGATGCAGCGGAGGGACGTGGCGTCCCGCAGCGCTTCCTGCAGCGCCGGGTTGTCGTGGAGCCGCAGCCCGCGGCGGAACCAGTGCACGGAGCGGCACAGGGCCGGCGCGGGGCCCAGCGCGGCCGCCGCCATCGCCGCCGCCTACTCCCGGCGCCGCGGCCACCGCGCGCCGCCCGTCACCGCCCCGCCCCGCCCCGCCGCGTGATTGGCGCGCGCCACGGCAGCCAATCAGCACGCCGGGCGGGGCGCGCGAGGACCCGGGGCGCTCTGCTGCCCCCCAGCGGCCGCGAAACCCCCGCAAGGGAGATCCCACCCGCAGCGGAGCCCGAGAGCCACCCCCGACTTCCTTCAGCAGGATCGGCCGCCCTGCAGTACGTGCAACATTAAAATAAAAATATCTCAAGGACCCTCAATGGCTGCCTGCGTCAAAAAGGTACCTGTGGTCATGAAACTTGGCACACTCCCAAATTAAACAGGAACATATTCCGGGCAGAAATGGAGTGTTTTTCTGTAGGCGAGGCTAGACATCACTCACGGGGCACAGTACATCGTGTAGTATCCTTGGGGCAGCGTATGAAGCATGGGGCATGGATTACCCAGGATCACTATCCAAATAACTCCTTATGTTTAAAGGGGCCAGGGATTTAGAAAGCTGGTGCAACATCAGCGCTCACAACAGGGTGTTGCTGTTGACCCCTGGGATTGGAAATCGCAGCAGAGTATTGCACAGGACCACATGTCAGGGGAAGAGATTTCTGCAGAACTAACTGTTCAGCAGCAAGTTCCAAGCCAAGGGATCGATGCAATTGAGCAAACCTAGGATTTTTTTTGAGTTGAAGATTCACCGAGCTGGCCGTGGGGATGTTTAAAAGGAACAAGTCAAAAGACAAACTGCAAACAGCAGAGGAGATGCAAACTATGTATGAAACAAATCTCCTGAAACAAGCCTAATTAGTAACAACGCCATTTTCAAACACAAACCTAACCCCCCCCCCAGAGGGTAAAGAGGAGAAGTGTTGTGAACTCCGTGAAGTGGGATCCCCACCCTACAGCAGCAAGTACTTCATAGTAACTTTTCCCCTTCTGCCTGTCATGGAGAGACAGAGAGGCCAAGCTCATTCCTCCATGAGAAAGTCCACTGGATTGAGCCTGCTCTCCCTCATGGGACACAGTGGAGAGGAAATAAGAAGTTTGATGCCGGAGTCTTAGTATGCTTCCCCAAACTGAGATATCAGATGTAGGGCAACACAGAAAAAAACCTCAGAAGGATGTGATACTGACTCGCTGGAAAGAAGACTTGGAGGCACTGCTGTTGCTTAGACTTGTACATAGCCAGAAGGGGAGGAATTTCTATCCTCTGCACTGAATGAGGCAACAGGAAGAACAGCTGTTGCAAAAACCTTTTACAGCAGAAGTTTACTGGAGTCAAACCCAAACAGTCTGGCTACTTGCCTCTTCCTTACCTCGAGGTTCAGGATTTTATAACTTCAGTCTACATTCATTCAGCTAATTCTAGATCCCTAACTACAGAAAGCTCCTACCCCAGTCTTTGTCTACTAGGAACCACCCCCCACACACAGATGCAAATTTCCCCAATTAGGTCAATAGCAACATCCATTTTAAAAAACAATCACAAAAAAACCCAATTGATCTCTATAGCATGCTCTCCACAACTCTGATAGGGGTGAGATCCCATGGAAAAAACATGATCCAGTCAGGTCTTTGGCTCCGGTTCCTGACACAGTTCCCCATACACTTTGCAGGTGAATTTTTTCCTGATCCCTGCTCTTCTTCTCCCCAGGAGGCAATGAGCACCAAAGGTTATCCCCCTAGGCACAGAAGTGGAAGTGCAGGAGCTGCCTACACACCAGTTTCATTTCTTTCGCCGCTTCTGACATTAGGATCCTCTTGCGCCTTTCTCATCTCCAGTCCTTTCACCCATGTGTAGGCAAAGGAACCCCCCAAAACCATCAAGTTACTTGTCCACCACAGGAAGCTCTTTGTTTCCTCAAAGTAGATAACAGCCAACACTGTTTGGGCACAGGCCTTGGCTGTCCCAGACACATTGTGGGTGAGTGGGCTAGTGAACTTAATCTGAAGTCCAGTCACATACCCAATGGCAAAGCCGAACACTCCCCCCAGGGTCATCACACCCCAAAAACTGGGGCTCCCCAGTTTGTCAAAGTGGTAGAGCGTGCGGAACTCGCCCAGCAGCATCATGAGAGGGAAGAACAGGACACAGGCATTGACATTGTTGTAGAAGGTCAGGCGCCAGATGCTACCATCCACCACAGGCAGCACCTTCTTGGTGTAGATGGCATTGAGAGAGACACACAGGCTTGCTAGGATCCCAAAGAATATACCTGTCCATGATAGTGTGCCCTCTGCTCCTTCCTGGTCAACACCCAGCCAGAAGCCACCTGCAACCAAACAAATCAGGCATCACCTGAAAAAATGCTGAAAGGCTCAAAACATAGTCAGAAATTCATCATCTACTTTATACTGAACAACCACAATCACAAACAGACAGGCTTAAGGATTTTCCCTTTCTATTAAGCGAACACTAAAATGTTCACTACTAGTGTCCTGGGAAAATTTATTTTAGGAGGGCAGGTAGTTTACTGTACGGTTAATTCAATCTCAGAGGACTAATTCCCACACTGCGCAGGCAGCACTAGTTCAGAAACTATTATTCCAGCTAGTCTTTGCATATAGGTAATTTTCAGGAGACTGTATGACTTTTTTAATTGAAAAGACAGCAAACTCATACATGGGTAGAAAAATACACAAATCTACATGGGTAGAAAGGTTTGGGGAAAAAAAAGCCTCACAGGCTTTCCTGTTAACAGGAAGGAAAAGGTCAGAAAAGAGGGAAAGATAGTAAATACATGGATGTAATATTAAGAACCACAGTTGAGAAAAGATCACAAGGCAGAAACTGTGTGCAGTATCTTCAACATATTAAACTTTGATGGGTAATGAACTCTTCAACCACCTCCAAAACAGGAGCTACAGGCTTTGTGTCTCCTTATCCAGCTCATAAGCAAAACATAAAAGGGGAGATGAGCTACTGAAGGAGAACTGCTTCATGTTGGAGTTGGTCTGGCAAGTTACCTGCAAAGCAGCCAACATGCTTTAATCTAGGCCCAAATACAAAAGGGTTCAATGCACTGACAGAAAGGGCTTTGCATCAGACCACAGAGGATGCTCAGCTGTGCTACTCCAGGCATACTGTCAATGCTCTCACAGCAAAAGGAGACAGAGCCAGGGGGACGGAGCCTTGGAGAAACCCTGTAAGGCTGGCAGACACCATACTGCTGGGCAGTATCCAAACAAAAGATTAGCTAAAGCAATTGCTTGCATCGCTTGAGTGGAAAAAAAGAGTAGTTCTGTTCCTGTTCACCTATTCTATGGAGATGAGATTTCTCTCATTTTCACCTGAATCCATCTACTTGTCTAAGCACCAAAGTGAACACAGGTTCACCTGGAACCAGACTGAAATAAACACTCCACCATTCTTGGCATCTAAGTGACCCTCCAGTGGAAGGTAGCTTTTGACATTCCCAGTGCCTTTGGAATTAAAGACTTATAAGCATCCCCGTTAAGCCAGTCAATGCCCAGCCCTACATCCTAACCACACAACCAGATCTTCTAGTGGTGTTTTACATTTGGCTTGATCAGCTAACCATTCATCACAGGCATTCAGCCTGTCTGAACTGGCTGGCTCCATTGCATGGGCCCACTGGTGCTGACGTAAATGTTATTGTTACCAAAGTTAATAATGAACAAGCATTTGGGAACGGGGAGAAAGCCACCTGCTGTTTTATGGCCTGTACAGGGGAAAAAGAAAAAAGGTAAGGCAAGTTAAGCATCATTAGGGGCCAGAGAGGTTTTACTGCTCGAAGGAAAAAGGGAGCCATGGTCAAGGGTAATTTCCTCTCTTATTGAGTTATCCACATCCTCCAGACATACAAAGCAAGTTGCCGGAGGCAGAATAAGGCATGAGCCCTGAGCTACCCCCACCTCACCAGGGAGCTGCCACACATATGGGGATGACTTCCAAGGGAAAGACACTCCATCTCTGTCTCTCTGGGGCTGGCTGCGGGATCAGTGCAGCCCCTTCTGCTCCCCCTCACCTATGATGACTCCGCAGGCCAGGAGGGCGTAGAGGGAGGTGGTCTGCTTGAGGAGCAGGTAGGAGAGCAGCACGTTGAAGACGGTGGTGAGGGAGCGCCCCACGTTGTAGAAGGCCACGCCGACGTGCTTGAGGCAGAGGTTGTTGGAGGTGACCATGCCGATGAAGACGGCGGAGAGGGGCAGGACGCTGCGGGACACTTTGGGGTCGAGGCGGAGAGTGGGCAGGCCGGAGCAGGGGGGCCCGCAGGCTGCCCCCAAGCTGAGGCCGAGACAGAGGGCGGCCGTCAGGGCGCACTGGAAGAAGGTGACGAAGAGGGGAGCGTCGAGGCGCAGCGAGGGGCTGTCCAGCAGGTACTTGTTGAGGAAGACCATGGCGATGGAGGTGAACCAGTAGAGGCAGACCACCACGGCGATGCGCAGCGCCCGCAGCAGGAAGGGCGCCCGTCGGCCCCCGCCGCCCTCCGCCGGCAGCAGCGGGTCGGCGGCGCCACCGCCCAGCGCCATCCGCAGGATCCCCGTCCGCGTCAGCTGCGCCTTGCTCATGGCGGGCCGAGCCGCCCGGCCGCGGCCCGGCCTCCCTCTTCCCGCCGCCGCCGGCCCCGCTCCCCGGCTCCGCTGCCGGCCCCGCGCCTCCAGGAGCTCCACCGCCCCGCCCGCCGCCCTTTATTCACGCCCCGCGGGCGCCGCTCGGCGCCTCCCCGGCCACGGCGCCATTTCGGGGGAGGGCCCGGCCCAGCCCCCGCCGCCCCGCTCCGCCCCGGGCAGCGCGGCCGGGCCAGCGGGGATGTTGGGAAACGTGGGATATGTAAAAATGTTATTCGGAAAGGATGCTCTTTCACGTTTACTGTTTGTATACTTCCAAGCCTAATCAACAAGAAAGGTGATTTACCGTGAAAGAGATAGCAGCGAACAAGTGATGTCCATGTGTTAGAAAGACAAATCGCTTGTCGGTAAATTGCCTTGTTAAGGTTTAGGGCTCGACGTATTTCAGTGATATCAGACCTAGGGGCAGGTTAACAAAGCTTGGGAAGAAGGATGTACCACTGATAGTGGACACAAAGAATGAAGAATTTGCGGGCCACAAGGACATTTGTCAGAACCCCCAAGATAAGGAAGAAATTAACAAAGCCCAGAGATTGTGTTGAATCAGCTCCGACTGGGTAAAAGGTAATTCCGGCAGGGGGAGATCGCAACCACCGACTCACCGACCCAAATGAAAAGAAAGACTGAGCATGCAGACTAATTAGCATTAACCAACAGAGGATAGAATGCTAATTAATAAAAGACTTGGTAACCCTTGTAGCCAATGAACTACCTTTGTTCCATAGCAAACAATGCCTTTGTTTTCTAAAATGTATAAATAGTGTACAGTTTTCGTAGAGATGGTGCTGGCTTTGTGGATTTGCCACCCAAGCACCCCTTCTTGCACAGAACTGGAAATCAATCAAATACCTCGACTCTGTGTGAGAATTGGCCTCTTGCACACTGGGTGAAAGAATCTACTTTGGGACAACAGGGGCAGCCAGCAGATAGGGCAGTTTAGCGAGGAGCAGTCCCCTGAGCGCAGTCCCCAGTCACCCCACTCAGCCAGGAGTGAGAGGGTCCCTGCGGGGCCACTGGGGAAGGGCTGCTGCTCTCATGGTCCTTAATGGTGACCAGCACTCCATCCACGCTGGGCAGTGGGCAGCAGGAGGGGACTGGTAATGGTCCCAGTATTGGGAACAACACTGCTCTGCTGGCTTATGTCAGCATCCTTTGTATGCTGGTTGGAGCAAGTGGGATCTGGATGTTGGACATGCACTGATTTGCTAACACAGGTTTTGTCTACAGCCCACACAAAGCACAAGTCTACGCTCTGCTGCTTAAGCCCTCTGTACAGAAATAAGGTTTGCATTTTTAAGGTAAATAAAACCTTCCCAACACAACCTAAATGAAGTAGGCATGATAACATAGTGCAAACAGCTCGTGAGGTCAGCACAGGGAAGTTGGCTGCCTAGTTCCCCTTGCTGCTGTGACAACTTTGAAATCTAACCAGGAGAATGTCTCTGCCAATGCCACTAACCTCTCTGGTGCAGCCTGTGCTGAACTCTGCATTACCTGGCTACATTGTAAGCTATACAGGTGCTAACTACTTTCCAGGTAGCCTGAGTATTCGGGTAAGCTGCACACATTCTCATGCTAAAGCAATTACCCCACAGTCCCACATCATCATTCCAGGTATAAAAGACTCATCTGCCCATATTCACATGTCAAACTTTCTCTTAATGGTACTTTATAACAAAGGAGCCTTTTCAGTACCAAACTCTAGCATGCTGTGAACTCAAACTGCTGGACAGGATGAAATAAATTAAAATTAATGCCAGATTCCGTGTGGCGGGGGAGGCAGCAGTGAGCTCTGTGTCGAACATTGGTCAGTATGATCCCCTTCTCCTTATTTCAGCTGAGACTGCTGCAAAGTGTCTGGTCTGCAATGTCCTGGGGCCCAGCAATTTGCAGGGGACATAATTAAGAGGATTTTGGAGGCAAGGCCAGAAGCTTTAATGGCCCCCATAGCAGTCTGTGCTCTTACAGTTGTGAAGGACAGAAAAATGTGGGGACAAAAATGATGCATTTAATTAGACCAATTGATGTGGCTGGAAAATGTTTCAGGCATAACATGCTTTTCTCAAATCTCTGAAGTCACAGTTGATTTTTTTTCTCCCGGCTTCATCAGTTGGTTTAGTAAAAGATGTTGCCTTTCCTCACAGCCCTTCCCCTTTAAATAGCATCTGCGTGCTGATAAGAATCACATTTCCTCTGGACAGAGAAAGTTAGTGCCTGTGTGCTTGCTTTGGATTGCCCAAATGCTACACAAGGTGATGGAGACTTCTGTGTACATGCTGAGCACCTTCTCCCACCCTTATACCTTGTGATGGGTACCTGGTAGAGCCCTTGCAACCCCAAGTGAGTTTTGCCTTCTCACCTCACCAACCTCCTCTCTCTACTTGCCTGCAAAGCCAGGAGTGCTGGCATGCATGGTACTTGCCTGAGCTCACATGGGGCATGAAATCCCACAGATGCAGACCTGCAGATCCTGCTATGGAAACAGAAGAGATCATGACTCTGCAGAGAAGCTGGCATTCAGGTATGGAAAGCTGCTATTGAAATAACCAGCTACTGTCCCCCTCTAGCTCAGCTGTGCTTTGATTCTACTGGGAGAAGTGCAGCTAGCACTTACTCATTGCAAGCTTCCTATCCTCTGTCCCTTCCCATCCGCCTTCTTCCAGTGCCTGGCCCAGCACTCCTCCCATAAATGGCACTGGTCAGGGAAGAAAAGAAAGCAAATAGGCTAGGTGTGGGGCACTGGGTTGGTTCTAGAGGTCCTCACGGCCTGTTACACATATCTGTGGCTTCAGCATCAGACATTTGTCTTGAATTTCAAGGAAATGACCTCTCTTACCACTAACATTGCAAGAAAGACAGTGCCTCTGGCAGAATCAGAGCAGATATAGATATTTTTTTCCCCTCTCTGCCACTTGCTAGTGTTGTTCAGAGTGCCTTCTCTAAACTAAACACAGAAGTTGGAGCAGTCCTCAAACCCAGTCCTCAATTCCATCTTGTCTGCTCATTCAGTGCACAGAAGATTGCTTTGTCTTGCAGAAGTTTGAAATATCCAAATCAATAAAATGTTCATTGCTTCTCCTGGGGGATTATTCTACAGCCTTATTGCACATGTATAGCACATCTATGTGGGAGAATTGACCAGAATAGCTCTCTCATCTCTGCCAATATAACTCCCTGGTGCTGACAGTGTATTCCAAAATAAAAGTGATTTATTCTTGAATAATCAAGTAGTTCTGTGATAGCTGTGCTGGTCAATCTCTCTAGGCAGAGCTTGTCTACAGCATGGTTGTGACAAGTGCTTTGAATAAAGCCTTTCTAAGGTACAAAAGCTGACTGGCAGAGTTACTCTTCATAACTGTGTCTGCCTACCTGCCTCACAAGGATCTTTGTGTGGCAGTAGATCTGCATTATATGGGAAATCTGTTGTTTAAATGTGTCTTAAAATGGCTTTTGGTGGTCTTTGCAAACACATGCTTCTTCTTCCCAACCCCCCCCACGGTAATGTTATCCATGCAGGAATGTCCTGGGAAGGTGTCCTGAGGTGTTTCCCATTGGCCTTTGTTAACCCCTTCCTGTGATTGGGTGTTCCTGTAAGCCCCTTGAGTCTTCTAATTGGTTACCCTGTGAATCCTCCTAAACCCTATAAATGTAACATCCCCAACAATAAACGCTCTCTTGCCTCCTCTCCACTCCGGTGTGCTGTCTCTGTGCCTGCCATGGGGCCACATGCATGGGGGGAGGGGAGGGCACCTCTCCCCTCCAGCCTCAGGGCCAGAAGAAACCCCTGAGAAAACCTCTGGAGTTCCCTTTCCCCATCCTTCAAGACGTCGGAATGGTTCTTCAGATGGAAACGGAACTAGAACTGGGCCGCCCCACGTCGTGGGTGGGGAAAGGGATCCAGATCTTTGCTTTGGGGGGAAGGTGTTTTAAAGTTGTAGTGGTTTAGAAATTTCAGAGTAAAGGTGGTAATGAACAGGTTATAATGCTAATTGAAGCTGTTGAGACAATGTAGCCTGGCCTACTGCACAGCACCAGCCTTAGGCTTCCCTGAATTAACTCCTGCTTGAACTAAAGTTGATCTTTTACAAAAAAAAAATTAATTTTGATTAAAAATACTTCCAGGGAGACTGAACTCCATAGGGCACTATAATGTTATTCTGGTGGCGGTTCTTTCTCACTAAATAATGCACACTCATTTTCATACTTGGCATTGCCTGGTTCAAATTTTCAACTTCTGGGTCTTATTACAACTTTGCTGATTTTTTTACAAGCAAGCACTTGCAGGCAGATGAAGTTACCTTTTAACCTAGTTTTTGGAGAAGATAAATAACTTTAACTTCCTTACAGAAGATGTTTATTATACTACTACATAATAAACCGCAGCACTTCATTATGCAGACGAGACCTTGACGTTTTCCTGCCCTGCTGCCTGGTTGTGTATTAATATGGTAACATGTATTGTGAGGAGCCAGCACAGGATTATTTCTGGCTTAGGACTGTGCTGCTTCATGTTCCCTGAGTGCTTACAAAATAAACAATTTTTCACTAGTGGAGGTCTGAGTCTGGAAAATAAGTAGCTTTGACAGGCTCCTCATGTTGGGAAATCTGGCTAGTAGTGTCCTTGCTTTCATGTCTTGTGATGAGCCTCTGCTGGTGCTGGTGTCAGTGTCAGGAATGCCCCATATCCTCCCTGCTGCTGGCATGCACATGCACATATGTGCCCTCCTGTATCTTATTTAATCCTTTCCCAAGTGAATAGAAAACCTTTTAAAATATGACAGGTGCTGTTCATCCGAGGTGAGAGCTCTCCCCTTCCCACTTAAATTAGGAGACCTACTTGAAAGTATGCAAATCAGCTGATAACCAGCACCCAGCTGATAAAACAGCAATAGGCTTTGGGACATCAAACCCAGTGGTGAGACAGCATAAATTGCATTTCCTGGCTACGTAAGAGACCTGGACATATCGACCAGCATGTTATTGTAGATATAGGCCCTCTGTAAGTCATGTAAAATAGCAAATGAAGCAGCAGAAAACATTGCCATTTTTTTTTCCTGAGTCTTCAGGAAGAGGCCTTTGAAGTCAGAAATAGGACTCATTCCACTACGTGGAATGAGACATGAGAAGAAATCAGCTCAGCAGTGAGGTCATTCCAGTGTATTTAAGAATTTATTGTTCCTTGCAAGTATAGGTATCTGATTTCCAGTTAATACAAGCATCCTTGATGCTAACATTTATAAAATACGAGTCAAGACATCAATCTAGCTTTATATATATATAGACACACACATATACACAAATATGTATGTAAGTATATGTATATCTGTGCATATGCATATACATATGTGTGTGTGCATGCTCAGACTACATACAGGCAGTGTGGTGTCACAACGGTGTCCAAGCAGGGACCAACAACCTAGGAAGGTTCTGTGACAGGAGTATTACTTTACTGAACCTACTGGTTGATGATTCCTCTGGTTTGCTGTGTACCTCAAAAAAATTAACTTGAGCTTTCAAGGTTTCAAGTTTGAACTGAAGATATTGCCTAATAACAACGGGTCTCAGCTGTCACACCATTATTTAGTATTTGCTGGTAATCAATATATGAGAAGAAGGCCCATGCAAAATCTAAGCCTGATTTATCAGCTTAGAATAGCTGAATCAGGTCTCTCTGCTCAGGTAATAAACATGAATCAGGGGGAGAGACTAGAGTAATCTCTCAGTATTGTCCTCAAATAACACCTGTTTCTAGTACTGGTGTTTCCTATTACAATACAGCATCTTTCCAGACTCCCCCTAGTTCGTAGAAGAAATTGCCTTGGCAGGGTAGTGCTGCTGTAGGTCTCTATTGTACAGGATAATAGACATTGCTGCAGGTTCATTGTGGAAAAACAGAGCACCGGGGCAGTCCAGTGCAGAGGCAGCCCGATGTCACTGCAGAATAGGAACATTTTTGATCAAGGTGGATTTATTAGCTGTGGTTCTGTGCCACCTTTGTTGGCCCAGACAGCTGCTGCAAATATGCGTTGGTGCCTGCCCCACATACTGTCCTCCAGCAGCTTGGTGGCACCAGCTGGAGACTGCTTGAATCCAGCTACGCCCAGCTCAGACACCTTCCTGAACCCTAGAACATGGGGGGACTCATACAGAATCTGCTGAAGCTCAGTCCAGAAGGGGCTGACTCCCAGCTGGATCCAAACCAGCTTTGAAACTGGATCAAAACCAGCACTGCCTGCACACCTCTGCATGTCTGGTGCCAGGCCCCTGTAGCAGTCATGCTGACTCAGCTCTGTAGAGAGGCAGTGGGGTCCAACAGGACCTCTACAATGGCTCTGCCACATTAAAGCAGCCCTGGGCTTTGCAGACCTGACGTGTTTCTGGAAGCAGTGCAGGTGCCCCATCAGCTAATACACTTGGCCACATCTCAGACTCTCTCTGCATCTGGGGCTTACTGAATCCCCAGCCTGGATAATCTCACTGATCTTAAGTGGTTAGCAGCAGCCTAAGAAATAGGCTGAGCCAAATGATGTAGATGGGTTCAATCAGGATACCCTAGCATGGCCTCACTCCTATCCCAGGCATCTGGGTTTCTGCTTCAGCTGCTCCCTGGGGGTAGGAATGGCCAGCAGGGAGGCTGGGGAGACCACTCCTTCCTAGTGGTCATTAACATAAGAAATAGTTTATGAAGGTTTCTCCTGGTTGTCTTGTCCTTTCCTGGCCTCCTCCCCCCTGGACTGGGGAAATGGTGGGCATCTGCTTTGACAATGGGCAGACACAGGAGGTGAAGACAATAGCAATTTCCTTGCAACCCAGATTACAGCATCACCATCTGGCAAATCTCTGAGCCCGAGTCCTTCCCCTGCCCTGCTCCCCCGGCGTGAAAGACAAGCTCTGCCTGAAACAGTCACATCTGAGTCCCTGCTGAATATCTTAAACAGCGCTGATGGGGAAATGATCTGAGTTATAAGGTGTGGCTGTGGCAGAGGTAACACTAGAGGGCAGGGCTGGCACACGGTTGGAGTCTTCCGAGGCAGGGCTTGGACAAGCCTGGGGCTGTACTGGGGCGCAGTTGGGCAGGACTGGGGCGAGGCCGGGCAGGGCTGGGTCTGGGGTCGAGGGGAACCCTGGTCTTGCTGTCCCGTTTCGCCTGCCCGCTTGCAGCCGTGAGAGGCGGGAGTTGGTGCACACCGTGCAGCAAGGGCTGGGAGCTCTCTGATTCTTTCTGGGGTGCGTGGGGATGCTAAGGCAAGGAGCACATCTCCAGCTGCCCATGCTGAGCTGCTCTAAGTACCTGGCCTCTGGCACTGCCCAAGAACAGTATGGAATCAGACCCCAAAGGCACAGTTGACAAATTAGAAATCACAGCATGACACAAAACATCACGGATTACATACACTGTTTCCCGTGCACCCGCCCATCTCCACCTCATCCCTATGAGCTGCGGCAGTCTCTCGTTTCCATTCACACCAGGCAGGCACTGGCTGGGACCTGACCGCCTGCGCAACAGAAATGACTTAACAAGGCAGAGTGAAAACTGGCAGCCCATGGCAAAAAAGTGAGTTAGGTGTGAAGAAGCTGCTGCTTTGTCCCTCTGATTCTGAAGAAAAGGGGAGAACCTTGATGGAAGCAGACACCATCCCAGGGTGGCCCCCAGTTTGGACGGATGGCTGGGGATCTGCTTGCCATGGCTCAGGAGCAGCCTGGCTGCAGAGATGCTGAGCTCTCTGCCTGGAGCTGGAAATTCCCCCACTGCCAAGGCCAGGTCAGGTGAGGGAACAGCAGCCCAGCTCCCTAGGAGTAGGGCAGGCCGGTAGTGGGCTGTGATTTATGAGGCAAGCCCTTGGAAACTCTCCGAACCCAGTGCTTAAGTGCTTCTGAATGGCAGCATTAATTACTATTAAAAACACACATTTATATCTCTCTCACCTGCTTTAAATCCTGTGAAATTAGATTTCCTACCCATCCCTTCCAGCCTCTGTGGCAGCTCAGGGTGTTTTATAGGCCTATAAAGCCCCACTGTAGCTGCTGTCTACATGGGCTCTTATTTACGAGGCCTTTAACAGTCTTCCTGGCTGCACCATCTGAGCCCCCTAATCACTTAGTTTCCCTGTCCCTTGGAGGGAGTGGTCCCCTCAGCAACCCCATCGGCCATTCCTCCCTGCAGGGAGCAGCTGATGCAGAAACCCAGCTACCTGGGATGGGAGTGAGGCCATGCCAGGGCATCCTGATTGAACCCGTTTACACCATTTGGCTCAGACTCTTTGGTTTTATGTAGAAAAGGGATTCAGTGAGACAACCACCTTGTGACAGGGTTGTGAATGTCCTTGTTTGCGTGTCTCTTTACAGCAGAGTCATGCCAGACATCACCAAAAGCCACCCAGCACCTGCCAGGGCTGGGCTAAGACCCTAGATTTACTGAGCAGAGAGATAGTAGTTTGAATGTATGTAAAGTTATGTTTGTGTAAGTCTCCTCTAAAAAGCAAATAAAATGTCCATAGATTATCCTTTATTTTGGGGGCAAACTATGTAGAAGTATCTTAAAATAGCCAGCTTTTCCCTAGTGGACTGCAGCCATTTTGCAACTCATCATATATTGAATGCCTTGATGTTGTGTTTAAAAATGTACTATGCTTTTGGACTGAGCCATGAACCTCATTTTGCTGGGGGTCTTCTTGACCCCAGAACACAGAGGACAGGGTGAGGTGGAGTCAGAAGCTTGATTCTTCTCCAGGTCTCTCCCGTATAATTTCCCCACCTGCCCCCCCAGCACTTCTGGGTCCTCAGATCTGCTGGAGACCAGATGATGCTCTGGGGAACTGCCCAAATTTGTGTGCCTGTATCAGCCTGCCAGGGAGGAAGTGATAGATATCTCTGCCTCCTGACTCCCAGGCTAAGTGTGTTAATTTATAGATTGTATCTGTCACTCCTGATAAACGATGTCTTACTTCCCTAATGCCGCCTTCAAATTAAGTTTTTAAGGCTAGGTCAGGTGGAGAAACCAAAGCGTGACTCTGCTTTCTCTTTGATCTGGCTTCATTCTCTGCAGTTGGGCTGAAGTTGGCTTCTCAGGTAAGAGGTGGAACTGGTGTGGCAGGGTTGTCCCCCTGCTTTGGTGGCCAATTGGGCAGCATCCATCCCTAACGGGGCTCCAAAGTTCCCTGCCTGGCTCCCTCAGGTGCTTGGTTTGCTCTGATGTGTTCCTGGGGAGTGCCAGCTGAGGCATCTCTCTCCTCATCCTCCTCCATCCAGCTCAGTCAGTCAGCTCCATCAGTCAGCACTGTTCCATCAGTCAGCACTGCTGAGCTGACTGAGATGGTGGAGGTAGATGGAAGGCCTTTCTAAAGAGAATGTCAGAGCCTGAGCTTCTTCAGGAGCACAGAGCATTACCAGAAAGCTTCCAGCATTGGCTTCTGCCCACACCTGAAGCCAACAGTATACCTGTTGTCACTCTCCAGGGAAAAGTGGAGTTTTACTTTCTCTACATGTTTCAGGTGGGATCTGTTGAGCATTAATCCCTTCAGGGGATGTGTCTGAATGAGCTCAAGCAAAGCTTTGGTGAGCATCTTCCTCTAGCAGCAGAGAAGACCATTTTCTGGAGCATAGCCAATGGCTTAGAGCTGCACATATGTGAGTAACTTTTGCTCCTCCTCCAGGGAGCTGACTAACAAAGTTAAGAGTTGGCCAAGCAGGCGAGGATTAAGCATATCATTGCTCTAACACTCCTGGGGTTATGGTGGTTAAAGGCATGTGCATAAGACCTGTTTAGCTTGTCATTATTAAGCCTTGGCTATTTTCTTGTTCCCCGAGAACAGTTTGTTGAAGCCACTTCTTTATACCCTTTATGCCTGAGTATCACGGCAGTAACACAAAATAAATCAGCCCAGTGAATACCTTCTACGGGTGACAAAAGAGGAAACCAGCAATGCCTCACAGAGGCAGGAGCCTTCTGCTCAAGGCTAACTCTGAAACCTAGTAAACCGTCATCCAAACTACACCACAGACCTTGCCCAATTTCTAGCAGCCACAGCAGTAAAAATTTCCCTGCACAACAATTACAGCCATTTGAGATCACAAATCCTGCTGCACATTGGAAACTAAAGATGATGGAGCTGGGAACAATAAACTGAATTTGAACTTCCAATTAAAGAAACACAGAGGAGATGGCTGTGATTTGATTCAGATTTAATTCAATTCAAATTTCTCCCTTTCAAGGTTTGCTTTTTTCCCCCAGCGGCTGCAGAGTTTCCCATCCGCTGCAGTGCAAGCTGCAGAACAAACCTTGCTGCTGAATTTAGGTCAAGCTTGCCAGGGAATACACTGGGCCTTGGCTATTATTAAATGAATATGGATAGCATGAAGACCACACTGCAAATGCAGGACTGGATGCTTTAAAGCCAGCACCTAGCTTTGTTGTTCCTGAAGGACCTGTGGGCAATTGAGGGGGACAGGAGCTGGCATGGAGTACAGGGGATCAAACATACTTGTGAGCTGTGTCTCCCAAAACTAATAAAATGGAAACCTCAGCCTCCCTGTGGCCTAGGATCTTGGTAATGAGGATGCAGCACCCCAAGCGCAGAAGAAAAAAATCCTGGTCAGAGGAATCCAGGGCAGAGTGGAGGCTGACAGCAGAGTTCTCCTGACAGCTGACAGCTGCCTCCTCCCCTGCCATTCCAGCTGGCTGCAAAGGAGATTTTCACCATATTATATTTGTACTTTTTAGCATCGGGCTCCTGTTGGCACGATGCTGAACATTCTCACACCCAGAGTATTAAAAAGAAGGACCCATGAGAGCCCAGCACCCATGAATGAGTGGAGGAAATGAGGCAAGGAGCCCTGACCTCCCAAACTTTTTGGAGCAGTGGGAGAGCAGGTGTGGGCTGCCCACAGGCAGGAGCTGCTTCTGGACATCCAGCTGTGAACCTGTGAGAGCTGAGGAGGAAAAACCTGTGTAAGGCTGAGAAGCAGGCTCAGACTGGGCATGGGACCGGGAAGGTGACTCAGTGCTCCTGCTGCAGTGCAACCAAAGCAATTCCTTTTTTCTTTGTCTGTGTATTAACCACGTAGGATATGAGCAGCAAGAGGGCAGCTGACAGTGCTCCAGTGCATGGAGCAAGTTGCACCCTGCAAATTATCCCATGGATTAAGGCAGAGAAGGGCCATATTACGCCTCACAGAGGAGCTGTTGGCTACTGTAATGTAACCCAGGAGCTGCAGGGCTCCTCAGAGCAGCTTGCATTCTGATGACAGAGGTGTGTATTGTGATGTTGCATCTCCGCTGCCCCGTTTTGTGTGGGTTGGCTCAAGGTCCATATAGTCAGAATGAACAGTTTTCTTTTCTCTTTGAGATTTTTTTTAACCATCTAGACATCCTTTCTGATAAGAAAAACTCCTTCTCTCAGCAGGCATCCCTTCCTTTCTTCCACTTAATCCTCAAAGGGTATAAAAAGCATATAAAGACCTTTCCCAACGGCTCACTGAATGCAAGCACTCACATAACTTCTGCCTTGAGCCCCCACCCCGGTTCCCTCCGATTCCCAGTATTCCCTGCCAGCTGGGGCAGACAGGCTGGAGAGAAACAAGTACCAAAGGCCGGAGGGGAAACATCTCACAGGCCCAGAGAGTCCCACAACAATATGTCCTACTGGTCCTGCTGAAGGTGCCTGGGGGCTGACAGGGAGAGGAGTGAGGCCTGTTGGTGTGCATCTTGTCCCCAGCTTATCCCCTGCCCGTGTTTCCCAGCACACTTGGAATGGCGTTACGCCAGTCCCCCCAGCATCACTAGCCATGCCTCTCATCACACACCCTGTGCTGAACTCCACTCTCCCCCGCACGTGGGTCATCACATCTCGTTTTGTGCTAACAGGGCTGCCGTGACTCTGACTACCTGATAAATATAACTGAAGTCGATGGCTGATCCTGATATTATTACCTGGAGCTGCTGATGGGAATTACCAGTAGCTGGGGTGCAGCTGTGGTGCCTCCTGCCCTTGCAGCAGCACAGGGGACTACTGGGCAGTCAGTGCCATGCTCTGGGTCGCTCCCCTGCTGCCTCCTCTGAGCTAGGAAAATGCTCTGCTGTGCAGCCCTGCTGTATCCAGCCAACTCAGACAGTCCTTTAAGCTGCACCTTTTTGATCACGTAGAATCTTTCCCTCACTTGTACACCTGAAGGAAGCCCTTTAATGCACTTCTGGTTTACTTGTCCTTTTAAATTTACCTCTAGCCTGTTACACTGAGTAAGCCCAAACTCTCCTGCACTATTTGCCAATAATGTTGTGTTGTTGCAGATAATTAGACAAAAAAAGCACTCAAAGGATTTTTCAGGTATCCTCTCAAAATCCATTGATAAAACCAGAGACCAGAGCATGTGCGGGGCTATTGCATCAGGCAAAAACGAGTGGATGTATGTGATTGTAGAGCATGGATTGGGGAAAGTGCTTGTTCTCCAGCATCCCAAGGGGCTACTGGCAGAATTAGTCATGTTAGTCTGCATCATTTGAGCATAGACTTTGTTAGTCATCAAGCTGAGCAGCAGACTTAAAATAAGGCATGGAAGTCCAGACTTCTGCAGAGAAGGGGCTGGGCAATATTCTGCTGATGTGGAGCGAGACACTGAGGGTGGTGGATATCCTCTCAGGAAGGTCAATAACCTCTCAGGGAGTACTCTGATAGAGAACAAATGACAATAGCAGGGCTTTGACAACTAGTATTGTCCTCCTTGTAATTGCAACCTCTTTTGTTTGAAGCAAAGAATGCCCACAGATTAAATTATATCAGCTAAAATTGAGCACATCCCACACTGAAGAGATCCAGAATGCATTGACCATCTGGAATGTGTCTTTTTATCTGTTTTTCTGAACAGCTGTTAAAGATTTGGAGCCCCTATGGTTTTCCACAGTCTCAAAAAGCTCCTCCAGCCAAGACCTGTTCAGCATCAGGACATTTCTGCTACACACCACCCCTCTATCCCTGCTTCCCGAAGTAAAGAAAAGTCAGTGCTTACCATTCTTTAACAAGCAAAGAGGCTTTGTTTTTAGGGTGGGACAACAACCATAATAGTGCCTGGAGTCCCTGGTAAAGGAGTATGTGAGAGCAGTGGTTATATAGCTCTTTACAATGCAAAAGCAGAGAAAAAGGATGCAATTCAGCATTGACTAATGTGCTTCATGACTCTAAAGCCAGTCCATGAGATACCTGTTTCTGCTCACAGCAGTGTCTCACCTGCACACCAAGTAGCACCCCCAGAGAATGAAGGAAGTGAGCCTAAGGCTTGTGATCACACAACAGAGAAAGCTGGGGCAAATTTGCCCGCGAAGAGAAGGGAGAAAGAAGGCAAAGCAGGCTGAAGCCCCCTTCTGAAAGCATTCACTGTGGTGCCCAATTCAGGTAACCTACTCCCCCAGCACACAATGCAGGGGCCAGGGCTGACTAAAACCTTTGTCAGGAGCTCTTGTCCCTCCAGGAATGTCTTATGTTTCTCTAGTCAAGGGGTGTGTGTTAAGAAGAAAGAAAAGCCTTTTGGACTATCCTCTCAAAGATCCTGTAGCACCAGAGCACGTGGCACAAAACAGGTTCAGAACTGTGCACGATGGAGCTGGTGCCTGACCACGCTGGCTCCATCCCATGCCATCCCATCCCATGCCATCCCATCCCCAGACATAGTAGGCTGTCACCGCTGCTCCCATGGGCAGCTGGCCCTTTGTTGTCACATCAGCCGTGGCCATGATGCCACATCCCTGTCCCCAGCAGAAAGTCATGCCGCATGCTCCCAGCTGCAGTATTGACCTGGAGCTCACCACCTACAGCCCCCATCCCTGGATGGTGCTGAGTCCACAAGCCCTTGGAGAGGGAATGTTGTGGGGTTGTCCTCCACCTGGTAGAGAAAGCAAGGCTGGAAGAGCCAGAGCAAGAGCAAGGCATTTCCTTGCCCCTCAGCTTCCTCCAAGCTATTTGTTTCCTGCCCTCCTTGCTGGACTTGGCCATCTTATGGAGCAAAGGCCCTCCTAGCAAAAAAAAAAACAAATATGTGGGGGAGAAAGGAGGCATGACACAGCCCTTGCACTGCAAAACTCTGCTCCCCCACTTTTTCTGCCTTTCAGGGCTGGTCCCATTCCCTCCCAGGAAGGCCCAGGTTCTTCATTTAACTCCCAAAGCACCTGAGGCAGCTCAGCTCACAGAAGTCCCTACCTCTAAGGAAGCCTCTTTCTTTTTTTTTTTTTTTATTTTTCTGGGGTGTTATAGAGGCCTTTGAAGATGCTTGTTGCCATGGAAACATGCTTTAAAGAGTGCCTTTTCCCTTCCCTGTCTTGAGAACTTCTGTTGCCATAACAGCTGCATCCAACTCCTCCTGTCTCCCTGCCAGCTGCCCCACTATGGGATGCGGTGGGGTTCTGCCTTTGGGGTCCCTGAGCCCCTGGAGGTCAGGGCCAGAGGAGATGCTCATACTCCTGCAGGTGGTCAGTGCCTGCTGTCCTTGAGCCTGTACATGCTGGGTGTGGAAGAGAGCCTGTTAGAAGAGCATTTCTGGGCCATGCAGTGCCTGCAAGCCCCTTGCTTACACAGTGGAGGGGCTCTGCCCTCATTCTTGCCCCTCACATCCCACATTTATGATACTGGGTGTTTTTTGAACCATTTCTCCTGAAGTCTGTGACTGAACGATTCTCCTACAATTCAGTGGGCAGCATTGTAACTGAGCTGAAAGGAACACCTCTGATTAGAATGGATTTGATCTCTGCAGCACCCAGTGTTAGGCAGATGGAGCTGGTTTCTGGTTCCCACAGAGGGCAGGGTCCCTCATCTTGGTGGCAGCCTTCCCTGGGCAGTGGTGCAGGTGGATGGAACACTCTTGTTCCAGGAGCAGCCATCTCCAGAGCAGTCCAGCTGGTAGCACTCAGCAGGAAGGATGGCATAGGTGGTTGCTGACTGTTGCCCACCTTCTGGGCACCTCATGATAGCCTTGCTTATCTCATTGTTGCTGCAGGCAAACCACAGCAACTAACCTGTTCCTTTCCAATTTATTTTGCAGCCAGCAGCTGCTGTGGCCACAGCGCCTGGTTACTCCCCAGCAGCTGAGCAGCCTTGGATACGCTGTGAACCCTCTGGGCTGGCAAGTCCAGGCTTAACAGCGGTGGCTTGGGATGACAAAGTGAGCGACAGCATCTCTGCTCTAGCAGGTTGGCTGTGTGGCTCCACGCAGGATCTGGGATAACAGAGAGGAGGACCTGGACCACATCTGGCTGTGCTGTGCCCCTCCATTCCACTGCACCTTTAGCCAGCCAGGTCTGAAGCCACTCCTGAGCCCTGAGAGGCCAAATTTCTGCGTTAGCTCAGCGCTCCACTCCGCTTACACCCCTCGCTCCTGGCCTGAATCATCTCCCTTTTCTCCCACTCTCACGTGTTGCCTGAGTAATATCTTTCCTTTGCGTCAATGAGTCATTTGGGGACAGGGTGCTGCAAACCCCCGCCCAGACCTTGCGGTACCTCCAGGCACGATTCTAGAACAGGTGGGAGGATAGGGGGTGAAAAAGGGGGCTGAGATCCCCCGCCCCTTCCTGCTGGGCACGCACATGCCTGTCACAGATGGTTGCTTGCCTCCCACCCTGCTGCTGCATCAGCCTCTTGCATCTCTTTGGCAGGATGGTCCACCGGGCAGGGGTCCCCAGCACAAGTCAGCAAAGCCAACTGCAATGCTGGATATGGCACAGCCCACGCCAAAGGGGTATGGAACCACAGTGAGTGGCAGAGGTGCAGCTAATGAATGCTCAGAGTACCCAGGGGGAAGGGCGGGTTTCCCTCCTGCCCCCTTGCAGTCCCTTGCCCAGAGCATCTCTGTAGCAAAGCAGACTCTGTCCTCTGTTCCCCTGTATTTTCTGCTTCCCCACAGGCTGCTGCAGAGCCAAGCCTAATAGAGAGCACATTGCTGGCTGCCGTCATCTCAATTAATGCAGCCCTGCTTGCTTTAGCAATTACCTGCCAGTGCTTTGCAGCCCACTTCCAGCTGGAAATCTCCTGCCAGCATTTACAACTGATGCACAGAAGTGGGGAGGAGATGAAGGGAGGACAAATTCATCCATGGATGCTCTGAGGGCTGGTTACCCTCTCTGCCAGAGACACCTGCGTGCCCAGGACAGGCATCTGGGACTAGGGCAGGGAACAGCTGGCCACCAGAGAGCTCTAGGTGAGTGCATTAGCTCCTGGCTAATGGCTCCAAGGAGCAAAGTCACCCTGACCAGAGAAGGGTGTCAAGGCTCTCAGAAAAAGTATGGCTTCTGTGGCTGTGTCCATGCTCATGGTAAAGCTCTCCATCAGGAAAGGATGTCAGTGACAGCAGTGCTGTGGTCCCCCACAGCCATTAAGTGCTGGCTGGCAGGTGACAGCACTATCCAGCCACTGGGACAACTCAATGTCCTCAGGAAGGGGCAGAGGCCACCTTGGCTTCTTCTGCACTGGCACCACAACCCAAAATCCCCTAGAGGTACTAGCCTTGAAAGAAAAGAGGAGAAAAAATTTCTCCTGAATTAGGACAAGAAGAGTTAGAAAATTGCTGGGCTTTTTTCTGAAATGTGATTTTTTAACTCGGAAGAGAAAATACTCTTTATTTACTTGCTGCTTTCTGAGCTTTTAGGGTGCATCGAGGTCAGCTTTTCAAAGTGTACCTCCAAGCGGTGAAGGATAGAAGCTTATTTAAAAGTGAAGGGAGGTGAGAGAGAGAGAAAAGCAAGCCAAGCCCCTTCTGCCATTGGAAGATGGGTTTGCAGAAGCAACAACCAGTCCTGAGAAAGGCACAGCAATGGTGATATCCATGTAAGACCTTGGCTCTGGCCAGAGCCACCCTTTGCAGCTCTCCAGTTTGCTGAGAGCCTCAAAACCTTGTCACCAAATCCTCACGTTTTTCCAAGTATCTCCTACTACCTTCCTTCACCACTGTGTCTTACCCTGCGTGGCCCTGTGTGCGCTGCAGCACTTCAAGCCCATCCCAGAAACTCTTCCTTTTCTGGAGCTCAGCTCTCCAGTAGCCCTGTATCAGCTGAAGTAGTCAGGCCGAATAGTCGCAAGAGACAAACATTATTATTCCAGAAGAGGGAGAAATATCTCCAGCCTTCTCCAGAGGGCAGCAGCAGTGGAGATTCAAATGGCCACAGTGCAATTTCCCCAAGATGTTTGAACACAGCTTTGCTTCTGAACTAATTAGAACTCTTTACACAGCATTAGTATTTGCTCCACACCATAACAAGGTCTTGCCACACTTGACTCGACCAGCATGGTTTCCCTTTGGCTGTGCACGTGTGAGGGCTGTGTGTACATGCATACGTGTGTGCACAGAGCCAAACAAAACACTTCTGTTGCTAAAAAGTCAGAGCTGCTTTTTGCTACCTAAATCTTATGATTTTGCTACTGATCACCATGGCCACCGAAGTTTAAATAAGAGGTTTAATGTACCTGCCCATCCCAGAATGCCTCCGTGTCATTTCATGGTTTCTGAGCCAGCCTGCAGGTTGGGGAACAGCTCAGTGTGCTGTCCTGCTGCCCCACCAGACAGAGAATGGACTTTAAGAAACAGCTGTATTTTCACCACAAGCTGTCACAAGAGCATTACGCTAAAGCTCTTTGTATGGTGACGCCTATCAACTCTCCTTGGCTTTATGGGGATGATGCTCCTAGTGGCATACATCTCCTTTGGGGTGGAGGACAGGGGGTGATGGGGATGCATGCAGTCCTGCAATCAGCCTTGGTCCCCTCAACCCTATCCTGGCATACCAGTGAGCAAAGAAGCTCCACACCTGGCTCTGGGGATGGTAGATTTCTGCAGGAGGCATGGACACCGCAGAAAGCAGTCTCAGAGTCAATGCCAGCAGCCTCCATCCTTCTAGTCAGCTCCAGAGCCACCTGCCCTGGCCAACCGTGATAGAGACACCTGTGCCAGCTCAGAACCTGGCTGTGCCCAGGGGACAGACTGTCCTGCGAGTCTGTCTTTAACCTCTGCATGTTTGAACAGTGTGGTTATCGAGCAGCTTGTTTGCTCTACCCAAGAAGAAGCTGAAGGCAGCACAGGTCAGGTTGCATTAGGAGAGGCAATAGTAAGGTCCTTTTGGATGGCAGTCCCCTGTGTCCCCAGGTGGGGAGTTCCAGCCACCCACTGAGCAGTGGCAGCCAAAGGGATGCTGTGTGTGTTTGCTATGACATGAGAGCACCAGCCCCCTCACACAGATCAGAGGTGCATCAGCAGGGTTTCCTGAAGCAGGATTTGTCTGGAAGTCCCAGATGACTAGTTTGCACAAGTACCTGGGTGCTTTCCAACCAACAGTGGTGCTATGTCCCTACGTCTTACCATGCCCAGAAGCTGGGCTTAAAAGAGAATACCAGCTTTGTCCATTGCAGAAGGGTCAATGCTCACCGCTGACAGTGTTCTATAAAGCAGTCCCATACACTGTGGGCACCAGGACTCCAAAGGGTCAGATAGCAGGGGATCAGCCATGAGGCATCATGGCTCAGGCTGGGGCTCACAGTGCAGCAGGCTGATCTGTCAAGCTGCATGAGGCCAGAGGACCAACCCCTCCAGAGCCAGGTGGGACTTCAAAGAGGCTCATCTCCTGCTCTGTTTGCCACATCTTTCCTGCCAAGGATTTTCTTGGCCAAGGAGTGGCTGGGTCTCGGCGCTGCTCCCTGGTGCTGCTTGGCTGAAACAGAGCTACCCCGGGTGGGAGGAGGGCCCAGCAGGGATGAATGTGCCTTTCCAGCCTTGCTGGGCTGGCTGCTGAGTGTGTGGCTGCATCTGACAGGCCTGTCCTGGCACCAGATTGATGTCCTTTTTGTTCCTGATAAGGATCCGAAGTCTCCTCTGGGTTCCAGCAGCAATTCTTTTATCCTTCCTGATTGTGGCATCCGTGCTCCCAGAGTCCCTGGAGATGCATCAATCGCGGAGCTGCAGGCGCTGCGGCTGCTATCGGCAGAGATGATGGAAAAGCTACAGGAACAGCTGTCATTTCTCCCTGTTTGCATTTTGTTCTCGGCCTATCAGTAGGATGTTTTCCGCCAGACACCTATCAATCTGCCGCAGTGGAGCCCAGCCTTGTCTGTGTGCCTGCCACTGCCCGTGCCAGCGCCTGCCTGCAGCCTCCTGCCTGTGGCCAGCCTGCTATGGTGCCTTCTCTCCTGCCCGGGAGCTGCCTATCCTGCAACCCTGTGAGTGCAGGGCTCCATCCTGGGGCCAGGGCAGCAGGTGAGATATTGGGATGCAGCTGGGGACCTCTGCACTTGCTCTGGCTTCTGGCCTGTCCCCATGTGGCATTTGCTACTCCCTTCCTTAGGGCTTTGTTTCAGCCTCCTGCTTTGGGCTGGCTGAAGTGTGCCCTGCAGGTTCCAGGAGATGAGGAGGAGAAGGGCACTGGTGTCTGGCAGCAGACAAACCCATTTCAGCCCCTGGACAAGGAGGAGCAGAGGGGCACTGTGGAAGGCAGCATGGCAGCCCATGTGCCAAGTGGAATGGCAACCCCTGAGACAAGCTCTGCAGAGCCCAGCTTTAGGGCTAGCATTCAGGATTACACTGGGGGTTGCCCCATCCGCCCTCTGCCATGCTGGGCTCCCCCTGAAGTACTGCCCTGGGAGGAAGAGCTGCAGCCCCAGACAAAGTGAGCCAAGCCCATCCCCGTGGCATCAGGGCTGACAGCACTGAAGAAAGAGGGTCTCAGGGACATAAGTGTCAGGGGATGCCTCTTTTAGGATCATGTAATGAGGTAGAGTATCTCAGATAGAAAAAGCTTTGGTTTGCCTTGTGCTTCCTCAAATTCTTTTGAATTTTCCATGGCTTCTGGATGCACAGAGGAAGAATCACCATCCAGTTTTTAATAAGCCAGGGCTACAAGACCTTCAAATAAATTTCCCTTCAGAAGGGCACTTCTAGAGCACTGTGAAGCAAAGAGGACTGTGGGGTCTATGATGCCCCCAGTCCCTTCTGCACTCTGCTGCTGGCATTACTTGCCTCCAGGCCAGCAAAGGCAGCAGCTCCCATGACCTAAGTGCTCAGCATTTATGTTACCCTGTCTGTGATGGCTAAAGACAAGATAAAGACACGCACTGAGTCCCATTTAATGCCACTTTCTATCCATCACTGACCTCACAGGCATATCGTGCCTCATTACTTAAAGTCCTCAGCCCGCTCCTGCCCTGTACCGGTGTCAGCACTGAAACTGACACCGGCAGTAACCCAAAGTCTTCCCTCCCACCTGGCATGGGAAACTCACTGTCCCCTTGCTGCTCCCTGAAAATGGCCAGAGGAGGACACGGTGCCTGTTCTACAGCCAGTAGGCACCTGCCAGCCCAGACCACTATCCCTTACTGTCCGCCTTGTCCCATTGGTGATTTCACATCCTTCCATGCTGGGCTTTCCTCTTCATGTGGGATTGTCTCTCTCTCCCCCCAGCTTCGGCTGTGCTCCTTGCCATCAGTGCCACTGCTCTGCCAGCAGATGCCCCAGTTATTTCTGAAAGGCTGGAAACACCTGATATGGCAAACATTTGCATGCAGACATCTGTGGGATTTTTATGGTATCTTCATGTATATTTGTTGTTGGTATGGCTGACAAGTGCAACTGCATACCTGGGCTGACAGTGCCACCACAGAGTGGCTGGGAGCATATTGCAACCCCGGTTGGATGACCCTGCCCCTTCAGAGGAGCTGAAGCAGCTTCTGGTTTTGCTCTGGAGTGTCCAACTGGCACTCACCCCTTTGCTCCCGCTCCTAGTTTGGTTGGGCTGTCTTCAGGCAGAGACGAAATGTTTAAGACACCATCTGGGAAAGCAGACTATTCTTAAGACATGTTTCTTTCTCTTTGGGTTTGTTTGGTTGGTTTATTTAAGCCTCATTTAACTCAACTGAGTGACAGATGCTGCTTTTGGTGAAAAACCGCTGTTTTCTGCCACATTTAGGCTGGGATTGCAGACTGCTGTGATGGCCCCTAGCTTTTCTTCCTCAGGCTAAAGCATCTTCTGTCAAAGCCAAGAGCTGATTGCCCTGCTAGGTGCCACATTGGAAAACCTCTTCTGGCTCCTCATGCAGCAGTGATCAAGCTGCCCCAGCGTAGCAGGTTTTTCAGATGCAGACTGCTCTCCTGGGGTGCCCAGCGTCCAGCTCTGCATTAACCTGACTCCCCTGTGAAGCTTTTCCATCCAAGCCTGTGTTACAGTGGTGCTAATTAAACAAATACATCTCAATTCTGATTAAAATCTACATGTAAATCGTTGTGATGTTTCACAGCAGGCTGCATTTTAGCAGTCGGCTCTACAATCTCTTATGCCTTCTTGGAGAGTGCTTGGTCAATGAACCTTGGTGGGGGCTGAAACCTCCCAAGCCCTCCTGCTCGGGAGACAGGACTCTTGCTGTCTTCATACCCTGCCAAACCCAGCTCTTCATCCTTGACTCCCTTCACCGGACTGTGTGCCAGGGCAGGGACTGGTTTTTTTGGGCACCTCATTTACTAAACCTTACTTTTGTCCTGTGCAAAAACAAATTGACTGCCTCTTCAGCTGGGATGAAAACTCCAGGTATGAGGTACAGGATGAGCTGAACCACTTAGGCTCCATCTGCAATACCCAGAACATCCCGTGGTTTTGCACTACACAGCTTGACTGAGCCACCCAGTCCTGCATCTTGTTTTATGTTTGTTTGCTTTCCTCTCTTCTCTGGCAATTGAGCAGAAAGAAGAGAGGGAGAAAAGGGTTTTTTTCCTGTTTATAGATTCAAAATAATTATAAATAGGAAGATCATCTACCTTTTTTGGTGAAGTTAAACTTCTTGAGAGACAGCCTTTGTGCACATTGAGTACTGATCCTGAAGCTTCCTCTCACTGCTACCAGGATGCACGCTGCACATAAGATACATCCAAGGGACTAAATATGGCTGAGACACTCTAGAGTATATATATAGGGCTATTATATATATATATATATATATATATATATACACATGTGTGTATATATACACATATAAAATACCAATGACATTTTCATCCTGGGGAAAAAAAAAAAGAAAGAGTGAAAAAAATCTACCTAAAACTTCTGTCTGAGAATATGAATTTCCAAATGGGTCTGATCGTGGAGGGGAGCTTTTTGGGACGCTGCCCTGCTTCTTCCTACTGGCATTTCAGCTGGACACCAGCAGTGCTGGGTCTCCTACTCCACCACCAGCTCTGGGCTCCTTAGCATTTAAATTCTCCCTGCAAATGCAGAGCTTGGACAATCAAAGGCTAGTGGGATGCTGCTGCTGCTGCTTGTCCCTGCTCAGTCACTCCAAGCATCCCTGGTCCTTTCACCAAGGTTACAGGAAGGTGGGGGTTGGTCTCTTCCTCCAAGTAACAAGCGATAGGACAAGAGGAAATAGCCTCAAGTTGTGCCAGTGGAGGTTTAGATTGGATATTAAGGAAGCATTTCTTCACTGAAAAGGTGGTCAAGCATTGGAACAGACTGCCCAGCAAAGTGCTGGAGCTACCTTCCCTGGAGGTTATTTAAAAGACATGTAGATGTGGCACTTAGGAGCATGGTTTAGTGGCGGACTTGACAGTGCTGGGTTAACAGTTGGACTTGGTGATCTTAAAGGTTTTTTCCTACCTAAACAATTCTATGATTACCAGACTACCCTCACCCCATGGTGGCTTGGGAAGCTATCTGCTGCAAGCTATTTGTCAGCCACACATGCTATCTTGCAACCATGTGCTGACTGACAGCAGCTTTGGAGTAACCAGCTGCGATGCCACAGGGTGTTTGGGCAAAGGTTTTGCAGCCCAGTGTGGCTTGAGACCACTCAGTCACCATTGCTGTGCCAGAGCAGGACTGCTCTGAGGACCAAGACCCCCAGCATCAGCGCCGGTGAGGTTCACCCCTGCCTTGGCCTGCTGCCATGTTGCCTATTGTAGGAGCACAGATTTGCCCCTGGCATATTTGTCCTATCCACAGTCTGTGAGAACAAAAGCAAATCAGAGCAGGGAGGTGCCAGGGTTTGTGCTGAGACGGCACTTCCCAGCTCAAGTAGTTCCTGGGCTTTCACCGTGTCTCCAGCCATAGCTGTCTGGGACTCCAAACAGTAGTCATGGCTGTGGTCCCTCACTGCTGCTCTGCACCTCACTCACCACAGTCACAGGTTGTCTTGAGACTTGGCGATTAACCATGCAGGAGCTGTGCTCTCCCCTTTCTTTCTCCTCCTCCCGTCATCAGTTACTTCTTCCTCCTTGTGCTCTAAGTAAGGAGCTTCGTCTCTTGCCAAATCCCCCGTCTGTGTTGGGGGATTGGGGTGAGCCAGGCGTAAAATGAAAATAAATCACTAATTCCTCCTAATAATGTCTGATTTCCTGATTTGATATCCCACATTAATTCTAATTACTCACCCAGAGTCAGGGCATTAATCAGCACGTTAAAACTTCTCCTTGCTTAGCAACACTGACGTGCCAGGCATCTGGCATGGCCAGGGCACTGGGGATTTATCTGTCACACCAGCCCCATCTGCAGTGGTTCTGTGAGGGGTGGGGCAAGGAGGGGCCCCTCTCCTGGATGGGCACATTGGGGGCACAAGGGTTTAACCATGGCTTCAGGATGCACGCACACTGTGGCCAGGTGACCAGCATCCTACTTCCCTCCTTGCAAACAGGAGGACCTCAGTGCAAACAATGCAGTTCCATGGCATGATCCAGCAGCTATGGCTTCCTCAGTTCCTCAGATGATTCACTTATCTCATAGCCTGTTCTAATATGTAAATAAAAACTATGTACAACGCCTTTCTGTGGAAAGAGGTGAAGAGGTAGTAAGGGGGAATCACACCTGCCACAATCTCAAATCATCATTTTCCTCAGTGAACCGCTTCCAGGCAGGAAGGATGAATGGATTTCAATTCAAGTTGATCTAAATCTGTAAACAGGAAGCCTTTAAATAATCCACTCTAATCTCGTTTCACGTTTGAGTTACTTCCCTGTTTCGCTAAAGCAAGCTGACTGGTGCTGGTCAGCAAAACCCAGTACTTGCTTTCTGCCAGCTTCCATTGTAGTTAAACCAGCATATTAGAGATATTATGTAATTAACATTTATTTGGATTTTTTTTCACTTTGTGTTGAAAGGCTTAATATTGCATTTTTTCACTAGATGATTTTTTTTTTAAAATTCATCAGTTGAATAAGCTTTAATTTGGATGGTAATTAACTGAAACATGTGCAAAGAATCTACACTTGGTTTTATGATCCTGCCTTACCTGTCTTAGATACAGGACAAAAGAGGTCTCAAAATATGTGTGCATTTAAAAGCCATACAATTTATTAAAAGCAGCATTAGAGGCAGTTAATGAATTCGGCTTGGTTTCTGGCTCTGGGGTCCTTGAGGATTTTCAGCAGTATAGATTTCAACCTTGCAGATGTCACTGCTAGGACAAGGAAAATAAGCCTTTCTCATTTTTGATGTTTGCAGCCTCTTGAAAGTGACCAAGCTCATCTTTGAGCTGAGGACAGTTCTTTTGCTGCACCAGAGCCCATTGCTGTTGCCATATTATGATTTTGTGCTTCATTCCGGGTTTGGGGTGCTTCCTGTGTTCTTGGCTTAGTGTTAACTTTTCAGCAACAAATGTGCATTTTGTCAGTTATTTTATGCCTTGACTTAGAGTTTCCAATCAAGAGAATTAATTTTTAGGAGAAATATAGACCTAAAATACTCCCAATTAGCAGTAATATTTAAATACCTCCTGCTCCTAGAGCTCAGGCAACAGCAGCCATCTGAGCTTGGGGAAGAAGCAGAATCCTCCCACGCTCAAACCTAAAACTGGGTTGTTGCTTGACAGCATCAAAACACACTTGCTTCTGTCCCTCCAGCAAGGCTGAGACCTGGTGGTTGTCCTTCCAGTGGTGACAGCCACCAGCCTACGGACAATACCCTCTGAAATTTTCCTTTAAAGAGAAATTAAACATTTATGGTCAGAAGATAAACTGGAAATGGTGCTGTAGACAATGTGGAGCCCACCATGTGCCCACCATGTTCTGAGCCCCATCCTGTGCCAGAGCCTGACAAGGACAGGACAGCTGCCTGCTCCCAACATCCCAGGGACCATGTAGCCCTTGGCCCGGTGGTGACAGGTTTTAAATGGCAGGTAGCAGTTTTTAAACTAATAGCCTGCCCTGGTGTGCATGGCTTTTCTGGGTGGCAATCATGATGCTGTCCTCTCACTTCCCCCCTCTACAAGCTTCAGGTCGGTGGTTTACAGCCAGGGATCAATGGATCCCGAGAGTGCTGTGGGCTATTTCTAAGAGTAACTAAAAAAAGCGAGCCTCTTGTCAGCAGCCTTACAGTTACTCTACAGGAATTTGTGACTCCATGGAAATATTCTTAGGAGGTTGCGTCAGGGACCTGAGTTGTGTCTGAGGCCGTGCCATAGCTGGTCCATGGCTGTGCTCGTCGATATGGCATAGGAAAATATTGTATGGTTTCACTGTTGGGAACTGAACCTTAGAAAGAAAAACAATAGGTTAGGTTAACTGGTGAGAACTTGACCTTTGGAAGAGAAACAACAGAGCTGTTGTTAGCATGGAGTTGGTATCATAAGCCATTGTAGTCTTGGTTTGTGCGCTGGCCACACGTGAGCTGATGTCGCAATTGAAAAATTCCACTCCTGTGAGGAGGATACAAGAGGTGGTTCTGGGTTGGATGGGTGAGGAGGATGAGATGCACATGATTTTGATCCAGGGGACGTCCTGAAGGTGCATTGCCTGGCTGCCCCTTCTGCCGAGTACCATGCTCCATCTCCTTCTGCTCAGTGGCTTTTCAGACATCCAGGGGTCGGTATGTATTAATTGCTACTGTGAGTAATAGAATAAAGTTGCTTTGCTCATACCCTTTGTGTCTCAGTGTTTATAATTTTGAAAATCCTCACAAACCTAGAACAGAGGTATACAACTGGGAAAGCTCACAAAGCTCAAACGATGGTGGATGCACTCACCCAGGAGAGTTTTACAGCCTTCATATTCAAACTCCCGTCTATCCCCTGGGTAGTACACAAAATTCATTATTCTTCATCAATGCTATCATTGTCCCATAGCAGATGAATTGCTGTCATCCAGCCCAGCTGGACAAATTCATACCTCGGAGCACCTCACCATGTACAGAAGGATGGACCACGCTCAGTCCCACCTGGCACAGAGGAACTGGGGATTTTTCCCCTGCTCACGTAACAGCACAGGTACTAACAGGGGCTTCATTAATGTGTGCAGCCTTCCTCTGCTATCTCCAGGTCTCTGCTTGCATCTAAATCATCTGGTTTGGAACAAATTCACTGGGAAGAACTATAGCAAGTCAAGCAGAGGTCTTGGGCACGGGGAACAACGGCCCATAAAGCAAACATGCAGCAGTGTGCTCAGCTGCTGGGGATGCTGCTGGTACATGTACTCAGGAAGATTAATATGCCCTGAGCAACCAGGAGTGGGGAGGGAAGCTCGCAAGGTTCCTCTCATTAGCTCATCATTCCAGCTGAATTAATGACTCACAAGTTTCGCCCAGCCCTTGCTGGGTCTGTTAATAAATGGTACCATGGATTAGCGGAGAAGAGAGTGCATGCACATGTGAGGGGGGCTGAAAAGCCTCTTATATCCTGTGTGGGGAGAGAGAGATCCACTCTCAAGGTACTGGGATCAAGTGCAGAGAGGTAGGAGGGGAAGTGCCATGCTCTGCCAGCATCCTTTGCTGCTCCCTTTCCTCTCATACAGCAGGAGAGCCTGTGTGTTCTGAGCAGCAAGAGGAAACCACAGACAAATCAAAAATGAACCTGCTTCGGGCAGAAGAGAGGGAGGTTGTCAGAGAGTATGCATATGGAAGCTGGGAATAAGTATGGGCAGCATGGGAAGTATGGGTGACTTTAACACCTGACATGCTCCCTGCATGTACAGAGAGACTTTTGAGGGCCCATTATCAGTGGCACCAAAGCTGCAGCCAGGTCCAAGCGAAGGCAAGGTCTGTGCTGAGATGACCCACCAAAACAGCAGCAGCTTGGCTGAAGATACTGTGTCCTGCTGGTGCCAGGGAAGTGAACAGAGAGTACCTTCATGGACACAGAGTGTGCCTGGGGACATTCAGAAAGGCTCTGGTTTCAAGTTGCTTTTATTGAGGCAGAGATGACACCATGGCAAAGTAGAACTGGAACAAAGCAGACTCCAGCAGAAGACTCTGGGATGTCCAGCGGGGCAGAAGTTCATAGCTAAGCCAAGCAAGAGGGGAGAATTACTTCTGTGAAGGGTACTGTTTGCCAAGGCTATTTTTTATACTAATGGTCACAGGCCAGACCCAAAGAAGGTGCTAGACGAGGATTAGAAATAATACATTTGCCTTGCAACCCAAGGCAGAACAGGGCCAGATCCTGCTCCAGGCCTGTCTGCTTGGCAGGGTCCAGAGCCAGAGTGAGTGTTTATCCAGATAACCTGGAATATCCCTGTATCTGAGCAGTTTGATCCCTGTGACAGCCTCCATGGAGAGTACTCCAGGGCAAGAGCAGGGACTGGAACCCAGGAAGCACTGGCAGAGGTGGCTCCTGAGTTGAGGAAGCTGGAATCTTTGGAGGGTGGGCTGGGGCAGCAAGGCAGAGCTTGGGACCCCAGGTCAGGAGCCTGCAGCCTGATGGAAAGCCCTGTGGGTGGCTTTGCATGGCATTACAGGTACAGGGTGCCCCACAGAGCTGGGAGGAGGCAAAGCTAATATCTTCCCTTCATGGGTCAAAGGAGGAAATTGGCTTGTGCCACACTGACTTACTGGCCAAATGGTCAATGCATCTGGACTCAGCAAAGACAGCAGCTCCTTCAGTCCTGTCCTGCCAAGTCCTGCTGGGCTTCCCGGTGTGTCCCAGACCCTGCAACCACCCAGTCTTCTCTATCCACCTCCCATTCATTATTGCTCACCTCCAGCCACTTGGGCTTTGCTTTCCAGAACCAGGCAATGCCCTTTGACTGCCTCCTCCTGTGGCTCAGAGAGGACCAGCCCTATGGAAAAGCTGTGAGCAGATGTTCTGCCTTGTTGTCCTTTCTGATATTCCTTTCCTGCCTCCTCTCCCCCACCTTCTCTTCCTTTATTCTTTGACTCAGGAGCTGAAATGAAAACACCTCCTTCAACAGCCCCCAACAACAGCAGGAGTGAAACCAGCTCCATTCTCTTGATTTGCGAAAAAAACCCAAACAAACCAAAACAGAGAAATGTCTTGATAGCATTGTATCAAAAAGTGGATGCTGTGCTGTGCTCAGATGTCTCAGGAGACTGGATCTCAGCTCCTCTGACTGTTTGAAGACTTGCTGAGTCTCCAGGGATCTCGGCGGCTCTAAAGCTGCCATGGCATAGTGAGAAAAATCAGACACATCCACCACTGGCAAAGGCTTCCTCTGGAGAAATCAAAGGAAGCAGCACAGAAATAGTATTTATACAGTATGGCCAAGGAGCAAGAAGACTGGGAAGGGAAGCTATAGGAGCTAACCTTACACCACTCAGTAACAGGGCTGGGAGAAGCTATGTCTTCTCCTTGCTGCCTGCCAGTATCATCCGAGAAACAATCCAGAGAAAAAAGGGAGGAGGTGAGGTCAGCCTTGGCTGATCAAAGGACTTGAAAAACTGATTTGGGAGCCAGGACATCAGAAACCTTGACCGCTGGAGGAAGGAGAGGCACTCAAGTTGCTTGTGGCATCAGAGACTTGCTCTCCTCAGTACCTCACTAGGATCAAGGATGAAAGAAATGTATTAACAGGCTGGATCTCCTCTCCTGAAGTGGATGCAGTGTCTCCTGTCCACTGCTGCTCAGCATGGGCTGGAGAGTGGCCATGTTCACTGGGAGTGGGAGAAAGTCTCTCTCCCTCAGTCCTAAGTAACACCAGTAGATAACTTGGGATCAAGGCTCAAACAGATGAAGAGAAGGAAGAAGGCAAGGATGAAATGGAGCTGAAGGTCAGTGTGAGACATGGGTCACTCCTGCCTTGCTTCTGATCCCAGCCAGGAGACCAGTGAGGGACCAAAACAACCACAGGCAATGTAGGATTCTTACTGTGGTCCGTGACAAGGAATCAACCAGTTGAGCTGGGGAGAAAGTCATGCTTCACTTCAGTTGTTTCCTAGCAGGTGGGCTGGGATGGGAAATAGGGTCATCAAAGCTCCCTGTTACCTCCCTGGAATAGTCTTCCGTTTCTGAAACAGATGTAGCAGCTGCAGAGGGGCACAGAGGCAGCACAACTCCTTCCCCACCCTCCTGCACTCCTCTGTCATGCTCCATCACTCAGACCTAACTTGTGCAGTGGACCGATGGACATCGTGCCAGACCCAGAAGTGCAGAGGCCTGATGGTTCTGTCATCTTTGGGAAGAATTAATGCTAAAAGTTTTCCAAAGCAATGCTATAGTCATCTACCATAGTACACATACTGTTACTGCCTTCACAGGCAAGAGCATCAGGTAATCAGCCACATTCATTAGGAGCTCATTAGCTTTATGGAAACATCCACCTCACTGTGGACTCAGTTGTGCCTCCTTATGGACACATTACAATGTTTGCGCTGCAAATGGCTCCAGCAAAATCAGTGAGAGCAGTCCCATGGCAAGATGTTTTATGGAATGAGGAAAGGTGTTACCATCTGGCCAGATGGAAGCACAACATAGAGCTCTCAGATGGAAGAAAAGCACCCCCATATTCAAAAGCTCAGTCACCAACATCCTAAAGTACTTGAATGACTAACTCAGCCACTGCTCCAAGGGCAGTAGCATTTCACAAATAACACAAGGAGTTCTTTGCTCTTCTTCATTGTACCAGCTGTGAGGCTTGCATTGCTGTTTTCTAAGAGATCCCATTACATTTTCTTAAGATTCCCTCAAAAGCCGCTGTAAGACTTCAGTTTTAAAGGAAACACAATTCTCTTTAGTGCTTTGATCCTCCTATTGCTCAGCTCTTTCCAAAGGGCTCAGGATGTTTCTTCCTTTGAAGCCATATGCTTTTAGCTTTCATGGGTGGGTATGCCGCAGCAGCTTCTCCTGGACTGGTATCCTTCTGCTGTTGCCCCTCTGGCTTCTGAAGCCTTAAAGGACACCTCAGCAATAGAGCTGAGCTGAAAGGGATGATGCTCCCTGTGACTCTGGGAGCCCTGGCTCTCTCTGAAAGCATCGCATGCTCTCTCATTTTTCCTACTGCAAAGGTGCTTTTTTTTGTCCAGAAAAGATCTAACATTACACAAAAAGGGAGCTTGGAGTAACCTGAATCCTTTGCAGGCATCACACTTCATACTGAGAGAGCTATATCAATTCTGAGAAAGGAGAATACGTTGGCTTATGCTGCAGTAAACCAGAAGGCACAACCATAGAGAAGTCTGAATGACTCCTGGAGGAACCCTGATGCAGGGACTTGCCCTGGCTAGCAGGAGCACAGGGAGGGAAAGAAGGAGGGAGCTGCTGTACACCTCAGCAAGCTGAAACCAAATCCTTTCCATTTTGACATATTTGGGACAGGGTACAAGAGGCACATTTGATACATGTTGAGAAATTTCTCACCTTTCTACTGATGCGTATTGCAGAGGCTTACAGATGCCCCGAGTTCCAGCATTAATGTCTCTCTCCCATGTTACCATATTTGCGCCCCACAAATCACAGACCCTCCAGATGGCTGCACATCCCACCATAGGCAAGGCAGGGGTGCAGAGCCAGGCTGGTGACACTGAGTGGGGATAGCCACAGCCCAGCCATCACCAGGCAAGTCTGGGCTTAAGTTGGAAAGTCAAGCCAGTGGGTCAGGGTTTGTGGGCTGGCACAGAACACAGCTGTAGTGTGGTTCAAGCGGGAATCAAGGGCTGAGCTGCTTTCAGGGCAGTCCTCTGCCTCCCTCTCCTTCCCTGTGCCAGCCCCACTGTGGGCGTGGCTGGTGAGGTGGCAGGATACAGAGGGGGCAAAAAGGCCTGGCTGTACTTGGCATGGATGTAAAGGAGCCAGCTGCCCACAAAGCCGCATGAGACACACCTTGTCAACATGCCTAGCCATATGTTTGCCCAGGATTAGTGAATGTGCTGCCAGATCCAAACCACCATAATTTTACGAGCAGAAAAACACTCAATACTCTCTCTCATGCAATTCACTCATTGCTACTTTATTAGCATGATGAGCCAAGCCGGGGATGCCAGCTTTTAGCCATTTGATGCTCTACTCCTGTGTCCAAGGATGACACGGACTGCTCTGGTTATCCTTCCTGCAGGGCAGTGCCACAGGGAAGAGCTTCACGGGGCTGTGTGTGGAAAAGCCTTCCCTGGTCTCTGCTGATGGCTACCATTTCTCACATGCTGGATCAGGTCCTCTACCTCTGTCCATCTGCTCCCTGGCACAGAGCTGGGGCTGGCCTCAAGGCAGTGGTCACAGCCCTGGGCTGCTGCCAGGCTGCTGCCTGCACTGGAGCCCTGTATGCAAAGCCAGAGCCATCCCAGCAGCCGCTGCTGCTGTTGTTATTTCTCAGTCTCTCTGGATTTTTCCAGCACTGACATTGCTTTCCCTGGTGTTGCCATAACAACTGGCGTTAAGAGCTTGTTGACATTGCCCTGTTGTACTAATTGCACAATTTCCTGTCACTGTAACATGCCAGTTATTTCTTTCGAAGGGCTGAAATTGCTTTCGGCCACCTCGTATACTCCCTTGCTGCCTCCTTGGGTCTAGTTAGGGAGCTTGAGAGAGGGAGCACATGTTCCTGAAAGGCCCCAGGGAAGTGTCATTTAACCTGGTCCAGAGCAGCTGGAGACTCTATAGCTGAAATGCAGGTAATTTCCGATATTTTGCCTACACTGATGCTTTCATTGTTGTGCTGGCTGGAGGCATGACACCTACAGCAACAGGAAAACTTAAGGATGAGTGGCTGCCATGCCATGTGGACAGTGCAGGACAGAGCTTGGGTAACATGCCATGACCACTCCCTTCCCCTGCCAGCACCATTGCCCCATGCCAGGAACCCCATGTCGGGGATAAGGAAGAAGCATGAAGGGGTGTGATTTCCCCAATGACAGGGTCAGCCACCCCACACTGCTCTGTGCCCCTTCCTCCAGGGGTGCAAGCTCTGGCACATCAGGAAGGAACCGGTGGTGTCCCAGAGGTCCACATCCACCAGGATAGGGATCCCTGGGCTCCTGGATGATCCTTGGGGCACTGGGGCATGAGGCTGATGGGTTGCCTGTGAGCTCAGGGGTTTTGCTCCATGTTTTGATGGAGAGGAAATGATTTGGAGGATTGACTGCATTGATCCAGCCCAGTTTTCAAAAGATGCTCAGGTCACCTTGAAGTGCTCATCTTAGCCCATGGAAGCCCAGTCTCTCTCCAGACGGAGCTCTTCATGGTTGCTTTCTGGCCTTGGCCTACTTTCCTTGTTCCCAGCAGGTGCTTCAGGCTGCCTGGAAAGCCCTTGTGATCCCAGCTCAGGGTCTCTCACAGCACTTCATGGCTTGCAGCAGGCAATGAGAGGTCAGCCTCTCTCCAAACACTGAGGATGGAGGGGAGAAAGCAGCTCAGTCTGAGCACCCTGAAGTTTGGCTAGGAAAAGTGGAGAACCTTCTTCCCAGTCCTGTATCCCTATCAGTCCCACAAACCCTAATATCACCTAGGGATGCTGGGTGAAGTGCCCAGGCAGACTGGAGGAAAGGGGAGCTCGCAGTCCCATCCAGTATTCCCACACAAGCAGCAAGGCTGCCCTGTTGTGTTCCTTAGTAATTTATCACCAAGACACTCACTTTATAAATATTAAATGAAGGGCTGTATAAATTTTTAACATAGAAATAAAACTGCATTTGGTGAAGAAAAGAAACACCCTACTCCTTACCCCTTCTTACTGTCTTTCTTCCTTTCCTGGGCCTTGCCAATGGTGGAACACAGCACTGCACTCTGTCCCATGGCTGATGATGTGAGGACAGAGGTGATATTTCTGCTGGGTGCTCGCAGGAGGATTTATCTGCACCAGAGCACATCGTTAGCATGCCTGCCCAACTTGCTGGATGTTGAGCAGGCCCCACCGCAGAGCATCGCACTCTATTATGTCATTAAATGTAATCATAAAAATACTGTGTCCTGAACTAGTATTATCCAGAGTGACCTGGTGTGCCCTCAACTAATACCATCCAAAGTCACTACTGCCCATGTAACACCTGTGACTGGCACCACTCTTCAGTACTTGCATCAAACCAACTGGCACATTTTGGTTCCGAATTCAATTTTGTATGGGACTAACAAAAATGGCTACCTCACATGTGTAGTGTACAGGTGTGATAACAGGTCTCCAAAATTCTCTAAGACCTTGGCAAGGTCTGGAAGTGATCTCTGTCCATTCAGAGTATCTCTAAGTCTCTCTCTAAGGGTTCTGAGAATTGCTCAGATCCCTCCTGCTCCCCTGGGTCTCACATCTTGGACCAGGCAAAGCCAGCAGCGAGCATCAGTGTCTGTTTCACCCTGCAGCTGTGGCCACCACCCTGGTACTCCAAGCTCCAAGTAGTGTGCAGCAAAACCAACAGTGGTGACTGTGTGAGCCACCTGCACTTCAGTGTTCTCAGTAGCAGGGAACACATCTCTGTTCCCCAGCTCACAGATCAGCATGTCACTGCCTGTGATCATTTTTTCTTGTTCATTCAAGACTTGCTGCTGTTGTGCTCTTCCACTTGTCATGGCCATGTCACTGGGCCTCCCCATTCCTGGACCTCTGGACATGGGTGAAAAGAAGGTGGCCACCATTGACTGCAGCTGTGGAGGCCAGCTGGCATCTATTTCAAACTGGCCAGACATCTGCTTTGAACTCATCCCTTTGTAGTGGCTGCTAACGAGGGTCACAGCACTCCAAGCAGAGCCTGCGCACCCCTGGGAGCTGCGCAAACACATCGTTCCTCCCTATCAGCCTGCTGCAATGAAGAGCATGGATGAATTGTTAGGACAAGTGCTACTACAGCCCAAGTGCAAATCAGGGAAGATTGGACCTTTGGCAAATAATAGCTCTTTGCTCAAGTGTGCTACTCTTCTGTATTCAACTATTCAACTGTGGCTCCTTATACTAACCCATCTCAGGGGATGCATGGCTAAAGAGGTCACAGTGCAGCTTTTTTAGGGTCCCACACGTGTGCCTCTGCAGTCCAGCTGCAACTTGGGCACCCCCAATGGACAGCAAAGGAGTGGCCAGTGGTCAAACTGGCCCTGAAGATCCTTATGTCTCATCAGTCAATGCAGTATCTCAGTATTGCTATGCTGCTTATTGAGTAGAAAAAGTAAACTTGGATAGAAAAGCCTGATGCCAGGTTACACCATGCCTCTTGTTCTCCCTGAACTCTCAGTGGGACCCACTTTGTCCACTCACAGCTCTCTGTGAAGTGCAAATGCCAGCAAATCCCTAGTCCTTCGTCATTAACTGCAGGGAGGAAAGTAACGTCGGCAGCTTTCTAATCAGGGTGCCTCAGGAGGACTTTGCCTGGACTTCCCTTGTCCACGCAAGAATGAAGAGGATTTCTACCAAGCTTTCTCCTTTCTGTTGAATGCCCTGATGGAGTCATCTTGAGCTCTATACAGCAGAGGGACCATAACTTTGCAGCCAAACTCAAAAATATCTGTAAGAGTTCATCACTGCTCTGATGAACTCCAACATTTTGGCAAGATCTTGTTGTTTCCCTTCAGGTGAGAAACATCAAAGTCAATGCTTACAATGCCATGTTGATGCAAAGGGATTAATTGCCCAAGAGCCCCAGCTGAGCAAGGTAAAACTGAGATGTACCTTCCCCTTGGTGTACCAAGTGCTGGCTCCTGCAATCAGGAAGCCTTGAAAGCGTGAATGATGCTGCATCCACTGTGCCTGGATGTCTTCAGGCTGAACCAGCCCTCTGCACCTGCTGGTCTTCCTGGGCAAGGCCCTTCACCCCACCATGGGCTGCCTTCACCATGGCTCCTTGGTCTCCTGGAGCATCATCTCCACAGCTAGGGTTGGTGGGGAGGACAGGGAAGCAGGTTGTGCTGCGTGCTGATGTCCACAGCCTGGCAGGTAAAGGAGGATTCCTAAGCCCCCAGCTGCCAATCTGAACAACAGAGCCAGGCATTAAACAAAACAAAAACTCATAAAAGTGATTTAAAAAATAATAATGGCAACACAAGTTATTTAAATCTGCACTCAGATGGGCGTGGGGCTCATCGAGTATTTTCCTGGCATTTTGTCAGACTGTGGGATTGCCCCAGATGCTGGGGCAGGGTGTATGACAAGGAGAGACAACGATCAATTTTTAATATTGCATATTTAAGCAAGCTTGGGCTCCAATCCATCATATCCCCTGGCTTTCCATAAAATTAATCTTCAATAGCTTATAGAGAACTTCAGAAAATTAATATCCTACCACTTCACCTTAGGGGAACAGCACTTTCTCTGGCTGAATATGCATGTGAGAGCAAAGGAGCAAGAGATGAAGTGTCTCCCTGCAAAACTTCAGGTTCAAAAGATGGTTTTAGTGGAGCCGTCCACCACCTCTGCAGGGTTCCAGCTCTGCAGGCACTGCTGGAGAGCTGAGGAGAGGCACTGCAGGAAAAGCTGATAGAAAAGAGCATCCTGGGAGTCACTCAGAGCCTGCATTGAACACTGTGATCCCATCTCTTCTGTGGCCTTACTCCCACTAAGGAAGGATGCACGGTGATGAGCAAGACCCAGGAGACATGACCCTTCCCAGGCAATACAGGACGCTTCACCTTTCTGCTTCCTATTCAGGCCCAAAAATTATTGAATCTGTCCTTAGTGTCAGTCCAGGGAAGCGTGAAGAGGAACAGGAACAGGTTGTTTCCCTGTTGTCTGGCTCCAAGGAGCAGAACATCTGTGCTCTCACTCCCAAATTCAGTGGTGGGTAAAGGCTCCTGCTGGGAACGTTCAGGGCATGACAGAATCTAACCCCCACCAGCCTTTCAGAGAAGAATGGTGGGAAGCCATCAAGGGAACTCAGTCTGTCAATCGGGCACGGCTCATGTCCCCAGAGGACCACACTGCTTGACTCCCAGGAACACCTTTTTTCATGAATGAATGGCTTTACATCCACAAAGGAGGGTTGGAATCCTCTGTGGGCTGGCAGCAACCCAGCAAACCCTGGCAAGGCACCAAAAGTGACCCCCCCCAGCTGAACCAATGTGGATCCCTCACAAAGAGATAACCTGTCCCCAAGGAAGTCTTTTAGTGGCAAAGTGCTCACCAGGCACCCAGGGAAGCTGCTCAAGTAAGCCCTCAGTAGCATGTATGTGTATCTGCACATTAGGACCAACGTTTCCAACCCACTGCCCAATACAAATACAAACATGTGTAAGCACCAGTAGGAATGGCAAGGAAGGGCTGGAGGGGTGGATGCATTTCCAGTTGACCAAAGCGAGGAGGACCCAGTCCAGGTGGCTGTGGTCTGCTCTGGCCCCAGGATGAGTGATTTGCTCGCTAGCAAGGAGGAGGGCAGTGTACTGTAAACCCACCTCTTTTTCCATCAGCTCTAGTTTTGGAATTTATAACCCAAATTTCCTCTCAGCAATCTCCTCACCACTGCTGACTGGATGCTTTCCCATATACCAACCTTCTACCTGGAAGCTGGGACACAACGGAGGGCTGCTCTGCTCTCCTCCTCCACACTGTGCCCATCACAGCCACCCCTCTCAAAAGTGGAGCAAGGCTTGCAGAACTGGGGTTGAACTTGTGTTGCCAGATAGTTCACCATGCAACTGCCTGGTAAATGTGCCTGGGAGCGGGATTCCCCTTTCCTGCCTACTCTTTGCTTCTGTGCAGCTGAGGGTCTCTCTCAGGCAGAGAGGAGGAAGGAGAGCTGAGAAGAGGGAAAAATGAGATATTTCAGTCCAGATCCATGCTGAGCAGGAATGAAGGAGGCAAGAGGGGCAGACAAAGAGCTGGGGGCCAGGGGAATGCCCCAAGCCATTTCACAGGAGCCCTTACCAGCTTCCCCATTAAATATGTTCTGTGGCAATAGGATTAAGGGGTCAGGGAGCATGGGACCACAGCCGAGACTGGATTATCTGAAAAAGAATTAAATGGAGATTATCTCCAGCCTAGCATTCTTTGCCAGGGCCAGGTCACTGTGCTTGTTAAATCTCCCTCTCTGGCAAGCCCCTATCCCCTGCAGCCCAGGTCCTCCATAAGCACAAGGACTGGATTTAAAGCTCCCCCATGTCTCTTGCCTTGGTCCCATACGGGGCACTCAAGGGGCTACAAGCTTGTCTGTGTCTCCCTACATCAGAGCAGAGCTGGAAGAATTTGTAATTAATAATTAAGCACCCACAGAGAATAAGCAGAGGAGGGCTGCAGCACCACATGGGACACAGGGCATCCCAGGAGAGTGTGATTCAGCATGTTCTGGAGGATGCCAGTGCTGAGCCAGTGAGCCATGCTGTGGGAGAATATGGGGAGAGCCCCTTAAGTCTGGGATGCCCTGGGGACACAGATGCAGGGCTGGGGTACAGAGAGGATTTTCCAGGGCTGCTTGGGGCATAGGCAAGTCCAGGATGACCAGGAGAGGGGTGGCCACCAGGTGGGAGAGCTCTTGGCCAGATGCAGACTCCTCCATCCCACTGCATTTATTTGCTTTGTTCTCCCATTTCCCGAGAGGAAATTGTGTCTCCTCAAGGAGATGCAGCCAACTGCCCCCTCCTCACAGAGGGTCTTTCTGTGCCAGCCCTGTGAGCCACCTCCACCACATGTCAGCAGCTCCCTGAGAGGAGTAATTTCATATCTCCATAAAGAGGGCACTTATGATAGGTTCATCTTCCCCAGAACCCCTGGCTGCGCTCTACAAGCACTAATTAATTAAGCTGTATACCTGGAGCTGTGGTGGGATCTGTGTCTGCCTGCTACAGCGGGGAAACCCAGATGGGGTTATAGCTGAAAGGGTTTGACTGCGGAGTAGATACCGTCACAGCCCAGAATGGACTCTGGGTACCTGCAGCTCAGTTGCAGTACACAGGGGTACTCCCAAATGGGGAAATCAAAACCTTGCCTGGCAACAAGAAATTACAGCAGGTAACAAGAAAGAAAAAAATGAGGCAAAATGGATTTCTGGAGAGCAGATGGCTGAAGGTGTAAAAACAAAAAACAACAAGAAGAAAGCCTTCCCCCCAAAAAAACAAACAGCACATAGTTGGTAGCAAATGTTACACTGACAATAAAAATGAAGCCTCCAGGGGTAATTTGGGGAATTACAGATCAGTAAATTGCACATCTGTGTGCACCAAATTGATTGGAATGATAATTAAAAACAGAACATCTCATAATACAGCCCAGTGTGCGTCTCAGAGGAAAACCATGTCTCACTAATCTCCCAGATTTCCTTGAACGTATCAGCCCAGCGGCGGATGCAGAACAACGAAGTGGCTATTTATTTAGAGCTTCTCTGACAAAAGATTGTCCAGACAGCTGCTAGAAAAGCTAATTAGCCAAGGGGGCAAAAGACACCATCTTTTTCCTACATGGGAACCTGGCAAGGAGTCCTGAAGCAGAGAGGATAAATAGTTGGGGTTCATAATGGCAAAAGATTAGCAGGAGTGAAGCTGGGACACACACAAGGCTTCCTGCTGGGCAAGGGTGTTATTAATGGCCTGGACAGAGGAGCAGAGACAGGAGGTAGGAGCAAGTGCAAACTTCCTCAGGTGATTCACGAGCTTGGGATACAGCAAGCAGCTTCAGAGAGCCCTGAGGGTACTGTATGGATGAGTACCACGGTGACAAATTGTATTGATGCTGATAAATGCAAAGAAATGCACTTTACAGCATAAAACTTTCAGGTTTTGTAAACCTGGGAGAATTTCTGTACCATCCACCAGAGGAAGCTGGGGCTGCCCCGGGAACAGCTCAGGCCACAATCCCTGCTGACAGCACAGTAGCCACTGGTGAAGCCTCTATGCAGCCGAGACAGGTTGGGCAATGTACAGCAAATAGCACAGGGATGGTCCTGAGGCCACTGGGATGGGCACAGCAGGGGGGACAGTCAGGACAGCAGGGGGGACAGGGGGGACACTAAGAGGAGCCGGGAGCCTGAGGAATGGGGACCCTGACTGTCAGGGAGAGGAGGCACTAGGCAGACTTACAGAGTAGTAAGTGTCAGAAAGAAGATGGGAAAACCCAGTTTTCCCTGTTGCCTAGTAGAAGAGTAGAAGGCTGGTCAGTGAAACACGGGACAAAGCAAGAAAATGCCACTTCACCCACTGTGAGATTAAACAGTAGTTTTGCCACAGGAAATAGCTGTTTGAGGCCAGAAACTCAGTGAGATTCAATTCTGATTAGATAAATACATGGAGATCAATGTAACCCAGAGCATCACTATTTCCTGTGACATTTTGTGAGGGGGATGGGAAGCCTTGTGCTTGGGACTCTGACTACCCTGTCTCTGACAGACCCCCCAGGGGGCCAGGCCACCCCATATCTGCTCTGCCAGCCTTGCTTCTTACCCTGCCTCAGGCACTGCAAGCAGGTCTGCATCAACCCAGAGGCAGCGAGATGGCTTCTACCTGTCTGGACCTTATTATCAAGAGTTAATATTGCTCTGCTGAATGGGACAATGAGGGTGGCAATGGGACAATGGGCAGGGTTAGCTGCATCCCCTTCAGGGCCAGCTATGCTGAGACCTGAGGAATGCCACACCTGGAGTATCTTCCATCTATACTGGGAAGAAACTTCCCCATATGAGAAGGCAGGCAGCTGGCCTCAGCCCTCTCGCCTGCTGAAAGGGACAAAACATTTGAGCAGAGACAAAATAGGAAGTAGAAAGCTTTAAGGAAATGCCAAGCTGAAGGATCACAGGGCTGCTCCAGCTCCAGCCAGCTTACAGACAGCTCTGGCCCCTAGCTGTGCCAGCTTTTCTCCAGCAAACTCTCACACTGGGATCAGTGCTAAACTGCTGCTTTCCTGTTTTTTCTCTCCCTCCGAGCCCCGCAAGAGGCAGCTGTGCTCATGGACATTTTTTTCTTTTTGATGCCAACAAACAGAGCCAGCACTAAGTGAGTGAACCCTGCAGTCACCTTGCTGGAGGTGAAATCCAGCCTCAGAGAAGGCCTGGTAGGGGCAAGAGGAGAGTGCATCAGCCTGTGGCATCCTCCTCCTTCACCCTCTCCTTGGGAAATGTCAAAAAGTTCCTAGCTTTTCTCTTTGGCTCCTATCAGCTGCAAAATTATTTCCCATTACAACAAACAGATTTGTCTTTTCCAGCAACACCAGCCCCATGGCTCACCTTGCCAAACACAGTATAGGACACAAGTTATTACACTGGGAACATACTCTTCCAACCTCCCAGTACTCCTTTCACATTAATTTTTAACCTAGGGAGGAAAGAGTCCATTTGTGGCCCAGGAATATGTCCCTTACACATATGTATCTGTACCTTTTAAGAGAGAGGAAAGTCTTCCCCTCCACTCCCTTCCCAACTTCTCTCTCCCGTATCCATCATCATTAGTGACTATAAACATCAGAGCTGCAGCCATTAAGCTGCTATTCCTGGATAAATAATGCTTTTCATATTTAATTTACAAGAGGTTTCAGAGCTTCTTTGGGGTGCACAGGGTTAATTAAGAGCTGAATTAGATGTAAATGCTTCTCCCTGAGGAAACTCAAACTGTTCTGGACAAAAAACAAGGATGGTCAGGATTTATCCCCAAAAAGTGATGCTCTGCGGCCCCCCTGGCCGCTAGGTCCCCTGTGGCTGGGGATGGAGCTTCTTTTCCTACCTAATGCTGCATACGTGTGTTCCAACTCTGCTGATGGGAGTGGCTGGCTGCCCCTGACTTCCATGGGAAAGGGAATGGGGCACTGAAGCAGTGATGGTAAATAACAGGCAGAGAAGAGGGACAGGGCTAAGGAGCACCCAGCACCTGCACGGGACATACACTGTAATGGCTCCTCCTTTTTGAGTCTGAATACTGAGAGTCCCTGTGTTTCAGCCAGACATGACAGTGATGATGCCCATGGTTAATCCTTCCTCCTGGTTCACAAAAAAGTTGCCAAATGCTCCTCAGGAAAGTGATCTCCAAAACAGGAGGAGTACCAAGACTTGCTATGCATGTGAAGGAAGCTCCTGGCCTCCTCATCCCAGATATCTGCTCACCAAAGCAATGCATGCTGTGAATTGCAGACCACCACGGATCCCATGTGAGCTATACATCCTTCCTGTGGTGGTACATGGGCAGTAGCTCCTTTCCTTCTCAAGAAAAAGAGCTCTGGACAGAGCGGCATTGCTGGAAGAAACAAAACAGAACAAAAAGTTCAGAAAACCCTCTAGGGAAAGATATGAGATCTTCCGGGATGACAGGAAAGTTTGTTTACATGGACTTTTTCCTCTGATTCCAGCAAATGAGGAAGGCACCTTGTCAGGGAGCACATATCTGGCTCGCTAGACAGGATGAAAATGCTAAAATTCAAGTGCTCAGTATCCATATAACACCTTGTAAGAACCTGTCAATCTAAGGAAGGGTTTGGTGGCCCTGATCAATAGCTCTTCAAACTCATACTCGTTTAAATCTACTTTTATTCTTCTGTGTGTGTCTTTTCAACAGCCAAATCCAAGGGACAAATGGTCTGGTGGCTCCTCTGTGCCACTCTACCCTGAGTGGCTTCACCTTCAAGGAGGTGGAGGACTGGTACCAGGAGTTTCCCTCAGCAGCAGGTACTTGATCTTAGAGACTTGCATGATCTGCAGCTCCTTCCCTGGCTCCATCCCTGCAGGACACTGCCTGAAGCCCCACCTGAAAGTGATTCAGCTGTTCCCTTGGCTTTCACAGCACACAGAAGATGAACACCCTGTCATCCTTTCTAATATCAGCCTCACTGTTTGATGTGATTACCTGCTGTGTTCACTTGGCACTTGAAAATTCAGACCTATCAATTTAATCTTAATTGTGCCCTTAATTTGATCATTGTGTTGTTCCACCTCTAACTGGCTTAGAGGAATCTGGTAGTAAATTTGCCTTGCAACATGCTTGACTCTAGCATATGTTTGTTTGTTTGGCTTTTATATAAAGTTTGTGAGGCAGAGCACAGAAATCAGTTTATTCTGTCGACTGGCAGCACGGATAATGAACTTGGAGGGCAGAAGTCCCTTTGATAATGTGCTCTGCTACGAAAGCATAGCTCCTCTGCCCCACAGAGCCTGGCCCATTCTTCTCCTGGCCGTGGAAGGGCTCAGACAGAGACGCCTGCTGTCAAGCCAGGCAGGGTCAGAGGGGCCAGGCATGTTTCCTCAGCTGAGGGAGTGCATGTATTTCTGTTCAGATAGGGTTACTTCCTCCAAAAGCATTTCCAAGTGCGGTTGGACAGGGAGGAAAAGACCCAGGTATTTGCTACACCTCCACCAATGCATTTTTCCCTCTTGGTCTTTCAGCTTGTGTGCTGCTTAGCTGCATGCAGCCCCTTACTGTATCTCTCAGTGTCCAACATGCCCTGTCTAACTGGGAGGATGACCAAGGCAGAAAATCAGGCTTTAGAAATTATTTTGGCCGCTTCCTCCAGAAGCTGCAAATCCTTATCTCCTTGAGACCATTTAGGTGAGGTTATCCACACAAACACAGCCTCCACAGAAGCAGGAAGAGCTGAGAGAAAGTGGGAGAAGAGCAGAAGAAATCCTGGGCATCACATCCCTGATCCTAGAACTTTGCAAAGCCTACACAGACTTCCCCCAGCTTTGCAGCAGGGAAAACAAATGCCTGCCAGACAAGTCTCACCTGGGCCTGCCCGCTGAGCCTGCTGGTAAGTGGATGGGTTAACCCGAGTGTTCAAAACAAGTCTCTTGCTGACAAAAAATCTCAAGAGCCTTGGAAACACAGGATCCCAGTAAGCACAGTGCAGCCAGACATGCAGGGAGAGCCAAGGATGCCCTGGCATGCCATCTCCCCTATCCCCTGGGAAATTTTTATATTTAATTAGAAGAGAGTTCAGGAAAAAAAGACAAGTGCATGTATAGGAGTAAACCACCACCCGGGTAGCTGATTTCTTCCACGCAGGAGACAGAAGCAAAGGAACATTTAATCCTGCTGTCTGAGCATGGCCAAACCGAGATCTACAGGGACTTCTCTGTGCAAGTACGGCAACAAACAGCCTGGGTAACAGGATAAGCTTTATCTGAACAATCAGCCACTTCAGTGCAGCCTTCCAGGGCCACCAGCACTGGCCAGCGAGGGGTCGCCTGGGGACAACTCCTCCAGGCTGGCAGGAGAGTCAAGAAAAGTTGTTGTTGCAGAGCAGCATCTGGATTTAGGCAACCTAGCCAAAAATCCTCAGTGAGACCCTGCTTCGCTTAGAAACTGCCCTGTTATCTGGTCCCCTTGACAAAACCCTCCTGCTTGCTACCCCAGAGCTGGAGGGTGTGGCTACCTGCTCCCTGCCCATCACATCCCATGCAGCCTACGTGCCCTCGGCACAGCAGCCCTTCGCACACCGAGCAGGGCTTTCAGCCTCAGCTGCCGCTGGCGTCCCTGCCCGCGACCTGCCTGCCTTCTGAGAGCTCTTGTGAGTGCAGGGATATTAATGATGCTGCCTTTTGATATGCAAACGGAGCACTCATTACGCCTCTCGCCCCACATCCTCTGAGCTGTTAATTAAAGAGTGTGCAGTAGGCAGAAAATTATCATCGCTTGCTAAATAAACCAACAACACTTGGATGGCTTCACCACCCTGCTCCAAAGCACGTGCAGAAAGCCCTGGCTGCAGCTGAATGGATGGACAGGTGAATACACACTGCCCAGTGCTTGGGCAGACAAACCCCACAGCTCCTGCACAGCCACAACCTACAGCGTGGAAAGCTGTGACCAGGCCATGGTGGCTGCGTTGGCACCAGCCAGGTTCAGGGCAGCTGTGGCCCAAATGCACCACTCTGGGGCTGCAAAGGCATCAGTGCCTCCTGCCAGCACCATGCTGCTCTTTGTCCAACTTCTCCCAGGAAGAGGCAAGCAGGAGAGAACCCATTCCATCATCCTGGAGAAGGATGGCTTTCCCCTTCCCCAGATCCTGCCTGGATGCCCACCGCTGGAAGCAGAGATGGGAACAGGTTATTTTGGTGCTGACTTCCTTGGTGCCTCTGCTTTCTGGGGAGAGGGGAACCTGGACCCACTACAGCACTTTGCAGGGAAGCCAGCAATGGCCATGTGCCCTTGATGGTGAGCACCCTGGAGAGCTGCTGCTGCAGCCCAGCAGCAAGTCAAAGTTAGCTTTGACAGTGCTTTGGCTTTGGTGTGCCTTTTGGGGAGGGAGGGGCAAGCTGAGTGAGGTGAGGAAGGATGTCCTGACTGCTCGCAAAAATGGGACTCCTCTCACACAGCTGCTCTGCTGCAGGAAGGGGCTCTCCCAGGCCCATCCCCAAAATACCTCTAGCTCTGCTCCAGGATCTTGTCTTGCAAACAGTCATCAGCTTTTTGGGGCTCTGAATCCAGTCCTTGCAGAAAGAAGCAAGCGCCTGCAGCAATTGCAACAGATCAAAGGGAAGGGTGGGAGTCAGAGCCCACAATTTCCTTCTGCTCCAACTAAATGAGGAATTGAATTAACCCGTTAGTAAGCTGAGCAGAGACTGCCCTGACCCACTTTCCATCTTAGGTGGATTCTTATTTAATCCAAGAACACATCATCCACAGTGGCTCCCAGGGGCTGCCTCTTCCCACTTTGCTGGACCACAACCTCAGCCATGACTCTCTACCAGAGGATGATGCTCAAAAGTCCAGGTGCCATCACATGGCTTTCCTCCCTTCCCATTGAATAAGAGGGAAGGGTAACATTTTGCTCTTGGGTGGGTTTAGACACATTTTGGGTTTCCCTTGCTTGTCACAGATCTTCCATGTCTGAGAAGGGATCTGCTTGGAGATGTAGCACAGCCCTTAGCTAGAAGGACACATTGGTTTTTTCCCCTGCCATTTCTGGGGTACAGCCTGCGTTTATTGCTGCTGTTAGGAAACGGAGATTACTGCAGAAATGACAGTCTCCCACTCACTCCTCTCACAGAGGAGCTGGTTAGCTCTCATAGAGCTGGTTAGAAATGACAGAAGCAGCAGGAGCCCTATGGACAGTAATGGACTCGTTATCTCTCTTTCCACCCAACAAATGCTGTCTGGTTTATTGGGAAAGGGAGAATTTGCAGGCAGGAGGCAGGTGGAGGAGCTGCCTGATGCTTCGGAGAGAGATTGCTCCTTTGCACTGTTCTTCTGATCAAAATAAAACAACCACCATTCATGCTATAGGCACTATCACAACGAATATTGTGCTACATGGAAGCAAACATCATTTCTCCCTGGTCTCCCTGCTGCTTGCCTGAGAAGGTGGTTCAGGTTCCCATCTCTTCCCTCTTTCTCCTCCTTCTTTCCAAGCCAATGGTTTCTGTACCACAGGGAGGAGGCCCCCTTCATGGCATGATGTTGCTGTCTGCAGCTGGAGATGAGTATGACAGAGTGGCTCAGTGCCGTGGGACAGACCTGACTCTGGTGTCTTCCACACTTCCAGTGTGAAGGTGCTGGGATCTAAGCAGTCCCTCAGATACTGTGACTGCTCCTAATTGTTTCTGTACCCAGATGCTATCATCCCTGCTGGGACGTTGGAAGTGCAGACTCCACAGGGTCTGTGATTTGTCATGGTCTCCTCTGGGATTTCCTCCTGCCCCCACCAGCAATGGTGCTTTGTCTCTCAAGGTTGGTTCAGTGTGGAGTGGGCCGGGGGAGCTGGCACTAAGAGGGTTGCCAGCTCAGCTGTCCCCAGAGGTGGACGGCAGCCACTGCCTCCCATGACCCTGACGCCTCAGCTCACCTGGTAATGACAAATATGGCAATGACTCACTCCAGGGTGGAGGTCACAGCAGCCTATTTCCCTGGGGCAGCAGTGGGCAAAGGACAGATGGTACTCCTTCCTCTCCCAATTGATACCACCCTCTCAGGACAGGGATGAGGTGGAAAGGCAACTGAGCTCAAACAACTCTGCTTCTCCACCTCCTTCCCACCCTGTATCCATGCCTTTCCCCCACATCTCTAGACTCCTGGGACCATGCTGCAATGCTGAGGGGCCATAACCCCACATCTGCAGCTCTGCACAGCTCCAGTGACTGCATGCTGCTCCTGCTCTTCAGCCTCCCTCCCGCTCCTCCTGCAAGCAGTGCCATCCGTCTCCTCATCTCAGGACTTGCCCTGCCATCCATCACTGACTGCCTGAGCACATTATCCTTCACTTCTTCAGACAGAGGTCCAGGAAGGCAGTTGGGACCAAGCAGTCACTCTGCTGAATCCCAGACACGCTCGCACCTTGGCTCTGCAGGGCTCTGCTGCAGGGCTGGAGCTTCGCTGAGTCAAACTCTCCAAAGACCGACAAGGTCTGTGGAGCTCACTGGTACCGTGGGCACCACCTGCGATCCTTGGGGATGCAAGTTATGGCAGACGGGACATTCTGAATACCCTGCACTGGACCACAGGCAGCCAAATCCATCCTGGTTGCCATGTCCTGGCTGGTACCCTCAGGGCTGCAGTATGGGCTATCCACTGCCAGGAGGGAGTGCAGTACCCTCTCTTTGTGTGAGGGCAGCAGAGAGGCTGGGAGTGCCCAGCAGCCAGCACAGGGGCACAGGCATGTGAGAGAGGATGGAGCTGGCTTTTGCCCAGTGCTTGAATGACAGCAGCGCAATCCCAGTGCTTCCACCTCTGAGAATTCCACAGTAACACCTCCTGTGCCAGTGCTGTGGCAGGGATGTGCCCATGGGGAAATAGGTGGTACTGCTATTCCAGAGCTCCTAGGGATTTGACACATGCTGACCTGGTATCACAGACATTTACTAAGAGAAAAAAAGATTTTGGAAGGCTAAGAAAAATCACAGTTTCTCATGGTATATTACACGTCAAAAAATCAATTCTGATAAATATATGGTTTAATGTGAGTCAGTAGTAATAGGTGCTACAAATTTAAATTTAAATACCTCATTGCACACTCAGTACATAGTTATGCAGAATTATGAAGCACTTTGGATTAATATACATTTAGTACAACGCACCAGTATATAGTTTGTATTGAATTGCTGCATTTCTGTGTGCATGCTAATATTAAATGTGCATCTACATGATGACTATGTAGATACAAGCAGATAGTCAGCTGCCAGTGCTGATCTAGAGCTTTCAATGACCCTGAAATAGTATTTTGGAGAAGCACCCAGTGACCAGAGGGCCTGACCAGTGACCAGGTCAGGCCCTGCTGGCTCCTGTTTATGCATCCTGCTGTTTTGGAAGAGTAGGAAAGGATGAACAGTCTTGGCTCTCAGATGATGATTTTTGGGGAGACTTGACACTGTCTATCAGTACAGACAACTATCACCAGGGTTGAGCAGAGCTGAAAGTGGAGCTCTGCCGCCCTCATGGCACATCCCAAGGGACTGGCTCACCACTGTCCCCTCTGAGCAATTCCCTCCTTGGTACAGACCTCTCAGCTCCTGCTGCTCAGCCACTGGATCCTGGCTGCCACTTAGCTCCAAGGTGACAGTGAGTCACTGACATCATGTGAAGAGTGTAGTCTTCTAGGGATGTCACATTCTCCTCACTGCCTGCTGTGCCCACAGCAGCCTGGAGAGAGGTCACACCATGTACACCTCCCTGGCAGCTTGCTGATGCTTGATTCCCCCAGGAATTTTGTCCAGGCTGATGTGAAAGCTTTACACTTCCTTTCCAGAGACCCTTCTGCAGCCTCAAATCTGGGATTAGCAGGCAGCTTCTTTTTTTTAACTTCCTTTTTACCCCTTTCTCTCTAGCTTTATTCCTCTTCTCCCTCCTCCCCTGGGTATTTGCATCCTGCTACCCTGGCTCCATCACAGAATCACAGAATATGCTGAGTTGGAAGGGACCCACAAGGACCATCGAGTCCAACTCCTGGCCCTGCACAGGACTATCACACCATGTGCCTGAGGGTATCATCCAAATGCTTCTTGAACTCTGTCAGGCTTGGTGCCGTAACCACTTCCCTGGGGAGCCTATTCCAGTGACCAACCACCTCTGGGGGAAGAACCTTTTTGTAATACCACCTTCATTGCCCTCCTCTGGACACTCTCTAACAGCAGTCTAAAAGCAGACATGAGGCTCTTTTACTCTCTCTTCACATACCAGCTTTTCAGCCTGTTCTCCTGTGTTTCTCCAAACTGTCCCTGTCTGTTTCAGCCTCTGGCAAACACCAGCATCTGGCTGGACATGGTGCCCTAAGACACTGTTAGGGCTCTCTAGAGGTACAGATTGCCCATTGATTGCCTCAGATTGCCTCAGCCATGCCAAAGACATGCCCAACCTCAAATCTTACTCTCAGTTTCAATCTGCATCCATAGCATCTTCTGCCCCTGCTCCTAAACAAGACATGAAGCATGGCCATCAAATTATCCCTTCTCGTGCCTCACCCTACCCTTCCCCTGGCAGGTGAATGACCAGGTTCCCCACACAGCTCACAATCCTGGGAACTGGATGTGGTGTCCTCTACACCCTCTGAGCACCCTCTGAGCCACTATTTGAGGAGAAAAATCTCATAGGTGCTGAGGCACCCTCTATCCTTGGAATTTTGCAAGACCTGACTGGATAAAGCCCTGAGCAACCCAGTTTGGTCCCATAGCTGACCCTGCTTTGAGAAGGAGGTTGGACTTGCGACCTCATGAAGTACCTCTGAGTTTTCTTGTGGCCCTAACCCCTTGCCCCACACACACTTCAGAGGTGTCCCCAGACCTTGCCCAAGTTGCAGGGGACTAAACCCTTTTTTGAAGCTTTCCTCTAGCAGCCAGAAGGAGTCACTTATGCCAACCTCCCTCCTCCATGCCTTCATGTGTGGGCAGGGTGTCCCTGCTTCACAGGTCCCCCAGCTTTCCTCCTTACTGCCTCCCAGAGGGAGCCTCTCTTGTCCTGCTAGTGCCATACTCTGACCATGGTGCTGAGTGAGAGCTGGTTCGGCACAGATGGGAGGAACACATTGTCTGCTGGGGGAGACAAATAAAATGTGCAGAAAACGCACTGAAGCCTTTGTCACTTGTTTATGGCTGACAAATTAGTTTTGCATTAAGTTTGTAATGAGCCTGGCTTGTAGGCTCTGCTTGGAGTGTGGCAGGAACAGGCAGTGCAGGGGGAAGAGGGCAGAGCAGTGGGGGCAGCAGGGACAGGTGGCATCATGCCAGAGCAGATGGCACCTGTGCATGTTGGATGCAACCACATTGTCAGCTGGCTCAGGCTGCCCCAGCTCCGGGAGAAATCAATGAGCCTTCTTGCCCGTTACCCCCAGGGCTTTGTGGACTCCTGCTTCAGGGGAGGAGGAAGAGAGGACAGGTTTCCGGTGGGCACTGGGCAATACACATTCACTCCCACAGCACCAGAATCTCCACTCAGGTCCAGTCAGATGCCTGGTTTTGCCACAGACATGACCCTTTGCAGTCCAGGCCAGCTTCCCAGTTCCATCTCTTCATCTGGCAAAGATGGTGGGTACAGTTCATCCCCACTGAGTGCTTGAAATCCCTGCCTAGCTCTCTTCTGCCTCTCCAAAAGCTACAGGCTACAGGTCAGCTGAAACCCTGAGTCTGCAGGCACCATGATTGCCCCTGATTCCATCCTCAGGAGGGTGCAGGAGGGTTCTCAGTCCCAGAGTAGCATGTGGGCAGGGGAAAGCCATAGTGAAGTGAGACGGCATCCAGTGAATTCTTGGGAAAAGGCAATTTCATCAAACCCAAAATATTCCCCCTTGGATCCCAATAAATTGCTGTCAGTTCTGGACCAGCTCTAGAGGGAAGGGTGGGCATTATAGATGAGGCATGACCAGTTCAGAGGAGGCTGTTTAAACTACAGTAGACCCAAAGCTGCTGTAGTTTACACTGGGGACTAAATCCAAGTCTTTTATCTATCCATATTCAAGGGCTACAGGTGTGTCTCCTTGCTTGCAGGGGTTAGCAGGGCCAGTGTTTTCAAAGGAAAGCGAAGGGATGGCGAAAAGCAGCATCCCCAGCTGGGAGCAAAGAGCAGCTTTTGTGAAAGTCACGCAAAGAGAGAAATCAATACAGCTCTAAAACAAGCGTGACAAAAGAACAAGTGCAAAAAGCAAGTGGCCCACCAAATCAAACCAGAAGGTGCAAGTAAGGAGCTTCACAACTGCCTGGACAGTAGCAGAAGCCACTGAGGAAGAACAAGGATAGAGTCAAAGCCTAAAACACGTAGGACTACAAAAGGGCTCAAGATATCAAACTTCCAGTATCAAGTCTCCACAGCGTCCTGATGTGAAGTCCAAGACCCTTCTCTCTACATAGGTTTCCTGCAAGCCTGTCTGGGGAGCCAACAAGGCCCCCATGCCCCAGATGACTTCTCGTGCTGGTGCATCCTGTTCCGTGTGTGACCCTTTTTTCTTTCTGACTCTTCTACAAGCCATCTAACCACACTCCTCAGGAAAGGATCAGGCCCTGAGACAGTCCTGAGATGTGTTGCTGGCTGCTGTGAGAACAGTGCACAAATAGAACCTACACTGCCATTCACTTTTGCAGCCATGAACCTTTTTCAAGGAGGAACTAGGTAGAGTCCATGCAGAGTGCAGGTGCCCTGCCCAAGAGATCCTGCCTGTTCACTACTTTGGCCCAAGAGGATCCAGGGCATCTTCTTGCCCTCCTCTTGTGACACCAAGCAGTGTCCCTGCCCTAGCCAGTGTCCTTGCCTGCTCCTGTAACCGTGCTGGGTCAGCAGCCTGGGAATCAGTTCCAGTGTTACGCCTGAAGGAAAAGCAGCACCAACATGCAGGCTCAGCAGAAGAGGTGTCCTGTGGGGACAAAAGCTGCCTCTTTGTCCCCCCTCCAGCAGAGCCATCAGAGCAGCCAGTGCTGGAGGCTGAAAAGCTACAGTGAAGAGCATAGGCAAACCCCGAGCAAGGGCAGGGGAAGCAGGAGGTAGCAGGAGGGCTTGGGGAGCTGAGTGAATTAGGAAAGCACCTCCTCAATCTGTATCATAGAGCTAATCCAGAACTTTGATGCTCAAATACTGACAGCAGTAGCCACAGGTACACAAGTAGGAACCCTGCAGCAAAAATCCCCACAGACCCCAGCCAGGATGCCACCACATCCATGGTGCTGCGGACCCTTAGGCTGCCTCAGCTCTCACATGGCCCCCATGTCCCCACGGGACCATCTAGAACTCCCTATTAGCATCTTGAACGAAGTCCTGACTCTCCACCCTCTTCCCCAGCCTGGTTTGCAGGGGAAGCCCATGTAAACAAGCAACCTGCACACCTAGGAACAGAGGGAGCTGCAACACCAGGGCAGCATGGCCAGGGTGGGAGATGCCCCTGGGTTTGCAGGAGGGGACTCTGACTTCTGTGGCGCCTGAGCCTGCTGCCTGCAGCCTGCTTAGCCCTGCTGCCGTGCTTGCAGGCAGAGCTGCCATGGCTGGGCTGGCTACGGCTCCCTGAAAGGGCTCATTGTTGGCAAGGGTGGAGGCAGGGACACAGGCGGCATTGAGGGTGGTGGGTGCCCCGTGCTCCTGGCTCGTGCAGGGGCCAGCCTGGCCCATGCCTGGACGCTGGCAGCCCTGACCTCACAGACCTCCATAAAAAGGCTAGTTTGTAATGCTGCCCTCAGTCAGGAGCTGCAGAAGGATGAGGCACCTGGCATGCACTTCTGCAGCTCCCAAATGAGAGCAGCCTCTGCATTTATCCTCCTACCCCCACCTCTGCCAGCCTCACCTCTCTGACACAGCATCACAACTCTTTGGACTCCCCATAGCTGACCTTGTTGCTCATCCTCAGCCCTTCAACATGATGCTGCAGCTCTGCTCAGCAAGGCCACAGCCACCCCAGTGCTCCTCAGAGCAGCTGGTGGACTCTCTCTGTGCTCTCTGCTCCCCTTCTCCTTGGGAGGGGGCTGAGTGGGATCCAGCCTGGCTGGCTGGGGGGGAACAGTGGCAGGACTCCAGCTCTCCACAGCCCTTGGCAGCTCCTGCAGCCAACAGTAAACACACATTAAGCTCCTGTAGCCACCAGTACACACACAAATCAGAGGAAGGAAGGACGCCTGCTCAGGGAAGTTGGCCCCAAGGCTTCCGGCACCTGGAGCTGCAGCAGGCTGGGCTGGGGCGTACTTTGCAAGGGGTGGCAAGGTGCCAGAGGCAAAGACCTCTGGTCTCTCCCACCCCACTACACCCTAAGTGTGTTAAAGGAAAAAATACTTCCGTGGTGACCTGGCTGTGTGACCTGTCACATGGCTAATGACATTTTCTCTCCCAGCCCTGAAGCCAGGAAGCTTTTGCCAACCATATGGGCAGTGTTTCAGAGATTGGGTGTTTCAGGACAGGGTGAAACAGCAGCTCCCCACCTTTGCCAGCACAGACCCAGTGGGGAGCAGGCTCATCTCCTTCCCTCCCAGGGCAGCCCTGCATTCTGGCAAGAAGCTCTGTGTGCCTGCCACAGTGGGGAAGCCCTTTCCAGTCTTGTGGATGCCACAGTGTTTTGTGGAGAGGGCATGGGGCTGGTACCCAACAGGGCTCACTGCACAGGGCTTCAATGCACAGCTTTCTGCATCCTCTGAGCACCCTCCAAGCACCCTCCAAGCACCAGAGCAGCAGCTGGAGGAGACAGGTCCTTGGGGACCTGTCCGTTCGTAGAGGCAAACAGATGCTTGGGGTGCCTTCTGGGCTTGCAGTGTAAGGATTAAATACATGCAGGTAACTCCAGGCACCAGGCTGTGGCCAAAGCTTCAAAGAAAATTAATTTTAACAATCAAGAACACTGCAAGATAGCTGGCTGAGAAGGCAGAAAATGGAAACCCTTTTTGGTGCTTTTACAATGCCTTTCGCATGCGCAATAAAACACCAGGCCGTGTTGTCCCCCTGTGCTTTATCGCCTGCCTGGCCCCCCCGTGAGACAGGTATGTCTGTGAGAATTTTATCACTGGTAGCAAGTGAGTTACCTTTTGGGGCAGACAGATAAAGAGAACATCACAGGACCCTGAATGGGAAATTAATTTCTTCCCATGTTAGCTTTTCCCTGGCAGCAAAAGTTTCCTTGAGTGGATGTTAAGCTCTCTCCCTTCCTCACTATTTCCTCTGAAGGTCTTCTACATCTTCTACAGGCACCAACTCACGTGCATCCTGGTTGCGTGAAGGCTCCCACAGAGGCTTTGTGAACTTCGCGCAGTTTGGGATGAAATGAAAGGCTCCACTGATGCTGAGCTAATTCAAGGTTCTGCAGAAGCGTGACAACCACATCTAAAAGGCTGGGGAGGTGGAGCAGATACTGTGCATGCCGGTGATGTGGGTCACACCTGGTTCTCCAGCAGAGGCACAGCTCTGGGATGCTAGGAGTACCACTGCCCTGGACTGCCATAGCCCTTTCCTCTTTGGGTCGGGGCTGGGGGCACAGTGGGTGCCATCACCCCCTGCCTCCTCATGGCCAGGCCGGCAGCCCCTTCTCGTCAAGCACCCTGCTCCCTTATGCTCCTTTGGCAGTTGTGCCCCTCGCCATATGCAGTCCCCCAAGTCAGGGTAGAGGCAAAACTACCTCAGGACAGAACTACAACCCTTCAATCAGACTTTTCTCTAGTCTCAAGCACTGCAAACAGAATCCAGCAGCCTTCCCACTTTCCCTGGGGACTGGTCAATTCCTCCTAAGGTGCCTGTGCTCTGAGGGGGTCCCTATCAGATGTGGTGGCCATGGCCATACCAACCTCAGAGTAACTTAAAAAAACTCTGAAATATTGCAAGTAACAATAAGAACAAACAGCAGCATACACTCTTAAGACCTAGCATCCTTCTTTTTCCAAAATGGGGAACTAATCTGACCCACAATACTGGGACAGACCTGCTCTAAGGTCCAGTAGAACCTACTCCTTCCTCTATGGTCAGCATCCCAGCCCTGGGCAGTTAGCAAGGAGGGGCTCTGCTTTCCCCCTACGCGGAGGACACATGGCATCCAGGCCTAGCAAGTGGCAGGCTGTTCCTCATCTTAGCCCTTGAAGAGACTTTTAATGGAAATATTAGGGCTGGTATGGATGCAAGACAAATGCAAGCTTAGAGGTGTATGAACCAAGGGAAAAGTAGAACAGGGACTAAAAGAAGGGCTGTATTCATAACCAAAGATGCATTTCCAGTTAGTCAAGCTAAGCACCACCAAGCCCAGGTTCTGATAAGCCCCAGGACAGACGCTGTGCTAGCAGAAGACAGCAGCATTTTATTACTTCCTGTTAACCCAACAGGAACATAATTGCAAAAGACAACTCTGAACAGACAGACAATATCAGTCCAACAAACTAGTTCATGATTTCCCAGCAAGAAGAACACAGGAATCAGAGGGAGGACCCAGTGACCAGAATCCCCTGCCCATTGGGTTGCAGAGATCCCAAAGAACCCTTGGGGACACACATCTGGGTGTCTGTACATCACAGACCATGAATGGGTGAACACAACTTGCTCAAAGGTTTTGTATAACAAAGTCACCTTCCCCTTCTGTAAGATCTTGCTGTCTTACACTATGATCAAATGACTCCTACTCTTCAGCCACTTACAGAAATTTTCAAGACATACAAGTCTATAAGCACAGAGCACCTCACCCTGGCATGGCATGAAGGTGGTATCCATGGCTGGCTCTGATGGCCTTGCCATTCATTATGAGATCAAAGCAAACCACGTGCCTAATGCCACGAAGAAATCCTGAGAAACAGTTTCTGAGGGTTTTTCTGCCTGTCTGAGGCAGCTGGGGAGGCTCTCTGGGGCTGGCAGTGAGGCAGTGGCACAGGATTGGTTAGGAAGTGGTGTGGGTTGCCCCAAAGACAAACTGCTTTTCATCTCAGGTCTTCACTGACACTTTCACAAATCCCTCTTTGTCACTCCAGTGAAACATGGAATGTCTTAGTAAATACCACGTCTTAGTAAATACCCACCCAACCCCTCTGTAAATTCACAATATGTGAATGATTTTTACTAGAAGTACCAGAAGCAGTGTTACAATTACTACTGTGTTTTGAACTCCCAAGAAAATGGGACTATGAAAAACAAAGGCTGAGTAAAATCATTGACTTGGGTACAACATGATTTATGGGTCATGCTTAACACCATGAAGCCTGATATACACTTTTAGAGAAGAAAACAAAAATACAATCATATGTGAAAGTTCAATACAGCTTTTGATACTGGCTTAAAGTCTCCAACAGCAGATGATTTTCCTGTTGATGTCACCTCAAGAGAGGTGGGAACATGCCTGGGAGGGATCACAGCATCACAGAATATTCTAAGTTGGAAGGGACCCACAAGGATCATCTAGTCCAGCCCTAGTGAATGGCCCATACAGGGATCAAATCCACAACCTTGGCATTATTAGCACCAGGTTCTAACCAACTGAGCTAATCTCAGGATGACCGTGGCTGGGGGCCAAGTAGGAAGGTTGAGGGAGAACTGCACTGTGTCCCATTTATGTCACTTTCTGTGCTAGGAGTGAGGCAGACCCCAGGAACTCGTAAGGTCTGACCTTTTTCCTGGGAGGTTTATTGGGACTAAGATGGAACGCTAAGAGGGCCACCAGCCCAGGCTGGTGACAGTGGTATGCTTAGCCAAGGTAGGATCCTTAGCTGAGATGAGTTAGCACAGCTGCTTTCACCGTCAGTCCTGAGATGCTCCTTGTGCTTGTGGAGTCTGTGTTTTCAAGGAGACATCAGGCAGGTTGGAGAGACCAGCAAGAATCATGAAAAACCCAGAAAACTGCTTTGTTGTGAGAGTTAAAGAAGTTTAGTCTATTTAACTTCTCAGAGAGAAGGTTAAGAGATGCCTTGATCAAGATCTATTAATATCTACATAGGAGAAATAGTTCAGATGGTAGATAGGTCTTTAATCTAATAGCAAAGGCATAATGCAATCCAGTGGCTGGAAGCCAAAACTCGACACCTCCAGACTATGTATAAAGACCATGTTTCACCATCAGGTGCATCAGGCTCTGGAATAACTCACCCACAGCAACAAAGGCATCTCTCCTGAGACAAAGGTGTGCCTGTGCCCTGCTGATGGCTCTGGTGCAGGAATTACTGGGTACAAGGCTGTAGCCTGTCACTCACAGGGGGAAGGGTGAGCAGTCACAATGACTATTTGGCCCTTAAAGTCTTGGATTTTACAAATAGATAGTTGGTTATGTTTATTTTTGTATAGAGGAGGAGAATCTCACCCCCATCCAGCAATTTAAAACTGATCTGTAGCCATGATGATGTGAATATGTCAAAGTGAGTGCATAACATTGAGGCAGTTACTTTTGTCCTCATCCGTTTCCTTTACTTTGTGTATTATATTGACTTGTTGTGGCTCTTGGGAGGGTAAACCAAAAAGGAAGGGGGACTGAAAGGCTGGGGTACATTACCAGTCCTGCATATGCAGATTTTATAAACTCCTCAAAAGAAGGGATTATAGCATGAGCTATTTATCACCGCTTCTGAACTACAGAAGGATTAAGTATTTTGTTAAAGCTTTTACATGAAGGCCAATGAGAAAGGACATTTTCTGAAAGTCAAGTGTCCCCAAAGTATTCCAGCCTCTGTCCGTTAAGGTATCAAAAAATCACTCTGAGAAGTCTCGGCTGGCGCTCCTATGGGGTTTAGGAATGATTTCGGTAACCCCACCGGGCTCTGGCAGACTGTAGAAACTCCTCTCAGGGAGGCTTGCACCCCATCGCCCTGCAAAGGGAGTCACGGGGCAGAGGAGAGGCAGCGGCAGTCCCCGCTTCGTCGCAGCCCTCCCACGGCTCCCACCCTGCTGCAATGCCCCAGCCGTAGCCACGCTGCTGCCGAGCAGCCGCCAGCCAGCGGAACAGCAGCTCTTCCTCTGCGACATACCTCTCCATCCTCCGCGCATACTTGGCCCGCGGGGCAGCAAAGTTTTTATCATCTTTGCCCCGAGAGATGCTTTCTTCCAGCATGGGAAGCCTCAGCCAGGCGGGAGGGTTCCTCCATTGCTGCCGGGAGCCAGCTGGAGCGGCATGTCGGCACTGCAGCCCCGGGGAGAGCCTCCTCTCCTCCCGCAGAAAAAACCGTAGCATGCAGGTGGGTTTACAAACACTACAGTACAATCTGACACAGACTCTCAAAATGCCATGCTTAAGCACTAAAATAGTATCTTCTATTAGTCTGCCTTTAAATTTATGTGCCTTAATACATTGCTCTTTATTTTAATGGTGTTTTGCAAGATGTACGGGGTATGTAACGTGGCCAGGTTACTGACGGAATCGTAACTTTGCTCCCGAGTGCATATCGAGTGATTAGAACAGTAACCTTCATATCACCTTAACAGCTACATTGATATCTTATTACATATATTCCCAAACAGATTATGTTGCTAAGGTAGATTTTTTGAAGTTTAACTCAAGAGAAGAAAATACAAACCCTTCACAGAAATCTGTTGCTGGAGAGCATGGAAATTGGATGCTTTCAAACTGCGTTTGGGCTCAGATGAAAATTTTAAAAGGTGAGTTTCTTTGACTCTCCAAATCACCAGCAGCCTCCCTGCTCTCCTGCCTAGAGCCATGCAGGGGAAAACCAATGCCTTTTAAACAGAACCAAATTTTCTTGATGAGGGTGAGGTACAGTCACAGCAGCCCTTTCCTCTGAAAGCAAACTGACCACAAACACACACCAGATAGCCTAATTAATATTTTAATACTCACCAGTCAGAGATACAGAGCCATAATATGTAAACTTTCAAACCAACAGCATCTCTCTAGATTAACACTTAAAATACCAGGGAGCATCAGAAAATATAACCATGCCCAGCTGAAATCATCAGAAGCATCTGTTTGTCCTTCAACCCTGCTTTTTGCATTTTTTTTATCCTTCAACCCTGGTTTTGTCTTTTTTTTTTGCATTGTTCTCTCAAATTGCTTTCTTTTGTATGAGACAGCCTCTACAGCCATGTTATCTTGATTGCCCCAGGTTCGATGTCATATTTAAAGCCCAGGTGTTGCATAGACGCTCAATGGAGACCACTGGTGTTTGGAAGTTCTCCAGACACCTGTGCCAATCCTGCAGGTGGGGGGACAACCCCCAGCAACTGGAGGTACGTGCCCAAGCATCTGTGGAACTGCTCCAAGTTTTGGGGCACCCTGAATTTTTTCAGATGTACTTCAGAGCAGTCTCAGTGCTCAGACTGTTTCTCGGCTGATGTGTAAGAGAGAAAAAATCCTTACTCTTTGAGAAGACTGGGAAGCGCTCAGGTGCCTGCCTGGTCTTGTATTCTTACTGTGAGCCCCTTGATTTCTTCCTGGCACTGGTCCCTAAGTTGGTTTATGCCCTGTTTGGCCAACATCCTTGAAATCCTGCCATTCCTGCACTTCCAGTGTCTTGGCCCCAGTGGGAGCAGAATACAGCCATGGCTATAGGCCAGCTGGATGCCTGCTCTCAGCTCCTCCCCACCACTCTCTGGAGGTGCCAAGTAAGTGGGAGCATACATGAGGTGCACATCATGGGCACCCAGAGCAGTTGAAGGCCCATATGCCACATGGGGGTGGCACTTGGGGCTATTGCACAGGTACTATGGGTTCACAGGTAGAAGGTGGGCTACACCATGGCAAGTGAATCAGCAGGAAGGGCTTGGCCTGAGCTGACATGTTCCCTGAGAAGCACCAGCAACAGAAACCCCAGGGCCACCGGCTTGTTTCCAGCAGCAGCTGGTGGTATGGCTCTTTTCCAGCTCCAGGAAGAGTCAGGCAGGCAGGAGCCTCAGTCCTTGTCCTTCACAAGGTGCAGGAAAAGAGCAAGAAAGCAAGTGGCTTCAGGGCTTTCTCACTCAAAACAGGGATATACCAAGGCAATAGCATGGTATAACGAATGTTACAATGTGGAGCTGTTGCTATGGTGAGGGAAATAATATTTAAGCACCAACTGTTTATAAATACAAAATCCCTACAAAGTTTACTAAAATTAGATTAAGAGGGCTAGGGCTGTCAGGATATTGTAAAAGACTTGAGAAATACCAGTATTTTTGGACACACAAGATCTGGGTACTCCTAAAACAGCAAATGCAAGTCCAAAATGCTTAAACATAAAACGTGACGATCTGCCATTGTGCTTCCAGAGATTTAAAGGCAATCTCATAGCTCTGAACTCATTGTTGCAGCCTAGCAGGCCTTTGAGAGTAGAGGCGAGACCAGTGTTCCCAGGGATTTATTTTTCTCTTGACACAATTGCAGTGTGGAGACCTGGGCTCCACTGTTACTCACAGCCTGCTCACTGCCAAGTGAAGTTGTTCAGAACTGCTGATGAACATGCTGGTACTGTAACCCCACATTTAACATGTTGCAAAGCCTAGAGTCGGAGGTGAAGATTTGGAAATCCCTGAGCTGGGGAGCTCCTTGCAGAGCTCAGGGGGTTTTCAGGAGCTCGGTGTTGCTCACACAGATGTAAGAAGAAAACCACTGTGATTTCTTACAGTGCCCAGCTCCAAATATACACGATGTAAAAGGGGGATATAAAAAAATGAATATCCATTATAGCATCTCCAGAATCATAACCTGGCTCTTGCTGGCAGCTGCCAATTCAGCAGAGCTGCAGCTAAACTACTAAAAATGCAGTTTAGTTGGCAAGTGCTGGACAAAAGGGAAACATTCAAAGTTGCCAAAAGTAAAATGTCTGAACTGTTTCAAGGGGTCAAACAGAAGCAGAGGCAGAGAGTAATGTGACTGTAAGAGCGCAGCCCCCTTAACTGCCCTGACACCCTCCCCTGCTTCCTTTCCTCTGTCCCATCCCACCTTCCCAGGCGGTCAGGATGGTGGGAAGGTGCCATCATCTGCCAGTATTTTGGTCCCTGCCCGTGGCGGTGAGCCCTGGCTTGGGCAGCACAGAGAGGATTCCTGGCGCTAGAAAACCAGTCCCCATGACGATATTGGTTTTGATGAGCAAAGGCCACCGGAAAACGAGGGAATGAATGCGCACTACCACCGCTACCAAGCGCGGCGGGGCCCCTGTGGCTGCTGGTGCCACAGCACTGGGGCGCGAGGAGGGTTGGAGATACCTGCCGCCTCGCATCCAGACCCCGTTCCGCGGGGATCCCTGTGTCCCTGCCAGCACGCAGCCTGGGGGACACTTCTCACGGGGGAGCCTCACCGGGCCACACCACCCCCGCGGCGGGAGGGGCTATGCCCTCTCTGGCCGGGCGCCTCGGGGAGGTAAATAAGGAAACGGGGAGATAAATAAAGAAACGGGGAGTTTCCTGCTCGGCAAAGCCGGGGAGCCCAGCGACCGTGCGGAGGTGAGCGGGCAGCGCAGGGCGGTGCGGAGCCTCCGCCTGTGCCGCTGCCCGGCGCTGTGCTGCGTGCGCCCGTGCGCGCTGCCGGGCGGAGAAAGGGAGGGAGGGAGGGAAAAAGAGGGAGGGGAGCGGCGTAGCCCCATCCCTGCCCGCCCGCCCCTCGCCCGGCGCGGAGGGGCGTGAAGAGGCGTGGAGAGGCGGCCCCGCGCGGCGCTGCCCGCGCGGGCAGGGCAGGGCAGGGCAGGGAGGGCAGCGCGGGCAGGGATGAGCCCCCGCAGCGCCGCCCGCTGAGCTCTGCCGGCTGCCGCCCCCGGATCGGGCCGGGCCGGCCGGGCTCGGCGTCCCCCTGCCCCAGGAGCCGCGGCCGGGGATGCGGGGGACAGCCCGCCGCGGCGCTCCGCCAGGTAAGGGACGCTGGGGCGGGCGGAGAGCGGCGCAGATCGGCGGGGGTGCCCGGGGGCGGCGGGCCGGGATTCTCCCGTAACCCTTTCCGCGCCACCAACTTTCCAAGGCAGCGAGACATCGCCCGCAGCCGCGGGAGGGACTTTTCCTGCTCGTCCTCAGCGCTGGCTGCGGCGGGACTCCGGCCCGGACTGCGAACACCCGGGAGCTGCCCCCCTGGGCTGCCTCAGCGGCGGGGGCGCAGCAGCCCTGGCCCCAGACCCGCGGGGGAACGAGCTGTCGCGAAACTTGGGCTGCTGTTGGGCGAAGAGCTACCGCCTGGAGCAAGTAAGTCCCCGGTGGCAGCGGGAGGCCAGATGCCCTGCCCGGCCGTGTAGCCGCGCAAGCCGGCGGAGCGAATGCCCCGGCGTTTGCTGTCAGACCTCAACGCGGTCTGAAAAGCCTGCCGTGAGGGCGCAGGCTGACGATGAGACCTCGCAGAGCGAGGGAAGCACGCCATAGCATGGAGCAGTCCTACGGGAAAGCTGTGCGGCTCGAGATTTGCGCTCTGGACGCGGCCGTAGGTTGGGTGCGTTGCAAAGAGCGTTTCGAGGTGGTGAATGAGCGCGTTCATCCCAAAAGAGCCTTCCAGCTCCTGCCAGGGAGTGCTCTGGGAGGGAGCAAGCGGGAACCAACAGGCTGGTGGATGGCTCGGGGAAGGTGGAGAGCACAAAACCCCCTATATTGGTTTACCGAGGCGTTTGCATCCTCGGAAAGAGGCAGATGCCGTTCAGCAGATGAAGGATAAACAGGCACAGGTGGATGTTGTGATAAGAAAACTCTGGGACTGGCTGGGGTAGGCATTATTTGATAGTGATTAATTAACTGAAAATGTGTATGCTGTGTGTCAACAGGAAAAAAAATCAAATTCCCTGTTGAAAGTTCTATCATGGTTTAGTGCTGCTCAAAGTGGGCAGTAATCTTTTGGTGGTAAAGGATCTTTCAGTCCCTCTGAAATGCAGAGAGAATGGCCAGAGATAGAAGAACAGGGGACATGCCAGAGGTGGCTTTGAGCACCGGAGGTCCTCTGCCTTATCATTAGAAAAGTGCTCCGGGAGGTGATGAACACAAGAGTAGAGTGAGTCTCGGGCACAAAGCACCTCCACCTGGTGTACGGTGAGGCACCTGAGGAAGGTGGTGGGCATGAGTCCCTGGCTGGCATTTGAAGCTGTGACAGTAGGGAAGCTCTAGTGCTGTATGGCTGAAGAGGAGGCAAGGCTGAAGGCTCCTTCCCAGCCCATCAGGGTCTCATATTGGTGGGCCTTGCTGGGGGGGAGGCTTGAGGACAGAGACCAGCCCTGGTCACATGTCTGTGGTGGTACCCAAAATAGTGCCTGCAGTGAGGGGATGGGGTGGGGGGGCTGCTTGGCACTGCTTTTTCTGTGGTCTCCATTTCCCCTGGGGGGCGGTGGGGTGCAGACTGCCTGCACCCAGGCTGGGTGGCCCACAGGCGTGTTTGGTGTCTGCCAGTCTTTGCAGAGCCAACAGCATGACTAAGCCGCTATGACCGAGTAGGATGCTTGTGATCAAACCCCATCAGGAGCCCATCTTCCCTGCCTCAGTGGCCACAGCGTATTGTTTGACGGGATAAAGTCTTTGCTCAGTGAGAGCACATCAGGAAGTCGCAGGGCCTGTGCCAGTGGGTCACTGGCTGAGAGTTGTTTTGCAACCCTGCAACTTAATTTCTGTGCCTGGGTGGTGAGGTAGGAGGAGCGGGGCTGCAGGAGGGAGCTGCTGGCTGGGAAGGGAGGCACCGCTGGGCACTGGCTGCTGCTTGTCTCCTCAGGCAGCCCTCCAACAAGCCGCTCTGCCCTGGGCAAGGCATGCAGGGGTGTTGCTTGCTGGGCAGGGGACACGGGTGCAGGGCTGAGCAGGTTTTGAAGTTGGTGCTGTGAATTCTCTGGATGACTATGCACGTGTGGGTCTCAGGCGGTGAGGGGGATGAGGGGTTGACAGCCATGAGGCACGTTTTGGGATGTGTTCCCTGGTAAGCATGCTGCAGCAATGCCTTCCAAGTGCTGCAGTCACACTTATGTCAGGAGAGGGGTTTTGCCTTGCAACTCCCGGCGTGGGCTTTGCCTTGTGCGGGGTGTGCTGTATGCTCCTCTGTGCCGGTGCCAGCATGTCCCAGCATGCAGGCAGGTGGGCAGGCAGCCTTGCCCGCTCCCTGCGGTCATCCACCCGTCTTCCTGGCACCGAGACCCCGGCACCTCTCAGGCAATCACTGCTCACAGTTGTGTTTTCCAGCTGGTCCCAAAGTCCTGAGTCACTCTGCCGTTTCCATGGAAACAGCCTTGCTGGCGGGAATCAGTTTTGGGGATAGAGGGTGCCGGTAGCTGGACTGGCACCAGTCAGGCCCGCAGGAAGGACTAGTGAGGCACAGACACTCCTCCAGTGCATCACCCTGGTGCTGGGGCTTGTGCCAAGGCTGGAGCATGGCACAGACCCTCGCACCTTCTTCCACTCCTTTTTCCCTTCCTCCCTACCATGGGGAAGCACAGAGGGATTTCCCTGGCACTGGCGAGAGAGCTCAAGATGAGTCCAGGTGGGCAGAGGGTACAACTTCTGGGAAGCTGTTGAGAGAAGGGCACAGTCTGGAAGGTAACAAAAAAGAGCAGGTTTTTTGACTGTCCCTTGAGAGAGCCTTGGGTACAGCAATAACAGTATCAGTTACTGCGAGGAGTCTTGCCTAAAGCTGCCATCACCCCTGAGTTGCCCAAACACAGCCACCTTTGGGGAGCTGCAAGGGAACCTGCAAGGAAAGCTTGGGGCAGGAGTCAGGGCAGCCACACATGTAGAGTTGCTGTGAGAGCCCCCTAAGAGAATGACAGTGCCACAGTGCAGTAAGGTTCTGCCCCTGCTGCTTTTGGGGGGCAGAAGACCTGGGAGTTGCACTGACCCCTGCAGCAACCCTGTTGAGTCCAGCCTGCCTGGCAGTACCTGAACTCAGTTGCCAGCACAACCTTTGGTGCCGTGGCCCTGCTGCATAGCTCCAAAAGCAGGTTATTCCCTTCAAACCTGGGAGGACCATCCCCAGAAGAGAAGCTCTGGGTCTCTGCTGCACAGCGGCTGGCCGGCCACATTCGCTGCTCCCCACACCAGTGACTCACAGATGCCATTCAGCTTAATTCATCGCCTCTGATATCCCTGGGGCTCCTGGGCTGTCTTGCTGGTTTCTCGCCTGCTCATCCTTCTCTGAGCAGTGCTCCTCAGGGGAGGAGGAGGAGGAGGAAGAGGAAGGCAGGTGATTATGCATTTGCTGCTGTTGGCAGGTATACAGGGTGGGGGAGGCTGCAATGCCTGAGCCCATCCTCTCCCTTCCTCTGGGCTCAAGGCTGCGGGAAGTGGGGCAGGGAAGAGGAAAGGCTCAGCACCTTCCTCTTCCCACAGACAATGCTTCTGTCCCTGTGCCAGGCACTGGCTGGCCTCCTGCTGCACTTGGGGCCATTTGCCGGAAGCTGCGTATTCCTTGTGGACAGCCTGGTCCCAGTGCAGCCACAGGCAGCTGGATAGGCAGTGGAGTGCAGTCTGGCATGCTGTGACCAGAGGGAGGTTAGAGTTGGGGAAGGGGCAAAAAGAGCTCATGTGCCTTCTCAAAGGTCCCTTGCAGTGCCAGCAAGTGCCTGTGGGCTGGAAGGTACAACTGACCTACCCCCACCTCATGCTCCATCTCATAGCCCCAACTGCCTGGAGGGACGTAGTGGACTCACCTCCCACCCTTGGGCTGCATTTGCTCGTCATCTTTGGTGGAGCTGAGCTGGAGACATAGCAGAGGGTGATTTTGGCTGGGAACACTTCTAACACAGAAACATCTGTGAGGCCAGCGTTTCAGATGACTCCCATGGTTACAGCATCCCATGGGCTAGGGCTGAGGAGCCAAAATACTACATACCTCACCCAGGACTCTCGGATGCAGCCCCATGTGGGCACAGCTCTCACTCCAGCTGCTGACTGAACTGCTGGCCCCAGGTATCAGCACCTGAAGAGAACAGGCCAATTTAAGAACGAGGTCCCTCAGGGCAGGGATGGGAGTGTGAGCAGCTGTCCTGCTGTGCCTGTGTGCAGGACACATCCTCCTGCAGCATGTTGGCTGCAGCTGCTGCTCAGTCAGCCCACTCTGAGCCGTGCGGAGCCCGGCACCCCTCCTCCTGAGAAGGTGCTCACACCAGCTGCCTGTGTCTGACAGGTGAACAAGGGGGAGTGTGAGTTAAAGTGATCCTCAGCTGTGTTGGCAGCTCCCGGGTGCCATGTGCTTCTGCTGCCCCAGAGCACCCAGCTGCCAGTTGCCGCCCAGGGCTGGACTGAGCAGGAACTGCAGCCCCTCAGGGACAGGCAGTGATGGGAGGAGACAGGAGAGCCGCCGTGGGGGGAAAGGAGGCTCTGTCTGGATTTAAAGGCCACAGATGGGACATCAGGGAGGGAAGACTTCTCCCAAAACCCACCCCTCCCTGACTGAGGCTCAGCAGATGGGCAGGGCACACCCCAAGAATGTCAAGGTGCAGCCGAGGCTGAAGCTGGGCTGTAGTTTAGCACCTGCTCTGCCAAGGAGGTGAATCAACACCCTGTTTCTTCCCCTCTGCAGCATGGGGCATTGTGAAGGGGAATGGATTGGGGTGTAGAACCTGAACGCTCACAGCCAGTGATCCAGTGGAATTTGGACCAAGGAGGCATCTGGTCTCTAGTTTGCCTTTTTTGGGGAGCCAGCAGCAGGCTTCTGCTACAATGCGGACAATCTGCGTTGCATCTGCTCCAGCATCCATCAGCAGTGAAACAAAGAGCAGAAGTTGAGGTTGTGCATGAGAGATGCAGTGTGGTTGGCCATCACTAGAGAGCAGGAAAGCATTCCCACTGCAGCTTCCACCTAGGCAGCATGCAGAAGCCACCTGGGCCAGAAGATGCCAGCAGGGACCCTCCTGTCCTGACTTAGCAGACCTGGAAAAACACTTTATCCAAGGGATAGACTATCCCATGTGGACACTGGGACCAGGTCTCTCCTCTGCAGGGTGGGTAATCCTAATCCAGCAGCAGTGATAGCCAAGCATCTGCAACTTTGACCCCCCTGCCACATGCCATAATCCCTGTCAGGCAGCAGTCCAGGAGAAAGCAACCTGTATTTAAAGCATCGTCATGGGTCTAAAGCACAGCTCTTAGTTCCTGAAGCCTCCTGCCTGCACAAAGCAGGTGGGGAAATTAATAAATAATAAAAATTTTAATTAAAATAAGTAAGAAGGTTTTTGACTTGCCTGCAGGCTTAAACTCCCCTCCTGGTGTCACTTTCTGGGTGACAGGGTCTTTCTGGGGAGTGGGACACATTGAGGATATGGGAACAACACACCATGCTAGCTGCCATGGGCTCTGCAGGGAACACACATGAGGAGCACTGCATCATCCCAAGACCATCAGGCATTTCAGTGGGCTTGAATAGGCCCTCACGTGCTGAAATCCATCGCTGGCCCCTGGTCTCCCTCAGAGGCATGGACAGCAGCAGCTCTGACAGTCCCACCCACAGCGGCAGGAGAGCTGGGGCTCACCACAAGCTTGGGGCCAGCACATTGTTCTCCCTGGGGACACACAGAGAGTGGGGAAGAGGAAGCAATGGTAGTGATGTTGCAGTGGGAAGGAAGGGCTCTGCTGGGCAGGGAGCAGAGATACTTAAGTCTTAGTTCCCTTGGTTTGCCTGAGGTGTGTGGAAAGGAGGCTTGCAGAGGCACGTGCACAGGTGAATGTAGCATACTGTGAGAGGGGGGACATGGAAGGAAGATGGGCAAAGGAGAGTGGATGCAGGGGAGCTTCAAAGCCATTGCTAATACTGAGGTGTCTCCCCCACACAGGTGTTTTAGCTTTGGGGGTTTCTGGATGCGTCTGCTTTCTCCTGCTCCCAGTCCCACTGACTGTGGGGAGTAATAGTATGTGGATGTGAAACCTTGTGCTTTGGAGAGCAGCAGTGCAGTCTATGAACATTATTTGGTTAGTGAACAGGGGGGAATGTTGAAGGACTACCATGGTTACATCCCCTCCCAGCAATGCGGTAGCTCCCCAGGCATGACAGGTACTCCTCGCCTCACAGTCTCTGAGCACCCTATCCAAATGTCCTGCTCAGTTTCCCTTACCTTTGCCCATGTGTGGGTAGCAGCAAGGCAGGGGTTAGCACCACTGAAGTTGTCCTGTGCAGCTACAGCCCCTCTCTTCCCTGCACCCGCCCCTGATGCCAAGGGCTTCTGCTGCTACACTGTTGGCAATAGAGGATGGAAGGGGTGCAGTTTCTCACACTTCCTCCTTTGTAGTATTGCTTTTCCCTTTTGGTACTCAATAGGAGAGGCCTGAATCCCAGAGTGGAGCAGGATCCTACCAGCCCCATGAGCTAAGTGCTGGGGGCATATTGGGCTGGCAGCTGGGGCACAGCTCTGGCTGCTGCTCATCCCCAGAGGCTGACAGACGGAGCTGGCCTGGCTGTTGGACCTCTAAGCAGGGAGGTTTGCGCTCCAAGAGAGACATTGCCCCTCTTCCAAGCAGGAGGTTGTTGGCCTGGATGGGCCATGCCTTATCCTGACAGCTGGACAGAAAGGATGAGACAAGATGGCACCATCCTCTGTCCTTTCCCTGCCACAGCTCCTGCCCTTGCATGTCAAAGGCACTGGCAGGTGGGGAGGAGGGTTTGCAGCAGCTGGATGGAGGCATACGGACAGTGTAACCACCACGCTCTGACATCCCCCCACCTGGGTTGCAGGGCATGGGGTGACCTGTGGGGCACAGGATTTGTGTACAGCCCCAGCCTGTAAGAAAGAGGGCTGAAGTCCTGGCTGGACATGTTTCTCCAGGACTGCCAGCCTCTGCCTGGTCTTTCCTGTGTCTGAAATGGAACTCTGCAGCGTGTGATTGGGGTTCAAGTGGTTACGACTGATGAACATACATTGGGAGGGTGTTTGTTGGTAACCCCCAGCAGTCCATGCTTGGAAGTCCATGCTCAACCACTAACTTCTCTGTTGGATTGCAGACACTGAGACAACCTGTGAAGAAGCTCCATGAAGGTGACCAGCCATGCAATGTTCTTGGAAGGCTGTCCTCCTACTAGCCTTGGCATCCATTGCAATTCAGTACACAGCAATCCGGACCTTCACTGCCAAGTCTTTCCATAGCTGCCCCATCCCTAACCCTGTGAACTGCAGCCTGAGCCAGGACACTGATGTGACTGAGAGGCTGTGCGATGAGAGCCCCACTTATTCGTATAACCTCTCCAGGAAGACGCACGTTCTCATCCTTGCCACACCCGCAGTGGCTCCTCGTTTGTCGGGCAGTTGTTTAACCAGCACTTTGATGTCTTCTATTTATTTGAGCCCCTCTACCATGTCCAGTACACCCTGATCCCAAAGCTGACCCAGAGCAAGAGTACGACGGACAGGCGGGTCATGCTGGGGGCCAGCCGAGATCTGCTGAGGAGCCTGTACGACTGCGACCTCTACTTCTTGGAGAACTACATCAAGCCCCAGCCTGTCAACCACACCACCGACCGCCTCTTCCGCAGGGGAGCCAGCAAGGCCCTGTGCTCACCGCCTGTCTGTGAGTCCCTGGGAGCTGTGGATCTCCACTTGGAGGAGGGAGACTGTGTGAAAAAATGTGGGACCTTGAACCTGACTCTGGCCACTGAGTCCTGTAGAGAGCACGGGCATGTGGCCATCAAAACCGTGCGGGTGCCTGAGGTCAGTGATCTCCGGGCCCTGGTGGAGGACCCGCGGCTGAACTTGAAGGTCATCCAGCTAGTGAGGGACCCCCGGGGGATCCTGGCATCCCGGAGCGAGACCTTCCGGGACACCTACAGGCTGTGGAGGATCTGGGATGGCACTGGCAGGAAGCCGTACAACCTGGACGTGACCCAGCTCACCACAGTGTGCGAGGACTTCTGGAACTCTGTATCCACCGGCCTCAACCGGCCACCATGGCTCAAGGGCAAGTACATGCTGGTGCGGTACGAAGACCTGGCCAGGAACCCCATGAAAAAGACTGAGGAGATCTATGATTTCCTGGGCATCCCCATGGACAGCAATGTTGAGCGCTGGATACAGAACAACACCCGAGGAGACAGGTCCTCCTCCAAGCACAAGTACGGGACGGTGCGCAACTCAGCGGCAACGGCAGAGAAGTGGCGGTTCCGTCTGTCCTACGAGATCGTGGCGTTCACCCAGCACGCCTGCCAGCAGGTGCTGGCACAGCTTGGTACAAAACTGCTGGCTCCGAGGAGGAGCTGAAGAACCTCTCCATCAGTCTGGTGAGGAGAGAGGACTTCCTGCCCTTCTCCTAAGGCAACCCCAAGGGGCCCACTTTTGATGCAGACTGTTTCTAACTAACTGATGCCTTATTTGTTTTATTTCATTTTGTTTCACCCTTTCTCTCTCTCGTCTTTTCCTCTCCAAGATTTGCACTAAACCTAAGCAGGAATCTCAACAGCTGAGTCCAGGGGAAGTGACTGCTGCCCCTCAATATGTTTTGGATGCCAAGAGGAGTTGGGTCTCTACAAGCAAGAGCTAGAACTGTGGGTGGGTAACAATGTTTACAAAACACACAAAATGTATAAAGCAACCTTCAAGCTTTCCAATCGAAGGGTATCTGGGGTACTGTACTTTTGCACTGTTTACTTTTACAATGTAAGAGGTAAATATAATTTATGAATGGTGTCATCCCCTTCAGAATAACTCCCCTTGCCCCTCAATGAGCAGGTTAGACTGGAAGGTGAAAGTGGAACGACCTCCTCATTTTTGATCTTGGTGTGAATGTCTGTCTGTTTAAGTCCTGTTATTGGCTGGGCAGTTGGTCAGCTGCTCTTACATGGTTGTTGGTAACACCTGTGATATTCTTTGTGCCAAAACCCCGCAAAGATAAAAGAAAAAGGGAAAAAAAAAAGTGATTGGGTGGTTTCGTAAAAGCCCAACACATTTAATGCTTTATTTCTGTGTTTCTGTAAATAAAAGTGCAATAAAACTGGCTTGGGGGTGAACTTCAACTGAAAGATGTCAGTGAGCAAACTGGGGTGGATGTACCAATGGGTAAAGAGCAGCATCTCCTGCTCTGCCTGACTCCTAAGGCTGCGAGCAGGTGGGGCCAAGCCTGGAGGAGCCATCCCCAAGGCAGCAGGGAGCTGCAGCCACTTCCTTGGGCATATGCACATTTGCACCTGAAGTGTGTCAAACTGCAAGCACTTAAGCCAAAGAAGGAACCTGTGGTTATTTGTTGACCTGAAAGCTTGTTGGCCTGCATGGGGGCATGGGACTTGTCTAGCCCAGAGAGCTAATGGCATGAGCACAGTGAAACCCAGCCCCATGAGGCTGCCCCCTCACCCTGTCTGACACTGCTGATGCCAGTGTCGGCATGTCCTGCCCTGGAGGGCCAGGGAAAAATGCTCTGGTGCAGGTCATGAAACTGCCAGAATGAATATGAATGAACAAGATGATAAGTATTCCTTCATGAGTATTCCTTCCTGCTGCCTGCAGAGGCAGGGCCCTGCATGCAAGACACCCAGGCCTGTGGTCCGAGCAGGTCAGCAAGCTGCTCGACCGGGGAGCCAGACATGCAGGCAGGAGCACTGAGAGCCTTATATGACACTGCTGGTCTGCTTGATCCCTGCCTGCTGGAACAATGGGCCAACTCCTTTGACCCAGCTGGGAGAGTCCACCAAACAACCCAGCCCTCTGGACAGACCACGAGCAGCTGCAGATGGGAAGCCACCAGGGCCAGTCCCCACGGCACAGAGGACAACAATACCCCAGCAGTTTCCCAGTTGTTGCTCCTAGAGCCAGGCAGGGCAGGGACCCATAGAGAGATGAGACCACAGCTTGTCACATCTACCCACAGCTGCACATTCCCAGCACTGGACCCACTCCTGGCCCAGGGCTGTTTAAGCCACCCAGAGTTCACCTACCTGGGCAGTTCTCTCCAAAAGTTTCCTCCAAGGTCTGCTGTCCCAGCCCTCTCTTACTTGGGAGAAAGTGAGACTGGGTGCTGCAGTTGCATGCAGGAAGCTGGACACTCTGTCTGCACAGCTGCTGCCTGAGACAGGACAAAACTCTCTCTAGAGGTGATTCTGCAGCACCTTTTTGCCCCTTAAAAGACCTCTGAAGGGGCAGTTTGTTAGTGGTGTTTTGCAACCTGGCTTAACATGGCAAACCTGCTCCAGCTGGGCTGCAGGGAAGGTGAGCAGCTGTGATGTACCTGATGGCTCCTCCTCAAGGCTCACGTGTAATTAATTTGTGCTGTCCAAAAGGCGACACAGCTGGCTCCAGCTCTGTGAGAAGGAACAGTGGAGGGACGGTGTGCACGTGTTGTGGGATGGGCACTTCCCTCACCTGCCTCCCCACAGTGGGCATAGGGGCAGCCCCTGGGAGAGACCATATCCCCAGGTGTCTTCCCTATCACTGCCAAATCTGCTCCTGCCACTGGCTCAGTGCCTTCCAAGCCTGTGTCTGCAAGTGAGGATGGAGGAACAGGGCAGGTGGCAGAGGTGGCTGCAGCCAACCCCATCGGCGCGCTGCTCCTACCAGGCAGCTGGCAGCAAAATGCCAACCAAATAAATGGTTTGATTGCCCTGTTATTAGTTACTAAATTAATCCTTTTGTCAGCACTTAACAAATGCTGAGCTGTTGGCTCCTGGCCTCGACCCAATAAAAGGGTCTCGTGCACCATCCAGCACTGCCCAGCCACTGGGCTGCAATCCTCCCGTGGGAGGGCTGTGCATTCCCAGGAGCACTTGGTGGCTCTGCCCTGGGTTAAGTGCCTGTGGAGCGGGTGAGGTAGCTGGGGTAGCCAGCTGTGCCCCCCAGCACCCGCGCTGCCTGCCAGTCAGCAAGCAATGCCAAGGGCCTGGCTGCCCCACAGGGATTCCCAGAAGCTCTGGGGAGGGATGTCAAACCGCCTTCTCCTGCAGAAAGAGCAGGCTGCTGCAAGGAGAATTTGCTTCCTCAGCTGGGAAAAGTGGCAATGCAAACCCACCTGAAGGAGCAGCTGTAGAGGCAAAATTTCCTATCTTAGCTGCTGAGATCCTACTTTCAGGGTTAGGTCAGCAGTCTCCAGCCCAAATGCCCTCTTATGAACTGGTCTCTAAACCAACACAAGAAACTGAGTTTAGAAGTCTTATCCAAACTGTTCTTACCATTCCAATCAGGAAAGGTGCCTGCAGCAAAATGGCTTTTGAACTGCAGTCGAAAGCTGTGTCCTAGTTTAAGCAGGGATGGAGGTTCAGCCTTGCTTGGTGCCTCATGTAGAGCCCTTAGGGGAGAGATCTAATTTCCCAAGGAATCTCTAACATCTTTTTTCAACTGTGCTTCCTCTCCTCATTTTCCCCCACTGGAAACAAGAGCCAGTGTAATCAAGGGGTTTATCCTGAAATTTTACTGTAATTAAAATACAGAGATGCAGAATATTCCCAGAAACACACTGCAAAACAAACCAAGCAAACAAATTCAGTAGGAAACCAATTACAGACAATGAAATGATAAAGAACAAAAGTGTTCTCTAGAGCCCAGCACTGTGCATGGGACTGCGTGGCCGCAGTGATGGTTTTGGGTTGCCAAAGGGCTCCTCAGCTCCTAGAGAAGCAGAGCTGGGCTCTGGCATCTGTTACAGCAGCTCTGTGGCTCTTTCTAGCCTTCTCCATATTCCCACTCAGCTGTTGTTTTTACAAGGAGACACTTTACAATGGAGATATGGAAATGACCCACCCATGGGGACGAGAGCCAACAGAGAGAACCCAGAGGAAAAGAAATAGATTAAGATCTTCCACACACAAAACACAAGGGTACAAAGAGGGGTGGACGACATGCACTTCTCTCCCAGCCAGGGGAGCTGTGGGGACAGAGTCATCCTCTGCCCTCCCAGACTATGAGTGGATGTTTAACAAAAGTCTCAGCAAAAGCTTTGGGGAACTCTATCCAGGGGCAAGACAGAAAGCTAAGGTAGGGACAGAAAAGAGTGAAAGATAATGAGATTAAGGAAAGGGAAAAGGGAGAACAGGATGTGACTGTGGGTCTCTTTTCAGATGGGACATGTTCCTTGGGCATGCAGAGCATCTAGCCATGGTGGAACACAGGGCTGTGTCCAGGGCTACATTCCACTTGCACCATGGGGGAAACCCAGACCCATCATGGGGAGATCATGACAAAAGCCTGGGGGAGATCTGGGAAGGGCGGGTGGTAAGAAGGGAGCTGATCTGACGCTTTGACCATTCATTGAATACATTGTTCCATCTAAATGGAAATTCCTAGAAATCATTACTATGGAAGAAGGGCACAAGCCAGGCATGGACCACTACCACACATCAAAACCTACATTCATCCACTTCCCTTTCTGTGCTCTTCCCTAGGACAAATTCCATTGAGTTCAACCTCTGATTCAAAGCCTGTCCTAAGAAACAAATTTCTTCCACACTCGCCCTTTTCTTGCTCCCCCACTCATCAGCTCCTCCTGTCACCACTCCCTCCTCATATTCTGTGTATTAACTCCTGTCAATCCTTCCCTCCACCTCAATGCTGCCCTCTCCTATTTTGTACCAAGCCCCCCCATCTAGTATCCATGGGATAGTTCTTGCCCTTTTTACCACAAGGGGTGGTGGGAGAAGGGCTGCACTGGTGGCCCAGGTGGCTGGAATCTCTGTAGTGGGGGAGGAGGAAAGATAGGACATTCAACAGAAGCCAAGAGCTTTCCCCTCCAATCCAGATCCCACAGTACCGCAATCAAAGCTGTCAGGAGGCATATTTGCTCTCAGACTGGGAAGATTGACCCTGTCTTCCTTCTGTTCTGGCACTGAGAGTGCCCAGAAAAGCAGGCTAAGTTGCCATGATAAACCAAGCAGGCCTAGCACGCTAACAGAGACAGACTTCCCAGAAGCCTTTGAATCCTGTTAATCCTGAGAGTTACATATTCCTGAATGCCTGTTAAGCAGTGCAGGGCCTTGGTTTTGGAGTAGATTTAATCTTCCGCCTACCCCTGCCTGCTAATTTGATCTCTTTTGCTATCAATGGTCCGTGAGTTCTGTTAGCTATAAGAACAGTGATTTAAGCTGTCAGTTCCTCTCTCAAGCTCATCTTCCCTTCTCCAGGCCATCCTGCAAAGAAACGGAAGTTCCAGACAAATGGTAAGCTTTACTTCATTTACTGCAAGGCCACACACAGGAGAAGAAATAAAAAGATGGGAAACCCTCAGGACCCCTGTGCCCTTCCTTCATGCACCTTTATCCCATTTGCCATGCCTGCTCTGCACACACAGTGCCTGCAGACAACAGCTTGGGAAGGAAGTACTGCCTCCACCAGCAAGAGCCTGTGTGAGACACTGGCATGCCAAAAGCATGATGAACTTCCCATCACCTGCCCGGAATGGCTGGTGAAGCTCTTTAGATACTATCTCCTCCTGTCCAAGACCTGGGAGAGGCATGTAGGAAGATGACTGTCTTCTGTCCCCATTGGTCAGAAACTATCCTTCCAAGAGAGCGACAGCACAGCCAGTTGCGCACAAGCAGCTTTTAGCTTTGGGGCTAAAGCTCACTTCAGGAGCACTTTGTGATCTGGAATAAGAGATGAGACGTGCTCAGGGAGAGCAGTGAGCAGAAATCCATGCAGTGCAAACTGTCCTGCTTTGCAGGGCTTTTGAGACAAAGGGAGAACAGACAAGACTTCTTCTGGCCTTGCCAACTGCCACGAGCATCCCAACAAAGTACAGGCACACATCAAGGACTGATCTTCCTGTGAAGCCTCTGCCTTCAGAGACAAAACCGACATGTCTGGGTCAACCTGGCCTTCACCAGAACAAAAGAGACAAAGTGAGGAAATGCACACACATACCAAATGCTGTTTCCCCCTTCAGAAACAAAGATGTAGGTTAAACCTCTCTCATGCTATCAAGAGTAACACACTGTGGAGATCAGCAGCTTCTTGCTGCAAACAGCAGGGACTACTTAGCGAAGGGTATGGAGAGAGACTAACACCAGCATGACTAGCACAGGGACACAGTGACATATGTCCTATAATGTGGATTTAATAAAGGTCAGAATGAAAACTGCGTCACGAGCCCAAGAATATTCAGCAAAAATGGTGGCAGGGGTGGGTATGTGTGTTGTACTAAAATATTCCCTGATATCTAAGTCCTAAGCACAAGAGAGCAGCCAGGAAGTGTGATGACCTCCAAGGGGAAATAAAGATCAATAAAGTTGGCTTCAATGTCCAAAAGATAGGGAAGAAAGAAAACAAACAGCACAGATGGGAGAAAGGGGATTTTTCACATTCCTTTGGTTTCAATAAACTACACTCTTGGGCAACAGAGGGCAAAACATCCTCTAAAACATGATTTTTATTTTGACCGAGACCCTATATAAAAACTATATCCTGGAAGTGCTGAAGATGACTATGTAAACTCCTCCGCAGCAGTGGCACAGTTTTGTTTACCTGGCTGAAGACATGCTTGTGGACTAATACGTACACACGCTAATACAGATGCATATTTATAAAATACAGCACAAGCACTGCTTCACTTGCCTATGCTTCCAACACCTATGGACCTCGGCAAATCATCTGCCAAAGCCAGGAGCAGCAGAGTTAATGGTGGAGGCTGTGCCTTTCTTCATCCCAAGCATTACAGGGGTCCTTGGAGGGAGTGAGTGCACATTTGTGTTTGTGTTTGTGTGTGCGTGTGTGTCTATGTGTGTGTAATGCCACGTGGCCCCTTCAATGTTATGGGCCAGGCTGGGGATGGCTCTGACTCCCAGATGGATGCAGGTGTCTGGGTTTCTGCGGCACTACAAGTACGAGTGGGCTATTTAGTGCAACAGAGTCATTTAGAGGAGCTGGGCTGGGGCCCCAGGAGCAACGTGCACAGGAGGAGTTGCTGGTGCCCCATGCAGACTGGCTGCTGTTGGAGCACACTCAGCCACTTGGGAAGTGTTTTCCAACACAGTGCAGCCCATTCACACCCAGGCCTCCGCTCCTGGGGTGCTGAGTCGTAAGAAATGCTCTTGGACCCCCCTCCTTCCCTGCAGCAGAATTTGGGTGGCATTTGGAAACATGCTTGCTCCCGGTTGCTTGCTATTGATGTCTGTGGAGTGTGAGTGTGGCCAAGAGACAAAATGCCCCTGTTGCAGACATGGATATTGCAAGGATTTCAAGGATCAAACAAAAGGGTCTCTCTGTAGAGCATCACTGCCTGTGCTGCAATATCACAGAGGGCTGGCAAGTGCCACTCAGCTTCTTCCCCAAATGGGAACTTACAGTAGCTCTCCCTTTCATCAAGAAAATCTGTGCAGAAGTTGATGGCCTGGGACATACCATACTCCAGTGTGGCATCATCCCTGGAGCTGCTCTGCTGAGCTTGAGGGTTCCTTCTGTGAAGGGTGCAATTCAGCCAAGGAGTAAGTGATTGGAAGGAGCTTGTGGGATGGGCCCTGCAAAGAAAAGGTAAGAGGCGCAGGGCAGGAGGGAGGCTTCCCTCTTTTCACAGTATCTCTCTCCCTTGTGTCAATGCGATTTTTTTCTTCTACAGTTTTCCACCAGGCACACCTCCCAAACACACCTCCCAGAGCAAAGGGAAGGGGTGTTTCAGAGGCAGTCTTCCCAGCTGAAGTTGAATTTTACTATACAACCCACACTTCAAGCCAGACATAGTTTCTCCCCCTCCCCTGTTACTCCCCCATCTCCAGGAAGATGGAGCCTGACATCCTCTCCTACCCCTCCATGCTTACAAGAACAAGAAGGGAGGAAGGAAACTACAAGACAGAGACAACTGCGCCTTTAAAGCCCTCAGAGTAAAGGTTCCCAGTAGGTGATGGGAGTGAAAGGCATTGACAGTGGCTCTGTGAGCTCTGAGCTAGGCAGGCGGTGCTGAGCAGGCTTCAGCTGGAGTCTGCTCGGGTGCTTGACCCTCCCTGAAGCAGCTGGTTCCAATTCAAAGAGGTGCTGTGTAGGGGAAGAGTATGGGCAGGTTGACCTTTTGGAAGGGAGTTGTGACAGGGATTAGTCAGCCTTGTCCTTCTTCTTTGCAGTGAAAGGGACTTTGCCAGCGACCGCACTGCCCACAGCTCCGACACCGCCGGTCACTGCCGAGACGCTGCCCTTCACCAGTCCGACGCCAGCAGCGGGGACGCTGGTCACAGCTGTTTTGGTGAGCTCCAGACTCTTGCTGCCCACCCAGGCAACTCCTCCCAGTGTGGCCCCCACAGCTCCCCGGGTGATACTGAACAGGCCGCCTGTCACTCTCCAGATCACTCCTGCCTGCTGCTGCGGGTGGTCCTTGCTGGCATCTGTGGGGAGAGAAAGGGAAAGTCAGAGGTATTCACATCGGGCACCTCCTTCAGCCCACAAGGGTTGTCAACCATGGCACTTGCTCCTGTATGCACAGTGCCTTGCTTTGCAGCCTCAGACCTCTTGGTACCTGAAGGAGGAACCAAGGCGATCCCAGGCCTACAGCATGGCAGGAAAGGATGTTGGGGTGGTAGGAGTGGGAGCAGAATTGTCCATGTGATAGAGAAGGCAAGAAGGCAGGTCAGTTACAGCCCCGAAGTTGTAAGCCTTAGTGCTGCAATGTAAAGCAAATCCTACTTTACAAGAGATGTAATTCCCCTCCCTTGCATGCTGGCTAATGCCAGTAAATCACAAAGACTAATGCTAGCAAGGAGGCACGAACTGCAGACAGCAACAGCTGATGTCTGCATGGCCTGCAGGTCCTCAGAAGCATCTGTCTGGAGGCAGGTCTGCACTCATGTCAGATGTGGGACTGAGGCACAGCACAGAGCTAACTGTGAGAACTGTAATTGAGCGAGTACAGATAGCAAACTGCAGTAAAGATACAGTGACACAAACGTCACCTCGAGTTGTACAAGCCCTCCGGAAATCTCAGCTACGTATTTAATAGTGTTAAGACAGTGCTTAAGTTACTACACTGTGTCACTGCTGGTTTACCTGTGCCAGCTGGATCAAGGCCAGTATGATATACCCACCCAAGCTGCCATCACACCTGCCCACAAAACTGCAGACATAATGTTCACAGCTCACCACTTTTTGGGAAAGGGTTGACTCCGAACTGGTACTCACGGGATTCAAAACCGACAGCTCTCCTGCTGGCCTCCACACAATCCTCTCCATTTGCATCAGCTATTAATGCAGTGTGCAGGCAGCAATGGAGGAGCTGCTCTTTTCGTGGGGCGAGATATTTTGGATACTCTGACTTCTGATTCACTGCTAGTTCTGTACATGAGATGAGTTACTAATAATTGCAAAATACATAAAGCAATCCCAGCAGGAAAAAAGCAGACACCAGCTGGGAATACAGGATCCTTGGAGCAGCAAAAGCCCTTCTAACCCATTACTTACTCAGAAGAGTGGTTGCCCAGTGCTGATGCAGCAGGAGGGGTTTAGTCCTCTGCTAAATGCACACCCCATTTCTTTAAAAGTGGGGAAATGACAGGGATGGAAAGGACTTTCTGCAAGTCTGTGTAAAAACATGAGGCAGCCATGCCTCTGCAGAGAGCCTGGGACAGGGGCTGTGTCAGCACCAACTGCTGTCTCAGAGCAGAGCACTGCAGAGGCTCTGCCAGCATTCCAAGGAAGGAGCCAGCCTGCACTGCACAGCCCTGTGCACACCTTGGGCCTGGCATCCGTCCTTGGGGCCAAAGAGGGAGAAAGCCTAACTGCGGCACCTGAGTTCTGCCGCCTGCCCAGGCTGGACTGTGTGAAGGGATGCCCTGCTAACCTAAGCAGGTGGGCAAGCTTAATACAGCTAATGAAAGGTAGCCAAAAGCTGCTGTCTGAATGTACCTTTGTTTTGAGATCTGAGCCCTTCTACAGCACTCTCCCACACTCTTAGCTCTCCCCTACACCTTTCTCTAAAGCTCCCCTGTCCCCGAGAAGAAAACTCCCCTGTTTATCCAGCCTGGCAGCAGCTTCTTTCCTCAATCTTAATATATTCCAGGAAGCAAAAACCTCTACTTGAAAAGACCCCTTTATGTCTCCACCCACTTTCATTCCACACAGATTTCAGCAGCACTGATATAGGCAATGGATTTCTTTTGCCAGCAAGCAAAGACCTTGGGAGTTCCAGGAGGCTGGCCCAGCGTCTCATCAAGCTGCAGGGCCTTCACACACTACACACCGGTGGTTGATGGAGATGTCAGACCTAGTCAGTGTAAACAAACATCTTCCTCTTTGTGTTACTAACTTGTCTCACACAGTTGTCTTCACCACATCTGCTATTCAGTGTACTTCTGCCAAGCTATCCTGTGAATCCATTTGGAGCAAGAGACTATCTTCCTGTTGTCCGCATGTCAGCAACACAGTAGGGTCTCTAAGTGCGGCTGGGAAACAGCACTTTTTCTTTCCTTTTTTTTTTTTTTTAAACAAACCAGGCAGAAGTCTGACAGAAAACACTCAGCAGCAGCAGGGCATGGATTTTTATCCCTGGAAGCACCAGCTGCCTGGGGTGCTGGATGCACACAGCTGAAGCGGCAACCTGACCTTGCCAAATGGATCAGAGCCACTGCCTCTGCCACAAGCACTGGGACAGATGAGGGGCCAGCTACTCACTCCAGGTATCTGTGAGAAAGGGGGATTTTCCAGGCCTCTGAGGAAAGAAATTCAAATTCAAATTGCTAACTTTCAGGCACTTAACATGGAAGTTTAAGTAAGGTGATGAGATTCCTCTGACTTGATTTCTAGCCAGGGAAGAGAAGGGGGCTTCTTTGGAGGAGGCAGCTTACTGTAGCCTAACCCGGGCTAAGCATGAGCCTGAATCAGGCGGTGTGATGATTCTTTCCTAGGTACTTTTGTCCCTATTCTTCTAAAGTTCCGTAGTTTGGACTCTTCTCAGATCTATACGTTTTGTCTTGAGCTTCTTCCAGTCTATACAGAGCCTCAGGATAGTGCCTGTGAGGAGTATGGTGTTCACCAGTTCTGATGACTTGGAATAAGCCTTAAAGTACTCATCTATCTGATAACCTGGACAGCAAAATGGAGTTTGAGAGGGGCCAGTACAGAGTTTCTAGTGTATAGTTCTACCCTGTATACAACGTATTGCTCACCTATTCCTCAGCAGTTTCTGAGTGGTTTTTTTTTTTCTCCTCTCCCTCAGTGTTACTGAGACCCATTGGCTCCATTTCCAGTTCAGTTGCCAGCCCCCAGCTGCTGCACAGAGCTTATCCGGCACAGCCGTTTCTATGTTTTGTCTTCAGACTGAGGGCAGGAAGAACTGAGGAATCCATAAATCCATGCAACTGTAAAGCAGGACTAAGTGAAAACCACAGTGGTCCTCCAAACAAACACCATCCTCCAAGGATGGCAGGTCTTGTGCTCCTGCCCCTGTTCAAGGAAGCAGGATACTTTGTGTCCCAGAAGGCTGCAATGCAGAAGCTCTGGGCATTAAACACCTACTGGCATGCTCAGCTGCAGAACCAAGACCTATATCAAAGCAGCTATAATCTTCCTGACTCTCCCCACATAAAACTGCATTTGAGGCTACCTGGAACCTGTCTGTAGAAGGAATTATGCCTCTGGAGCTGCCCACCTATCTGAACAAAACTAGTGTGAAAAATCTCTTGAATGGTATATAAATGCCTGCAGGTGGACAGCCCAGGGACCAGAGAGAAGGTGGCAACTGCAGATGAGATTGAGGGGGGATGTTACCCTGTCAGCAAAGAGCTAAAACATATTGGAGAAAGCATCGGGAAATACTGATGAAGACAGACAAGGACAAAGGCTCCTTCTGATTAAGCTAGGCAGAGACAATGAAGCTGAAGTACACTGGAGCACCAATGTTTGCACACCGCCTGCACCTGGTCCATAGCCACACTCATGGTCCTTAAACTCCACAGAGAGGAGGGAGGAGGGATGAAGGATCTGGCCCTTAGAGGTTGGGAGGCTCTTGTAAAGCATTTTTAACAGCTTCAACACAGAACAGAAGATGTACCAAAAAATCAAATACACATAAAACCCCCACAAACAAACAAACATACATACAAAAACCCAAACCAAAACCCAAACGTGCTCAGGTTTGAATAGATTTAACAATGAAAGAGAAATTCCTGGTGACCCCCACCACAAGGGGCCACATCCTAACCTGGCAGCAACTGAAATGTAGGTCATAATTGTTCTATATTCCAGATGATGTGTTGAAAGCTTTCTAGCCATCCCTGGTTAGTTTGTCTTCAGGATTGCAATAAACCTCACAGTAAGCTGTCATGTAAGATAAGCATCAGATTTACAGTGCAAATTAGTCTCTCAGACAATGGAGTGAGCTAAGCATTTTGTTGGCACAGAGGAGCCCAGATTAAGAGTGAGACAGACAGCAGAGATGAAATACACCAAATAATCAGAGAGACAGACACACAGCCTGAGCAGGGGAACAATTCTGTTCCTTGAAGCTGGCAGCAGCCCACGCTGCTCATGAAAGCTCTTCACAATCTGCGGAGCCCTTTTTCCTTTCCATCAATGACCTGGTGTTTTCAAGGGTCCCTTCAGCTTCACTTCACTCTATGTCATCTTAGAATAGAAGAAGTAGGAGAAAAGAACTGAATAAAAAGCTCTCCTGTATGAAAGCCAGCTCTCTGGGTCGGGTTCGGCACCCCGCACAACAGGCTCTCCTCCTTGGCCACTGCCCTCTGTACTCCCCACTGGCTTCTCTCCAGAGCAGGGGTCCTGCCCACTGGGGCTCCAGACAAACCAAGGTCTTCTCATCTGATCCTGACAGCATCTCTGACGCGGGGCAGAAGAAAGATCAGTAATAACAGACAGAACTTTCAAAGCTTCCATGCCGCTCCTCAGGGCTTGGCACCGCATTCATTTGGCGAGACAAAATGAGAGCCTGTGCTGGTGCCCAGTAGAAATGGCACAGGCATTACTCTTCCTTCTCAGCCCTTGCCAGCAGGTGATACAACAGGCAGGGTGAACTCTTTAAGAAGGACTTGTACAAGTTGCTCCTTCCTACTAATTTATAAAAACAGCCTCAAGCCAGGGAAGCAGAGTCAGGGAGCAGCACTGCTTTTGCATCTTTCCATTCCTGCTGGGCCTCAGGCAAAGGAGCTGGGCTGGCTCAGAGACCAAAATGTAAACAGTCAATGTCATCAGTCTGTCCCTCAGCAGACGTGAGAGGAAGGGGTGAGGTCACTAGTTCAAGCCTGAATTACCCCTCTGGCAGCTACTAAATGCAGGTTCCCCCATCTAGAAAAATGTTTGCTCTGGAGGAACAAGCAAGGGGTGGAGGGTCAGCTACTCACAGTTTAGTCCCAGCTTTGCCCAGCTCATTTTTAAGCAACACTGAGCAAATCGTTTTGACCTTTATTGCTCCTGCACCACTGTGATTGAGAGTGTGTGATTTTCTAAAAGCCTTGGTTGTTGAGTAACAAACAAGCATGGATGGGAGAGAAGTTTCCTGTCCTGATGTTTCTTGGAGAAAAAAACTAAAAGTTTGATTCAAGTGTACTCTTAATGCTCTGAGAACCCCAGGTGGATTACTGTTATTTTTAACCTTGTGACTCTTCCAAGCCTACCTCAATTTGAAATGCATGGGGCTGGCACTGATGCTTCTCTTCCCTTTCTGTAAAGCAAAGCTGAAGTTAATGATCCCTATTTCCTTGTATTGCTGTACTGTCATGAAGGTTAATTAGGTACAGTTGGTGCAGTGCCTTAAATGAGGAAATTGTATTTGTATTGTCACGACTGGCATTGATTCCTGTTGACATTCTCAGTAGAGAAACTAATGACAACTTCCAGTTTATCTCTGGAGAGGTTTCCAGTTTCCAGACAAGTAACAAAGGTGAGAGAAAAACTTGCCCCATCCCACACATGCCAGCCTGCTATTGTGGAGTTACCAAGTTTATCCTGTAGCTGAAACTTTCTTTTTAGGTGATACGCTCCTCTTCTAGCACAAGCAGCTGAAGCAGGCAGAGACCACTGGTGACAGCTGGGCACAAATAAAATCTCACAGTACACCACCTAGCAGGACCCTTCTCCAGAGAATGACCAACACTGCCTTCTTCCAAGCCTCCTGTCTGCTGCTGGAGAAGGCTTATAGGGCACATCTGTAGCAGGGATTTATGTCTGAGATGAAAGAACTGCTGTCATTTTAGGATAAAAGATCTAGATCCTAGATCCTGCAGTGTCACAGGCTAAGTGTTAAAGGGAGCACTACAAAGTGTTTGTTCTTCAAACACTTGTGCTTCACTCCTTCAATTAGTCCCCATGCTGCAGCTTGTTGGAAATGGCTTCAGAGACTCAGCAGCTGGGCTCTCCCCAGCCCTGCTCTGCCTAGGCGCTGAATGCTGCAAACCACAACGGCTGCCACCAGCAAAAAGCCTAGAAATGCCACACTGAGTTTAGCCCTGGAGTTTTAAACTTTAACTCTGCAATCAGCAAGACATACTCACCTCTCCCTGCAACAGGATTGTTCAGGAAGCTGCTGCACGCAGCAAAATGGGGGCAGCTGTCTCCATATCCCAGCTCACCCCAGGGCTCTTTCCTGGCACAATGAGCTTTAATTTTTCTTGCATATGGCCTAGGAGCAGTATTAACTGCTGAAGCATCTACGTTGAAGCACCGAGAAACAGGGTTCAGGAGGGTAAATGAACAGTGATATGGAGTGGCTTGTTTTTCTCAGCTAAGCCCTGGGGGAGAAGCAACCAATGCTCTGACTCTGGAAGTGTGAGGCTTAGTTATTCTGGAGCTTCCTGACTCTGTTGGGAAGCTTTGTGTCACCAAAACAGAAATTGTTTGTAAAGACACAGGGGTATTGTTCAAACTTCCACTGAAAAGAGAATTCAGGGAGATTGGCCTCAGAGCAGCTAATAACCCAGTCGTCATGGCATTTGACCAGCCTTGAGTCAGCCCAAGGACACTGCCCAGCCTCACACACATGCACTAAGTGGCCCAAGGAGCAGTGAATGCTGTCTTCACTCTTTTTGTTGAATTATTTCACTTTGCAAGAAGAGATACTAATTGGAGGAGGAACACAAACTTGTTCTCTCACTTCCTAAGCGCTTTCAATACCAGAGCCAAGATCTGCCCTGAGATGGGTTTCTTATTTTTGAAAAATAGTATTAGTTCCTTTGTTTTGCCATCCTGCAGGAGGTCACTGTTTTCATGGTCCAGAAATATCTCTTTTATACAGCTGTAACAGCTTGCCAGGAACAGCTGGAGTCTCCTTCAACCTGGATATCCTGGATATTCTTACAAGACTTCAGCTACTCTGGTGGCACAGACGTGGTCTCTAATGATGTTGAAGAGCAGGATGGTGCACAGCTCAGAGGTAATGCTCCATCTGCAATGCAAGTGAGTTGCAGGACAGGCAGCACTGTCTACTAGAAAGGACATGGATGAGGTAGGAGCCTGGAGACCCAGCTCTGTTCTCAGCATTATTGCTGACAGCTATGTCTCCTCTGCTTCCTCTCCATGTTCCTGGCCTGTTTCAGCCATGGGTAGTGTGACTGCCAGACTGTCACTGGGTATCCTGCATGACCTGCAGGGGAGTGGGCTGGCAGGTAGGAGCTAGTCCCAGCTACGCCGAGCCCAGCAAGATGGGAAAGGCAGGAGTCCACCTTTTGCAGAGGGAAAACTAACGAGTGCCAACTGGTTGGCCTTATGGTACTTCTTGGAGACAATCTCCCAGCTCCTACTGGCATACTTAAACTCTCATCTCGGAGAGAAAGAAGTGCATGCTGGGACAAAGTCCTCTAAAGTGTGTTATCTTCTGAAATAGATCACAAGTGCTTAAGGATGAGAACTACAGGCCTTTTTATAGACCTGTAGAACAGCTGGTTTAAGAAGATTCTTGTCTCATCTGAAGCAAATATCATCTCTCACCAAGGCATATAGGTTTTAAGAAAGATGAGCCCATGGGAAAGACCTAGAGCAAAACTACGAGTGGTATTGGCCCTTCAGAAAGAAATCTGGACATATCCCTTCTATCTCCATTTTGACATCTCTCTTTCTCAGTGTGGAATAGATACAGAAGATGAGGCTTTTGCTACTGGACAGACAGGTCACTAAAAAACCTATAGGATGTCTCAAGGCTGCTGACAGAGTGGAGAGCTGATCCCAAAAGGCAAGAGATTTCAGCTTGCCTCAGAGAACTGTGCATGGCAACTGCTTCCTCTCTACCCTGGCCAACTTCTGGGTCCTGTGCTAGAAAACACAATGGTGCATTATGGCACCAAGTATGAACACCAAAGGAGAACTATCAGCTGGCTATCCCTTCCCTCGCACTTGTATTAAAAGCATCAGAAGTGGCCATCAGACTTGGTTTGTTAGAACTTTATGCTCCTGCCTGCCTTTAATTTCCATTCTCTGCTCCACCTACAAGTTCTTGAATCAGTCAAGAGGCTTGCCTAAAAGCTGGAAGGAAAGAGCATATAAAGCCACAATGGCTCCTTTTCCTCTTTGAGTCTCATTACCATGACACTGAGATTTTGGATCACAAGGAGAGGAATCACTTCTTGCTGTGAATATGGGCTCTTGATCTCATTTGGGGATCTGTGGGTGGAACAGGAATAATCCAGCAGACTCAACGACTTTCAGTGGCCTCAAGCTTGAATGTTATGAGGAGGAGAGCTTTCCAACAGAAAACTTTATTCTTCACAAATAAACCCTTCCTAGCACTTGTGCCCAGGTTGAAGAGATCATCTTTTTAAGCCTGCTCTTTGACTCATTTTAGCTCAGCTCTTGTCAGGGCACATCACCTCCTCTGTCAGTTCTGTAACAGTGGTTGCACATTCTTCACTGAGCTGCTTTCAGATGCTTGTGATAGTACCTGGCACAAAAAGACCCCAAATGAATCAGAGGATCTTGTTAAACAGTCTTGTTAATTCAGCTCTGATAAAGACACAGGAGGAAAAAGAAATCAATATTTGTAAAGTGAAAAAGGACAAAATCCATAGAGAAATAAAGGTCATTTTCATGGTTCTATGAGGCCCTTACAAACAATGGAGAGTAAATAACATAATCCAAGCTTATGTAAGAAATTACTTTTCTTCCATGCTCTAGTGCCACCCCACCAGTGGATTTTAAACAAAGGCAGACTCAGTTAAGCCTCCTCTGTCCAGTGAGGCTAGAAGTCCTTCCCACAACAATATTGCTAACTCACAATTTATCAAAAAGGTGCATGAAGTTGGGTCCCAGCAGCAGTTTAGGAAGGAGCATGGGAGTGAGATAGTCATGTCTAACTAACAGGAAGGTGCTCGAAGCTGCCAAGATCAGACATCGGAAGTCCCCTCTGCTTGTTCATCAACTGTCATGAATATTTTGTATACTCTGCCATCTTCTTATTAAAGGCTTAATCTCCCTACCTTATGGAAAGAAATGATTGTCACTAGAGCATTTTATAGCTGAGATATCAAAGAATTTGTCAAAAAACATTCCTAGTAAAGTTGGGAATATATCCTGCCTTGGTAATAGGGAAGGACCAAGGACCCTGTTCAGGTACTTCCTCTTCCCACTCCTGGAGCAGTTGAGAAATGGATACTGATGCTTTTCAGCAGGATGGTTGGCACCAGTGCGAAATCCAGAAATTCCCCATTTATTTTGATTATGTGCTCCCTACTCCGCTTCAAGGCACACGGAGGAACCGAAGAAAAACATGGGCAGCAGCTCAAAAAGCAAAAGCACAAATTTTAACTGACCTAAGGTCAGTGAGTGAAGATTTTTTGACTCAGAGAAATGACCCATTCATTCCAGAGACTATCCAGGGGTCTTTCTGCCCATCCTAAGGATAACAAGGCAGTTAAGCTAAAAGCTGTGTGCTACCAAAGCAGCTGAGCTAGGGATTTACTGGGGAGGTACGAGTATGCTTCCCTGCTCATGCTGCAGAATGCCAGGAATGGGCAGAACAGGGCTTTGTTATTCTGCTGGTGGTAGGTGTTTGATGGCATAGTCTCAAAAACTTGTTCCCTGTCTCAGCTGTCAAGGGGAGATCACTGCAGTCATGAGCGGGCAAGTATGCTACCTCTGGGAGCCAACAGGCAGAGCATCTCTCCCCCACAGTCAGGCTGAAGAGGGAAGAATGTTCCCTGTTCTGACCCACCCATGTCTCAGACAATTAGATCTATTCTGGTGCAAAAATCACACCCCAGCTCCGCACCCAAACCTCTTGTCACTTCAAAGCAAACCAGCCGGTCCTAGCTGTTGTTTTCCCAGTGAGCCCATCACCTGGAAATCTCAGCCCTGAATGCGTAAATTAGAGGTAGTGCTAACACTGCCCAAGGAGACATCAAACCTCTGCCTCCGTGCTGCACAAAGAGCTGCTGCTTAGGAACATAAACCTGCAAGTGTGACAGTTGCCTTTGTTTCCTTCTATATTCATGTCATTTCTCTTTCTGGGGCAGATTTCAATACGGCATAACAGGGATCCCATGCACATTTGGCTTCTGGGGGGTTAATGAAGGGCTCTGCCACTGGTGCTGCAGGTAAATTTTGACACTGTAGCAGGACTGCCATGGAGCCAGGATCTAGTCTGGCTCTCAGAAATGCTACAATATCTAGGCCTCCCTTTGAGACTAGTGCTTCATATAGTTGGAGGAATATCTGGAATAAGAGAGACTCCTGCCCACCTCCTCGGCATAGACACAAATCAGCCCTACACTCTCAGCTTCTCATGGGAGGTCTGTCTAAGTTTGCTTTCCCCCACCGCCAAGCAGTGATAAACAGGCTCTGCTTCATCTGAAAGGGAGGAGGCCCTGTTACATCTTGGCTTTCTCCTGTGCCAGTCTTGGCTCTAGCTTAGGGTATCCCCTGTCACTGCTCGGAGAAGTCCAGTTGACCATAAAGTACCAGAATCACAGTGCATGAAGGTAGAGAGCCTGATTCCTTCCCTTTTCCAGTTCTAGTTCTCCTGAGGAGTTTCTATCCTGCAGTGCACCTCTGTTGCTTGAGGAGATGGGATGTCAAACAACCTCCCACCAGTTTCAGTAAGACCTTGCCTAACTCAAAGATGTTCCTTCAGCCTGGTGAACTCAGTTTACAGCAGGGATTTCATGTGAGACCAGTATCAGAAATATTGCTAATACTTCTGCTCTCATTTGCTTTAACAACTGCTGGAAATCCCATATGTCTGATGGGATAGTGATGTGCTGGGGAAGACCAAAAGCCTAGAGAATCCAAGACCCCTCTGGGATCACTGTCCTTTTCTGGTATCTACCTGCTGTGAATCAAAGTCAAGCAAAGCCAGACTTGGCTGTCAGAACAAAGAACTATGTGAAAAAAATTCAGCTGTACACCGACAGCAGCCTTCCCAGGCCTCCAAGTTAAGACATTTACTGTCTCGATCCTGTAATGCAGCGCAGCCTGGCAATGCTGTCATGCTTCTGCTATTAGGAAATGAAGAGCAACATTACCGTCCTCAACCGATTCCCCTTAAATTTTCTTCTGCAGTTCTGTACACACAGAGGAGCAACAGGGCAGAACAAGGGGTTCCTTTCAAAATGAGAGAGCATCCAAGGATGCTTCCAAGTACCACAGTGCAGAGTTGCAGGATCTGTATGTCAGGTACCTTCCCAGCTTTTACATCAGGGTGCCCAGCTCAGCTTGTGGTCCACATGCATGTACATGCTACCCTCATTCTCAACAGAATAAAACTTCAGAAACTCCAGATTCCAACATGCCACACTTTAGCTTGGCTAGTGCAATCATTGCAGAAACTCATTTCTACCTTTATTTTCCTCTTTTTGTTTCCAATCAGATGCATACAGGGAACGACTGGAGTGACATGAATCTAATCAGAAGCTGATGCCACATCAGAAATCCCATCAAGCTATTTTCTAGTCCCAACAAGCTCTCTCTCCCCTGAAACAAAACATCTTGTCATGGCCTGAAGAACCCCTGTGTACATTTTGTCCCCAGCAGGGATTTTTAATGGGCTCAGTAGTCAGAAACTGACTTTTATTTTACAAAGTACAGAAAAAAACCCGTTTCTATTCAAATACCCTCCTGGCTCCTACAGAGGTGTTTTCGGACTTTTTCCCTACCAAGAAACCAACTCTGTATTGAGGGATTCCAGGCCGAGAAATCTTAATTCTCCAACAACACAGAGCCCAAATGCTCTAGGAGCCCCTGCACATAGGATTTCATGCCTGCTGGGCCAAGCAAGTGTTGGCTGGGGGGAGCCAGGCAACCTCTGCAAATCCCCTGCCCTCTTTTCAGGCATACAAATGGGAATCATCCCCTCATCTGTGGCAGACATTGCAAGAGGCACCTGAATGAGGTGCCACGGGCAAGAAGGAAGATGTGCTGGAAGCCCCCAGCTCCAGTGAGCAGCTGCCAGGGGCAGGGTGGGCAGGCCTGTCAGTGCCAGAGAACCAGTCAGCCCTTCCCAGTGCTCCAGAGGAAGAGGGGCACTGTGCATGTGGCAGAAGAGGAGGCAAATCTGGCCTTTCTCTGTGTCAAGCAGGCAACCCAAACAAAGACTCCAGCACAAGAGGAGGAAAATTCAGCTGCTCCTCAATTCATCAAGCAGGAGCCACAGACCAAGGCCCCAGCACCAGGCGCTGTGGTGAAGCCCTTCCCTATGTACTCTCTGAGGAGAAGACTGGCCCAAAGAGTGGCCACCTGATGACACCTATGTCTCACAGGAACTCTGGAACACTTGGAGGAGACAGAGAGTTTGCCGTGCCCAAACCAAACATTCCACCACCTTCTGGGTGCTGTCAGCAACAAGGAGGTGTCATTATTCCACTGCTCAGGCTGCAGGAGGGATCTCCACACATTCCCCATGGGGTAAAAGGCAACCAAGAGCAGCCCAAGAGGGATCAGCCACAAGCGGCTGTGCGCTGGAGCCTCTGCGAGTGGAATGGGGAGCAGGGGCCTGTCCTGTACCAGTTCTGAGCATGGGCATTTCCCTCAGACACCTTCAACTTGGAAAATCCAGTTGTTGCCACCAACCCTAGCCCAGGCTACAGAACTTACTACTCCTAAATGCTGAGTCCTGTTTCTGAAATGGACTAGAAGTGGAAATCCACACCTTCCAGACTGCTGTTTAAGAAGTTTTATCAAGCCTCCTGTGGCTGCATTCAAGCATCTTTCCAGCTTGGGGCTATCCTGCATGCAGATAGATGCTTTCTACTGAGCATTAAAGGCCTCTCTTCCCCTAAAGCAACAACCTGGCTGTCCGTACCCTGGATGCCGTCCAAAGGCAGTAGGTTTCTTGCAGCTGAGTATGTTTAGTCCCTCTCCTAGGGCACGCTCTCCATTACACAGCTATTGTTTATGACCTCAATTATCTCCCAGAAACTGGTCCTTGCCTGCAGTTAATAACCAAGGCTAAATGATCAACTGTTAGGGCTCTGCCAAACTGGTTGTTAACTTCTCTGTCAACCAAGTTCAGTGTCTTTTATTGCTATTAGAAACTCAGATTAATGATGCATAACAGAAATGAACTCTCCTGTGACACTGTTAGGTGAGGTTAGGTGAGGGGGAAAAGAATCACTCCTTTTACCTGGAGGCATTAGCTGAGCAGAGAGCAGACAAGCACTCCTTTAACTCTCTTCTCAGACTCCCTGATGTCTGGGAGATATTAAAGAATATCTTATTTTGCAGAGCACTTCAAACTTTTCTTGGGATCTGGATCATTTGAGCAGATCTATATGCAAAATGGGCTCACTATCCAGAAACTGCTTTCAGAGATGTACTGGGTTTGCATGACAAGGTTTTGGTAACAGGGAGGCTACGGGGGTGGCTTCTGCGAGAAGCTGCTAGAAGCTTCCCCCATGTCTGACAGTCAATGCCAGCCGGCTCCAAGATGGATCCACCACTGGTCAAGGCCAAACTCATCAGCAATGGTGGTAGTGCCTCTGGGATAACATATTTAAGAAGGGGAAAAAGTTACCGCAAAGAAGTACTTGCGGCCAGAGAAGAGAGAAGTGAGAATACGTAAGAGAAAGAACTCTGCAAGCACTAAGGTCAGTGCAAAAGGAGGAGCAGGAGGTGCTCCAGGCACCAGGGATGAGATTCCCCTGCGGCCCATGGTGAAGACCATGGTGATGACACAGGCTGTGCCCCTGCAGCCCATGAGGGAGCAGAGATCCTCATGCAGCCCATGAAGGAGCCCACATCAGAGCAGATGCCTGAAAGAAGGCTGTGACCCTGTGCTGGAACAGGCTCCTGGCAGGACTTGAGGACCTGTGGAGAGAGGAGTACATGCTGGAGCAGGTTTGCTGGTAGGACCTGTGACCCCATGGTGGATCCGGACTGGAGCCTGTTCTTGAATGACTGCAACCCATGGAAAGGGATCCATACTAGAGTAATTCATAAATAACTGCAGCCCATGGGAAGGACTCAGCATTGAAGAGGTTCGTGGAGGACTGTCTCCTGTGGGCGGAACCTGATACTGGAGCATAGGAAGGACTCCTTCTCCTCCCCTGAGGAGGAAGCAGCAACAGAAACTACATGTGACAAATTGACCAGAACCCCCATTCCCATGTCCCTGTGCCACTGGGAGGGAGGAGGTAGAGAAATGGGAATAAAGGTGAGATGGGAAAGAGGGAGAGCTGAGGGGAAGGTGTTTTTAAGAGTTATTTTACTTCTTAACATCCTAATCTGGTTTCACTTTGTAATAAATTCAGTTAATTTCTTCAAGTTGAGTTTGTTCTGCCTGTGATGGTAATTGGTGAGTAATCTTCCCTGTCCTTAACTCATGAGCTTTCATTATGTTTTCTCTCCCCTGTCCAGCTGAGGAGGGGAGTAATAGGGTGGCTTTGGTGGGCACCTGGCATCCAGCTCAAACCACCCCAAGGGATCTCTTCCAAACTGTAATTCCTACCCTAATATTTCAGATCTCCAACAGTTAACAAGAGCAGGCTAATACTGCAAACTCCTGTAGGACAGGAAAATGAGACCTCACTTCAGAAAGCAAGGCTATAGAGAACCAGCATGTAGTGCATAGAAATGAATCTCAGGTTTCAAAGGGAGATCTATTCCTGATAACAGACATACTGTCAGTCTTTTCCAGCTTGCTCCTCACAGGCTCATCTGTAAAGCAGCCCTTCAGCAACTCATCACACAATAGTAGTTTCAATCCAGAAAAAGCTAATGCTGAATCTTCTTCATAGCTCTTTGTCTTCTGAATGCTAATGGAAGACCATCACCCTCATGCTCACTAAGCATCTTATAGGACATAATTTTCTCAAGAGATTCACCAGTACCTACTCCCTAAAGTATGGAAGTCTGACTTTGGGGACTTATCATCATGGTCTTTGGCAGCCAGTTTGTCCCAATCCATTCAGAGACATCCTGAGAGCATCAGAAAAATAAACCCAGGCAGTGCAGCTGTTGCAATCCTGAAGCTCTAGGACAAATGGACAGTGACACACAAAGGGGAAGAATGGCTAAAACAAGCACAAGGATTCATGTTATACATAACATTAGGAGTTGGTGCCTACAAATGACTTTGGGTGCGATGAGCTCACTGCCTGAATCTTGGAGTATGACTATGGAATGGGAAAAGGAAAGGTGCTGAAAGGTCTGCAGCCAACCTCTCCTGCTCAGATACCTGCCCCTCCAGATCTCTTCTTGACATCTGCAGAGTCAGCACTGGGACAGCCAACACTCTAGACCCCTCCTCTTCAAAATCTGCCATAAACTTTTCAAAGGACATTTATTCTCCGATCACTCCATGCATCAGCTGGCAAAAAGCAGACAAGGAAGGAAACCACTGGGAACAGAAGAGGGCACCTTTCTCTGTCTGATCAACTGCTAGGTGATAGAAGACCACAAATATGTGTCACCATGTGTGACAGCTGGGCCACAGATGGATGCCTGTGCACCATCAGTAGACAGTGAAGGAAGACATAGTGATAGAGGAAGAAACAGATTTTCTGATGGTATGAAGAGAATGCAAGGATCATTTTGCACTGACAGAGCAGCTCTCAAAGAGTGGAACGCTTCTTGCAAAAGTTTGATAACACTTTTTCTGTCCTGCCCAATCTATTCCCAGCTACAACCCCCGTGTAGTGGGTTGACCCTGGCTGGATGCCAGGTACCCACTAAAGCCGCTCTCTCACTCTCCTCTGCAACTGGACAGAGGAGAGAAAATATAACAAAGGGTTCACGAGTTGAGATAAGGACAGGGGCAGATCACTCACCGATCACTGTCATAGGCAAAACAGACTCAAAGTGGGGATATTAATTACATTTATTACTAACAGAATCAGAGCAGGAGAATGAGAAGTAAAATAAATTTTAAAAACACCTTTCCCTACCTCCTTCCTTCCTAAGTTCTACTCCCAGTGGCTCAGGGAGATGGGGAATAGGGGTTACAGTCAGATCATCACAGGTTGTTTCTGCTGCTCCTCAGGGGGTCCCTCCCATGGGAGATAGTCCTTCACTAACTTCTCCAGTGTGAGTCCATCCCATGGGCAACAGTTCCTCAGAAACTGCTGCAATGTGGGTCACTTTTCCACAGGGTGCAGTCCTTCAGGCATGGGCTGCTCCAGTGTGGGAGGCCCACAGAGGGCCACAGGTCCTACCAGGAAAGCCTGTTTCAGCATGGGCTCCTCTCTCCATCGGTCAACAGGTCCCTGCCAGGACCTTGCTCCAGCATGGGCCTCCTACAGGGTCACAGCCTCCTTCGGGCATCCACCTGCTCCAGTGCAGGTCTCCTCCATGGACTGGAGGTAGATCCCTGTGGTCCTCCATGGGCTGGAGAGGGACAGTTGCTCCACCATGGTCTGTGCCACGGGCTGCAGGGGAGCCTCAGCTCCAGTGCCTGGAGCACCTCTTGTCCCTCCTTCTGCACTGACCTTGGTGTCTGCATTGTTGTTCACATTCTCACTCTGCTCTTCTCTGGCTGCAATTTTCATCTGTGCAATCACTTTTTTCTTTTTTCTCCTTCTTAAATATGTTATCACAGAGGTGTTGCCACCATTCGTGATAGGCCTGGTCTTGGCCAGTGGCAGGTGTGTCCTGGAGCCGGCTGGCAGTGGCTCTGTCAGATACAGGGGAAGCTTCTAGCAGCTTCTCACAGAAGCCACTCCTGTAGCCCCCCTGCTACCAAAACCTGGCCATGCAAACCCAAGACACCCCACAACCATGTGAACACGGTGACACTTGCTAATGAAAATGGAGTACTATTTATTGTGTGCGTGGCTGCCATCAAACAAGAGGCTCTGCCAGCAGACACACCAGCACCCAGCTGCCTCAGAGAGGTGTATGAAATGCAACTGCAACAAGCACAGACAAATGCTTGTGGTGTGAGGCCGTGCCTGTAAGTCAATGGCCATCAGCTAGGGAGCCTGTGGGCTGACATGGTCCAGAGCAGACTTGAGTGGCTGTCAAATCCTCAGCTGCCATCCTCCACCAGGGCCTGGCAAGAGCAACCTGGCCACAACTCCCGCTCAGGCAGCTTTAAAAACACACTCTTTCATCCTTATGCATGGATTTACTTATTCATGTATTCTCAACAGAAGCACCACCGGCCATAATTGGATCCATTACTGGGTTATTAGAGCTCTCAGTCACTGCCTTTGCAGCTTCGCATAGTGCTGGGGGAATGCACAGGAAGAACAAACAGGGCAGAGGCATGGCCAGTGGCAGGGGCTTTAAAAATCCGTTAAGTTGTTGCTGTGGCAACTAAAACAAAATTTCTGGCAGGAGCTACGATGTGTGGAGAACTGTAAACTTCTCCATTTGTGGAAAACATTGGTCATGTCTCTGAAAGAGAGGTGGAGGAAAGACAGAAAGAATGGCTCTTTTCATAGACTACTACAGCAAGAGCCAAAAATGGTCGGCTTACAAATTTATTCTTATAGCAAGCCCTGACGATGGTCAGATTCTACATACCAGAGCTTCCCAGGAGCCAGTGCACCGAGACAGAGCTGGCATGTATGGAGGAGCACTTCTAGATATTCAGTCCAGCTCGTCTTGAATGCCAGAAAAGCAAATGAACTGCAGCACAGACAACACTGAAGTCCAGTCACTTCTACCTTCACCTGCCTCCTCTGCCCCACAACCTGTCAAGGGTCTCCATGGAAAATTGAAGCCTGTCTGGGAATTAACTTTCATTAAGCTGATAGATTCTGGAACACCAAACTTTCCATTTGTAAACAGTGGGAAACGAAAAAGCAGTTGGTAGGTCTGGAAATACTAAAGTCTAGCTAGGAAGGTTCATCCTAGTCTTGGAAAACACTGTAAGTTTTCAAGAGCGGTCAGCACCACGTGGCAGTAACCACGCGGATGAAATGTCACATATCCTGACAAACTTCAAAAGGTGTCCACTACTTTAACATCTCAACACAGGTTGCAAACTTCCAGGTTCAGCATCTTAAGTTCATGCTTAATTATAATGTAGGACCTGCAAAAGCAGAATCAGTGTTAATTTAATATTGGACTGATTTAGGCTGAACAAGCTGTGTTGTGCCACCTATTTACTTTTCTGGGAGATCTCCCAGTTCATGCCTGAGCCTGCTTAGATAACAAGGTCCAACAGCTACTGCTCCCAACCTTTCCTGCTCAAGGATCACAGCTGATCAATTTGTTACTTACGAAGTAACTCATTTAGTTTGTAAATTCAGAAGGGCACAGATACCTGATGTGAGACGCTGGATTCTCTCTAGTGTATAGGTTGGAGCTACCAAATGAGCACTTTGCAAAAAGATTCAAGAGTCACAGTGAATCCTGCCAGCAGAAAATTTGCCTACTGAAAGCTATTGTACAGGCAAAATGACTGATGAGGATTTCCAGTTTTTCTCTGCAGTCAGCAACTTAACTATGAAGACTTTATTGCAAGTTAGACTTGCTTGGTGGGATTGATTTCCACTGTGAAAGGAGGAGCAAAGGGAATGGGAGGACAAAGATAAGAGATTGGCATTGAGTCAGCATGGGGAATCAGCATCCAAGCAACCCCATTATAATGCTGCCAGTCTCCTCTCCTCTGTCCCCTGGTGCCATAGAGGCTCACAGCTTCCTGACCCTGGCCCACATGGCTGACATGACTTCACTGCATTAAGGCCCTCAGTGAGAATTTTTTAAGCTGATTGACAGCAACCTGAAAAAAAACATCCAGGAGCTATGAAATTGCACCATTGCCAAAGGGGAGCTTAATGCAGGGCAGGAAAGAGGCACTGGCTAAATGCACAGGAGGTCTTTAAATAGACACCCTAGGTCTACTCTGCACAGCATTAAGGACTGTGGTGAGTCTCTGAGATTAAGGTAAGAAATGAATACTTAGAAAGCTCAGTGAGGCTTATGCTTACAATACAGCACTAATTATCCTGCTAATCAAAGTAAAAATCCTTCAGTTTCGCAAATCCAGCCAGCAAAAGGCTGCAGTGACTTAGCCCCTAACTGCCCCATATGCTAGAAAGCTAAGGAATAGGAATTTTTTAAAGCCTTTGAAATTTTATTCCACTCTACCTGCTTAAAACCTTCTGCCTTCATTCCTACCCTATCCCACTTGGATAAGAACTTGTTAACAAGGAGGTTTAGAGAAGAAATGTAAGACATTACCTGTCTGTAGCTGTTAAAACCTTAAGTCTGTAGTATATGAATGTTGTTTGTGTAGACAAAAATCTTCTGTTGGCATAAACATCCCCCTCAATCCATACTTCTGTCATGCACTGAAGTAAATGGCATATATCAAAACCTTACATATTTTATTCTGGTCAATGGAGTTCACAGGGTGGTTACTTGTAGTGAACAACAGAATTTTCTTCACTGCAAACCACTTCTTTTAAAGCAGCTTGCTGCTTTGAGACACACAGACTTTGGTTTAAATGCTACAGAGTAAGGGAGAAAAAAATCACTATCAAACAAGAGAAAGGTAGACCACACAGAGATCACTTCTCAATTTCCAGAGTCACTGATGCGGTGAGGATATATGTTGCTTGAGAACAGGCTTGTCACTGGCTTTGGGTGGTGAAAGATCAGCAGCAGCTAAGGTTGGCTGGGAAATTTTAACCGTGCACAAATGACAATTTGAGTCTTGACATTAGAGCTGTTAACACCTGCATCTGAGCATTTCCAAACTTAGAAGCAGTCCTAGGCCTTGAAAAAAACAGCCTGCTCTCATAAATTAGGACCCTATCGTAGCTGATTAGGTAAATACAAGTTTTACTTTAAATTCATAATTTTGAGGGCAGCCCCTCATTTATTTAGAGCCTCTTTTTAATTATGAAGAATTAAGTAGTAGAAATTATTGTGAAGCACATAAGCTACACATACGATGTCTCTGACTCTGGAGATATCAAATATGGAGAGTGCTGCTTTTTTCAGGCTGATCTTCCTCCATATATGAATATAAAACCACAGGATAATAAGTTTCAGTTCTCCAGTGTCAGATATGGTAGAGGAGGAGCCATTTTTCCCCGTTTTCTCGTGGCAATGTTGTCTTTTAGTTTAAATCACTGTTCTCCCTCCCTGGTGTTTACTCCTCTGATGTATTTATAGACAGCATTTGTATCTCCTCTCAGCCTTTGTTTTGCTGGATTAAACAAGCCAAACACTTCTAGTCCTCATGTATACAATGGATTCTCCACTGCCCACCCCCACTCCCATCCGAGAAGCCTTTCCCTCCGTCTATATGGCAGTCTCATGTCGATTTCCTTGTACATGGGTGTTTGGTAGTGTACAGAGAACTGGCAAAGCCCTGATACCACCTTATCCCTGAAGGGACAGCTTGCCTTATATGACCTAGGGTTGCATTTGGTTTACAGTACACCGATAGGTATAGAAATTTCTTTCAGTAACTAACATACTCTAATCCCTCTCTTCCCTCAACTCCCTAATGAGCTCTCAGCTCATACCACATGTTCTTGTTACCAGCCTTTGGTTATAGTAGGGTTTTTTTTGTGGTACTGTTAAAAATTGTTACTTTCTATCATATTGGCCACTGGTCATCAGTTTTTGCTCTACGACACACAAGCATTACTCCCAGCAATAGTAATATGCTAATTGCTTTGTATGGTGCCTTTTCGTATGTCCACACCGAGTGGAAAATCTATGCAGGAATCTAGAATCTGTTCAACCCTGGCAAGTATCTGCTCCAAACTGAGAAGAGGATTGGTTCTCCTTCAGCTCCAGCCTCCACCGACTGAGAAAAGCACCATATCACCTGCGTGTGATCTCCTACCAACACGGGACACAAACTGCTTTTTGCTACTCCCTGAAACTCCAAACTGTCCTACAAACATAATGAATACTAGCTGTGTGACTGGAGACCTTGGGAAGAAGCCCAGGTGATGTTTTTGCATCAATCTGCTTGTGAAAACAGAAGAGGGAACAGTCCTGTCCAACTGTGTTTTCTGTGTAGCAGCCTACTTTTCTGTTCTAACTGATGAGCAGAGAGACTTCTTTCAAAGAAGATTAAGCATAACTTTCTCAATCCTCAATGCTCTTGCAGCTTTTCAATTTGTGAACCCATTGAGTACTAGGCTTTTCACAATTTCCTCCTTACAATATCTCGTTTTCTTTTGGATGGTGGCAAGAGAAGCACTGCTTTCTTCTCCAGCTACGTTATCTGAGGCATTTGCAGCCCTTGTGCTACAGAACGACTTTCCTCCCCTAATTACCTCTCATTTCTCCACTTCTAATTTACTTGTTTTGTTGAGTCAAAATTCTCGAGGGCAGCATGGCATTGTGACTACAGCGCTCATCAGAGACTGCAGGATGCAGCTATAAAACACAGCAATGTTAGTAATACCTCTCCTTAGATCGCTCACAGCCTCACTACCGACAAAAGGCATGTGGAAATGCTTATCAATAACATTGATTACAACCCAGATGCTTAGGCTGGATAAGTATTCTCTAGTGCTCAAGAAAGCTGCATGAGAGTGACAGTCTTGCTCTAGCAGGACTCAAGTTGTTTTAGATTACTTTGGCCCAAAAGCAAATTGGTTTAATTAACACCCTATCCATATGGGGCTGTAAGCTGAAGAGCAGATGAAGCTCTTGTGAGAAAGAGAGAGAACAGAAAACTCTGGTCCTGAGTCGACTGTTTCCAAACCTGTTTACTTAACTATTAGCGAGGGTGGCTTCTCCTTAATTTATTTACATACAGTGTTTCTGTAACCATCTGCTCTTAAACTAAACGAAAAATTATCATCTTTCTCCTGCTGCTGCGGAGACTCCCTTGCATGTTCTTAATAATACAAGAAAATCTATCATTTTAATGCAGACAGCTTGGCTAATAAAAATGATCTGTACCATTAGTAATTATGCCACAAATACAATGCAAACAAGCAGCCTTTCCCTGAAGAGGCCAAGCATAAAACACCTCTCTCACAAACAGGGGCCAGAGATGACAGTGCAGAAGTGGGACCTGGCTTCTCAGCTCTCTACCACCAAAGAGCAGAAGAACAAAGAAGAGGGTAGTTTAATGAAGTAACCATTACTCACTTCTTTAACAAGCTTTAGGTGCTTCAGTCAAACCTGCCCAGGCCCCATTTTCCTAGGGAGTTTTTCTGCAGAGCCATATTCCTGTACTGGCTTCTGCAGTTCTCAGAATGTCAGAACTTTTTATGGCTCTTTGCAGTGAAATGAGTTAGCCCCAAGTAACAGAGGGGAAACTGAGGCAGAAAGCAACTGAAAGTAACAGCAAAATGATGGAAAAAAGCAGGGAAGTAAGGAAGTTAATTCAAGCCATGAAATCATTACCAAGCAATTGAAAACATCACTTTAGGTAGGGCCTGCTTAAAAAAGCTCCACCACAAGCAGCTTGCGGATAAACGGAAGGACAGCACTACTGGCCCACGTGTTGCCCGATACCACTTCGGTGTGGCCAGCGCCAGAGTAGCAGGTGTGATGCCTAGATGCTGTTTTTATTGACTGCTGCACCCTTCTATAAATGGTAGCAAATCACTTAACCTCCATGACTCAGTTTTTTTCCCACAAAAAGGCAATAAAATGTTTGGAGATTCAGGGATGAATGAAAGAAAAACAAACAAAGCAACAGACAAGTAAATGCTGTTTTCTTCAAACAAGTGCTAGGGGGAAAAGGAGTGAGATTACACCTCAAATTATATCAATAATATATGAACATATCTCTTTACTAAATAATTCAACTGATAGAGAAATGCGTGTAAAGAAATGTAATCAATGTTTTGGGGATTTCAAACACTTCTGTAGAGAGATGAACTTTGTAAGAAATGAAATGTGAACAAATTGGAAGGCCAGTACATCCCGGGAACTCCTGTAGCCCAGAGGTCTGGCACCTTGCATGTGCTGCATGAAGAGACAGGAGAGTGTGCCGTGGCAGTGGCGGCTGGGCAGACGGCTGCCATAGGGCCGCTCATGGGAGCACACTCGGAGAAGCAGAAGATTTAATCATAACTTGGCCAACCTGTCTGTTGATCCTAATTTCCTTTGCTTCTGTGTCTCAGTCCATAAAACGGGGCTAAGGGCAGGTCTGTTTTGGGATGCTGGGATGGTTCATGCCTGAATATCCTTTCAAAAGCTAAGGATACACAAAGGAGGGTAATTCTTTGCTAGGCAGGCAAGAGGAGTGAACTACAATGGATGATAACAGGCAGGCATTAATTGACTCTTCTGTGAAAGTACTGCAGGAAAGCACCAAAGCCGGTGCATCACAGGTGTTGCACAGATCGTGCAAAACACAAGCAGCAATTTCCTGAGCTAGAGCAGAGGAAGCAATCCACGTGGAGGGAGACAGAGCTGTGGCTGTGAGCCAGTCCCAGAACTGCAGAGAAATATAGGAGCTTTACCAGCTGATGTTTTATTCGGAGGTCAGAGATGCAGATAGATCATTGACATGGATGGTATCTCATCCATGAAGGGGATTATAAAGAAAAAGCCAAGCTGCTTTTAAAAACAATGCTTTGGATAGCTGAAGAGCAGATCTTGGCTTGGGTAGGGCTGCTAGGGAAGACTGACCACTGATGCATTGAGATCAGATACTTTTCTTGCACTCATACCTACACAGAGGCTGTGAGCTGCAGAGCTGAAACAGGTTCAGGGAAGCTATCAAATTCCCAAGCCCCATCCCCAAATCTGTCAGGGTTTGTGAGTGACAGGCCGCAGGCAGATGGCGGGGGAAGCAGGGCGAAAGGGAGGCTGTTGTGCTACACCAGATAGCAGTTGCTCACCTCCCCATCTCATCACCATTTTTGCCTTGTATAATTTCAAGGCTTATTAATATTCATAAGAGGCATTCCATTGTGTTTGCACTTTTCTATCATGCTCTCAGGCCTGATCCCTTCTTGCCTTAATAGGATGCAAACCTCATGAAATCAGATCTTATTAGCCAAACTCCATCAGACACTCTCAGCATCGCAGTAGCTCAGTCCCCACTCCTACGAAAGTGAAAGGGAAGTCTTTCACGCTGTTGACATCTGTAGAACTCTTAATCTAATACGACATTTCAATCTTGAGAGCAGAAATGAATAGGAGTAAAACACAGTGCAGGGAATACCACTGAATGCTTCTGAGTCAAGCCCCACAGCATCACAGCCAAGAGGTGCAAAAGTCCTTGGTGCTGGTTCATTAACACCTTCATCTCACTGATGGAAGACTGCTGACTTACCTCCAAATGAGTTCCTCCAAACTCTCTGTTTTAGAGCACAAATTTCTTGGTTTTCTCCCACATAATAGCAATTCTATCCCGGTGTACAATCCCATCTCTGGGGGCTTTACACAGGGAAAACTGAAGGGAATGAGCAAGAAAAGGCAGTGCTGAGAAGTGGTGATGTTATCCACCATCTCTGCTCCCTGCCCTTCCTCAGCTTTAAAACCACTGACTTGATCAACGTGCATGAACTTTCAACTTCTGGCCTTGCAGAGCTGAGAGAGGAGGATGAGATTGGAGCCTGCAGTGCAGTACCACTGAGGATGCTCTGCACCTCTAGAACACGTGCCTTGAGTCCTGCCTTATGTCTGCTCTGCACAACATCACTGGTGATAAAGATGCCATAGATCGATTTTTCCAGATCCTAGCTGAAGTCTGTGACTCTGGCAGAAAGAAAAATCATTGCTGGCATTGGAAAGTGAACAGATTTTGTAAGTCAGTGAGTGAAAACAAATAAAAAATGTACAGTGTCACATTGCCACTCATTTTCTTAAGTAGAATAGTACATTAACACATTAATTTCAAAATAATTTCCAGCTGCAGTAGTTAACGAGGGCCTTGACGGGAGTCTCTTACTCACTGAATAAGAGTTGCTCAAATCTTGACCCTGAACTGCACAAATCCTTTCTGCTTAATTCATGACCTTCACACTGTATCAACAATAATTGATAGCAATTTGATGGAAAATTGCTGACCTAATACTCTGGACACTTTCCCAATCAGGTTTGATACAGAATGCTTCTGTGGTGTACATCTCCCACTCTCAATACATGGGAGCATGAACTCTTGTCAAAGATCACATCTTATTCTTGGCAGATAGCTGAGAAAATGAGACTAGGCCCACATGGATCCAAACTGCTGATGGCAGAACTGGGATTCACTCATAGCCTTTCTCATCATGTAGGGGTGAAAAGCTCTCTCAAATAACCCACATTACCAAAAGGTCCAAGTGCAAGGACTCAGGAGTATCTTATCTTTAGTCATTTCTCGTCACAGGCTTTAAAATATCACTTTTTAAAATCTGAAAATCTGAAAATGTGTGAACATCAAAGGAAAGGAGAAATCTGTTGCTATTATTATTCATTCATACCTACACCAAGGAAATTCAGCCATACCGTACGACCATTATCTCTAACTACAAGGATTCTTCCAAGTGTATTTGAGAGGATTAAGGGGAATCAGTACTGTGACCAAAGGATAGCTGCGAAGTTTCAAAAGCCCACTCAGATATTTATATTTTCAAATTACTGTAAAAGGTGCATGCTGTAATTTATAGCCAGATGAAACTGCAAAAGTTAGCCAGATAAGGGTGAATTATTGCACTGACTAAAGCTTTGTACAAGGGTACCACCCCAATTCAGCATCCCAGTGTGTAAGGCCAGGAGGGACAAGGAATTCTGATATGTAAGAGGGTTTTAGGAATACTGTTCATCTTAGCTTAATTGCCACTTTCTCTGAATCAAGATATCTCTGATTAATCTGCAGACCTCACAAAAGGTTTCTTCAAAACACGGGAATAGGTTCTCCACAGGAATATGTTCTTGGAGCAGAATTACAGGATATTGCAGCAGCTGCTACCTCAAGGTTGTATGTGCACCACACTGAAATCATCATCCCAGCAGAGTATGATAAGGAATGCCCTCTGGATCCCAGATATCTTAAACAAATGCAAGCTTTCCCAAGCCTTTTAATCAGTGTCACAGATACCACCCCTTGATACCATGTGGCCGTTGTTACTTGTGTAGTGCCTGGAGAAAAAGATGTGTTGTGCTTTCCCTGTTGCATTCAACTAAAACTTTAAGAAACCTAGTTCCTCAAGCTGTGCCAACATCATTTAGGTTGTTGGTGCACAAACAAGGAGGTAAACAACAACAACCACAAAAAAATTGTGTTAATTTCAAGCTCCATTAGAAATGCAGGGTTTGGCAGCAAGAAAAATCAATGTTTGTCCAGTGGAAAAAAATAAACCACCAGCACTGATAGGGACAAAAGGGCTGTTTGCAAGTTTCTAAGAGGATGTAAAAATCTTAGTACTCAATATCCTATAAGCTGGGGAAAAATTATTTTCTTATCACAGAGACTATTTGATTCTGACATGGGGAGTATTTTCACGCGAATTATCCAGCCCCAGATACTGTCTGGCAATGTTTTCCTTCTTTGTACATCTGATCATTCTCCCTGGCCTCATTTAGGGAAGCAGCATTTTAATTTCTGAGAAATAGCAGGTCCCTATTAGACCCATGGTTTGTTCATCTTTAGGAAAAATCACAGTCATTTGCTGCCATGACTATGTTAATTTGTTTAAATGCAGCAAAACTCCAAAGCTCTGGGCCATCCCAAAGCACCAGTGTGCATTAGGCTAAACTGCAGTCTACCTCATGTACGAATTCACAGAACATCAGGGCTGCTGCCTGATGGGAAAACCCCAGACTTGCACTCTCCAGCTGCCTGCTTGTGTGCTGCAGGCCAGACTCGGTTCTTGGCTCTGCAAACTCAGGAGACCACTCTGCCTTTTAATGGGCTCTGCATGACCAGGAGCCTGCCCCTATGGCAGAATTCAGCTCTAAGGAGTTGCTTGGAGCATGGTGACTGATCCACCCCCTTCAGCTGCCATCTTGACCACTTACTTTTCCTTATAGAAGCATTAAAATATCTTACAGGGGAAAAAACAAACAAACAAACAACAAACAACCTCCCCCCCCCAAACTGACAGGCAAGCCAGAAAGCCTAAACTACTCAGTTTAAAATAAAACAGATATGATCATTTTCCCACCCTTTGCTGGACATTATTAGTTCCCTGCTGGCACAGTCCAGCATGGACAAAGAGACAACTGTATATTGCATAAGGAAGCTGCAGCTAGAGAAAGCATATGACATCAGCTGTGTTCTCCTGTCAAGGGTTGGAAGTTAAACACTCCTTGACTGCAGGTATTCCTACAGGAGTGTGAAGACAGAAGTTCATCCAGAGATGAAATCTAGCTGTTCTGCAAAGCAGTCCTAAACCAAAGAGGAAATAATTCCCCTTTGTTCTCAACAGATTGTCTGTCTTCACTGTCAAGAATGAAAAATATCCCAGAGAAGATCCATTTAACAGGGACTATACATTAAAGGACCCATACCAGAGAGGACTAACATCATCCTCTGGCAAGCGCACCCTAATTTTCTATGAGAAGTATCACACTGTGTGTCAGCTTTAAACAATGGAAAGATCTCAAAGTAAAGTGGAACTTGTGGGAATCAGAGAGCCAAGATGAAAATGAAGTGCACCAAGCACTTGGAGTTAAAGCCCGCCCCTAAGTGCTGGAAGGTTTCTCACCTTGTATCTCTGTCAAGACGAGGAATGCTGCTAGTACTGAAAAGGCCTGACAGTGAAATGCATAAGCCAATTCAGAATGGCTCATTTCCAGATTCAGTGCAAAGCACTGGGATGCGTAAGTTTCCCCCTCCACTTGCAAAGCTAACGATTCTTTGCAGCTTGATTTCCTATATGTTTTACATGAGCTATAGTAAAAGTGAAAATGCTTGGTCTCCAATGTAGACAAATCCAACTGGGTCATCAAGGAAAAAGAATACGCTAACACGTGCAAGGGATCCACTAAAGTCTCAGATTATATCAGTAATATACAGCTTAGCAACTCCTACCAGCAGATAAGAATGATGTACACTTCAACAGCAATACAGCATCTGTTCTGCACGATCAACTACAGAAAAAACTAGGCAGTTCTGGTGAGGGAGGGTAAGCTTAGTAGCTGAAGAGATTCAGAGATTCAGCAGCTTTTGCTTCAGAGAATAAGCACAGCCATGTGTCAATTCATTCACAAATTCAGACACACCAATTTAGGCTAAGTCTGTCCTTAATTTATAACTTTCTGCATTCTGACAGCCCTCTGGGACTGTTAATTCATTTGGTGTCTGTACAGTATATATCAAGTGATGGGAAAAACAGCCCAAATATATTATCCAGGCAGCAAAGTGTAGAGAAGACACCTTTTGTAGGAAGCCTTTTTTTTCTCCCCATTGAAAGGACTTACTTCTCTTTAACCTAAAATAGCTAGATGTAAGGTTCAAAGGTGATTTTTCATTATAAAGCTCTATTTCCAGGACCCAACAATTCTTCAAAAGATTATCCTCTCATATTCAAATTCTGTAAGCCTGCACTCTCTTCAAAGACACTCGTTTCTTTGGACACTTGATCAAATTGCTTCTGACCTTTTCTACTATGCTGAGAGGCAGTGAAGAAAGCAAGAGGGAGAAGGATGGTAAGGGGAGGGATATAGAGAACAGGAAAAATTCTCATATATGAAGAATTCTTGTTAGTCTATTCTTGAACAGTTCTGCAGTCAAAAGGTTTTGAAGTAGAAATCGGCATGGAAATATTTCTGCCTGAAGGATTTCAAAGAATAATCCTGGAAGGGTTCCTTGGGCATGGCTGGGCTCCAGTGGGAATTAGTTTTCATTTGACCCAATTATACATGTTTTAAAAGCACGGGCTGAGTATGCCTGTGGGGTTTTCTGCTAAGTTCATTAAAGAGTTGATTTTGTCCTGCACCAAGTGCTCTACCTCAGTCCTGAAAAATGCTTCATAAAACCATGAGACTCATAAAAGTTTCTTAAAGCATGTTTCTTAAAATTAAGCAGGTGTCTATGTGCTTTGCTGGATCAGATTTGACCTGTTGTTTTCCATGAATTCAACTTTGGTCCCAGAATGAGATCCTGACCTCTCTAAAATTTTGCAAATGTGGCATAGTTGTCTTAACAAACTTTGCAGACCCACTCAAAGTAACCCAGAGCTGGACCCAAGCTACATAATAATAATAATGATGATGATACTTCTACTACCACATCAAGTGGGTAGAAACAGACATATTATGAAAATAAAAATTAACTAAAAGATCTGCTTCAAATGAAGTTCAATATAAAATCTTTCAGCACAGAGAAGACACAACCAGAAATCATTGCCTTGCTCAACAGGAAAAATTCTAGTTTATCCAGAATACAACATGGCCTTTATAGTGCTGATTAGAAGGAAAAAAAAGTTATGAAAATGAATGGTTGGATTCACAAAACTGGTGGTGCATTTAGTTTTTACGTAATAGCTCAGAGGCAAGAGCATTCACCAAGGATAGAAGAAAACTACGCTTAATGGCCCTAAAGATTCAAATTTTTATCTCCAAATTGCTTGTGGAGTACTATATACTTAGGCTACTCTGTTTTTTGGAATGGACTTCTTTTAGCATTTTCTTCTATGCAAAAAATAATTAACCATGCAGTGGAGTGAGAAGTGGAATTAAAGCACTCTCCCTGCCAGCTCAGCATTCGGTACCTTCACAAGACTAAAAGAAGCACGACTAATGGCATCGGCCTCAAAACACTCTCTAGCTCGTTAGAAAAGGAACTTTCTTAAGTGATGGAAAGCCCTCTGACCTGAAAGGATAGAGTAGCATCTCTCTCTCCTATTTTCTTCATGAGCACTTAAGCTAGAGTCTTCCATGGATAGGATAGAATCCAGATAGTAATTTCTCGTGATATCTCCTCGTCTCTCCCTTGCTGTTTCCTCACTGAACATTACTAGAAAATATATTTTTAAATGAGGAAATGTTTAAGTAATTACAGCCCATCTCTCTCTCCCCAAACTTACTTACATTATAAAAATGCTGCCTAGCTCAACTATGTATGAAAAGTAATTGCAGTTAAAAGAACATAATTTAGATTTTAGTATAAGCAGACTGACCTTAAGAGATGGACTTTATTTCCCTGGGGGAAGAAGGAAAGTTGAATCACATATAGGGTTAATGCAAGACTGCAGATAATTTAGATCCCTATTTATTGACCTTAGTCCCTAAATTACAGCTAAGGAATACTGCATTCAATCTATGTATGAATAGTCAAATTGGGTTCATCATTAGCTGCCTCAGCTTCAGGAAAGAACATGGCTAATAAGGTAACTTACAAAATTATTGGTGTAAATGATTTACTGAGAACATCTGTAAGAGGTCCAATTCAGACACACCATGACAATGAAAACAGGGAAACGTAGTGCAAGAAAATTAAAAACATTAAAATCCTACAAAAGTTTCTAAACTTGTATACAAATTACCATATTGCATTATAGTATATTATTTGAGAACTATTGTCATAGTGTTATTAAATATAATATTGTAATGCAAATGCAGCAAAAAGCAGAGATAGGATTTGTCTGCAAAAAATGATGATACATATTTTCTGAATTTTGCATACTTTCTCTTGCATCCTTAATGTTCTCCTGGAGGGTACTTTCTCTTCAACTGTATAGAGTTCTGTACAGCCTACCAAGTTCAATATAAACTGCTCATATCAGAAACCTACAACTCTTTGAAAACACAGCAAAAACTGCTGTTAGACCCCAGACTGCTGCAATACTAAAAATTTACAAGCCATCTGCTGAGTTGGTTCTCAATGCATTTTCACATTTTCATCTGGGGGGAAAGCCATGGCTACATGAATGAAACACTAGTGGCCACACTCAAACTACTGCTGGCAACTCAAACTACTGCTGGCAACAATTGTCACTAAAGGAGAAGCTGGAAGAACAGCAAATCCATTGGGTAAATTCACTTGCTGCAAGCACCAGAAGGTCCAAATCCTCTGTCAACCATGAAACAGATAAATGAATGTTTGATAGAAATATAATTTGAGAAAATAAAAGCCTCACTCAGCTTAGCAATGAAATATACTGGGTATTGGACCTGTTGGAGAAATAAGTAACATCCAGATTGTGATGTGAAAAAACTCCCAAAATGGTTCCTGAGGAAGCAACATAACCTGTAACATGAAAAAATTTACTGTATGCTGGGACATTGCATTTTAAGGGTCACTGTTGTTGCAGTTTAATTGCTTGCCCTGAAAGTACTGCCCAGACATTATGCTACACTGATGTACTATTCTACTCCATGAACTGAGGTCCTGCCAAACTTAGAGCAATCCATTAGAAGTCAGCCATTAGATTTCATCTTCAGGAAGTCTTTGAAAAGAATTATGTAAGACTAAACACAAAAATTGGGCATTAAGGAGTGGGAGCACCATGAAAAATGCACTACAACATGAAGCCACTCAAAAGAGAATTTTGGACAGACTTCAGTAAAAAATGGGATTTTTGTCTGGTTATTTCTTTGTAAAGGAGTAGCAGAAAGGTCAAGAAACCTGAAATGTAAAAGAAAAATGAAGGTTCTTTAATGACATTTGGACATCAGTGGACAGCAGGCAAACGTTCTACCTCTCCCATCAATTACATGGCCATCGAGGTTTGCACAGTCCTGCTGTTGTTCTCTGTGTGACTTCAGGGAAGCAATGGAGACTTGGTAAGCAAGAGCTAGATAAACAAACCAATCCACGTGCTGAAGGCTTGCTAATGCCATTATTATCTTCAGCTTTTTTCTAGTGTTCACTCTGAAGATTTTCCCTCCCTCTGCTCTACCTCCTGCTTCCTTTCACCTGTTCCCACTCCATCACAGCTCTCCATGAAGACCTGCCTCCATGGGTAGAGGAACGAGGGTATCATATGAGCAAATGCTGCACAATACACCACCTAAAGGCAGGCAAACAAGGAACCAGTGCTACCGTGCAAACCATCACCTTACACAGCATCTCTCTTCCTCTGGACTTCTGTAAACTTTCTGGAGAAGAGATCTTCATTTATTTGTCATGTCCAATACTGACAGAAGGAGAGAGAAGATGTAAAGAGGTGACTTCCATCTAGCTTCCTGGCAGTCACGGAAATAATGAACAGCAGTAAAGCTGATTCATGGCAGGAGATGCAGAGCAGAGGCTCATACAATTATTGTGTAAGCCCAGGTCTGAAGACAAGAATGGCGAACTGTGTCTGAAAAGCACAGGAGGAACCCTGAGATGAAACCTGTTTACCGGTTTGAAACATGTCCGCAGAGGCATTGTTTTGCTCTCAGAAGTCACAGAGGAGAAGGGAGCAGGGAAGAAACAGAAACCACATTAAAAAAATCCAGAAGGGGAAAAAAAATTCCTCATAGATGTTTCCTCAGGATTTTTGCAGCTACCATCTGGTTTGAAATGGAGGGTTTAATTCCATAATTTCACAAGTACAACACGTTTTATAAGTAGGAACAAGAAGGGAAGGTAGTTTGGCATCATGGTAAGAATGAGGCAAGTGTGCTGTTAGCCTGAGAGACAGACACAGAATTAAGATCTCATGAATGAATCATGTTTTACAGACTGACAATCTAACAAAGCTAACCTGAGCTACACCAAGAAATCAAGTCTCTAGAACTACCTAGTCCTTTGTCTTAATCAGCACCTGTGTCTGGCACCTCTTCATCCCTGATGCACTTTGTTTATGCAGTTACGGTCTCGAGGCCCCGCGAAACACGAGTGACAGTCATTTTGAAACAAGCACAAATCCTACGGCATGGGCTGTCTGAACACATTTGGCTCGTGTCTGTATCAGAGATGGTTGTGCTCTGATAGGAAAGATCTAAAAAGGCATAGGGTCACTGAGAAGTATCTGAATAAGAGACAGACCCAGACAGACGAGCAAAGTCCTTACATTACTATTTGTCCCTGAATTAAGTTGTCCTGGGTTACACAAAGAATTCTGGTATCCACTTTTTTTCTTTTTTTTCTCCAAATATGCCCTTTTGGTTTTTTTTGGTGTTTTGCCTTCTTTAAAGAGACTGAACTGCTAGTGATTAATGACTCAAACATTCGACCACCTGCAGTGACCACCCAGGTGTTGTAAGAGACTGGACTATTGGTGCTAATGGCTTAATCAGCAGTGTGCTTTGCTAACAATGTGCAGTGGCCACCCAGGTGCTGAGGGCATGCACATCCAGCACCTCAGGCTACAGGCTGGGTGTTCAGCAAGGAGAGAGGCAGGGTAGTGTTCCTTTGTTCTTATGCAAATGACTCAGCTGTGATAACTCCCATAGGGGAAGCATTGGGACAATTCACACATAGCCTGTAATCTCTGCTGATGGGCCATAGTGGATCCAGCTATGCTGACCTACCAGGCAGCTGTAACACCTTAGAAAGTGTAGAAGACTCCTGAAATGTCCCATGATCCATTATTACATCACTCAGTGTAGAAATCCCCTCCCCAGGGGAAGTACGGGGGGTGTGTCTACCGAGCCTAAACCAAATAAAAGACCACACTCGTTTTCTTCCCTCACCACACAGGACTTTCCTTACAACCCAGGGGTTCCACCACCACCACCACCACCACCACCACCACCACCACCACCACCACCACCACCACCACCACTACCACTACCTTGACTGATCTGGACTGAGACCACCACTTCGACCGATGAACATTGAAATTGCATCAACCAAGTCTCATCACTGGATCCAGTGGGCGTCTTGTGGGTCCTTCCAGTTGCCTGGGGGTCCACAGCCCTGCTCCGACTGCCTGCACCAGCACTGCAGCCTTACTCCAGTGCCACACAAGCATCTGCCGGTATCGAATCACAGCTATCTGCTGTTTCCTGCCAGCACTAACTCTTCCAACTGTCCCCCTGGGCATGGGGGAGGCAAACCAAATGGAAGGGCCACCCATCTTGTCTTTGTCCTGTAGTCATGTGTGTTTTTTTTCCAGGTGGGGGACATCAGCTGCCCTCTCGATTTGGTTTGGTGGGTGGAGCTTGGGAGTTTCTCAAGATCAGTTGTTTTAACTCAGTTTTAGCAGTGTTGTTATTAGCATTTCCTTTTGATAAAGAGTTATTTTTTCACTTGTATCTGCTCTCTCTGTATGGGAGAAACCAGGGGTATTGAATCTGAGGGAGGAGACTTCTGTTTGAGGTCTCCGCCTCTCCAAATTGTCTCAAACCAGGACATACACCTAGCCTGAGGAGTTGTGTGCTAGGGATTAGATGCACTAGAAATAAGAACCATTACAGTTCATGCATTAAAGGGATCAGGCAGCACCTGTGACCAGAACTCAGAGCATATCAATTCTGCATTTCCATGCTAATGGCACAAGAGGAAAAAACAATGTTATGGCTACAACTGAATCATACTCTTTTGATGATTCACTCACAACAACCCTAGGGCACAATAAAAATCGTGGCTTCCACGGTCTGCTGTCTCTCATAAGGGCTAAAATTTCAGACGGCCGTGACTCAAGTTCAGATGCATTGCTAATGCATCACTTGTGCATTGCTGTCAGCATGGGGAGGGGAAGAGGAAAAAGTAAGTACAGAGAGTTTCACATTTGGGCTTTGTGAGGTGAAGGCAGCAGAGATATTCTAACACATGCATCACAGAGCTACACTATACAACAGCACATACAGGTCCTTGGGTCATAACACTTCCCCAAACACCTGGAAAAAATGTTGCTCTAACAACCTCAGCAGAGATGAGGGCTCAGAGGGGAAGAGAAAACATAGGATAAGCACAGTATTCAAGGTGACAAAAAGTTCAGGTGTCTCTTTACACAGCCAGAGAGGTTTTCTTTCATCACTGCAAGTGACATTACACCACTGGGGACATATCCACCCTGCAGACCCACTACTGAGATCCTTAGCCAGGCATCATGCCTTTGCACTGGGCAACAGCGGATCTCGAGCAGACCTATGCAAAGAACTTTGAGCCCATAATTTGATACATCTGGTTTTCCTCCTTTTTCCACCAAGCACAAGTTGTCAGGAGGCTGGCTGCAAAAATCTCAATGTGCTTTCAAGTAGTTGCAAGTCCTTTCCACAGCCTGTTGTGCAAATACTGTGCCAATGTGGTGGGTTTCAAACTGTATCATGAAGAGAGTTATTTGTCTGTCCATCAGCAGAGTCTCTGGCAGCAGAAGGCAGATGCGGTGAAGAGAGAGGGTTAGTCTGGGAACAGGGATGGAGAAATGGAGCTGCCATGAAAAGGTCCATGGGAGAAAGACAGCTGGCAGAGAGAAGAGAAAAAGGAACTTGTGGCTTCCAGGAGTAGTAGGACTGGGCCACACCTTTCTGCAAGAGTTCTAGGACAAGACTCAGTTATAATAATGATTGTCCAAGACACAGCACCTTGCTTTTACTCTTCTGGGAAGCTTTACTTTCTGTTTTCTGAGTTCACCTTTCTGTTAGCAGGAGTTTTCTTAGACCACTGTGAAGTTTTCTGTAAAGAAAACTCTAAGTTTTTTGTGCTGTCCTTGAGCTGCCCCAACACAGCCACCTCCTACCATGCACCTCTCTCCTGATGCGCTCCTACAGCAGGTTCCCAACAACGTCTTCTTGAGAAGACATTCCCCGAGATTATGTTTTCCCAAGTAGAGTGACACAAGTGATTATCAAACAGTTTAATAGGATGTGGAGTTTGGGGTGGGAGAGGAAGTGGCTGATGAAAGAAAAGGTTTTGGATGTGGATGCAATTTCCAATATGAAAACAAATAACATTCTGAACTTAGCAATTCAATACATTATTCAAAACTCATACTCCTTGAACATTCAACTCAAACATTACCTTATATGGGTAGGAGGGCTTGCAAAGCTTGAGCACTCTGAAACCCTCCAAATGCCAATGGTAATGAAAAAATCACCCCTAAATTAGAATGTGTGCTCATGCCACAAAATTACTGTGGAATATAATTTTTCTCATACTCTCAGCTTGGTACCTCTTAAAAAGGGAGGAAAGTGATCGCTGAAGAAATGGGGGTTGCACTAAATTCATACAATAATGTAAATCCTAGGCACTCAGCCTTCTATTTTAGAACAACTTGGTATTATTAAGCAATAACTCCTTGAAAACACAGCATACTAAGTGAAAACAAATAGCTCAGAAATGCAAGGCATCCAGGATCTAATTTCTCTATGTAACAGAGAAGCAAAATCCACCTATATTTCTGACATCTTCCATTAGTAAGTGTTCTAGATGAGCAATTCATGACACTGAAGAATCGAGAGCAGTAGAATGTGAAATGAAGGGTGATGGATGGAGACTGTAGCATAGAAAATGATAAATCATGATCTGAGCTATAGATGTGCAGTTCTGGGGAACCTGGCTTATTCTGACTCCACCAGATTGTGTTAGACCACAGCTTTCCAATTACATCCCTCTGCTTCTGCTGTGAAATCAAACCAGGGATGTAGCCCTCATGAATGAACTATGACCAAGAAAGAATTAAGAGTTCCTAAATATGCTACTGTATAAATCATTGGAGAGCACACATCTACAGTGCTATGCACAGTTATGATTTTTCTACTTTGAAAAAGATGTAATGGAACTAGATAAAATAATGTGGCAATTCTGTCGGTTGAGAGTTATAAAGCCGCTTCCAGATGAGAACGAAATAAATAGTTTAGATTTCTGCAGCTTGGAAAAGATATGACTGAGAATGAATATGATAAAAAGCTTTAAAACCATGAATGGTATACAGAATTTGAATAGGGGATGATTATTCATTACTTTTTATATCACACAAAGGAGGCAGCCAATAAAATGATGAAACAGCAGGTTTAAAACAAATGAAAGAAAGGATTTTTTTAGACAACACACACTTGAATCGTGGAATTAAACTGCCATGGATTTCTCTGGAGGTCAAAAGTATAAACGGCTCCAAATGTAATTAGATAAACTCATAGAGAGCGTGTCTATCAGTGATTATCAAACATGGTGGTTTAGATGGAATTTGGCTCATAAAATGCCTAAAATGCAGGTTTCTAGAAGCTAGAGAGATAGATATACTGGGGAGTAATCACCCCAGACCTCCTCTAGCAGGGGAGCGGAGAACACACGCTAACACTTAAAAGTGTCAGAAATGTCTCACTTCAAAGGCAAGGCTGACCACCACTGTAGGCAGATTCACTGTGGCCTGTGGAATGGCATGCCTAGCATTGCAGATCACCTTGAGAGTGCCAACTGAAAGAGATTTAGAATAGGATAAATCAATTTCACTGTATTACAGAACAAAAGCAATTATTTGGATTATACAATTTAGAAGAAAAACAGGGGCAGTAATTCTGAAGGAGCTCTGCCATAGACTTTCATTGCCTCCTTGAATCTTGGGAGTGTCTGTTTTGTGTGATAACTCTCAGTCTTTTGGGAAAATGAGGAAAACAACAAAGTGAATTGCTATCTTCTTGAAACTCAGTTGTGAATTTCTGCTCTGGATTCTGCCCAATGCTTCCTCCCACATTAAGGTGTAGAGGACAAAGCCAGTAACATTTCTCTATTGAGTATTATTTCAGAGAATTAAGTTGGAGATGCTTCCTAGGCATTGGTGGAGAGGGCTTGAATTCACAATGCAATATAGTGTCTCATATATTCAAATCATGACTTAAAAGTACAGTCTCACTAAATGCCTAGAATTGTCTTTTTTCTTAGAGCAAGGACACTTGATGATATCAAAGACATCGATACTGCCTTCTCTGTTCCTCACTCACTCTTTAATACAGGTAAGTACACTATCCTGCAGCCAGAGTTAAGTGACATGCAGAAGGAAGGCAAATGAAACAACCTTGAATGCATCTGGGGAGAAGTTCACCTTTGGTTGTCAGAGACTTTTCTAGATGCAGTGATTTCTTATGACTAACTACATGCTTGGATTATCACAGATTTGGTTGCTTCCCTAGACAACAAAATCTTCTTTTTGATCTCACAGTGTCATACAAATCACCAAGCATAAAACGTATTAATCCCATTATGATTTTCTGATAATCTTATGACCTCTAAGAGGGTGTGCGATGTAACTAGATGCTACACATCATATTAATATTGCTGACAACTCTCACTTGACAACAGAGAGTTTACACCTCATCACCTTTTTCCTACAATGAAAGTGAAACACCCCATGTTCATCTGAAAGTTTTTCTCAGCTGTTCAAAGCATTTTGGGGTTAACTATGTTACACTTAAGCGTTTCACCACTATCACAGATTCAGAGAAAAATTCATGTGACATTGCACTTGAGTTTTTCAACTTGTCTTTGGCAGCACACAGAGACTAAACAGGATACACACACCAGATGGGTGTCTGTTGCATGCAGAACCCTGCTTGCCCAGTGGAGGGACAACCCCATAAAAAGTCATCCGTGTAAAGCATCGGCGTAACGGCTCAATTATTTGAGCAAAGCGAGGAGACTATATTGCTACTTAATGTATATGGGCATCATTATCCTGATGCAACTTGCCATTGAGCTGTCTTTGTTTTGCTCATTTTACTTCCTATATTCAAAATGTCACCAGCCATCACTTCCCAATAGTCATGTCACACTGTAAAAGGCCAATGACTCCCAGACACTAATTTTTTTTCTGGCACATTAGGTATGTCTGAAGTCCTTTCAGGCCCTGTGTCTATGAAGACAACGTAGTTCAGGTCTCCACGGCCACCCTGAAAGGCCCCTAGGACATGATGTGCCACATCATGGTTCTCAGTCTCTGCAAGGTAAGGTTGTTGCTGTCTAGAACTCTATCGCCTCAAGGCCAGTATCTCTTTCCTAGCCTTCAGTCTTCTGCACTCTGACTTCTTAAGATATTTGTAAATTCTTTATATCTGCATTCCAAGCTCCAAAGTGACTGGGGTCCAGCACAGTCTAACTAGGGGCAGGCAGTTCAGCAGCCCACAGAGCCAGTGCCAGGAACTCTTTCAAAATTGGTACAGCCTCAGAATTAATTTGGTGCCTTTGCACCCTATTTCATTGTAAACTTGGATAAACAATGACTAGGGTGTAACCTGTGATCTTTGTTCTCTCACCCACTATCTTCCTTACTACATTCTCACTCAGGTTTTCTCTTTGCTTGGACTGCAAGCTCTATCAGGATGGAAACATCTCTCTTATTCTGGGGAAAATCCAATACATTTTGCCAACAACAATAGGTTTCAGTGAAAATTCTGCACATGGAAGAGCTACAGAATTAGGTACAACCTGACAGTATTTGGTCATAAAAGTCGTGACATCTTTCAGAGAGATCTGTTTTGGAAATGTTACCAGCAAAGCACGGAGACAACACTCACACAGTGTGAGCCCACGGACTCGCATCTGCCTTCGCTCACAAGCTTATTGCAGTCATCATGAAAACACTGAAACGTGTTTTCATGATGAGATCTCTTGCTGGAGAACTCATACTGTGATTGTCATGGAGAATGTTGGGTGTAAAACAACTAGAGAAAGAGCCCAAGAGAGATGGGCAGCAGAACCATGAAAGAGGACACTATGACAGCAAACACAAATCTGAAGCAAAGGGTCAGTTCTCCTCCCAGAACTGCTCAGCTTTGTGTTTTGCCAGTCAGGAAGTCAGAGTGCACTCTGAAAAGCTAAGATCTAATCCTTATAAAAACTTGTTACATTTCAGACAGATTAATTTGCAAGCATCCCCCATGTGAACAACTTCTGGTACTCAAATTTTTCTTTTAAATGTAATGAAAATAAAACTGTTGCACATTAAACCAGAAGAAGATGCTGTGTTCTCTTATTATTTTCTTCATTGTTGTCCCTGAAGTACCAGCCTCATCATAAACAATCCTTTTGTCCTCCAGGTACAGCACAAACACAAATATCAGCAGACAAAACCATTTTCAGCTCTTTTTTCAGGAGTGAACGTTCTTTGCACCCTGTAGTGCATTATCTCTAAAACGTCTTCCAAAGATCAAATCCATCCCACGGTTCCTATAAAAGGTCACGTTTTGCAATGTAGCCTACAGAACAATGACATTTCAGGGATCAAAGAAAAGGTTAAAATATTCCTATAAATCTATTCTTGGGACTTTTAAGTATTTTCTACGCAGAAGGAAATGTCATTTTTCTTCAGGAGCAACTGAGGGCTCTGTGATGGGTAATGGGTCTGTTATGTTTTATACGGTGAAAGAAAGATGCACTTCACTCCTCAACTCATGCAAATGAAACCTAATTTAATTTTAAACATTTATTTATTTGAATTTAATCTAAAACTCCCACATCAAAGCAAACAGAAAAACAACAAATACTATTGGGGCCTTAATAAAAAGAAATTGCGGCAAGCCAAAATAAAACTTGGAGGATCAGCTTCTGCATAACGCTATAAATTATGGCCTTGTAGAGCACCCTAGCCCATGAAATCCTTTACTCAGTCAGGCTGACGCCGAGTGAATGCTGAGGATTTAATTCAGTCGCTTAATGCTCTGTAAATCTGAGCTGGCGTTGAATTTTGAGTTCTGGAGCTTGGTGGTTAGAATTACGGCAGTGGGGTGGAGAAGCTTTTGTGGCGAGAAAGCAGACAGTACCCTCTCTGGGCTCTCAGGAGGCCATTTCCAGGTTCTAAATGTAACGAGCTTATGGCTCCCACTCACTTCTTAATTAGCACTAAATGACACACAGACAGCAGATACTGTACGCGGGGGAAAGAAGGTGGCAGGCTAGAAAAGATTGGGGAATAGAGGGAAGCCACACTTTCTTTTCCCATCTTTCACAGTGGCATGACTGTCTCACCCCTGCTGCTCAGGTCCCTCTGGCTCACGGTCCATTTCTAACTTCACAAGTTCTTTATTTGAAATGATGTGTAAAGGGAAACTGAATGGCTCAGGAATCAGAAGGAAGATACAAAACTTCATAGTTTTAGCTGGAATTGGCTTTATTCACACTAGTTCCTAGTCAGGCAAAACTCTTTCATATTCGTGGCTACAGCCTAGGTAACTGGCCCCTGCTCCTTCTTGTGAACTTCAATGTTTGGCTGGCACTGGTGCCAATAGTGGCTTTGTGGGGCACCCTAGCGGAGTCAGGGTAAATCCATGACACCAGGAACTAAGTTTTACAACATTTGGATTACCCACAGCACCTGGCAGACCTATTTGGAGGCATCCAGCACACAGGCCACAAATACTCCTGCTCAGCCCAGACACAACCTCCACATCATTCTGCAGATGCCTTTGTGTTATGCAGACTGTTTTTGTGAACTCCAGATGTTGCACAGAGCCATAATCAGAATAGCTGAGACTCTGTGACCATGTTCTAATCTTAGTATAGCCCATCTTCAAACTCAGTTTCTGGTTACACCAGAGATTTCATTAAAAACTTATTCTAGATCGAGAATCCTCATCCCAGGCATCTGGGTCTGTCAGCACTCTCTTCTGCATGGCCATATATTTTTCATCATTTATTGAATTCATTCACTGCTTGTTTGCTGTTGCTGGTTTTTGTGGGTTTTTGTGGTTTGTTTTGGTTTGGTTTTTTTTTTTTTTTTTGGTCACATTTCCTTTCTTTCTCTGGATCTTCCTTGTTTAGTAATTACCAGTCATTGAATCATGTCAGAAGACTTTCCAGACTGAACTGCAACAAGGTTTATTTTTGTACAGCTTCCTCTTTTCTTGTGTTCATAATTCCTCATTTACCACAGTAATTGTGTAAATTCTGGACATCATCAGTGTTGCCTCAGGCTTCATATTTGTGCCTTTTCCAAATTTTGAAGCATCCAATTCTGCTCTGTGTTCTCCTTACATTGATAGTTTACATCCACTTTATAATCTAGACAGAACCCCTTCAATTCTTAAAACCCTTGGTCCCATCTCAGATCTTAGTAATCATAATCTACAAACAGGACTTAACTGTGACTGGGAGACAAAAGACTTTTAGACCTAAAGGCTTCTTTGATATACAGAAATAGAGCTGTACAATAGATTATGTGCTTCTGCAAAAGAAATCGTTGGACCTATAAGGACCTGTTACTTCAAAGCTCACTTGTCTTTTGTGCTGTCTAGTGCTTACAAGACATGAGGAAACAAGGAAAGAAGAAAAAAAAAACCCTGAAGTTAAAACAACTATGTTATTTCAGAATTGCCTTCATTACTTCTGCTAGAAGACTTTGCTCTGCAACACACCAGTGTATTCTGTTCCACTTTCTTAAAATAAAAAATTGGTCTCTGGCTTGTCAACAAAGCTCCATTTTCAATCACCCAGAGAGACAAGGCAAAGCACATCTTGCAGTGCCCCTGTCGCTGTAAGAAGGGTTTGGGGGCACTTCAAGCTGAGAATTTCTTTTGCTTTGCCTTAGAGTGATTTGCTGCCTAAGATATGACAGATTTGTGTTGACAACTGGACCTTGGAGTTTAAGGAAATCCTAGAGCAGGAAGAGAATATTTATTGACAAGCTTATATCTTGCTCTGGATCCAAAATTCTCTTCCTTCCAGACCAGAGCAACTATTAAAACAATAAAAACTGAGGATGATAACACAGTGGCTAACAGGAGAGTAGACAGTGTAAGGGCAGATCACCTTGCACAACTTGATTCAGAATGCTACATCTCTGTCACAGAAAGAGTGATGATAGTTTGCTGCTTTCAGTGGGACTTGTGGCATATACTTTTTGTATTGAGGGTTATACCTTCATCTTCTGCAGTCAGGCTGAGAGAAAAAAAGCACCAACTTGGTTTTCAGCAAAATAAAACCTACCAGGGATGCAATGTAAAAAAAAAAAAAATAAAAAAAATTCAATCTTTTCCTTCTACTAAGGAATAAACCATAATCCTACCTGCACATAATGTAAAACATCTTTGAACCTTACAGTGTTGCCAGGATTAAAGGAGATTAATTTTTAAGAAATGGGAAAGATATTAAGTTCTTGAACATGTATAAGGCACCAGCAGCAGCTGAGCTATGTAGTTTGAGCTGAGAAGCAATTTGCATTATGTGTGTAAGGGAAGAAGGCAGTTGCTCACCTGGGCTGCCTCACGATCTTTACAATACACGAACACAGAAAAGACACACTGACGAGCAAAAAAATTTGCAGGGGAATTCAGAAGACAGGCTGCCCTGTCCCCTTCTTTTAGAAAACTCCAAGAATAAATCAAAGAAAGGATGAAGAGAGAACAAGCGCAGAGAGCTGTCAGCACACTGCAGTTTGGCTGTTCAGTTTCCACACCAGGGAATCGGGGATCGGTTTCATGTGCTGACCTGACCAAGGAAAATGACAGTGAAGGACAAGGACACGTAGGAGGGTTGCTGGCTGCAGAGTTAGTAGTACCAAAGGTCTCGGAACTGGTCTGAATAAATCAGCACAATTAGATCCCAATTACAGCCCTTATATGCTACCACAATATAAATATTTAATAAGAAGCATGATGGCTAGAAGATCATTATTAATCTGCAGTTAAGCAGCATTAGCGAAAGCAGAGCTTCTGGAGAAGACAAGCTGTTCCAAGAGGTTACACAGGAACACAAGACCATAAATTTAGGACAAAGACACCTGGAAAATTTGGTCCCATAACTGCACTTGCTTTGGAGGTAGAGAGTCCAGTGATGAAGAGGCAGAAGAAACTCAGACAATGTGAAGAACAAGCCCCCCAGCTGGGACCATCTCCTTCTTGCTCAGACTCCAAAGAGACCATGGCATGGGGTGTGCAGCAAGAGCTCCCTGGAGAGCACAGGTGAGAGAGGAATGTCCAGACCTACTGGTAGGAGTGAACGAGCTAGGAAAGTCCTCAGAAAAGAGAGCTGGTTGGAACCTGGAAAGCCTGCAAATGCTTTTGATTCCAAGAGTCATAGGGAAGATGTAGATTTTAACAAGACTAGTACTTTTGGTTCAAGTGTGAAATACAGCCCTTATAAGAACCAGAATAAGAAATACTAGGCTTTAAAAGATTTTTTTAAAAGGCTTTACAGAGTAAAGCAGATTCTAGCTAAAGCAAGGTCCTTAAAGTGGCTAATGAAATTCTTTAAAATTCCGAGACATGAGATAAAAGACACAGGAGGACGTTGGAAACGAGAAGTTAAATTACAGAACTTCCTCAAAGCAGAGGAAATTGTTCTCTGTAGTGCAAGAGATAAAAAGCATATGGAAACGAAAATAGAGGCTTTAAAAAAGTCTTTTAAGTTGCAGTCAGTATGCTTTCAGCAAGGTACATATTTCTCACATTTTTACCGTACGTTTGTATATAAATAACATTCCTTAATAAAAAAGGTCTGCTAGAAAACATGAAATTACAAGATTAAATTATTAGAAAAAGAGTTTATAAGAAATTCTGGGCCTTCAGAAGCATAAATAGCATGGCAAAAGACCAGACCCAACAGCGAAATGAGGATGGCCATGTTCCCCCATAGCAGGTAATATTCCAGTCCAATAAGAAGAGAGTCAACACAGAAGGCACCTTGCGTGACAGGACAGCAGCAATTCAACAACCCACCAAGCACAGAAGACAGCATGAACTGTTAACACAAGCACCGTGCTGCTGCCTTCAGGCCGTGCAGATGAGAGTGCATCGGGGGACACAGTGTACTCGGAGGGTGCACAGATGGCACACACAGAATGTCTGTTAAAGGGGTTACAAATATACAGGGAAATGTGAATGAAGGCACCCTTTACTTTTACTTAAAAACAGGGGAGGTGAGCTGTGAGGTGCTTTGTAGTACCTTGGCTGCCATATTGAACCTGCATTTGTAGGACTGCACCTCAACCTCGGGCAGGACGGTGCAGGAAACCTAGTGTTCTTTCAGAGAAGCAAAAGACACAGCTCAGGTTCCCACCCTGAACCAGGTTCACTATCTGACACTTACTGATTCCTGAAGATGCACAAATTGTCAAGGAAGGGCATGGCTTGTCTGGAGATTAAAGACAAATTGTCATAAAGCTTTAAGAAGGAAGCTCATACACTTCTTCCTTCCCTCCAAATTTTGTTAACTCCCTCCAGTGGCAGGGACAAGACACTGTACCCTGGGCTGGGAATGCTGTAGCCAGACACAGAGAAACATAGCTGCACTATCCTTCTTCACCAGAGCTCTGGCTGCCATGCTGACAACTGGGGAGGCCAGACTGAAAAACTGCTTGCAGAGACAGCAGATACTTGAAAAAAAGTCACCCTGACTGACATGGCAAGCAGCACCCAGAATTCTTCTCAGTTGTCTGAAGAGATCCTTCCTGAAAACCTTCTGTCATAAGGGCAGTCATGCAGGATTCTGTCACAGGAGGACAGAGAAACAAAAAAGGTGAAGAAATGCATTATTGAAAAACAAGCAATTCCGTTATTATGATAACACTTATAGAATCAAAGAATCTTAGAGTGGTTTGGGTTGGAAGGGACCTTAAAGAGCATTCAGATCCAATTCTCCTGCCACGGTCAGGGACATCTTCCACCAGACCAGGTTGCTCAAAGCCCCATCCAGCCTTGGCTTGAACATTTGCAGTGATAGGGTATCCACAACTTCTCTGGGCAGCCTTACCACCCTCACAGTAAAGAATTTCTTCTTACATCTACTCTAAATCTACTCTCTTTCAGTTTGAAGCCGTTCCCCCTTGTCCTGTCCTTACAAGCTCCTGTCAGAAGTCCCTCCCCAGATTGCATGTAGTCCCCTTTAGGTACTGGCAGGCTGCAATAAAGTCACCCTGGAGCCTTCTCCTCTCCAGGCTGAATAGCCCCAAGTTCTCTCAACCTGTCTTCACAGAGGAGGTGCTTCAGCCCTCTGGTCATCTTCCTTCCTCTCCTCTGGACTTGTTCCAACAAGTCTATGTTCTTCTTATAATGGAGACCTCAGAGCTGGACTCAGTACTTCAGGTTGGAGTCTCATGAAAACAAGAGTAGAGGAGCAGGATCACCTCCCTCAACCTGTTGACCATGCTGCTTTTGGTGCGGCCCAGGATATAGTTGGCTTTCTGGACTGCAAGTGCACATTGCCAGGTCATGTTGAGCTTCTCATCCACCAACATCCCCAAATCCTTCTCCTCAAGGCTGCTCTCAATCCATTCTTTGCCCAACCTGTATTTGTGCTTGAGATTGCCCCAACTCATGTGTTGCACCTTGTGCTTGGCCTTATTGAACTTAATAAGGTTCGCAAAGGCCTGCCTCTCAAGCCTGTCATGTCTGGATGGCATCCCTTCCCTCCAGCACCTTGACTGCACCACACAGCTTGGTGTCATCAGCAAACTTGCTGAGGGTGCTCCCACTGTCCATGTCACCGAAACAGATGATAAGCAGCTCCGGTCCCAACACCAACCCTGAGGAACACCACTCATCACTGGTCTCCACTTGGTTATCGAGCTGTTGACCGCAACTATTTGAGTGTGACCATCCAGCCAATTCCTTACCCATCAAGTGGTCCAAGTAAGTTGAGTCTCCATGCGTGCTACTGACTGAGCTCAAGTTTTGGTGCTTCCATAACACAAGCACTGTTAGAGAAATGCTAACTCTCCTAGGGTTTGTCCTTCACAAAAGCAAGCTGGGCTGTTTGAAGCGCTCTGCAGAACATTTCATGTCTCAGTATGTACAGATGAACTAGAAAAGCCACAACCCAAGACAGATTAAGCTGGAAAAAGATATTATCTATGACTCCACAAGCACAGACCTCTTCACAGTTATATTACAGTACTGGGGAGACACCAGGACATGCTGTGGGACCCTGCCCAAGTTGTATAACCTGCCTCTATAGCTCAAATTACACAGATGTAGGACTGGATATAAAGCAGAAACCCTACTAAAATCAGACACTGAAGATGAATGGAACTTTTCTAAAGAAAGATATTACACAACAGGATGAGAATTTGTTCACTGGGTAAACTTGTCCTGAAGCTAAAGTAGGGATGCCCGACCTATTATAAGAAGTTGAAGGTCAATAACAAATTAATGAGATCAGTGGCCCCATTACTCTTCCCATAATGAACACCAGCTCAAATCAGCCCTTCTTCCCAAAATACCTGAAGACATTTTATACTGGCAACAAATTTACCTTATTGAACCTAAAATCATATAAAAGTGATTTAAATGTACTGAACTCAAGACATTCCCTGAAATGCAGTAGGCACTTTGAAACAGTACCACAGCAGAAGGTAGACTGATACCATAAATTAGTGCATTAACCTTCAGCCCTTGGAGAGCTGTGCGAGGTCATCAGGGTAATAAATTTTGGGGTTGCCCCCACAGCCGTTGGTGGATATTTGCCCATAGCAAAAGTTACACAGTATGGCAACATGCTGCAAATGGCATCATCAGCTCAGAAATAGCACACAGCTGGGACAGATGGGGTATCACAAGCAAAGCTATTCTGAGTTCGCAGCTCTGGAGATAAGGATGGATAAACAGAAATAGAATACGAAGTTTACAACAATGGAGGACTAAGAAGTGCTGGCAAATTATGGGACATGACATGCCCATTTCCTGCTCTGACTTCCTCTTCTGGTTTGTAGTTACAATTTCAGCTTTTTTCTGGTCTCTTTCATACAAAAATCTGTGCGTGCAGTAATGAAACCAGGCTTAGCTGTCCATATTACCAAATTGAGGTGGCACTTTCATCAAGTCCAGAGAGCTAAAAAGACTGTCTAGCACAAATTTCCAGCTGCATTCCTGCCTCTCCTGATTTCTGTGATTTTGCAGTAAAACATGGAATGAGATGTCTGAACAGCAATCTCAGAGTTATACATTCAGCCTGTTCATCAAGTACAGACTGGAGGCAGATTTTTAAGATATTTTATTTCCCATGAAGGCACTAAAGAAAAATAGCCAGATTCTCAATGGGAGCAGGATATTGCCCTCATATTAACAACTTTGGGAAAAAAAATTATGAAAATGACAGACTTCAGGCCAAATGTGATACTTCTGGAAGTCAGGTTGCCATTACCAAGACATGAATACTGTCCAGTGTAATAAAACATCCTGAGCACACTTAAGAGCAACGAGAATATATTCTCAATTTCAGACAGACTCATCTCTGTGAAGACCCGGGGCTTCCTGTGTCTTGGTAAGAAAAGGAAGCATGAATTACAGCCAGATTGTTGCTTAGGGACTGCTTCAAACCAAACCTATGTTCTCCAGAAATCAAGTACTGAGGGAATTAAACAATAAACCCAAGCAGTATTTTCTGACTTATTACTGATTTATTCCCTTGTGTTGCAGGTGGGGAAAGAAAAAGAAGGAAGGAAGGGAAAGTAAAAAATCCTGGTAAGAAAATATTCCTGCACAGCTCACAGGCACTCCTCACATCTGCATTGAGGACAATACCAGCAGTGCAGCACCTTGCCACAGCTGTGGTCGAGCAGTTTTAAGAACAAAAGGAAAGCATGCAGATCACCTGAAAGCTTGGGACTGTGCGAGAAAAGACCCTCTGTACCACTTAACTTCCTACCAGAGCACATTCCTCCAGTGGGAACCTACTACGTTTTATAGCAGAAGAAACAAGTTATTTCACTGCACATACACTCACACATATATTGCTGACGGGACTTAAAAGTGTTTTCCCCAGGGTGCACTTGGATTTTGGACACATCTTGACCCTGGCAAAGCCACAGAAAGCAATGCAAACAGTCCTCTCTCTCCACCAAAAATTACATCGACTGTGGCATTGTTGTGTTGGATTTCTGGAAAAAATAACATATTTTAAGCTACTCACAACACAGTGCATTGCTCATTAGCTCTGGCTAACAGCTGGAGCTCACCTGGCAGCTGGGTTTGCCTGGACATTCTCAATTCTGTGTTATTTTACACTGTGAATTTACTTCCATTATTAAATGGGGAAATTAGGTGCTGAATGTAAAACTAAACCCAGTGTTCTTCCGCAAAGCAATTTGGAGGAGACTGTTGAAGGATGATGCTACAGAAGGGCCTAGAATTACACACAGACTCATGTCCCACAGAGGACTATATGCTAACTCAAATGAGATCTTCAGAATTTCTTACTGAAAATTTCCATTTTCCATTTAAATACATTGTGAATCTATGTGCTTTGCCAGTGAAATTGTTTAAAATGGCATGAAATTGAATGTCCCCTCCAACAAATACCACCTGATAAAGCAAATGCTGATATTGAGACTAGACAAGATTAAATTCTACTATTTAGAGGGAACGGTTTGTAATTAGGGCAGCAATGGTCTTTGTTGGAAATGTAAAATGGTTTTGTACCAAATACACTAGAATGATTATCAGATTCTATCACTTTTCATAGCTTTGCATAAAGATTTTATCATATCCTAGGGAACTCTCTTTAATAAACACTTAAACTGATAAAATAAACCTATTAATATTGAATAACTCCCTACTTATCTGCAGATGCCATACAACAGAAAACCTGAGACATTGAAAAGGACAGAACTGTTCAGTAAAAGGTTCTGCTCAAATACAACCATTTGTTGCAAAGAAATTGCATTAAAGACACTGGACACCAGTGCAGCTTCTTAACTGGCTACTAAAGCTGCTGCTTGTGCATTTGCTGTGTGTGCCACACACAGCAATGAGACTATAGTGCTATTTGCTTTGTGATTTGCATTTCAGTTGCAACAGGACAGGCCAAACACAGCATTTCCTGAATAACAATTATTTACTCCTAGACAATTAAATCACTTTGGTTTATGTTGCATTTATATCAGGGTGGGAAGCAATATACTGTAACTGTTCAAGAACATGGATCCTTAACATGGTTGTTTCTGCTTTATAATAAAACAGAAACCTATTTAACTAATACCTGTTCAAGTAATTAACCTATTATAAAGAAAAAATAAGTCAGTGCACCAAGGTTATGCATCTAAAAGAACTCTACTGTGTTTCTTTCATTTAAATTTCAAAGTCGATGTCAATGTTGTTTCATATCTACAAAGACAATTATTTCATGCACTGTCAGGTTACTTGCAAATCATCACAAATACACCGGGGTTTACCAGGATACTGATTTCAAAGTGCATTCATATTCCACAGTCTTCTCTCTCTGTAGTATCTGGATGGATTGGATTCCCTAGTCTAGCTTTCAGTTATTAAACTTTTCCTTCTTCCAGATGAAGAGAATGAATACACGATGCAGACGTATTATGTGATCCACGGCTTTTCAAAGTTTGATCTCTGTAACTGCAGACTGTCTCTAAACTGTGTTGCTTATTTTCATATGGACTGACTCTTGCAGTCTCACAGCTCTCAATGAAGAGAGGTGCTCCCGCACAGAACTGGCATGCTATGGTAGTGCTGATAGTCTTAAGAACAGCAAATTTTTACATTCTTAACTGTTCTCCTCTTTTTATACTATGTTGCTTCCCAGGTTTTGATTCAGGTAACTGAAGATAAGCCTTCCCAGGTTTACATCAACTTTCATGTTAGTACAAACAATACTGCTTAAAATTCAGACTTTTCCAAATTGAGTACTGTGTTGACTTTGTCATTTAGCTCATTCTGATTCTTTTAAAAATAATTAGCCACAATAAGAACCCTTGTAGTTCTCAAGAGCCATCCTTTGCAGCTTGGACCTCTAAAAATTGAAGTTGCTTCATAATTCAATTTCAAAACCACTAGTATCTATCTTAAAAGGATTAAATGCATCTCATGTGTTATGCAGTGTTTCATAGATTATGACTACTTTCTGCTCTGTACAAAGAAAGTGATAGAGGGTCTTTTTATTCAGAGTGAAGATTTTATATATCCATATCACAAAGAATTCTGATACTTGATACTTTGCTTAAATTGAATCCCCATTAGATCACCCTAAACAATTATCCATCTTCCTGTTACTTTCAAGCTCTAAATACATACATGTCTTATAAATCATGCATGTCTTATAAATTGCTCTGTAGTCGAGTTACACCTATTTAGCTTTTCAATGTCTGTTCTCCTAAGTCACTCCCACACCCTCTTTAGTCATCACTGCTGCTTCTCTGCATGGGGTTTTCACTATGAACCTATAAAAAGATACAGATACCAAAGACATTCTGTGTTGTCTTGCAAAGTACAACAATCAAGCTCACTTACTGGGACACAGTACTGAAAAAGATCCATCAAGACTATTTGCAAGATGTGACTGGACCACTATGGATAGCTCTGGTATACAAGAATAAATATCTGAGGCTGGTGAACAGGAGTGCACTGATAGCCAACCTCCGAAATAAGGCATTCCAGGGAAGTCAAAGGCCTGAATGAGCATCATGATTTTTGTAAAGAGTTATGATTCTGACCATTTTTCTATTCCCCAGACAACAGTATGGACCTGCTATCTTCAAAAAGCAATATACTTGTTGCATAGCAGTTGCAGCATTGGTCCCCTACTTTCTTAGTGATCAACCTTAAAGATAAGCTTTCCATCTCAAATACCACAGGGAGGCTGCTGTGACAGGCAAGAGCTTGACACCTGCACATAAAGGCTGCTGCAGAAGTCATGCCACAGCTTCCTGAACCAATAGCGCAGCACATGCTTTTTCTGTCTGATGCACACAGTGTATTCACAAAGATACTTTGTGGACCCAACGACATTAAGAAAGTGACTTTGGCTTATGATTGCCACAGATCAGACCCTACCACGCAACCTCTAGAAAAGTGAACAAAAGAGAGCTCTCCCCAGAGCCCTGCATACAATCCCACGTGCCAGCAGCTGCCCCTTGCCTCAAGCAAAAGGAGTGGGAGCATGCACATCACAATGAACTACAGAGCCAAATCCTGCTATCTTATGAGCCTTTCCCATGCAATCTTTTGCCCTCCCAGAAAGCCAGAAAAATAGTGCAGACAGTTCATAACAGAGCCCCTTCTCAGTCTAAAGAGAGGCCTTTCTCTAACGCTCCTTCTCAACAGGAGGACAACTCCCAAAATTCAACAGTAGGAAACACTTTAACAAGCTCCAGCCACTCTAACCAGATTGTCAATAAACCGAGCATATTGCACAGATGGACTAATAACGCAACCCTAATTCAATTGCCTACAACCATCTTCTGTGTGCACTCTATTAAAAGCAGCCACTTGGCTTGCAGCAGCTCAGAAACGAGGACAGGGTCCCCTTCTGAAGGAGAGAAGGGAAGAGCGCTGACTTTGATCAGACAGCAGCTGTGAGTCAGCTCCCTCAGCACCACATTGACAAGTTGCCTGCAACCTTACGCCTGTGTGTGGTGGCTTGCAGCCACCTCAGTGGTGAAAGCCGCTTGCTCTTTATCCTTGGCTAACCTTTCAGCCATGTGGCTTTTAAGTGACTCACCCACCTGAACCAGAAGTCTGACAGCCTCAGCTACCGTCCTGCATCAATATTTGTATCTGGAGAGATAATTCAACAGCAAACACTCAAGCCCTGTTAACCTACATTCTCCTCCTTGCCCTGTTGTCTGAGTAGCCCACATGAGGGCTTCCAAGGAAGCAGCTGTCCTGGAATTATGGTTGGGTCATGGTGTGACTTGTTGGTCTTTAGCTTACATTCAACTTCTGCATTGATTTCCATATGCTTTCTTTCTCTCAACACAAACTAGGCAGTGGTATGAGCAATGTTGTGGTATAGGAAAGAGTGACAGGAACCAAAACCCGCTGGTATTATTTTCAAAGTTTGCTCTACCTCTTTTAAAGTCAGACTGCCAGAAGCCACAGGCTGATGCATAACATTCATCATTATCTTTTGCAGACAGTATCTTTGAAGTGCACAAGATTCAAATCACTTGCAAATAGGGGACCTGAGGCCCACTGAAAGCCATGCTGCCTGGGGCCAGGAAAGTCCAAAGAGCTGGCTCATGTTTCCATCTGCACTCCAGACTGAAGGGATGTAATGCAGGCCACAGAAGAGAATGCCATTTCCCTATCTGCCCTGGTTTCAAGGTCAGAGCTACACAGTAGCTGACACCAAGTTCTGGGACCACAGCACACATGTACAGTGAGGACTGCTTAGAGAAAAAATTTTAGAAGAGCTTTTCATATCATTTGCTGCTCATGTTTCTTGCCTTGCCTCCACAGAGGAACGTATTTATGCAGAGCCATGACAGCTTTTACTTCCCTTAAAGTCCTTTTACTAATTGTCCAGTGGACAACACAGTCTGCCCCCTTTGAGCATAGTTTCCTCCCCTCTCTGCTCCTGGAAGATTTTAGTATGCCTGAGAGAGCCCATAGCTGCTGAGAACCCCTTTGAAGTTACTGTGACTGGATGGCCCATTGCAGCCAGCTGGGATCTGTTCATTCCATGCTCATGGCCAAAAGTTCTCTCTAGCCCATGGCTTAGTGGGTTAGCTACTTCTTTGCTACTTTTTCTACCTCATTTTTAATATATAATTTACTTTAGCATTACCCTGGGGCAAAAATTACTGAATATTGCCATGGATGTCATCCAGGGTAAGGGCTGGGATTTTTGCCGCAGCTGTCTTCTCCTCTGACATCTTGACAAGCTGTTGGACAGAACTAGTTGAGAACTTGCAGCACTGTTTGCGCTTCCAAGAGCTCTTTTACAACAGCCACCCACAGGAGAAAAGGCCAGTGGATGAGTAACTGAGCAAGAAGAAATTTTTATGTTAATACAGCCATGTCCATGTGTTTCTTAAGCAGTATGATTAGAAAAAAAAAAAAAAAGAGGCTGTGCATTTATAACCAGTTCTTTTGAGAAAGCAGGTGCAATAGCAATGGAAAACTCAACTTAGTTAAAGAACACATTGTGACGAATAATAAAAAATTAGCTGAATCCTGCCTGTGATAGGCTCAATAAGCCTAGCTAGAACTAAGCATAATGTATACAGAGAGGCTGCCTTAAGTCCTGCCAGTCCCATCAAAAGGGGGGCTGAATACCAAATACCCTGTTTTAAAGGATTAGGGCTCTCCAGATAACACTCCACTGCTGACCTAACCTGAAGTCCTGCTGCCCTTTTTAGCAAAAAAACCAGGGAAAAATGTCATTTCAAAACAGGTTGCAAGGAAGAAGGAACCATTTAGCATATTCTAGGTACTTTTCCCTACTCATTTCACCTGTGACCCACATAAAATCGGAGATCCAGTGCAGTAATTCATTCAATACTTATGGACCTCAAACTGGTTAAGAATGAGCAAAGACAGAGATGTCTGACAGACAGGAATTTAGCTGACTGATCTTGCCTGCCGATAATAAGCTAAAAAAAAAATTTGTTGCAAAAAGGAAAAATGTCTATCAAAGTTCGAGTATACTAATTATCAAGAATTTAATGGAAACTCACTTCCTGACAAATTGCATGTTAAGAAATGAGATAGACAGCTGAATATCTTAATGTTAGGTCTCCCTGGGGGGAAAAATAAAATTAAAAAATGGAAAAGACTTGTTTTTTCTGCATTAAAAAAAAAGTCTCATTGGAAAAGTTAACTCTTGGGAAATAAGGCAGTGTAACTGTTCATCTCAGGAATGGGTGATGAAGCTTCTAACAGAGACCTGCAGCCAGGCTCATCCTCCTATAATATCCCAATTAAAGAGTTATCATTCATGCATTCATTCATGCACGAGAGACAGGCTAGTTGAAGAAACACAACAGATAACATGACAATCTAGCTAGGCCAGCTGACAAGTACTCCAATGAGTCAAGTCTAAGCAAAAAGTGAAAGCCTGAACACTAGTGAAGTGATTAGAGAGAACTAACTTATCCCTGCTCCATGATGTGTGTTAGTGCAGACTACACTGACTTAACTGACTGCCAGAGAACATGGCAAGACTAGCCTTCCTTTTATTAATTTCTTCTACTGCTACTCAAAGTGCTAAATAAAGGGCATTCAGTTCCGTGCAGACAGTTAAGGATGGGTTTTTCAGAAAGCATGACTGACCAGGCTTCTGCACTCCCAGCTACAGATCACCTTGGAGCTCTGCAGGAAGAGCAAACAGCCAGAAGAAAATCACATTGCTCAAGGAATTAGCTGTATTCATAACAATATTACTGAATACAGCAACAATTGGCTAAGTCTACAAAGCTTTTCAAAGGTATAGTCAGAAAAGGCTCACTAAGTTTTAAACAGAGATTAACTTAAAAAGAAAGGAATTAAAAAAAACCAGCCCCATTTGCTAAATTATCATTTGGTCATTGCAAAGTTTCAAGATTCGTAAACATGACAAGGTACTGTGGTTTGGGCAGCTATTCAGACACTATCAAGTTCTGCTCTGTGGGTGGTGGTTATCAGTGGGAAAAGCAAAGGAAGGTAACACAAATCCAGTAATCCTCTTTCACGGGAAAGTGAAATCAATCAAATTACCTCATGCTGGATAAGAATGCACATACAAGAAGCTATTCCAGTTTGGTGGACACAGATGAGCTTGATCATGAATCAGAGCCCTCGGTTTGAATTTAATGTTGTTCCTTGGATACGAGCCTTCACTTGCCTGTACCTGGCCCACCACTGTAGCAAGAAGGAGAAAAGATGCTCCAGCAGCAGAAAAAACCTGGAATTTGCATTAAATTAAGGAACCCAAACACTAATAGCTCTTCTCATCCAATCACTGGCCAAAGGCTTTCCTAAAAGCTCGACAAGACTGCCAATGCAGGTAAAGGGCAGATCCCAGAATAGCAATCGCATCAGAAACCTTGTGGGTATGAGCAAGCTTTCCAAGAGGCATCAGACAACATCTGGAACTCTTAGACTAACAAACAACTCTCATACCTGTTACCCCCCCCCCCCCCCAAATATGATTTGCTAGAAGGAACTCTAATCCTTTAACAACAAGCATTAAATTTCTGTTCAGTTGAGCAGTTTTAAACCAGTTCTCAACTATTCACTTTCATATGTAAGGATGAGACCATTCTGGGCTTCATGATATTTTGACAACTAAACAGGGTTTTCAGTCTGAGATCAAAGACAGGGGTTAAACAAGAAAGCCATGAACGTAGGGGATTAGAAAGTACTGATGTCCTCAGAAGCAGCTGTCCTGGATATAAGGCACCAGAGAGAGGGAAAACACCAAGAGCAACTAAGATAGATGCATTAAAATGAGTACATCTCAAGTCTCAGTCACAAACATCTCCAGCTGGCTCTCAGAATTAAATGGAGGATTTAATTGCCACTATAGAAGCAACTGCATTAATTCTTATTTTCAAGGACAGTGATAAACTTTCGATTTCCCAAATAGCAAGGATATTAAACTGAATATCTTACTGTCTTTAAAATGGGAGCCAGGACTGTGATTGCAGAATAAGTGAAGTTCCACACCTGCTAAGGAAAAACTCCTATTTTATAACCGGTTACTCCTTCCTCCAAACTCAGGCAGACTCCATTTTCTCTCTGCCTATCAATTACTTTTAGTCTGTACTCACGTGATCCACTCCTCCTAATCTTGCCCTGCTATGCTGGCTGCCAGCAATCCTTTTTGCAGGAGGTCAGTGTCGGGGCTGACCTGGGATCATACCATGACGTGCCAACAGTTGGTATTGCAACTGAACTGCTGGGACACACATGGTGAGGTGGTACCTAATGGGGTTGTTTTACTATTCCTAATGCTGCTGCAAGTCTTTAGGATAGCTATACTTTTTGTGACTTATGTTAACAGTACTAGAGTTACTAAGAACCCTAAAAAACCCCCCAAAACTACCACAAATGTAATGGCCTTCTAAGACATTCAAATAACAAAGTCTAAGCAGTCAGTATTTTGAAAAAAAAAAAAAAAGGCAATTTATAAACCCTAAGTTCCAATGGTCTCTGATATGTGAGGGAACAAACATTTAAGAAGGAAGCAAAGATGAGAGAATCCAGCTGAAACTGCAGAGAGATGCACACTGTCAGAACCATATATACTGAAATTCAACCAGAGCACCAGGTTACAACAGCTCAGCTTTTTTGAAAAGACACCAGAATATCTGAGAGCACCTCAGATTCCAACCAGATTAAGGATGGTGCTTTGGATGGAGAGGCATGAGGAATGAGAAATTCTGAATAGTAACACTGGACTTTTGGCAATATCCTAAAATCTGAAGTCAGAGTTACATACCCCTCTCCAGGATCAAAGCTCCGGGTAGCAGAAGAGTGCAGGAAAGATAAAACTGTCCCTACCACATTCAGGTGCTTTGCAATATCAATGTGGCACTAATGGTATTTCAGTCCCTTCCATTGGAGCCCAGCCTTGATTATCTGGATGAGGGGATTGAATGTACCCTCAGTAAAATTATGCATGACACCAAGCTGGTCAGGAGTGTTGATCTGTTGGAGGGTAGAAAGGTTCTGCAGAGAGATACGGAGAGGTTGGATTGATGGGCCGAGACCAATGGTATGAGGTTCAATAAGGCAAAGTGCTGGGCCCTGCACTTCAGCCACAAAAACCCCAGGCAGCGCTACGGGCTGGGGAACGAGTGGCTGCAAAGCTGCCCAGCGGAAAAGGATCTGTAAGTGCTGGTCAACAGCGGCTGAACATGAGCCAGCAGTGTGCCCAGGTGGCCAAGAAGGCCAGTGGCATCCTGCCTCGTATCAAGAATAGTGTGGCCAGTAGGGCCAGGGAAGTGATTCTTCCCCTGTACTCAGCACTTCTGAGGCTGTACCTTGAGCACTGTGTCCAGTTTTGGGCCCCTTACTACCAGAAGGACATTGAGGTGCTGGAGTGTGTGCAGAGAAGGGCAAGGAGGCTGGTCTAGAGAGTAAGTCCTATGAGGAGCATCTGAGGGAGCTGGGGTTGTTCAGCCTGGAGAAAAGGAGGTCAGGAGGTGACCTTTTTGCTCTCAAGAACTACTTGAAAGGAGGTTGTAGCCAGGTAGGGATCAATCTCTTCTCCCAGGCAACTAGTGACAGGATGAGAGGACATAGCCTCAAGTTGTGCAGGGAAGATTCAGGCTGGACATCGGGAGGAATTTCTTCATGGAAAGAGTTGTTAAATACTGCCCATGGAGGTGGTGGAGTCACCATCCCAGAAGGTGCTCAAGAAAGGACTGGACATGGCACTTTAGTGGCATGTTCTAGTTGACAAGGTGCTGATTGGTCAAAGGTTGGACTTAATGATCTCAGAGGTTTTTTCCAACCTATATGATTCTGTGATGTATTTAAACATGAAGCGACACAAGTTTTCTAACAATTACTGAATACATAAACAAGTCAGAAAGCAAAAAAACCAAACAACCCAAAGAAAAAGAGCCAGGGAGCATGGCTAGATTTCAAAGGTCACATTAGAGTTTTTATTTCTGAACAAGTTCTTCATCAACACAGCTATTGCTCAGGGTTGCAGGGATGGTGACACATGTGAGGGGACAAACAAATCTAATTTCAGATCGGAGGTGAAGATAACACTCCACTCAAAATCTTGTTAATTTGCAAAGTTGCTGGAAAGACCAAAATTTCATGAGGCCATGAGTTTTCCTTGCAGTTCCCAAGCATTACCCTCGGACAGCTAAAGAGCCTGGGGCCCTCACTCTGAATGCCCTCACACTGAATTCCCCTCTTCCAGTGGCCCTCACACTCAGTGCCAACATCAGCCTGTTCCACAGCCCCTCCTCCTCTTTGAGTGATTTTGAAGGAGTTTATGCCATGAAAATAAGACTTTGGAAAGAAAGAGCTGGCTCTAAATGGTGCATGTGGTAAAAATGCAGGGACAAACATTTATATGTGTACTGGCATTTCCAGAAAAGGTTTTAGTTGACGGGCAGGACAGTCTTGAGGTCAGTGAAGATTTCAGAAGTATGAAACACAGATTTATGCATCCTTATTGATGGATGAGGTTGATGTGTTGCCTGGTAATAATGTGCTGGACTGGGTCACAGATTCATTCAAGTGGCAGAATGAAGGCTTAGATAAGCAAGATGATAGGTGTTCCTTCAGCAAGTAAACCTCTCAGAGCCCACAAGAAGGTAAACTATACTCTAGCCAGAAAAACAGATGGCTTCTCTCCACCCAAATATTCACCTCTTCATCACCAGTGTGATCTCTGTGTCTCCACAGGCCACGCATATCAGAATAAACCTTCTGCCTTTTTAGCAGCCAAGAAAGATGGGTTTGCTTTTATCTTTCAGCACAAACTCCAAAGGGAGACGGGCAAAAGGGAGGTGTAGGGAGAGACAACATTTTGACAGCAGGCAATAATAAAAAAATGACAGAAGCCACAGATAGAGGAGCAAAGAGCCTCCCTGCTTCCCATGCACAATCACAGATGAAAGGGAATGGATGACAGATCAGGCGGCAGGCAGGCTGCATGCAGAACAGACAGTGCACTACCTCATTCCACTGGGACCACCAAATTTTGATGAGTATGCATGTAGTTGCTACATCAGTCCCGAGCCTTTCCTGAATTCTTAGCTAGCACACAAAAGAACAGTCAGACTTTTTCTGATGTTACTGTAAAGGGTAACAATCTAGCTTTCAATTACCTACACTGTGACCACTACTTCATTTGGGCTAGCTGACTGACACTGTGGAGAAAGCAATCCCCCTGCCTCCATCATAAAGTGGGTCATTAATTAAGGATCTTATACTCTCCATACTGTACCTGCAAAGTGGACAAGTAATTTTGCTGCAGGGCAATATTGAGCACAGTGACCCGCTAAACCTACTTAGCCAGAACAGACTAAGTATCAGTTGGAACTTACAAATAGAGCAAGACCTCCAAGGTCTTTGTGGGTAGCTGAGGAAAATCCTAGCATCTGGCAGCTGAGATCCACTGCTCCACTGCCCAGTAATTTCTATGAAATAGCACAGTAAATAAGAAATAGCAGTTGAAAGATCCAGTCTAGTTCTCAGGAGAAGGCATCCACATCTCAACAATCAGAAGAAAGGCCAAGGATGCAACTGGCCTTCCACTTAAGGAAGGGCACTTTCTCTTCCAGTTAAGGAAATACTTCACTATGCAGGAAAGGCAGAAGAGCTTGGGGCAGGTACAAGTACATGCAGGTACACTCCTTTCTGTTGGAAAGGCAGAAGAGTGTGGGAGAGGTACAAGTATGTGCAGCTGCTAGCTGCACGGCTCCTATCAGTCCTGCCCCATTACGTTTTTGGTGGGGTGGTTCCTTCTCTCTCAAAACATCCTTGTGCTGTTTTGGAAAGAGAAAATGAAAAGAAGCTTTTAGGACTGGCAAGGGATGATGTGAGGGTTAGTTATCCCACCAGGAATTGCTCATTCATTCTTAACCCAATTAACTATCCACTCTTTGGAAGCATCTCTCAACCGCCCCAACTCATCCTTCCTTCCAAATGTGGTGTCCCTTGAGCCCTTCCCCTTTTCCTGCCTCCCACTCTACTTCTGTGAGCATTATCACTATTCTCCTCTCCAAAGCTTGTGACCTTAAACTTTGCTAACTCTACTCATCCTCTTCTTCCACTCTGTATTCATACTTTTACCAGCCCTCTTCCTCTTCCTGATGGAAACAGTGTCCTGGCCAGATCCTTCTGTCACAATAAGTACTGTTTTCTGAAGCCTCGTGGGAAAGATGGGATCATTACATGCCACAACATGTGCTCAGTCCATCATTATGCAAGTCAATGCTGGAGCCATTTTGTTTCAATTTGCTTCTCTTCAGGGCCTAAGAATCTGCTCACTCATTATACTAAATGAGGTGGTTTCCCAGCTTGAAAGTGCATTTTTAAAAATCTTACTCTGCTTAATGATTCTTTTTGTTAATTTTAAATAGATTTTTAGAATCATTCTTTCTACTGGTAAAGGACCCACAGCAGTGGAAACTGCGTGTGGAGCTTCTGCTCCATGTAATGCATCCTTAATGACTCAAATATTTATCTGAAGGAGCTTCTCTCTATATATAGGCAAGACAGAATTCATGCTCTTGATTAACAAAGAATGTCATTCAGCACAGGAACTATGAAAACTTTTCCTTACAGGAAGTGAAGAATTAGAGATGTTGTGTAGGGCACTGGAATGTCTGAAATTCGAACTCATACTGTCACAGCTTTGCAACAGGGACTGCAGGTGACAGGTCTATTGCTCAGGATCTGGCTGTGAGGGAAATATAACCTCAGAGATCACTTCTTAAAGGTCGCCAGCTGTGAGTCTGATCAGTCTGCTGATGTGTACTGATAAGGCACAGGTGCCCAGGGAGAGTCTGGCTGTCAGCACAGGCCAAATGGCTCCCCCACACTTCACTCCTTCCAGAAGAAGGTCATATGGATGTGCCAGCCCATGTCTTTCCTTCGAGCTGTCTTCAGCAAGGGCAGGAATTGTTCTGCACTGGCGGGGGGGTGTGTTTCAACAGATCCTCCTGCTGTTCAGCCACTCCCCACAAAAGCTGTGGGGCCAGGAAGATGTGCTGACACAACCACAGCTCAACACAGAAGAGCCCAAATGACCTCTGAGGAGCTGCTTCCTTGGACATGCATTTTAAGATGAAGCTAGATTAAGATGAAAGCTAATAAATTGCAGGAGCAATGGAGCTTACTTCATCTTACCTCACAAGAGCTTGAGCTGTATTTTCCATTATAGAGGGACAAGCCACAGACTGCCGGACACTATTTGCCATGACGCTAATTGTTACACATGCAGAAGGAGGAATTGGAGATAGTCTCCTCTTTGCTAACAGGGTTGTATGATATTAATAGTTTAGCCACATAAAAAATGGATTTTGAACTGGCAAAAGATGCAGGAAGACAATCCATATAATGAGGTGTTTGTGTCACAATTATCTTAATTTTTCTCCACTGCTTCCCAGTTGCATTCACTTGATGGGTTTCATTTTAGAACACAGACAAGCTCTTTGAACCAGAAACTGTGTCTTGTCAGGAGCACACAAAGTACACACCACAACACTGCCCTGAACGTCTTAGTGCCTCCCTGTTCTACCTGATACAAGCCGTAAAATCATAAAAATTGCACAAATATGAAATATTATCACACCCAGACAGTATCTAGCATACATCCAAACAAAAGGACCTCAGCACCACAATATTCCCCTTTTCCACTATCATCAAACAGGCAAAGGCTCCCTGAGGGGGATAAAAAATTGGGAACTCCATGGGAATCAATACATGACAAATGCTTAAGAGCCCATAAAATGCTGAAATCAAAGCGAAGTAGGGAGTACCAGAGAGAGGACTACTAAGTGACACTCAAACTGCATGCTACAGACACAATATTCAATTAATATGCAATAATATTTAAATAGTAGGTTCAATGAATATTTGTCACCACTTGAATGGAACAGCAAAAAATACTTGTACCCCCCTTCAGATTTCAACGGGATGTTAGTAGGGTGGTAATTCTCTCTTGGCCAGCTAATTTACTCCTTGGACTAACAAGTGTTCAGCTCCCTTTTCAAGGTCTGCATTGTCTGCTTTTACACATGAAACTGAAGTAAGAGTTCAAGTTATTTATTCTACCTTCCAAAGAGGACTGTGTTTTAAAAAGGGTTGAAGTACAGGAGTCCACTCAGGAGCACTGCAACAAGTTACCTTGCTAAAATTTAATGGCTCACAATATTCCTGAGCAGTTGTTCTTCACTTCAGAGTGGAACCTACAATTTGTACCCCAAAGCCATACCATATAAGGCTGGATTTCCCATTGATTGCTTCTGATAGCAATGGTATGCACTGGAGCTAAGCTGCAGTAGTTGGTTAATTTTATTAAGTTTGGGTACTGAAAAGCCCTGAAGACTTCTAAAGTGGACTTTAATATTTCTGTTTAACAATTTGCATCCCTTACTGTCTCTCTTAATGTGTTTGCGCCTGTTTAATCTTCTGTAAACTCTTATCTCTGCCCTTCTGATGTTCTGGTAAACAGAATTCAACACATCCCTTGAAGGAAATATGTTTATTGCCTATGGTCCGCACTGAGTACAACACACTACATTGTGCAAGCAGGGTTCACAGTGCAGACACCAAACCAGACTACAGCAAAAGCCCGACACTAAAGCCTGCCTCAAGCGACCATTTATTATTGCAAGATACACTGTGAAAAATACTGATGCAAAAGATGTTATCAGTTTTGCCACACGTTCAGTTTTTTCAAAGTCAATTCTGTTGTCTAAGCAAAAGTGGGAACATTTCTGGCTGTTGTCATGTGAATTTTCACTTCATAGCGTAAGGGGAAAGAAAATAATTTTGTTACTTTGATGAAGACGCCTTGCACGTTTTGACAAACTCAAGTCCCTCCAGGGTGCTTACTGGCCATGAAGCTCTTTCATATCTCATTCATTATCAGAGAGAGACAGGAAAATACTTGGTCATTTCTCTTGTGTATGAGTAAATTAGTGAAAACCACAGAGACTCAGATTCATTAAAAGTGATGGAGTGAGACTGGCTGCAGCTGCTGCACAGTGGGGACCAGGCTGAGCTGACTCAGTGCAGTCTGCCCGACAAATTCAGGAAAAAAGATTAACTGGAAATTTCTCTATTGAAGCACTAACAGCTTACTGCAGCCAAATTCCAAGACAGGCTTGATGCTGTAAAACTTGAACTCGGAGCCCTGAACTCAAAAGCTAGTTGAATGTGTCATGTTCCTCAGAGCTATCACTGCATAGATTTTAGATGTCCGTATGCTACACCTGCATTTCCCTCCTAGTTTAAAGCCAATGCTATTACCATCACCAACTGTTACAGTTTCTACCAAGTAACAACCAATGGGTAATATTTCTGAAGAATCTTTCAAGTTTGTCAGGGGAACAAAAAGCCCCCAAAACCCTGGGGATTGACTTCAAACCCAGCTGTCTCACATCACAAAGCAAGGAAACTCTTGAGATGCAAGGAAAGTGGGACAAGCCATTTGAACACAAGCTAAGCCAAACCTCTGTCATTCCACTGAAAATTTGCTAAAACCTTCTGCTTTGCCTAGATTTTCATTGTTGCTATGTAGCTCCATAATCATCAGCATCACAAGGAACAAGAGTCAAGATGATGATGGCAGGTGACACGCCTGCCTGTGTGGTGCCTGGGCTTGCCTGAACAGAGTGGCAGGAGTGCCACTGCCTGCTGAGGTTTCGTACAGATTATGGTCCATATCTGCTGGTTTTCACTAGTGATACTCACAAGAGCAGGATAATGCAGGTGGCTGATAAAATCTTATGTTACAATTATATGTAAAAGCCCTGAAATCCACATGGAGAAGAATCAGAGTGAACTGTGGGTTACAGCAGCAGCCTCTAACTTCAGAAGTAGGGCAGCAAGGGAGGAGGAGTAATTGGAATCACTCTACTCTACACCATAATGTCTTCACACCAGCAGACAGCATGATGCGTACCAGCGTCATGACAACGTTCAGCCCTCAAGTCAGGCTCTAAGCTCTCTGCCAGCATTAACTGATTATCTGGCAGTAGGTTCAAGAGAAGCCTAGAACTGGCAATAGAGGGACTGCTGCAGTCTGTAACTTAAGCATACCCTGATTTCTAAATGTGGCAGGCTACCTACGTTTTTTGACTCAATCTACTACTCCAAGTCCCTCGATTTTATACCTTTTTCTTCCTAGCCCCTGCTGACCTCAAAGATAGTAAAATCAAGGCATTGGGGAGTTATTTCTTGAAGTGTAAGTCTTGATTCCCGTGATGAGTTAAAAAACCCCACGTGACTTAGATTGTCATAAGATCCCCAAGCAGGTGGCATAACCCTGTTTGGATGACTTAACACAACTGACTTCTAGCTCTACTTAGCTCAGATTTCCAGAAAATCTGTTTTCCTACTGAGTGTGGTAATATATTGCACATGATCCTTTCCCAGTGTTTTCTTTCAGAGGAAGCTCTGATCCTTTTGCAAGCTATTCTCTGGTGAACAGTAGGACCTTGTAAAGCTCATATCTCATAGGCTCAGGAGTCATGGGCATTTCACAAGTTACTGGATCAGATATGTGAAAATGTGAGATTTTAGGACATCCAACTCAGCCACCTAGGTCCTGTTACCACGATATCCAGACATCTGGGCCATACATATTATTCTGCTGGGCTGACATCTGTGGGAAGCAGGAAATAACATCCATGCTGAGCTGTGTGCAAATTCAATCCTTAGAAGAACACGAGGAACGGCAACAGAGTCAGAGAAGAACGATGCAGATAAATGGTGGCCACCTTGTCTTTTTACACAGTTCAGCAAATCAGACAGTCAGCCTCTGAGGTGGAAGGGTAAGAAAATATAACCCAAAGTGCCTTGCTAGTACTGGACATTGCAAGGGATAAGGGAGTAACTTTTTCCATTTTTAAGGGAGTTACAAACTTTTTTCTTACTGAAAATTGTAGTAGGCACGACTATAGTAGCTCCTGGTGAATATAATTCAAAACACCCCTTCTCCAAGATGACTAATAAGACAACAGTACACTGAAGCTGACATGCAAGTGGGTTGGGATATGATGGGGAGAAGAGAGTTGAACAGCTGCTTTCTGACAAGATGACTGAGGTAGGCTGCCAACAAAACAACACCAGCCTCAGATAAGTCTTCTCAAACTAGCAGATAGCAAAGCCACGAAGGCTAAAAAAGCTTATTTGCAGGTGGGAAGACAGAACAGTGTATGATATGGAAGGTATGATGCTGCCCACAACGTGTCCATGAATATACCTCTGGTGCATGCAATGCTATGCAACTCCCACAGACACTATGTGTCCTACTATGAAATACATTACTTAGAGCTGCACAACCCCAAAACTATCTTTATTTCACAGCCCATTGGCACTGTTCTTCTGTGCAGAAAGTTAGTCCATGTGAGTTATTCTCTCATTCAGTACCCAGGAGATATATGAGCTACACTTCCATTTCATGTTCGGAAAGAAATACTAATACTACACTGAAACACAACCTTTCACCATTAGCAAAAGTAGTTTTCTCAAAGTGTTGTCATAAAACAGCCGTTATGTTCCTCTTGAGAGGCACCTATACTTCAGCAGTGGGAAACTCGACTCCCACATTGTCAGCAAAACTGTGGCCTTGCTCCAAAGTGTGGTGGTGTCCTTCTGAGGCAGGTCTAGGGCAATATCGTGATTCAGGGCAAGGTCCCCAAGAGAAAAAGCATATATTTCTGGCAGAAGTGCAAGACCAATGCCCTTCTCTTGGAGCTTGTCAACAGACAGAAATGGGCACATAGAGCTGGGGCCACAGGTTTCCCCTGTTCAAGCAGCTCACCTCAGCACTACAGAGAGATGCCAATACTCCTGGGGGGGGGGGAGGGAGCAATGGGTCTGACTGACCCCATCTCTCTGCAAATCAAATATGAAGCAAAAACGGAGAGACAGGAAAGAGGGCGAAATGAGAGCAACATTTCAAACTTTCAGGCATAAAAGAATTGGTAAAATATGGGCTTTTTCTCTTTTTGCTCATGTTACAAAGAAAGCAAAAAACCCCAGACCTGTTTTGAAGCAGTTGACTGTACCCCACCTCCAGTATAATCCACCAGGATTATGGAGATGGCAAAGGGCTCTGAGCCACTGCTGGAAAGCTGTTATTTAACCACCTAGCAAGGATTCAGCTTCTCATTTCTTTCCTTTTGCAGGCTTGTGTTAGATGTGTGTGCAGCATCATTCTGCTTCACAAGTAAGGTCTGTACTTGAAACTTCTGCTTATTTACTTATTTGAAAAGCCTTCATACACCACTCAGACCAAACATTTCATGTTTCTTTGTTATTGCAGAACATTAAACAGAGGAGCACAGTGTGTGAAAGAGGAAATCTTGTGTTTGCCAATTCAAACAATTGACCCATTCAATCTTGTCTGTTTCCAACCCTCCAGCAGTTAGGCTTATACACAAAGTGCAGAAACAAAAGATAATCCCAAATCCAACATTAAAAAACCAAATATATACACCGTGGCCAGTTTACTCAAGATTCACTTCTGAGGGATCCTCACAGACATAGGCAATGCTTTTTTTAAATTCTCTGGTCAATAATGAAAACCAGGACTGCCAAGAAATACATAATTCAGCCTTAACAAAACTCAGTGACTTCATATTAAGCTTTTATAAAGAAATAAGCCAAACAGTTACAGACAAACATTTGAGAACATAAGAACTAAATCTGTGTGTAAGCTGTCCCTGGCTAGTCACCTTCTTTCAGAACGGAAAAAATACAACCCAATTAAAACTCCTCCCAGCATACAACTGTAACCATGGCACTGCTACCACAAGGCGTTTGGTTTCAGCAAGCTTCCCAGCTGCTGGCTTGTTCTGCATCAACTGTGATGCAGGGAGTTTCCCCTCAGTCACTTGTATTGGATCACATGCTGTCAGGGTCAGGGTTATATCAAAAAATTTTTCTAATTTCAGCTATTTGTTTTCACCACAGCTTCAATTCTTTCAGTTTAAAAACTGAAAATATAAATTCAGTTCTGGAGAAGCAGAAGCACAGAAAATCTGCAGTGCAGACTCAGGTAGACTTCAGATGGGGGTAGATGACCACAGAGGGATGCAAAGCCTCCAATTTACCAAGCCAAGTCATTCCAAGGTGAGCAATGAAGGCAGAACAAAGTGGTTACTGTATGACCAAGACTATACAAGATTGCTTTATTCCTGTTTGTGTTGAGATAGCCACTTGTTTAAAACCACTACCTCAAATATTTCGAAAGCCCAGTGACCTCACTTAGGCAGTTGAAGTCAGCCTGTGGAAAACTCATTCACAACTCTGCCAACAGTCCTCCAAACAGCAGTCATGCTGGGATGAAGAAAGGGAACACTGATCCTTCCTCCCCTTTTTCTGCACATGACTCTGCTCCCCATTATTTCATATCAATACTTTTTCAGTTACTCCTCCGCAAGAACCTCTGTGCTGATGCACAAATCATACCCAATGCCAAGTCACAAGTACAGCAGTAAAACCAGTAACTTCCCATCTGCAGGATCCAGACAGTGTCGGCTACTGTCTACCTGTTTGTCCACTGGCTTCCTTGCAGTGTCTTGTTTACAGTCACTCCTCAAGTGCCGGTGAGCCAAAGAAAACGTCTTTAACGCAGTTCTGCTGCAACATCAGCCCTTCGTCTGTGGCTGACACAATTATTATGACCACAGTTACTTTTCTGTTATGTCTGAGATGAAGCATGTTGTTGTCATCCCAGCTCAAAGACCCTGAGAGTCTTTCACATGTCTCACCCAGCCTCTTGGGACCATAAACAAACTTGCACTGAAGTAAAAGCTGTAAGCATTAAAACTGGTCACTTCTGTTCAAGCTCACAGAGACATTTTTTAATCAAAGTATCTAAAATCAACATATACTTGTCTACTAAAGACCTACCTAATGCTTTTCCAAATAAAACTAAGGGATGGAAATCCCTCTCCAGACATTCTAATTTCAGCATAATGTATTTTTTATTTGACCTAAGTATTCATGTGCCTTCATATATGAATAAATAGGAAGAAAGCTCAGGGATACAGAATTGACCACGTACAAAAAGCTGGGGAGAAGGTGGATGGGGACAACCAATTTGGACAACACGGTCAGCACACTGAGATAAATTATACCTCCTATTATTATGCAGAAATGTCCCAGGCTATGCTAGGAACAGCGATGCAGAAACCTGCACATATGTATTTACTCTCCATAGCTGGGAGAGGATGACAATGGGTTGAGAATAAATAAATAAGAAACCTGGAAAGCTCAGTCCTGGCTCAGATGATTTTCTTAAAAGAAAGAGACCAGGACATAAATGGTCATGCCCAGTGGTTAGAATCAATGTGTACAACTGGATGCAGAACAAGGACAGGAACTGAGCTAGAAAGTGAGGTTAAAGTCGGAACATAAACTCAGGGACAGGGCAGATACAACACAGAACAACAGCCAGAAACTCAGCTGTTAAGCTGAGGAGTGACTGTAAATTCAACTTTCATTAATCACTGAAACCAATCACTCAACATGCCCATCCACAGCTACCACTGCTCAACTAAAAGGCCAGCTTACCTTGTAACTGCTTCAAGTCTCAGCTGAGGGGCACCTGGTTTTTAGGGCCAAGGGTCACAGTCATTGTTTAAAGAGAAAAATAATTCACTTATTGTGAGGGGAAGGAAGGTGAGTGGTTTTGATGGACATGTTACACTTGGCTTTATAAGAAACTAATTGCACCTGTTTGATCCTGTTTATTTTTCAGTTGGGTGGTGGCTACAGATGCCAAATTTTGAATCCTCTAGAGAGTAGGTGCAGCTCGGAAAGAACAACATGTTGCTTGATTTACAGTGCATTCCAAAGGGGCAATTTATGGGTAACTCTGAGTTTTTGAAAAAATTTAACCGGAAGAATGTAGCATTTTATTTTATTTTATTTAAAGAGAGAGGTGGACGGGGTGGTAATAGATTTGGAAGACACACACTGTCTTCAGGGAAGCAAGAAGACTCAGCTGTCAACAGGCATGAATTCAGGAGTCTGCATACAGAAAATGGGCACACCCATAAAGTTTGAGGATGCATTAGAGGAGGCGTCTGACTCAGCAGCTGTGCAAGTAACTTTCATAGCTACAACGAAAATTTTCATTCCTGAAGTAAGACACATTCTCCTGGTATGGTAACTCTCTGAAAACCCAATTACACCATCCTGTTTGATCCATATTAGGTATGCCTCAGTGACAGATCAGCTTGGCAATAACTATCTGCAAGAACTCTCATCAGAAGAGTGAGCCCCCAGCAGCAAAAACAATCAAAAAGCAGGCAGGAGCAAGGCTAATCCATTTAAGCGAGACTAAACCAGCCTTTATTATTAATAATAATAAAAAACAGGCTTAACTAGCGATGCTAGAAATTATCTGTGTTGGTCAACCAAAGCACAGATTATGCTGCTACTGAGTGTAACCAGATCTGTGGGGAAGGAGAGAAGAAAAAGGAGAACAGGAACTAAGGAGACTTGGAAAAAGACAATACACTATGAGCTCTCTGAGTCTCTCACAGCTTTTCATTGGCTTCACCCCATCAACTCAGAAATCAAAGAGCTTCCAGCACCAGGCATTTGTGTCTGCTCCATCTTCATCACAGCCAGACACAGCCCTGCGATTAAAAGAATGGCGAAATAAGGAGCTTACAGATTCACTTTCCCCAGTTGATACGGTGACTCACAGCACTGAGGTATCGATCCACGGCTCTGGCCTCTGCCGATAACTACACGCCACAGGGGTTAATTTAACTCCCAACCACCTGGCACTGCCTCAGACACTTTGCTGAGAACACTTATAAATTATATAGTACTCCAAAAGTGCAGAGCAGGAGAGCGTTTTTTCAGCACATTTCTTTTGTTAGCCATCCTCCGGCAACTGGATCTGCTTTGCTGCTTCCAAGTCTCATTTGCTTTCTTCCTGAACTTACATTGCAGTCATCTACTCAAGCACAAACTGCTTACAGGACACTGTAAATTAGAGTCACAGAAAGGAAAAAGGGTAAAGAGTGCAATTATGCATACACAGACCAGGGAAAACAATTTCTGCAAGGAAGTTTAAGTAAAAGCACAACTGATCTTCATCTTACAGAAATGCTGGTGATTTTAGAAATAGCAGTACCTTGAAAGAGTGTAACAGTGATAAATGAAAGTAAACAGATAGAATTTCTGATAGCGATAGGTCCACCAATATGGCAATTGTGTACAGCATCAGGGCAATTTTGAAAAAAAAAAAAGACTGAAGTCTCCCCATTTTAAAACTTCCTTTGTCCAGTTCTAAGCTGTACCTGGTTTACCTACAAAAAACCCTTTAAGGTCTAACAAACCTGGATGAAATTTAGTCGAGTTCAATCCTTGCAAGCTTGCTGACTGTATGAAATAGATGTTCAAGTTTTACAGATGCTCACCATGGTATCTCTCAGCAAAATTTCTGGTGAATATAATCCCATGGTAGAAGTGAATTGAAGATCTGACTACCTGTTAAACTCTGTGCTCCTAAAATGTTAACCATCAGATTTATGCTCCTGATCCCTCCTAAAATCCCATCTCTTCCATTCGCCCTATGTACAAGCTACTGCACAAATCCCACTGATATCCCAGTATGTTTCTAAATCTAGGTAAACATTTCTCCTGGATATTACACAGTAGACCAACTGTTATCACCTGCTTTCAATTGTGGTAACCTATGAGACATTAAATACATACCTGGACAAGAAAGCTTTCCTTTCAGAGGGTGGGAGATATTCAATCTTTAATTACTGCCCAGGGAAACAGAACTCTGTGTTTTGTGGGGGTTTTTTTTTTTTTTTTTTTAATTTTTCCCCTTTCATTTTATTTTTTTTCTTCCCACCTCCCCCCCCCATTTTTTTTTTTGCTTTGTTTTTTTTTTTTTGTTTTTAAAAAAACACAACTCAGCCCATGTGTTTTCTCTTTACTGGTAGTGATCACCAAATCCTTAACCAAGTTATTGTACTTTCAGGTATTTCTGCAGTTTAAGACGTCTTCCCCCTCCCATTTCCTTGGCACTCACGTAAGAGCTCTAGTTTAAAAACTGAGAATTACAATAGAAATTGCCAGATACCAGTATTTCACATGGGCATTTCTAGCTTTTGTACTGTTAGAAGTACTAGAAAATGAAATTCTGTTTTATGCAGTCCGAGAGAGATGCTGTTAGCCCTGCCTGTAGCCCTGCCACAGAAGCTTAGAGTATTAAAATTCCCATATTCCTGAATCAGCGAGAGACTGTCTAGCCTTATCCTTTCTCTCTGACAGTAGTCAATATCAGAAAATTTAAATAAAGGTGCAAAAACACACTGGAGAAGACATTCTGCACGCAGAGTAACTTCTCCCTTTCCCTTACTCCTTTAAGTGTCATGCAGTTTTTTTAAGGAGAAAAAAATTCTTTCTTTTGAAACAAAGACAAAACAAAATAAAATAAAAGTTTAACCATGTTAGCATAACTTTTGAAATTTAGCATAAAATGTGACTTTGCAAAAGTGTAGCCCACTGCAAGTAGGGGTCTGCCCAATTCTGAGCAGTTAAGATAAAGGGGAACTATGGCTTGCATGAATGCGTAAGATAAGAGACTGACAGGGAGAGCCAGAGAAGAAGGGCTTTTAGCAGATAGCAAGAGTAATCAATAAGATTGTAAGGGAGACAGGACATGGGGGTGGGGGGCATAGTTGCTTGAAATTATAAGCCTTTATGTAACTATTCTATAGTAATAAATTTAGGGGATGGTAACCAAATGTATATTTAGATAAGGCAGACTTTGTACCAATTATCTAAGAATGTATATGATAGATAATATTTGAAACTTACTCCTTCCAAATGTATAAAAGCTGTTGGATTTTTTTTACTTGTCGGACACACACTCGGAGGGTAAAAACCCTTGCATAGCCCTGGCCATAATAAAAGTGTGCTTTACATACTGTGTAAGGATTCCTTTGAATCACTTTACCACCAGTGATGATTGTTTCATGAGCCGAGGTAACTAACCATGCCTGCCTGAAAGGAAGAACAAGACTTTTATCTGATAAAGAGTGACTACTGCTCTCCAGGCTCTCCTGAGCTAATACAGCTTGTTTCACCTAGGGTATGTCACAGTTAAGGAAAACTCAGGCAAGGTAAGCCAAATTAAGTACAGGTTTAAGTTTAAGGTGCATTAACTAAGGAACCCCTGTACAGATCTTCTCAGTTAGAAGTAAAAAGAGTCTGAGTGAGCTAATGAGAACTCAGAGCAATTTATTACTCAAGGAGAATGTTGAAGGGGTTTAGTGAGTTCTAATATATCTGAAATTCATTCAAGTACTTCTGTGTAGACAGGCCTGTAAAATCTGTATGTGACAGTCCTTACTGAACCTCCAGAAGTCACTCAGGCCCTCATGATTCTCCTGGACATAGCATGTGAACAAATCAAGGAAAAGCCTAATTCATTTTGTGTGTAATTTTGCCAGATCTTAAGCAGGCACTAGCTTGTTCAGGGTTGAGGACAGAAAAAGGAGATATATACCTCAGCGTGAGATTTTGGTAATCTTCTGCATATAAGTGTGCGTAAGATGCAGCATAACAGCCCTTTCATTTCATCTCATTCTTATCCATGATGCTTTTAGAAACCAAAGTAGGACATTTGTGCATTCCGTGATTATAATTTTATTGACAGAAGAAGATATAATAGTTACATCTAATGTATCCCTAGGGGTTGATAATTGGATGTAGATTGTATTCTGGGATGGGAGATCTGACATAAATGCATCTAAATCTCTGAAATAGACTGGAATGTGATGGGCCGGAAGGTAGAGGCAGGAGAATGAGGCATCAGGTATGAATATAATATGCACTTTCATAATTTCCAGCAAAATTTAATAGTTACATTCACTCAATGTCCCACTACAGTCTCCACTCAAAAGTATATTGCAAACAAACAAGAAGAGGGAATGATGACTGCAAAAAAATATGAGCAGTGTTTGGGCTCTGTAATTTCTACCAGGAGACAAAATATATTAGCTTATGGACTCAGTCTCTTTCAGAACCACCACTTTCTGAGCCTGGACTACATATCAAAACATTAACCCTCTGGCTTTGAAGCATTTCATTAGGCAACAGCAGCAACCGGGAATATCATGAGTCAGTCATGCTGCTGCTTCTTCCTGATCGGTAGAAAGCTGCAGAGTGTGTCCGTGCATAAGGGCAAGAGACACATCCACCACCTGATGGCTTGATTCATGGACTAATGCTAAATGGCTTTTGCATGAACACACCAAACTCCTGGGAAACCAAGTACTGTATTTTTTTAATTGACTGCAGGATGAAGTTAGGATGTGAAAGGAGCATTGTGAGACATAAAAGGATAGTAAAATATCATTGGGGACTCAAGGAAAGATCCAGCCCCTTGGAATGGGAAGCATTCCCCTCTCAGCTGTACAAGAAGGGCTAGATGTAATTTCTCAGTACCCTAATTGGTACTGTGCAGAGATGACAGCTAAACTAGCTTAAGCAGTTATCCTGCATATTAAAAGCTGTGCAGCTGCATTTAACACCAAGGTCCTTATGAGGAAATTCACCTACACACTGTACAGAACAAATATATGCTCACCTGCCAGAATACTGAAGGAAAGCCTACAGAAGTCAACAGGTGTCCAGATGGCAACGCATCATGTCTACAGGTGAATGGCAATGGTTTATTCATCCCATGCCACTCGAGGTTTTCAGACATTTCTCCAGAATGAAACCAAGAGGCTTTTCAGACTTTGTTCCAGACCAAGCAAGAAAGCCTCCATCTAAGGGCTGCGAAGTGACTGGCCAGGACTCTCACCTAGTCTGGAAAAATGAAGTCCAGTCTCTGGTCTTAATTCAGGGAGAGGGAGAACCTGAAGTGTGATCTTTTATATTGCAAGTGACAGTACTGAACATAGAAAGGAGCTTCCTGAATTTTACTTGAAATTCCTTCCTGGAAACAGAATACTCTTCCAGTGAAAGCTTTCATAGTGCAAACCATTCTCTTTTCAAAAACCATCATTTCCTAAGTATTTAATTTTCTCAAAATGCCTTCAGATAGCTTCAGGCACAAGACCTCTGAAAGGTGCTGTTGCAGCCCCTGTTTCACTGTCTGTGCCACACGGCTCTGGGAATCCTGCCCACTAGACGGAGAAGCAGCCTACAGCGAGCATACAAAAGATCAGGTGTGAGGACAAGTGCAACATTTTGATCTAGCAAATAAAACTGCAAGGTAATTTGGTTTTAAATTCAAGGGATTTAAGAGAGATGCAGGGTTCTTCTGTTATAGCAGAACGTCTACCACCGCATTTGCTGCAAACCAATGTATTACAGCATGGTTAAGAGAAGTGTTTGGGCTTTGCTGTCCAAAATGTTTTTGTTTATTGCATTAACACTGACAGATTTAAAGGTGATTCCTAGTGCACATATTTGTTTTTCTTTACAGTGTTTTTCCACCTTTGCGATTTACAGACCCCTGAGGGCATTTTCCAGGGTGGGTGCAGAACATGATAAGCAAGCCTAAGTTCACAGTCAATCGACTTTTCTTAGTTGCTTTTAACAGACTCTCCCTGGAAGTAGCACATGGGTCCCCAAGGGCCTGTAGATTGCAACTTGAAGGCTGCTGCTCTGCCACGGCAGGCCAGTTCAAGAGCTTGATGCTGGTGTAGGAAGCTATACATCTCTACCAAGTTCAAGAAAACCTGTGAGAGCACAGCAGACAAGGCAGTCAGAAATCGGGCCAAGTCTGAAATCTTCTTAAACGTTGTACGTCTGGAATTGTAGTTATGGAAATACATACAAGTTACAAATTAAGAAGTCTCAAGGAGTGTGACAATCAGAGCACATCCTCTTCTGCTGATAAAAAATTCTGAGTAGTAATGACTTGTCGAGCCAGCTAGGTTTTTTCCTACAAAAGCTTAAGCTAAAAAAGCTTCAGCTAAACAAAGAAGAATAGCAGCTGAATGAAGCATCATCTCCACTCTAGAGAAACCCAACAACATGCACACGTAATAACAGCATCAGAAAGCTGCTGCCACCTATAGTTAACCATTGGCTTTATTCACCCAGATCCCAGTTACAAGAGGGAGGCAGCTGTCTAATTGACTCATACAATACAGGAAGGTGAGCCAAAACATTTTCCCAGTTAATACACACCCACTTCTCATTATCAAAGCAGCTTGTCAACATGCCTACAAAATAATGCCATAGGAAGAGAGCAGAGGTTAATCTGTAAAAGGGGCACAACAACCAATGAAGACCCACAACTGCTGTTTCTGCCAGTCAGTCCATACAAAGCAGGTCAGCAGCTCTACTGGAAAGACTACACTCAGGCTGGCTGAGGAGTAACTAAATAGACTCTCCTGTCTCAAAATCACTGTAATCAACTCTGACTAAGGAAAAAGCAACTCTAAGGCTGCTCAGGCATTCAAGAACAACAGGAGCACATCAGTACAAGGAAAAAGTAGAAGTAGGCAGCACACTAAGTTTGTCCAGAGTCTCAGCTGGGAGCCTCAGTCAATGCCTCCAAAGACAAAGTAATACAAAATAAAAGCCACCAAAAAGCCCAATCACTTTAATTTGCTCTTAGGGGCTGCAATTGTCATAAAAAGGAAATCCAGGTAAATTATGGAAATGATCAAGCTTCAAAACACTGTATTGTATTGAGATGGGAGACATTTCAGAGGGAAGCTGGTAGAGGAAACACGATTGGAAGAGAACCACTCAGGCGGGAAGTGCTGACTCTGCTTTTAAGCAGCTTCTGGCAGAATTCTACCCTGCCCCAACTTCTTGGGCAATTTTATTGTGAGCCATTGAAGAAAAAAAGGGAATTCTTAACTATGAGACACACAGTAAGAGATTATTTTAAAACAAGAAAAGGTCAAGAAATGAGAAAGCAAGTGTAGTTCAGGAGAGCCCAGGGCTGCCAAAGAATCAGCTGCTTGCTTACCCTTCACCCTTGATGTTCTCTCATTAAGCCTCCCCATACCCTTGCTGCAGGTACCAGGTACCCAGCACATCACCTACAGACAAAAGCAGAACAGTGAAGAGCTACATTTGAAAAAGAACAAACAACAAGGAAGGCTGCCCAAAACCTTCAGCTGCACCAGCCTGGTGTTTCCCACTGATTTCCAGTGACAATGGAAGAAAGATCTAGTGATCTTCTGCACGCACCATTTGCCTACTCAATTGTTACTGCTCATTCAAGCTTTGTCTTTCATACACTATCCCATATTTCATCTGTCAGAATTGGGGACGAATCCGATTAGCTTCTAGAAGCAGTTTAAGCAATAAGGGCATGGTAGACTGAATTTCTGGGCAGCAAAAGGCCACCCTGAGTACTATGACAAGGTATTCACTATCTAATAGCTTAGATTAAGGAGGAACCTGGCTCTTTTGTCTCTTCAGTGCGTATGCAGCTCCCATTAGCATTAATGCAAGCTGCGTACAGGCACTGAGCCTCTGCCAAACAAGTGACAAACACCAGCTTTTCATTCAGCATACATGAGCAAAAAAGGGGCACAAGACACTCAGCCATCTACTGCAAGCACCTGACAACTATTTAAGCATTGAGTCAAATCCAGGAGTTTTATGTAACAAAATGACATAGAAAACATTCACTGAGAAAGCGACAAGAATACAGTACGTACTCTGCTACATGTTTCTGCATGAAGAGGATAGTTCCAAAATGATGATAAATATTCATGATAAGATATATAAATAATAAAAAACCCCAAAATATGGCTCTTTTTTTTTTTTTGAGAGAGAGAGATTGCCCAGAGCATAAATCTTACGAAAGCTAAGCCAAATTCTCATGCAACTAGTAAAAATGTTCCATTTTCTCCTCCAAACAGAATATTCAATTTTTTGGGCCTACACATTAGGTATAAATTTGGAATAAAGCTTTAACCACCACCAAAAAAACCCCCAAAAAACCCACCAGCCAACCCCCCAAATAAAAATAAAGCAAAGATTGAAATGAATCCCCATCTTTGACTCGCCATCGAGACACACATTACGAAAGAAAGCAAGAACTCTTCAGTCTCTAAGATGCCAAAAGAGAACTGCTGTATTTCCTAGAGCGGCCTTTCATAGGAAATGCCACTCCTCTGCTAGAAGGTTTGACCCTCCACAGCACAACCTGACATCAGTAGAAATTTGTAGGGGCTGTCAGCCAGACGATCAACATCAAGGACTATCATCTAGAACCCAAAAACCAGGAGCAGCCAAACCAACATTTTGTCCATTCTGTGCCTTGCAGGTGCCTAGGCTGTGCTTAATGATTTTATCTATAATTTCCACCCCTGTTCCCTAGCCTGGGGCTGGGAGAGAATGTTTCCAATTAAAGGAGCAAACTGCAGTAGTTCTGTGCTGTAAAAAGAGACATTACTAGTAACATCTGCACTTTTATACTGCACAGAAAAATATTTCCTCAAATGATAATAATAGTAGTAATAATAATAATAAGGTGCTGTGTAAGTTTATTGAAAACAATACATTCTACAAAGCCCCAGATAGCTTGTTAAATATTTAACAAACACGAATATTTAGTATTTAATAAGACACTAAAGATTAATGGAAATAAAAAGTAATACGCATTTTTCTGATGCTTCCAAAAATTAATTCCAGTCAAATGATGCCCATCTATCGGAGATACCAAAAACGCTGCTCAGAACTGAGACATCGAAGTTGTTCAAAATTGTTAGAAGGCAAATGCTGGTAATTTTTTCAGCAATTCATAGTTATTTTAGCAGTGGTTAAAGTTAATTGAAACAAATTCTTAATAAACAGTAATAGATTTACCTTCCCAACCTCAGGGGCTGCTGGGTGGATTAGTCGATATTTGCTGACAGCTTTCAAGTTGGACATACTGTATGAACACAATTATAATATTCTTACAGAACCATTCTTTAGCAGCTTACTCTTGTATGTAATTAGATGCAGTGATCAGATTATATTTTATATTATAGTGCCATTTCCCTTTATCAACTTTCAGCAAGTGGCTCCGGAGGGCACCTATGGCCCTTTAATGACTTTACTGTTTTTCAGCTAACGTCCATCAAATAGAGTAATCGCATCCACAAAGAAAATGAAGGAAGCTGCACGTATACACACAGCAAAAAGCAGAATGCTTCCCTTCTTAAACTGACTGGGCTTGAAAAATTAGCTAACGATAATGGTTTAATAATGAAACAGATGCTCAAAATTGCTTGGCTGCTTTATCCACAAATAGCCCTGTAGGAAACCTCCCACCCTCGGTCACTCCAAAAGCATGCACAAGTGAACTTGGTGGCAGATTGCAGAGCAACCTGCCCTTTTATTTCTCACCTCCTGGAAGTGACAGGCTGTGTCTCACAAGTTCTTGCCATATATTTTCTCTACATGGTCCTCCCTCAAATGAAATTGAGGAGGCTTATTTCTAATGGAGACTGGCAATCATCTATCAGTACTGTAATAACAGGAAGTAAACAAATAGCAAAAAAGACACTTGGACTGGTTCTCACTGTGTACTGAAGGATACAGCGTCAAAAATCGTATTCTTACTGCCTGCCCTGTGTCCCTGACTGAAAAAACCCGAACAGGAGAGGAAAGGTTCATGAGAAAGACATCAGGAGCAAAACATCAGGAGGTTTGTATCTGTGGAGAAGACAGGTTCAGTGCTGATTGCTCGTGTAGGATGAAGCCAGTGTAGCTGCTCTTGTATTAGCTGCTCAGGGTCATATGCTTCCACCTATAAAATCGCTGCTCATGGATACAGCATGGCACAGAATCTCTCTCCATGCACAGGCCAGGGAGAGTTTGAAATGGTATCTCATTGCTAGACTATACACAACTGATTGTCCTTGCATGGCCTATATCTCTCAGTGTCCCACTACATCTGGCTGTAGAGGCTTTAACCAACCATACACTAAATATATCAGGAGAGGATAAAAAGAATGCATTTCTCTCACCTCCTTTGTTTTTCTTCCCTTCTCCTCCCTCCCAGGCTCTGAAATGCATACACTCTCTGCATCACAAGATAAAAAGGCCAATCTGTGATATGTAAAAATGGGAAGAAACTTCATATTCTGTTGTACATAAATCCCTGAAGATTATGAGGGTGGGATACAAATAAAACCTCTCCACTTGTGTCATCTTTAGCAAAATCCAACTGCCAATGCTTTAACACAAAGGCAAAAACATTAAACATTTCTGAGGCAGCTCAAATAATAGCCCTGCAGATGAATGTGATAGATCTTCTATTCCAATTCTACACCTCTCCTCTCTCGGACACACTAGGAATGCAAGAGGGAGGCTGCAGGGTATTTGTTTCCAGCCATCAATAAATAAGTGAAGTCTGCTTCAATTCCTCTAAACAATCAGCTAGAAAAGATTAAAAACAGTTACCATTTGATGCTACTGTGACAGGTCCAAGACAGGAATTGAACATGGCTGAAATAAAGTATTTATCTTTCTGGAAGACTTTCACTGATGCAGGGAATCAACATCAGCAAAATCTGCAAGCACGATGGTCCAGGGCAGAGCCAGGTTTTAGATGAGGCAACAGAGCAGTCCAGAGCAGCCATGTTTCTCTAGAGATTAAGGACTCTCAAGAAAGCTGGCGCTGCTAATTTCCAGGTTTCCTGCTAATCCACCAACTAAGACTATAAGAACACTACACCATCACTGTTGTAACCCAAAGCACAGTTTGAAATGTGTCACTTTTGCAGACATTTTTAGTCCCAGGCCAAATGGTGTGCTCACAATTTACATTCATTCTCACTAATGTGGAGCTCTAAACAGGGTTTTTTCTAGTCTTAAATCAGTGTCAGTCCATTACTAAGGCAGCATATAGCAGTCAGGAATTTAATGGATTTAAAGGGTGGACATATTGATGGCTGTGAAGTGGAAACTGTTTATCCTGTAAATACTGTAACAGCTAAGACAGCTCATCTCATTACAATTTATTTGTTTCAAATGCTAGTGGAGGGAAGTGCTGGCAGCTGCAGGTTCTGTTACTGGAAGAGATGGGGAATAGAACTTTCACAGGGGTCTGCTTCTGTAGGAATGGCTGTTAAGGGAGAGCTACAGTATGGACTCTCTGCTTGCATTTTTTATCTCTGCTAACCAGGAGCCCTTCTCCGAATAAGGCAGACATATAAATATGGTTCCAAGTCTACCTTCTAAGCTGTGCTGCCTGTCACATACGGTGCTTCTCCATGCACTGTCACATACAACTTGGCTGCATGGGCCAGGCTAGACTGTGGGTTTCCCATCCCAGAACAGTACAGAGATAGTCAGCAAGCCACTGTTCCATTTGGAAAGTACCATAGGGTAACGTAGTATAAATCGCAAGTCACCACAGCAATTTTCAGTACACTCTGACAGGTTGAGATCTCAGAAAGCTGGGACACTTGCTTCTCTCACGCCCTTGCCAAACCTCAGAAAATGACCTTGAAAAAAATTTTTAAAAGTTGGAAATATAGATTTTTCATCCAACTAGTAGCACATCCAATAAATATCGAACTGTTCTGTCCAAATCGGAGCCCGTGAGCATCTTAAAGCCCCTAGCTTTGTGATTCCCAGCCTCCAAATTGTTCAGTTCTGTATAACCTTTCAACTGAATTATCTGAGAAAAAATTGGGAGATAATCCCAATGATTTCCACATAAAACCCTGCTAGGCCCTGTGAGCATTAGAAGACTGGAGTGAGAATGAACAGGAGGGAGGAAGGGAGGAAGAGAGTAAATACTCCACACTTTATTTTCCTTCAAGGAGTACAAAATTTATAGTTCTCTTTTAGATTTTTTTCCCAAGATTTGTTTACTCTGCTTTGTTATCAACTCAACTAGGATGGAAACCTACCTCCTGCCAGCACAGAAAGATGTCCGCAGGCAAGCAGCAGACCTGCTGTTTCTCACTCCATGCAAAGGATGCTGCAACTCAGCATTCTTTATGAGATGCTCTTTCAGCAATAATCCCCATAACTGACTTTCCCTGCAGCTACAATTCTATGGTTTTTGACTATGGAAACACTTTGCTTTTACATGTAACTGTTTAATAATTATCTAGTGACCAATACTTACAAGTTTAGGCAAATGCCTGAATTCTCAAGAAGAAAGGGAGTCTAATTTTGAGTACCCTGTATGTGGCATCCAGAACATGTCAAGGTCTGCCTTGTCTCTTGGTCAGCAGTGTACCTGAAGCCATTGAAGCAGCTACTGAGACTCTCTCCAATGGCAAGACACGTGCGTCAGGTTACAATCTACAATTAGAGGGGTGTGCGGCCATACTGTGATGTTTGGGTCAGTTTAACGCACTTCAAGGCAGGGCTGTGGGAATGTCCAAAACTCAACAACGCTAGCTCTCATTTTGCTGCTAGCATATATGAAACTGTACTAGAAAAAACTTGATACAAAAATACAGGGATGCTGTGAAGCTGCTATGAGAGGTACCAAGACTTCCTCAGATGTTACAAACGAAAAGAAACCCTTTCACTTTCCTGCTCTTAGCCATTAACTTTCATTTGTTTAGATGCCAGCACACTACACTTCATAAAAATTAACACTTTTTTTTTTTTCTTTAAACACTTACAAGCTTATTCTCCTCTCACATGCACCAGCTGTTTATCTCCTGAGTTGATGATTCTTTTTGGAAATGTGAGTTGACATCTGGGTATGAGCGGCTGCTGTAAATTGTCAGCATTTCTGTCTACTTATGCAAGCCAAGATTATTTCCTCCAACTAAGAGTAGCATCTCTCCTAAGAATGTTAACATTACGATACATAACAACCCTCTTTTTTCTCTGCTATTACCCCTTTCTTTTCATTCAAGTACCTTTTCCTTTTGCTGAAGGCAAAGCAATACATTAAGGCACTAGGCAATACAAATAAATGTAATTTAAAGAGAAAGCTTTCCAGAAAGTTCATATTATCCCTTACAATAGGCAGTGAGGAGTAGGTGCGAATTAAGTACAGATCCTGGAACAGGTCAGAGGACACAAGCTGGAGTGAATCCATGGGCTCTGCCTAATGGAGCTTAAGCACAGCAGCTGAGAGAGCCTCCTGTCTGGATCAAATTCTTTCCCAGGACAGAGAAAATCGGAAAGGGGGAGGTGGCTGCCCAAAGCAACCCTGGCTTGTTCATTTGACCTGCTGGAGGAAAATACTCCATATTTGTTTCCCTTCATCCTCAGTTTTAGTAACTTTTCACAGCTTTTACAATTTTACCTATCTCATGCTTGGATAACAGTGGGAGACGTATACATAATGCCTATCCCCATGCTCCACGCATTCCCACAGAGCTCTACAGGTTACGGGACTTTGCCCTGCTATGCCCCATCTCAGAAAATGCTCCTTTGTCTTCCAACACCCAACACACAGGAGAATCCACCATTCCTCTTAAAGAATGACACATTCAGACACTGGCAAGACAACACCCAAAAGGTATCACAGCACCAAAGGCTTCCAGTTAAACTGTTCCTTCTTCTAAGCCAACTGGCTGTTAGCAGGATGGGAAAATCAACAGATGCACTTGGGCTATACCACACACCACTCTTCCTATTTCAAGTGTTAAAGGTTGAAGCCAATGCTTTAAATTACATGAGGAATGCAAGGCAGGCATAGGACTGAAGTGTCACATGTTCCCTTGAGAGAAATGTGTCTCAGACAAGGAACAACACAGTGAAAAGCAGTTTCACACAAAATCCTTGCAGACAGAAAATCAACACTTCGAGGTTTGTCCCGTGACTCTTGGGTTTGGGAGAATCAATGGTCTCCCAAATACAAAACAGTAACTGTTTTTCATAAACCAAGGGGGGGGTGTGTATTAAATTAAAATTGTCAACACGTTTTTAAAGCTTCCATGCCCAAAGCAGGGAAAAACCTGACACGCTTTGCACTTGGAAAAGCTTACTGAGTTTTAGCTCATAAAAATAATCCTGGAAAAAAACCCCATCATGATGAGCAGAAAAGAAAGCACAAAGCAGCATGAATAAACTGGGTGATTGTGGTTCCTATTGAAGTTATTATTTATCTACCATTGGGTATGGAGTATAGTGAGGAACAAAAATGAAGAAAAGAAGGAGTAAAGTGAGTTGGGTCTCTGCCCAGAGAAGGAGGATGCTATTTAGATGAACAAGAATCAGCTCCACAGAAATGCTGATGGATAGTAGGGAAAGCATGTGTTGTTATAAAGGGGGAAAAATACCATACATAAATTTTATAGGCTGTTATATATGAATGATCCCTTAACCTCTGCTTAAAGGCAGCCTACCACTGTGGTGTTAAGGCTTGGGAAGGCCTTCTACCCACTGTGAGTACTCGCTGCCATTTTGATAACTTTATAGTGGCAGGAGCTCTAGCTCATCCCTCTGCAACAGAAAGAACTGCTCCCAACGCTCAAAGCTCGGGCCATCACTTCACTTCAAGAGGGAAGCCAAGTCCTACTTAGACATCTGGAGACACTATGGGAAACAAAAATCATGACCACCTACAAATAAATATATGCACGTTACTTCACAACATAACAGAATAGAATAGTTTTGATGCAAGGAAAAGGAAAGCAAGAGGCACACTTCACTATTAAATTACATAAACATTGCTTTTGATTGAGCTGAGACTCCCCTATCAACAGAAAACGTGCTTGCTTACTTATCTCCTTTTGCTTCACACTGTTCCTTCACTCACTCTCTCTTCCAAAACAGCCTCCCTTACTCATTTAGCTTTTTCAACCATAAGTGAAAATGTTTTTGAAAATAAAAAAAGTTCTGACATTTTTCTGAGATCTTAAGTTCTTACTTTCCCCAACAGCCCAAGTTACCTCTCCATCCAAAAGAGAGTATTCAAATATGTTCAGAAGTCTAAGCAGATTTGTTTGCATGATGTGTGGTTTGAAGAAGGGATAATTTGTTGGTGATTTCCAAAGCCCAGGAGACAGGAATCAGTGGACACAAACTTCATGGAGGCTCTTTCTATATTATGTTTACCCATTGCAACACTGGTGACTGTTTTTCCCTTTTGCTTTTGTAGTACCTGCCTGGAGATGAATATGGCTCCACGTAGGGATCAAGGATGAAAATAGCAAAAATGTTTCCAGGAATGCACATAGAACAGGAAGGATGATGAATTTTAGTGCTTTCCACTTCTTGTTCATTGTCCTTCTCACCTTGCTTGCAGTTACACTTTTTGACAGCAGCAGTTTTCCACACAAGTAGTGTGACATAGGGCTTGATGCAACACAGACCTGGAATTTGCTAATGCATTGAACCATTTGGAGATGTGAGAGGCAGAAATCCTTTCTGAGCACAGTCAGTTCTGGCTCTCTCCTCACAGGAGACACAGCAAAATAAAGGACAGTGAAGGAGACTGTGTGAAAAGGGAAGATTTCAAGGAAAGAAACTGCAAAGCCACTGACAATCATCTCACTCTTCTGCTTATTCCAAATAAAGAGAGATGGAAGAACATTCCTGATCCAAGGACTTTACCAAGTGCCATAAAGTTGTTAAAAAAAAAGAGCAGGAGTCCACATACAGCTGTGAAAATGGTCCAGCAACTAGTTACTCATCCTCCCACAAGACACATACAAGAAAATCCTTGCTGAATATACAAGTGACGATCTTCTCTAGTTTTTCAATACAGGTGCCTCTTCTGTGCTTATGTAGTCCCCACTGCAACAGGGTATTGATCCTCAGTAGGCCTGAGCATCAGCTATTTGCTGACAAACTTCAGCTTATCAGAGCACTCTCAGAGGACAGGTTCAGAACAAACTGCCCCAAGGAGCTCGGCAGAATGCTGCCCTGCATGGCTGGAGTGACACACAGCCTGACAGGCTGGCTGACCTTGGGGAGGCTGTATCCACCCTTGGGAAGGCAGCTGCTGCCTGGCAAAGCAGCTACCACAGCACCATAAATCTGCAGACACACCTTCTGTAGGTGGGTTCTGCCACAGCTGCCCCCTCCAGCAAGCTCATGTAGAACAGCGCTTGGGGTTCATCGTGGCTCCCATTACCTCAGCCAGTAAGGTGATCACCAGACACCTGAAGCCTGCTTCTCTGTCAAGAAACAACCCATTCCTTTCAGGATTGCAAAGCACTTGGTATGTCACAATACTCTAATTTAAAAATATAAGCATCACTGCATCTTGTTTAGTATTATTTGGATTGAGGGGCAACAAGGAAGTCCTCCTTTACTAATAAGAAAAATAACTGAAAGCCCTAAAAAGGCCTGACAGCTCACCAATACAGGGCAAAGCACCACAGGAACAACTGTCCCCATGGGAACTGGCAAGTACGGAGCACAGGAAAATGAGAACTGTTTGAATTAACAGGGAACATTTGCTCTAAATAAAAGCTATTTTGAGGAATTAAAGCAAACAAATGTCAGCTCCATGCAGCAGTGTGTTGGGATGTGATGTGCTGTAATGTGTTGTGACACTTCACTTCATAAATTAAAGCTTTTTTTCCTCCCCCAGGGGAAGAGAATTCAAGTGCAGTCAAACACTAGCACTTGGAAGGTCTGCAGGCTTGACACTTACCAGTCTGTGACTCCACTGATCCCCCTGAGAGGAGATACCTTCATGCCTGCCCTGTGGGCTGCTCTGTCCTCCCTTGGCCCCAGGACACTGCCACACAAGGAGCCTGGAGCTCAAATGCAGACAGTGCTGCCATTGCCTGACCTCAGCTGCCAAGCTCTGGATAACGCTCATCAATCCACAAGGTGAAACCAACTGATGTCACAGCCAAAACTCTTGGTCTGAGCTTACACTTATTTTATATCCCACTTACCCGTCCAAATACACAGTATTCATTTGAGCCATTTACTCTATACAAAGCCACCAGTCTCACAAGACTGTGGTATGAAAGGCCAAAACCCATCCACTTATGACACCATCCCACTTTAGCTGGCATGATTCAGAGATGATATGAGAGAGTGGGCTCAATCAAGTGTCACTGCTCAATTCTCTGGCACTGAGAGCTGAATTGCACAACAGTAACCCTAGTCCCAAGCTAAAAGAGCACAACACAAGAGCTGTAACACTCTGTGAGCAAAGAAGACAATTCTGTCTGCCCAGTGCCCAGTGCAGAGGAAGTACCAACACTCAGCATGGTTCTTAGTCACACACTACTCTTTTAGAAGATCTTTAAAAATAAAGAAGGAAAGAAACAAAATGAGAAAAAGACATATGAAGGAAGACAATATAGATGACCTTATTTGAAAAGAAAAAAAGCAAAACAAAACAAAACAAAAACAAAACAAAACAAAACAAAAAAAAACACAAAAAGAAAACACATGATCACTACCACTTTCTTCAGAGCATTTTACAGTCATCATCTGGAAGGTGCCAATAATGAGCTCAGAGCTGTACAACCTGCAGAGATGCCAAGGCAGTTAATTAATTAGATATGAAACCCAGAAAGCCAAAAGACACTAGGAAATTACACAAGTAGACAACTTTAGCTCTTCTATCCCTTCTTATTTTCTGTGTATAAAGTCAGAGGAAAAAGTCTTTAAAATTAATTTGAGCATTAACTCAAACCTGCAGCACAGGAGAGTGTTTGTGACTGAGACCTGTAAGACAAGAGGTAGAGGCAACACTAAGATATAGTAAAGCTGAGTAAGATGTAGTTACAAATTACTTTTTAAGATCCCTCATGTGTAGACACCATTTCACAGTCACCAAAACTTAGCATGGCTACAGCTGCATCATAGTATGCAACTACCTCTCTTATTGATGTGCTGAATATTTAAGGATAAGTGTAACATGTCAAAGATGCTTCCAAGTGTGCAGTTGTATCCTTACAGTGCAGCCATGGCAAATGATGCCTATGTGAAGAGAGGTGAGGCTTCCTCCTTGTGTGATGTACACAATAGGGCCACAGTTGCCTGTTAGAAGCCGAGACTTGGTGGGAAAAGATAGTCAGAAAGAACACAGTTTTAGAGACAGTACAGTCCCAACACACTCCCTGAACAAGACCTTAGCCCTTGCCACCTCCTGTGTGCTCCTCCTACTGCCAGCACCACAGTAGCTGCAGGGTAGCACCACTCATGGTGTCAGTGTCACACAGGAGCAAGCTAAGGAATCTAAGGCAATGAGCATGGCAATGACCTCTTACATTTCCTCCTCAGTGGAAATAATTCTCAGCCCATGCAGTGCAATGCCATATGGAAATACCAGCATAAGTCTCAACAACAGCACGGCCATGTCACTGAGGGAGGGCACTCGAGCCTTGTGTCTCACCCACACTACACCACTGTGGCCCAGTCACTTCCAGTTTTGGAGCAAACCCACCTAGAGCTATCTCACAATTTTCATATCATAAGGTGTGGATGTGCCCTTTGAAATACTCAGGGGAGCCTCACTCCACACACCACCTCAGAGGCAAGAAGAGCACTGATCTGCAGAGCTCCACAACATCACTTGTAGTTTTGTAGTTAAGCCACTGGGACAATGAGAAAAGGCTTTCTGCCAAAAGCTACCAGAGGTCTTTCTTATGCTGCTGAAGTGGTTTGTTAGCTTAGGACCTAGTGCTGCTTCTAAAGAAGTCAAGAGCAGTACGCTGCCTAAGTTTGGCTGCAGCAGGGCTATCCTTTTCAGTTGGAACTTTGCAACTACGCATGCAGACAGGCTCATCCAAGAAAGATAGCTGCTTAAACCTGAAGTCTTTGATCTATTACCTAAACTCCTGAGCAATAAGGGACCCTTTGCTGCCACTTGTAAGCTCAGACCACTACAAGGCTCAGACAGATGCATTCTCAGAGTTCTCGAGGGAACATTTCAAAGTTTTAATGGCAGTGGCAGCTGCTCTTTATAAGCTCAAGGCAACGACACTTCATTTTTTAAATGGAGACAGATTCTGATTTATAAATATGAAAATTGAATGTATGCAAAAGCAGAACCCTGCTTCTCTTTGTGCATACACAATTCAGATAACTGAACTGATCAGTCACCAAACTGAGTTGAAAGACATTATGCTGAAGAAAAGACCTTGCTAGCCTAACCTCAATCCAGAATGAATCTAAACCTCTCCTTTCCAACCCTCTGAATATGAATAGGGACAGCATGAATATGCTGACAGGTCTTTTATTATAGCTAGAGGATGTAGTAATAATTAAAAACCAAATCTTGTATGTATGCGGCTAAGACACTTTCCTGAAGAAATACACTTGACTTTGTCTTTTTGCAAGATTAGGTTGTCAAAATGATGGGTTTTTTTAAGTCAGTAAGATAGCACAACACCTGGGATTTCCATATAGAGGAAGCTTACAGAAATTGCAAAAGGGATGAAAGACTGGTGTTGTTCTCCAAACTTCCCTCTACTAGTCTGTGCATGTAACTGTGTGCAAAATACAACAGCACAATGTTGCAGCTGAGATGTAATACACAAAGATAAGGAATTTTGAATTCACAGTTTCTTCAGCAACAACTCACTTCTACAAAGCCTGCATCCATGCTTACTGGACAAATCAGCCATCAACAAACTTAGCACTGGCATTTTGGCTAGGTTGCTGTAGGAGCCCTAACACTTGTAGGTTAGTACTTCAATTAGGAGGTAAAACATAACCCTCCACCTACTTAATTTTAACTAATTTCTCAGTTGATCTTTTGAGCTCTGCAAAGAACACATTTCTCACCGAGCACTGTGAGGTAGCATGTGAAGTCTAAAGGGATATGAATTATTAAAAGTCTGAACAACTGAGGTTAAAGGGGAAAAAAATGAAGGAAGAAAAGCTCTTTCTTAACTAAGGAATGACAACATAGTTAATTTAAAGCATTCAAAAAGGTCTTTTCAAGGTTGAAACAAATTGTGAAAGAGAAAGCCTACACATTGAGGGTGCTGGCAAAATTCAGATATGGGCAAGGGCACATGGAGGTCATTAGCATTGGGATGGGGCTCATCTCCTGTGCCCAGAGAGAAAGGCTTTTCTCATGAACGTCACAATTTTGCTGCTGTCTGGTCACAAATCTGGAGAGAGAATGCAAAAATAAAGCAAACTTATGTCCTACTATTTCAGTTCCAAATGTGAACATCAAGCATAAACCATACAGACTGGTGCCTCAGACAGTGCTTCAAAGTCAGCTATTTCCAAGGTCTCTGTTAGGCAAACTTAGCCCTATCGTGCTTGAGAGCTGTTTTTGCATGTGTCACCCTAGAGCTTCACAGCTTTGTATATAAACGGCTTTCAATGTATTTCTGACCAATAATTTCTGACTTTTCTTGGCATGATAGCTTGCTTATCGATTTAGAAATGGTAGTATCCTAATGCCTGGTCCTAGTGCTGTAGGTTTAGGCAGCATCTCAGGATGGCTCCTCAGGCATTATTTGCAGATACCTGCATTTACCAGGTCAGTCTGCCCTGGACTAGTAGGTCACAAAGTAAGGATTTGCCACACTGCTACAGAGCCCATCATCTACATCTCACTTTCAAACCACAACCTCATATCAGCTCTTAAATGCATTACTCTTTAAGATAATAACTTTAATATAGTAACTTTAATATCTTTAAGATAATAACTGAGTATCCCATGTTAACATCCAACTTCCCCCTTTGTTAGGCTCCTGAGGGATTCCAGGCAGTTGCTTAATGCTTTCCTTCTCTAGGGCATATTTTCCCATATGCTACTTAGCTGCAAATTAAACTCTTGTGTAGTACCACACATGCCTGGCAGAAAAAACAAATGTGATGGAATTATTGGCTCTCAAGTCTTTTGGATCTATAATAGTTTTTCCTCATTTTGAGAAGACTTCCTTTTTTTTTTTTTTTTTTTTACACTTGTCCTGATCATTCTTCTCATAAAAATACTGTGCCCAAGTCAAGAGAGAAGGAAAGACAACCTATATTAGGTCAAGCAAATTGCAGCAGTGGGCAGCCCGGCTGGGGTCCTCATCATGGACAAGCAGTTGTGTGCTGCAGACAGCTTTACCTGGAATTGCAGAGTGCCCCTGCCAGGCTCCTATCAAGGCACAGAGGACAAAAAAGTATCTCTAATAAGCTCCATTTTCCTGAATTGTTGAGGAGGAGGAGATAGAAAATCATTCCTGTAACACTTCTGGAAAACTTGAAGAGGTTATTGCTATGGAAACTGCTCCAGCAAAGCAGGTACGGAAACGGGGAGAGGCAAAGAGATGCATGGTGCATGGAATAGAAATTCTTAACACTCGAAAATAAACCCGCACACCTCCGGCAATGCAATCTATTTTGGATAACATCAACAATTTGCCCTTGGTTTTTATCAACAAAACCACAGGTAAGTGACAAAGAAATGAACACCTGAGGCTGCACAAGAAAGCACTAGCTGCAGAACCATACTAAAACCAATACACACCAGTATACATGGCAGTAGAGAAAATCTAGTATAGAAGAGGACTACACATTTCTTCCTCCAGCTGAACTAATGCTAACCTTACAGTGAAGCTTCACTAAAATAAGCAGGAAGGCAACAGAGTTTGTTTTCATCAGCCTTTGATGGCAAAATAAAGCTAGGCTGGAGGAAGCCTTTAGCAGAAGAATGGAACAGAGGAGTCTGACTGTACCACACCAATGGCTGTGCCACAGAAAGCAAATACCCTGCTGATATGGGGACTAAAAAAGGAATCATTCAGTGAAGAAAGAAAAATCAGTTAAAAAACAAGGTGACAAACAAGAAGCTCTTTGAAAGAGACTTTACCCCGCAAAGAAACTGTGAACCCACATTAATGGCTTTGGCTCAGTTTTAATACTGGATATGAAATATCTTCCTTTGAGCATACATGCATGTGTCCATACTTATATATTTTTCTCCATACAAAGAGTGTGGCCCCAAGTGTCCCCAATGATACTGTGAGAGACAGTATAATTCTGGACACAGCTGGATAAACACATCATGCAGTGGGTGAGCAATTGGCTCGTGGGATGAGCACAGAGGGTAATAGTGAATGGGGTAACATCAGACTGGTGACCTGTCACTAGTGGGGTTCCACAGGGCTCCATCGTAGGGCCTGTGCTCTTCAACATCTTCATAAACTACTTGGTGCAGGACTGGAAAGAATATTAAGTAAGTTTGCCAATGACACTGAATTGGGAGGAGCTGTTGACTCCCTCAAAGGCAGAGAGATCTAGACAAAATCAGAGGACTGAACAATCATTAACCATATGAAGTTTAACAAGAGCAAGTGCTAGATGTTGCACCTGGGATGGAGCAATCCTGGATATACATACAGTCTGGGGAATGAGATGCTGGAAAGCAGTGCCATGGAAGGGGACCTGGGGGTCATGGCTGATGGCCAGTTGAATCTGAGTCAGCAGTGCCCTGGCAGCCAGGAGGGACAACCATGTCCTGGGGGGCATCAGGCAAAGCATCGCCAGGTGGTCCAGGGAGGGGATTGTCCTGCTCTGCTCTGCACTGGAGCAGCCTCACCTTGAATATTGTGTGCAGTTTTAGGTACCACAATACAAGAAAGATATTAAGTTCTTAGAGAGCATCCAAAGCAGGGCAATGAAGATGGTGAAGGGCCTTGAGGGGAAGCTGTATGAGAAGCGGCTGAGGTCACTTGGTCTGTTCATCCTGGAGAAGAGGAGACAGAGGAGAGACCTCAATGCAGTCTATGACTTCCTCCCAAGGGGAAGAGGAGGGGCAGGCACTGATCTCTTCTTTGTGATGACCAGTGACAGAACCCGAGGGAACGGCCTGAAGTTGTCTCAGGGGAGGTTTAGGTTGGATACTACAAAAAGGTTCTTCTCCCAGAGGGTGGTTGGGCACCGGAACAGGCTCCCCAGGGAAGTGGTCACAGCACCAAGCCTGACAGAGTTCAAGAAGCATTTGGATGATACTCTCAGGCACGGCACTCTCTTGGGGATAGTCCTGTGCAAGGCTAGGAGTTGGATTCAATGAACCTTGTGGGTCCCTTTCAACTCAGGATATTCTGTGATTCTAAATGTAATGTTCGATCACCATAGCAGTTTTGGTATGTGTTTAAGTTCTGCTAAATTGAGGCTTGCAACTGAACAAAAACATCCACAGTAAACTGGAGGTTTTCCATGAAAAGATGGAGTCTTTTCTGGTGCAACTATATAATTTTGGTGTGTTGAAAATCTTTAGATGAACTAAAGAGTTCATCTAAAACTCTTAAGAGAGAGAGAAATTACTAAGAAATGAGGGGAGTGATTAACTGTGACACTAAAAAGTCCTTTGAAGTCTTCATATCTTCAGGAAAGCAAAAGCCAAACCCCTGGGACTGAGTTTAACAATGTCCCTTTAAACTTGGCTTGTTTCCTTTTTGGTTGCATGAACATCTGTAATCCCCAAATTCCTGTCTTCACACCAGCTGGTGAAACTGAACTGATCCAGCAGAGGACGTTTGAGCCTCGCCAGCACAATGAAAAATATAACCCCACTGAGCATGACACAGCTCCATCACAATCTAAAACAGTGTAGTGCATTTGTATGCACTTAAACAAATGTGAACCATTTCAGAGATACAACTATAAGGTACTGATGGGATGAATTGTTTGCCTTTCCTGCCCAGAGAAATCCTGCAAAGATAACAGTAAAGGTCTCACAAGGAAGGTATAGGTGGACGTAAACTACTCAGGGCTGCTAAGGGTTAACCTCAGCACTGGCAGCATGTTTTCAGTCAAGTGTCTAAGCCTCTGCTGGAGGGGAATTTTACAAATAAACTTACAGGCTTTGCAGATCAATTTTCTACTTGGTTTTATCACTCTTTTCTCCCAACCATACCCACTGCATCCCAGTTTCTTTTTCAGACATATTTTAAAGTTTTAGTGCCATTTTTGAAACAATACAGGCCTCTCCAGTACTTCAAACCACATATGGAGCTTTGGTAGCATTTGTATTTCCATCAAGAATAAACAGCCATGAAAAACATTACCCTAGGGCTCCAGCACTCTGGAGCATGCAGTACAGACCTTCACTGATTGAATACTCAGCAAGCATTTAAATGATAATATTACATTAGAGTAGCGGCTGTAGCTGCGTAAATAATTGTGCATTGTCCCTGCTCATTGATTTATTTTCATATGTGCACACGTACACGTCTGAAAAACCACTTAAAAAATTCAAAACCCAGACAGAGATAATCTAATAAACTCCAAAGTGAATCAATAGACTACTTAACAGCAGAGAGATAAACTGCATTTAATAAGAGTTAGAAGGGATGGAGAGAAGGATGTGCAAGATTCAGCCAGCAACACCAGAAGCACAGAGACTGAGAGTAAGAGAAAGAGGAGCCTGAGGTGGATGGAGAGGAAAACCAGGAAGCTCAGGGAGCAGAGCACTTTTGAAAAAAACCCTCCAGTTTTCAAAGTGGTGTTTACAGAGCAATAGGAGTCAGGAGATTTCTTGACAGACAAAAAATGCAATAGAACCCGGTGAATATTCAGGACAGGATGACCTTCGAAGGAGCATTCAGCAGTTGTTAAATTTAGTTTCTGCTAATGCAAGGGCTCTCATACAGCTGCGCAGCAGTCATCTAAAAACTGGGTCTCATACAGTTGCGACCTGAAGGTTCCCTTGTGGGAAAGCACTGAACATTTTTATTCCAAAGTTGTTTCCAGGGCTTCATGGCATTTAAAGATATTGAAACTGAGGCACAAAAATTAAGTGATGTGACAAAGTTTACAAAGAATCAGTAGCAGAGCTGAAAACGGGTTTAGTTCACTTAACTAGCAGTCCTGTGCTCTGTTCACTGGACATTTTTTCTGGCTGCACTGTGCCCCACAATCTTTAAGAAAAAGAATTGACTGCAGAAGATTCCAGGCTCCTGCATGCAGCACAGGCAGTACCCTGTAAGAAAGTAATGTACAGCAGAACCATCTCCTCCTACATATGAGGACATTGTAGCATAATCTCTTCGTAGTGTGTCTATGACTTACAATTTACGCAGCTTCAGCAACAATTCATTACTACCCTCCTCTTAGCTGTGTCAGCAAAAAGGCCAAAATTGGAACAGACATGGGATCAAACTGTTTCACTCCCTCTTCCCAGGTTAAGCTCAAAGTACCTAAAGAAAATATGGAGAAGTCTGGAGGATGCCAAAAAATTATCTCCTTTGTTCATTTCTTCTTACAAATGGACATCTATGCACATCTAGTATGTAGAAAACACTATAGTATTTCAGGAATTCTGATATATTACATTTATTTATTATTACTAAACAAACCCTTGCGAGGCACTGACATTTTGATTCTGTGTTACAAGTAGCTCTCCCTGACAGCAAAAGCCTAAGAGAAACTTTAAAATGTTTAGAGAACAACTGAGCGGATCTATCTCTGAAACTATTTCCTTATCAGTCAGTAGAGGAAAGGGATGGGATGCCACCTGAACTACCCTGTTTCTCACATCTGGCACTCATGCTCTGATTTTCCCCTAAGCAACACACATAAGTCTACAAAAATTATTATTAGACAAACACAGTTCACACACATTATCCAGAACCTACAGTTTGAGTCTCAGACTTTCTGGTTGTGCCCAGTGTGAGGCTAATTCTCACTCTCAGTCTCACATGTATTAAGCTACCCTAGACCAAACAACTCCAACCACACGACTTTGACAGGACCATTTTCAGGGCTAATATCCATACTCCAGGCCCATTGCCTATGGTTGAAACACCAGAGTGCTCTTGCCCTGCAGGGAAGGTATGCTAAACATACACAGAAGCTTTAAAAAAGCTTTCTGTAAATTCTTAAACAGATACAGCCCAGCATATTTTAAGAACAAACTTTCTGAATGAAACACCCCTCACTGTACCACATCTTTTTCTTCCAAACGTCAGCAGAAGGAAGGAGAAGGGAGAGATGTCCTATCTGTATTACGGAAAATGAGAATTTCCACTGCCTCAGAGACCTATTTAGGAGTTCCTATAAAGTCAGACTAGTGAAGGTTCAGTGGAATAAAGTATCTTCTTGTGTTCATAAGGTTTGGGAATTTCCTGGGACTGAAAAGAAAGTATCACATGGTACCAACCACACTGAAATGCTAGATCAACTTTCTTCAGTAAAGGAGTTTCCTTAAGTTCTAGTCAACCTCAACATAGGAAAGTAAGAGCATTAAACAATCTCCAGTACCCTGTGAAGATCCTGCCTGACCACACAGTTGTAGTCCTCTCCTTTACGCCTTCCATCTCTCCCTTCCAAATAACATTTCCCATTTTCTTATTCTCTTTCCAGTGATGATTCTAGTCTGGTCATCAAAGAAGCAGATAAATGTCATCATCGACACAATATATGTTACTGAAACTGGATGCACCTCATAGCAGTGTCATGATGAGCTGGCAAGTAGGACCAACTGCCACACCGGGCAGCACAGTCTGTGCTCTCACACAAAGTTTTCTCCTCCATCTTTGAGTCACATTTTCTACTGCAATTGTATCCAGATAATGAGCAGATGCACTTACCCTTACATCCATGGATGAGCTACAGACCATGCTGGCTTTCACCAGAGGTTATTCTGCATGGGCTACTTCCAAGCACAGAGGAAAGAGACCAACAGTCAGCACTTCTCTCAACAGACCTACCAGTCCTTCCAGGCATCACTGAGCATCCATGTAAAGTAAGATACACGCAGGTACCCCAAAAAATGCCAAGGCAGTGGAAAGAATACAAAAAGGTTTATTCTGAAGACGAGAATGCTAAAAACTTACAAAGGAAAAGCTGCACCACACTGCAAAACAGTGCTGGGCCTGAGAAAGACACAAACTCCTGTTTTCTTCCAGGCCTCTTATCTTCTCTGTCCTCTTTGCTGTGCCTGCCTGTAACATCTGTTTTATCTCTCCACATTCCAGGGAGCTGCCCACAGGGACAGCTTTTCTCTGGAATGCAAGAGGGAAAGAAACATCCCCCTGTCTTTGAAAAAGGGGTTTCTTTTTAGGCAGAAAGTCTCCTCAAGTGAACATTTAATTAAGTTCTAATCTCCTTGAAGTGAAATCTTTTGAAAAAAGGACACCTATCCCTACAATCCACAGTCGATTTTATTAGAATACAGATGATGACTTAACCAAAGACAGGTTTTGAATGAAGACACAGTTTTGGGTCAGAAGGAGTAGGAAAGGAAGGAGCAGGGCAGATCATGAATCTGCTGATGTTGCCAGAGTTGGGCTTCATTCTGCAAGTCCTCAGTTTTCCTACTTTCAACCCTAGTTGTAGGCATTGTGCACTAGACGTGGCATTTTGGAGGTACAGCTAGCAAGACATAAAGGGCTGCAGCATATGAAAATAAAGTACAAAAAAAAAAAAAAGAGAAGGAGGAAATAAAGTTTTAGTATAGTTCCTCTGGTTTTACATTGATGAAGAACAATTGGAAGTAACTTCTGTTTTCATGCAGAGAGAAAAAACCCCACCAACAAATCAGCATGGATTTGCAACCATGCTTCTCCTGGCTGTCTCAGCACGTAAGTCAGTCACATATGAAGCATGCTGCCAAAAAATGCAAGTGAAGATTCATCTGTGTTAGGGACTACTGGATTAAAATCTTCAAAACCAGCACTACCCATCAGATCCTTTCCTTAACAGAGTATTAAACCCAAAATGAACAATATAATTTAATTGCTGGAAAGGTCTAGGGCTTCCTCTCACTTTCCTCCATTCTCTTCTCCTTTCTGTTGGGGAAGAGCACAGTTGGTGAGAAAACAGAACTGTGTTACTACACTTACAACCCTGCTATTTTTCAGTACACTAAAACTTAAGTGAATGTCATGTATACTGAATAGAAACTGAAAAATGGATTGCTTCACAGCGATGCAAGACCTAGCATAGTCTCAGGGAGTTGGCTGCACATATGTCTGTCTTGAGAACGTAAAGCAAATAGGCTATCCTATCTGCTGTGCCATGGATTGAAAAAGGGAGGAAAAAAAAGGCAGGCCCACATACACAGTTTTTTGGCATAGCAGAAAACAACATTTGAGTGCAGTGATTCAGTTTAAAGAGCAGCTCAGCTTAACACAGGTAATTACTGCATCCAAGCACTAACATAACCCTATCTCACGCTGAATCTCTTCTGTATCCCAACACACCCCAGATGGGAGATGAAAAAAATAGAGAAACAGAGAGACGTTTTGTAGCATGTCAGTCAGCAAATTCACAGAAAGGAGATAAAACTACTCAGTTAATGCAAAGCAAAGTAAAGGAGCTATGCATACCCTTGATGACTATACCAGTTGAGCGTAGAGATCTTTCCTAATAGCATGTAGTTCATCTGCAAGGCATAGTCACAGACTATTTAACAAAGTGCTAGCCAAATCTCTCTAAGCCATGGAAAACCAAGCAACATGCACACTTTTGACTCCAGACAGCACAGGCTGGTAATAAGCATAATTGAAAGAAAAACAAAGAAATCGGTAAGTAAAGCAAAGGAGGGGAAGAGGATGCCCAGATGATAGAAGACATGCATATGAGATGTTATATAGAAAAGAATTAGGGAAGGGGATTGAAAATGACAGGCAAGTAATGATAAAAAAAAGGACACGGACAAGCTAATCACTTGCCACTGGAGCAACCGTCACTCTCCCAAATTCAGCTAAAGCAGAGAAAGCAAAAGGAAAGATAAGGAAATGAACTATTTTTTCTCTTTTACCAGCTGCTATGAATTTTAAAGGTACAGTCTAGAAAACAGAGAATTAATTGAACTCAAATTACTTTTGTTCTATGCTCTGAAACCAAAGATTACCTCAATTCCAAATGCTTTAAAAAAAATCAGGTTCATTAGTTCAGTGTGTTTTCTCCACAGAATTGTCTTCATTTTAATTAAAGTAATTCAATAAAATTAATTGCATTTGTATTTGATTAATGAAAATATACATTTTGTTAAAGCAACCATACAAGAAAAGCCTGGAAGCATATTGCTCTCGAGCTGGTTTCATTATTTCCCTTGAAAATGGGGAAGATTTTAAAAACCATTCAGAGTGAAAAAGAGTAAGGACAGGTCAGCATAGTCCTCAAGTTGGTCAGGGCCACTTACCCACAGATTTTGCCTCATGTTGCCCTGGTAGCACTAGAATTCCAGTCCACTTTATTTCCTCACCTCAAAGTTGCTAGCATGAACAGCTGTTGTGAAGGTACTGGAGGCTGTCTATGGCTGCTCCCTATTTCTGCTATATTCACTGTTTTTGGTGACCACATTCGTGACTCTATTGACAGCTCACACTGAATAAAGTTAATTTGGTTTTCTAAGGCTCTCCTCAGTTCAAAAGCACTGAATGAGCAAATGTCCCATGCTACACTGGTGGGCAACATTAGAGGGCATTTAGATTTGCAGCAGAGAAAGGGCAGAGAACAATGAAACAACATGCTTATTTCTACTTAAAACTTATGTAATTTATTAGCCCTGAAGGTCTCTGCCAGTTTACAAGAAGGATCTGTTTTCTAGACTAAGATGAAGAAACGAAATGCAGGAGAGAAGCTTTTCTGTAAAGTGAGTCGTTGCATCAATTAGCTTAGTTGATAGGAAATACAAACACATTTGATTGTATATCATTCAAGGGGACTTTTTACTTAATAAAAATGCAAAGTATGTTTTTGGAAGGATTTACAGCCCCTTTCTGCTCACTAATCAGCAATTTACCGGCCTTTACAGACCAGAAAGCTCCCTGATGTCCCAAGAGGGCACAACACACTTGAAAGAAGGCAAGATGGTCACTGCTTATTTCCAGCTTTACTATGTTCCTTATCACTTACTTCCAGCTGCAATCCAGTATCTTTACAAGTAAAGTGGAAAGAGGTCTCTCTCTGTCATCTTATGTACGTTCTACCCTCTTGAACATGCCAGGGCTTCAGTTCCTCCCAGACTGGTTACCTGGCAGCTGACTAGTGAATCGAGAGACTCCCCCTGAGCAAAAGACCCAATATTCTTCATCCTCAGAGCTGAATTACAGCTGTGTTGTGCCCATGGATGACGTGATTCAGAGCAGAACTAAGGAGCCTGAAACTAGCTAAGTTTATAATCTCTTGGTGTTGAAGCAGGTGCACACACACATTGAAGGCAAATGCACACAGGACAATTTAAAAGGTCAAACATAACACTTCATCCATCCAGGGTATTATTAAGTGGAAACTGGTTCCTTGGATTGGGATAAGTTTTTTTTATCCAACACACACTTCATCAAGTCTACACTGGTTTGCAAAAGTTGGTTTCAAGAAATGAGTGATGCTTCCTTTCTGAAAAGTCCCAGTGCCTCTGGCTGTGGTATCACTAATGGGCAAAGCTGCCATAAACTGACACTGTTGCTGAAAGCAGTCCTGCCTCCCTACCCCAGCCTCCTCTTATCACCCTTAGGCTGCCCTGACCAAAAACCCATGTCCGCTCCCCAGTCTGATTTACCATAAAGCTGCACAAACATTTACACTGACAAAAGAGATGAGCAAGGGAACAAATGGTTGGGGGCAGAAATTACTCCTGTCAGAGGTAAAGCTGACTGGAGACATTATCTTACCAGAGTTATATCACAGCTAAAACACCCTGTGAAGTTTAGGAATTGCTTTATTGCAAGAAGCAGAAATTCTTTGAGCTCCTTTTGAAAGCAGTTCCATCAGGAAATCTTTCCTCATATGAGAACCATTCTGGTTACAAATAGCTACATGCATACACGACTATATACATATAATTACATAGCTACACAGTAGACCTAACCAGGATGGTTCTAGTAGAGCCCACAGCTGAGATTCATCTCCTGGAAACAGGGAATCTGCTTCACAGTTGTCAGTGTATTTAACATAAAAGCTAAGAACAGACGGCATTATAGCTGTCTTTAATAAGAAAACACTCTAAACCCTGTTTGCCGTCTGTAGGATGTGCTTACTTAAAACAAACAAAGCCACAAACACAAATGCAAAAGTCCCAAACCCAGCAGCAACAACAGATAAAACCTGTTCCACTTCATATAAATGATATAATTTCCTGAGTTTGTGACAAGGTACTGCATCATCTACTGATAGGTTAGTGACCTTATGTAAATCTCATCAAGATTACATGCAATAGTATGAAATTATTTTCGACCAAAAGTATTCTCAGGAATTGGCTGCTTTTCCACATTATAATCTGTGCTTTTGAGAACATTTATATTTCATCACAATATGGAAGCTGAGAATTTCAGAAATTTTCTTGCAAACAAGCAAAAAAAAGGTACCACAGAATTTATGCAGGACCAAAGCTAGTGTTGGCCTGAAGAACTGTTATGACTGTAACTTCCAAACCCAGAAATAATCATCATAAAGCTTATGAAGTCTCAGGAAAAGGAGAACTTTTGCATGAAAGACAAATGGACATCATTTTGGAAATGGTCACTGCCCTGAAAACTAAATCCATGCTAAGAAACAAAACACCTTGTGACTTATTTCACAGACAGGGCTTCCAAATTACTCCAGCTGGTGTCCCCAGATAGCACAAGCAAGTTAATGCTGTGGGCAAAGTTGCTGACTGCAAAGAGAGGCATGGTTGGAGATGAACTGGCAGCCTGCAGTATGGAATCACAGAGCCAGAGAATCATTCAGGTTGGATGAGATCTCCAGAGGGTAGCGGTTCAACCCCTCTCCTCAAAGTAAAATAATTCAAAGAAGAAGCCGGCTATATACATAAATGAGATGACTGATCTTCTGTAGAATCTTAGGATTAGAAAAAAAAACATTGGCCTTATCAACAAAAAGATAGCCTAAATCCAGCAAGCCAGTCCATGTCCAACCTTCTGCAGAGCCTGAGAATATCTTCTGCAGTATTCCTCAGAACTCTGCACGATCCCACAGGCTCTTTACCTGACAACTACCCAATAAAATGTCCACCTAATTAAATGATTCTTTTTGTGGAAGGTATTGTTTTGCTCCATCAAAAGTACCACGCCTTCTTCTGGAGTTTCCTGCTGGGACCCATTTGTTTGCCCTCTTTCCTCTCAGTTCCCGTTGCATTCCCCACACAGGTGGACAGTACAAAGCGCTGAAGGAGCTGGGATATGAGTGAGCTGAACAGATGCTGACATGGCAGAAAGATAAATGGCTGGAACACCTCTTCCATATCCTGGGACTCCTAAAACAGAAAGACCTTAAATGGCCCTACAAGCTGAGACCTTGGAATATGGGCCAGGTCACACAGACAAGGGAAATTAAGGCCATTCGCAAATATAATTGACACATGAAAAAATTATGAGCATTTTACCAGCAACTATTTTCAGCAGCGAGTCTACCTGCATCTGCTTGCATAGAGTGGTACATCTTACATAACAACAGACTAAATTAACACTGCTGCATCTTTCAGAAGGTTGAGCTCTTCTGCTTCCCCTGTGCCTTCCAGTACATGTGACCCTGCTACAGATGTATCAGCAGGGGAATCTCACTTTTCTATCATCATCTTTTTTAAACAAGCTTTTATTCTGCTGATTGTGGCTGCTCATATAAAGGCAGAATAGACAATCTTTGATGAGAATTGATAAGCATTCCCAAAATTGAATTAAATGAGGTATTTGATCATTGGTTTTCTAAGGCTGACATTTTGCCCCAATGGTGGCAAGTCCAGAATACACGTATTTATTTGGTTTTCCTGCCTTTGGGAGGCATGCTGATGGGTGGTAGGAAACTGAACCACCACTGCTGAAGGTATGGCATTAATCAGACCAGCACAGTGACTGTACTCAGTATTATCTTCCCCCTGCCCTTAAAAGTTCGGAGAATTATCTATTGCTGAAAAACTACTGTTGTCTTTTGGTATTCTGTATTAACAAAAAATAAACCAAAGTTCAAAAAATCTGCATTTGCAAAATAGTCCCAACAACAGTAACCTACACTGATCCCGTGAAAAAGACAACAGTTTCTGTCCTGTGGTCCCCATTTAGAAAACACATTTCTAATACAGAAAACATGAAGCAGAAAATCATTTAAAATACTTAAAGATTTTTTTATTACAACAACAAAGGTTATTATACACTTGTGAATGTCTATGTGGAAGAGTGAGAATCTCAGTTGAAAGACAAATAGACATTGTGAAATTCCAGTGGCTTTTTAGAAGGGGGTGACATAACATCTTTTGTGAGCATTCGTTCCAGTTTGACATGGACTTGGTCGGTTGGGCAGCATGGTGTTAAACACTATAATAAAGCAATGGAAATAAAGCACATTAGCAATGGAAATTTTAATTTCTAGTTTACCAATCTGAATATAATTTAGCCTGAAATCCAGCCAAACGTTCATAGGGTTACATGGACTCTGGGCTCCAGACCCACTTCCTAGACAGAACTGCTGAATTATCACCAAAGCTAGCCAACCAGACTGTATTTCCAGGATTGAGAAGGTCAACATTGCCTTTCTTTTTCATCTATATTAGATTTTAAGGGATCAAGTTGGGTGGTTTAGGAAGGGGAACTTCCCTCATTTTTTCCCAACTTTTATCTCTTCTGACAATAATCAACTGTAGTGAGTTTTAAACTCAAAATCTCTCAAAAGCTTCAAACATACTAAATCCTTTCATTAATCCACCTTGACCACTTAATCTACTAACAAACCTGCCACAGTCACACAGAAAACTGTTTCTGGGATCTGTGCAGCTTATTAGCATGAAAGCTGTAGGGGAAGGAGGGATGAATGCAAGAGCCTCTCACAAAATGTTCCTCTTCCCATTTAGTTAGAAGTGAAAACACCATGAGCATATTTCAAAAAGTAAGAAATAATTCTTGTTAAGAAAACTCCTCAAAAAAGGAAAAAGTGGCTCATTTTATTGAGTGGCTCATTTTCTTTCTTCTCTGGCAAGTGTTTAGTAGCACTGGGTATTTATTTCCTTTATTTTAATTTCTTTCTTCAGCTCAGACATTCAGGCACTTAACAGATATATGTTCAGGCTCCACACTGCAAACAGACCTACTGTTAAGCTGTATTTTATAGGCCTTGTTTCCAGAGACAGACAATGCTCTGGCCTCTTAAACCTTTAGTAAGATGGATTTTCCCACCAATCAAGGACAACCTGATAGTACTGGTGGGAACCCTGGAACTGGGCACTGAAAACCATAATGCTATTTATGAGTGTGCAAAACAAGGGAAAGATTAAAGAACACTTTGAACTTTGAAATTAACAATGAGCTTGCCATTTAAGTCTGACAGAACTCAAGGTTGTGCTAAATGATAAATACCATAGTGATGAAAAACTCCCTCCTGTGCCATTCTACATGCTATTTGCTCTCAGGTGATTTTCATAAACCTTCAAAAAACCAGAATGACAAAAGATTACTTGGAAGTCATCACACGTCTTGAAAATTCATTATGTTTATAATCTGAAGCAACTTAATCTTCTACTCACAGATTTGCCAATATTTTTTTTTTATTTTGTCACAAAGCTTGCAATATTAGCCTTATGTATAAAGCTTAAGTTCACAGAGTTATGTGATGAAAGGAGAATCTCATCTGGAGTATAAATAAAAAAATAGCTTGAGTGTGTGCTCATTAAGAACAAAAATATAAATTATGGGCATTCTTATTTTTTATACAAGATCTGCAACTGCATCATCTCATTATTATGGTAACCTCAGAATTTGGGTTCAAAGGTTACAAATAGATTTCATTCCCACTCATGTCCGGGGTCTGACATTCCTGAATCTCCTTTCTTTTCATGGTAAGACTTTGTCCTGTCCACAGACTACAAGTGAAGGCCTTGAAAACCTAACTGCAATTCTTTTAGATGTATATATATTTTAACTACTATTACAGAGCTGACATCTTTTGCCTCAAGCCTTCACTCTTACTTAAAGATCAAGAAGTGTGCATCATCAGCCAACTAAAGTGCAGAATTTATTCTTGTCAGAAGTCCATCTCAAACCATGCAATACAGACATGCGGAGTTATGACGTGATAAGAGTATAAATGTATTATTTAATTTCTTCATGTCTGTACTCTCATATTCTGAGTTTTTATATTCTGCTTGACAAGTGTAGGGCAACACACTGTGGCACTAGAAAAACTAGAAGTTCCATCTTAAGCTATGTTATGATTTGGAAAAGATGCCAATGTACAGATAAAGAATCATCCACTGTACTGAACATCGTCTCTGTACGTGTGTCAGGCTAAAATCTCCATTCTGGAATGTATGACTTGTTTACTCCCTGTTTCAGGTGGCACTTCTTCTGTTCATAATTCTCCTATGATCATCCCTTACTAGACAATCTGTTTAGCTGTGCAGACCAGTTGTTCTGGATGATAATGTAGCTCTCTAACCTATGTGCATTTCTCCAAATAAAAGATTATTGCAATTTTGAAACTTTCAGTTAATTGGTCATTGACAAATGTAAGGGCACTCATTTCAGGACTTGCTCCCTGATTCAGAAGAAAATCTGTAAGCACAGGATGATCCTGGACACCCTCACTGGAATGCTTGCTAAGGGAGACAAGGCAGTTGAACCATGTAACTGTCCGGGTAATCAGTATTTCTGGCAGTGCCAAGCAGCGCGGGTGTCACATCTCAGTTCTCTGATAAACTGCAGACCTCCACCTCAAACACTGTCTAAACACAAAGAGAGAGCAGGTACCTGAACTGCCCTTTGACTTGAATAGACTAAAATTATATGAGTAAAATAAAGGGGTTCTCAAAAGAAAAAAAATTTCCAAGCTTATAAGTTGCAAACAAATCAAATTACAGTTTTAAACTTCTAGAAGTAAAAAATAAAAACTAACATTAATTAAAAATTACTGTATCTGAATGTTTCAAAACACGAGCAAAGAGAAACTGCTAAATTTTTAAGAAAAACAGAATTGTATGTAAAATCTAGTACAAACTGTTGTGAGTTTCTTGGCCAGGAAGCAGTGTTTCTCAATCAACAGAAGAAAATTATTTGGGGAAATACCATCTCCATGGCTGTTACTTAACTGTTGTTAGATCACACCAGAAACTACATAAGGAAAGAAACTGAAAGGTCAGAGCTCTTTTAGTGATTGTTTTACAGCTGGACCAGAAGCAGGGTACACTCAGTCACAGAGTTTACCTCTTAGGTCACAGCTTTGCAAGATAGATGGTGCCAGCAAAACCATCACACAGGCAGACCAGGGAGACAGACATCCTCTCTATTTTTCATTTCATGGTAAAATATGATCTTTCCAATGTGCAGCCCCAGAGTCAAGCAAGACCGCAGAATAATTTACCAGGCAAGCCCTTTAAGCATCTCTCAGACATCAGTAAATATGAATGTCTCAGTGGAGCACAAACAATTTTAGGTCCCTGCCTCCTTCCCAAACCTAAGTTCCCACATAGAACTATGTGCTCTCTATTGGACACAGATGTTAAATGTCAATGATCAGCATCTTCTTAATAGGAAACAGGCTTGTCTAGAGGAAATGTGCAGACCTTTGTCACCTACAAGACAGGAAATAAACACCAATATTTATTTATTTATTTAATTATAGAATCCTTCAGAATAATATGGAGATTAGACCACCACTGGCTAACCCCAAGCTTCCCACAAAATACACAGAAGCTTCATGTACTTTCAGAATCCCAGTGATAATTGCACATTTTATTTTTATAATATAACTGAAAGATTTGGTCGTTGAATTGCTCCTTCTCTCACTGGCAGCAGAGGAACCTCCCCTCATGGCCCCTGCCATGTGCAACATTTTTTTCTAACCACGTTCTCCAGTAGGCTAACCAGAAAACATTTTCCCTTTCTTGTTTACCTCTGCCTTCTTAACTCTCACCTTTGGCATTTCATTATTCTCACTAAATAAAATGGAAATGTATTTTTAAAATGAGTTTGAAAGAGATAAAAAAGAACCTGTGCACTTCTTTGGTACAGATGAAATTTCTTTGCTCTCCTGGGTCACCAGCTAGCAGAGATCCATCCACATGGGTTAAAGTAGACACCTAAAGAAAAACCTCTCTTTGTTGAAACAGCAGCAGAATGAAACATGGAACCTTTATCTCAGCTACTCTGTTGGGTTAATCCACTAACTCTCCTTTTCCTTCTGCCTCTTTTCTTTCAATTTCTAGGTCAAGCTATCAGGTTTCATTCTGCTAACCAAAAGAGGGGATTTAACACAGCTTCCAAGCAATTGCGTGCTATGAACCAACCATAACTTTTACAAAACTTAGCATATAGAAAGGCATGTTTAAAAGATGGCTGCGAGGAAGCACTGCAAGACAGTAAGGTAAGTCATGCAGCAGCTCCAAGGCAGCAGAAATCAGATGGGAAGGATCTCATGGGAGGAAAAAACCTGCCCTGCTGCTGGCAGAATTCTCAGCAGGCAGCAGAACCCCATGTGGCAGTGCCCGCAGACAGCTACAAACATCACAGTGCATGTGATGGTGCTCAAACATTCACTGCAACAGTCCTGGGAAAGGTCTGCCAGGGGTGTTGACAAAAGGCTTTCTGTAGCCTGTTTCTTTAAGACCTTTATTTAGCATACACTCATTTGGAGCTAACTATCAGCCAGTTTGCAGATGGCTTTACCATTTATTTATTTTTTACAATATAGGGCAAGGTGCAGGATGGGTGCAGTTTCCAGCATTTTCTGGTAGCTCTCTCTGCCAGCATTTTATGATCTGTCCAACCCTGTGTTTTGGCCACCACTGACTCTTCCCTTTTGTCTATACTTCTTCCCCTCTTTACTTCAAAGTCTGTCAGGAGCTTAAAAGGTGGAAACATCCTCATTACCATTCCAGACACAAAGTTGTCTTTTATGTCACCACCTAGACAATATTATCTTTATTTCAACACCTCTGAATACTCTCATTAGGCTGTTTTCTCTCAGATCTGTGATATGTTTTCTGCTGTAGCTAAATGTCATAAAAAGATGGCATTACCAGGTAGACAATCTTTCCCAGCCATCGCTCTGCATGTCTTTGATGCAGCACACTGGGTTTCTTGGAAATCCACTAGAAACAGATACACAATTGACAGACATGCCTCCTTTTGCTGTATTCCTTGAAAAAATCCCAAACCAGCCACCAGCCTCTCTTTCCCCGTGCAAATTCCTACTCTGAATGACAATTAGGTTTCTCTGGTTATGAAGTGCAAGGGCACGTGCACCAACGAGGTTATCAGTTACACTTAAAATTTCTGCATTTTAATGTCACCTTTCCCACCCGCTTATTTTAGTTACTGTAGGAGCAGCCATGTTTGCTGATTCATGATATTGGGGTGATTCACGATAAAATGCTGGGACTTCAATATCTGTGGGAAAAGTTGCCTTTATATCTCTTTCTTTTGAGGATAACATGCACACTAAATAAACTAGTTTTTCTGTTCTGGAGAAAATTGATCTGAGGTAAATGGACCCCTTAGATGCACTTTTCCAGCTGACTAAACCATCAACACAACATCTGAGCTAAAGAGAATGAAACCAGATATGGCCTTAGCAGTCCTTCTCTAACCTTATGTGGGACATTTCTGATGGTGCAACTCTACGAGACAGACCGCCCCAGCAGATGTGCTCCGCAAGTTAAGTTCAACTATTCAGTTATGTAAAAGCCTACTCACTTGTCCCTTCCACATGCACATATTCTAATTTGAAATCCCACTACTATGGGAAATTATTTTAGTGCCTGAACTGTGAGATGCAAATCTGACTGTTAGAGCTTTGCTAACAGAAGATCTGTAACCTCCCACCTGCACATCTGCATACATTTACTGATGCAAAAGGGTACTTTACAGGTTCCCAGTCAGCTTGGCTTTTCTCTCACTGCAGCTAAACCTCTTAGATGATGCCAACATGTCAGCTAAAACCTGCCACCTCCCCTACATTTTTTCTAGAGACAGGAATGAAAAATCACATGAGAAAATGACTGCTTTATTTTTTAAACTGGTTGAATTTTAGGTTGTGTTTGCCACTGGCATGGTTTTTCTTCACCATCAATATTAAATATAAGTTGAACTGTTTTCAGATGTTCCCTTCTTCACAACCAAAATACAGGAGCTCATCATCAAGGCCTATACTTTGCTGGAGGGACTGAGAACTTTAGCTATGGCATTACATGTCAGTTAGAAGTGCCTATCAAACTGCTGGCTGTCTTGTCATGTCACAGCACTCCAACAGGGCACTGTGTCACCTTTGCATTACCCCAACTCAAGCACAACTGCTGTGTAACTAAACTGAACAATCCATGAGACAATCACTAAAGGTAGATATCTCATCAGGATGCAATGCCTCTGAAAGATTTTCCTATAAAAGGGCACAGCTCCCAAAAACAGGAGTCCTAACATCCCAGCTGCCTCTCCTCTGCCTTTGCTCAACGCAAAAGAGACTTAACTAATGACACGATGGAGCCATGGGTGTAATCAGAGAACAGTCTGGGTTGAAAGGGACCTTTGAAGATCATCTAGTCTATTCCCACTAGTTACTCATAGCCCTTTGCAAGTTGACCTTGAACACTTCCAGGGATGGAGCATCCACAACTTCTCTGGGCAACCTGTTCCAGGGCCTCACCACCCTCTGAGCAAAGAATTTCCTCTAAGTCTACCCTCTTTCAATTATCTCTTGTCCTGTCATTACAGGCCTTGGGAGAAAGTCTTTCTATATCCTTTTTTAAGATCCTTTTATCATTTCGAAAGGCTGTAGTAACAGCTCCCCAATGTTTCCCCAGGCTGAACAGCCCCAACTCTCTCAGCCTGTCCTCATACGAGAGGTGCTCCAGCCCTCTTATCACCTTCGTGGCCCTCCTCTGGGGACCCCAGAGCAGGACACAGCACTCCAGGAAGGGTCTCATGAGAGCAGAATTGAGAGGGAGAATCACCACCCTTGAACTGCTGGCCATGCTTTTTACACAGACCAGGCTATGACTGGTTTTCTGGGCTGCAAGCACATGTTGGCAGCTCACATATAATTTTTCATCTACCAGTATCCCCAAGCCTTTCTCAATATGGTTTCTTTCAATCCATTCATCACCCATAATCTCTCTTTACTATCCAGTACTTTCAAGCCAAGAGTTTCTAAAGGTTTTGAATGAAACAAATACAAGGTAGTGTGGTGTGATGAAAAGGCTTAAAGAGGTGGGAAACAAATTATACTGGTCATCTCGAACAAAATAGAAGTAATTTTTTATACCATCCACCATGCTGCTCTATTTTAGGCTATTTTAAGACTTCTGAGGTATTTTATTGGTAGTATTTTCCATATGGCCTATAAAACCAGGTCACCTTAATACTCTAAGTCACTGTGGCATGCCCTGCAGCAAGAAAAATTGTAACTGCTATGTTTTAAAACCTGTAACATCCCTACAATAGTTCTTAAGCATATAAAAATGGTCTTTTAGTAAAATTCCAGATATGTAGGCACTTTCCAGGATTAAGAGTAAATACATGTATTCTGGCAACATTATTTTTCCAATAAAAGTGCCTTTTTGTAGCCTTTGTAGTTCTGGAAATCATCTAATGCAAGCAAGGTTATTATTTGAACATGATGTGTACAACTCAAGCTTATGGTCTGCAGCCCCAGCCCTATGCAGCTGTAACCACCTCGACAAATACTTGTGCCTCTGAAGAATCACATGCACTCCATTGCTACTTTCTGTGGGTCACCCTTTCTGCATATAATGGATGTGATGACAAGATCCAAGTCACAGGAAAAAAAAGCCTACGATTCTAAACCATAACAACAGTGAGAGGAGCAGAAAACAGAGAAGATGAAGGGAGTGTAAAAGGTACTATCCAAGGGATTTAAGGACTGTACAAAAATGCACACATGTCTGGGAGGTGCCATGCAACAAGGCATTTAGATTACAGTATGCACAAACATATTCACATAAAGAAAAAGCAACAAGGCTGGCATGCAGTACTAGTGCTGTTATTGACTGAATTTTGAACATTAAAATATGTGGAAGACAATATTCTCAGGTTTTTTTTCACCTTGCATGCTTAGACAGAAGTGCTAGAAAGAAAACTCCATACATAACACCAAGGTCCAGATGGCCCACTTTCTACTGAACACAAATCAAAAGTATTTGTCTTGCATGTTTTTTCAGAGCTGGACACCTTTTCTTGCTGAAGTCATACAATAAATCAGGTAAAGGGTCTTCAAGGAGTCATATTGTAAGCACCAAGCCAGTCTTCACTGGAACATGCAAAATCACTTCTTGACACATGCAAGTACTTCCATGATAACTTTCAGGTTCTCACTCATGCAATCCTACTGATACTACTCAGCTCTGAAAAAAACCCTACACACTGTCTTCAGTCATTCTATTCACCCCTCTTGTAGTCAGAGAAGTGTCCTTAAAAATTTTCCGAAATATTTACCTTTAGCAGAAAAAAAAGCCCAAGAATTTAATGCCAAGGTTAATAAGGTAAGCAAAATTAAGTGATTGAAAGCAGGTTATTAAACTGAGAATATTTAAGTAACTGTAGATCCTAAAGGATCTAACATCACATATGCATGTCAAATACAGACACACAAAGATCCATATCACGGGTAGGCAAATATGTGTGATATTTCCCCTTCTCACAGGTAAGAATCTACTTCAGTTCCAGCTGGCTGAAGTTTGCTCTGCCACGCCTTAGAGATCTTCACAATAGTAAAGAACTCAGAGACTTACATAAAACACAGATGTTAAACATAAATGCACAATTACTAAACAAACATACCCTGATGTGCATTTAGAATAAGACACTATAAAGTGAACCTATTTTGATTCATTACGCACTTCCTTTCTCTTCTTTGAGCACAGAGTTTTGTCTTCACAGAGGAAGCCTGAAATGAGAAATTGGATTGTGGGTTGAAAGCAAGGAGACAGTTCAACATGATGGAAAAGTACTCATTTAGGTTTTTTTTGTGAAATGAGACAGGCTAATTATATGTGGGGAATGTGTCCTATCCCTGAAGACAGTGAGTATTAAGGGGTTTATCAGAAAGAACGTGTCAGAAACAGATTTTCCAACAGTTACATTGAAATTGCACATGTGGAAACCACTCTTTCAATCTAAAGCATTACCAAAGTTCAGTACCAGTCCAAAGGCAATTGTCCATTGAACAATCATTGAAGAGCCCATAACATGAGAGAATACCACAAACACTTCTCCTCCCACTCTCCTAAATGAGCTGAAAGAGGGCAGTCACTTAGAAAGAAAAAGGAAAACACAGCCCATTTCTAGAGTCTATTTTTTGGAACACCTTAGTTTGTGAAATCCAAAGAAGACTCTCTATGTGGTATGGAAAACAGGAGATGGGCAATGTATTGGATTGTTTTTCTGGATGCTTCAGGGAAACACAGTCCCAAATTCCAACTGTCACATAATCACTGCGATCGGTTGAAGGGGACAGGCAGAGTTGTACTGCAGTTTTCAGAAATAATCAAGCCCCTTGAAAATTCCTGGCTTAATATTTGTCTGTTTAAGCAGGATCAAACTTCTTGCTTTAAGTTGCAGGAGATCTTATCAACTGCCAAAGATAGGTGCCAAAAGCTGAACTCCAAGCTGTACACTGGGACACCAAAAGCGACCCATTCCTCAAAGACAGAACAGATCCCACGTAAAACCAACAGGAAGAAACAGATGTCCAGTGTTCCTGAAAATGTTACATTATATATCAGTGGAGCAAAAATTACTTAAAACCAGCCCTTAGAGGAAGAATAAGGTTACTGTGCTTTCTGTGGAAAATAATCAAAAAGGTACAGTGAAATCAGTACAGATTTATGTGCAAAATGCATCTTATAATTCCAAAATAGCAGTACTACTGCATAAGATGACTACTGCCAATAAAAGCCTCATTTTTCTGAACAGCAGCATGTTAGTCATCCTCCGATGCCTAACAAAGAGAAACCGGACAAGCTTCAGAAGGATCATTGGGATGGATACTGAAGAGATGCTAACAAAAATATTTCAAGTTTTATACTTATTGTGTTAGTGCTTTAATTCCATTTGCTTCAAAAACCCTTCGATCATTGTCTTGCATACAATTAACTCTCAGAAGGTGGGTGCATTTCTTCTACCTTCCCTCTCTCTCCTGGCTAGGATTTATACGGGTCTGTCAGTGGCCAAGCAAAAGAATTGCTACAAATGGTAGCTGTACTCAAGAGCGACCAAAAAAAAAAGTCAGTACTTCAAGTTTAAGAGGTGTATAAGAAAAATAATTTCTCTAAGAATTTCAGGATCGCACAATCACCTAAGTGAAGATTTTTAAAGGAAAATAAAAAGAGTCAAGTACTGAAATACTATCAAAAAATCAGTGCAGGTGGGAAGCTAGCATCTTAACGTCTCCTGAGAATTGAAGCCTTGAGAGAACAGCAAACTCTGCTTCTTACAATGCCCCAGATATCACTACCAGAGCTGATATATTGCTTCTCATTCATTTCCATGAAATGTATCACAAGTTATTTTGCAGGGCAAGATGATCATTAGAAACAGGCATTGTTGTTAACTAACATCAGCAAATATCTGTAGGAATGGCAGGCTTATTGTGAAATAATGGAGGTGAAGCCCTTTTTTAAACAACTTGGTGTTTACATATCTTCAGCAATAGTAAAACGCATAATGAGCAAGAGCTGGTGCAGCAGGAACTTCTCAGAGCTCTCAGGGGATCAATTAAGATAGACTTATTTGAAATAGAACTGTTAAAAGGACACATGAAATGTAATCCAGGGCAAGCGAAATTCCCTGTTAAAGAAATGGTTGTTTCTCAAACCAAGTACTGATGAGTTTTCTACGCTTGTTTAGAAATAAATTGTACTACGATTCCAAAGACGTGGAATGCCTGAACTGCAGTTTTTCCACTTGTTGTTTATTGCCACATATAATGAAGGCATACATCAACCTGAGAAGGTGACCTTGCATCATTCAGCAAAATACAAGTTCACACAGGAAGTGGTGACAATAATTTTTCATCTAGTGATGGTTTGCCCAAAATCTGTCTCTGTTCACCTCAGAACAGAGGACTGTCTTTGCTGAACACCAGTATTACTGAATAATGGTTGATGCTACCAGCAATAAAATCTGTAAACTGGGGTGAATCAGACACGACATAAATATAAAGGCTTAGTCTAAATTCTCATCTTGAAAGGTTTACTTGAGGGACATCCCCAAAGATCCTAAACAAGATATGTTCTCCTGCCAACAAGTGTTGTGCAAACAGTCTAATTACGAGATGGTCTCAGCTGCCAGACACAGGCTGCTTCACAACTTGGTATTTCTGCCAAATCACTGTAAAGGAGATGTGTCCCAGTCTTTGTAAGATGCCTACTGCAGTTTCCCTTGTTGAAATGCTAGACATTCTTCTCTACAGACTCCTCTAGGAGTATTTGAGTTAATCTTCTAATTAATCCACTTGGCATATCACTTAATCACAATCCAGATTCCACCCATGCTTATTACAAGACCCCTTACATTTCCACTCCTTCACTAGATTTAATTAACACTGCAGTTGGTTGAAGCTCCTTCCTCTTCTATCCTACAAAGAGTGATGGTACTTTGCTGTGAACAGCTGTAACAACTATGTAACCAGCTAGGACACATTCGCTTCACACAAGATGGGAAGTTGAGAAGTGAAAGCTCTCAAGTTAAGAGAGATCCTTCACAGTTTAGTGCAAAGCCAAGTTGGAAGAAGAACGAAGAAAGAGATGCTCTTTGTGGCACACAGCTATCCCGCTTGAAATTTACCAATTAGTTGTCCATAATGCCTCCTTTTTATAGCATCATTATCACAGAATAATTCACAATCAGCCTCACCAGTTGCATTAACAGACTCTTGCAAAAGAAGATTGTAGCAAGAAATGTCAATTAAAAACATGTTATAAACAGATGCATTGAGCCTGTAGTGCTACAAGAGACATCCAGGTTCCAGTCCCAGCCTGCAGGAGGAACAGGGTGGCACATGCAACCTCCACAAATTTCAGCACCCTTCAGGGCTGAGCAAAAGGAGATCCCACAGGACTCCAGACAGGCTTCCTCCTGGGTTGAAGATAATCTCTAGATGCAAGGAGAACAGAGGAGTATAATTAAGGTAGTAAATTGTCTTGAGGACAGAAAAAAAGCAGTAGAACTCTCTCTCAGCTACTGGACACTGCAACAATCATACAAATTTCTTTGGTTAGGTAGAGTTACTGCATTATTACATGAAGGCTGGGATCAGAAACCTCTTTCTGAGCTCAGATAGTATACTAACAGCTACCACAAGTCCTCCAGGTTATTGTAAATGCCCCAAAAAAATCCACCAATACTATGCTAATTTGCACAAAATTAATTTATGTAAACTATACTAAGGCAGCATTGGATTGTGAGTTGGAGAGTTCAGGCTAACTTCCTTTCACTGTGCTTCATTAAAGCAGGGATCTGAAGAAAGCAAGACAAGGGTAGCACTTGTTTGTAGCAACACTTAACCTCAAGTGAATGTTATTCTAGAGCAGGAAAGCAAAGAGGAGTGAAGAAAGGGCTTATGCTGACAGTGCTGATGGTCCATTAACTACAGCAGTTCTGCTGCCAAATGATCCAACTCAGGTTTAGGAGCACTACGTCTTCGCACTTTACAAGGAGGGAACAGAAGGGGTTTGATCCAGCTTATCCATTTTGAGCTTTAGTCTAACTGACAAGAATCTACTCATTAATGGAGACCTAAGATCTGAAAGAATTCATATAATGAGGTAGCACATCACCCAAACATAACCTCCAGGTTCCCTAATTGCTCTTGTGTTTCCCTTCACATCACTTGTGCAAGAGAATCAGGGATATTAAGACCACTTTTCACGCACTTGATTAAAAAGATACAAACTATATAAACTGAAAGCCTTTAAAAGCCCTATAAGCTTATGAAAAAGGTGAGGTCATTATGCTCTGTATTCTTCTCAGCTCCTCAGTGGGTATCAGTCATCATTACAGCACTCTGAATCATAATGGACTCCAACAGTTTATAATTATTGCCAACACCCTTCCTAATGAGGTTGGTGCTGCCCTCTGATGTGAATATTCATAAAACCTGGGCTGGTAATGGGTTCTGTCTTGATTAGCAGGCTGTGGTTCTGTATCATGTTTGAGAGACATCTTTTGATGAAAAAAAAATCAAATTAAATCCTTGTTTCAAGCAGAGTAAATGAATTTGACTTTAGGTGATCAAGAGGGGAAAAACTTCTAATTAGAGAAACGCAAGCAATCATCTTGTTCAGTGTTCTTTCAAAGAAGGGCTGTGGGACACAGAATCCTATAAACCTTCCCTCAATCACCTTTTAGATAATGTTAAGGATTAAAATTAAATATAATTAAAGTTTGTTAATCTGATGTGGTTTTCACTGATAGTCCTTAATTTTTTTTCTTTGTCCTGTTATCCTTTACTTATTCCTGAGCCCTCTCCTCTGTTCCTACCAGTGTCATCCAGCCAGGAAGGCAGAAAGGCAAATTGCTGCTTGGAATATCAGAGCCCAGCTGTAATTAAATCAATGGATTGGCATCTGCTCACACCACACTGCCCCCACACTACATATGCAGTCAGTGCTGCATCTGCTTTTGAACACGTGTGTTTTCACAGTTTCCATCACTGCAGAATCAGAAGTATGTCCCAAGTAACTAACCACCAACATTTTCTGTTTCCTTTTTTCTGAAGGCAGAGGGGGGGCACCTAGTCTCTCTTTGCAATTGTTGACAATTTAACCTCATCACTAGAAAAGTAAATTAAATCAGTCTCTTAAATATTAGATTTAAACTTCTGTCCATTAAGTTAATAGGAGGACTTCTATTTCTTCTAGGGTCCAGAATGAGGCCATTACACCCTCCAGGATGTTCTTGAAGCCAGGTGACCCACAGAGCTGGAATTCATTGGGATTACCCTTATAAGTAAGAAGTTTCCTGTCTAATAAAACAAAAATTGCAGCTATCCTGCTGTTGAATCTAGCCAGGCAGAAAGAGACTGATTTGAGCTAAGATGCTGCTCGCTTTTGAAAAGAAACCAACATTTATCCCTCTCTGTTCACACAAGATGTTCAATGCCAACAGAAAAAGAAGAAAAAGGCAGGTTCTTTGTTGACCAATTTGTCAACTGGACTAGACTGGGGCACTAATAATATAGTAATAAACAACAACAATAATAATAATAATGATGACGATGATGAAGCTTTTGTACTCCAATGTCAGAATCACAGCAGAGAGGAGCCTGCAATAAGGGAGGGATTTCTAGCCAAATGATGAGGCAAGAGGAGAAACAAAAGGCAGAATTGGAAGTGACTCTATAGGTAAGCAGGTCTCTCAATCACAGTACAGGTAGATGCACAGTACTTCTAATCTTCTAATAAGGTGTCAATTTGAGCTATCTATCACATTGCAAATACAGCTTTGCGTACTGCTGATCTGTATAAAGGGGACAAAATTGCCAAAACCACAGAAAAAACAACATCTAATAGGCAGGTTTCCCCCTGCCCCCCTCCATTCATAATCAGCCAGAATTAACTTGGGCAAAACATGCCTTCCCATCCCTGCATGGATGCTCAAAAGCATGATAAAATAATGAATTCATTACCGAATTCAGCCCTCTGCCCTCCCACCCTGACTTTCCTCCATTAGTGCATGCTTCAGAGGGACTGCAATTGCTGTTTATGGGAGCACCATGTGCTCCTCCTGGCCAGGGATATTTTAAAACCCCCAGCACGTAGGTGCTCAATTGCAAGAGCGCTCGGTATCTCGGCGAGCAGCTGCTGTGTCACTGCCAAGCCTCTCCTGAGGCAGACCTGTCACTGGCCCCCGCAGCTCCGTGCCAAGCCCACAGACCACTGGGGGCCAGTAAGCAGATGGCTTATCTCAAAGTCTAATTATCGGTGCTGACTGAAAAGCCTGCAGCCGAGACCAGCGTGGGGCAGGACTCTGCTGGGTTACTGTTCAGGGGAAATGGTGGCAAAATAGGACGGCTTAAGGATGGATGACTGAGATTTTCCTGCCAGGCTCCTAGTGCACCACAAGGTGTTAGGAAAAGCAGGGCTGAGTTTTGGTCTGGGTTCTGATGACACGTGGCTTGTTGAGAACAGTACCCCGAGAAACACGAAATAGTTTTTACCAAAGCAGAAACAAAATCAAAATCCTCCTAGCATTCTTTTCAGATTTCACAGAAAGCAGTGCAGCAAGAATTAACTATACTTCCTTCTCTTTTGTGTGCAGTAAACACTGCGTGCTGCACTGAGCTGCACGGACCACACTCGATCTGAGCTGACAGCTCACAACAGTTTCCAACCATACCTTTTTTTATTCCTGAGGTTGCAATGAAAAGAACAACCCCAAATAAATGAGCTAGCAACTCAATTTTAACCACACTTGTTTTGTTCACTGTAAGAAAAGAACAACAACAAAGACAGCCATATTAAAATGAAAAGGCTACCAGGAAGTTACAGGTTTTGTTTTTAAATCTAGGCAAATTTAGAGCTAAATCTGAGCTCAAATTAAGAAGGTAGTAAGTAGTAAGATTGACCCAAGGTGAATACAATCCAGCATGCCAATAACCCTCTGTCCTTGCCAAACAACCACCTCAACATCCTTGGGCTGGCCTGGGACATCCCTGTTCTGCGCTGGACCTTCTTTGCCACACTACCTGCTCTCCAGTAGCAGTGGGTACTCAAGTCTTGTCCTAGATGCCACTGATCTCATACTTCCTCCTCTGTCTGCAAAATCTCTAGGTTTCATCATCTAGCAGAGTGTAGATCAGGCTAAGACTCAAAATAATTTCAGTTCGGAAAAAACCAGACTCTCTCTTTTCAGACAAATGAAAAGTCGAATACCACCTTACCAGATACACTGTATCACAAACTGTGGTGAAAACCATCAGTTTTCTTTCAACTGTGTCAGTTACCCTTCTGCATCTGAAAATACTAATAGCTGCATTATTCCTATTTAGCAACTCTGACAATAAGAAATTCTCCAATGACAGAACAAAAGTCTCCTGGTGGCAACTTCTACAAAGGAATGAAAAGTGACAAAAGCAAGAACTGCATTATCAGGAGTGGCCTTAGTGAGACAGACACTAATGAAACTATTTAAATGAAAGAGCAAGGAAAAGAGGTCATGTCTGAAACTCAAGTAAAATATTCTCCAATTCCGCAAATTAACTGTAATAGTAATCAAGAAGATAAAAAGGGTTACAAATTGTTACATGAAAAGGGCCATGTGCTGTTCCATGACAACCACATGGCTGAGGGCATCCCAAAGCTTCTTTAAAGAGAAGAGCATTTGTATCAACATTGTGAATTAACATTTGTATGTGTTGCCTTCTACAGCCTTGAAGCAACCAACATTTGTTCAGTAACTCAGTATGTCACCAATTCTGTGTACTTCCCACTAACCTGCCTTTTTGCACCCATGTGTGCAGAACAGTCCGTGACAGGCATTTAGATACTCTATTCCACACCACCATACACTACAGAGTAGAGGAGAACAACAGCAGGAGATTGCTTACCCCGTGTTCAAGGTTAGGAGATGCATATAACTGGACACAGCAGGGAAAGGCAGAAAAAGCCCCTCTAGAGGAGTATTTGCTTACCTACAATTCTGCAAAGTGCTTTATACTGATTAAAGAGAGACCATAAAATGTTTGTATGACTTGACAAATAAGCTGCTTATTCCATTGTACAGCTTATTCTAAGTTTGTCCCCTAGTAAGTAGAAGCAACCTTGGGATGATGTAGATCAGCAGGCTGGCAGTGCTCTCCAACAGGCTGCCTCCCAGCTGGGGGGGTGGAAATGTTGGATAGAGAGAGGTCTGCAGGACGTAGCACAGATCTGCTCAGGCCATCTGAGGGTACATCTTTGAGCGAGCTTTTTTGAGTGTAGGATGTCCAGAGCAGATGGAGTTCAAATGAGGCTTGGATATGTCATTATCTGCCACATGTACAATACGCCATTGCTGCTTTTATGAGCACAATACAAATGTGCTGGTACATGCATTTGGAGGTGTTCCCATGCTTGGATGTATTCAGTACTTAATTTGTTTCTCTTGAGGAGTATAAAGAGAGCAAACATGGGGTAAGGTTCGGAACTTCTGTAGTCAAAATAAGGCATTAGCTAACACTACATAATGTTTGTAGCTCTAGATTTCAGTTTTACGATAAAGGTGTCATTAAAAAAAAAGAAGAGCATTTAAACAGTCAGTAAAGTATTCCTAATTACATATCACCAGCGTCTCTAAGAACTTGTATGATTTCAGAGTTCACAGTATCCTTTTAGTAATTCCAGCATTTCCCACAATTGCACCACACACCGTAGCTATGGAAGTATTCTATATGAGAAAAAAAAGACACATACTAGAATGCATAGGCACAGTGAGACACAAAGCACTGGCTGAAAGGACAATTCAACATGATTGCTTCCCATAGCAATCATCATCAGATGTTTACAGGCAGATTCTGGAAAGCACAGAAAGGAATTAACCAGCCTAAAGGAAACATCAATCACGTCCTAAAGCAAGAACCTTGGATTTTATTTTTTTAAAAAGTGGGAATGACTGGAAACTGGATCAGACCAAAACCTCACCTTGCCCAGTATCTTTCTCTCTCTGTAACAACACTTGGGCACAAATGAAGGGAAGAACAAGGTAAGTTTATAATGAATTATATTTCTTCTGTATGCTCTCCTAGTTTCTAGCTATTTTGCAGCTAAGGCATTTGAACTAAGCTACATCTGTTAACCTTGTGTTTAATAGGTCCTGATGGATTTTTCTTTCTCATATTCTTCTCCTCACTTTTCAGACCTATGTAAACTTTTGCATCAAAACAACCCATGGCACTGAGATCCCAGTTTGCAGATGTTGTGAAGAAAAAGAAATACTATCTTTCATTTGTTTTGAACCTATTAGCTAATAACTTCATTAATGATCTTCAGTCCTTGTATGAGGAGAAACAGTGAACAACTATTTCCTGTTTTGATGCCCACAATTTAAGAAGTCTGTATCACAGATTTCCTGCACATTGTTTCTTTTTCACAGTACAGAGACTCAGTCTACCTCAATACATAAATTGTTGTAAACTTTGAATTATATTTACCACTTTTCTCTGCATCTTACCTCTTTCCTAGTCCTTTTTTTTTTTTCTTTCTGAGATGGAGGGACTGATGACAGGAGGGACAAAGGAACACAAACCACATAAAAAAATTGGAGATGGGGATGTTCCATGAATTTATTCAGTGCTATAATGATGTTTTCTGTTCCTCTCCTAGCAGTCACTAACATTCCTAACACAAAGTTTGGCTTTTGAAGCCTATTTGTTGGTAATTTTACATACTACTTATATTCATAAAAAGCTGAAAGCCTTGTCTCAAATCTTATTACAAGGCTCTGAGTCTCAGCAATCGTCTTTCTGCCCAGTTCCTCCTAAGGTCAGTTTGGATGGTTGTTAAGTTCAGTCCAGATTCTCTTCATTTCACCAGTGAGTCTAATTTATTGGCTTATATTCAAAGGTAGTACCTAAGAGCAATTTATTAGTATTTATCCTTTTTATATCTCAAAAAATCTTATCCTAAAGTTCCTGGGGGGGGGGGGAGGGAGCCTGGATTTATCTGCCTGCCTATATTTTCTCCAAAGCTTGACAGAATTCTAGGTGCAACACCCTGAGTGTCAAATGAGGTAATATCTGTCACAACTTGACCTAAGTAAAGGACTTCCACAAATTACACAGGCTACTAGTGGCCTCTGGAGACCATCCAAAAATGAAGGAACATCTCTACTCCAAAGCCATCTACAAGTTGTGTAGCCTGTGTACCAAGCCCTCCTTCTGATGCAGCTCGTGTTGCGTAGTCAGGACACCTCAGGCTCACTCTGCTAAAACCAGAGCACTTTCTACAGCAGGTCTTCATAAGAAGTCCCTAGTCTTAAGCAGCAGAGGTACTAGAGAGCTCAGCTCATGTGTTCAGTAATCATATTCTCAGCCCTGTCAGCAGCAGACAGCGGTTTTCAGTTCTAGTTCATCTGACACTTCATAGTGTTCCAGCTACCCATTCACCTCTGCAGAGTTCCAATGGAAGCAATATTGTGAAGTGTTCAATCTCATCTATTTTTTCCACCCCAATAGTTTCACGTTGAGACTGTAAGACAACACAACACCTGGGATTAAGCATTCCTTGCTATTACACTTAACTACTTCACCTACTTTTATTGCTGAAAAGAATAAGAATGTCTCATGTTGCTCTGACTCACAACACAGGAGTAAAGAATCATGCTCTGAACTGTCACCTTACTGATCCTTCAAATTCTACCTATGAAAAATTTGGATATTTGGAGGTATAGCCTATATATGTCTCCATTTTTTTTCCTAGTCTTTTTCATAGATCTCTAGGGTTGCAGAGACAGACCTGAAACCTTGTGAAGGCACTCCTGTCACAAGATTAGCATTAACATTACTGCAATAAAGAGAGCTTATTAAATTAAGGTGCACAAGACTGTTGTGGACACACCTAAGCAAAATTCCAGAATCTCTTAATATAAAAGTACAGCTAAAAATCTTGACAGAAAAATTGTAAGAAAAGACAAGAATTCATCCCTCCTTCCCTTACCCTACTATACTCTGCAGATTTAAAGTAGCATTTCATGAACTCAAGTACTCTGAGAGTAACAACACCGTACAACATGCTACATCCCAACATGCACCTGTGACTAAAGGTATTTAATAAAAAAGTATTTCATGATAGATTCTTGTCTCACACTTGGTCTATATCACAGCTGATTGATGAAATTTATATTGCAGTATACAGTTCCAATTCAGTAAAGCAGAATAGACACATTCTATTTGCTTATATGAATATAAATTAATATAATCAATAAATGAGTATAAATTGAAACATATTTTTGCAATAGCATCAGGCGTACATGTCTACTGCCTATCCTCTCCCAAAGAGAAATTAAGATTTAAAAAATCCATTAGTAAAGTGAGAATATGATGTCTATACTTTTATTGTTAATAGAGGTATTTCTCCTACTTTAGTCCTTCATTTTCTCTCATTTTTGGCTTCTCCTGCTAGTAGCTGAAAATTTCAGAAGAATCAACAAGTTTAGTCACTGGATGGGCCACTGGTCAGTCAATAAAAATCTCTTTTTTCAGTGTCAAAAAATGGTCCTCCTTTAGGAGAGCCCAAACAGCAGAGAAGAGTGTGAAATACTCAACCCAGAAGATACCCCATACACATCAGAGATAGATAATTACATGGCAAAACACCCTCATATTTAAAATTTCTTTGCATTGTATTTATTTTGAATGTGCCTTGAACATTGTTGCTTTGAACATTGGCTAAACTGTACAATTCCCCAAGCACACTACCCATTACTAACAATTTCTGAATATTTCAAGCAGATATGATACACAGTAATATATTTCAGCTGTTCTGTCTACATCTGTATCTTTCTTTGCATCCATAATACAATGGAAAAAAACCTGTGCTAACTAAAATTTTTGCCTGTCACAGCAAGGTGGATGCCTTGTTCAGTCACAATTACCATGTGCTCCTCTTCTCCCAGCAATGACAAACCAATTTCTTGTTTTGTCACTATTCATTGCATCCTAGAGCTGTTTCATAGCTTTCAGAGAAGATCCCAGTTTTCAGACATGTGGGAATGAAACCTGTCCTTCATGAAAGCAAGTATGCTTGGGAACATTTTTAAGTCACATGGTAAACTGGCATCCAGTCACTACTGGCAGGTGCAGGAGCAGCTGGGACAAGAGTACAAACATCAGTTCCTTCACTGAAGGCTCAGAACACTCACACAGTGTCAATAACAGCCAGCTTATGCAAGGTGGCAAGCACACCTTTTTGGAGAGTAAGCAAAGGCTACAGTGCTGCCCTGTCTGCTGGGCCATGGCCTGGAATGTGTGTACCAGAACTCTGCACAGGTGAGGTCCTTGGGAGGGTCTGGGTCCACAGTCTCTCAGGCAGGGCTAGGACTTCCAAAACTAAGCTCCTTGTAATTAAGGAGTTACTCTATGCAACTGCATTTGGATGAAAATCTACACGCAGAAATTAAATGGAATTGTGCCTAACTCTAAGAGTTAAATCCTTGCACTGCAGAGACAATGTATACAAAACCTGTCTATATAGGGCATGTTTCCTATGGGAAACTAGCCACAATCATTACTAAGCTAATCAATTGCTTGGTGTTAAAAGACGTTTCATATCTGAACTGCCATTTTCAAAATTCTGTTCTTGTGTTGTTGAGTCACCTGGACAAAGTGAGCAAGGCTATAGGAGCAAAGTGTTATATTCAATGATGGTTTCACTGACGGTCACATATTGTATCTGTTCTTGGCTTTCATACACTGAAACTTTTGGGGTATCAAACTTCTGGGAGTTCTTGAGAAAAAGACTTAATCCTAACACTGAAAAAAATGGTGTTCTATGACGCACGATGACATCTAACACAAACGTAATACTCTGGGGGACTTTAGCTGTAGGACAGATAGGAACTAAGAAATGTATCAAAAAATTAGTTAACTAAACAATTTTTTAATAACTGTTTTCCCCAAGATGTTTCTCTAGGAAACTGTCTTCATTTCTGAAAAATGTCAGTAGAGAAAACTATATATGACCCGTTTAATTCTGTGTCAAGTTCTGAATAAAGCTATGGATCCTTTTCTTTACTACAGATTTCAAAGTTATGAGGATTTTGTTGTTATGGTGTTGGAGTTTTTTGTTTGAGCCTTTTTTATTTGTTTCAGTGTTTTGCTTGGTTGGTTGGGGTCTTTGGGAGCTTTTTGCTGGTTTTTGTTTGATTGTTTGGTTTTTTTTAAACAATGTTACCAACTGTGAACCAAATAAAAGAGAAAAATCACATCTATGGGTACCACTGTGCATAAGCCAAGCTGGTCCGTCAACATGGTGAGCAGGAAAATCCAGTGGTGTCCCCTTCCTCACCTCATCTGGTTTAAGAAACCCCAGATACAACAGACTACACTCAGTCAAGGATAATCATGGAGGCAGGAGAGGATGTGGAAGTGCAAAGCAGACTATTTTTGGTTTTGCTAGGACAGGTTTTTGGGAGAGGCCAGATTAGGAGGTTACCCAACTGCAGGATGATTCACAAGCTCACTGTTCAATTCCCAAGGGATACACAAACTTTCTCCAAGGAAATCAGAGTGTGCAGAAAATTTCCATGACTGATGAATAGATAAGACAAGAATATTCTACTCAGTTGTCATCTTAATAGGCAACTACAGTCCATAAACCAAGATACTTATCTATTCTTTGTATGCACCCCTTATGTTAAAAAATTCTGAAGGTTCCATTTTTTAGGTAAGTAAAGTATGAAAGTATGAGGTAGACTATTAAAAACATATTTCAGTCAATGAGTTTCTCAAAAATTATTCTAATAATCATTATTGTGGAACTTGAACACTGTGATTCTTCACCTTAATTCCAAAGACTTTCTCTGTTTCCTGACTAGGATTCCTAACTATCCCCACTGAAAACAAAAGGCTTTCCTTTAACAGCTTCCTTCAACTACACTTCAGATGAAGAAATACTTCCAGTACTTCACTGGTCTGAAATAACTTTGAATCCAGGGCAGACTTTTCCAAAATACAATGCTCACCTACCAACATGCACAATGGCTTTGATTTCTGTGGTTGTGAAGGGCTACATTTTAACACATCTTATAGGAAAGCAAAACCTGGAGCAAAACTCAGGAGAGATTTGTAAATAAAAGCAATGACACCCCAGAGAAGCTCCTGGCATTAAAGTTTACCCAAGCTCACTTGTTGCTAGGCTTTTGCCACTATTCTCTGACTGCAGTAAACACAAGGAAACGGAAGATGACAAGAGCAACAAAAGTATTTTTAAAAATGTTAAAAAGTAAATCCAAACATTTTGTAAAAGCTTTTCCCAATAAACTACAACACAAAAAGCTAGGTATCCTTGGATATTCAGCAGGTCTACTAAACAATCTCCAGCTGAGCAAGGAGAAGTGACAGCGATCATCTATCTTTGTGCTTTGCAAGGCCACTGGCTCTACTTAAGGAAGCTCCCATGGAGATCTACATAAGTTCCATGGTACACACCCACCTGAAATGATTGATCACCAGAAAACAAAAACAAATGCTGCCTCTCTTAAGATAAAATTGAGGAAAAACAAGAATAGCATAACTCACAAAAATGAATTTAGTGGCAAGTAAAATACATATAATGAGGAAGAAAGGGAAGAGAGGATACAAGTTCTCAGCAATGGGAAAAAAGAGCCTGCATAGGAGGTAGTGCATTCCACTGGGAATATGAAGTGAAAGGGCATATTAAGGGAAGAAAGATGAGAAGTACATGTGAGGGGAAGAAATGCAAAGCAGAACAAAGGCCGCATTTACGTGAGAACAGAACTGTGTAGTGATTGCTTTTACATGCAGACACCAGATACCAGCTAGGTAGATCACTACTGTTTTTCTAACAGAGTATCTAGGTTTTTAACATCACCCATTGCTTTTTCATTAATGTGGCCTTTCCTTTATTGTTTGCTTCATTGCAGCCAAGTAGTTCTTTTCCTATGAAGACTATGACCGGGAACTGGAAGAGTAAGGGATTTATTTGCGAGCATTCTGTATTATTACAGCGAATTCACTGTCCAGTGGCTGCCTACTCCCCATTACATCCACTTTAACAGCTATCAAAATCTCTAAAATATAACACTCTTTGGATGCAGGGATGTTTTCCATACAGAAAGAACATGGCAGGACTTGAGCACCGAGCATAGATACTTAGCCACATGATCTACGTTAATGATGTCTTTGCAAAACCCTAACATTCAACATGGTTTTAATATTTGCTTTATATAATATAGTACAGTTAACTAACATATTTATCAGAATTGTGCAACCACTTGCCCAGATCAACGCTTTTTTGTCCGAAGCACACCACAATCATTATCTAGACTATTCATTTGTAAGTAAACAGCTATATGACTTGAACTTTAAATTAACTGAGATTTTGAGCCTGTATATAGCAATAATTCTCAAAAAAGATAGTCATCAATACTGTATGTTATGTGATGCTAGCAGATCACATTACTGTATACCCATATCTTTCATAATTTAGTTTTCTAAGTAATCTTCTGAAAGTCCTATTATGGTCTCCACATAAATATTCGCTAGTCTGCTATAACCGGATAGTCATCCCCATTGCCATTTTGGAATACCTTTATCTGAGTTGTGCATCCTCCAACTGCTTTTGCAATTCATTTTCAAGTAGTTGAGCACACCAAAAATGTCCATAAAGCTAATTTAAAGAAAGTGTTAGGATTTTTTCTTTACATATGTTAGTGCATTTAGATGTTGCATGGTATGCATTATAGACTACTGAAAATCCACTCCATTAACAGTGCAGGAAGTACATAAGGGTTTGATATTTCTTCTTAATATCTTACATAGGTTGTACTACAGCAATAAAAAGGAATAAGTATTACAAAACCCCACAAACCTAAGGAGTAGCTAATGCTGGGAGGTAAACACTGAACAGCAAAGAAATTCAAAATCTTGTAGCTACCATATCTAGATGCTGCTCATATATATGTATACATGTATAATATGCACATCCATATTATTTTACAGATGCTGACAGCAGAAAACTTCAATGTAGGGAGCTAAAAGTAAATTTTTAAATTAGAAAATTTCTTCTTTCAGGGGAAAAATAAGCCATTAGATGAATACACTTACAGTCGTTTCACTGCTAAAATCAGACAATGCTTTTGCTTCAGGGGACTAATGTATAGGAACTTCCTCAAAGTAAAGTAGTGAATGCAGGCACAAGATAAACTGGCCAGGCTCAATCTCAGAAATAAATTAAAGTGCTAACCTCACCTAAATTCCTTTGTGGCAAGATGGACGATATTTTTTTCCCAGTGTTACTTTGAGGTAACTCAGTTTCATTAAAATAAATGGAACTTTTCTTGTTTCATCATTAATCAGACATTGAAAACAATACAATGTTGTTGTGGTGATACTGTCTACACATAATCTCCCTGTCCCAGAGCATATTAACTGTCCTGTTACTAGAATCTCTCACGAAGATTTCCAAGTTTCCCCACCTGCTTGCTATCTCTGGCTCCCCGAGAATTCCTTTTTCCTTCCTGTCTCTTTTAACTAAGACGAAACCTAAGAAATCCAGATAAAGTCATTAGAACCTTCCTCCTTCCTTTCCATTATTTCTCTTCTGAGTAACTCACTCTGATTCCTCTGCTGTGCCGCCTTCTAATCCATCCAGATAACAATCAGCTTCAAGTTATCCATTCCTCTTGTTTCTAGTCCTTCACTGCACAACCTCGGGCACTGACTCCTTCATTGCTGCCTACAAAGTCATTTCACCACTCCCTTGCACTCTTATTTTCAACCCTCAGTTGCTTGTCAGCTTACACTTTTCGCTTCTATTCTTAAACTCCGCCTTTGCCTGCAGCATTTACGGGACAACCGTTACACTGAAAACATATGAAAACTTTGGTACAGCTAACACCTGGAGCCCAATGCAATAACCCCCAGCAACTGGTTATATCTGTCACCACCTAAAAGAGCTAAGTTATGTATATTGAAAAGTCTATATTTTTCTTTAATTATTGCAGAGTTTACAGGAGTTTATACAAGTCAAAGAGAAAAGCAATGCAATGCCAGATCATTATTGGCTAGAGAAGACCTCAAGAAACTTGAGAGCGAGAGTAAGCTAAAGCCCTATGGACAACAGAGGATATACTTAGGGGCAGCCACACTGCATTGATTGTTATATTTTATTTAGGAGATCTTTGTGCAAAAACTTCTAGTTTGTGGATAATCTGTGGGCCATATGGGCCTAGAAAGGCAAATACCATCTGGGCAGTTCAAAGGTATGCGAAAGCAACTGGGTAACTGTGAATTCAAACAAAATCATAAGATGAGATACTAATAGTTTTTGTTTGCCTTAGACCAATAAACATTAAAAATGCTTGACCTAGTTGTGTATAGACAGATTAGATCCTTGTAGGAAAAACCATCTAATTAGATGATTTTAATTTTATTCAGATTACATATTTATGGTTTCTTCTAGTCCCAAGCAGTGATGGTCATTTTCTGTGAATTGCACAGAGAGGACACTGACTCCCTATTTAGTGAGGATAATTTGCAAAGAGATCCATTAGAAAACACACGCATTTTATAGGAGGCAGACACGAGGCCCTTGCTTCTCTATGAAGAGTATTAGTTAAAACTGAAGCTCTTAAAGTATGGCTATTCCTACAAGGCAAAGGAAACTCTGGACAGACTGTAGCTGAGCTATTAATGATTGCTTTTCTTTCATTAGCTGTAGGTAGGAAGAGCAAGTAAAGGACTGTAAACGTATTCACGACTGTCATTAGCAAAAATGGCACTGTGCAAATCAATTTCCATGGATCCTGCTAGGATGGGCTTTCTAATTAGTCTATCATTAGACAGCTAACTTCTCACCACTTCTCAGACATCAAATAGTCCATCACCCCAAAACATCACCCGAGCTAACAAGCAGAATTTTAATGAAAGCAAGTCAAATCGGCTGCAACCACAGGAAGCACACAATAGGCTTTGTTACTAATCTTTCCCTAACCCCATTTCTATTCGTTATTTTAATTTCTGTTCTTATAAACCTTTTCATTTGCATCAATAATTTTTTAACCTCCTGTTACTAAAGAATAGAGCCGCTGCAACTTGCAGGGGGGGAAAAGAAAAGCTTGCATAAACCCAAATAAAGTACAAGCTGAGATTGCTTCTGGGCATTTCAGAGCTTTCCATCTTATGATACTGAAGAGAAATGTCAGCTTGCTGCTTGTGGTTTTAAATGGAAGCAGTCTGTGAAAAGCATTTGGCTGATTGGATCAGCAGCGTGGTTTAGATGAGCTTCCAGCATGGTCATCCTGCTTTACACAGGGCAGATGCTCCATTCCAAATGGTGGGGTTTGGGCTTGAAAATCCTATCAGCAGGCACAAAAAGGGAATCTCCCTTAAGATTAGAAGTGTCTTGACAAACAAATACATAAAGGAATAAAAGAACGCTTAAAGAACATGAAAAATCCCTCCCTGAATGGAGTAGTCATCTCAGTATTTGAGTAGCAACATCAGTATTTGTAATTTTTTTTTAATTGAGAGGTAAATATTTAAAAGCATAAATTCTACATGGACATGTCCCTAATTTAAAATAGCTACTCCTGCCTGAAGGAAAATCTGCTGCACTACTGTTCAGACACAAGTCTGCCCACACTAATTTTCTGGTCTTCTGTATTTTGCCTCCCTTTCTTCTTTATTACCAAGGACATTTACATGAAACAGCATTTTTGCTTTTAAGAGTTCATCTGCTCCTGCTGCTTATGCCCCCACCTGAAGTCATAATCCTCCGATTGTGATGACATAATAATTTCCACTGCAACCAATTGTGATGCCACAAACAGAGGATTATGACTTTAGGTTGGAAATAAACAGCAGGAACAGATGAACACTTAAGAAACAAAGATCCTGTTTTCATGCAAATGTCTTTTGTCATCAAGAACAAGGTTAGAGAAATTCAGAAAATATACGATAAGAGCAAGCAAGCAGAATGGGTACTAAAGAGAAACTCTTTGAATTTTCTAGGAGGCATTCAGCTGCTCTTTCAAATTAACTTCCTACATAACTAGGAATTTTAAATGTTTCTGAAACATAGGTAACTTTCTATTTGATTGAATTGCCAGCATAATGTGATCTGAATTATTGACATCTTCTCACCAGCAGGGATAAGGCACTTTGCCACGGGGGGTCATGACTGGATTAAAAAAAAAAAAAAACAAAAAACAAATAGTGGGAGCAGGGGGAACCATCAGAAATAGTACCAAGAGAGGTTTCTAATGTCAAAGCTCAGCTGGACTATTTTTCTCCCCCTTCTTCAAAACCAAAAATTCTCCAGTTTCAAAAGTACCATTAATTGAATAAATGTTCAGGTGATCCAAACAGTGGGAGCAGCATAAGCAATTTGGATTTTAATTTAGTTGGATCAATTCAAAGGTTGCTGCAATTATAATTACAGGCCTGCAACGAATGGTGAAGCTCCCTCTAAATTTAGTCTGAACACAGCCTATAAAATGCAGTCCAAAAGGACACACCTAACAAAGCAGGGCAAATGTTTTTGCTGTTGTTAATGAATGGATAAGAAAAAAATAAATCCATGAAGAAGAAAAACATCTGAATTTATCCTTCCTCCTGGGATAAAACCAACTCCTAAGCAAAACAATTTAAGAAAAATTATCAGCATTTTCACTATGGACTTTTTGTTTAAAATGGCAGACATTCTAGAAATAAATATTCAAAATAGAGACTCAGAAACATCTTCCATGTAAAAAAAATGGTTTAGGCTAATTCTATTTGTTTTCAGCTCAGATGCACTCATAACACCACCACAGCAGTCAACAGAACTGCTCTCTTGCTCCATGAGAAGGAGAACCATTCTACTCTTCCCAGTAAAAATTCCAGAAATGGAGGGGGGGGACATGGATAGACAGATGTGCATGTATGACCATACTCATCTCCCAAGTAAAGATTCCAGAAATGGAGAGGGGGAGGGGGCTTAAGAGGGGTGGAAAATGGATGATGGATGTGTGTATGCATTTATTTATTTTACTACAGTAAATAGTTAATTATACTTACTATACTAAGTATTCACTTGCTGTGAATCAGTTTCCCCGCTGGGAAGTTCTCACGTGCAAACTTATGCCCATCTAAAACCTGGAGCATGGACTGACACATACACCAAGAGAGCACACAGAATGGGACAGGGGTCTCAGAACACTGGTGGTATCTTGTGTCAAAAGGTCATCTCATGTCCTGAAACAGATATAAGAGACGGAAGCAGGTAACATTAATGCTATTTCTCATCTGGTCTTTAATTCTTACTTTTCAAAGACACAAGGACCTTGGCTTAGATAAATCCAGCCTAGTTTTAAGCAGCTGACAGAATCCCTGAATGAAACGCATAATTTTCTTCATCTTTCTACACAAACAAGAACCTCCAGAAGATGATTCACACCAAGTTCTGAATCACCCTCGTGAAGTGCCTCACCAGCCACAGAAGGACGAGAATGATGAGCATTTATACAAGGGCAATATCTACATATGCACACCACTCAGCTCTCCAGTTCCCAAGGAATCTAATTCCATCTCACAAAACTTCTTGTCCATTCAGACATACAGCAGGTGACCTGTGGTCTTCCAGCACTAGCAGCAAACTTTTCAGCCTGTCACTCACAGCGCTATGTTCAGACAACCATTCAACGGTGTCTCTGCTGAGAAGAAGGGGAAAAAAAATTATCCTGCTATTATACCGTCACATTTCATGAACAATCTAAGGTCTTATTTCTGAGAGTATTTTAAATAAATTTTAGACAAACTACATCTTTATCTCCTGCTTTTTATTCCCTAAGTTAAGTTGTTTTGGTTTTAAAGTAGTATTTTACTGACCTAATTGAAATTCAGAAAGAAAAGGGTCCCAGAAAGAAATGGGGGCAAAAGAAAGTAAAACCAAATGTGCAATTTTTAAAGAACGTCTTCCTGAAAATGTATTCTTCCATAGAGCTGTTCCTTTAAGCCATCAAGAGTACTGGAGGAAGCACAGAAATCAAATTCCTAAAAACTGGTGTTTAATAATTAAGTTACATAAATTGAACATAATTAAGTTATACCAGCTGGGCATGTGCTATGTGTATTTGAATGATGAGGTCAGCAGTAAAAAGCAATAGAGAATAGATGATAAGGAAATTTCTATACAATTTTCCACTTATATTAAACGTGCCAAGATATTCAGACTGTAAAACAGTCTTAAATACGTACAAGAAGCTAGTTTATATTTAAAATTCAATTAATAGATCAAATTAAATAGTGAAATATGAAAAATTAAAATATCTCTCCATTATTACCAGTTTGGTAAAATGGAAAGGAAGAGGGACAAAAGAAACAATTTCACTCTTGTTTTTTTTGCTTGCAGTTTTTGATGTGACCCCAAGCCATAATTCTCAAATTATCACAAAGGAAAATTACCCATTATTTATAGTCTCCAAAAGCTGGTTTTCTTTATAAACACAGTTTTCTTTATACTACTTGATCTTGTAGAGAATTGTTGAGAGAAATTTGGAAACAGCAGGTTAAAGTATACTATTTTATATTCTTGAAAAGACATACACTGTTTATAAAATGCCTCATCCATAAAAGCACTTGAGGCAGATCTGCAGTCCAGCATAAAGTGCCAAAAGAAAAAAAAAACAAACAACAACAACAACAAAACAAAACAACAAACAAAAAAAACAACAAAAAATCAACCCAACACCCCCCAAAAGACTCCATAAAACCTCACAAAAACCAGGGATATAAGAAATCTTAAAAAGTCATCTAGTCTATACACTGTCCACAGAAGAATCCAGGTTTATGGTTGTCCTGAGAAAAACCCAACAGCAAATGAGAAAGAAATCCAATAAGCGAGACTCCACAATATCCCAATCTCCTTCACAATTTGACAGAGTTCTTCCTGTTAGAAGTATTTTCCCAACTTGCATCTACCTTACTAGAGCAGTTTAGAGCTCTTTACCACTTCTTCTAGTCACTATGTACACAGAGTTCAGTTTCCTTTTCTTTTTTCAGCTGACTTTTAGAGTGTTTGAAGATTATTCTTAAGATTCCCTCTCCCATCTTCTCTTCTTTAGATTCATCAGCCCAGATATTTCAGTTCTCCTCCAGACACCAAGTTATCCAAGGCTGATCATCCTCACTGCTCTCCTCTGCACTGCCACTGCTTCACCTCCTCTCTGGAGCATGTCCAGAACCAAACACCACGCTTCAGTTCAGGTCTTACAGATTATTTCATACATCTTCTTGTACATGCCCCCTGACATCCTGTTTTGCAAGTCTAACCCTTCCACGTAGGTGGATCACAGACTAAATGCTAACATAACATATTTGTTCTACAGAACTACTCACTAGACAGTTATTCTCTATTTTGGGTTCATGCATTTTATGCCCCTCACTACTCTAAGTCTAGGAATCTACACTTTTCTTTGCATGGTGTTGTTCCACCTTCCTCCCAAATCAGTTCTCCAACCTGCCAAGGTTACGCTCAGTTCTCACTGTGTCCTTCAGCATATCTGCAGTCTCTCCAAGCTCCTATCATTTGCAAATTCAGTAATTATAATCCAGATGGGAGAGCGACTCAACAGGTACAGCAAGCAGCCTGCTTTTGCACTCTTCATACTGGAGACTCAGCTCTTCCAGATACAAATACTATGACAAGAATCTTCTACTTTATTTCCCATAATAGACCTATAGCAGACACTCAAACTGCTCACAAAATAACACCAAGATACTATTAAACATGTTATTGAAATTTATATTGGCAAAGACAAGTACAGCAATCTTGCAACTCCTCACCAGAAGACCTCTGTCTCAAGCTTTATCTGTGAATGTATGTTTACTTATGAGCAGAAGTAATTTCACATACAAGGCAGTTAAAATGAACATGTTATTAAAAAATTTGAGAGTTGAAAATTTTGATAGGCCGCAAAAAAATCTAGTGCTTTAGTCTTTCTAGAAGCTGCAAACCCAGGGAATCTGGATACAATTGCACTATGTTCATTGTACATCAGTTTTTCTATTTCTCGATAAATATGTGGACAGGATTGGCTTTGGTTCCTCTATACCTCAAGTGAATCCAGGCATTTGATGATGTCCACAGAAATTAAGTATTTTGACAGCCTTCATCAAGGAGATGTCAAACAAATATTATATATGCATCCATCATTACTACAGCTCTTGTTTTGATATTATCTGACTTGAGAGAAATTGAGAAAAAGGCATCACTTCCTCAGAAGAAGATGAAGTATATTAACTAATAATAGTGCTTTTCTGAGACAATTTTTTAATAAAGTCTGGTAAAGTACATGTTTGGTAACCAGCTATGGCAGAACCAAACACAGAACTTGGGATATCAACCGCTGTTAAAGTTAAGACTTTAGATCACACAGTTATGAAGGAAATAAGTACTTTCATTTGTCCTGGAATTCTAAAACTTATCACTCTGAGTTTTTTAAAATTCAGGAATGCATCTAGCTTGTTAGAAGTACTAAGCTTATTAGAATTACTAACCCCATATATTTTTCAGTGTCGTGTCAGGGAAAGAAAAGACATCTGCTAAGACAGAACGACTATAAAACCGTTAGATGGACACCTGTCTGTCTCCCTTAGAAACCCAATACAGTATTGTTGTAATTTGCTATTAATAAATGACCATCAATTAATCTTCTTACACAAGAGGTTTATGGTCATAAGCTTCTATTGATTTTAAAGTTAAGAATATAACTGGAAAATAGCCACATGCAGAATGCCTTCCAAAAGTGTAGCACAATGAAGATGTTTTGCTTCCCAGATTAATCTCTGCAAAATTATGTACTGAGAAAATCTCAACTCACCAAAGTCTAAGCATTGGAGTAAACTGCAGTAACTGCAGCAAAAGCTGGCCCTACTGATGCACTGGGAACTCTTTGCCTTAAAGAGGATTTCACACATTCTAAGCTTCTTGAATTGAAGAGGAAATCAATGTTTACCACCTAGAGCAACATATGGAATTAGTTCTCATCCAACATCTGAAAAGTCATTTATTTTCTCTCCTTGAAAGAGCTCTACATCTCAGAATACATTGAGTAAGGTCTCCAAATAATCTTTAATCCTCCATTTCAAAGTCTTCTGTCCATCTCCACAAACTACATTTAGGTGAATAATAACTTTTCTAAAGGAGAACTGTATATTGTAAAAGCCTGTTTTTAACTGACTAATAAAACTGGAACCACTAAGGAAGGGACCTTTGCTTCCAAGGGTAAATACATTGGAAATACAACTTCCCCCTGCAGCACACACTAGATATTAATTGTTTCATCATTTTTAATCAAAGTACTGAATCAGATAAAAGTCACGAGCTACATTTCCTGTCAATGAGAATCGAAAAATCTGAACGACAAGCAGTATCAGCTACCACAAATATTACAGAGAAGCTTACATGTTAATAAAGCTGACATTGCAAATCCCTTTGCATTTAGGTCTCTATCCCATGTTATACTGCTGTTGTTGTTCATGAACTTGTGATGCATTACAAATTTACAAGTCAACAGAGCATGCCAGCTGAATTTAGATACAAATGACAGAGATCACAAACAACTACTGACCTTTCTGCCAGAGGGCAGGATCAAGAGGAGGGGGAGGGATTCTACTTTTCCATTTTAACTGTATGTAATAAAAGCAGAGACTAGAAAACAAACTGTTTTAGTGTTTTCCCAACTAATAAAATACTTAAATTCTGGAAGACTCCTTCTAATACCACTGCTAAACATTCCAGGGATAAGCAGACACAAGGTTCTTACACTTGAGGAGTCACTGAAAGCTGTTCTCTCTCCCTTACCAACACACCCCTTGGTCCTCTGTTTACACACAGGACACATGAAATACATGTATGAAGGACTATGTTTTCGGATTGCCTAAATTTGAGGTCGATTAACACACCATCTGACAAACCACAGGCAAGCTTCCAAGCTGCCTGGATACATGTGTTCAAATCCCAAACTCACCCTGTGTCCTGTGAGATCATCCCCGTTTCATCTGCCACTCATTGCCACAAGCAAGGAAAGGAACACATGAGCCAACAGCCTGAGAGCTATGGCTGCACCAAGAGCTCAAGTGTAATTTTCATGTAGAATCTTGAAATAATTATTTACATTTACAATTTCTTCCACAGAATGTTTGCAAATTTTTTGCCTATTTCTTAAAATTCAGATGGGAATTCCACAGCTTGACAAGCTTTAACTTCTTCATCTCTTGAATGGAGAGTTCTGGATATGGAAATTAAAAATACTCAAAAAAGCTCTTCGTGTCTACTTTAATGGACTAGACCACAGTTCCTGTGAAAACTACTGATGTTCAATTCACCAGATTTATTTTTAAAAGTACAGATTTAAGTTTTAATTTTCAAATCATTTTTAGAGAGAACAAAATAGTATGGTGGTATTATTGGGAAATGCTGCATTATTAAAACTATAAATCCCTCCAAAATGAAAGTACGTCATCTTCATTTTTTTCTGGTGTTGAAAAGAGTAAAAATGGTTTCCCAGAAGCTCAATAGACAATTTAACAACTTATTCAATTAACGTGGTTTGGTTTTAACACCTTAAAGCAAGTGTCTCGTTGCATTTGTTGTTTCTCTGAAGAATAATGGGTATTCTAAAGATGTACAAGTTTGGAAAGCCCAGGCTCAAAGCAGTCAAATTCATGTCTTAAAAGCAACATGTGCCCAAGGTACTCAAACTTTAACTGGATTTAAACTCTGTCTGAATCATCCAATTAGCAAGTCTGCTTTCCTAGATCATCAGTGACCCAACAATTAAAAGGTGCTCATATACCACACCAGAAGATAGGATCAGAATTTAAGTAACATTACTAAATTAAAAGTTAAATTGTCCACAAGTGAATACAGATTAAGGACATTTTTCTCTTTGGGGTTTTGTTAACTGCACTAAAAAAGAAATCTTTCTACTACTGAGTTCATTTAGGGCATAATTTTCAGACACATGCATCCACCGCATGTGCATGTTACTGCGTCTAATTAGAAATGCAATCAATCAACTACTGCTCTTGCTCAGAAAACTTAGAGCAAAATTTTTACCTCTGATTTCCATCAGGAAGAAAGTGTATTATGCCTGCCCCTCCTCCATCTCCCTAGTTCTTTCAAGTCATTCTTTCAGTCTTCCTTTTCTCCAGCTGCACATGAAGATAACTCCTTTTACTTTTTTTTTCTTTTTACCTATATATCTACACATATAAAAAATACTCTCTCTACATATATCTTCTATACATTGTCCTTCACTTGTTATTTAGTTTTCTGACATGCCTAGGATTTACAACTAGTTTCATTTAAATTTCACAGCCTGAAAAGAGTATATGTACTAGCAAGACATCCAACCATTTGTTTCAGTTGTGCCTGAAAACTCGAGCTGGGGGGAGCTGACAAAAAACCAGCACGCCTGCCTCGCAGAGGAACCCCACTGCAAAAAGGGGCACCAGCAAGCTGGTCACACGCACCACATGGAAGCAGGTCACAGCTTCAAGGAAGCCATGGCAAATGCCTCCATCCCATCAAGGGAAAAGAAGAAAATATTTACATGTTAGCTCTCTGTCTTGGAAAAGATCTATAGTACATACACGATTTTTTCTATCGGTTAAATGGACACTCATTTGAAAAGTGGATGCTTTAAGAAAATGCTTCAGTATGTGCCAAGGTTAAACTTGTCTCTATTGCGTGACCACTTCAACATGATTTGCAAGCTTGCCTGTGCCTCCAGTGATAGGCTCCAAATACATCTTAACCTTCCTTCCAGCACTGCTTCAGTGTTTACATCCCACTGCTGCAACTGCTGGTGCAGGCCCCCACCTCACCTCTGCTGGGCACCTTTTCCTTTCCCTTTACAACACATCCTTTCTCTTACTGCTGGTTGTGACGGTCTTCCTTCCTCAGGTTCCCCACCCCCGAAAGCAGCCTGCCCCTTTGTTTTCTCCTAAACTCCCTATCCTTCTGGCACCAGAATAAGACAGCAAAGAAATGGAAGCAATAATGTATCATAATTTAACAATGGTGCACCTGGTATATAGGCTCAAGAGCCCCTATCTGTCACACTTCCAAGGCAAAGATGAAGAAAATATCTTTTTTTGTCACTTTTTCATCCAGTGAAAAATACCAATACAGAAGAGGTTCAAAAGAAAGGCGAAAACAAACATCAATTTCAAAAGGCAGCAAATATCTGTAATTCTGTCCCGAGCACTGACATAAGGGATTTTGCAGTGTGAGGAAGAAACAGACACACATCTGCTAACTTTAAGTCTGAGAAGCTATGAAGCAGATTTGTTTCCGTTTCATCTCCATATGATTTGGGTGCTCAGCAGGCATCTGTGTGTGCTTCAGGACAGATTTACAAATGAACAGTGTTTTGACCTTGGTAGCACCTATGCAGAGCCCAAGCAAAAACTACTCTGTATTTACTCCAGTGTGTGAGAGTACTTGATTTGCTGTCAACACAAGCCTCCCACTCCAGACTTTCTCTTCACCAGAGACTGATTGCTCAAGCAAGGAGATGGGAAGGTAAGACATCAGCCTGTTTTCGGGATGAATATGCAGTACAAAAGCAGCAAAAATATATGAGCAAATCAGTTAGGAAAGTTTGCTGAAACAACTGCAGAGAAAGATAGGGACCAGGTGACTGTAAGAGTTCAGAAACAGTGGGAGCAGAGGACTCCAGTCTAGCCTCCCAGGTCTTGTCAAACCTGGGGCTGAGGAAGGACCACTGCCAAAAACTTGCCCAACCTCCTCTCTTGTTTTTTAATGCAAACCTGTTGTGAGATAAAATTCTGTTTCATGTTCTGGCCTCCACGTTTTCCTCCTGCAGTGTGGGAGGGCATGGGTTTGAGCACATGAGTAGAATAATGGTGCAGAAGGCAAACAAAACTTCGAGATGCTAGGGAATGGACCACTCGGTGTGTTCCTGTTCTTAATGCAATTACACAGACAGCAGCCTAAGTGCTGTGACCTGCTCATGTTTGATGTTAAATCATTAACAAAACTTTTGAGTGGAAGGAAACTCTGTAACATGGCACCACCTCATAGCCCGGTCAGAATGCTAGGATTTTTGCATTGGTTTTTGCCACCCTCACTAATGAGATATACAGTCTAATTCCTAGATTAATCTACAAATTTTGGCTAATAAACACTATGCAAATGCATAGGCCTAAGACTCTAGTGATATCTTCAAACTCTCTAGCTCTGCTTTATGGCACATTTTAGTTGTAATATCTGATCTTTTATTACAGGTTATCAATTCATACTACATTGATAAGAAGCATACTATCACCCATAATATGTGGAGTTCATTTTCTGTGAATACTTCTAAGCTTAACACAGTTGTTGCTGTTATGGAAGAGCACACTCAATGACTCAACAGTCCCTCCTATCCATATACTCATAATAATATACTAATATCATAACAGTGATAATGCTGTGCAACTTGAGAGTCCCTTGCTAACAGTTACTGTGATGTCAACTCTCCTTTTTTACAGCATGTGCTACGCGGAGGTGTTAAAACTATACATTTAATAAGATAAAAACAAGCAGTGAACATTACCACTCTAGATGCATCACTGGAGTTCAGAGGCTTTTCATTATCTGGTATATTTCACTTATTTTTACCTAGATAGTTATATAAGTGCCTTTCAAATCACATTCTCCTCTATTACAGATATTCAAAAGCAAGCCTTCAGATTTCTTTTAAAGGCTGTAGAGCTCTGAGACACATGGAGGCAATCAGCTTGGTGATGGGCATGACTCCCAGAATGCAACATTGCCAGGGCATTCTCACCAATTTTATTTGAAGTTCACACATGCAGTATCTATCTGTTAAGAGAGATCTTCCAGCCACATCTGTGTACACAGTAGGGAGGGCTGGTACTTCTGTTAGCAGATGGCAGCTGACCATTTCCCTGTGTTGTCCAAATGGGAACTGAACATCCACAACAATGACTGAAATTAGAACAATTTTACAGGAAGCATTGGAGAATTAAGTTAAAAAATAGCTACAGAAATGACATTTATTTTCATATTCACTTCTCTTCCCAGCTTTCACTTAAATACAGTGTTTCCAACCAGCGTATTATGATTTACACAATAGGGATGATCTAGCTTTTAAAAGGCCACAGGTCATTAGGCTGCACAACAGACTTTTGAAGAAGAGTTCTGGATCATTCCTTCTCTCTCCTTTTCTTTCAGCACTTCTTTACCAGAGTTTTGCCTGAAAGGGTCTTACACTCTTTCCCTGGGAACGGAACTATGTGGTTTGTACAGTTGTCTGGGAACCTTCCGGGACCACTACTTTCTGCAGGAGGATAGAAGACATCTCTGTCCTTCCTCAGCAACAGCAGGCAAAGTCTTTGACTGAAATCAGTAACTCAGTAGAAAGGGCTCCTTTACAAAATGCACTACTCACATAAGGAAAGCATGAAAAACCCTTTCTAGGTCAGAAGCTGCACTAGCTGGTATTTCTTTTCAAAGGCCTCAGAGAAACCTGATCCATGCAAATGGTCAAAGCCAATTCCTTGTCAGGAGAAGTTACAATTAATAATGTACAGCACTTTTAATGTTTGTTGCAACTTAATAACATTCATTAAGGCACAGGAAAACTCTACAGTGTCTTGTGGGGATTAGGCAGCTAGGAGGGTTTTTCTTTCTTTTGGGGGTAGGTTTCTTTATTTGCCTTATTTTTTTAAACTGAAAGATAGAACAGCAAAGATGAGGAATATACTTGGACATAACTTGGTCACAACCTAAAGACATCGAAAGGGGTTTTGAGAACAAGTCCCCAAACCTCCCTGTGATGCTCAAATCCCAATCACCCCATGGGAGACATGACACTTCGTTACTCATAGTCTAGCACCAAATCCACTGTCTCTACAATAGGCATTGTCTGCACAAGGAAAAGGAACAAGGTGTCAGTACCAGCTGCTCAGGTGGAAACGCTTGGTTGGCATGAAACATGAAAGAAAAACAAAACCAACCAAACAAAACCAAACCCAAACAAACAAAACCCACCAAACCACAGACTAATAAACTGTGTCTAAATTTCATCAATCTATTCAAGGTATAAACTATATTCCTGAGATCTCACCAGGTAGAAATCAATTTAGTTAGTCCACTGAAGGAGGGTGAGGGAAGAATCAGTGCTGCAGGCATACAGGCCCCCTAAACTGTTGCATTAATTCATTTGCTGACTCATTATGCAGTGGGCTAAAGAAGCCTTTCTCCAAAATCATGAGACTTCAGATGAAAATCAGCAAAATGAAAAAAGGCAGCCATGAATAACACAAAAACCACACAGAAACAGACATATGAAGACAGAAAATATTTACAGTTTTGAAGGTAAAGATATTAGATGCCAAGATACTAGCCTGTCAATCAATACCTGCAAAGTGTCTTTGGAGAGGCAGTAAAACATACAAGATGTTAGCAAGAATATAACTCTGGAGAGTTCTGAGTCTTCATACTATGAAAAGCTTCCAGAATTAGAAGAATGAGAATATGGCATGCTCTTCAAGTCAAGAGTGCAAGCACCCACTCCTGGATAAATATTAAGAAATAAAAAGATAAGCCTTCATAAATATTTAGCAGGGACAATCTCACACACCACAAGGACTCAGGAGAGAGTAGCTGACCAGCCATGCCTTCACTACCTCTTATATCTGGCATTAAATTAGTCTGTAAAATCTAATCAGAGTTGAAGTAGGGACATCTATGGAATAATTCCAGCACCAATACAAAAGAAGCCTCCCTGGAGCAGTAAGAGGTCATTTTAGCTGAATTGTAGGCTGGATGACTCTAAAACACATGTCCTCAGCTTATCTAAGGAAGAGATGCAATATGGACAGGAGCCTTAGGTAAGCAAACAAAGATAACAAACAAAGAACAGCACTTCGACACTAAAATTCAGCTTCCTTTCTCATAAAGCCCTGTTTCAGGTGGCAGTGCTAACAAGATGGATGACTAGTACTATGCAACTAGATCTGGTAAGGATGGTTCAGCAGTTAAGTCACTCTCAGGAACATGATAAACTTTGATTTCAGACCTCGCTCTCCACCTATCACCCAAGAGAAACTAATCAAGCCACATGCTACCAATTTAAACAGCATTCAGGGACAGATACTCAATTCATGTGATTATGAACTTTGTCCAGTTGTTTAATATTTAGGTTATGACTGAACTTTCCTTTAATCCTACCCTGAGGAGCCTTTCATATCCCACCTTTTATACTCATTCACACCCCACACCCCTCCAAAGATTCTGGGCCTTGCTTTGGAATTTCTTGTCTAGGATTAATATTGTTATATTTCTGGATCAAAACGGAAACTAAGGAAGCAACTGTTTGTTGCTGGTCTGTTTTCTCCGGTGGTATCTACCTTCTTCTAGAGGACAATTATACATCTAGGTACAAAGACATTTGAGCTCTAACGAAGCATAAGAAAACTGAGAAGAAGAACTAACAGTTTTTCAGAGATCCACCTTACCCTTGAGCTGGCAAAGGTACATATGACAAAGGATACTTGGAGGCTGCAGGCACTGCTGAAGTCAGTGCTGTATACAAGTGGCTCCAGGTAATATGACTTTATGCCGGAGGAGAGGAGGCACCTTTAAAGCACTGTGGATACTTAGGGCAAAAGGGCTCCTAATGCATTTCACCACCTTACATACTGATCATGCTCAGCTGACCTGAAGCTCTCTAATCAGTAGCATTCAGCAGTGTATATGGGACTGCTCCAGCTCAATACATTTGCCTGGTTTTCCATAAGACCCAGTTCAAACAAAAACCCAGCTAGAAATCTAAAGCCTGGCAAGTAAATTCACACATCCTGTGCCTCAGCACCAAACAGCTGCAGATTTATTAGCTAATTCTCTTGTTAAAAGCATGCAAGATTGGCTCCATGCTTTGTGGACTCAGCCTTACAGATCACACCATGCAAACAGCTACACAACTCCCAGCTGGCTTCATTTTCTTTCCTTGTTCCTATTGAACAGGAAGTGAGGATTGTCCAGCTCCCATTTTTTCCTATATTGCACAAATTTTTAAACTTAGAATTATCTGACTGCCTGCATCACTTGAGGACCTATTTGATTATTTTTATTAGTTTTTTATAATCTCAAGCATCTGAATAAACTCCATTGGGAACTAGTGACATGAGAGGGGTTAAACATTTTGTTTGTTTGTTTGCAGACATAGTACGGAATATCAATCAAAAGCACATCAAAAGATAAAATTTAACTCCTCCCAACAATTTTATCCAAGATGGAAAGACAAAGATTTTCCATTACTTCAAAGAAAAATTAATTTAATCTGAGGATAACTAAACTGAAAGTTTCACACTTCCACATTATAACTACTACTTATTACATGCCACCAAAAGTAAAAATGCAATACCTTCCCCTGTAGAAAAGGAACAAACCCAAGAACAACCTGGACTACAAAGGAACTACCTCATTACACATTATACAGGTCAACAGAAACAGGAAAGGAAACCCTGCAAAAGTGGTTTATCATTACCTCCCACATAACATTCATTTTATTAAGAAATATTTGTATATGTTCTCTTACAACTTTAATTGGACCTCTGTTTTCTGTAGGCTTAGAGACAGTCACAGCAGTGTCATTGAGACAGACTCTCCGTAAAATTCTGTAATGGAAGCACACTTGTGTGAGGAAAAAAGTAATTCCCATATGTTACCAGAGGAGCTATTAAAACTTCTGCAATTTGGTTATCCAGTTGTTTTGTATTGTGACCTGATAGAACTAAAAGGTTTTGGGTGGCAGATGGAATTAGAAAATGAAGGTGTGAATGATTCACACAGAAACGTTTGGTCTGTTACCAATTAATTATCAAGGGCTGTCAACATAAGAGTGACTTTACATTGAGATACAATCAAAGGCCAACCACCACTCATTAACTTCTAAAGATTATCAGCAAGTAGGAGGCAAAACATGTGACAACCACATAAGGCTTGTGAACCCTGATTCTTCCACTCTAAAAAATCCAAAACACCGGGGATTTATTTGTTTACAAGCTTTTGAAAAAATCCATTTTGCACATCTCAGCAGGGAAGATGATCACAGCCTCCCACTCCACCTGCCTTGGCTGCCTGGAGTGGAGCCTTCACAGCTGTAGCACTATGTTATGTCAAGGCAGGGGCAGGAAGAGCTCTGCTCCTACCCCATCTTTCTGCCAACTTGAGAACACTTCCCAGCTACCTGCTGAAACACTGAACACAAAGCACAGCACAACCGAATCAAAGATTCTGTTATGCTGCAGCTTCGGTCCAGATGAAAATACTTTGTTTCACCGCTACAGTGCAACTGTACCCACTCTTGTCAAACATAGGTATCACAGCAATTCTACAGAAACACTTGTGAGAAGAATTTCTGACCCTACCACAAAATTTGCATTGTATGCAGTATTTAAGATGCAGTCTCAGAAAGAATGAGAAAAAGCAAATACACCAAGGCAGCTGTTCTGTGGGAAATCACAGCAGTATGTGAACATATTATTAAGCAGTACCATAATACATAACAGAGGGTTGTCTTAACCAAAGCATGTTTAGAACGAGTGCAACACTTTATATTCTTTTAATGTAGTCTAGGTATATGCAGAATTTCTAACAAGTATCAGTAGAAAAATAATAGCTATTTTAGAACAGAAAAATATTGGCTAGCATAGCAAAGTGCACGATAATTTTTTTCTTTAAGTACTCTAGGAAAAAAAAGAATGATAAAAGAGAGAGGAGAAAGATGAGAAGGCAGCGTAGGCTCTATACAAACAAACCCCTCTATTCTTTGTACAGAGATTTCAGTAAAAAACATTTATAAAATTAATATTTAAATAACCAGATGATAAAACTGGGAGCAAAAAGCAGCACTGTGTTCACGAGCACTACATGTCACAAAGTCTTGCCTACCTTCTTTTGGTAAAATTACTGCACTAAATGAATGAAAGTGATCCGACAGATGCAGTTTTCAACAACTGCAGGTCAAATGCATCTAATACTCTAAATCAGCAAGGTCTGAAGTACATCTTTTTGTCCCTTATCCTTAGCAGATGTTACATTCTCACTTGCCTACCTCATGACAGGACACATCTTTTCAGCAATAATAGCAGAGATCAATACTGAAAACCACATATGGGTGCCTCACTCAACTGGCTGGCATTTAGATGTAAAAATATTTCTCCTCAGAGGAGCCTATCTAATTTCTGTCCTGTGGAACACTGCTGTTCTTTCACATAGAAGCAATACTCTGAGAGGCAACACAGAGCTGTTTCAATAATTTACCTGAGAGATGAAGAGTATAAGAAATCTAAATCAGAGACAGGGCCAGGACTGCAAAACATGACAGATGTAAAATAAACTCAAGGCTGTGCACTATAAGTTTTCTTCTTGTGAGATGGATTATTAAGAATACAATGGGGCTGTCAGCAATGTATTCATTTAGTATGTGCCCTTTTTAAAACATTCCCTTTTCAGTGTTTTTGCTCTGTGACTTTAGACCATGCCCTTTCAAGGAAAACATCAGAGCTGACAAAGCTGACTTGTCATCTACAAACACACAGAGCAAGAAGAGTCTGTATCCCTCTTACTGTTTCTCTTGAGTAATCTATAGAAAGCCTTTACACATAGTATATGATAGGTGTTTTTATACAAGCCTATTTTAGCACTCACAAAGGCAAGCTCATACACTACACAGCAAAGAGAAGGCAGATGCTGTTAAAACCTTCAGATAGAACCCTGATGGCATCCCTCAGCTCTGACCTGCAGTCCAGACAGCTACCGCAGTTCTGACCCCTGGGGTTAAATTTATCTCTGTGTCAGGTTCTCTTATTCCTGGATTAGAAGAAGCTTTAGAAGGCCAATTCTAGTCCACTTCTCCACCACTTCTTTGACATTGTACATCACACCTAATTTTCAAGCTCCCCAATTCTGTTATTTTTCTCCTGAGACTCATTTCAGCAGACTGATGTAGTGCTGTGCTTTGTACTACCTAGCAACACAGAGTATGTTGTGAACCAAAAGCAATTAAGATCTCATCTAGAACCACCAATCTCATTTTAGCTGGGAAACAAAAAAAAAGGCATTTCATATCGGATGCTGAACTTCCAAAACATTACTAAGAAAATGGTGATGAGAAACTGAACATTTGAGGGCAGGGTGGAACCATGCATTAAGCAAACCTAGATTGAGAGTTTGGGTTTTGCATTTCTGCTGTTACTACAGGAACACAGTTTTAAGGATAACAGCAAAGAAATATCATAGGTGTGAACTTTTCAGACTCACACTATTCTTACTGCCACTGAACTCATGGCCAACTGCACTGATCTTGCAGCTCAGTGTGCAATCTGTTCTCCTTTTTTCTCAGAGGCAACAACAGATCACGCAGTGTTTGAGTAATGGATTCTTTTCATATCACTAGACCATTTTCTGCCGCAAAACAAGCTGAAATGAGGCAGTTAAATACCATGAGCCATTCCAGCAGCTCTTCTGAAGGATCAAATATTGGACATGAAGACCACATTACTACTGGTTTCAACAGAGCAGCAACCCACCTGGTCTCACACTCACACAGAATTCAACTATTTAAAGACGTTTTATTATTTTTTTTAAACACTGAAACACAGGAGTTTTTCTGCAAACAAATTCCAGTTACCAACTACTATGAGTGTGTCACTGTGGTGGGTTGACTAACCACAACTGTTACCCCTTAAGCTTGGAAATAGCCACTGAAAGTTTATCGGTATTTTAAAAGTATCATGAACCGCTATTAATGCAGAGATCCTTTTCTCCTGATGGTTATTAGAAATTCAAATTCCAACAACTGCCAATCTCACTGCAGTCTCATCTTAAGGCAAAGCAGAGATAGAACTGACTGTCCCAAAAGAGTTATCCAGAGAGCTCACCTTTAAAAGGTTGTGACACAAAAGTGACAGAGCCAGAATATTTTCTAATAAAAAAACCCAGAAGGTTGAAATCACAAAATATACTCCGTGTTTGGTGCAATCATTAGGAAGAGGAAAACAATAATATTTTGATTGTTGTATAAATCCGCTAGTCATGGAAGAAAAAGACAAGAAGCATATGCAAACAAAACACACTGTTTTAATTTTTAGCACCTAAACCAGGGATTATGTTCAGCAAAAAGGGCTCGTCCTGAAGCTTGAGAAGGAAGTTGTGACTAATCTCTTTACAGTCTCAAGGATCCAAACTGCTGACATGCTCTACTGCCCTTTTGCACAAGAAGATTCTAACTGCAAGAGAAGATACTTACTCCAAGGACCAATAATTTAACTAGCCTCAAGAGAACTTCTCATCATTTTATACAGAAGGTCATATGGCCCTGTCTGATAAAAGCAAGGTACCAGACTTGCACATTACGACACAGGATGAAGACACAGGAAGAAAACTCATCCATATGCATTTTTACAAAGAGCTAGAAGAAGCCAGGCTTCTTCTGAAGGCTGTTCACAGGTTTCAGATTGTAAAAATATCAAGTCATTAATCAATTTTATGATTTTATAATGGGATTACTATAGATGAGTTAAAACAAAGTGTCTGTATCAAACACTAGAACTACTGAAGTGAAAGTTCATAGTTATGGTAGGCCAGCACTACTGCTTTCAACAGCCTCTTTCCTGTTACTTCCCTAAGGCAGATCGGGAATTAATCCGGAAAGCGAAAGCCTAGATTTTCAGCTTTTCAAGTTTAAAAAAAAAAGTCACTTGAGTCCTGGACACTGATCAGTAGTCTACTTCTGTGTGCTTGGTTAGAATCCCCAAATACTGCCAGATTCATCTACATTGCTTGTCAGCATTTAGCATCTAGGAGGTCCCATGGCCAAACCTTTACTATCAGCTATTAAAAATACGAGGCAGTGCCTAAAGTGTTATGTTTAAACTTCAGAGGAGAGAGCTAAGACTGTTTTTCGGGAAGTTTGGACTTAAAAAATGTCTGGTCTGGAAAAAGCTTTCCTGAGTCCTCAGAGTACAGACTCTTTACAAAGCAGTCTATTACCTACTTTTGACAGCTGAGGAGGCAATTTATGCAACTGAGGTCCAGAAATGAGCCGGCAAAGTTGATTCTGACGCAAAAGAAATTAAAATACAGAGACTTAAAGTCCTGATTGATACAGTGAATTGAAAACAGCAGCTAACTTAGCTGACTCTGCGAGACACTCTGCTTAAACAACACTTTAAGTCATTTTAATAAACATTTCAAGGCATCGCCACCACCAGTGAGCAGCAGGAGCCTTGCAAGTGATACGGAATCTGTTAAAACTCTATTTATATCTTACCTGCAGAGCGACAATATAATCACATTCTTGCTTTGTATTGATGCTCATTACGGAGACAGCATTACATGACCAAAGATCAGATCGTCACTGGGCACCTGCATTCAGCTGGAATCTTAGAAAAGGCAAAAAAAGATTTGTTCCCCTCAAAACCACTGCTTCAGTTTTTAACTGGGTTATTTAATCCCTGCTTCTGCAAGAGCCCATATTCTGCCCAATTTTGACAGAAATGTATCACCATTGTTGGTAAGGTTGATTTTCAGGTAAGACACAACTTGAACGAGTTTAGAATCTAAGCATGCAATAACTGAATCAAGAGATCCTATGCAGTAGAGACTCACAGAACAGGGAAAAGACGTACCCTAGAAAAAAAGATGGCCATAAAGCTCTTAGGAACTTCAGCATATAACAAAAGACTGAAACATCACAAGTGTAGACTGTAGCCTTGGAGCAACAGAAGAAAATACCAAAACTATTTCTAGTGTTATCAAGATCATCGTAAGTAAATCCCTAGTGAGACCATTTTTGTTTAAAAGTGGAACCATTACGAAACCAACATTCTAGGAGTTTACTACATAAAACTACTTCTATAAACCTTGATTAAAAATATTTGTGACTGTTTATAAAGCATAACTGTAGGTTATAGATCTGCAGCCATACAACATCCCTATGTAGTCAATATGAGATCTTCTAGGAGGTAGTCCAGAACAGTTACATCAGGCTCTTGCTTTACTGTCTCTCTTGGGGAAACTTTCCTGATTCCTTACACGGATTGCAGAATCAAGGGATATAAGACAGCACAAAGATTAAAAAATTTATTCATTATTTAAGACTAAAAATCTCTTCCTTGCCAAATACCAAAACATCAGGATATGTATACACTGATAGCAATACACTTAAATTAAAGGTGGCCACAGCTTGATAAGTTGGGCAAAACTAAGACAAAAGAAACCTTTGTTTTTCCATCTTGGATTAATTTCTTAGTTTTCACCTGCCTCACAGGTGCCCAGAACACATGGACTTTCCTTGGCAGGGATGATAATACTGCCAGAGAGAATGCTGTCATGACAAGTCCCCGGAGAACAGTATGGCACATGGGAACATCTAGCAGCTGCGAAAAGTCTGCGCGTACTGTCTGCCTTCTCAGGGTTCAGTGACTTGCTAGTTACAGACAAGCTGTGACTTTCAGAATTAAAGTTTATTATTGCATCTGATATTTCTCCTATAGGAGGAACTTGGAGGACCTCTTGGGTGAAAGGACTTTCATGTCTGACTGCCAAGATATTATGTCTTTTTGAGGTTTGGCTGCCAGGAGCAGTAACTTGAATTTGCTGGTGAACCAATGCTCAGTATTGTAATTGGTGGCTACCTATTTTTGGGGTTAATTTAAAAATTATTCAGCAATTCTCTGCATAAAAGTCAGAAGGAATATCATCAAGTGACTGATTATAATGGGTTTTCCATCTCATTCCTAACAGCTCTCCCAACAGTACAGGATCTCTTTAAAATGATAGCACGATGTTTTCAAGTCCACCTACTCCAAAAAAATAATCCAGTGTTCGCATGAGCACAGACTGTGGATAAGCAAAGAAAGATGCACTTCACAGTAGAATGCAAAGACAGAAGCAGAATGATGAATGTTTGCTAAAGCTCTTGTCACTAGTATCAGTAAGGGAAAGAAGAATAATATGCAAGCAAGGAACAAATTACAAGTTATTAAAAAAGAAAAAAACAATACAAAACCAATCGTGAACTTCTATTGTTAATTTCTAACAATGCATCAAAGCAGATCTGTAGGCCTACCTGCAGTACAAAAGCCAGTGCCACCTACTGTGCTAGCTATTGGTACAACTCTCTGCTCTTTAGGACTACTGCAGAAAGTGTTGCTATAGGTACTTACAAACACATGATCTCTAAAACTGATCTATACAAACACTTTTTAACAGATTCCTGTCAGGTGGCCGCAGCCTTGCCTCTGCAGAGAGCTGGGGCACAGGAAGCTAATCTGCTCTAGTTCAGCTCACAGGAGGTTTTGTGTCAAGGGAATTTTTAAAAGGGATGCAAATTAAACTCTATGTCTGCTCATCATTGAATCATACTTCTGTACCAATATGTGCCAGAGACTCCAAGAGACCCAAAAACACTGTTCAGCAAAAGCATCAAAATCACATATTCTTGACTTTGAGGAATGGGAGTTACCTCTACAGAAGTAAAAAGAAAAAATTAGGAAAAAACCAAAGCTGCTTTGTGATTAGCCTACACTAAAAAACTGCAACACAAAAAATGCAGGAGGTTTGGTTGCAGTGTGTGTTCCATGGGATCTAAGTGTCACCTGAAGCTCTCCAAAAGTCAGAGCAATGGAATACGATTCACTTGTGTACTGCCTTTGCTTGAGGGTAAGCACTTCTGCAAACAGGTGTGAGGCAGAATGCTGTGTCCAGCGTATAGATTTTTTTAATGGGAGCCTTACAGTTCAAGCTGCCTTACAGCAACAATGACATGGCTGCCTCATGAATGCAGATAATTCTATAAGAGAAACAGAGCTGCAGACTAGGGGAGAAGGAAAGATTGCGAACTTTCCTTTGAAATGTGTCCCTAACTTGCTTGTTTGTGGAGGAAGAAAAATTAAAATTCAATCATTAAGTCAAAATCCTACAGGTTACTTTTCCCAGGGCATTTTGAATTTGAAACATTTGGTGCTGGACAATTTGTTTCCCTTCTCCCTCTCTGCACCCTCCCCAGCCTGTAAAAGTACCACCTCTGATTATGTTGTCTCCTTTAACTTCTTCATTTCAGATCTCTTTCAGCTTTTGCTACTCTCCCTATTTATGTCATGGGAACAAGCATGAGGTGTAGGCCATTAAACAACTGCTCAAGTCACTTCAATTATCTGGCCCTACACAGATCTGGAAAATCACCCTTGGGTCCCTTAGTCAATATACATAAAGTTGTGCCATGAAGTAATTATGTCTTGAGAGCAGATACATCCTGAGTGATGCTCAAGCATCAGAAGCCACAGGATCTCAGGTTAATGGAATCTCTATTATCACACATGCTGTGTCTTTATCACTTTCCTCCTTCATCTTCCTATTAACATGCAATAGCAAACAGGGGTCTATTGGAATTCATAAAGTAAGTCAATCTTCAAATTCTTGATTCATTTGTGTAGACTTCACAGGTTTCAACTCCATCTCTGCAGGAAACTAAAGACCTGCACTCAATTCTGTATTATTAAACACAAATATAGAAATGCTGCCATTTGGTCTGAAAGTGATAACAGCATAGAAACTCAGTTATTTGTGTTTCTGCATAGCAAAGACGTTGTTTTAACAGGTAGACACAAGAGGTTGAGTCAAAGACTCCGCAGAAGTCTAAATTCACCATTTCCTTATTTTATTGATTTAAACACTTTGGAAAATGGTTTGTTTCATGCTGTCATATATCTCTTCTTCCCAGGAGGGAGATTTCAGGTTAGACAAGCAAGATGATTGCCTCAAACATCTGCCAAGACTTCTGTATATCCGAGCCTCCCACAGCTCTCCAAATATCCATGCCAAACAGCTGACTTCACAGTCTCTGGTTTTTGAGTAGGTCATTAGACTAGTAAATAACTAGACAGACATACAGTGACCAAGATAATAAATTTTCTTCTTTGTTTAAATTATTACAGAACACATTCCAACAATCTTGCTGCACCCTACAAGTACAGAGGCATTGACAGCAAAGGCTTTTTTGTTTTCCTGAGAGAAACTGGCATAATCAAGTATAAACAAAAGAGTCCATCCTCAATGTTTTTTAGCATAAATGCAAGGCAATGTATAAACTTTATTTTGCCTGACTGAAATACACACCCATGTACGCAAACCATTTAAAGAAGTTTTTGAAAGCAAATGCTGGGAAGCTCTAAAGCATTGTATTTGCTACTTACAGTGACACATTTCTTACAAAATCTTAACATGATTTATTATTTTATTAAGGCTACTTTTAACCCAAATCAAGAGATTGGCTCGGTTAGTCAAGAGCCATACAAGTACATTTAAAAGTCAGAGACTTACCACCACATAGATCTCAGACAACAATAAGATGATTGTAGATGGAAGAAACACAAAAACTAAACAACAACTCATAAGCTGTTTTAAAGACTCTTCTTAAAACAGGCTGCAGTTTTTGACACTAGACACTTGTATTTCTAGCTCTGCAATCACAACCTTCTGTACACCACTTTGCTCTTCTGTTTTCATATATATGAAATCGATCTACTTATCCTTAGTATCAAGCCACTGATTTGACAGAAGTATTAATTTAATGTTTGGAAAAGTGTTTAAACAGTTTCATCTGGAGAGTGCAGAAGGCACTCTCTGTAGCTAACCTGCTTTTAGGGGAATATTAAAGTGGGGATTGCTTCTAAGCAGAGAACTTGTACACTTAGTTTCAGCCTGAAAGCACTTCAGGCATCAGACCTTGAGGATAAGCCACTCACTGGGGAGATCTATAATGGAAAGGCTGAGCTGAAAGTACTGTGTAGCAGTCCTGCTGATTGATCCCACTCTTCAGACAAGGTCTTCTGAGAAGACTGGGAAGAAAAGACATAGTAAATTACATTGCACATGTACCTCTAACTATATAAGGCTCAGCTTTCTCTCAAAAGCAACACATGGGAGGAGCAGCTTAGCTCGCAAAGATCATCACTAAAGTTTAGAGGAAAAGTACAATGCCCACAGTAAAGTCCTAAGAGAAAATCTACTTTCACCATAGCCAGTCACTTGAGAGCTTTAGATACCCTGCATTAATTTGCCACTTAATAAAGTTACTCCTGTGTCCTTGTAGGAACAGAAAAAAACATTAAAGACCCTATTCCACAACAACAATCTCCAAAATAAAACTGATTTTCGGCAGTAAATCAGATACCCTGTTTATTCTGAACAACAGTGGGAAAGTGCAGTTAAGAATACCCATGATAAATCTGAGAATACAAATCCCACCATGACTGCAGGGTGTTCCTTTCAAAGGAATGATTTTCTCCACCACCCCAAGCCTTCTTCAAACTTTCACTGTGATATAAAGGCTGCTCGCAGCAGAAGGCACAGCAGTGCAACTTAGCTTGAGCACCCAACAAGACTCTGAGAGTGTAATGGAACTGCACAGTTAACATGATGGTGCACTGGGAAATAACCAAGGCCATTAAAAAAATGCATTACAACCCTTATTTGGTCTGATCTAGGGAGCTAGGGAGCTTGCTGCAGGGACAGAACACATGCTTCTGAAACATTTCTGACTTCATCACAATTTTAAGGTTCTAAACGCTGCTGTTGCCAGTCAGAGTAAGTTGTCAGAGTAGGGGGGTAGAGTATTAAGGATTCCCTGCCTTCATCACTCTTGCTATGTAGTTTTGGACAACTCAGTAAGCTTCTTTTTTATACAGCCTTCTCACCCATGAAGTAGGATTACCTGGCTTTTCCTTTCTTGAAAGTCATGGGAATCAACACTCAGAGAAGACTTTCAATGACCCTTTAAGCAAAGCACACCTAGAAATGGCCATATCTGTCTTCTTCTAGAGACTCCTGCTCTTTCAGTCTGTGTGTTTTGGACTAGGAAGAAAGAAGAGGTGGGACATAAAGAGTTGTGACAGCCATACCTGTGTAGCTCTGCTGCACACAGGAAGGAGCTAACACCTCAGCCTCTTTCCATCTGAAGTGTCAGCTTTACTGCACACAGAGTGTTTACAGAATTCTCCCTGGGAAGTTTATTGCCAGAGAGAGAAGGAATTTAACTCTTAAGGGTAGAGTTTGTAAATTGAGAGTTTATTAAAAACAAACAATTAATATCCGAGCCAAGGCAACTTTGTTCCCAATCTGCTATGGCTGATATAGCACCTTGGCATTAACACATCTTTATACTGTGAACACTTCCTTTGTATCAGTCTTAAGATCTCTGTGCAGTCTGGTAAATTCAGTGAAGATGCTAAGGGAAGGAAAATTAGATAATTATGTAAGAATTAGTCAACCAACTAGGTCCTGTCTTCACTTTGCTTATGTCATTAGAAACCTTGCTGTTCTAAACAGCTTTAGCCAAACTAATGCAGCTTCTCTGCCTACATGCAACTCACTATCTTCTACAGATTTCTATGGCTATATAAATTCTGGCTATACATATCCATATATATTCCGGCTATTTATCCAAATGTTACTTTATAAAGATTAACTAAAAAAAATCCAATATAATCCTTTAGTGAGAATGACACAATTAATGGAGGTGACTGACATACCAGAAGCTTACTCTGGTTAGAAAAGGAGATGAATGATGGGCTTCAAAGAACATGCCCTTATTTAGGTAGCATATACCTGAAGAGATTAAGTTACCTGACATAAGGAAGAATCACAATAATTTTATCTGAGGATTTTACAAGTTTCTCTCACTTAACCAAAGTTCATCCTCCACATGAGTAACAGCAAGTTATCAGTCTTACCTGTAAGAGAAAAATATAGCCATCTTTCACTGAGAAGGAAAGGGTATTATGAAGGAGAGAGGTAATAGAACAGTATAACTATGTAAGAAAACAGTCTGCTAATCCTGATGAACGATGCAATGCTTTAAGAGAATTCACCACAATTATGCCAGATCAGCTGCCACTGTTCTGCCTGTGCCCAAGTTGAAAGATAAAAAACATAAGGATGGGGACTGAACTCTATCATACAGCACCAGTGAGCTATGATGTATCCTGGGTTATACAGATTTAATGTCCAGCAAATGAGTAAAATTAATACATTCCCCATAGCCCTGTTTTGTCTGAACAGGCATAAGACTCTTTCTTCTGATGGCACAACCCTACACACTCACACTAGTTTTGCTGCTCTGTTATTCTGGATTGAGTGGCCATTCCCAGTGTGAGCATGCACTTAAGATTTGCCCTAGAGCCTAACTACTTAGGAGATGAATTTCTACTACGTATAGTCTGAAGAACTGGAAACAAGCATCAACTCACCTAGCTAGACTTGCTATATTGGACAAGCTGTGATTTAGTTTAAAACTGTTAGCTAAGACCGAGAAGGCTAAAAAAAAAAGAGAATTAATACATGAGACTTCTTTGAACTTCAGCTTCTGCTTTCTAGACTATTTTAAAAAAGTCTTCCAAGGCCTCTGTTTATTTTCTCCTAGTGGTAGAAGTCATTCAGTGCACACATGCATAATCAGATTGTATGACAACTGGAAACAAAGCAAAAGAGAGAAGCCTGTCTTTGGGCAAGGATCTCTTCCATTTTATTTCTGATACTGGGAACACATACAACATGATCATAAACACACATTCATTTTAAGGAGAAAAAAAATCCATCTATGTGTATTCACCAAGCTTTCTAATTCTAATGAACACATTCATTCCACAGGGTAGAAAGAAAAGACAGGGTACCCATGGTAATACACTTTAATTTTTTTCAAAGGAAAACCACGATTTAAATGATTGTGTTCATTATGCTTATGGCTCAAGGAGCAGCAGCTCAAAGGCAACAGAACATGAGCACAACACTGAAGAAATTTGTTCTCTCATCTTGAGCTTTTGCCATCAATCTAAGACCCTGTGCAAAGTAGTAAGAGTGAATTTATTAAAGACAATAAAGTAGTTCACAGGATAATGGTACTGCTTTAGTGCTACAACTCAATAATGAAGGCAACAATCAGCAAGCAGATCAGATTTTCCACACAGCACTAACTAATTAAGAGGAGAAAGATAAGAGGAAAAGAAAGCCTACACACAAAATACAAAACAAAAACATCTGAGATACTGCACCATCTCTCAAATGCTAATTCATCATGGCTTACTCTAACAAGATCTATACCACAGAAACACAAGACAAAGGAGGTGTGGTGAAGGAGGAATTTCGCATAATTCTCCCCAAATCCATTCCTGTTTGAGCAGGTTATGAACAAACATGGAAGCTCTCAAAAGAGAGGAAGCAACCTCTTTACTAGTTGGCAGGCTCATTTTTATTTCACCTTTTCTTACTGAAGAAGCACCCAAAAGGCCTCTAAAAGTCGACCAAAATAGCCATGCTTCCTATGTCAAGGAACACGGAAAACATTTACAGACATGGTACAACAAAAAAGCCATAAAGACCCAGACGGAGAGACGACGGAGAACAGCAGCAACAATACTTGGAGAGTTTTCAGCAAAGGTTAATATACAGTGCCAGAGCACTTTTTTTTTTCCTTAAGCGATAAACTGAGTGAATAAACACCAACCCCAAACTTAAGTGGATGTGTTCTGGTAGCCATCCTGAAAGAGAATAATGAATAGGTAAGCTTCCCCACTTCTCTGTTCATATGACTCTCTAAATCTACCATATCTGTCCTAACACATGCATTGCAATTTCTGAACACAGCACATTGCGTGACAGGAAATGGTACAGATCAAATTGCTTTGAACAAATCTGTAAATTCAAGGTTTCCTATGAGAAAAAGCCTGGCCCCACAGACACTACTAATCTATTTCTATGCATTAGACAGCCTGGCACAGCATCTGCACACTGCTTCCTCTCCCCCTTTTCCTCCTTCTCTAATACTTTACTGCACGCAGAAATGAGTCAGTATGATATTGCAGCCTATGGCTATGACAAACATCTTTGGACTATTTTTGTTCTTTGATGCTATGAATGTATTTGATATCCACAACCAAAGCTGTAATTGAATTTGAGGGGGATGGAAAAGGTCTATTTTCTTTGCCTGATGCAATGGTAGCTGAAACCAGCAACAATAATCTGCCAGCACAAAACACAAGAACAACAATCATATCTGACACCATTTTCCAAGCCAAGATCATGATGGGTGGATGAACAAATCAGTCTGGACAATCTCATGCTGCAGCATTAACAAACATCACAAGGATCTCATGCTTCATGACCCAAACATTAGCTGAAGGATGGACGGGATGACTTCTAGGTCTTTTCCACCTTTAACCCTCTTTCATTAAAATTACAAAATCAAACACCTGCCCTGGAACTTGCAAACTAACTCTGTGAGGTTATCATTTGCATCAAATCTGTCAGAGCTACATAGTCCCTTCACATGGGGACTGTTTGCCTTACAAAGCATATACTCATTCACAGAAAGAGCCAAAGAAAGAAACAATGTCATGGGGTGAGGTGGCAAGGAAAAATATATCAGTTATGCTTCATTAGTATATAAACAGATTTAGGAATTCCTTTCCTAAAATCAAAATACAGTAAGAACTCATCTGAACCATACCACTGCATCTCTGCTACAACTCAGTTTAAGTCAAATCTGACATCATCTTAAGGTTCTTGTAGTATCATGTCCACCCCCCAAAAAAGGGATTAGAAATGGATTTCTAAGAAAGCAATACAGGAAGCACAAATGTGAGAACTGGTCCAGACAGTCTTTATTTAAGAAACACTGGAACATTTTAAGGCTCAGAAGTTAGGACAGTTTGTCTGGAAGGTGTACAGTGATTTTCCACCGTGCAGCATGACATCTTGTACTAGGGCCAGGATTTCACTTCATGCAAGACTGGAGTTGCACCATTTCACTTTTTTTCTTGACCAGAGACTGTCAACATTCATATTGCTACTCTAAATACAAACAAACCAAACAATACCCAAAACATTACGAATCAATACTAGCCCACTCTCACAATTTTCATGTTTTCTGTGCTTCTTTGTAGCCTGCTGGCCCTGTACATTAGCCCCTATGCACCTTATTTATTCTAGCACCAGCTGGTGCCAAGCTCTTCCTCACCATATCTCAGATCAAAGCAGCCACTTTTTGAGGTTTTGGGTTGAATTTTTGTTTGTTTGTTTGTGGGAGTGGCAGAGTCAGCTGATACTGAAACTGCATGAAAGAATCACACCAATGTAATGGGTTTCCCTGCCTTGAGAAAATAAGAGGGAGGGAAAGGGTCCCACCACCACTTTGCCCTGCAGCTTCTAGCCTAGGGTAAAGTCCCCCAGAGAAAGTTTCTGGTTCCCAGTTAGACCAAAATCTGTGGAAAGCAGGATAAATAATGAAATGGAAACAGAAAGAATTCTCTCCTCTCACCACAGGCTATAGTCACTACCTTCCTGCACTAGCATTTTCCCAGAACTTGACCTTATGATAACTTGAATGAACAAGAGTACAACCAGCCTCTATTACCGATTAAAGTTTTCCTCTCCTAAGATTATTTGCAGTTGTTCTTATTTTAAGTATCATACTTTACTTGCTACTTTGAGCTCTCGTTCAAACTCATCTTAATTATTTCATGTATGCTACCAGAATATGTTCTCATTTTCTTACATTCATTCTTATTGTGTGTTGAACAGTATGCTTCTCCAGAGACATTGGGAACTTGTAAAAGTAGAAAAATCACTCAATTCCTATTTCTCCACCCACAGCTGCATAGCTGCTTACAAGTAAAGGGATTAACAACACAGACTGTATTGCTTCTGTACATGAACAATTTGAGGAAGTACCAAAATCTTCAATATTAGAATGAAAGAGATATTAATTGGCTCAATAATGAAAACAAAATAGATAACTCTGTAAAATTATATGCTGCCTATTGTACCTAACAACACAGCCTAGAGGAAAAAGAGTAGAGACGGGTTATTTATGGTTGTTGAACTCCAAGACACGGTATATCCTGCAGATACTCACACAGTTTCACTAGCATTACAAATGATTCCTGGAACACAGACCCAAACACACCAATGCTTCTTGCTGTAGTGAAAGTGACAGCAAAAGCTACCAACCCTTTAGAGGCCTTTTGTCTAGTTCTGTTCACTGACCATAGCGTACAGCACAGTATGGTCTGCCTTTGTGCATGGTAGATCTACAGTGTGCCTTTCTCATCAGCATTAAAGATAACCCAGAAGTGTGAAGAAAAATGCTGTTCTGACTCACTATTTCTCAAAACTGGAGGGGGAATTGAGACCGAAGACAAAAATTAGAATGTCAGCCCCCAAAGTAGGGAGCACAGACTTAGTACCTGCACTGCTGAATCAGCAAGAGATAGGATAAAGTACTCTTATCAGAACAAAGACTTCAGCTTGGCTGTCTTGTAATACAGAAAAACAGCCAAAGGCTCTGCACTCACCATGAGGCAAGATTTCATTATCCATACGCTTCTGAGGAAAAACCATAGAGTACTGTGTAAAGTAGCACTACTCCAGTCTATATAAATTCAAACAAAATACAATATAACAAGGTCTCGCAGTGCTAGATTTAACTTAGGAAAACTTCAGAATCACAAAAACTGCCAAGTCACAGACATTAGGGAAAAAATGGATGACAGGAGCACCAGAGCTGTCACACTGCTTTGTTACGAGTGCCTCTTCTCTGCACTGTTTGGTTTTAAATGCAGGGTTGGCAGGTCAGATTTATTTTCATGTTATTTGAAGTTAAAAAGTTAGTAAAGGTGTCAAAGCAGCAGAGCCCTAGCACAACCGCTGACTGAGGATAAGCTACAAACAGAATTGAAACAAAAGAATTTGACTATATAATTTATATAAATAAATATAATTTGTAAGTTTGTTATCTTTGCCTTCAAGAGAGAAACCTTACAGAGGAGGAGGGTGCCAAACTACAGCATAATGAACAGCTCCATGACTACATGGTAATGTTCTAAGAACTGCAAAGATGAACATTCTGGACTTGTGCAAAGCATTTGACAATGTCCCACAAAACATCCTAGTCTCACATTGCAGAGGTATGGATTTGACAGATGGATGATTCTATGGACAAGGAACTGGCACCCAAAGAGTTGTAGTCAATGGCTCAAGGTCCATGTGGAAAGCAGTGACAAGTGGTGCTCCTCAGGGTTGAAACTAGTGCTGTTTAACGCCCATGTCCGTGACATGGACAGTAGGACTGAGCAGACCCTCAGCAAGTTTGCTGATGACACCAAGCTGTGTGGTTGTCATTTACACCCTGGAGGCAAGGGATGCCACCCAGAGGGACCTTGACAGGCTTGAGGGGTGGGCTTATGTGAACCTCATGAAATTCAGCAAGGAAAAGGTGCTACCCACAGGTTGGACTGAGAGCAGCCCTGAGGAGAATCACCTGAGGGGCTGTTGGTGGATGAAAAGCTTGACATGACCTGGCAATGTGTGCTTGCAGCCCAGAAAGCCAACTACATCCTGCGCTGCATCAAAATAAGTGTGACCAGCAGGCTGTGGAAGGTGACTCTTCTCCTCTAGTCCACTCTCGTGACACCCCACCTAGAGTAGTGCATCCAGCTCTGGGGTCTCCAACATAAGAAGGACATGGACCAGCTGAGTCCAGAGGAGGGCAGAAAAGATGATCAGAGGGCTGGAGCACCTCTCCTGTGAAGACAGGTTGAGAGAGTTGGGGTTGTTTAGCCTGGAGAAGAGAAGGCTCTATGGGAACCTTACACCACCTTCCAGTACCTTAAAGGGGGCCCAACAGGCAGCTGGAGAGAGACTTTTATAAGGGTAGGTAGTTATAAGGACAAGGGGGATTGTCTTTAAAATGAAAGAGGGCAGGTTTATTTTAGATATTAAGAAGAAATTTTTCACTATGAGGGTGGTGAGGCACTGGAACATGTTGTTCAGAGAAGCTATGGAGGCCCCATCCCTGAAGTGTTCAAGGCCAGGTTGGATGGAGCTTCGAGCAACCTGGTCTAGTGGAAGAACCACCACACGTACATCAGCTTACTGGAGTCAAGTAGTCAATGAGCTTGCTTATCTACACAAATAGAAGCCTTAACATTATGTTATTAAAGAAATAACATAACCTGAAATCAGGTTTCAAATGTGTTAACAAACCGTGACGAAAAGCAAGGGGGTAGATACGACACATTCCTTCAGCTATGCATCTTCAAGAGTATTACTTTGAGAACATATTGGAGTGCCAATATCCTTCTGTCTTTAGGCTACTAAAACTGACCATTGCACTCCACAACCCAAAGCCACACTACAAATAAGGTGACTTATGAAAGTAATGCTGTATCTTCAAAGAAATCACCAGGAAAATAGATGTGGGAATGTTATCACTTTCAGAGGTCACAACCTCCATTACAGAGCCCAGCCAGTGTGTGTGTGCCTGTACCTTAATTCACAATACAGCTCAAACCCACCTTCTTCAGCAGTTTAAGACAGCAACATGGACTGGTCTAAAGCAGCTAAAAAAAAAAAGGATGCACTTCCCACTCTTATCTATCACAGGGAATAGGGATAGTCATTTACAGCAAAACAAAATAGTTGTAGCTGTTGTTTTTAAATGCATCAGATCCTAACCTTTACCTACAATTTAAGCGCTCTGCTTAAGACAGGCAATTAAACAATTGTCTACTTAGATTTTAAAGGGAGTTGCTCTATAAGCAGTCTGGAAAAACTAATGGGAAAGCAGAAATGGAAGTCATATATTTAAACTGTACTTTATACAGACTAAACAAAATAACTTCAGATGATCTTCAGAATACCACCATTAAAACATTCCCTGCCTAATTTATCCTCCAAAAAATCTGAGCCATGATGAAGTCTCACTTTTAAATTAAAAAAAGAAGCCTTCTCACATGTCCAAGTTACATTATGGTCTAGCAATGCTTGACCTGTTGCAATGGCATATTGGTTTATTATTCTGAAATAAAATTGGTATGTTAACATCAAACAGACATTGTGAGATGAATCCTCTTGTTATGTGGACTGATCAGAGGAGCTATCAAACCAGCTCTCTGAGAGGAAATTGAATTCAGCCAACAATACAAGTAGGGGAAATCTACCACTTTGGAACCATGTGGATCCACTTTTGGAACCTGGCATCAGAGCCAATAATACAAAAGAATCATTGTTCTTGTGTGAGAGAAGGAAAAGGTTTTCCCTTTTCCTTTTTGCCAATCACACATAATACAGTTGTATGCAATGAAATAATCTGCTTCCTTTTGCCTGTGCAGCAGTCATTACCCTTTATTTTTGTGTATATTCAATATAATTCTTTCTCTGAGGTGATTTTTTTCTTTAGTCTAACAAGGCATTTATTTCCACCATTCTGTATGTGCATTTTTTTAAATATATGTATTTGTAGTTAGAAAGTGCATATAGAGTGTTATTGTGCAAGGTCTACATGCTACCAGTAAAGCAAAAAGGTAGTTCTCTGTAGAGAAGAGATTTATTCATAAATGACATTTCTTTACTGCTGCTCTCAATACCATCTTTCAGAACAAAAAAAGTCATAAAACTCGAGAAGAGATACCCACCATTGTAAGAGACTCAAAAGTTAGTTGTATTTTTCTCATAATTATCAATTCAGAGTCTTCCTGTCAATGTGCAGCTTCAGCAGTTTAGAGGCTGTCTTCCTACTTGAAGAGACAGAAATGTATTTATTTTGGTCATGATGGAAAATTCCACAGTTTTTTTGAACCACTGGTTAGTTTACTCTAAGCATTAAACACCTGCCAGACGTACTAGAATTCAGCAGCAAGGCAACACTCACTACCTTTGCTGTGGGTAGTGTTTCACTGCTCTTTGGCATTTTATTCACCAGTGAGTTTCTGCTTTGTTTCTTCCCTTCTAACAAATTTTGTAGACAATTTCAGCAAACAGGGGAGTTTGCTGCACAGGATAAATTAGGAACCTGATGACCAGCTACTGATAATTTGCCCTGAATTTCAGTAGACACGGTTGCTGGAATCAAGCAGGCAGATACACCTGATTAACATGGACAAACAGAAGAGTTCCTCACCACAGAAAAGCAAGAGGCAAGGAACACCAGCAGATTCAAAAGATGTAAATGTATCGTTGTTCAACAAGTGTGTGCTGTTTTAAGCACCACTGTTTCAATATGCCCTAGCTGTCAATTTGTCTAAGCTTATTGGGATAAACTCAAAATCAAAATGGAAGTACAGATGTTCTGCTTATTTATTTCCTGAAAGAGACTACTGGTTGTCTAAAACTGCCAGAGGAACTCAGAGGAACTATGTGGCACTTTCCAGGTATGTAAAAAATACCTAAATTTGAGAATGCTGTTCCTAAGTACCACCAGCATTTTAAAAGAAATAGCAAAAAGAGCTAGAATGGTTGGCAGTGACAAGTAGGTATCATCCCCTTTGCTGCAATAAAGAGATTGGATATTTTTTTCCTCCAAAAAGTCCTTGGGAAGCTAAGGAGAAATGACAGACACTGGCTCTGCGCTCTTGGATTTGTTACTCTTCATGCAGGGGAGGGAAAGGTGCTGAGTGATGAAGGGTTTCAGAAAAAATCCCTGTTCCATATCAAGGGAAAGCAGATGAGCCCCATGCCAGAAAAGCCAGATTGTAAGAGACAGAGCTGCACTCTGGGACCACTTGCAAACAAAGCTGGTAGCAACTGTGATTCACACTAGCACATATGCTTGTTTTGCTGTTGAAATCTCAGTCAAGAACTCTACAGTCGTAAAAAAAGGAACTTTAAAAGAAGGACTAAGATAAACAATAAAATTTAGAAATCCTTTTCATCTGTAAAAGGCAAAATATTGCATTTATTACAGGGCTACATACACAGACCTCATCTAAGAGAAGGTGAGCCATCAAGCAGGAAAACTAACTTCAAGTACCTGGTGCATCGAAGTTGTGTAAAGACCTTAAAAGGCCTGTTTTCTGTGTCCAGGTTGTCAGCTTCAAAGCTTCAAAGACTAAAACCTTACTCATGTTTAAAAAAAAAAATTAAGAGATTTCTGAGCTATAGATCAAATTCTTTAAGGATGTTTCATCAGATTTCTCATTGCAAGATGAATTAAGATCTGTTAAAAAAAAAATAACAGGAAATTCTCTATAACCTATGTTAAAAACAACAGGTCACGTGATAAAAAAGACAAACAAAACCCAACTTTCTCCAAATGTTACTGTTCTTGCAATCTGTAACATAACAAGGTGAATTAAGGACAAAATAGCATTTCCTCTGTTTTGCTCATGGGAAACATAACTTCAAACCATCATTTTAAATGCTGTTTTCAAATATGTATTATTCAATACAGCAGCAACACGCTGCACCTTACAACAGTGCTGCTCTTATTAATGAAATTTGCAGTGCCTTAAGAAAAATGGAAAGAGAAGTGCTTTCAGCAGAATCATTACACATTAAAAATTAAGGAATCAAAAAGGAAGCACAGCTCAGCACCCTTGTGATAAACATATTTCTCATTTAAACAGATCCAAAACAGCACCCTACCCTTGAAGCTGGTAACAGATTGCTGCAATGTGTGAACAGCATCACTCATCGGTGTTTAGTTACATTCTCTTTTTACACTCATGATGTCCAAAAAAAGAGGGAGAGGAAGGTAAGCGCTAGCAATTTATAGATCAGCCACAAGTGATTTAATCCAAATGGCTTTTGAACAAAGATGGCATTAGAAAATCCAAAATTTCAAATAACTTATTAAAGGAAGCTTCTTCCTTCCCTTTCCTAACAAACTACTGTCATCTCTTTACCTCTCTCCAGCTGGACTGCAGACCTCATGAGGAGCCATAACAAATTAGTTCATGGCTGTGTAAGCCTCTGCTTCATTACACAGCATAATGATAATTCAGGGAAGAAACTCCAACCCTGCTTTCTCTACATCCCCTCTAACTCCCTATAGTAAGCACTGTCTTCTAGTGATTTTCTTAATGGGTAGCAAGTTTATCTGATGTTCAGTCTTTTATTAAAACTTCCTAATTGCTTTTAATTTTTAAAATCAATTGAAAGAAAGATTGATGGCTAAAAGGGTAAAATAACAAAGTCAGAGAAAAAACTCTATCTTGTTCCAAAGGCAACATACACAATTAGGAATACTGCCTCAAAAAGAGCCCAGTACATTTGTGTGCATTCAGCCAGGGCACAGCCCTAATGCTGGTGAGCAGAGCTCCTAACTTCGCAGTGCAGAGGAGTAGCCTAGGTACTGAAAAAAAAGCACAACAGTTTTGTTTCAGAGTTAAGACTGCATATCCAGCTTACACCTTAGGGATCTAGGAAATGCCATGAGTATATCTCCCAGGTCGGTATAAGTGTCTGCTACCGTCTCCTAGCACCAGTTCATTACCTGCCAGGCTGTAACTAAGATCTGATCCAAATTTGTGTTTCAGAAAGGACAGATTCAAGCCACTGCCGCTTAAAATGTAACAAGGTGCAGAAGCCATCACACCAAGTTTTCAGCAGTCACATCAGTGATGTCTCAAATGTTGCACCATCTTAGAAGCACCAGTCTGCAATCAAACTGCCTTGAGCAGGAAAGGCTGGCTAATGCACTCTGGGCTTATTCAGGATTTTTGAATCAGTGATAAACACTTGCCATTCCCCTAGGAATACTGAAAATGTATATAGCATATGGCTAAACATTTAGAACAGAGTTTTCAACTCCCCAGATGAGGAATATCAAGAGTTTCACTGTCAGAATGAGATCCTGCTGTCTCATACAGCTTCACCCTTGCTCTCCAAGTAACACTGTGGGTTCTCAGCTGCTGTGGCAGGGAGCTGTTTCCCGAGCTTTCCCTTTCAGTATCTCTACAGGGAAAAGAACTGTTTGAAGACCAGTATTTATATCAGCTTCCTCATTTTAAAGTTTCTCTGCAAGCCTTTTGAGACTACATGCAAGGCTGCCTTACAACGCATGCATTAGACTTTCTAAATTACTTTGGCCTCAGTTTCTTTCTCAGCTGGAGGAAGAAAGAAACCTGCAGCCCATACGAACATCTCTACACTTCCTTGAAAACCTGTTACTCACTCAACATTTTCTAACATGTCTTTTTACTTCCACATGTAGATAGTTGTGTTTACAGTTCTAGGTCCCACAAGCGGGAAAACTATTTTAGTTGTTCATACACACAAAAGAATTTGCAAAACACTGCACATCTGTCTTGAGTCCAATGAAAATCCCAAACCTTTCACAGATGTCTGACTTGTCATGCCAGAAAATATTTTCTCATTTCCAAATATGACCTAAAACTTCCTTCAGCAATACTAAGTATTCAATTGCTGCAGATGCCTCTTACCTTACACACATCGAGGTGGTCAATTTTTTGCAACTTTCAGACCATGTGATGTTGCATCAAGAAGCAGCTTTAGAACAGACCTGGTTGGGTCTGTTTGGTCGCCTTACAGTCACATGTTTATGCTATCAACCATACTTCTCTGCATTGCTTCTGCCAGGAAGGACAATAAGAAATAGAGAAGTAGGATGGTAAGTGCCAGATATCTGGCACTTAAAAATTCTCCATTTAGATAATAATTAATTTAACTTCTTAACGCAGTACTTATTTAAGTAATTATGAGCTTAAAATCTCTCCAGATCTCTACTAGTACAACAGGGTTTTTTCCTGACAGAAATGGAAACTGTGGAACCACTTTTGGTGCAACATATTTAAATATCACAGTTTCTGTTTGCTTTAATGTTTAAGCTAGAGCAACAATACCTACTTTACTTTTCAATAAAGAAGTGGACAAATGAGCACAGCCACCTACTGTCTGAATTTCTGGAGCTAAACCTAAAACATGGAATCTTAAACTACTCTCATAAAATCAGAAAATATGACACAAACCAGGAAAACTGAAGAAAGAAGAACATCCTGTTTTCTTTGGTAAAACAATGTTCAGAGCACCTCTGAGTTCTCTGACCCTTATTCATGCATAGAGACTTCATTCTTTCCCAGTAATTGCTCTTTGAGATTCAACAAAAAGTCCATGAAGCCAGAAAAAAAGTGATAGGACACCAGTAAATGAAGCATGAGTCATTATTGTCTGCCATCACTCAAGCACATGAATGTGAATGCTGGCACAAACCTAGACATTAAATGCACTGATGACACTGACTCATACAGTGCAGAAGTTAAGCATCAATGTAGTCATCATCCTCTCTGTACTTCAAGCTTCAAGTGCACTCTGTAATAATGAGATTCTTCATGCTCTAGACAAATTCAGCAGTGGAAGGCCTGAGGCTTCACATCAATTCAGTGTGTGTCAATGGCTTATAGAAAAAAAAAGCAGACCTACCAAGCTTCAAATTCTTTCAGTGCAAACCTCAAAATGCTTGCAGTTTATTGTATCTTTTACTCTTCCTAACCCACTAAGAAAGTAGAACCAAATAAAGGAATGGAGGGAAGTAGAGGGAGAGAAGAATGTTAAAAACAGCTTCTTCTCCTCCGGGAAAAAGCCACTAAAACTCCCAAACAAACAAAAAACCAAAACAACCACCTCTTCCTTAGTATAACCTCATCCTGAAATGAAACCTGGGAGAGATTCAATTCTAAAACAGGCCAAGATAAGAAATAAAAGTGAGGTTGTGGGAAACCAGAATGGATATATGGCTGCATGTATGTAATCAGTGTACAGTAATCTCTTTCAAAAACATGCTTTTCCCTGATGCAACAGCTAAAGGGAAAGTAGTATTTTTCTGAGACGGGACAGAGGAAACAGAGGGTAAAATTCTGATGTTTTCAAGTCAGCAGAAGTTTTGAAATCAACTTCAAATGGATTGACTATTTAACCTGAAGAGAAGCTAAAATGAATATTTAAATCATCAGCATGAAAACCGCTGTAACTGTTTCTTTAGAAAACTACAGTAACAAATTCTGGCTCACTGAAGATTGCTACAATCTCCTCTATCACAACTCATTAAAGATCGAAGTGTCTGTAATTGAACCATAAATCTCCTTTGTTCTTAGAAAGACTAACTAAATAAAACAAAACCGTAGATATTTACAGTGATAGACTCAGCAGTAGCAAAACAAAATATTATTTCAAAGTAAAATGATAATGATCTCTCATTAAAATCCACATCAGGAAAAAAAATGAAAGAAAGTATGAAGAACAAAGAGGAACAGCTCTAAAACTTGGAATCCTTGGGTCCCAGCCAAAAGTTCCCAAGAATAACATTGATACAATTAATAATCAATGAATTAATAACCTTTGGGAAAGAGGGATTATACTCTCCACTTGGACAGTACCCAAGACGTTCTGAAGACTACTTTAATCTAAATTAACACAAGCTTCCCAAGAAACTCTCTCAAAATCATCTTTTAATTTTGAGTCACTGAGGTTATCCAGTGAATCAGAACTAAAACAAGAAGAGAGAAAGATGAGTTCTGCAAAACAAAGTGCAGTACAGTTGGACACAGAAGTTCACAAGATGACGGGACTGGAAAAAACAATTATTTTGAGAATTGACAAACGTACACAACTATGAATTTCATAGCACTGAGCTCCTGCATGAGACCAAGAAACACCAACTAAAACACCACAGCATTAATAAATTTTACTCTTTGCATGAACAAACATTATGCACAATGAGAAAACCTTTGATGCTCTCCATTGTTATAAAGTTCTGCTGGCACAGAGATGCCAGACTAGGCATTTTTATTTCTCTGTTTAAACACAAAGGGTGGTTGTGCCAATTGTTTCTTTGCCCTGAAGCATCTCTTCTGCAGATACAGAAGGCTCTCATTGTGGTTGAGGACTGTTGGGAAAGTTCATGAAGAGATGGGGCTGTGGCACTATCAGCATGCTGATGTCCTCAAGCCCTGTACTGCCACTTCCACAATGACTGATACTCAGGAACAGAGCTGTCTTGTAGGATGTGGAACTTGGAAGACTAACTAGTGCCAGCTAGCTGAGCCAGGTGAAGGTGCTAGAAGGGTAGATATAACATACCATTGATCAAAGGTGGACTGCTTTACACAACATAGGCAAGCAAGTATTTTTGGAAAGGTAAGGGATCCTGAACAAAGGCAATGTTTATTTCACAAAACAAAGTTTATACATGTTTATACAAAAAAATAATTAGTTCTGTCCTTTAGGTTTCAAACATTTTCACCTCTGACATATGAAACGAAGATTTCATTCCTTGTATCCGATAACTCCAACAAGACACATCCAGTGAAACAAATTAATGGCACAAATCAAGCTGGAATTGTCAATGGCCCCAAACTTTAGTGTGTATCTGTGATACACAAAATATTGATTTCCTCCTGTCAGCACAGATGGGCAAGAAACTCTATCAAAAATATTCCCTATTATTTCTGTAAAGACTATCTTTGCTCTCCTTATAGTGAGAGGGTCATAGCCTCCCTGTGGAGATGCCTTTATGGCCTGTGTAAAATTAAAACAGGGAGCCTAATGGGTCTTGTTAAAGATTAAACAGGCACACTGATACCTAGCTGAAATTGAACTCAACACCTCAAGTTGTTCATGTCAATTTTCTGAAACATGGTGAAAAAAGGTAATTGTCAATTAATGAACCATTGACTTGGGGCTGGTAGAAATCAATAACATGAAACAATATGAAGCTATACAATCTTAATCAGTATTCTATAATGAAAAGGCTTTTAGACAGATACACAGAGCAATTGGCTGCTCCCATGCGGCCCATCCTCTAAGCTATACAATAGTCCAATTAAAATATAACATCAGTACCAACACAGTTGTTTGTTTTGTGGTTTGGGGTTTTTTTTATATGCACTAGGTTACATTTGTTAAATGAAAAGTTGCAGACATTGGAAGAGCATGCACAGAACAGTACAACATAGATCAAATCCAAGGGACCAAATTCAGGTCACATACCACAGTCATGAACCTTAGGCCTCCAATTCTCTATCTTTCTAATTATATGTACAGGCGTGACGATAGAATTCACATCTCCTGCGTTCCACCAGAAACATAACATTGCTCTAGTAGAAATTCCTCTTTTCAACATTGATTGTAAAATCTCTCAGGACAATACCATGTCTTTCACAGAAGAAACGAGACCAGTTTGAGATTATACTTGCTTATTGCCACCAAAGAGTAAGAATCCACATAGCCTTCCAAAACCAAGAAAAAATACCAAGAGTTCTGGAAGAGGATCAGAAAGATAGGATGTGCATTAGAGAGAGTATGTTCAGGAAAACTGCTCCAGTCCCCTTCCCCTCCTCACAATTTATGGTAAAATAAAAGGATTGTATCAGAATGGTCCCCTCAGGTTGCAAGCGCAACAGAAGTTCACGAATGGAAGTTAAAGACTTGTTGAAAACAGTGTGCCCAGAGGTATTAGAAGAAAGATCAACATTTCCTTACCTAGACCTACCCTTTTGAGTTCACTATTGACTGATGCATTCTTAGACTAGTTTTGCCTACTTGAAAATTTTATAACACAAGGTAAGATAAAAAATGTATTACATACTTGTACACTGCATAATGGCCACTAAATAACAGAGCAAATTATAGGGGTTTGGTTGGGTTTTAAATGATAAATGATGACATTTCTATCTCTTTGACTGGGCAGGATGCCCATGTTAGAAATCATTAATGCTGGAAAGGATCTCCAAGATCATCAAGTCCAACCTGTGACTGAACATCACCATGTCAACTAAACCATAGCATGAAGTGCCACATTTCTTGAACACCTCCCGGGATTCCAATGCTTAAACACCCTTTCAGTGAAGAAATTTTTCCTGATGTTCAACCTGAACCCTCGTGCAGCTTGAGACCATTTTCTCTTGTCCTGTCACTAGTTGCCTGGGAGAAGAGGCTGATCCCTATTGTAAAATATGATCTCTTAGATGGTAATCCATCTGAACATGCTTCTGGTTTAACTGTAACAGTTTGAGGGGAACCAATGACACATTCAAAACAACAAAGAAATAATTTATTTCTCTGATAAGTTAAAAATTAAGCTAGATCAATCATTTTTTAGCATAGGTCAGTTTGAGACTCAGGCCCAGTACCATAAGGAGGTGCTCATTCAGACCCAGAGAGGTAGCCTGGTACTTGAAGAACGAATGGCAGAACTGAAAATTAAGCTGTCTGTCCATGGATGCAAACACACAGATCCCAAAAACTGTAGCTGTGACCCAGCCCATTACATCCCAGTCAAAATTTCTGACTGATCAGCTGCAAGAAGAAAGCAATCATTTCACTGAGACTGTTCTTCAGCAATCCTGTATGTTTTACAGGTGTTACACAATAGAATGTATTTTCAATTTCCTTAAATATGGTAGGTAGGTTGGAAACTAATAGCACATGGACAAGGCCAAATTTTTATCCAGTGTTACACAAGCGACCCATAAAACATATGGGCTACAGAAGATGGCAGATTAAGCAGATTCACTTTAAGAGAAAAAACAAAACAAAACAAAACAAAACAAAAACAACAAAAGAAAAATTCTTTCTAGTTGTCTTTGGGAGCTGGATCCCACACGTATACTTAGGCAGTGCCATGACAGTGCTTAGGGGTTTTTTGGTAGGAATTTACAAACAGGATTTTCTTTTCTCTTTTAATGAGAAACAACATCAGGTTATCACTTTCAGGCACCTAGATGATATTATCTCTGATGCAGGAACTGCAAGGAAATACTGTAGGGTTAGCAGAAAGTGGCAAATTGAAGAAAAAATGCTGTATTTAGTAAGGATTAAAATTCCCAAGGTTACTTGAAAAGATTGTTTAAACCCTCTGAGAAGGAAAAGCATGGAAGAGGTGTCAGCATTCCATTAACAATGCACTTATTATCAGCTGGAAACACTAGAGCACTTGGCATTTTGTTAATACCAGAATCACTCATTTGATTATACACAGATTTTCACCCTCCAAACTGAAATGAATCCCAAGCTTTGGGAACATCACAGTATGCTGGACACTGTCACACAAGTCATTATGGTTTTAATGCACAAGCTAAGCAGCAGCATTGCTACACTTCACAGAGAGACTGGAAAGCTGTATTTGAATAGCAGCATGAAATTGTTTAATTAAGGACAATTTTTTTTAGAATTATTGAACTTATTAAATTTAATGTCAAGCTTGAAATTAAATACCCAAACATATTAAACATTAAAAAAACCCAAGAGTGCTACTTTAGTGTCTCACAGTACATCTCAGCTTTGTCATGAGTTCCATACAGACAGAAGTCAAGAGAAGGCGAAGGGATGGAGGAGAGCAATCAACACAAACCGGATCAACAGTTCTGGTCTGGACACTAAAGCTGATGGAAATAATTCAGAGTGCCATAGCTGTTGTTCTAGTGCATGAACCATATCAGCCAACATTTTATGGAGAAAAAGGGAAATGAAAAGTAGAACTGGTATTATAGGAAAACTATTAAAAAAGCAACAGCCCTTTGGGATGGCTATCCCTTTTGTCTCTTTAGAGCCATTCTTTTTGGGTTTTACACAATTAAAAACACTTCACTGATACTGGAACATTTACCAGCTGTATAAATTCCTTATTTGTTAAAAAGTGGACAAATCCTACAACCCAGTGTAACACTCACAGGGCTTGTTAAAGGTCAGCACCAAGCAGTCATGAAAGCAAAGAGGCAGTGGTAAATTATATTCCGAAAGTGAAAGAAGGAAAGAATCACTAAAGATAAAGGGGAGAAAAAAGTCAGATGGTCAGTAGCAGGAAGCAGCGTGAGGAAGTTAAACCATTCCACTTCGGCAAGCATTCTCATTCTTCTCTTGAAAATACCAAAGCTTTTATCATGCAGCTGTCAAATGCCAAGACATTGTTTATCATGTAGTAGGCAAGTGCAAAATTCAGTGGTAAAATTTTCATGTGCTGCAATGGTATATCTAGACAGATAAAAGGAAGCTCTCTTATAATTATATACGAAATACTGAAAAAAACCCCAAAAAACCAAACCACACATGACCTCCATTAATTTCAATATGAAGTCCAGTATATTTTATGTCATTCTTATATTCATTTCCTAGCACAGTAGACATTGACAGGGAGCAGCCAGCCTCAGAAGATGCAGCTGAAATTCAGAGGGTCCTGTGAAATTAACATATAATCAGTTTTGACTTGGTGGGACAAATAGAATAATAAGATGGGTCTTTTCAAAGAGATTACTAGTTACATTTAATGTCTGTGTCATTAGAGAAAAATCCCTAGAAATGTGAAAGGTAAAACACAGAGATTTTGTTTCAAGCTGATGACTTGACCAGTTTGCCCATGATTCATACAATTGAAGTCTCCTCTGCAACCAACCGGGTCAGAGTCCTGTGATCTCATCATTTGTAACCCTGGAAAAAGAGTAAAGGGAAAAAATAGCAACATATTATTCCTTTCAGCTTCTTAAACCACCATCAACAGGCCTCTACTTTGTGAACCTTCCAGAAAAAGCAGGCAGACTTTAGCAGATACCCCAGGTTTTGTGCAACAGGCTTACATCTGTCCATTTTAAAGACTCCTGAATGAAGAAGCTGAGATACCAAGCAAATCCCAAATGAGCCAGCAACAGAACTCCAAACATATGACTGAAACAATGACTTGCTGGCCAGCTATGAAAGCCTTTTAAAAATCCCTCAACTCCGGAAACCTTCTGCCCCACACTATCCCTCCCCTCTGTGTCAATGACATTCTAGCTGAGCTCCCAAATCTCATAAAGCGAATTGGTATCACAGACAATACTGCTGCATGTTTGCTTTGGTCTGCAGCACACTGACAGTTAGTATTGATTAAAATCTCAAGTAGACCAAAGTCTAGAAAGAAATACAGTAATGGACTTCAAGCTTTTACTAAATAAAGCTGAGGAAAAACAACATGAAGATGCCGAGTCTACCTCGGCAAAGCCAGTAATTCTCTGGAAAGCCTTAAAGATCATTAATCCAGAAGAAGAAACCATGGTTTAGAGATGCTTTCCATTCACTAGGAATTGATTATACTGATTTTCAGAAGGATTCTCTGAAAAACACTGTAACATCTAATAGGGGCTCCCCACCTTTATGTGGGCTTCACCTACTCGCAGGAAGAAACGCTTGAACAGCAAGACTGGATTGGCAAAAATGGTTTGTGAAACAGTTTTTGAAGCATTTCTGCACTGGAACCACAGTGGAAAAATACAGTGCTCTACTGATGCCAGTATCCTCACATTTGACTTTCTCCCCCCTCTCTCCTCCTTTATTTATAGATGCTCAGCCATCACTATATCTGACACATAATTTGGTTATTTCCTGAACACATTTTTGGGCAGTAGTAAAGTACTTCAGAATAGAGGCACTATCACCACCTGTCCCAACACAAAACCTGCCTATATGCTCCAATAAATAGCCTGCTAACATGGTGACTGTTTAGTGACCAGAGCCAAGGAGTAGCTCATTTATGTTTGAAGAACCCCTATGATTTATAAACCCTGCTGTTACAATTTTTCACTACATATGTCCTGTCTTCTTACCCACCATCAGAATTCTAGGGGTTTGGTTGTTTTGGGGTTTTTTATTCTGATATTCACTGACACAAGACTTTACTGTGTATGTATATTTTGAAATACAATAAGCTGACAATGTCAATATTATATTCTTTAGCATTGGTTCAACTATCTCATTCTTCCCTTCCTGTATTTCGTGCTCTCACCCCAAAGCCACTCACAAGGAAAAAGCAGTTGTAAAAACTGATGTGGCTGAAACAGTTAAAGACACTAGATAGAAGGAGCATATTTACAAGCAAAAGATCCATAAAACTGTGATATGGGAGAAAGATTATTGAGACAGTTTTGGGATAATATTAGGATAGTTGGGATTGGGTGGGATAATTTTCTTCACAGCTTTTTTTTTTTAATTAGTCTTTGTCTTCTTTTGAGTAAAGCCATAGATACTCCTTTTCCATGTTAATTGAGAAGATTTCACACAATAGAAGAAATTCATGACTCAAGTTTCTTAAAATTCAGTAACCTTGCCCCCCACCCTACACATACATCAGGCACACATTAGAGTGCAAGACCGAAAAGGAAAATATTTCTTTAGCTAACTTTGTGGTTGATGGCACTCTGCTCCTGTCAGTGTGGCAAATGGAGTCTACTATAGCACACTCATTTGTATTGAGAGAAAAATTACTCCTGCCCATCAGTCACAGAGTGGATGAGGTACAAAATCCATTCCCATGATGAATAAATCAGAGTTAAAAAAGGTCAGGATGTCTTCAGTGTCTGCTGGGGACAAATCTCATTTACAGTTATTATATTCTTGTCAAAATCTTCACCAGAGTCAGTTTACCTACCTCCTTCCCCCCTTCCTGTGTTTCCTCCCTCCTTTTCCTAAAGTCACTTAGCTATGCACATATTTACTGCTTTACGTTTTAACATCACACTGTTTTCTCTAGCAATGTAGGATATCTTGTCCAGCTACAGTAAAGACACCTTTAATCTCAAACAGCGTCCATTCCACACCGAGCACCGGAAATGGAAAAATACACGGGGTACGGTCACATCCTTCAAACCCACCCTTTAAAGACTGTGAAACTCCTAGTTGTCTGAAAAGAAATGGATTCCTACATCTGAAGGGCTGAACATCTGAAAGGAAAATCCTGACCACAATTTTTAGGAACAAGAGCAAAATGTGCAGTTAAAAGTTGCTGTGCAATTCAAAGACTACCTTTTCCCTATTTATCAATTGTAGTGGCCCAAAAATATCCTAGATACTCCAAGACAGGTTGAAGATTTGTTTTCCTGTCAACTCACTATTCATAGATCCATTTTCCAGTGTGGCAGAGAAAAGCAATTCAGTTCAAGTGACCCTCTGAGAACAGGAGCTTGTTCAGGACAAACTGAGGGCAAGGGATGGTTGGCTTCTCTGAGCTAAAAGTTTTCTCATGATCTCAAATCAAACCTGTGACTACTAATGGACTCCAACTAGGTCCTTCTGAGAGACTGTCAGAATAACTTTTCCAACCTGTCCTTGCAGAACCCTCGTTATCTCCATCTGAAGTCCAGGGTTTTTTTGTGCTGCAGGAAGAAGTCAGCTGAAAAAACACTCTGCTCTTGTACTCTAAAAATGCGTTTTAGCCAGAAGCTACTGTAAATTCACAGGTCATTTAAAAGAACTGCTGGAATGTCATGGAGACTCCAACTATTTGGAAACACTCTTATTTGTTCCCTACTTTAAGTGTCTTTACAGATTTCTGGTTCTGGCTGTAATTCATGGCAGCAGCAGGAAAGCGTGTGTGTGTCCCCTCTCAGCACATTTGCTGTCACCTCCCCTTCACTTGCTGCTGCTGTTTTTCCTCTACTCTAGTCATGGTTCTTGTTCTGCAAGCATAAAATTTGTTCCTCTGGGAAAAGGAACATTACAAATGAAAGGCCTAAAATCTCAACTTGGGAATTAGCAGGTACATTTAAAGGTATTTTTCTCCCCTGTCATTTACCTCAATGGAAAAGAAAGCAGACAGCGGTGTTGAAGAACTAGATAGCTTTATACAAGGCCTGCTTAGCCCTTCCCAAAAATACTTTTTAACAGAGTCAATAATCAATTAAGGAACTACCCTGCTTTAGGAACAAATCTGCACGCAAACTAGAAGTAAAGCATTCAGCTGCAGAGCTGACAAAATGGGAACAGCCCTGCCACTCCCACAGGAGCCACGTGCTGAAGTAACCCGTCAGGTGTGAGAGTGCTCACGTTCCTGCACCTCTCCCAGTGTCTGTCTCTTCCAGGAGGAGCTAACATGGGCCCTCCCAGGCTGCCCAACACCAGGCTACACCACATGATGTAGATCAGCAGTTCTAAACAAGAGGATTTGTGAGTTTTCACAAGCACTGCATATCTGTGCACAGGTCAGAGGGCATGTTTTGCTTTAAGTGGAACTGAAAGTGACCACTGAATCAGCAGGTTTTTTGTTAACACAGTGAAGCACATTTTGGGTCTGAAAATAAACCTAAGGGTTTCCAAGACTTCAAGAGATATTGTGCCTGCCATGGCTTTCGCTCCTTAGTACCCATAAACCCAGTTTTCTGTCTGGCTTCCTTTAGGCACCCTACTGCTGACTGGCAATGCAGAATTGTTTCCACAGCAAGGACCCTAATGAGAGGGGAGGTTAAAAACCTTAAAATAAAGAGGAGAATGAGAAGGGTGCTAGAGGGAAAAGCAGCTTTGCTAAGTCTCCATGTCTCATTTGTAAAATTAATTAGTTAATTATAAACCAAGAAAGTGCAGACACGTTCATGCTGTCCTGGAATTTAAACTCAGGAAAACCGCAAAAGTACCCTTGTGATAGGATAAAAGCGGCGGTCCCGTCACTCGCCTCAGGCCGAGCCGGGCAGGCGGGCGGAGGTCTCGGCCAGCCCTCGGCAGCCCCCTGCTGGGCTGCCAGGAGCTCCCGGGAAGCGGAGAATGGAAAATCCCGTGACTGGACGGCATTCCCATTCCGGACAGCAGGAACACCACGCTGCCCAGAGGTGCCGAAAATCTTGAAGCGGCCATCACCATCTGCCTGAACAATGAGGCTCTGAGTTGCCATTTGCCATTCCCAGATTTTGTCGGGAGTGTTTTAACTGCACAAGAGAGCTGAAGAAAACGTTTAAAAACTAACAGTCGGCAATACAGAACCGAGCTGGGAATTTGCCGACAGAAGATCAGGAGAGCAGTCGGTGAGGCCTGTCCCAGTGGAGCCCTGCAGGGCAGGCTGCTCCAGCTCCTCCATGCAGCACACTTGGCAGCCGGCTCCTCAATTTAGTTTAAGCGTTTGTTTTTAATCGCACATGTCGGCATGCCGGGTGGTTAACTTGCAATGTGTCACACAAAACAAGAACAAGCCTCCCAGTTAATCAAATACCAACAAAACGTCTCATGTCTTATTAATGATACTTGGATCAGAGCCAGGTGGAGTAAGTTTGAAAGCCAAGATCCCTCTGCATTTGTCTCTATCTTAATCATTGTGCCATACACTGACGTTTCTAGAAACACAGACCTCAAGAGATGACCTCCTATACACTACCACAAAAGAGGTTTTTAATGATGCCTGCGGCCTCACCTCTCTTCCTCACTAAAGCAAGGAGGAAGCCAGGAGAGCCCCACAGCACACGTGGAACCCAGAGCCTGTCCTTATGTTCCATACAATCTCACATGCACGGTACAGGCTCTACTCAGCTGGGCAACCCATCCTTCAGTCTATGGTTCACAGGAACATTGTTCCCGTGACATGATTCACTAGCTCCAGTTATGTCCACACTGTCTCTGGACAGAGGCATTATCCCTCTGTGGGTACTCTGTAGCTTTTGTGCTGGGACCCAAACACACATGGCCACGCAGTGGGACAGAACTGGTAATGCTCAACCAGGGCTGAATGCAAGAACACTTCTTTCAGCAGGTGTGTGGGCACATATTAAGCTTAAACCAGTGACCAAACTGTCTTTCAATTACAGCTGGGTTCAGCTAATTACAATCTTTTAAATATCTGCAGATCTCCCAGGAAACAGATTTATTTACATAATATAAAGGAGACTTTTAAGCAAAAGTCAAACTTAGTAAATGTGTTTTTTCCTTTTTCGACGTAAAGGTACAAGATCCATAGACTGGAAGAATTTACACACTTCCCTGATCAATTAAGTCTAATATTTTGTGCAAAAAACAAGCCCCAAGTTGCTAGGAATAAAATACCGCAGTAACAGTAACAATAATGTTCTCAAGCTATAAAAACACTAAACCAAACTTGCAGTCTCAATTTGCATTTCCCAAAGTGAGCCCTAACTTTAACATATTGTAATAATGTTGTATTAAATCTTGGGGGTTTGTTCTTTGGCTTTTGGTGGGATGCCCAGAAGTACTGGGCAATTTATACAATCACACTTTCCAGTACTGAATACATACAAATGTCTGGCTTAATCAAAGAGGATGACTTCACATAACTAATGAGAATTATTCCAATTTTGTACTCAATATATATAGGAACTTTCTAGGGGAAAACAAACTAGTAAAAAATAAAATCCAGAGCACATCACCACCACACACAAATCTCCAGAGAAGCTGGGAGCGGGTGGGAGAAAGCAGAAGGAAACAATCTTGGCTTTGAATGTCTGCATAGGACAGACCTTTTAGTATTTTTATTATACCTTTACAGCAAAATTTTATTTCCAGAAAGGTAAAAACAGTAGATATCAACAACATTATCAGCTTAGAATCTTAAATGGATGAACAGGTATTTTGGTGAATGGGTCACTTATTCCAAAGACAAGGTCTCAGTTCTTAGAAAATAGAATTAGTTATAGTTCAAGACTATAAATCTGTTCTTTCTACTGTAACAATATTCCAATACATTCTTTTAATCCCATATGCTAAGACCCTCCCACAATTTACATAAATGTCATGGCCACATTTTTAGCATTATTTGCAAAACAGATGTAATGTTTTATATGAAGAATACTTATTTCCTTTTGGATACTATCTAGAAAGATACATGCATTTTTCATAATACAAGACCCAAAAATATAAAGCCACCTAAATCTTTGGCAGCAGGTATATCCTACTCATTACATACTTCAGGCAAAAACTGAAACCAGTGGTACAGAGAGGGCATAACAAAGAAAACAACAGCCTTCGCTAAATTCTTTCTGACCATGCAAGTGCCAGATAGAAAGAAGACAGATTCCCCACAATATGCCAAAGAAATGTACTACAATAGCTTAATAATCCTATATATTAAAAAAGAATATGCATTGGTCTTCACTGTATTATGAAAATAAAAAAAGAGATAGAATTACACATGCATATACTAGTACAAGACCATTCTCTATAAAAATTGTTCTAGAATTCTACTCAGTTTCAAAGTAGATGAAGATTTTCTAGAATACTATCCCAGAGGGCAAGAAACTGACATTAAACCCCTCACTTTACAGCTCATCCTTAAGTTCATAAACAGCTTTGAAAAAACCTATTCTTCATAATAAGATTGGTTTTGTGATCCAAACTGATCAGTCCAGGAGAGGCCAGATTGATGCAATCATAGTGGTAATCAAGGTAGTGGCTTAACTTGTTCACCAACAGCTGAAATCAAGACAGGTAGTCAGGATGAGACTACAGATGTTTATGAAATGTTAACTGGGCATTTCACTCAGTTCTGAGGCAGAATTAACAGCCTCATGTACTGACCCTATGATTTAATTGCCTGCTATAATACTCTGATAGTTTAGCAGTTCAAGATACCATCATTGTTAACTCACTGATGTATCGATTTAATTTCACTCCTGACCTGGATTTACTGCATTGCTCATTCTTATTTAGCACTTCAGACTGTAGTTATAAGTGAGACTTGCTTGACTCTTTTTTTAGTCCATTAGAAACAGGTAAGAACTGCTTCCTTATTCAGCTTTCAAACGGGATTGATAACTACAAGTCCAAAAGATTTACTGTGCTGCTTTTGGCCAGGGTAGAGTTAATCTTCTCCATAGTGTCCAGTATGGGGCTATTGTTTTGGATTTGTGCTGAACACAGGGTTGATAATACAGAGATGTTTTTGTTATTGCTGAGCAGCAGGTCAAGGCCTTCCACACAGGGACAAGGCCTTTTCTGCTTTTTGTACTGCCATGCTGGGGAGGAGACTGGGGACTGCATGGGAAGTTGGGAGGAGACACAGCTGGGACAGGTGACCCAAACTGACCAAAGGGATATTCCATACCATATGACATCACGCTTAGTATATAAAGTGGGGGAAAGAAGGAGGAAGGGGGGAATGTTTGGAGTTGATGGCATTTGTCTTCTGAAGTAACCATAGTGCATGATGGAGCCCTGCTCTCCTGAAGATGGCTGAACATCTGTCTGCCCATAGGAAGCAGTGAATTACTTCCTTGCTTTGCTTTCCTTGCGCGCATGGCTTTTGCTTTTCCTATTAAACTGTCTTTATCTCAACCCAGGAGTTTTTAGCTTTTATCCTTCCAATTCTGTCCACGAGCTCGCTGGTGGGGGAGTGAGTGAGCAGTTGTGTGTTACTTGATAGCTGGCTGGGGTTAAACCATGACATTTATTTAAAAACAATTGTCTGCATCTTTATGTTAATGTATTTGCCCCTCAAAATGAAAAATACATTATAAAAGAACATACATTCTTTTACACTCGTTATTTCATACATCTCTAATTAGTATAAAAACAGTGACAAACATCTGCCAGGTAATAAGATACACAGTGTGAACCCCTATTGCTAGAATAAAACACATTCACTAGTAATTGATCGAGAGGTATCTTCTGATAGAGGTTTCCCACTGGCTTTTCACACTGAAATATCTTTACATTTGGATGATATACTTTACTTACAGTTACTATACCCAGGCAAATGGTAAAACTACTGTTGCCCCATCCTATGTGCAAAGACCCTCAGGGAAAACCAGATGGTTACTGACTCACTTCACAACGTTATTGTATTAACAAGATCCACTGATAAGTGGCTTCCCACACTTAAGTTATGAGAACCTTTTTTCTGGAATTCACCAGGCACTTGGAGGCTATTTATGCTGCCATTAACAGCATATGCTGTGCACACATACAACGCTTGGTGACAGAATGATTTGCAGGGCACGGAGCAGGCTAGAGAAAAGGGATGCTGAGCTGTCAAAGTAACGTCTCATTAAATCATATGAAAATAGTGAAGAGGAAAGAATAGGATATAGGGAGAAGTGGAATAAAAACAATTTAAATAGCTTTCATGCTGTTTCTAGGAGACTATGTAACATAGCTGCTGAATGGAAGATGCCTGCTGTCAGCAACAAGCAACAGTAAAACAGAAGGGCAGGGGGCTCAAAGAGGGAAAAAAGGGGTACACACAGACACTGGTTATTAATCACATTTCAGATTGTCAATTTCCCCTAGAGAACTAAATTAAATAAAGCATGAGGAAGCCAATATAACCAATGGAGAATTTAAACACAGAAGAGCCTCAGCTTTACTAAAACAATGATGATAAATTTAATAGAAACACAACATTAGCACTTCGATAGATGTGGAAGTGTTTTATATCTCTACCAGAAATACTAAGGTAGACTTTGTGCACAAGACTGAGCTGACACCACAGGTCATTTCTTTTGCAGAAACAAGAACAGTCTGGCCAACAAAAGAGTACAGCTGCAAGGAATCCGTGCCTTAGAGACAGATGATACTGAAATGTTGCTCTTCAGCCTCAGGCCATTTACAGAAGTAGCTCAGGAAATGTTTTTACAGATGAGAGGACACACCAGTACATAAAGTCCCAGTTCCAAAGAACAGAAAGCCTCACTACTAATTTCTTTTTCTGCTTTTTAAGAAACCTGCCTTTCTATTTAGAGTTATCTGACAAGTCCAATCACCTTTTTGAGGACTCAAAAAAAAAGAAAAGGCCACATATCAGGTAAAGTTTTGTATTATTTATATATTACAATCACAATTTTTGTTTCAATTTCCACATATCTTTCATCTCCAAAAGTCTAAAAACTTACAGTTTACTTTTTCACCATCCTCATTTATAAATAAGAACAGCAATTTCGGTTTCATACACAAAGAATACTGTGGTTCAAGGAAGGCCAAATTACTTGATTACAGCTAGAGAATAAGTCAACAGTAGAGCTAAGAATCCTAGAATGTCTTGAGTTGGAGGGGACCCACAAGGATCATCACTCTAACTCCTGGCCCTGCACAGGACAACCCCAAGAGTCACACCATGTGCCTGAGGGCATTGTCCAAACACATCTTGAACTCTCTCAGGTTTGGTGCTGTGACCACTTCCCTGGGGAGTTCCAGTGCCCAACCACTCTCTGGATGAAGAACCTTTTCCTAATATCCAACTTAAATCTCCCCTGACACAACTTCAGGCTATTCCCTCAGGTCCTATCACTGGTCACCACTGAGAAGAGATCAGTGCCTGCCCCTTCACTTCCTCTCACGAGGAAGTTGTAGACTGCATTGAGGTCTCCCTTCAGTTTCCTCCAGTGACCTCAGCCACTCCTCACACAGCTTCCCCTCAAGCCCCTTCACCATCTTCATTGCCCTCCTCTGGACACTCTCTAAGAGCTTAATGTCTTTCTTATATTGTGGTGCTCAAAACTGCACACAATATTTCAGGTGAGGCCACTCCAGTGCAGATCAGAGTGGGACAATCCCCTCCCTCGACCAGCTGATCATGCTGTGCCTGATGTCCCCCCAGGACATGGTTCTTGGCTCTCCTGGCTGCCAGGGCACATTGCTTCGATAGATTGTAGCCGTCCCAGTTGCCAGTCTTTTGCTTCAGTTACACAACCACAGAACTGCAGAACCAAATTCAGGCTGAGAATGTTGCCAACTAGCCACTAGACAAAAAAAGCAGATCATTCAGAGAGAAGGATTTCACCGATGGACCTCACGAGGTAGCACAATGAAGAGAGCAATTTGACTCAGGAAAGTAGAGGAGGGCTTAGCAGATACCATAGTTTTGCACCACCAGCTTCACAGAACTTCAAGATACTAATCTGGTAGACTACATAAACACATACTTAGTATGTAGTAGATGACATTAAGTGCCACAGGCAACTTTGTTAAAGTTACTTTATACCAGAAAAGGCAACAGTATTTAGTACAGAGCTTGATACTGAAAGGAAATGGAATTGCAATTAACGGCATCATTTTCCAGGGTCATTTCTTTGTGGTTATTTGGAGAAAGGCAGTTTGGAGGCAGACATACTAGACATTACTTGCAACAAGAAGATGCAAAAAAGTGCAGATCAAGTTTGCAGCATTTAAACTTGGTGTGGCAATTACTGCAGCAGACACTTGGCCCAAACTGTTCTCTGCAAAGAATACTTCAACCAAACTAATTGGAAAAGTGCCGCCCACTCATCAAAACTGGATCTGTTTGTAGGAATATACCTTTTCAACATTAAACACCTGTATCAGACTTGAGCTGAAGGTCTCATCACAGATAACGCGCCCGAAAAGGTACGTTCTTCTGTCATCTGCTGGTTTCAATAAATTGTCAGGTTCTTGAAAGAGAATACACCAACATGAAGTTAACAGTCTAATAATTTCAGAAGTTTCAGATGCATGGTTCTACCTCAACTGAAACATAACTAAACTTTTTTTATTTAGTTAGATCTGTACTGATAATATATCTGGGAAAAAATATTGGTATAAAAAGTCAATCCTGAATGAGCAATCCACAAAACTCCCAGACTCTTTGGATTGGAGATTCTCAAACTGCAGATAAGGAATGCTAAAGCTTCCTACAGAAGCATGCAATATACTTTTATCCTGCAGAAGATATAAAACAGCAGAAAAGGCTGTATGCCTCCATGGAGGCAGATTATAAGGCTCACACAAGGTACTGTGTTCTAAAGTGGTGCAAATCATCAGATTTACAGTAACTATCTCTGTGTACTCTTTACCCACAGCAAGTGTAAAACAATTTGAATTAAGAACACCACAGTTATTTGGAAAGTAAATTTCCCAAGATTTGTTATATACTGCTGAGCTGCTAAGACCCACTGCTTTTAATAAAGCTTTACTCCACAAGGCCCAATCTGTCTGCAACAAAGAAGGACCATCTCTGCTAAGTCTGAAAACTGCAGAAGAGGTAGCAGACAGTTCAGACACGAGACTCAGGCTTATTGCCAAATTGATCATAGTAGGTTGGCTGATAAAATCTTAATGCTTAATACTTAAAAGACCAGCACTGGAAGAAAGCACTGGTTTGTAAACTCTCAAGAGGGAGTACTGTTGTTAACCAATGACACTACTTTGCACTGAGCTCAGTACTCCTTAGCAATGCAGGGCCAAAACAAACTACAGTCATACCTCATATCAACCAAGTATGCACTCCTGAAATGCATAACTTCTAGCAGTTTGACATAGAAAAGCTACTTTTCCCACAAAAATTAGTGTAATAAATGGGAGATATATGCAGGAACGTCAGAAAGAGACTTTAAATACACAGAGATAGTACAAGAATATATGAGATATACATATCATATATATACTATCATATGATAGTATGAGTACATAAGAGAATCACATGGTGGTTGAGGTTGAGAGGGACCTCTGGAGATCATAGGGTCCAACCTTCTTACTCAAGCAGGGTCACTTAGAACAGGTTACTGAGGACCATGTACAGACTACTTACAAGGAAGAATTTTTTTACAATGATGCCTTAAGCCCCTAAGGGTTTTTTATTTTTCTAATACTTGTAAGCTTTGTAAGTTTTATAAGTAGTGGAAGTAGACTCTAAAAGCAGCATCCCCTTCCCTGTAGCACCCTTGTTTACACATTCCTTAACCCTCTTACCCCATTCTATGCTCCCTATATCACTTCTACCCCTGAATCCAGTAGAAATGTTTAGTCTTTTGTCAAGGCAAAGTCTGGATTGTTTGGAGAACAGCATATCAGGGCCTGAACAACAAAATGAAGTCAAGAATTAGGTAACCATGTACCCTTTGTGCTCTGAAGAAGATGAAGATGGATGAACAGAGGGTCCCAAAATACACCCCAGACCCATTTTCAGGGGGGTGGACCCAGGGTGGTCCAGAGTAAAGGCCACAGGGTGGACACATTTGGGATTGGATGGATGGTATTATAAAATGTAACATCTCAGGCACGGCCGGCGCGCGTCTTGTAACATCTTTTGCCTTGGCATAATAAACCCTTTCTTATCTCACCCCTAATTAACTGCTCCAGGAGATTTTTTTCAGCACCTAAATCCCAAGGTCCCTTCCAACCCAAACTACTCTATGATTCTATGTTCAGATGACTTCTGAATATCTCCAAGGTGGGAGACTCCACAACTCTCAGAGCAATCGATTCAAGTGCCTGGTCACCCTCACAGTGGAAAAATGTTCCCTTATGTGTTTCCATTTGTGTCATTCCCTCCTGTCCTGTCACAGAGCACCACCGAAAAGAGTCTGGGCCCATCTTCTTTATACCCTCCTCTTTGATATTTGTACACATTAACATCCCCTGATCCTTCTCTTCCCCAGGCTGGACAGTCCTAGTTCTCTCAGCCTTTCCTCATAGGAGAAATGCACCAATCCTTTAATTGTGAAGCAAGATCAGGATTACCGATTCACCAAACCGAAGAGATCAGGATCCGAGTCATCCAACCAAGGAGGTGCTGACATTTCATAACGGAGAACGTCACAGAAGATTTAATCACCACAGGATTTCATTGCTGTCACTTTCCTTGAGTAATTTTATGGAAAAGGATAGAAAAGCAAGGTGATTATATCAATTAGCATTGCACTGTATTACGTGATCAGCAACAGAACTCTGAAGTGGAGGATAAAGAAGCAACAGATATAGCAATGTGTGGCTGCACTTGGGTAACTAAATCTAGTTCTCTCTCTGTGATCGGACTTCCATTTAACATTCAAGATCCAACAGAATCTACCTGAAGGTAGCTGAGTGCTCAAACATGTGGCAACACAGATCAGCCATACTGAACCTCTTGCAAAGAGGGAAGCATTTCATACCATTTAGAGCAGTTTTTCTCCTCTGCAGAGCTTCACTGTTAGGTGATGTTAAGCCTGCCCTACATAGCCTGCTTTGTGAAATGATAAGCACACTAGCTGGAGCAGCACTCCAAATGCTAATTGCTACTGTTCCCCTATGCTTGCCTTTTAAATGAGGGGAGAAAAAAAAAGTATGCTAACGGGATCGAAGAGAAACGAAAGCAGAAGGGGGAATAAAAAAAAAATAAAAAAGTGAATTTGGCAGATGGATCACGATGTCAAGAGGTAAAGTATCATTAGGGGATAAACACCCTTCCTGAGGCAGAGCGTGGAAAGCTTCCCTTGTAATATCACAAAGTAGCTTATGGGAGAGGCGTTAATAGGTTTAAATACTTTCTCCTGCTCGCCGGGATGTGCGCGAGCGCTGTCTGGAATGCGGCACGGCCGGGCCTGCAGCGCCCCCGCGCGGCCGCGGCCCCACAGCGCGGGGCTCCGCAGCCCTGAGCGTGCGGGGCACAGCCAGCAGTGCCACTGGGAAGGACATCGTCATTATGGAGCAAAAAGCCCCTTCTGATATCCAATACCTCGTACAGGATCCGGCATCAGCTGTACCTTTAACTCATTTACTCTGTTGACTTAGTCAAATAGAAAAAAAGCTAACTTTAACAGCAGATAAAATAAACAGATTCAGGTTACACACAGATACCAACCAGTCTGTGCCTTGGTTACATCTCATTTGATACGTCTTGGTTACGTCTTGATTCCCTGGTTAGTCCCCGTTTTAAAACACAAAACTTTCTCTTGCCTCAAATACTGCCAGGCTGCCACACTACACCTGGAACTGACGTTTGCTATTCTGCGCCAGTTGTTACCCACACGTGCATCTACTCCATTTAGTTAGTACACAATGAACATGAAAAATTGTCCTATTATTTGTAGAAGGCCATGCTGCAGCACTGTTTAGAAATATGACAATCCCTGAAGTTTAAACTTTTATTTTAATGCAGTATTTTTACAGCACAGACCTTCCAATTCTCCTTTCAGGAGAGCAGTAGATACACAGTGCAAGCTAGGAAATGAAGTCATTATGATGCAATCTGATGAAATAATGGATTGTGCTAGAAAGACACGTACTTTGGAGAGCTTTCCATCCCTTATGCACTCATTACCAGAAGGCAAGCAGATACAGCGTTTAATTCACAGATCCCAGGAAACAAGAACACGGTAGTCACAACAACACGGTTTTATTTATTGCAAAGCATTTGATTTAACTAGGAAAGTGCTACCAGAAGACACCAGAAATCTGTAGAAAAGCAAAGATAAGAAGATAGTACTCTGAATGGCATCCAATAGTAAAAGAACTTCAGATATCTATTTATTTCATGAGGCATTTGCAATCGCTCCTGCAACTACATGGCCTTTGTAGTAATTCTGCTTGGTAGACAGAAGCTTTTAAGGTACACTTACTGAGCTCCATGCAAAGCCAGCTGTAAGTTCAGCAAAATCCTGATGGCTCTCCTTCAGGACCAATTTTTCCACCTCTTCTCCCAAGGAAACTCTAGTTTCAGTTGTGCTCTCAGCATCCCTCCTATTTGCTACTCTTCATATCGTTGTAAATTTAAAAAGCACATACTGAGCTCAGACTTTATCTATTGTATCACTGCTTAACTAAATCAGCTCAACTGTTACAGTTCTTTTTCTTCACACCAGGAAAGTGGGTATGTCCAGAGTACATACTTCTTCCAGACCACCCAACAAGTCACAGAAGGGGAACATCAGCACTGACACATTTCATTGTCATTCAAATCAGCAGGGTTGCAGGCAGAAGCACTTACTTTCAACTTTAAAAAGTTGGTTTGCAAAAATACTTAGGCACATTAAAAAAAAACCCTTCTGATTACTCAATTCAAAGCCATAGTCCAAAATCTAGTACTATTCCTGATAAACTGATGAGACAAGATATGCTTTACATTCCAGGATATAGCCTCTAGGCTCATGTAATCATCAGCTCAGGCTAGTGACCAGAATTATTACTTCAACAATACACTGTCATTACATGCTGACTTGGCATTACTTACAAAGACAGGAAGGGGAGGGAATAGCAATATTATATCCTCCATGTATATATATAGTAATCACAACATTTTCCACATTTATTTCCTTCTGGCTTTACAGGAGTTGCAAAAAGAAACCCGCCTTTCACTTACCTCTATATCTAACTGTCAGCACATGGTATATGAAATGGCAGACCAAGAAATTACAACTTAATAAGAAAACTATAACAGAATGCTCAACAAGAAGGGACGGGAGCAGCAAATTCCTAAAACCATCTACTTGGTTCACATTCCCTTTAAGAATGGCTGTCAATATAAATGCTGTATCAGCATCTTATTGTCTTAAAGGAAAAATACAAAACACACTTTACGTATCCCAGAGACATGTGATGGTATTTTAATAGTAAGTTGCTAATGAGAATATCATCACTCTCTGGGTTGTTTAAGCCATCCACAACAACTATGAGTGATTGTGTTTTAAAAGTCACTGAACTGGAGACAAAGCTCAGAATGCATCATCACTTGTGGCAACGTTAGCAGTTTCTAGTCAAAAGGTACCAACACCTATTTTGTTGCGTATATACAAAGTCTACAACTTTTACACAGTGGGAAAAATCTGTTCCATGTATAAATCCAGGGCATCTCATTGCAAACAAGGTTTTTAATTAGAAGTGGTATTTTTGAGCCTCCTGCTGATTTACAGCGTATCACTGCCTCCTCCTCAGATGGCTAAACTGGCTTCCAAGAGAGACAGCAGAAAGAAACAAAATCACTAGAATATCTAACTTTGCAAATCTCTGCTGGGGACAATTTCAAGAGCAGGATGCTGCAGAGAGAGGTAACAAGAGAAAAAATGACTACTTACAAAGTCTTCCCTGATGAAGGCTCAAAACATCATGAACAAGACAGCAGAGGAGGCATTTTATTCCTAAGCCTACAGGCAGGATGATCGAGCACGACAATTTTAATCAGAAACCATATTGTTAAAGAGAATGCAGAACAATGTCTGCACCTCAGTGGGTGAAGCCTTCTTTTGAATGCAAAAAGTGAGCTTATGGGCTGGCTAGACCTCTTGCTGGGAGGTTGCCTCAACTGTCAGCACTGACAAAGCTTTAGCCCTCTCAGAAAATAGACAGATATAAGCTCTCAAGTCAGACAGAGAAATAAGACTTCTTGGTCAGAACATTTTCCGCAATTTATTGCAAAGAGTTTATATTGACTGCCAGCACTGTACCTTCAGGAGGCTCTTCCTGCAGATGAGGAGGCAATTCTTCACTTGTAGTCTCAGTTTCATCATCCACCATCTGTGTTTCTAAGCTAGGGCCCTGCAGAACAAAAGAGCAAGAGGAGGTAAATTGGAGAAAGTTCAGAAAGGGACCACAAAAACAAATACAGGACTAGATAATACACCAGACAGTAGAGACACAAGGAGCTCACTTTAGCTGATGAGAAAAAAAGCTGCTGGGAGATTTGTTCGCAGTCAAAGTACTTACAGAAAGCAGAAAGTAAAAAAAAAAAAAAAAAAAAGGGGGGGGGGAGGACCCTTTAAGATAGCAAGCAATGTTACAAGGGTCTTAGTAGATTGAAAACCAGAAAATTACCAGTGAAGCACAATTTCTAAATTACTGTTTCCAAAACATATATAATGCAAATAATAAATTCAAATCTCCATTTACCAAGGGTGTCAGCAGATTCACCATCACTTGTAATTTACAGGGAAAAATCCTAATCTTTGATTTGTCTTATCAAGACAGATTCTGAAATGCCTCTTTTTTCAAAGGAAAACAGAGCAAACTGACTTGCAATTTTCTAACCACTGACCATGTAGTTTTTCCCTACATGCCCAATACATCCATTTGTACCTCCATGTGTAACATGTCAAACTAGCCATTCCTGAAAAATTACAAAGTTACTCTCCAAAGTTTTGCATTTCCACTTTCCAGCCTTCACAATCTCTTAAAGACCCTGCAATGTTACTGCTGGAAGGACTTGAGTAGAGCCATCAGATTTACAACTGTATTTAAGGCTGCTGAGCTCACTTTGCACACACAATATTTTCGTGACTTGTGGAGCTATAAAAATGTAGTTGCTTTTTGAGTTTCAAACTACCACATACTATTTCAGTCTCAGCAGAGTATTAAGGACTCAAAATACCCACATAGTTCAGGAGCAACCCCAACACCAGTCAAATCGGTATCAGCCCAGTCTGCATCTAAGTCAACAGATACATGAGACTGTCACAACAATTGCTCCAAATAGGTAAGTCAACACTGGAAACTGCCAAGCTTTCTAAAAAGTCCCTACAGGCCATCTGGAAAAAAGTAAAAAGCCAGCTCCAGTGTTAGGCCTTTTAGACTCTACTTTTGTACAAAGCATTACATTAATTATGGTATATAATCTTAAATTGAAATAGAGTCTGTCAATTTACTGTTCACTGGGTCAGGAATTCATTTTGCTAAGGAATAGCAAAATATAAAATGCCAAAACCAAGGCCAAGAAGGGCAACAAGGAGGGAGGGCAATCAAAGGTTGAAAAAGAATATATTCTGTGAGAAATTATTAAAGAAATTAAATGAGTTTGGGGCAAATAACTTTCAAGTTTCCTTTATTCACCTTCAGAGAACCACAAATCTTACAATTCTGTTATTTCTTCCCATTCCTACTGAACTCCTAAAAGACATTAAAAAAATCCCCTAGATAAGCAAAATCAAAAGGAAATACACAACATAAATACTATTCTCCATTATACTCAATTTTATTAGTAATCTTTTTCTGCTTTCAGAACAGAAGCTGGAGGAATGTAAAGTCATGGCTTCAGCAGCAGTTTACTGTCTCAGTTCTGAGACTACCCTTTGGAAGTAATTCTAAGATCTGCAGCTTTAGCTACTACTTTCCCTGTGCATTTGCCACTGAAAATGATATTTATTTCCTGACCTAAATCTTCATATTTCCATTCTTCCTCCTGAACACTTTACTCCAGTTTTTCCTTTATGACATTAATCTTCACATTCATTTACATTCTGGACTTGAGCCTAGAATCTCACTTCTTTCACTCTAAGAAACTGCTTCATTCCTCATAAAGCCTCTCCTTAAGAGCCCACAAGGTCAGGCTATTTCTCTCTATGCAAATCCTCAATTGCCTGCCTAAATCACATCTCCTTGGACGGTAAGATTGACAGAGAGATAGACAACAGGTTAGCAAAGGCATACAGGGCCTTTGGAAAGCTTCATAAAAGAGTCTGGTGAAATAAACACCTGAAGAAAAGTACCAAGATCAGTGTTTACAGAGCCATTGTGCTGTCTACTCTTTTATATGGTTCCGAATCATGGGTCATCTACCGCCACCACCTCCGTCTCCTAGAACGCTTCCATCAACGCTGCCTCTGTACAATCCTAAACATCCACTGGTCAGATTTTGTGACTAACACATCTGTTCTAGAACAAGCAGCAGTCACAAGTACTGAGGCCATGTTGCTGAGAACACAGCTGTGTTGGGCAGGGCACATCTCAAGGAAGAAGGACCACTGCCTCCCTAAGATCGTGCTCCGTGGTGAACTTGCCATTGGCTGCCGAAGAGAGGAGCCCTGAAGAGGAGGAACAAGGACTCCCTGAAACAACATCTCAGCCTTGGCCATATTGATCAACATAACTGGTCTACTCTGGCCTGCAATCGGGAGGTCTGGAGACACACCATCTGTAACTCTGCTGCTTCCTTTGAGAACACACGCAGGGTCACTCTCGAGGAGAAAAGACAACGCAGAAAGAACCGTGTCTTGCAGAATATACCACCTAAGGAGTCTTTCTGCTGTGCCTTTTGCAACTGGACATGTCTATCTCGTACTGGCCCATTTAGCCACCAGCGTGCTTGTAACAAATGTGGGTAGAGCCCTTCCCAAATCTTCATTCGCGAGGCCCAGCCATGATGTTCTGCCCAATACTGACTTTCAGACATGGTATTCTATGTAGGCACAATTCCAATAAAGCAATTTAGCAGAGGAAAATTAATGGCAGCCTAGGCTTCACCCCTCCACATCTGTGATCTCACTTGTAAGCCTCCCAGCACAGGTCCAACACCTTTTTTATATAGCATCAAATACATCTCAACTGGTAACTATAAAGGTTAGATGCACCGCTAAAGAATTACAGGACTTGGTGGGTCTCTGGGAAGAAACAAATAATCCCCAAATACAGGACAGTTTGTTAAGTGCTTTGGGAAGCTACAATGATATTTTTAAAGTATAGTGAAAGCACTGGCTATTTTTGCATCAGGTTTAATGAATGCTTATTTCATATCCACACTACTAAATCCCGCAATTTCCTGCATATTTGCATATTTTGCCCCTTTCTAAAATCACAAAAACCACAAACAAATAAAACAAAACCAAAAAAAACCAGCTCTTTTCATCCCAGCTTCACTTCCTTCAAATTATGAATAGGCTGACTGCTTGCAGATTCCAAAGGGCTTGTCAGATCCAGTAATCATGAAGCTGACCTTCATCAGACTTTCCTAAAATGACATAATTAATGACAGGGTTAAATTGGGATCCCTCCTCTGTCCATTCCTATGAAGTTTCACAGACCTTATCTTTGAATTTCATGTTTATATGAATTAAATGTTTCCATCTTCCATATCTGAAAGTGGCTTGTGTCTCACAATGCCCTGTCTACTTCTACACAATTACATAAAGTCTCAATACCAACAGAAAACAATAGGGTTGGGTATTTAAAAAAAAAAAATTAAACAACCAGCCACTGGGTAGGTTGTTCAACATGATGACATCATTTTCCAGGGAGCTGAGGATCTACAGGTACTTACCTTCAGCTGAAGCACATAACTACCCAGCCATCTCCTTATTCTCTACTGCTCAGATAAGCACACTCAGACAGTGGAAGTTTAAAACTATCACTGTGCCTTTGTTAGGCAGGTAACTGTTGCAGCTGCAGCTTTTATTTCAGCAATGAGTTTTCTGCATATTGGGGAATTAAGACTTTCACTGAAATTTTTTAAAATGCAATAGGAACATTCCAGTGAATCTGCCATCACTACTGATTGCACACCCACACCTCAGGGGTTTCCAAAGTCAGTTGGATTTTTTCCTGCAGAGGGAATAAAATTGATCTGCAACCATAAACAATTTTATTTCACTTTCCTCTATGTTTAAGAAAGCCTCTTGATGGATGCTTTGCTTTTAATTTGGCAGAACAAAGTTCATTTATGAGAGTTTCTGTGCCAGGTTTTAGCCCAAGGGCAATTTGAGTTGCAGTTATAAATTCCCTAGAACACTAAAGGAAAGTACAGAAATAGAAATGCTGAGGATGACAGTAGTGTAAAATTATACCACTCTGTTCAAAGTACATTGTAAGAAAGAGCTAAAAAATCTGGTTAGATTACTTGCTCTTCTCCAAATCTGGACAAACACATTAGGGAGGCTATGATTTTAACAACACTTAATTTTGTCAACAACAAAAGTGGAGAAAAGAGGCAAGGAGAGTCTTAATGTCACAAACGCCAAATCAGATTGAGTTCTGTTATTCTCAGCAGAACAGCCAAACCCTATTTTTACATCAACAAAACACTTTTGTACCGTCAATAATCCAAATTAGGGTTTATTTGGCATAAGTAAATTTTCAACAGCACTAATGACACCACAATCTATTCTCCATTCAGCATGCCAGTAAACAGCTTGGTTTACACTTTTTATGTTCACGCTTTATATGGGGCAGCTGACACCATTTATAGAGCAAACAGCCAATACAGTCTGCTCGATGGTAGATCAGACAGTTCTGGATTTTGAATTATTATACTGAATTTTGTCTTGATTGACCGTTTCTTTTCCATCTGAATTTTACATACTAAATCAATGTCAGCACAGGAAGAATGTAAGAGTGGTTTTCAAAAAACAAACCAAACAAACCACATTTCATTTGATCATGTACCAATGTGGCCCAAAGAGAACACTCCTCACTCACTCCAAGCAGTTTAACTAGCGCAACTATCAGAAGGGTGCCATGCAGCAGTGTGAAGGCTGTAAAGCCACCCTGAAACATACTGAACAATTTGCTGTCAATTCTACTTTAAACTACTACCCCCACAGGGAAGTTTATATTCAAAACCTGACTGTGCTGAATTGCATTTGTTCGGAAAAAAAAAAAGTTACATGAAGGCAAAGTGCCCTTTCACAGCACAATTCAAACAATTAGCAATTGTTCAAGTTGGGGGCAAGCTAATACATAGGAAAAAGAGTTATTACAGAAACACCTACAGACTCTTCTGAAACAGAGACAAGCCTGACACAGAATGATGTGGGACCAAAGCACGACTTTGCATCCCAGTAAACCAATTTCAGAGCAATTCAATACCAATAATGAAATCTCAAAATATCAGTTAGCTCTTATTGATAACTGTTGACTAATTTATATAATTTCAGTGGGAAGAAGCCTTCCTAAATCCTGCCAGTCATTCACTGTCTGTCAACAGACTCTTGGTGGTGGTGGTGGGGAGATCACTCAGACAGCTGAGCTGGTGAACCAAAGGCAAGAAATAAGACTTAATGGCCTGAAGTTTTATTGCACTTCCTACAGAACTACACTTAGCAAACATACTACAAATGTGTTTTTTCTAGCCTGGTTCTTGACAGATGGATTTAATGATTAACGCCAGTTTGACTAAAGAAACAAGATAATGCACTATGCAGAAAGAATATTCTCCATTTCCTAATGAGATGCAGAAGTACCACTCTAAAAAGCTGCAGACAACACGAGGAATTTGTCTGAAATAAAAACAAGAAGTCCTTTGCCTAATAAAATAGGCATACATAACAGAGGTTGTTAAGATTTTCTTAACCATGGTAGAGACTTAAAATGTAATACCCTTCTCGCTATCCTCAGTGGAGTCACAATTAAAAAAAAAAAGAAAAAAAAGAAAAAAACCTCATAGAAAGATGCATTAAGCAGTATTCTGTAACTGTGGTTTCATATGACCTGACTTCCATTTCCTTAGAAGTGCACTATTACTGTTTTAGCTGTAATGAGCTGAAATTTAAGTAATTTTTTCAAGGGCGTTTACAGCTAGAACATAGGAATTTTTACAGTAAGACTTGAATTCAAAGCACATAAGCATATAACCAGTTTGAAAAATATGAGCACTCTCCCCTAAAAGAGAGTCACAAGACACATCACTGGAAGACTTTGAAACACAAGTCATCTTGCCAAAATCTTAATTTCATTTTTAAAAATTAGACAATAAAAGCTGCAAATCCATTTGAAGTTAAAAAGTTGCTTCAAAAACCCTAAAAGTAATTTTAAATGCTAGAAATTGAAGATAAATAGAAAATATTTTATTCAGGACAGAACTTATTTCTGTTTCCTTATTTCATTAGGAAATTCAAAATGCATTTTCTGCAAAATATCGAACATTTAGGAATTAGCTGGGACATTGAAATATGATGTATTTACCACATAACTTTTAAATTTATTTTGTTGATGGCTAGGTAGTTAAGTATTTCCTTCCTTACAAATGAGTTTTGAACTCAGATCAGAGCTCTTTGAGTGTAGCATGTCATTCTATGCATTTATTGCTATAGTGTTTTAAACCAGAAACCTTTCAGATAAAATATTTACTAACTCTACAGAACAAAAACTACATCATCTGATACTATCAAGCCCTCCAATTTCACACCTAACGCACATGTCAAAACTTGACAGCCAGAACTACTGTCAGCAATAACACCCCTTTTATTTCAGGCTTCACAGAGATCTCATTTTCTTCCAAATTCACTCCAAGAAGTAGTAAGAAAGATCACAGCTTGCTGCATACAAGATTCCAAACAGAGTTACTACACTCGGCAACTAAACAGCCATCTGAGAGAGAAAACACTTGATCATTAAGAACACAAGCAACACAACTAAAAAGTAAGAATTCATTCGGGCAGCAATAGCTTTTGGTAACTGCTGCCTTTTACTTTTGAGGATCTCTGAGGTACACAGGTTCATCCTCCAAAATGTTTTTAGACTGAAAGGAAGCTCAAGAATTGCACTAGATCTTAAGCAGCTCTGCAGACGCATTAAGATTGTAAGATTTGCCAACACCAGCACAAGCCACTTCTGTGACTTCCAGAAAGTTCAACCAGGAACATTTCTTATCAAGACACTGCTTAAGAGCTCTACTACTGCCCTCAGCTATGTAAGAATGTACCTTGCTCAGATCTTTGAAGGTATGTAACCTCTTCTCATCTCTCTGAAATTCAGCTGAAACACTGTGAGAAGAAAAACACCACAAAGTCTGTAACATTTATCAATAAACAGATGTGATCAACCTTAGGCAAATACTTACATCAAAATTATCTACAGAATCTACACTCCATGTTCCCTTTTACTCTATCACTTACATTCATGTTCCTCCTGCTTCCTAGAACACACTTAGGAAAAATGCTAGGGAAACAAAATATTACTGTATACTCCATAGAAAGCAATACCTCTTGTCTCTTCTCTTTATAAGCTGTTCCTTTCCCAAGTACTTTTCATTTCAACTGTCAAGAGCCCTGCTAAACAGGATGGGAGACATGTAAAAAAAAAAAGTAACATATACATCATCTTGACAGGACAATCCATGACATTCTTAAGGAACAGAGCTGTCTGTAAATACAAGCAAGAAAAATACTTGCTTGGGCTTTCCTTAATGTTTGATGCTGCATCTTCAAAATATCTTGCCTTTATCTGATCTCTGAAATACATCTGCCAAGACCAAGTATCACAGGCAGTCAGAAAGTCATTCTCTTAAATATAGCTGTAAGTTTCTCAGTGGAATGTCCCATTTATGACACCCGTCTTATCCCAAAATATATAACTTAAAACGCAGCACACGTCAAAGCACCACAAGCTCTCATTCTACTTTGGAGAGTCACTTCTATTTAATAAAAAGGGGAGCAGTTACTTAACCGAAACCACATCTTGAACTTGCTTTCACAAATAAGAATATCAATATGAACCTGACACTCTAGACACTTTTCATTCTTCTGATTTTGGCTTAAAGTTAGACCAGTGACAGGAGCAGTGTCAGAAGCAGTCAGTGCAGCAGCAACCACACCAGGTAACCATCAGGGACTATCCTAATGCCCCAACCAATTCACCAGTTGAAGATACCGCACAAAGAGATTCAGTTAGCAAGGATGCAAGAACATTTTCCAGTGTTGCCTAACCTGAGAAATCCAGTGTCCAGCCACAACACAATAAGATTGGAAATGTACTGTATTGTGGGACAGTAATTAGTGGCTTATTGTGATGGACAGGTGGGGATTTGGTCATCTCCCCCCTGCCCTAAGAAATGAAACTGCCCCCCACCCCCAGACAGACATGTTACCCAGGCTCTTAATGCAGCCTGAAAAGGTGTATTTCATTGCCATCAAGACGATCTGCCCTTGACAGAAAGAAAACATTCCTGACATATTCATACATATGCGTTCCTACATATGGGAATGGTCCACTTTCAAGCTGACTGCCTCTCATTCCTGTCCTATAGTGCAGGAAATAGGGGCTTTAACCTGTTTTCTATTTTGCATAGCCTGGATGGGCCCAGAGGTACTATCTTTCGGCACTGACACTGCTTGAAAGAGATGGGAACAGGAAAAAAGTACACAAAGACTATTTTGAATCCAATTCAGCTTCAACACCTCAAGTTTTAAAGCACTGGTTTGCCACACTACTTTATTTCACTCTACCTTTTTAACAGGATACTTATGTTATTTGATTGACCTAAAAATAAAATACATCAAGCTTCAGTTTCTTCAGCAAGGATCAGACATTAGTAATGGATCCTGAAAGGATCGCTTCCAGAGAACTCACCTGATGTTACCACTTACTTCCCTTTGCCTGCTTCTTCCCTCCCAAAAGTAGGCAGACCATCTTTATACACAATAGCATTAATTTGTTTTCTTTTGACTGCTCTGCCTTCTCAGCAACCTGCTAACCATCATCAGTGAGCTCAGCATCAAAACTAATGCTGCTTAAACCACACAAATTCAAGCGTAGTTCCCAAGAGGTGACAACGATTCAGAGAAATGGCACTATAGCTTTTCAGAAAGCTTAGTTCTGCTGTATTCTTTGTAATGATCAACAACTTAACTCATTTGTTTTAAAGTCACATTGAACTATTTGTGAGCAGGCCCATAAAAGGGATTCAGATCCAACTCCCACACTACACAGACACCTCTTCCTTCTCCTCACTTCTCCTCTCCTTACCCTTTCAAAGGGGTAAAAAAAACTACACACTTTGATGCATTCCACTTCTTAATTGAAAAAAGGTAATTATCCACAGTCCCAGCTTAAGACTTTGAATCATGCATCATCTGCAATGATCTTACCTAGAGAAAACTTTAAGCAATTGCTACAGCAAGAGACACCACACATGGAAAGAAATTACTGTGTCAAAGGACAAGCTAAGAGTGCTTTTATATTGAAAAGTTCTTACGCAGTGCTTATACCTGAAAAATGATTGGTTAAAAAGCCCCAAACTTTCCCCCTAAACACACACATTTTCCTTGCAATCAGAACATAACTTCACTCTTCTTGTATTTTGAGTGAGCCCATCTAAAATAGGTATGAGCTTTCCCCACTCTAGTGGGGCAAAAGAGGAATTTGGCAGAAGTAATGGGCTTAGCAGGAATAAGCAGATGTTTACTCTGCATGCAATAAAACAGAAGCTAAAGGAAATCTTTTCAGTTTTGGCCTCAAGCTGGATGTACTGTTCAGACTGCACTCTGAAGTTTTTATTTTACAATATAAGTCAACACCAACCCAAAACCATAGTGCTATTTGACACTAACTGTCTCAATACATAGTTTTATTATCCCACTCTATTTCAACTAATAAGCATTCAAAGAGAAAGAAAAAAATATACTTTTTATTATCAGGTTTTGAATGAATGCACAACAAAATATAACACTGCATAGAAGGAGATGTTCTTTTCATGTATATTTATTTTATGTACTCAGAAGCTGTCCCTTTTCTTTCATCTCTCAGCTGTGCAGACCTTTATGGTTAAGAGCCTCTTGTTCACAGAGACGATTGTTTACCCAAGTGACTGACACATGTGCACTGCCCAGAATCCCTGCACAAGCTGGTGAACTTTTAACACATACTTATTTGATTCAGATGCTTGGAGAAAGGCCCGAACCAAATTTCTCCATCGGCATAGGTACAGACCATAGCTACATACAGTTTCTGCTTCAAAGAGCTTACCACCCAGCTAATCAACATTTTTTCTACTGCTAGACAAATTCAGGAGACAGGGAATGCCTGGTGTGCCGCCTGTTTCAGGCTGAATAACGAAAGGAAACCATTTCAAAAGTCGCATACATGAAAATTAAAGAAATATGACAACATAAACCGAATAAAAATCAATACCACAGCGCTGCTGCTTCCTAACCAACACAACTGAAGACACAACCTCGCGTCTGATAGCCTGTATATTACTTTCATAGCCCAGCCAGCCTCGGCGTCCACCTCTCCCACGGCGCCGAAGCCAATAGCCGGTTCAGGTTAAATACGCTCTATCCTAATAGTTTTCCACAGCAAACTAAGGAGAAAGGCTACGATTTCCCCCACACTCTCGGACGGGCCTAAGAGAGAAGCAGCACAGTGAGCTCTGTAGCCACTCCCGGCCGCGCATCAAAGGCAGGAACTCCTCGGCTGCCAGAGGAGTGAAACGCCTACGAGATGCTGTGGATGAGGGAAGACGCCCGGGGAAAGCAGGGACACAGCAGCCCAGGAGGGCAGCAGGCGCGGGCAGCCTCCTCCGGCTCCCACAGTGCCGCAGGAAACCATACGGCTTTTAATGGAGAGAAGGGGGAAGTCGTTCGGGAGACAGTTCCAAGAAGCGATACCACATCCCCCGCGAAGTTGGAAGCTTCTGGAAGTTATGTACTTCGTTACGAAGCGCACGGCCACCACCTCCCGCCGCTAGTACCCGCCTGGAGCCCGGCCCCTACCCCTCCGCCGCCGCCGGGAGCCGCCAAGGTCCAGGCGAACCCCCCCCCGCCCCGGGGACAGCCCCCAGCATCACCTTCATGCCGCGTCTCCCGGAGCACCGCCCGGTGCAGATGAAGGGCGGGTGGCAGTCGGCTGCGTGCCCCTCTCCCCCGCCGCTGGGGCTCCGGCTCCTCCTGCCCGATGTAAACACACACCGGCGGGCGGGGGGAGGCTGGGCCGGGGGGCAGCGCCATGGCAACCCGGCCGGAAGAGGAAGCGCGGGGGTCAGGGGCGCCATGTTGGTGGGGGGCTCGGAGCGCTCAGGGATGTTCCGGGAGATGCGGAGGCGAGAAGTTCCAGCGAAGGCAGGGTTCCAGGCAGCCTTGAGGGTGGGGAGCCAGTTATTCGGGCTCTGCCCTCACTGCACGCTTGCCGGCGTTCACTGAATCACACAGAATCAGTTAGGTTGGAAAAGACCTCTTAAGATCATCGAGTCCAACCTGTGACCGAACACCACCGTGTCAATTAGACCATGGCCACAAGTGCCATGTCCAGTCTTTTCTTAAATACCTCCAGGGACGGTGACTCCACCAGCTCCCTGGGCAGCCCATTCCAGTATCTAATCACCCTTTCAATGAAGAAATTCCTCCAAACGTCCAGCCTGAACCTCTCCTGGCACAGCTTGAGGTTGTTTTCATATTCCTAGTTACCTTGGAGAAGAGACCCACCCCCACCTGGCTACAACCTCCTTTCAGGTAGTTGTAGAGAGCAATAAAGTCACCCCTGAGCCTCCTCCAGGCTAAACAACCCCAGCTCTCTCAGGCACTCCTCATAGGACATGCACTCCAGACCCTTCACCAGCTTCGTTGCCCTTCTCTGGACAATCGATCCTAAGTCGAGTGCTGCGTAACTAGGAGGGCTTGGGGCTTTCTAGCCCTCTGCACATTATCCTCAGCCATTGGAGCATGGCTCCAGCCTGTGGGATGGGGCTGTACCCAGTGCTGCTTCTTCACATGAGTGCAGTTTGGTGGCAAAGATAAAAGAATCTGGAAATATTCTTCAGTATGTAGAATTTTCTTTCTTGTGTATTGCATTAAAACTATCATCTAGCACAATCACACACACGGATAGCATTGTGTTCTGCTAGGGGATGGGTTGGTGCAAAGAGTGAAGCCACACAAAGCAAAATAAAAAGAACAGTGAAGTAATAGAGGAAAAAAAAATAAGCAAATGCTGGTGATAAGAGTTAATTTTTCTATGATTTAGTATTATTCTACACGTGATATTGAGTTAATATGTAGAGAACATAACTACAACTCAACAAATGGTTGAATCCAAAAGAGCAAAGCCTGCTGTTGTTCCTTTTTTTAACTTCTTGACTAAGACATGTTGCAATTTCTTCTCTAAAGAATATGCCCTTGGCAGCCACGTATGTCTTCCAAAGCATTCTTGAGGACCCTATTAAATCAGAAACCCTAAAAGGAACAATTACATTGCTTAAAGGTTAGACATGCCTTCTCTCAGGGCACAGTGGAGGAAAAGCAGTTAACTTTTTGTTTGTTTCATACTGTCATTTCTAATTGCAGAACCTCCTCAGAGGGTAGAGGTAGAGTGGTACCATAAGTCTCATCTCCATTTTTCAGTTAAATAGGAAACTCTTGAAAGACACCAAAGAAAGTAATTTTCTCACCCCAGATGGGCTGATAATTAGAGAGATTCCTTTCCTTTGCTTCTCACAACACACCTGTGCCTTAAATAATTATCTGCATCACTTCTCAGAGGAAGTATTCTGCAGCCCTTTCCTGGCAGAGATTCTCATAGCATAATTTATAATTTCTTATGCACATATACACATACTTCACTTCAAGCATGTGAATCTTTTCAGGAGACCAGTAGTGGAAGGCAGTGAATTCAGGGAAGGTTTCCATACCACAATAATCTCTACAGAGACGCATGTATATATGTGTTTATATGTAAGCACACCTACTACATGTGTGTGAGATACTACCTATGCATTAGATATCTAAAACTAACTGTAATAATATAATCAAAATATAACTTCTTCCCTCAACACAAATAACAAAATTTATATCAAATAATCTTACCAATAGTATTAGTAAAATTAGATTATATTAAATTTTTAACTGCAGAATACAAATCCACATTTTGGTGAGAAGAAAGAAGCTCGTATCCAGTTTGTGTTGAGTTTAATATGTAAATTATAGCCTGATTTACAATAAAATAACATTGCCTAAAGTATAAAAAAAAAGAAAAATATGTTTTCCCTTCTCTACATTATTCATTTCTCCATTTAAAATTCAGAACTTCAGATGAACATAAAATTATTTCTCATGAGGTTCCTAAGCCCCTCAAAATGAGTGCAATCATTTGAACAAGTTGACTTTAGATAGTAATGTCTGCAATGTCTGCAGAACATTCAAAGAATGTTCCAGCCAAAAAATCAGAATATTCTGGATGATAGACAATGGGGGGAGGGGACAAAGAATGGGAAATAGCAATTTGTTTACTTTATGCCAAGCAAAGAAAGTACTTTAGTCCTGAAACTATTTCAGCAGCTATCAAAATTATTCCCTAACAAAATACCTACTAGCAGATAGTAGGTATTTGTGGTATCATGAGGTATGATTTTGTTCAGTGAAATACTTGGTGCTGAGGACACATTGTTGTCAGCTGGGTTTAAACCACAACAGTCCTTATTATACATATTTCAGGGGGTGATTGCTTTAAACAAGCTTTAATACTTTAGACTGAATGCCCATTAAGGCCTGTGATAACTGTGCTCCTGGAATATGCTTTTCCAATTTAGTTTCATCCAAAAGGATTTAATTCATTTAATGCACTCCAGGCCTGGTCTGGTGAGATTCACCTCAAAAGTGTGTCTCTATTGAGCAAAAAGGCTAATGTAGATGCTTCCATTAACTGCACAGTTTGTAAATTAAAAATGATGTCTTTTCATGCAGAAATTCCCTTCCCAGCATTCCTGAAGAGCAGATCACTCTAAGAGATTTGCCTACCTAGAATTTTCAGTGAAGGGTGAGGATCTCAAACATCATAACCAAAGCATTGCTCACTTAAAAAATATTCACTTAAAAAAAATATTTTGACCTTCAGATTTGGTCACAGTACATTCCTGAACAACTTTCTACAAGAAAAGGAAAGACAATTTCATAAAAGTTATCATTCTTTGTGAAGGGGTGAGTGTGTGTGTGTGTGTGAAAGAGTGATATTCAGGCATATTTTTTTTTTGTGTAGACTAGAAAGCACACTCCTCAGGTGTAGCACAACATAATGGTTTCTTTCTGTCACATTTACTAACCTTGGGAGATGAGATTTCAGCACTGATGACCAGACACTGTCTGAGAGATAATAAACCTGATCAACAACTGAAAGTCCAAATCACATCCCTAGGGTGATAGAGCTTTCCCTTAGATGTATTTGAACATATTGAGATAACTCATGATCATTTTAAAGCACTCATGTTGTCTCAAATGTTGTCTCAAACATTTAAACAGAGATAATTCATCTGTTTTAGACTGTGCAAGGTTCTGTTTCACCTTTCAATATTGCCACTTGAGTACAGGTGACTGGCATCATAAAACAGAATGGCCCTGCCTTGTTGTCCCTGTTTACCTCCATGATTTTTTCATCTCTAGTTTCTTAAGCCACATACTTGCCCTATGTGACATTTGAACAGCCTTCACATTCCCTGCTGTTAAAAAGCATAATGCAGCACAAAAGAAATGCAAATGCCAGGTGGTATAAGACAGAAAACCAATACACAGTAATAATTATTGTAACAGGTGGTCATGATATGGTGGCAGTAGTTGGCTTATGGCCTAAAGGGTCCTGGTAGAAAGGAAATTATTTCCAGACAATGAAACTGTTAATTAGTAATGACTGTAGCTTTTGCAACTCCTCCAGGCATCTCTGTTCTGGATCAAAAAAATTTCCCTTACCTTGAGAAAATAAATTTGCCACTGGCCTTATCAAGAATCCCAAGAACACTCAGCAAACAAATTAGCCACAACTTCGCAAAGATGTAAGCAGTAACCTTTGCTCATGCTTCATCTTGGTGAAGGACTCATGTTGTGATAACTCCAGTGAATTTCTATATTGTATAGGCTTCTATAGCTGTCAGTACAGTAGCATCTCATTCTCTCTTTCCTGACTTCACCTTTACAACATCCCTGTAAGGTAGGGAGATACTTGCTGCTTTGGATAGCTGGATATTGGAGAACATTCCAACACCAGCAGAGAATTCATAAAATTCTCTCTGGGAATGAAGTTCAGGTTTCTGAAGGCACAAAGGTGACTAAACCAAGGGAATCTACACACTTACAGCAGTCAGTTGCCTAAACACCACCCTACACTGGAATCTGAACGAGCTATCTGATGCCATAAAAAACATTTGTGACAGAGCAAGGAGCATCACTTAACCTTCTACATTCTGGATCAGTAACAGCCTAATTTAGGAACTGATTCCTTTTAAGTACTTGTTCCTATTCATTTTAAAACACCCATAAATCCTAATGGTATAACAGGAAAAGCATAGACAATCTTGTGATTTGCCTGTGTCACTGGAGGTTCATGATTCATAGCTGTGGAAAGGAGCATTCAAAGGTCCACAGGTTTCTACCTGCCCTTTCCTGTGAAGATGTTTAAAAGCAAAAGACTGGCATGTTGCATGAAATAAAGGTAAGCTACAGTTCCCCCTGGGCAGTGGGAAGTCTTTTTTTTTCAGGAAATAGGAGAGGTATCACAAAAAGGAATGAAATCTAGTGTAGATAAGTGGTCAGCATATTTTGGAATGCCCTTTTAGGGGATGGTAACAATAGGGGACTTATTAATAGTTTCTGAAATTATTTGTAGCTGAATTTGATATATTATTGCTTAGCTTCATGCACATGACATCTGGATCTTACCCATGGAAAGGAAGAGATTTTGATATTTCTAAATACTGCATTACATTCCTTATGTATAAAGCAGGTTTAGTGACCATATATCCCTCTTATTGGGAAAGTTCTTATGTAAAATCTATTTCAAATCTCTTCATTAAAGATCCTTCTGCACAGAGATAGAGCACTTACCCATTACCTTCTAGAGGTGTACTGTAATCAGTCTGCCCACTTCTCTGAATGCAAATGCTTTTTGCTCAATTGTGTAAAAACCTGAACTCCAGTATCAGCTTGGCTTATTGTATCATTATTTTTGGTTCTCTATCATGTTTTCCTTATATTTCTTCAAACGAGCATTGTTAAATGAGGCCAGCTGTTTAACACCTGTGACAGAGTCTCTCAAAAACTGTTAGCATGACAAGAAAATAAATACATCAAAGATGATATGAGGATTCACTGAACTATGGCCATGGTCTGGTTGTTCTCACAGCACCAAGAAAGAATGAGTTTCTATTACATTGTGACAGGAGGTACTTCATGATTCTTATATTAAATGGTCAAAGCACTTCCACCATCAGATGATGGCTTCTTCTAGTGAGATTTTTTACAAAATGGGTTGTATAAGAAAGGGCACCTTGTTGGCAACCAAGGATTCTTACAGCCTTGCATCTCATATCATGCACATCCCTGCAGAACACAGTATGTACTAGGTAGAAAATGCTACCACATGGAAGGATGGCATAAATGATAAAATAAGAAGAGCCACTATAAAAGCATAACTATAAAAGCAGTTGCATCTCCTGCTCCTTAGATAATAGCTATAGGAGCATTCAGAGATTAAATTTATGACTTCATCACTGAAGTCATACAAAATTCCCACTAATTTCCATAGGGCTAGTCTTTTGGAGTTCAATAGCAATGTATCAGATACTCTATCTTTTTAATTCTCAACCTGGTCAAAAATTTTATTTTGTCCAAAGTTCACATTATTGTTCTTTTTAGTTAGAATTTTTGTTCTTTGAGAATGAAGAAGATACTAATTTTAGTTAAATTTTAAAATGTAGTCAGTTTGTTCATATAACATATGGTTACCTTTGCATCACTGAGAAGAATAAACTAACAAAATTTGAAATCACTTTATAGCAAATAAACTGTGAAAGCATCTATGCTTATAGGTTTCCAAAATTAAAACTCAGATGATATTAATAGCAAAATCCAGCCTTAAAAGCAACTGGAAGCTCCATTTCATAAAAAGCCATGCGTTTCGCAATAAAAGCAAGTTTTGACAACTTTAATGAGGGAAAAACCCTGAAAATAAGCAAGTTTGAACTTTTGGATTCACTTAACAAAGCTGCTGTATTTCAAATGCCTTTAGTGATAGAGCACGAAGGCAATGTATTTTTTATGTAGGCTTCAAAGTCTTGCAAAATGCCAGGATATGTAACTGAATTCACATATGAGCTTCTCAGATTTCAGATTATATTTTACTTTGAACTCATGCCAAAGACTCTGAACTGTACAGATAGCAAAGCTCTGCTAGTAGATTTTGCTGACATTTGGAAGCACCAGTCATTTGTTCTCAGGATGCCAGAACAAGGCTCTAGATAATATTTCTCCCCTATCATGAACAATAGAATTCATATGGTGGTGTCTCTCTTTTCAGGGTATTTTTTATCTGTTTGTTTTAAGTATTTCTTTTCCACCTACACAGGGAATAAATTCTTTTACGGGAAAGAGACATTGACATGTTAATGCTTGCAGAGTTATGGTGTTTCTTTTAACCAATGCTTCTGGCCAATATCTCTAATGAATTTACCATCCATTTTGTGATCTCCCCTCTTCAGAGTAAAGTTTCTTCTCAACATTGATAACAACAGGGATGAGAAATCAATTAGCAGCCTCCAAGCTCAGAATCTGTGGTCCTCAAAGAATACTAGTGACACTGAACTGAGATACACTTTTATTCAAGCATAAATGGTACCTCACAGTGTTAAGGCTTAATGAAATATTAACTTGGTTAATATATAGTTATAATTCCTGCTGAGTTTCTGTGCTGTTTTTTGAGTAGGTGGAATTTTCCTTTCCCCTATTCTTCCTTTGAAACAATCTTCTTTATCCCATCTTGCCACTATTGCCCACACATGCACATCCCTTTAAATTAAATTGTTCCACAGTTGCAGATGGGAAAAGGTGAGTAATCTGTCCCAGGAGACAAAGACAAGGAGGAGAAGAGAAGAAAGCAAAAATTCTCTCCCAGTTATTATAACAGAGATGGCAGACACAGTTAAGGAGAACAAGGCTCTTTAATCAAGCCATTGGTAGGTTAAGTGTAGGTAAGACATGAAGTATCCAGTATTTTAGATCACTCATACCACCCTTAACATGTCTATCAGGAATATTTAGAGACTTTCTAAAGAAGACCTTCTCCCAGCTTATCCTCTGACTATTTATAGCAGTGGTAAATATGTAGAAAGGTGATTTGCTTTTTAATTTTTTGGCCTACTCTACAAATACTGTTCTTGACATTCACTCCAGGAATTCCTCAAGGCTTCTCTCACATGGAGTATTTGGACTCTGAAACCATCCCTATGGTGTAGCTTGAGCAGGCATTACTGCCCAAGCAACATGCCTTCTTCACATGCCCACCTTTCTACCAGTCAAGAAGTCAAGGACGATACACTGACATTCCTCAGGCTCTCCCTGCTGCCCTTTCACTGGTAAGAGTTCCTTCCCTCAAATGCTCAATCTCAGGTCACTGCTTTGCTCATTGTTTCCATATAGGGATGCCGGTGCACAATTAAGCAGCTAAACAGTATTGAACATTTATAAATTAGCTGGAGAGAGATTCTCTCCAGATAGTAGTGGGAACCAGGGGGAAATTAAGATCAGAGGCACTGTAGCAGATAGACTCAGGTTGTTAGTTGTTACTTCTGCATACTGGTTGCAGAACTTTGCTGCATCTATAGCCAGCTTTGTAGTTCCTTCTGTATCAAGAGCCCTGAGATTCCAGGGATTTTGTCTTATAGCCCAGTTCTGCTAGGTTGAATTGCATCCCAGCAGACAGCCCTACCTGCAGAGGTGTCTACCACTACATTTAAGATGCTTGTCAACATTTGCAAATGTGCATCCTGATTAAGTGCCATCATATGGCTTTATCCAAATTGTGTTGCAAAAGTAGACTGATGTCCTGAAGTACCTGCTATCGAAAGAGGAGATTCACTTGGTATCAGCAGTGCTCTCAATGTATTCTGTATCATCTCGACTTGTAACCAGTTTTAGACTGCTCAACAGGAAAGAACTGCATAAGTATTTCTCCTAATGACAGATAGGTTCCAGTACACTGATCCCATTACTCTTTGATCAATAAATTAGTTGTGTAAAAATTAGTACTTTTAGAGATGATAAATGAACTCTAGAGGACCGTCTTTCATTCTGTAGGTGCTGGTTTCACTTCAGTAAGAACAGAGGCTCACAGATAATTACTTGGAGCAAAAGCTGCATGAATGAGGGAATAATTTACCATGAATTAAACCATGCACAGGGGATGCTCCATGAACAGGAATGATGGGGGAACACATACAAAAAAAATGCCTGGCATGACATGAGTCAAAGGATACATCTTCTTGTATTTTTGAATATTTAACTGAAGTTGCACACAAAGTGTGCACAACAATGCTTCAGAGCTGATGGTAAAATACATAACCACCATTTTCACAGGAATCCAGTTCCATCTCGGACTCAACTCACAGCAGTGGATTAGAAGGGGTGGAGGAAAGAGATTCTTGCCTTGTTCTTACCACAAAACTACACAGAAGAATTTTGCACAGACTGTTTAAATGCCTGTTACAGATCTCAGACACTCTTAAAAAAAACTTGCAGAGCAAATATTTGTTAATGTTTGTATGCTTATGTGCTTTCAAGAGACAGTGCCCATACACAAAACCCTGTGCTTCTGCATTTATGCATGCACTTATGCTTTTATGCCTGCATATGGGGATTAGCATGTACAGTTAGTCCTTTTTCTAAGCCTAGTGAAATGTGGTAAGACCATTATTGCCAAGAAAGGGAACTTTCATCTCTTTCATCTCCTTCATACTATTCTCCACTAGCGAGTTGTGCTTTGGTAATGATAGCTCTAGAAGAAAAAAAATTGGCCTGGGTTTACCTACTGTAAAGCTACTATGGAGATAGGATATTAGCATATTAGCCCTGGAGATAAAAGCATGGGCAAGTTATATGGATTCTAGTAACTGCTGAAAAATATATGAGCTATTTTAAAAGCAACATGTTAAAGGCATAAGGTCTCAGTTCTCTGCTGCAGCCAGGAAAAGGGCTAAGTTTGCATGGCAGTTCCATGCAAAAGATGCTGTGGCAATCCCACAACTGTCAGCACCGGTTCAGATACAACGGACTCCGATTCTGTCACCTTTTTCTCTTCTTCCTTTCCCTGCTTTAATTTTACTGTACATGAGGTATCCAGTTCTTTTAAGTCTCCAGGAGAAAGACAGTGACCAACTGAATTTTTTTTTCCCTGTACAACATTGGTGTCTAAGAGGTGTGACTTAAATATCAACTGACACTAAGATACCATGACTGATTCTCAGATTTCCCTGTTGAATTATTTTTTCCCCCTACTTTATCTATTCCACTGATAAAAAGAGCGTAGAAATCAGCTGCTGTTCATAAACATCAGAGAGACAAGGCAGAGGAAGTCTGGGCATGGATAGCACACTAGAGAGAACAATGCCTTTCCAAGAATGCCACCAGTCTCTTAGGAGATTAGGTGGCAGTAGATGTGCAGGTTGAATCCAGTATGACTCCAGAATGCATATGAAGATTATTTTCTGTACCAGTACAGGCTATAGGGCTGCCTGCATGACATGGCTCCAGCATGGAAACTGCTCTTGAATCTCACCAACAATATGCAGGCAAAAAGCCACAGTTCGGAGATTTCCAAGATAACACAATCTTTGACTTGCAGCTATTCTCAAATCCCAGCAATGCAATAAACCAAACTCAGTCAAACTGCTACATTTCTAACTCTTGAAAGCATCCAGAGTTAACGTTATAAAGTGTCTATCTTCTATACATGCCCATGAGATCTCAAAAGCAGACATAAACCTGGAAAATACCTGTGTAAAAGCATTTTTAAGATAGTCAAGATAAATAAAAGAAACGGTGCTGACTGCTAAATATATTGAATACATTGCTTTTTCTCCTGTTAAGTATAGCCAACTGATACTCACAGCTTAGTGTTTGAAGTACTTTCAGCTGGAAACTCCTCATTTCAGATGAATTATAAAATTAGGGCCTCAAATATTTATTTTCAGGAAAGCTCTTCTAATATGTGATGTCAGGTCTTAAGCTGTCGAAAATATATATATTCCAAAACTGAGGAAGGATAATGTGATTTTGCTAGCTCCTAGATTTCTTCTTTGCTTTTGCAAAGGACATTATAATTTTCCTAGGGCATAAGCAAACTGTCTTCTATCTCCATGTTGCCTCATTCCTCCAGCACACCTGGAAACACTCATCTCTCTTGCAGAGCACAAATCACTTTGCTGTTGGACCATTTATGCCTTTTCTTCTCTCTTTTGGGCGCTACAGCTCCATTTCAGCAGCATAATTTTTCTGTAGAAGGTGGAAGATAGACATATTTAGAGGCCTGCAAAACAAGCCTCACAAGCTGGTTTTTTGCTAATTGAAAAATTTTGCCTAACACAACCTAGATTGCTCTATTCAACACTGTCCTTCATAGCTCAGTGCCCTCAACATTTTTCTCACTTCAGAAAAGAACACCTTAGAACTATAGGATTGTAGAGTTGAATCTCACCAGGTAAACCAGTGCTGTAAGAGGCAGCAATGGTGATTAGAATACAGATATTTTAGTGCTGATGATATGCTACTTATCTAACCCCAAGTTGAGCTTCATGTTACAATCCATCTTCATCACAAATCTTTACTTCAAAGGATATTTTGGGTCCTATGTGTTCTTGGACTCCAGATTCTCCCATGAACCCTCAATAAACTATCATTAGTAGCGGTAAGATTCATAAAACCTACTTTAAGAATAGTATTCTAACAAGAATGCAAGTATGGTGAAGAAAAGGGTCTGAATTTAAAATAAAAGAAAGCTAACCTATGAGACTAATGCCTGCACCAGCAGCAGCTGGACTAAGTGGGTCCTTCCAGTCTTTTACTCATACATGCTCATACCATCAAGCATTCACAGTGCTTCTTCTGTGCTGACAAACATTTCCTGCACATACTGTATTCTGGCTCAGAATTTTCAGTACTAAAATATCAATTATTTAGTCATTTACAAAGGTGCCACAAGCCTCTCACATCACATGGGAAAATCCTGTGCAAAAGACCCAGTTTCTGCTGTTAACTAGATGCTATCCACTACCACAGCAACTACTACCTGCAGTCCCTGGGGTTCATCAGTAAGTATGAAAAGATTAAATACAGAAACACTGACTAATGAAGTTTCCACTGTAGAAAGATAGGAAACTCCTTCAACGCTTTCCCAAAGCTAAATCCCTAAACTCTGTGAAAGCCACAGGTATTAAGCACACTTGAGAACTAGCACACCTGTTTCGAATTCTTAATGTGGCTGAATTTGCTTCTCTTTAGCAATCAGCTTTGAAAACCTGACCTTAATTTCTGTCTAGAACAGAGATAATAGCATCCAGCTGCTTTGTAAGTGCTTACAAGAGAATGCCTGGAAACTGGAGGCTCTGTTCCTTTATGAAATATTGTTTGTCAGGAACGTGTAGCAATCCACATAGGGAGTGATGATATGGGACTCTTAGTTCTCATTCTGCTACTAAGAGATCCTTGATATGCTTTATCATAAGTCAGCATCTGAATTTCTTTATCAATGAAATGCAGCTACACATCTCATTTTTAGTGTAATATTTCAATATATTTTCAAAATAATTTGAATGGGATATGCTAAGAAAGTTTTGAACATTATCATCTGCTTGTACATTTTTCATGTGTTTAGCCTTTAAAAAGTGTAACTCCCCAAAAGCAAAGAAGTTAGATAAAAGGAGCAAATAAAAGGATAAAATCTTGAAAATAGCACGAAAATATCTTTATCTGAGATGGACTTTTTAAAAAGACAACAATCATAGTTAGAGAGCAGCAGAAATAAAGAATGGAAGTCATATCTGGATGGTGAAAATAAAGTCCATTGTAAATTCTGGCAAATGGCAACATATAACATGGGTTATATGTTTATTTAAAAAAATATGTTTATTTAAAAAAAAAACAACCAACCAAAAATCTACCAAAGTTGATGGAATCAGTAGATAAGCAAGATAGTAAAGGAAAAGATACGGTTACTGCAACAAATCTGTGTATCCCTTAGGGCTGACACACGCTATGGAGCAGGACAGGGATGTTCCTGATGAGATCATTCCTTACAGGGTTTGAGGAAATCTCAGGTTCAGGAAGAATGTCTCAGAGAAAATATCACTGCTGACAAGGAAAGGTTTTAGCACGAATCAGTGCAGTGAACAGTAACAACAGATGATGCTCACTCAGGACTTCAGAGGCAGCTCACATATGAAAGTGTTCAGCTGCTGAGTGAGCTTGGTAAGTGCTACTTACATCACCATGGTGCCAGAGCTATGGGAAAGTGCAATCAAACTTTAAAAAGGATGCAGGATGAGCGACTGTATTTCTTCCATACACACTGTTGGAAGAAACACTTAATAGAAGTAGCAGACTCAGGGACAAATATATGTTGGTGCTGAGTCAATGTAGCTTTCCCAGAGCCTGCAATACAATTTCCTAGGGGTCTCTGAAGAAGCCTGTGATGATCCAGTGCATATCATTATCTAAGCTGCAGTCGTGTTCACTGGATAGCCCACACTGTGGTATAAGGAGTGAATTGCAACGTATTGTAGCTTTTAGGAATGGAGAGGGCCAACAGACCTTAATGGTTCCTGACTGGCCTCACGTGGGGTCCTCTCCCCCTTGGCCTGGGGGTTCCATTTAGGCTTAGGCTTTGGCTTTTGCTCACTGTTTGGGCTATGTCATAGGAGCATGTATCTTCGATCTAGTCTTAGTATCCTTCCTGGACCTTGGATGTGTGTTGTGTCCTTGTTTTTAGTCTTATCTGTGCCTTCAGCCTCTGGATGCACCTCAACACCATGTCAAATTGGTTATGCTGAGCTACTGAGAGACTGCTGTGGCCACAAATCCTAGGGAGCCTCCCTTATGGAGTAGCCCTTTACTGGCTGCTCCCCTCTGGCGCATTTGTCTTGGTTCTCTTTCAAGGCAAACCAGGGAAAAGGGCAATGGCCTATGTTGTGAAGTTAAAGTGGAGCCAGGACAGAGCCAGAGGAGTATTTGGGTTCTGCAGTATAAGCTTACTAAAACCTTTTAGGAGGACTCATCAACAAAACAAATCTGAAGGTTTAAGAATCCTTTAGAGAAAATGGTGCAGGTAAATGGTTCATTTTCCTAATGGGCCATCAGAGCACTTCAGAAATCTACTGTGGCATCTGTATGCATAATCTATAAGTATCTGGAGAAGGTGAATAGTAACAAGACTGCAGAAGCTAAACTACAGTTTTGAGGTGGTTCAGGCTAAGACTGATGCATCACTTCTCAGAACAGATTACAGGACAGACTTTTCATGCCTGCAAGCATTTTCTGCAGTTAGTGGTTGGTGCTGAGAGAGGGATCAAAAGAGTTAACAGGCTGTGAGTGATGATGGGGAGTTCCTGATTGTTTCCGGAAATGTGTCCCACTTGCACAAATGGCAAACCACTAGAGAGCAGCATTAAATCAGGACTTCTGTTTTGTGTCTGAAGAACTTTTACATAAAACAATGCATTTGTGTGATGTTTGCAATTGGACACTGGTTTCAGATCAGGTTGTACCAGAACCAGGGCAGCTATAGACAAGCCAGTCCCATCTGGCTCAGTCTTTGGGTATGTAGATACTCAAATACTGAAATCAACCTTTGTAGCTCGTCTCCAGGAACCCAACTTCCTCCATGCATCAAGTTAAAAAGCTATAGTAAAGTTCTCTTCAGCCTACAGCTACTTCCAAAACCAAGTTAGCTGTAAAAGCTTCTGCTGACTCTTGTCTCTAGCTGTCATCTCAAGTTAAGGCTCACTGACACATGTAGTTATCTTCAGATCAGGGTCTGTAGACTTGTGCCTCTCCTTTCTAACATTATGGTATCATTCTGACATTGGAAAGGTAAAAGGCAACTGGTCGTAAAATAGCAAAGATCACACTGCGCAGGAGTGGTTTAGGAGAAACAGAGTCTAAACACATGTTGGTTTTAAACTAATTTCAACATAGTTCAGTATTTACGCTGGAGACTTTTTCTCTCAAAGAGTAGATCTTTCTTTTAAATAAAAACATACCTAAAATGTGGAAATATGTCAATATATGCAGTGGCCTAAGATGCTGTAAAGTACACCTCAATTGAATAATTATATTAAAATTAGCATTCAAGTGTTTATGTATCAAGTGTATACTATGCTCAATAGTAACCTTTTCTATAAAAGGTTTGCTTTTGTTGCCTGGCAACTGGGACAAAATAAGGACCAGGGACCAGATTTACAAAATCTTAATTTTGTGATTTTGACCTTTTCTGCAAAAGCCAAAACATTTTTTGCACTTCATCAAGGTCAATGATTTAATTATTCTAAACTGATTACCTTACTGGCAACAGAAAAGCAGGAAAGCTCATTTTCTTTTCCCAATCGTTAATGAGGCATGAATTGCATGCTTTCACTAATCCTAGCATCCTGAAAGACATAATATCTGTAAACAGATAACTCTTAAATAACATAATTTTAAATGCAAAGGAGGTTTTGTGTATGTTTTTATTGTTTAATTCTTTTCAGCCTGTTATAGTGTAGTATAATACCTTCATTTAATGACTACAAAGTTATTTTAAAATGCTCTTTGGCAGAATCTGACTTCTGTCTAAATGCAGAGCTGCTCAGAGCCTTAAAAAGAATTGTCATGTAGTAAATGCAATATTTTCTGTTATTGTTACTTTAAAAATTAGGGGTTTTTATGTAGTAAGAATAATTGGCCTTTTTAAGCATGCAGAGATAACTGTGAATCCCCCTGAAAAGTAACAAGCTTCCTAAGGTGAACACAGTTGAGTTATGCCAACTGTTTGTTCACTAGAAATTGCCTGCATGACCTTTATGTGAGTAGCTGAGGAACTGAGTTTTAGAGTGATATTGCACTGGATACTTAAACAGTCACATAGCCACTCACTCTCCTGAAATTTGTGTCCCTTGAGGTTCATTTGCTCTAATTCTTTAGCCAGGGAAAGTGCCTCTGTACTTTCTCATTATGGAAAAGTCATGGGACATACCATTCCCATAATTTCTGATGATACCTATTACTGATACAGGGCTAGGGAAAAACCCTATATTTAAACACCTACAGGTGTTCGTTTTTTCTAACTTTATCATTTAACATTTTGCCAAGAGGTACTTGGATTACATGGTGAAAGAAGTGCCCATTCTATGATGTGAAATAAAGTTGAAACTAAGCAAGCATCACTAAGAATATGGTGAACATCATATTAAAATTTCTAACCACTGGCAGTGATAAAATATCTGGCAGATCAAGGACAGTGTGGCTAACAATGAGAAATGCCAAAAGACAGTGTAAGAAAAGGCATATGGGAGAAGGAATGCAAGTTACAGCTGTGTAATCAAATTATTTGGATAGATAATGAGAACAAGACCTGAATATTATTCTGCTAAAATATTGAAGCAGGCAACTGTAGACAAGCAGCATCAAAAAGGAAATTTGCATCTACGAAACAACTTCTGATAATGTGCTATCAGGTGATATGAGACTTTGGTCTATTAATTAGCCTTGAAAAATGCCCAGTTGTTTCTGGCAGTCAGAAAAATTAATTAAACCATGGGATAAATCTCTTCATTCAAGGTTTCTTTTCCCCATGAAATGGATATGCAAAACTGGCAGAACTTCAAAGGACCCTCCCATCCCTCCTTGCTGCACACCTGGAGTGACCCAGCTGGAACAGGTTGTCTTTTCTTCCTTCTACTGCCTAATAACTTCTGCTCTTTCCTCTGTCGTTTTGTGATGTATAGCATCAGGAATATGCTCCTGTGACTCCTTCTGTCTCTATTTTGAACCTGATCTTGAATAGACACAAAGGTTGCTTGGAACTGTACAGAAAGAGCTCTGGTTAACAATATAATAAACATAAGGACAGTATAAGCCACATTAGAAATCCAGAATCCAATTTTCAGGCTTCCCCCCACTCCTTTCCACAATTTATCCCAATACCGAAGAGAAAACTTTCAGGCCAGAGGCTTCTATAGGGGGAAGGGGAAGTATATACATTTATTTACACAAATAAATACTATACAAACTAAAGGCAACTATATATATATATTATTACACTTCTATCAGTCCTTTTAAGCCTCTCCCTTTAACTTTAGTCCAGGAGAAGCCCTTCAAGGCTGATATGTAACGCAGTCTCTCTCTCTTGGGAGTGTTCGGAGCCCCTGAACACTCCCTCACCAATCTTCAGTTGTTTACTGCAGTCTTTCTCCTCATGAAGTCCAAGAAGGTAGATTTGAGTCCTTTCTCCTCGGTCCCATGTCAGTCTCTGCTGTGTCATTCTCTCTCTCATACCTCAGTCTCATACCTGGGTTCGCTGCTGCTGTAGTGTAGCTTATCACAGTAGGCGTTTGGAATCTTCATTCCTCCAAGTCAGTTTTCGGCTGCCCCCGGTCAAAACTCGGCAGGGCAGCTCTCAGGCCTTTTGGCCCGTCTCCAATTTCACCTGGGATTCTTCTCCCAAGCGCCGAGCTCTTTCGTTATCAGCCCGTCCACTTGGCTCTGCTTCAATGCTGAGCCTTGCATCCACTCCCACTAAAAGAGTGAGAGGGAAAAAACAGCCCCCTTCTGCAGCCTGGTTGCAAAGGCGGGGGGGAAGAAGAGGGCCTGGCCGCAAGGCTTGCCTCTCTCTCCTCGCTTACCAGTTGTTTTGTGAGTCACGTCCCTCACAAACACTCACTCACTCCAATGCTGTCTCTAACTCTGGCCTAGGCAGAGTTGGGGAGGCCGCAGGGCTCCCCTCTCCCCCCCAGAGTGGGGGAAGAAGGAGCCCAGCCACCCCCTGGCCTTCTACACCCACACCCGGCAGACACCAACAGAAACTGCCAACAGGTTCCGGTGCTGTGTATATATGATTTTGAGCAGAAGCGAACAAGATGAGTGGTGACTGGCCCTCCAGGGAAAACTGCCCTGGCACCCAATCACCTCTGAGCCCCTGACTCCTGGGGGGGCCATCTCAAACTATGACACTTCTGAACTTCATCCTCTTATCAGCCAAAGTAAAATGGGCCTTTTATGTTGCACTTCATTTTGCAGTATAATCTACATGGAAATTATAACTGTAGATGAATTGTGGAAGTCACAGAAATGTGGAATATTTTAGAAATTTTATGAGCAAACTATTAATAGGGTAAAATGAAAATATTAGTAGCAAAGCTTTACATAATATCAGCTAAAATTTTCCTAGCAAAGTACTCCCTAATAACAAAGGACCAGCCCATACATCTCTCTGAAAAGGCGCTCTCTGCCATCTCAATTTGCTGTGAACCACATAGGTTCCTCAAAAATTTGTCTCTGCAGGCAATTCCAAAGGTTTTCTTGCTATTTCTTAAAGATCTGATACAGCAAATCCTAAGGATTTTCTGTAGCACCTCAGTATTTGTGCAGGGGCTGAAGCTGGAAGGAGAAAGCAAGATATGCCTGCCTATGGTGGGGTTCATGTATCTGCAAGATGAATATTCCCATTCTGTGGCTTACTCTTACAGTGTAGGATTTGCTAGGATTCAGCCTGTCTTTCTAGTCTTGTTTCTATTCATAGACATCAAAGGAAGGAGGGCTTCCCAGAAGGTGGGAAGCCAAAACTCTGTGAGCTGGTGGTTTTATTTATTTATAGATTCCAGAAAGACATACAATTGCTGTCAGTGGTGATTATATTGCAAGATACTGTACTGGAAAAACAATTTTAATCAACGATCGGATTCATCTCTGACTCCAACAGATTTCTAGTGCTCCTGGCTAGCAATGCCTGGCTGAGAGCTGTTGCACAGAGGGGACAAGCTTATAGATGGGCTCTGCAGAGCAGGGTGGCTCCTGGCAGCAAACTAGGGAATTACTAGAACAGGTAGTGTGGATAGATCAAAGAGTTGTTTGAGACTGAGTTTTGCTGCAAACAGACTGCTACCAGATATCCTTGCCTTGGTCAGCAGTGAGGGGACCTACAGCAGCTCATGGGTTCTTAGAATTAAAGATGAGTCACTTTAAGGTTACGGAATTTTCTTTCCTATTGCTCCACTTCCTCTGTTTTCTAAAGATAAATAAGAAATGAGAGCCTGGAAATTCTCTTGAGAGGTCCTGCAGCTTGTTTGTTTTGTAAAAATACTTCTTGTTATCTAATTTTGTTACACTTGTTAACAACAGCAGCAGCTTTCCCATAAAACTTGCCCCAAGTAAACTAACTACAACTTTGACAACTGAGCTGCAGAGCAGAGAAGATCATCTTGGAAACTTAAAGATGAAGTACTTTCTTCTGCCAACTCATTTAGCATTTCTCTATAGCTTTGCACTAAGTAAACCTGTTCAGGTGTGTCACTGCTCTGAGATGTTGAGAATTTACATTGCTGCTGCTGAGTTGCTCTCTTAAAATTAGTTACAAACTCCTACTGTTGTGATTCTACATGATAGAAGTCTTCTACTATGGAGATGAACATGTATTAAAATATATGCCTTTTTTTTTCAGATAGCTACAAGAAACAATGACTTAGGTGAGTTTGATTGTAATTATTATATAAATAACTGCAGATTTTGGTGGGGCTGGATCTATATACCTGAGCATCATTATCTGGTACTTTTTTCTCTTTGAAAATGTTTTTTGGCATCAGTGGAAGGCAATTCACAGAATTCAAGTGTGTTTTAAAGTCATATTCAGTGTGATTATTTATGCTGTTTGGATAAAGAAATTAAGAAGACTTATAGAGCAATTGCTACATGAAATGTTCTTTTCTATATGTAATTTCAGCAAATCAGATTATTCTTCACTTTGTTTTCTTTTCTATGTGATATATAGCAGTTCCCTGCCTGCTATATCCAAGACTGTTGTACTTTTTTTGGCCTAATAACTGATAGCTCTTGTCTGTGAGAAATGTATTCCAAGTATTTTGGAGTCAGAACTGAGGTGGATGTCACAATGTCTTACGTCAAATTAACAGTTAACCTGGAAATTAATAGCTTTCATGCATTCAATATGCATGATAAAAATAGTAACTTCTTGTGTATGATTCATCTCATTTTTACAGAGGTCATTTATGATTTTTCTTTAATTCCACAATCTCTAATAAAGAGAACAATGACTTATAATACTTAGCAGTCCCCTCTGAAAGCTCCCAAAGCTTTTTAAGCTAAAATATATTTAGTCAGGACTGATTACAGCTGCACTATGACATTTATATTAATATTAAACTTTTCTACCCAGGAAGCAAGGCAAACCTAACCACTCTTGGCATACTAATCCTTTCTCACATTATTAGGAGATGAACTTCAGTGAAAGAAATTTCCAAAAGCTTGGTTAGTGTGTACCTCTTGTCTCCCTTATTTACGTGTATTTGCCTTCTCGATGCCTTGTATGTTCTTTATCTTCTTCATCTGCCAGGTAGTGAAATAGCTGTGTATGAAGGAGACATCCTCTTGAGAAGAGGACGACGCAGTGCAATTAACTGTGAGAGTTGTTTATGGCCTAAGTCACAAGATGGACTAGTCAAGGTTCCAGTTAACATCTCTTCTGATTTCTGTGAGTGTATGCAAATGGATGCTGTAAAGTTAGCATTGATCATCCAGTCCCTATAGTCCCTGTTATTTTATTTTTCTGTGGCACGCACCAAAAGGAACCTCTGCACAAGTGAGAGTTTACTGACACATCTCTTTTCCTGTCCTGTTAGCCCTGTGGTAGTTTGGCTAAGACTCCAAACATTTCAGTTACAGACACTAAAATATGTGGTTAATTGGGCTGTAGTCAGCTAATTAATTGTAATTTCAAATATTAGCCCATTCCTGCTAGCTACAATGCACTTTGATATTTAGGAAGTAGAGAAGAAAAAACATAATTTATTCACATTCTGAATGTATTTTTGTCAAAATTACCACTAGGAGCACTTTTTGGAACTCCATAATTTTCTTTCAAATTTCTCATAGAAATATTCCCACACTAGAAACCCTGTAGAGGCAAAAATGGAGGAAAAGATATCCTTGAAGATATTTTTCCTTTGTTAATTCCCTCTAGTCAGTCAATAGCTCTGTCCTGTGCAAAAGGCTGCAGGAGTGATGCTTTAATCTGGACTGGGGCTTCCATACAGACCCTTCTTAAAAGATCTTACCCGGAGAGAAAATGTCATGGAAGTGAAATACGGCCTGTGCCTGATTCCAGTTCCTCAGGGAAAGGAACTGAGGAAAGCCCAGTCTCTGAGTTATCTAGTCTGCTTCTCTGCCTATGCGCTTCCAGAACTGCGGCATATACTCTTGTGGTTAGGTGAGGGTTATTTCCTTCTCTCCAAACTTTAAATGTTAGGAAATTGAGATACAAATCAGTCATAGATGATTCATAACTAAGGAAGCCAAATTAGGCCAAAATGTTCCAAACTAGATAAACACTCTGATCTTTATTTGGTAGCTGAATAGAAACACCACATGTGATCATCAGAGCCTTGGCTGTCTCAAGTGATTCCAGAGGGGCTGTGGCAGGCATTCTTTTTTCTGATAACAAAATAAGGTTTTGGTGCTTAGCTACAGTCAACTGGCTCATTTGGGATATTTTAATCTAATTATTTATATCTGAAACTGTCTCACTTCTTCTGTCCTGTCTAATGGAAGAAACAAAGTAAATCTTTTGCTTTCCATCAGGGGTTTCCTATAGAATATGCATATGGATAGCTGTAATTCTTATACCTCCCCTTAAAAGTCCAATCAACTTGAAGATCTCTGAAGGCTTTGTGCCCTTTTTTTACTATACTTGTAAGATAAAAAGCTAAAAAACATTGTGAAGTTTTAAAGGAATGCACCCCATCAATGCACCTTGGTTTTTATTAACCAAGCAAGATCTCTCCTGGCCCCATTCTCTTTCTAGCCATAACAGAGAGGTCTTGGATTGCTGATGCTCTGCAAGAGATCTCCACACTGACCTGTGTGCAGTTTGTAAATCGCACTACAGAAACAGACTACGTGTATGTCGAACACGGGCAGAGGTAAGCTCCCTGTCTCCTGAGAGTGGAAGCACTCAAAAGGTCTTTCAGACTCCTTTCTGTTTTGTTCTGGACTTAAGGAATTGCCTTTTTTTTTTATCCTGGGAGTAAAGATTCAGAGAGCAGGTGCAATTTTTCATTTTTCTTCAGATATACTGATAGTTAAATCAGTTAATAGGCTGCAGGAATACATGCATGTGTGGACTTAAAAGTAACAGGGTGTAATTCAAAAATGAGACATTTTCTTTATTGTAAAAATTTTATCTCATGCTAGTGACTATCTGAATATCCCCTTCTGTGGCTGCATATCTAAAGGACCTTGGTGACATAAACAGTACATCTACATATTTGTATTTGCTGAATATAATAATTTTGGTTATTGATTGCCTATTCTTAGTTGCTGGTCTTACTTTGGAAAAATTGGAGGACGTCAAGCAGTAGGCCTGGTGAAAAATGGTTGCATGGATAAAGGAGCAATTCAGCATGAAATGAACCACGCGCTGGGTTTCATCCACGAACAGGCACGGAGTGATCGGGACAGATTTGTCAAGATTATGTGGGAACACATAGTGGCAGGTATGTCCACTAAATCTTAAGAGAAAATATATACTTTCAAATAAAGGAGAATGTTTGTACTAGGGAAATTTCTGTGGCTACATCTATGGTAGTGTGGAACATACAGTCTAAAAGTAGCTCTACATTCTTATTCTGATTGCCATCTTGAGCCCAGACTTCAAAATACCAAGATCATCAGGAATGCAAAATGTTATAGATAAGACTTGGCCATGAAGTGAGACTATAGGACTCTTAACTGGGTGAAACGTGACATTCGAGATCATGGTGGGGAATCACGCAGCAACTCTATCCTGGGGAAAACCATGGAAATAAGGGAAGGCAGCAAGCAGACATCTTGGCACTGGCAGTGAGTGAAATGCACATATCCTAAAATGTATATGAACGAGGGACTCAATACTGAGACAATGGAAGCACATGCAACCACTAGCATGTGCAAAATTCTGGGACCTGGTGTGATGTGAGAGGAAAGACTGCAATTATTTCCTCCTTGTGGACAGAATAATATACGCTCCCATGAAAAGAAGGAGCCATGGGGAGCAATCAGGATGGGTAAATCTATAGAGGAAAAACAAGTGGATGTTATTTAGGGAAAGGAATGAAGGATAAATAGTTTGGGCATGTGCCCATGATCTGTGTGCTGGAAACGTGGGCTCATATACACAACTCCAGGGTCTGGGCAATAAAGGGTAGAGAGAACAGCAAGAGATCAAAGGGAAAGTGAGAAAGTGGTACACAGAAGGAAAATATCAGAAGAAAGTATGGAGGGAATCACTTATCTGACAGCTGTGAGAGAGCTGGACAACTCAAAACAATTGTAAAAATAAAACAGTGTATTTAGTTCATTATAGAAAATAATAGTAAATGGGGCTGGACAATCAAATACCAAATTCTCATACACCTCTTCAACAAATGAGTTATTCAGCTCTTCACTGTCAGGCACAGCTGAAAATATATCTATCTTTTTCTCCAGATGGAACTTGATTGTTTTTATTGAAAATTCCTAACACACTGCTCTCCAAACTTTTTTCAGCTATTCCCATGATATCCTAAGTAAATTCCATTTGTGCTGGTCTTTATTGAGGTTTCAGCTCTAGTGTTAAGGTATAATTTTGCTGTGAGTTGTTTGCCACTGTACAAGGGTGTGCCATGTTTGAAATGCCAGCAAAGGATATACTAGAAAAGAGGAATTGAAAACATTAAGTTATAGATATTAGACACACAGAATCTTACACTAGTTTTGCAGAGGGAAGTCCACACGTACAGATGTCATAATTTCTGAAGGACAGAGAATCACAGACTATGCTGAGTTGGAAGGGACACACAAGGATCATCAAGCCTTGCACAGGACCATCCCCAAGAGTGACACCATGTACTTGAGAGTATCATCCAAATCCTTCTTAAACTCTGTCAGACTTGGTGCTGTGACCACTTCCCTGGGGAGCCTGTTCCAGTGCCCAACCACCTTCTGGGTGAAGACCTTTTTTCTAATAGCCAGCCTAAACCTCCCCTGACACAACTTCAGGCCATTCCCTTGGGTCCTGTCACTGGTGTCCTCCAGGCTGAACAGACCAAGTGACCTAAGCTGCTCCTCATATGGCTTCCTCTCAAGGCCCTTCACCTTCTTCATTGCCCTTCCTTGAACACTCTCTAATGGCTTAATGTCATTCCTTCTGGGTGCAGAATCCGGCATTTCCCCTTGTTGAACTTCATATGGTTGGGGATTGCTCAGTCCTCTAATTTGTCGAGGTCTCTCTGCAGGGCCTCCCTGCCTTCGAGGGACTCAACAGGTCCTCCCAGTTTTCTGTCATCTGCAAACTCTCTTAGTATCCCTTCCAGTCCTGTGTCTAAGTCATTTATAAAGATGTTGAAGAGCACAGGGCCTAAAATGGAGCCCTGTGGAACCCCCACTGGTGACAGGTTGCCAGTCTGATGTTACCCCATTCACTATTACCCTCTGTGCTCAACCCCTGAGCCAGATGTAACCAAGCTCTAATTCAGGCACAGTATCATGAAAGGATAAATGAGGGGAAAGACATAAAGAAGACAAGACTATGCAAAAGGAGATGGGCTATATCTTCAGTGTTTTAACAGTGTTCACCATGGGTGGAGAATGAGATGATTTGTGTGACAAGGGAGTTAGAATGCAGAGTGTATGCAGCTCAAGCACTGTAGGGAAAAAGGCGAAGATATAAAGGGAAAAGGAAATAAAGAAACACAGTTATGTTCATGAGGACTGTTAGCATACATCTCCTCTAAAAACATGCTGCTGTGCTCATAGCAGAGCTCCTTCTGACTTTGGTGGTGCAGAAGTAGACCTCAAGACCTTTTGCAGCTTCCCAGCTCTCTCACACAAGCTGTTCTCTTGCCAGGACTTCCGTACTGTGGATGTTTTCTGGATTTTGTTTTTATCCAGTAATTTACCTTGGAAACCATCCTACTTCTTTGTTTTGACAAAATGCAGCCCAATTGGTTGCTGTCCACTTAGCTACTTGAAACTCAGCTTGTTTTTCCCAAACTTTTGGGGGAAAAAAATATTCAGAAGAGTCATTACACTTAGATTCTGGCAGAGGTAGATTTTATTTTTTTTTTTTTTATATAGTGGAAAAGATAGGGTAAGTCCCCACACATGTGCAGGTCTAGACAGCCAGATCTCTCTGATATGTGATGAGGGAGATGGTTGTTTGTTGGCAGCACCTCAGTCCAGCCAGGATGCCAATACTTTTTCTTCATTTAGCAAAAAAATTCAGCAAAGCACTTCTGTGCCAAACAGTAGCCACATGCTCTGATATTTCACTGCATTTGAACTGTGTTCTCTGTTCATCACCTCAAAAGAAGCTGTGCACTTGCTGATAATTCTTTCTGAAGTCAGTATAGCAGATAAGAAGAACTGAGATTAAAACATAGTCAGGAGGGCCAATGCCGTTGAGAAACAGTTTAAGCCTTAATGAGGCTTTGATCTATGAAAAGCTCCAAAGTTGTGTTTATCCCCAAATTTTATATGACTGAGGATTTTGAATCTTCTTTTTGCATATCTTAGCCCTCAGCCCAGGACCAGCGCTGAAGGGCATTACTGGCTGAGATTTCCTCTTGTTGCAACCCTGCTGAGTTGTGTAGGCTGCAAAGATATCCAGTTCTGAACTCTTGTCCAGATGGTCCGTGGTTTACAAACCACATTTACAGTTACAATAACAAAGTACAGAACTGGAAAGGAGTGCCCAGTGGTTAGGGCTTTAGCTTCAATGCCAGACTGACTTCATTCAGCTCCCTGCTCTGACAGTGCTTGCTTGCCTGCCTGTCTTACCATGGCCAAGAGACCCAGAATGTAATTCATATTCATGCTCTACAGTCCATGGAGAGAACGAGGTGTCTTCTTCAGATAAAACTCCCTCCAACTGTGTCTCTCTTTCTTTCCCTCTCCTCTGACTAACCTGGAAGCCTTGAGGAATAGCTTCAGTGCCTAACTTAGAGAAATAAAGCTAGGTGACATGAATTCCTGTCTCGGTCCCTGGTCCTCAGTCCTGTATCAGTGTAACACTTTTTTATCTCATATTGGCTTTTTAAGGTTAAACAGATGAAAAGCAGCTATGTTCAGACAGAATTTGTTTAGCTGAGTTTCTCTGCTTCATGTGAATCATATCTCTCACTGTAGTCATTGCCGATGGGTTTGATAAGAGACAAAGCCAGAACATGACTGATAACTTGACCTCTGGGGCAAGGAATCCCTTTCTTTTGTGGTCTTATAACCCTGTGGTGGAAGGACTCAGCAAGACCCATGCATAGCTCTAAATTTTTTACCTACATGGGTAGCCAGATTTCCCTCTAAAGGTATGGATGCAGCTTTAGAGATATAGGTTGGGTGTTTATAATATTCAAGATAATGCTCTGAAATGTATTTGGAGACATCCTAAAGAAGATGGACAGATGAGTAGTTTTGCTTGAAGAGTGTAATGGATTCATTGATTATATCAAAACTTTGACTTACTTGATTCACTTTATATTCTGAAACCTACTAGACTGTAAAAATGGATTCCCATGGGCTTCAAAAATCTCAGGTGGTTTTGCCAGATCCGAGATCTCATGAGAACAAGTATTAGTATCCAAAGTTGCTCTTAGGATTATGACAGCAGGCAGTGTACTATTAGAGCAGCAATAATTGTTCTGACTGAAATGTTGCTTTCCTACCTTACAGGGGAACAAGGGAACTTTGGAAAAATGAATTCCAGAAACCTGGGTCTTCCCTATGACTACTCTTCAGTGATGCACTATGGCGCGTAAGTTGTTTTCTGAAATGTCTTTTCAAAGGAGCAAACAGCTTTCAGATCTAGGAAGAAGCAGTTGCTCTGTGCAGGGAATTAATTTGCTGTTCATTTAAAATTGAGTGAATGGACATAATTAAGAGTGAGCATACTTCCTTTGTCAGCAGGAGTCCTGGAAAACAAGAATTGATATGGACAGAAGAAAAACACAGGACAACATTTTCTTTCACCGTACTCCTGCCTCTTGCTAGCAGAGGCCTTTGACATGGCTGTGGTCCAAAGTCTAACTGTTTTGAGTCACTGATCTAAACTAGTTCTGAAGACTAAATTATTTCATTAATATAGTAATAGCTGATCATAGACAACAACATTTAAGTATAGAGGCAAGAAAGATGGATTTATTTTTTTATATCATTAAGATGTTGTATGCTGCCTTATACTCATCAGGGAGCACTGCCTAAGGCTGCATTTTAGTCCATAATGTACAAGCTTATATTATATGCCTTCTCCTTTATTTCCATGAGCAAGTAACAACTTCTGAACAAAACTGTGAAATAAAACTTGCCTAGCCAAAAGCAGGAAATTGCAAACAGCAAATAGGCAATTAGTAACTGAGACAGAACTACTTCTGCTCCTCTGCCTCGGGAACCAAGAATGTGGGATTCAGTTCATTTTGCCAGGACATTGGTGAACTCTCTTGACTCAGGAAAGTGCAGCTTTTTCTGCTTCCTTGCCTTCAGCTGCTGCACACCAAATGGCTGCCACGCTGATCCTCTTCAGGGAAGACGAGCTGATCTCTGAGAAGCTTCTTGTTCTTTTCCATTCTATTAATTCTGTTCATGTGATACATGAATATGATTATGCAGTTAGAGAACTTCACTGTCTAAGAGAAGTAATCTAGAAATGTGATTTCCTTATTCCTACAGGTACGATTTCTCCAGCACTCCGGGGAAACCAACTATTGTACCAGTTCCTGACCCTTCTATACCCATTGGGCAAAGAGAAGGGCTGAGTAATTTGGATGTAGCCAAAATCAACAAGCTCTACAAGTGCAGTAAGTGCTGTAGATAGAAGGCATGTGAATCCTTATACAGCTGATGTCTGTGGGCACTGACAGACATCCCCCAAAGGAACTCAGCCATCAGTCCCTTCAATACATCTCTCCCTCACTCTACAAGAGGAAACAACTATCCCTGTGCAAAACCCCTGCCTTCTTGGAAAGGACAATTTACTTTCAATAATTCACTGTCATTCTGAGGTATCCTCACCTAATCCCTGCTCTTTGACATAAGCAAAATCTATTAGAGAAATCACGGGTGCTACTTCTGGCAAATTCTAATTTCAGGAGAGCTTGGAAGGTTGTAAAGCATGTAACCTCTTCTCAGCCATGATTATAGCTTAGGGTCATGTGCCTCAGTAGTGCCAGCAGGCTTGCCATTTCTCTCAACTAGAAAATGACTGAAGGGTTGTAAGTATGGGTGCCATTCAGAAACCTCTTTGAGGAGAAAACCACAGGCTTTTTGTATAGCTATCTAATTCCTTGCTCCATCCATTTCTTAACTCATCCCTGTGGTATCTTAAGGTCTAGAAATACCTAGCATTCCTCTGTAAGCAGGAACTCTTCAGCTGAGATGCACAAAACAGGTATAACATCGTGCTCCTGCAATGCATGGGTTTTGCCTGAACTCCCAGTACATAGGCTAATTGATTTATATGGTATTTGACTTTTATGGCATGTTATTCAATTAGTTTCCACCAAAACAGGAAGAAACATTAACAAGGCCCAAATATTAGTGTACTAAATTCTGCTCTGAATTCTGTTAGAACCTAGTTAAATAATTAGAAATTAGAAGGAAACAGCATTCCTTCCTTTGGATAGTTAGGTACAGAAATCATTGCAGAGAGTGATTCCTCTAAATCCTTAACTTCAGATAAGACAACTTTACAATGGCTGTCATAGTCTCAAAGATAGTGATAAAAATATTTAATTATATTTATTCTTGACAGTGGGACTGGGAATGAATCACACTTCAATACCATTATTATGTAATTTCATAATTAGATCTGTATGTCTGGAAGAACTAAATTAAATTAAAAAAAAAAAAGAGAGAAAAACTCAGGTGCAAAGCAAAAACCAAACAGGAAAAAATCCAGTTGTTTCAGGAAAAGCGGGGAGCAAGAGAAATATGTCATAAATTCATATGATCAGATGTCATATATTCGTGTTTTGTAATTGAGGGAGTTACACAAAGTGCAAAAAATGAAGATGTGGAAAGATGAAAGACAGATGAGATCAGACTTTGTATATCAGTCACTACGTCTGTTGCTAGACTTCAGTGCTGTTACTATTTTCCCCCAGTGACTACCCCTCCTTGATTTGACAGTGTCTAGTTTTCAAGCTTAATTTTTGCATATACTTATAAATACACACATTTGCTGATGGGAATTGATATACTGATTTCATTGAAACTAGTTCTGTCATTGAGGTTAAGGAAGTCACGGCTGATCCAGGCCTTTTTCGGTAAACTAAAATGTGAAAAGAGTGAAGCCCTACTATCTTTAGAAAACCATTAGTAGCTGAATCAGATAAGTACTTTAACTACCTTTATTTCACTTGCAGTTTTTCAATAAGTTTTACATTAGGAACATCAACACAATTGTAAGCATTATAATTAATTTCTCTTTTGCAAGCTTCATTGATGCAAATGGTTGGAGAGACTTGTCAGGCATTCCGGGAAGATTTTTGTGCAGTTTTCATTCTCTTCAACACTGTTTGGTTCTTCCCTTCAGATTGCTGTAGTTCTGTGTTGCCTAAATCCAAAGGCTCATTCTCCTCTGTCAATTACCCATCTCCATATCCGAACAACAGCAACTGTCTGTGGTTGATCCGCATCCGTCGAAGTAAGGTAACTTTTATTAGGAGAAAAGAGCTTTGAACCTCAGTGTCTGGACTATGCAGCATTATTTCATTATCGTGAGTACCCCCTGGGAGTCAATTTCATGGGTCAGGACATTTATTTTGTTATGCAGTGAATGAAAGACAGTCTCAACAATTTTCATAAGACTTAAGACTATGAGATGCCTTATTTAACTTGATTTTTATCCAGTTCAGATTGGATAGCTTTTCAAAGACAAGCAACAGTGAAACATCAATCTCCAGGGGCTCAGTAATAGGATAGCTAGGTGAAATTCTAATCTCTTTTAATAAAGAAAGTAAAGTTTCAATGATACATGGATAGTAAAATAAATATGAAGTTCTGGTTCACTTGATAACCATTAGATGGTTTGAGGCTTTCCCTGTGGATAGCATTAAACCCCACATCTGCTTTCTTGTTTCTCAAGGTTTTCCTGCAGTTTGAGGCTTTTGATCTTCAACCCTCCCCAGACTGTTCTTCTGACTATATAAAAATTTACAACGGAAACAGCAGGAATTCCCCTGTCTTGCTGGACAAGTACTGTGGGAAGGATTCACTGCCCTCCTTAGTGGCATCTGGATCAACAATGCTGGTAGAGTTTGCAAGTGATGAGAACATTACAGCCACAGGATTCAGAGCCTCCTACAACAGGGGTATGAACTCTCCTTTACAAAGTTTACAGAACAGCATTAATAGTATTTGTATGTAAGAATTTAAAATTTTTACCATATACTCCAGAGTAGGTCTCTGTCATACTTTAGACTTTCCCAGCAATTGCTAATGCAGAAGGCCAGGCAATGATGGGTCCGAAGTCTCAGAGGAAATATAAAATGGGGTATTGCATGGATCTCATGTTAGTAATCCTGAGATCCCACTCACATTCTTCTGAGAGCCTGTGTTAGGCTTCTTCATATCTCCAGAACCATTTCTTTAAATAAAAACAATGCAATGACTTTAATTAATAGGAGTGGTGCAGCCAAAGAGCACAAAGACTGCAGAACTCAACAAGAGATCTCAACCAATGAGATGTAAAGCCAGTAACCAGGCAAGATGTTATGCAAGGTTTTGTAGGATTTTATGCAATGGGAGAGGTACTGACCTTGGGTAACTTACACTTTCTGAATCAAAAGCTTTTGTTATGTGCATGAAACACAGTGCTTACTGTAGTCACTTGAGGGGTGTCTGTTTTGCAAATGCACAAATGCGTTATGGACTGCCAGACAAAATTCTGTTGTGCTGCAGCATGCTTTCAGTTAGGCAGTAGCCCAAATAACTTGCTGCTGCTTTATTTCAACTGAAAATCCAAACCTTTTTACAGCATAAATTGAAGAAGTCTTAGAAATGTGTAATTTTTACTCCTTTTGCATTATTTGATGGAGTCATTTTTAGAAAGCACTAGATCTAGCTTGATAATGCAGTCTTGAATACTTGAGCTAATTCTTTTCTGAAGTGCAGGTAGTGCCATTAGAATGCTATGCTAATATGGTAACACTCAATTTTAAAGACAGATACAGCTTTAGATGCAGCTGTTCTCTGTTCCCCAAAGGTTATTTATCAGATATGTTTCTAAGTTCCTTCAGTACAGCTGCTGATACAAATATTAAGCAAAGAAATAAAATATTTCAGCAGTCAATTTTCATGGTAGTACATTTTTTTCTTGGCTTGAAGAAATAATACAATTGAATATATGCAAGCTCATTTCTACTGACAAAATGCTCCTGTTAATATGTCTTTCTCTGTTTTTCACTCTTCAGTGAATTGTGGAGCCACTTTCAGAGATTCAAATGGAATCATCACTTCTCCAAACTACCCTAATAAATACCCCAAAAACAGAGCATGCTTCTGGATCATCAGTTCTCCAGTAGGATACAAGGTAAGACACAGATGAATTCAGTTATGGGTTTCATCACTGTTCTCTGATGCAATGTGTTTCCCTTGGAGGATAAGAGCTGAAATGTCACTTTTTCAGTAGGCATTCTCAGAGTAAAAATCTGAAAGCAAAAATTCATTTTAAGAACTTATGTTGGATCTTGGAATCTGAAGTGCTCAGCAAGGGAAAACCTTTACATGTGCGTGTGAACTCATGAATTTAGCTTGTACCAGTAGGTACAAGCTTTGTTCAAAATAATCCCTAAGTAAGAGTTCCCACTAGAAAACTCAGACATTGCACAGGTGTTGTTTTTATATTTCTCTAGAGAAAAGAACATAAAGCGTAGAGGATCAGTCTTGTCCCTTGCTTCTTCTTCCAATCCAAATACTGATGAACTAAGCAAATAATTTGATACTTATTTGCATTGCCATATGGGATCAGGATGTGGTGCAACCACAGAATAAAAAACAGTGCCTGCACACAAGTATTTTAGATTATTTGTCCTTGTTACATACAAAGGGTAAGAGAAAAGGCTGTAACCTGGAAGCAAAGTGCTTTCTTTGTATTTTCTCCAGATATCTCTCAAAATGTTATCCTTTGAGCTGGAATATAGTGACAGATGCACCTATGACTACTTGCTCATACATGATGGAAGCCAACCTACATCACCTGCAGTTGGCCCTTACTGTGGGACAGAGAAGGTTGCAGACTTTACTTCGACTGGGAACTTTGTGCTGGTTGAATTTCACAGTGATATAGTTTGGGAGTTGCCCGGATTTGTGATGAGTTATACATTTGGTAGGTAAGTCCTATACAGATGGGGGTTGAAAAACACAGGATGAAAATAAGAGTCCAGCTAGCCAAAGGTGAAAGTCAGAATGCCACCAATTTCAGAAAAAAAATATAGCTCCCTGATACCTTTCACAAGCTTGAAGCTTGATCTCTTAGTCTTACATCTGCAGTGGTGTAATTTGCATGGTGAATCATGGACAGAAATGTTCCTGCCCATGGGATGCTTCTGTCTGAGATTGTAGGCTTTTTGTTTTACTAATCCCATTGCTGGTGTTGCATGGCCAAATTCAATAGCAGAGCTGAAACTATGTAAACAGATTTTTAAGAACTTCTAGTGGTAGAAACTGTGCCCATAAAAAAATCCAGAGTATGGCTATGTAGCAACTTTAGCCTGTATTCTGGTAAATGTTATTACCCAACCCTAATTTGCATTCCAGCATACATACAGAAAAACCTTCAGACACATACTTATGCTTTGAAGCCAAGATCACTTACACAGTTCCTATAAGTACCTGAGCTCAGCCTGGAAATCTCCATTTTACACTGAAGGTGCAAACTAGGATGTTTGTACAGCATCTCAACTTGAAGAATTGCACTAACCTCTGTGAGATGAACGAGGTCAGGGAACAAATTTAACTAAAGAAACAGTTAAGAGTGGCAGGAAGAAGCAGTGAGGAAGAGGAAATGGAGTGAAGCACCTATTGTTGCCACTTTGCTGTGGCCTGAGTCAGGTATTGAAATTGTCCATGGGGTATTACCAAAATACTCTTTAAAAATGAGGCCTGAAAACTTAATGCAGAGTGCATTTATTGAATGTTCTCTTTGGAGAACATTTTAGGTGTGAAGTACCTTGTCTGTAGAGAGAAATCTTCCTCCTCTGAGAAGACAGCTGAAGAGGAGAAAGAAATCACCACCATAAACAGCTAGCACTTTGCCTTGATTTGATGTATTCAGAATTAATTGCTAATGCCAAACTGAGAGATACCAAAATGTAATAAATAATAAAAGTTTTTGCTGAAATTATGCCTTTGTGAAGAAGAGCATGTGGAAAATGCCCATTTGCTTTCCTGGTGCTAGGAAGGCAGCCAAGAAAATTTTGAATTATGATGACTTTTGTGTGTGTGTGTGGTTTTGGGGTTTTTTTTAAGGATCTGTAATGTCTTGCTCTTTAAGCACTGGTTAATTTTCACCCACGGCAGACTGATAATTGATAAATTATGGACATCAGGGTCTAGAGCTTTCTTGCATCATGGTACGAAAGTGCATGCACAGCAGGCAACAAATATTTGTAGTTCTTACAAGTTCCTGTCTTCTATTTTTAACTTCAACTTCAGACTGTAAAAATGCTAATTCTTCTCTCTGAGGACTTTCATGGAGGTGCAAAAGTAATAACCCCGTGACAAGTCTCATTGTATAACAACGTTGAATGAATCCCTGTTTTAAATAGATAGTGCTGAACAGCTTTGTAACTTGACTATTGCTTTAGATTCCCTTCCCGTGGCCTGATGTGGGGCCCTACATAGGTCGAGTGTTTTAGGTGTTCACCCATATTTAGTAAAAGAGCGTGAACAACATGTCTAAACAGCAATGTACCACATATAGGAACATTGGTCTTGCAATTTGTTCCTAGAAATATGGTTTTAAGTAGATATGGCAATGTGACGATCAGGGTGCTTTATTTGTAAGCAAGCTCTTCAACAGTAATAGTACAGAAATGCATTCCTGAATGTGCAGACAGGCTGAAATATAACATGATGAATAAGTTCTCTCTTTCACAGAAAAGACTTTTCAGCATGAGATCTAAGGTTCTTCTTTTAATGATTTCTGTTAGGAGTCCTTGCTAACTGCTTTCCTTAAGGGATATGGAGCTTCCACACATGCTTCAAACCACCTCCTGACCCCCTGCAGATATCAAAACCTCTCATTATTTCTAAAATCTCTGGTTTCCTGACAGCAGTCTCTACTTTAGGTTTCCATTACTCATCTATAAATCTGTGGCCCACCAAACAGGAAAATGCAAGATAGAAAACATCCTCATGAATGGCATCCTTCCTTCTTAAAATGATGGCCACTCAGCTTGATCCACAGTTAGTTGTGAATCAAAAATGGAGAAGCTGTAGGATTCACAAACCCTCCTAAGAGCTTAGGTGTAACCCAAATGCACAGTGTAAGGGGACTTGCATCTAACAGACAATAATCCTTCCACAACAGGCATTGCCCATATATATAAATATTATATATAAGCTTGCTCTTAAGATTTACAGTCTGAGATGTATGAATTAAGAGTAACCAGCCAGTAGAAACAATGGACATTATAGCCAAAAGTTGAGATTCAAATACCACCATAAGAGGATTTTCAGAGGTTCTAATGAAAGTTCAGCACTCAACACACTTTTGAAATCTAACATGTAAGAATTTAACCTTAAAAACCAGAGGTATCTAGCAGTGAGGAATTTATATATGTATTCCCATAGAGGTACATACCTCATGGCACAAACAGGTATTACCTTAATTGTGTACAAACCCAGACATATTTAAAGAGAGACACGCTTCCAGAAGCCTATGTGTGTGGTAGAAACAAGAGTGTTTGTGTCCATATGTTCCGCTCTTACCAGCTTTGAGACTGTCCTGGTTCCTATCCGGGAGGCAAATCAGAGCCTTCAAGCGTTATGCTTTTGTAGTCTGTAAGAACCAGAACAGTGATCTGTCAATTACTGCTGTAGGAGAAAAATAGCCTGGAATAAAGCACTACAGAAACACACAAAAATGCACTACTCATAGGTCCTTTTTTGTGTTTAATTTAAAACATGTTTGCCTTACATAAATAACTGTGGTTGAGACGACACTTGCATGACTACAACCCTAGTCATTGAATCATAGAATCATAGAATAGTTTGTGTTGGAAGGGACATTTAAAGGTCATCTAGCCCAAAACTCTGCAATGAGCAGAGTCATCTTCAACTAGACCAGGTTGCTCAGAGCCTTGTCCAGCCTGATGTTGAATGCTTCCAGGGACTGGGCATTCACTGCGCAACCTGTTACAGTGTCTCACCACCCTCATTGTAAAAAAAATATTCCTTATCTCTAGTCTAAATCAACCCTCTTTTAGTTTAAAACCATTGCCCTTTGTGCTATCACAACAGGCCCTGCTAAAATGCTTGTTCCCATCTCTCTTATAAGCCCCCTTTAAGTACTGAAAGGCTACAAGAAGGTCTCCCCAGAGCCTTCATGTCTCCATTGAACAACCCCAACTCTCTCAGATTGCTCTCATAGGACAGGTGCTTCAGCTCCACAATCATCTTTGTGTCCTTCCTCTGGACCTTCTCCACCAGGTCCATGTCTTTTCTGTGCTGAGGACTCCAGGCCTGGGCATAGTACTCCAGGTAGGGTCTCACCAGACAGAGGAGAGAGTCAGAATCACCTCCCTCGCCCTGCTGGCCACACTGCTTTTGATGAAGCCCAGGATAGAATTGGCTTTCTGGGCTGCGAGTGCACATTGCTGGCTCCAGCTTTTCAACCAGTAAATACCTCAAGTCCTCAGCAGGGCTGCTCTCCTGTTCATCACCCAGCCTGGACTGGTACCTGAGGTTGCCCCAACCCAGGTGCAGGACCTTGCATTTGGTCTTTTGGAACCTCATGAGATTCACAAGGGCCTACTTCTTGAGCTTGTCCAGGTCCCTCTGGATGGCATGTCTTCCCTCAGGCATGTCATCTACACCACTCAGCCTGGTGTCATTGGCAAGCTTGCTGAGGGTGCACTTGATCCCACTGCATTGGTGAAGATATTAAACAGTATCAAACCAATATGGACCCCTGAGGGACACCACTTGTCACGCATCTCCATCTGGACATTGAGCCATTGACCACTACCCCCGGATATGACCATGCAACCAATTCCTCATCCACTGAACAGAAAAGACCTTGCAGCAGTCCAAACAGACAACACCTGTAGCTCTTCCCTTGTCCACTGATGTAATTGCTCCATGATGGAAGGCCACTAGGTTGTTCAGGCAGGACTTGCCCTTGGTGAAGCTGTCCTGGCTGTCTTAATAACCTCCCTGTCCCCATGTGCTTAGCACAGCTTCTAGGAGGACCTGTTCCATGATCTTCCCAGGCCCAGAGGTGAGGCTGACAGATCAGTAATTCCCAGAGTCCTCCTTTTTACCCTTTTTTAAAAGGTGCAGTGTTTCCCTTCCAGCCACCTGGGACTTCACCTGATTCTCATGACTTTTCAGATATCATGGAGAGAGGCTTGGCAACTACATCTGCCAATTCTCTCATGTCTCTGGGATGCATCTTCTCAGTTCTCATAGACAGGTTCCTCAGGTGGTCACACAAACCTGGTCTTCTCTTCTGGACTTGGCTCCCCCAGTCCATGTCTTGCAGTCCCTCCACTCAAGAAGTGCAGGAAGAGAGGTTGACAGTGAAAACTGAGGCAAGAAGAATTTTTTTGTGTATCTCAGCCTTCTCCTTATCCATTGTTGTGTACATTAGAGTTGTGTTCATTGGGGGCGACGCTTTCTTTGACCTTCCTTTTCTGGCTGACATACCTGTAGAAGACCTTGTTACTATTCTTTGCATCCCTTGCCAAGCTGAGCCCCATCCACACCTTAGCCTTCCTGACCCCATTCCTATACAACCAGGCAGCATCCCTATGCTCTTCCCAGGACACCCTTTCCTGCTTCCACTGCCTGTGCATTTCCTTTTTGCCCTTTAGTCTCAACTCAGCCATGCCAGTCTCTTGCCTTCTTTTTCTGATTTCTTACACCTGGGGATCAAGAGCTCTTGTGCTTTATGATCTACCAGATCTTAAAGATCTACCAGCTTGGTTCTGGTCCCTTGTCCCATAGGGCAGTTTCCCAAAGGGTCCTATTAACTAACTCCTTTTAAGAGCTGGAAGTTTGTTTTCCTGAAATTCAGGGTCCTGACTTTACTCTGTCTGATCCATATCGCTCAGGACTGCAAATAATGTCTGACAGAAAACAAGGGTAGCTTTTGATGGGCTGTAATACAGTTGTTTCCTCATCTAATAGAAGAAAATGAGCCTATTGCAACAGCAAGAGAGTACCGAAACTCAGTTTTCAATTTCACTCTGGTGATGATCTGCCCTATTTCCCACACTGAACTGCAAGGAAAAACATTACAGCCTGGGAGACTTAGTAGGCAAACAGTCACATTTTTACTTAATTTAAAATTTTTCAGATCCAAAGCTTTACTATAATGTTCCATTATAGTAATCAAACCCCAAGATTACCAAGGCCAAGTCTAATACACTGGGGCACAGTTTCACAACGAGTTAGAGAAGAGCACAGCTTTTGCAGCTATAACTATGTAGGACAGAGAATGCAACAACTGAGTTTGGCAAGGAGAAGACACATGAACCAAAGACGATTTAATCTCTCCTGGACTTCAAAAAGAAATTGAAAACCTTACAGGCTAAGTTGTCACATAGGATTTTATAATCGAGTTCGCTTTATCATGGGAAACATCAGCGGGTAAGAGAAGAAATAAAGGAAAGCTCCTGCTATTCCGTTGCCAAATGGCTTTTGGTGTAGGAGCTGGAGAACTGCGGGGGCCGGGCCCCCTCTGGCGGACACCTGCAAGGGAAAGGGAATGGGAACGTGTCGTACCTCTTCTCACGGGACAGTGAGCTTTTCTCCTGCCCTGGTCACGGCGCTCAGGTCCATCCGGCAAATTCAGCCGAGGCGTTTCTCAACAAGGATGTTCAGTTTCTCTAAGTTGCTTCCTCCCGTGCCTCTCTGTTGGTGGTGCTGTCTGGTTAGGAAGGTTCTTTCGTTCACTGTATTTTTGTCTTAAAGAGCGGCATTCCAAATTCCACCTGTCAGTCGGTAGGTTGCACTATAACATTAAGATTCAAACTTCCTCTTTTCCTATTGATCAGCTCAACAGCGAAGACAATGAAGTCTTTTGTTTGAGTTTATATTTGTCTCGATTCCCTGCTTTATGCCTACGATACGTGGAATTTCCGGGTGATCTCTAGCATAATTGCTGAACCGGTGCAAAGTTTAACTTCCAAGTTTGATACAGTCGTCTTTCCAATGTTTTTTGAAAACAAAAAACCAACCAAAACCAACCAAAAAAACCACCCAACCAACCAAACCAAAAATACAAACAAAAATGAAACAAATAAAAAATTGAGAGGGGAAACCTCCATTGTTTTTTTCTTTAAATTTAGCTTTGTTCAGGTATTAACAAGTCTTACTTCCTTGAATAAATCAGTCAGTTTCCTAATTTAATTGTGTAGCTTTTTACAATGTGGACTTATATATTAAACTGAAAAGAATGCAAAATGTACCTGCAAACTCACGCGGTTAGCAGGATGACTCATGGTACACTCAGTAACTCTTTCTGGAAACCCTGCAGGACATTCCCTTCTGAGGGCACATAGACCAACACTGGCAAGGATGGGCTGGAGATAACAGGAGTTTTGCAATTCAGTCGATTCTTGCTGTTCTGAACCAGGATCTCGCCACAGGTTTAAGACAAAAAAGACCCCAAAACCAGAGTAAGTCGGGGGCAACCCTGTCAGCATTAGAGAAGACGCTTTTTGGTCTAATTAACACCCACGGCTAATGTCCACCGGGACATGGCGCTGCCGGCGGCACCAGACCACAGGTACCACAATGCATCGTGCGGCGATGGTGCCCTGGGTGGTGGCCCGGGAGGCCCGGCAGTGGGACCGTGCGGAGCCCTGGGCAGTGTAGTTTATCCACGGAGAGCTGCCCGTCGGCTGGCGCCGGGAAGGGCGGGGCGAGGGACTACAACTCCCGTCGGGCCGTGCGCCTTCAGCCCCGTGTGTTGAGGACGGGCGGGCGCTTTCCGCACCTCCCCGCTAGTGCCAGCCCCGATCGTCGCCGACCCTCGGGCCTGAGGCAGCCAAGGGACCCGGGGGGAGGACTATGGAGCTTGCCTCAGCGGGCGTGCAGCGCCACGCCTGAGGCTGGGCCGCGCCTCCGGTAGCGCCATGGATAGCCGGTGCTATGGATGCGCGTCCAAGTTCTCTGTCTTCAAGAAAGAGGCAAGTCCGGCTGCGGGGGGTCAGGACCGGCCGGTCCCGCGGGTGACGCCCCCACAATGCGAGGGTCTGAGAGGGGAACCGGGAACCGCCTCGCCCTGCGCCGAGACATCTTCCTGGCCAGCATCCCGGCGTTGTTGTCCTTGCTTACTGAGCTATTGTGGTGCCTAATTGCAATATGTCTTCAAATATGAGAGATTACTGACAAAAACAAGAAAAAAGAGAAAAAAAATCATCATATCATCCCTCTAATCCAGCATTCGGTCATTGTCTCAGACAATTCCCACGCACACACTTTGTTATACTATGGGATGAAGTGGTGACTCAGCTCCCAGCAGGAGTTACGTGCTGGTTCTCGAAAGTCTCCGTATCTTCATCAGCAGCTGGTGATACAGTTCTCTTACAAAAAATCAGCACAGCCCCAGCGTTATTTTGTGTGTGCCTTGTCACGGGCACTGTGCCTGCGTGCGGCCGGGCAGAGCGGTGGGGGTGTGTGATGACGGGTTGGTGAAGCCCTGCCCTGCCCCTCTCTCTGTCTCTGCAGTGTGGCTGCAAGAACTGCGGACGGTCGTTCTGCTCGGGCTGCCGGAGCTTCACTGCTGTTGTTCCCCGCTGTGGAAACACGCAGCAGAAGGTGTGCAAGGAGTGTCATGAAAAACTAACTGGGTAAGGTGTGAGTGTTTCTTCACCCAAAGACAGTTTCCTGCTTTGTATCTTCAGTTTACATCCCAGTGTTGTGTTGCAGATTTATGCATGAGAGCTGTGCCTTCCATTTGTGCACGGATGCTGTCTGTACCCTGAGTTTCAAGCCAGGCTATTTCTGAACTGTTGTTTTGTGAGTTGTGTAGTCCAAAGATACGAATCAGGATTTGTGCCTGTTTTCTATTATGACAGAGTAGTCAGAAGGAAGCAGGTTTGAAACTTCACAGAAGGACACTGAATTACTGTGGACATCTTAGCTAGATGAGCCCAGGTTAAGCCCCACTGTGTTTTTGCCCAGAAATCTACACCCCTCTAAAAGCACGGGCAGTCTTTTCAGAAGTGTAGTAGTCGAATGGGCTGACAATAAGATGTTCAAAGTGTTATTACCTTTGTGGGCGGTGACACAAATCGTCAGTGTTGAGGGGTGTCCGTTACACGTAGCCTGAAGATTTAAAATTTTGTAGCATAAAATCAGTTTGCTTTTCAAAGAAAAAAAAATTTGCAAACATAACTTTTAGATTGCTTGTTGAAAACAAAAAAAAGTAATTCAGAAGCAGCATGAGTTATACATGGGAACAAGTAACACAAGAAAACAAGTATACACCAGAATCCCTCAGTTAGCCAATTCCTTGGTGTACTCTTCCTTCTCTTCTCCGCTTCTCTCATATAGCAAGGAATTTTCACCAATTAGTGGGGAATTTTCTGGCTCTGCCGGTGTCTAAAGGAGAGGAGCCTCTCATTAGCGAAGGTCTTCATCTCCACTGCCTCATGGAAACAGTGAAATACAGTATTCAGTCGTTTCAGTTTTGAAATTTTCTGATTTCCCTTTACAACTTCAAAGCCATTAAAAAAACAAGGCAGCCTTTCTCCGTGTTTCTTGGGGGCCTTTTTTTCTCATCATTTTAATATCAGTACTATAGAGTTACAGAAGAAAAAAAATTCTCCCTGAGCAGATACCAGGTAGATCACAGAATCATAGAATGGCCTGGGTTGGGAGGGACCTTAAAGACAAATCTCTTTCCAGCCTGCCTGCTGTGGGCAGGGGCACCTTGCGCTAGACCTGATTGCTCAGAGCTCCCTCCATCCAACTTGTCCTTAAACACTTCCAGGGATGGGGCATCCACAACTTCTCTGGGCAACCTATGCCAGTGCCTCACTAACCTCACAGTTAAGAATTTTTTTCTAATATCTAGTCTAAAGCTACTCTCCATTTAAAAACATTCCCCCTTGTCCTGTCACTACATACTCTTGTAGGAAGTCCCTTTCTGTCTTTCCATTAAGTTCCGTTCAGGTACTAGAAGGCCACAATTAGGTCACCCTGAAGCCTTCTCTTTTCTGGGCTGAATAATCCCAACTCTGTCAACCTTTCCTCATGGGAGAGGTGTTCCATCCCTCTGATCAACTTGGTAGCCTCCTCTGGACTCACTCCAACAGGTCTGTGTCCTTCCTTAGCTGGGAATGCCAGCCATGCAGCATTCCAGGTGGGGTCTCAGAAGATCAGAGTAGAGGGACAGAATCCACTCCCTCAACCTGCTGGCCACGGTGCTTTTGTTGCAGCTCAGGACACAATTGGCTTTCTGGGCTGTGAGTGCACATTGCTGACTCATGTCCAGTCTCTCTCCCACCAGCACCCCCAAGTCCTTCTCAGCATGGCTGCTCTTGATTTGTTCATCCCCCAGTCTGTGCTGATACTAGGGGTTGCCCCAACCCAGGTGCAGCACTTTGCACTGGGCCTTGTTAAACCATGGGACCTATTGTTTAATCAGTCACATAGACTCACTTACTGAGCTTGTCGAGGTCCCTCTGGATGGCACCCCATTCTGTAAGCTGCATATGTTGTTATGCAAATAAATTTCAGAACTGAAACCTTAGAACCGAAAAACAGTTCAACAATGTTACATTCATTCATTACTATACAGGCCTTAGCTGTGTTTGTAGCTGTTGCTTCCAAGAATGAGTGAAATATGCCAACTACAACTACCTCACCTAAGTGTGTAGTTTAGCCCCTCAACCTGAATACAGTGAAGTAGAAGATAGTTATACAATATGTGCTTGTGGTGTGCAGTGTTCAAGTGTGCTAGAAGATGTCATAGGTGATTATATAATAACTTCTGTAACATTTTGTTTTGGTTGTGCATGATATGATTCTGGTTTTGTTGCATGCCCCAGCTACTTCCAGAGTGTTCTGCTGCATGGAAGCTAGTTACGCTGGGAGTCTTACCTAACTACTGTCTACCTGCTTTCTGAAGTGGGAGGTGCAGGCTGTGGGAGGCAAGGGTATTTCAGCCCCACCTCCTTTGGATCACTGGTGACTGTATTAAGTCACAATGCAAAACAATTGGACCAAAGGACTAGAAACGAAGTCCCCTGCTGTCCCAGGCAGTTATCTTATCGTGATCCAGTTCATAAGATGATTGCTCTCAGTGTTAATGAGGTTATGAAAGGAGGTGTATCAAGAGGTCAAGAAAAGTCTGCTGATTCTTCTTAAGTTGAGAGACTAGGTAATTGAAGTATTGTCAGTATCTTGAGTTCAGAAAAATCATTGGTTTTGTCTTTCAGAGAGGGAACTCAAAGCAGTTCAGCAAAATGGTCACCACCAGAAAACTACAAAAAGTGAGTTGCACTTGACAATCAGTTGTTTCTGCTGCAGAGTAGCCTTTTAGGCTTTCCTTTTCCCCTGTGGAGACCTGCAAAAGTGGGTCTTTTGATGTGGGTATTTGCTTGGATTCAGAATTAGATTAAGGTCAGAGCTTCTGTTTTGTTGTTTGGGTTGTTAGTTTGTTTTAGGGGTGGGGCATGAGCTCTTTTGAATAGACTCCTGAAAAGCCACCTGCCTGCAATTATCTGTGACTGATCAGAGCTGGCTTGGAAACAGGAACCCGGTGGTGAAATGTTCCATATCTTCTGGGAAGCAGTGCCAGGCGTGCTGCTCCTGTGAGCTAAGGTTTTCCTTACTCTTAGCAATACCTCATTGTGCTGATGTTAGAGAGCCTGGTATGAGAGAGAGTGGTTTCATTTCTGTTGGGTTCACAGAGGATGTTTTCATATCTCCAGGTTAAAATCCCTGTTCTCAATTGTCGTGTCTTTTTTCCATCCTTGTCACAGGCGTGTAGCAGCTTTTGAGGCTAAGCAAAACCAGCTGAAAGAGCAACAGAAAGCAGCTGCAAAACCCCCAGGTCGAACAGGCTCCAGATACCAGGGGCTCTCAAAAGAGGACAGAGCTATTGCAGAGAGACTGGAGAGGCTCAGGGAGGAAAGGAAACCGAGTGAGTTGTAGAGAATACTGTAAATACCTTGGGTGGGAACACTGCTACTTGGGAAACATGGAATCTGGAGGGAGAGGGGAGTTCTGGGTGTTAAGAGGCTGCTGTTTTAGGGAAATGAAGGCTTAAAATAGGACAGAGCATCCAAGTACTGCTGCCACAATGGCCCAATTCTACAATGATTTTAGGTCAATGTTCCAGTTTCATTTTGCTTCTTGGGGTTTCCCTTGAAACTACAACTCAATTTTGGGGCAGTATCTGATGTGTAAAATCACTTTCTCATTTCCTTTTTGTGGGGTAAAAGCCTGTGTCAAGGCCGCTTGGAGCAGAATGAAATGAAAGTCTTTGGCCAAAGTATTTTTTAGAAGGTTTCCTGTGGGTCATTGTCCTGGGTTCCATTCTCTGTGGGACTATGTTCTGGCCAGCCTTGTCTCACAGAGAAGGAAAAAGATTCTCATCCCAGTCCACAGCTGTCAGGTTCTGGGACAGCCTTGAGGTGCTTGCAGGAGAATAAACTAGTTTTAAAATTATATGGGATCCCTAGAAGAGAAAGAACACACTGCAAAGTGGTTACCTGGTTATTACAGAATCATTTAGGTTGGAAAAGGCCTTTAAGATCATGAAGTCCAACCATTAACCCAGCACTACCAAGTCCACTGCTAAACCGTGTCCCTAAGTGCGACAACTACACATCTTTTGAATATCTCCAAGGACGGTGACTCAACCACTTCCCTGGGCAGCCTGTTTCGGTGCTTGACAGCCCTTTCTGTGAAGAAATTTTTCCTAATACCCAATCTAAATTCCCCCTGGCACAATTTGAGGCCATTGCTTCTCGTCTGTTACGTGGCAGGGGAGGGTTTCAGTCTGATATATGTCTAGGTTGGCATTAGGAGATGGACTATACTGCCTAAAAGACTCTTATTTCTCTGCCTGTCCCTAGTATTCAAAGTCAGCTGATTGCCAAATGATGTTACCCTAATACTCACCTTATGGCTAGGAGATAAACTGTGATGGAGGCAAGGACTCTGAAGGCAAGGATAGCATTAGGGTAGTCTCTGAGTCACTGCAGTATGACCCCTTATTCACATCAGGGCTGAGGGAGGTTTTTGCTCAAGTGTTCAGAGTCTGATTCCAGAAAGAAATACAATTTTAAGAAAAAAAAAATTGAAGTGTTTTGTTTTCATTAACAGGATAATCTCTTCTCTTGGGTTATTCTGAATTGCAGAGTCCATCCCTACTCAGGCTGAGATTGAAGCTAGGCTGGCTGCCCTGAAGGAGGATGGCCGGGGACCTATTCCATCCACAGAGGAGATGGAGGATCGGTTGGCTGTCCTGCAGGGGAGAGATCCTCCTTCCCAGGCTCGCAGACCTGTAAGATCCCTCAGCTCTTTAGTCAGCAATTTATTCTGAGCTGACACAGTAACTGGTGTCCCAGCATGTTAACTGTTCTTCCTTCTTCAGCCTTTTTGTGTCCAGGTAGCTTAACTCAAAAATCTCTGTTTCCTGATTGTGTCGTTGCTTCAGAATCAAATGGTCAGCCTTTACCAGTTCGCTGCCTCAATTTGAATCCAATGTGCTCCTTCATGTCAGGTGTAGTTCATGTGTATATTCTTAACAATAGTTGCTAAGTTTTTTACTCTCAACCCATTTGTATACCTAAGTGGTCATAGTATTTCAGAGCTGTTTGTCTGTGTTTGGGGCTTATCAGCCCTACCTTCTAATTGTATCTTGTAGTCGTTACTGCACACCAGCTAGGCAAAATCCTGTTAATTATTCCAGAAATGGAAGTTCAGCATGGTTTGTCTGAAGTTGCAGAGGAATCAGTTGGATTGAAAGCCTGTGGGAATTATCTTGTCCCCAGAATATCATTTCCTTATGGTTCTTTTTTCAGCTGCATGCCCAGATGTTATTGTAGGTTTTAGTGGGGCTGCTGGCTGGCACTGTTGAGAACAGCACTTTGTTTGCATTGAAGGTAGTGACAGAGCTGGGATTGGGACCCAGCAGCGTGTACTCCTATACGTTCAGCACCACTTCGCATTGTTTGGGTGACTGCTCTTAGAGCTGTGTGCATTCAGCACCTCTAAAAATGAAACCCTTGAAAGTCTTACACCACATAAAGCTGTAAGCTGAGAATCTCAATATCAATGGAGGCATCTTTTTATGCTGCTTCCATCCAGGGTGATCTTGGTTGCCAAACTTTCCTTTGACTGAGTATGCCACTTTCCTCTCATTTGCCTTTTCCCACGCCCCCCCTTGTTTCTTAGGTACACCAGCCTCCTGATACCAGAAGTCTGGTCCAGCGGACAGATGACCTGTTAACTCAACTATCTGAGGAAGTTGCCATTGATGAGCATTACAGACCAAGAGTTCAGCCTCAAGGTATTTATTTTGGCTTCCAAAGACCTGTTTATATCTAATAATGTATGTGCTATATTGAGAAGGCAATATGTGCCTCCCTATCTAGCTTACAGGTGAGCTGGGTGTCCAGTTTGTCCATCTCTCCCCCTTATAACTACCAAATTGACTAAGAGCAGCCATCTGGCTCCATACTGGGTCTCAGTGTCTTTGCCTGGAGATGATTCCTTGTTGTCAGGGTTGTTGTACACAGATCACTCCTCTCTATTTCTCTAAGGTGACCCTTCCTTGGGGAGGAGGTGTTGCTACTCCTAATGCACCTGTGCACTGTTACAAAACATTGGAATTTGGCATACCATTATCTTCCTAGCTGCAGTGCTTTCTCTGTAATCTCACTGTAGACCACAGATTAGCTCACTTTCTTCTCTTCATGTACAGTGAGGATCCTACTGGCATGCCTTCTCCTATTATTACGTGGATTCATGGAAAGCAGCAAGCTTCTCTCATATCATTGCTTTCTGTGTTTTCTGCATTGTGTTTTCTGTGCCCAAAGAACATTGCTGCTGAGTCACCAGCATGTTCTGTGTGTCTGTCTGCAGCTGTTAGTAGCCAAAGTTTGAATGATCTCAATCGAGAAAGTGAAGATTGTGTTTGCCCTGCAAATCTGGACCCAAAACAGCTAGAGGAAGAGAAGAACAAACTTCTGGCAGAAGCTGCTGCCGAGCTGCAGGAAGAGAATACTAGGCAGGAGAAGATCTTACAGGTTGCCAAGAGACTGGCAGCACTCAAAGGCGAGGACCCAGAGAAAGGTGAGCAGCAGATGAGAACACAGTGCCAAGAGAGGAATCAAGTTGCTGTGACAGTAATTTCTTTTCTGAGAAGTGTTTATCCATTTAATTCCTATGTTCTGCAAGAAACAGACTGAGATTTGATTTTATCTGTAAAGTTGTACAAGTTGGTTCATTATGAAATCAGTGTGAAAGATCTAAGTTGAGGGTAAAGGCTGGAGCTGTAAGGTCAGACTGCTTTGTCTTGCACCCTTCTCTAAGGTAGTTCTAGCATGCTCTGGTGAGGTTAACAAAGCTTTTAAAAGCAAAGCTCTGGGTTTGGTGGGGATTTTTTTCTTCCCTCTTCCATTATTAAAACCAAACAATAACACCCTTTTTGACGAGTTTGCACCTGAAAAGGATCTGTCTGCGTCAGAGCCAGAATGCCAAAACAAGCTCACAGCACAAGCAATTGTCTCTGGTACATAAGGGGCACAAGATTTGAAGCAGGTGTGGGTTACAGTCTCCCATTTCTTACTCCTACAGTTACACTGGAAAACTATAAACTTCCTGACAGTGATGAGGAAGTGGCTGAGGAGGAAGCCATTCGCAGAGTGCTAAAACAGGTCAGAAGTGGGAGCTGTGGCCTTGTTTATCTTCCTCTCAGTTACGCCCAGTGTGTCTGTTACCTGATGAGCATACATAAAGGATGTGTTTGTGTTTCTGGGAAGAGTGTCACTCCTTCCCCTCCTAATGCTTTCCCAATGCTAGCTCCCATGGGCCATTCAGCTATTTTGGCAGGCGATTGACAACAATGTTTCTAGTCTGTCACATTGTCTTTCTCACTCATGCTTAGTGTCTCTTGTGGTGTGTGTGTCTTCTTTACAACCTCACTCTGCTGCTACTTCCTTGCTTCTTGTTTCTTCTGCTTCCCTAGCCAGTTAGAACATGGATGATGACATGTGTGCTGTGTAGCACAGCTTATTTTTCTCTAAAATGTCTCGGAATTGTCTTGGCAGGCAGACCCACGTTTGCTGTGCTAATCAGACAATTGCTGTGTCTGATACATCATACACGTGTGATTAGCATGATGTTGAGGGTCTCCTGATAGTTGTGCTGCAAAGCAGAGTGTGTTTGTTACAGGCCCCTGCTGCTGCACTGACTGTCCACAGAGTACACACAGTGTTCCTAATGCAGAGAGCTCACATCTGTCTGGATAACACAAGATGTATTCAGACTTCTTATCTCCTGTTATTGCATGAGAGCAAGAAGGGCGGGAGGTTTAGGGCCTAGAATGAGGATCGCAGCTGTGTTTGAAACAAGAGGCTTCTTGCTTTCTCTTGTTACCAGCTCACAGAGGAAGCAGCCCTGGATGAAGCAAGTGGATTCAACATTCCTCCAGATCAGACCACCCAACCAGGACCCTCACAACAGAACCTGTGTAAGAAAGCAAAGCAAAAGGTCAGTGAGCTGGTCAGGATCTCTTGAATTGGTGTATTCCAGGGTCTTAAGAGAGTACAGTTCTGCAGCAGAAGTTTGCTGTATCCTGGGCTTAATGCAGAAAAAGATTAACCAACCAGTTTTTCCAGGGCAGACAAGCCAAGCAGCTTCTGCAAGGCTGACCAGCCCTGAGCTCAGCTGTGAATCATCCATTTAAGAGGAATTGCTCCCTGGAATACTATTTCTTTCAGGCTGGCTTTCTGTTGAATGTTATGGTGTCATCTAAATCTGGAGAAGTCAGCAGAGACCTCACAGTATGAATATTAGAGAATATATATATATATATATATATATATATAAAAAATTAGACTGACAAGGCCACAGTCTAGTACCATACATCCTGAACCTGAGTAAATGGGAGGTTTGCTGGTGCTTTCAGCTTGTGCAGAATAGAACCTCTAGTCAGTAATACACTGTCTGTGTTCTCATATAATGTCAGAAGAAGGAATTAGTAGCAAGATATCCTATGCTCAGAGTGGATTCTGGCCTACTATGGAAATACAAACATGTTCTCTAATGTATATTAAAAGAATTAAATGGACCTGTGACTGGCAGTCACCTGTCAGGCTTATCCCCCATGGAAGAAATAATTTAATTGTAAGCATTATTGAAAACATCCATCTCATAGGTATGCCACCTTGCGTTTCTGGGATTACTGATGTAAAAGATAGCGTTAGGAAAAGATTATGTTAGAAAGCTGCCTTTGACAGTGTCCAAGCATTGTGTCTCAGTGTTTTTATGACTGTTCAGTTTCACAGGAGTTCTCTGTAAGGGAGAAGAAGTCAACAGTTTGCCTTATGGATATATTTAGATTATGATTTCAGAAGATCTTTTTGTTCCAGCCACAGGTACAAATCAATAGTAGAGGCCTTTTGGCAAATCACTTCCTTTGTTCCACAGGTTTTTTTCTATAACAGGGAGAAAAACACACCCAACCTCCCATTACTTTCCCTTCCCCCATAACTGCTTTCAGCAAAACTGCTTGATTGCTTGCTTTTACAGCAGGAATTGTGTGTCACATGGTATTGTTGTGGTGCCTGCCAGAAGATCTGGTCTTCATGCCCTTAACACAGTACAGACAATGTGGGTGTGTATTGCTGTAGACACCAAATGAGGGTGAATACCTGTTTACATTCCAAGCAACATAGTTTCACAACTAAATTCTAGCAAGTACCTTGGGGTTTTATTCAAAGATGCATATGGAGCCTATCCTTGGGCTCTGGGCAAGTTCTTCTCACAGACTTAGCATCAGCAGAGAGTAAACTATGGACCATATGACAGGTCATTGTGGCCATCATGCATTACAATGAAAAGTCCTGTATTTTCTCTGCTGGGGTTTGAACTCTGTGTCTCTGTTTTCTTTGTGAATTAGAGCCAGACTCCAACCACCACAGCTCTTGCCAGGGCAGATAGTGATGAGGATGAGTTACCCTGGTGCTGTATCTGCAACGAAGATGCCACTTTGCGCTGCCACGGCTGTGATGGCGACCTCTACTGCCAGCGCTGTTTTCGGTAAGTCTCGCAGTTCCTCTTGGTCTTAGAGGCAGGTAAAAGGAAAGCTTGGCCCTTTTTGTTTGTTTTTCCTGTTGGGCAATAAAACAGGCAGTAGGAGGGAATATTTAAGGAACCCAGATCTGAGCTGAATGCTAGTTGTTATGGAAATACTTTGTGTGATAAGTAGTTATCCCGGGCTTCAGGGACTAAACTGACCCTAGGCAGGAGTGTTCTGTGTGTACTGCCTCAGTGCATGTTTGGGCACATTGTCTGAGTGTTCTCTGGATCAGCTGGTGTGCTGCATTACGTGGGATGGGATAAATGAGACTATTGTTCAGTGACTCCTATGGCTTGTTAATGCCATTGATGGATGATCTGGGCTGCGTTCCCTTGAGAGGGGAGATCAGATAGTATAAACTCCTGAAGCTTTTCTTAGGTTGAGACTTTGCAATATTAAACTATATTAAAAAGATCTTTATTGAAATATGTATGTGTGAATCCTTTTTCATCAGTCAGGCCTTGCAGCAGCTGTAGTCTTGGTTCTTAAATGTTTCTAGTTTGATTTCTGAAAAATATTGCATGTCTCAAGATTTGGAGGGTTAATTCCTTTGAATATAAAGCTTTTCCTAACAGTTTGTGTGACTTCTCTTTTTTCATGCCTCAAAACTTTTGGGTAGTTGGCTGGAAGACATTTAGACAGCAAGTTGCTTAGAATCTGGTTGGGATAACAAGAGATGCTTTTGTGTATATTCTCTGATTTCCTTCAAAAAATGGAAATGGAATGGGAAAAATATGAAAATGTTAAGAAAGTATGTGATTGGCTGTATTAGATCATTAAGAACAAAGCAAACAAACAAAAATATCCAACAGCAGACATCAGTAAAAGCAGAATCAGCAGTCTGGAAGGTGAACAAGTGTATAAGTTGCTCCCTGCAGATGCAGACTTGTGTCTCAACACTGCCCGCTGCTGAGCATGGTTCAGGCAGCTGCCGGTACACTGCGTTTTAGCCACAACAGAGCTGTGCAGAGCAGACTGTCATTTTGTCTGTTGTCACAGGAGTTGCTTATATCCCTGGAATCATAGGCATAGTGCTGCAAATGAGCCATCAGTTAAGTGAATCTCTCCAAGAGGCAAAGAGACAGAGAGATCTGTTGTCATTTTCAAATCCATCAGGCAAGGCTGAGCAGATCTTTCCACAAAGCACCTCAGAGGTTTCTGTTACAAGCAAATACCTTAAGTAGTCAGTCCACGTGGCTGCCAGTCAGGTCCTCACAACTTATCTCCCTTGAGATAAGTTTCTAGGTAAGGGCTGCTGGGAGATACCTTGTGCAGTAGCTAAGGGCAAATTCCCAGCCTGGGTATTTACTTTTGACTGCACTTTGTATTTGCTTCTCAGGGAAGGCCACGATGAGTTTGACCTGATGGACCACCACACCTCCCGCTATCAGCTTCCTTGCAAGCAGAAGTGATCACATTCTTCATAGGCAGTAAAGAAGGTGGAGAATGGGAAAACAGAGGAGCCGGCCAGATGGGAGGAAGAGTCCAAGTGGATTTGCAGCCAAAACGGGTGATGTTTTGGACAGTTAAAGGATGTGCTGTAATCTGAGAGAGGCTTGGAGGGCATATGACTTTGTCCTCACAAATACTCCAGAGAAGTGCATGGTTTGCTGTGTATACTTGGGAATAAATGAGGAGGTGGATACGAGTCCATAAATACAGACGGTAAGGCAATGTGGGTTGCAGTAAAGATGAGTGTTTAAGGCAGTACTGACTGGCTGATAAGTAACTTCCTGCTTTTGCTAACAGCTTACACACTGGTTCAACAGGCAGCAAAACACTTTGCACTGAGAAAACTGTCTACTTTGTGATCATGTGTGTGATGAGAACTTTCAAAGTGTAATAAAAATTATTTACAGAGGCCTGTGGTTAAAGTCTCTCCTGGAAACGCCTGATAGCCTTTTACAAATTGTTGCCTTCTTATAATGGTATGTTAGTCCTTGTGCCAAGTGGCTTAGGGAAAGAAATGAAGAATCATGAAGTCATCAAAAATATTTCTGTGGTGTGTTTGGAAAAGGTGCAGGGGCTACTCTGCCTTGATGGGCAGCCTTGCTCAGTTGAAGGATCCTTTGTAAAGGATACACTGATACACAGTGTTGTGATCTGCATTGGCTGTGCCAAGGTCATGTGGTCTGTAAGAGCAACCTATCAGTCTGGAAGAGGTGTGCATTAGTCTGAAAGCAGGATTTAGCTTTGTTAATTATTTGTTCCCCTGGTAGAATAATTATCTTACCTGTGTGATACTCTTTCTCTGGCTATGAGAGAAGCTCAGTTGCATATGTTCATATCCCTCCCTGGAGACAATCCAGATGCAAGTGGCACTTGCCTGTGTCCAGAGCACCCAGAATTGCTTCAGATACCCAACTAAACTTGCTGTAAACATGCTTTATTATTCCATCAGGATGAGCCCTTTCCAGAGTAATGTGAACTTCTGAGAGAGCTCTCTAAGGCTGACAAATTCCAATGGCAACAAAATAAAGGATTTGCCTTTGACAGGGAATTTCCAATGAATCTTGCCTGTCTGGTTTGACACTGCCACTCCCAGCTGTCTGCCCTGCCCCTCTGCTTAAGGTCACTTAAGTTCACCTCCAAGGTGAACTTACAAAACAGTGTTTGCCTGCACCTCTGTCACCCCTGGTCAGAGCACAGCAAATTAATTAAACTGCTGTTGAAGCTGGGTTTGTGCTAAAGTGCTGCACTGGCTCAGGCCCTTCAACAGAAACCTGATTCAGACAACGTAGAATAGTGATACTGCAGGGTAACACACTAAAAATTGCAAGTGTATACAGCAGTGCCATCAAAAACTTTTGTTAGGAAGGGGTGGCAAAGCCTCGCTTCTGTGGAGGATCTTCTTTCTCCTGGCAGTCCTTGCTTCACCAGCACCTGTCTCTTTGGGACAGGTAGATGGGAAAACTATTTGAGTTGTTCTAATGTGAGAGCTCACAATGAGCCCTGCGTTACACAAAATTTAGATAAGTTACAGCCCTGAGAAGCTTGCAGTCTTAAAAACAAAATGCTCTTCTGGATCTGTGTCACCATAGGAATGACACTTTTTCATTGCTATTTGACATGGATAATTAGTCTGGTAGTAAGACAGTCCAGTTTTGTCTTAGATTAAATCCTTTGTGTTTTGTATATACAAGGGAAGGTGCAAATATCTGTTCTTATATCTCTCTTAAGACTGATCCATTCCTTTGGGCTTCAGCCTCTTGATTTACAGCTGCTTCTATTTTTTTTTAAAAACTTAGTATGAGCTGGAGTGCTACTTGCAACATTTTGGATGCTTCATCAGCCACAACCAAACTTTGAGCTCCTGTGCAGTTAGGTAGCCTATGTCTTGTAAGCCCTGCCCTGTTCACATCAGTCGTAATGGAGCAGGTTACAGCCGGAAGCAGTTTAATTAGATTCCAGATTGGTTTCTCTGGGGCCATCCCAAGGAATTCAGAAATGCACCCAACCCAATGCCTGAAATAGAACTTAGTCACACATGGAGGAATCTCTTTGGTCATACACATGCTGCTGCTTTCCTTGCAGCACTAATGGACATTTTTGTGGCTGCTGCACTTTCTGCATGTAATTGGCTGTTTTAGTAGCAGCTCAGTCACTTTCCTCTGAAAAACCTTCCCCACTGTAGCTGTTGCCTCCTCCACGGAGGAGGGGTAAAAGGGTATCCAGATAGCTGTCTGCAGGAGGCACACCTAGCTGAATCTGTTTTTGTGTAAGATGAATGCTGCATGACCTTTAAGTGTGCAGTGCACTTTTGGCTGTGTTGCTTACTCCTCATCCTTGTCTTTGAAAAGATACTGGTAAACAATCAGTTCCTGATAGGCCAGGTCAACTTCAGTCATAGCCATTCAAGGACTGAAGACACCTTGGCATCTTCCAGAAAGAGATTCACCTTCTTTGCTTCTGTCTTTGTAGCATGTCATAAGGGATGAGATTTTCTTTCCCACTCAAAATGTTTTTTATGTAGGCTTTACCCCAACAAGAATTGAAATTAGAAAAGCACATGAACTTTCATACGTTCTGAGTTATCTTGGTGTAATCAAGAAGGCAAAGGTCCTTTAAAGCAACATTCTTGCACAGTATGTACATACTAAACATTGCAGTGGCGGTGCTAATGGTGGTGCTGAGAAGAAGCAAAGTTAACTGGAAGATATTTGTAAAAAAATTTTAAAATGCTGATTTTAGTCTATACTTGTGGTCTAGGGTGAGAACAGCCAATGTGTAAATAAAAGCAAGTATGAGTTACTGCTGTTTAAGAACTAAACAAAAACCAAGTTGCTCTAATTGCCTTGTGTTGCTTTTTCTTTTGCACCAGTGAGCTGAGAAATCATCTGCCCCTGGCCACGTGTTGCCTTGTTCCCAGTGAACACTGTGCTCATTTGAAGTTCTCTCATGTGGTACTGGTGTCCTTATGGATCAGACCCAACTGCACATCATAGGGGCTGCAGCTTACTCCTTTCCTGCTACTTGCAGAGTAAGCACAAAGACAACTTCTGTCAAGCAGAGTTTTGAGAACTTCCTTTTTCCTTGGTTCTAACAATGTCTGCCTTAATGCATAGACAAAAATTTTCTTTGCATTACTCCATATTGAGGATATATAGAACAATGCCCAGGGGAGAGAAGAATATCTCTTTTGGGCTAGAGGAGAGGCATGTCAGGTCTTTATGCTGTTGCTGCTCAGCAGAGTAAAACAAAGCCTCTTGGTAGGGTGTGTAAGTAATCTGGACTCCTATGTACTACTGTGTGTAACCAGTTACATCTCTAGGACACTCTGCTCATGGCCTGTCTACCTAGATCTTCTACCTGAACTTCTGTTTGATCCCAGTCTGTTTTTAACCATGCTCAGAGCTTTTTTGTCCGTGTGCTGCTCTCCTGTCTCAATGACTCCCTTGAGTCTTAGCAGGTGTCAATCCACGATCAGTGCCAGATCTACAACCGTTGCAGCTCTGGATTTAATTTTGTTGTTATTTTACTTACAAAGCTGAGATTTCAGAAGGGCAGGCATGTCCTATTAGTCCTTTTCTAGGTGAAAAATGGCCTGTTCTCAGGACTACCATAGATATATATTGGGCCTGATAAAGGAAGACCATTTCTCCAACCTAGTGGATGAGGCTTAGAGCATCTTGGAGCAGCCTTAGAACAAGACATGATCCGCATGGCTTGCTAACTTCCAGGAGCCAGTCAGCTACAAGAACAGCATTGAAGGGAAGCAAGCCCTTACATCACAGTTGTTATTGCAGCTTGGATTTTGTCCTCTCAGAGGACAGGGCCCACAGCTTGTTCACTGACACCTGGAAAATAGGAGGGAAGCAAAAGATAATAGTCATCACTCTGCTACTGATAAAGATGGAAAGACTAATGTATTTAAGATATTACTGGTCCAACCCAAGAATTCTTGTTTGTGTTTGATAGCTAACCTGCATGTCCCTCCTGTTCCAGAGTTGGTCCCTTCTGCCTCTGTCTGACAAACAAACAAAACATGTACTCAAAAGCTGGCCTTGAATGTACTGGTACATAGAAACCCCTCTGCATGTGACTCAGCAACTCTTGTGTTGTGAGTGGCAGGCATGAGCGTAGGGGCAGGCGTAATGTCAGAGTGCTCTGCCTAAGCAATCGGCCTCCATTTGCTACCTTATTTCCTAGTCACATGTGTCAAATTACTGACCTGCTGAGAGGCTGGATGTAGTTTCCTCTGTACTTTTCCAGACAAACATTAGTTGTAGCCAAAAGAGTTTGTCCAGTAAGACAATGTGTCCTACTTCACTGCTCATTTGTGAGACCTACCTTGTCTGTAAAAGACTCACTCTGAGGTGCTCCCTGAAGGGAAATTGGGAGCAGATATTTTTTTACTTCAGTTTTTCTTTAGTACCTAAAGAGAGAACAAAAGCAAGCAATGCACAGCTGGTTTTCTCTGGTTTAATATACAAAATAAGTATTTTTACAACATCTTTTTAAATTATGAGATAAATCATTCCCAGACCTTGCTCCTTTAGAAGACACTTCTAAATCATTAAGTCTTATAGAAAAAAGACTTAGAAAAAAGAAAATGTCTTCCATTAGCCTTAGCAGCTGTTTCACAAACTTCCCCTTAAGGAGAGACCAGGTGCACTTGACCATTTTCCTTCCATCATACTGGATATTTTCTGTCCAACCTTCATAAATAACAGAGGCTTAATAAGACTTACAAAGTAGGTGCAATGCTGTAGAGTCAGGTACGGTGGTAACAGGCAGGAGATCGCAGTTGGGTCCCAGCCAGACTGAAATGGGGTGCAGCTTAACAGTGACTGATTTTCCATGTTGATGAATGAGTGATAACCAATGCCTTGTTTTCCTTGCAGCGGACAGAACAAAAGAAGTCTCAATGAGCTCCTGAGAATTGTGTTCAGTGCTCCTTGGCCAGCATGGAAATTCCTAGAAGAAACTAAAGGAAGGACACCTTGTCCTGTTCCCCAGGCTAACATGCTCTTTAAGAATCAAGAAAAAGTACACTCTAGCTGCCTGCTATGTGTGTAGATCTGGAAGCAGTGGAGACTTCAAACCACTGGTACAAAGTTCACAAACTTGGTGATGTTTCTCAGTAATAAGTCCTAAACATATTCAGAAATGCTGTTGCTGATCCTGGTTTTTGTAGAGAAGACACACGTTTCCTCGTGACCAAAGCTGGGTGTTCCATGTGAGCAAGGTCATTTCTTCTGAGGATTGGTGACTCTCCGGAGACCTTTCAATCGACTAAGCAATTCCGTAATGAAGTCCTACAGTAAGAATTGGTTAAAGAAGGATGTCATTAATTCCAGTGCTCACCAGCCCCAAAAGTACTATGGCACTTGCATCATTCCCACATTTGCCTTTATGTTGAGCAGAAACCAGAATTTTGACATCTATTGAGCAAACCTATCTTTTAGCTTAGGAAAGGAGACCTTTTGATGGATCAAAAGGATCTTAAAAACTCCTCTACTTCCCTTCCCCTGTTTCCCTCTGGAACAGCCATGTTTATTTTCTCCCTAGGAGCTAGCCTGCCCCTCTTCATCCCAGATACCTGCTTTTTCTACCTTGAGATGACCTCGGGATGCTGTTGTCCTCTGTTAGGTTCCACTGCTTCCTGTTGCCACCATAACCTCCTGCCCACTTCTTCTGCCCTTCCAATCTAGGGCAAAGCAAGCTGTCCCTCTTGTTGAACCTGTAAAGCTCCATGTTGTGGATTGCAAACCATCTTGGAGCTGTGCCAGCTCTACAAGGAAGTGGCTGGCAGAGAAGAGGTGGAGCAAAATACATGTAGGACTAATGATAACGTTGAGCAGGGGTTGAGGGGAGGCAGAGCAGATAGATGAGCAGTTAATGGAGATAAACCCTGAATACTTTGCTGACACAACCAAGGACTATGAACTAAACTGGACCAACTGGTTATTCCAAGCAGAGGGCAATGTGCAAACTTTACTCTCTGCATGACAAGTAACATCACCATAGAGAAGTGTGCAGCCTTTCTTCACCCAAAGACATAGCTACATGTCCTTGTAATTAGGCAAGGTCACTGGAAGTACTGCAGCTTATTAGCATTTGTGCTGTGTGGAAGCCCAGGTTCCTCACTTTGGTATCAGACGTTGCCACAACTTGCTCTGGAAGTAAATGCCTAGGATCATTCATTCCTTTTCGGTTAGTCCTTTCAGAGGAAACCACTTTGTTTCTTGTCTGCCTTCTGGAATTAGGTTGCTGAGATCTTTCAAGAGGATTCAAGATCACCAGGGTAAAAGTACATGGGTTTGCCAATGGGGTAGCAGTATCTGTATTCAGCAGGTACCCTGCTGCCCACAAGACACCTTCGTGGCTTATGAGTCAGTAGAGCAAACTCTTTTCAATTATCACTCAGGGAATGTGGGATTCTTGCCTCAGATCTGAAATTCACACACTCTGAAAACTATTTCTGTATTGCCAGCTTTGTTGAACCCCTGCTAGGAGACTATCTGTAATGATTGCTACAGCCCAGTTTAATTTCAGTGATAGTCATGCATTCATCTCATTTTCTGTATATTCATCACTGTACAGCTACATAGGCTCAACAAGATGTGGAGTCTGGGGAACGATGTCTGAGCACAATGTTCACATGCAGTGCATGTGGCTGAAGCAGTGATGGGGGACCCCATTTTGCACAGGTATTCAATGCAGCAAAGGCAGTTCCTCTGTGATGCATGCACTACACTGCAAAGTATTAGGCTCCACTCCTCTGGACGTTGTGGCTGCTTGTGGGACTTTTTAACTCTCTAACTCAAGATCAATACTTGTAAAGTTCACATGGGAAAAAGAAACCCACATGTATAACTAACTTACATGGCCATTGCTCAGCAGTTATCTGCCCAGTCCAACATGAGGACCATCTGACATTCTTGTCATTCATAACCATAGAGTGGTTAAAGCTAAGAATGCATTTAGCTGGCAGTGTGCAATATTGTTACGTGAACTGTATCGCTATCTATGGCTTTTCTACACTGAGGACCAAATAGCAACCCAGCGTAGTCATTCCAAAATTCCAAAACATGGAATGAATGAACTTTCTTTGGTTGTAAAGCATAATTCCTTATTTCCTCCAGTGCTCTGCCTTCAGCTCACCCATGTAGATTTACATGTAATTTTGTAACACAGCAGAATAAAGTGGCAAACACCTCCCATTAGGATTAAATGAATCTACAGCACAGTAATATCTTGGCTATTCAGCCAAGCAGCAACAAAGACACACTGTAGCAGCACAGTATAATATATAACTAACATACATACATGTATATGGTGCTTCACTCACCTCTGTAGGGCTGGAGCACTCATGGAGGATTTCCTAAAAAAACAAGGAGTCATCATTTTAGTATTTATGAGTTGATCTAATCCTCTCCTCTCTACAAAAAATGTATAGAATCTTACTACCTTTGACAAGTGAAAACACAGGGAAGCATCATACAGCACTGGAAACACATATTCTCTACCCCCCACACCACTACTCTAAGAAGTCCCTAATCTAAAGTCACCAAGTCTCTCTATCTGACCTGTAGTTTTAATTTCTGTTCTTCATTAGGGACCTCCAGGAGATCTTCAAGATCAATTTGTGGTTCAGGAGCTGCTGTCTCTGTTTCTTCCCTTAGCTAAAAAGAAAAAAACCCACCACAGTTAATAAACCTTCCAACATCTAAGAACTCTAGAGTCCATCTTTAAAGAACTGAGCAGCTGAGTTACAATAAAACTGTGCTGCAAAATTGAAGTCATGATATAAATCATCTCAAAATAAGGAGGTTCTTATAAAGAGGGCACAGATTCCAGTCCTTTTGCATAGTCTGCTAGAACCACACCTCCTGATGTACGCATTCTTCATCTTTTCCCACCACTACACTGCTCAGGGGTCATAATCCATCATGGAAAGACCCTTTCAAGACTATCCAACTGCAGTGCAATTTAAGACAGCCTGTGACACCCCTCATCTATGAAGTGTTCACCAAACAAATCCAGCAGGCTTAGTGTTTGAGAGGCACAAATAATACAGGAAGATATTAGGCTTTTATGCTAATTACATTCACATACTTTGTATTTATACTAAGGCTTTTTGCAGCAATAGAGAGAAAAACAATTATGCTGTTGAAAGACCTAACAGTATTTTGCCAGCTTTCTCTAACAGACATGAGTGGGACATAATAGTCTTCTTTAATGTAAGAGGGACCCCAAGTTTTGGTGACTGAAGTAATAATCTTGTACTACATTGGGGTGTTAGTTGGAAACATTTGTAAAACTTGATCACGGACACATTAAAGCTTCAAAAGTCTCTACAAGTCTTTAAGGAAAGTAGGTTATGGTTTTCCAGTGTATTTGCAAAATGAATCTTTCACAGCACAACACTAGTGATATTTTGACATAATAATCAGCAGAGTAAGAATACTGGGTAAACAGCACGGTACCTGATTGCGAACTAGCATTTACAGATGTATGTGTAAAACATTAAACATAAAGGCAATACTTACAGGAAAAAAAGAAACTTTTTCTTAGCAGTGTCTGATATTTCTCTGTATGCCAGAGAGGAAGTAGAAAGCCTTTGTTTAACTTTAATATGCAGCTAACTTAACAATAAATAATAAACCAGAGTTAAATATATTGCATTGTGACCCACACAGCATTTTTTTCTAAAGTAATAGTTTTCATGTAACTGTTTAGAAAGCAGCTGTTGATCCAATTCAACTTTGGCTGAGAAGCTAAATAGGCCAGGAGGGTGAGACAGGTTAGTAATTCCCTGTGGCTTTTTGGTCCTAGTGTGGATGCTGTTCTGGATTCCATGTGCAAGGAATTATTTTGAAAATCACCAAGTCTTAGTTTGGTTGCAAAAAAGCTTCATGATAGTAAACATCATAGCATTCATATTACTTGTATCAGGAGGTGATGTTTGAACTAACCTTGCTGGCATTTGAATGTCTAGAAGACACTGAGGAGCACTGCACTGCCAAGGGCAGGTGGAGCAAAGTAAGAGGTAGCAGAAAATGGTAAATGTAATGGAAGTTCATGGACACAAGGAAGCCTGGAGTAGCAAGGTTAGCTAAATAGTCTTGCCACAATGCACAGAGGAGAGCAGGAGGACCTGCTGGACACCTGGGTGATTATAAGCAATTACTGTGACACATGTATGTATTGGAAAAGATCCTATGTAACCCCCCCTGTTGTACCCTATTAATAGTCTCTGACCTGGCACAGCATCATGTTATGTAGTTCCTGGTAGCAAATCTCTTAGACTGGCCTGAATACATCAGGAAGTAGGGAAATCTGTTGTGCTGGAGAGGTGCTAGCAAAGGCAATCCACTGGCAATCTGTTTCTGTAAGGGCATGGCTGGGTTTCTCACTTGTGCCTGCTGGCACTTTGTAGTAGGGAAAAAAATGTCCCCTTTGGGCAGCCGCTCTGATGACAGTAAACAGATCTTAATTTTCAGAAAAGCAGAAGTGATAACGTAAGCTGACTTGTTTTTCTTACACCTTTACAAGTGTAAAGGTCTATCTCGCTAAACTTCAGCAAGTAAGAGTAGCACATAGGGAGCCCCATCTTGGGTCATGTGACTGGTGCTACCAAGTGCTTCTTGTCTGTCTCCAAAAAAGTCCCAAAAACTTAACTCTTTAACACTGCAATAATTCCCCATAGGGGGAATTTTCAGAGGAGCCATTCATTTGCAGCAGAAGGAAGGACCTTTTCTCCATATTTGTTTTCTGCTGTCTGTTATTTGCCTATGGCATAAATTAAAACAGAAATGAACTATTTTTATCTCCCAACGTGGCATGAGAATCTGCTACCTTCCCACAAATATCAAATAGGAAAATTCACACAGAAAATTATGCTAATAATGATTACAATAGTAAAAAACAACAGCAACAACAATAATAAAGACAGCCCTGAGACAGTTCCTGAAGTTTGGCTCTTCAGCTATGGAGCTGACATCGTTCTATGGCTCTCAGGCTAAGAAAATCACCCTGGGCAGGCAAAAGTTTCTCTATACCATCGTGGCATATAACACAAAAACTGCCTTTCCTGGTCTGTGCTAACACATCCACTTCCATTGTTGATTGCAATTTGAAAGTGCTGATGCTCAGAGTGGAAGACTCTAAGCAATCATCAACTCTTTTTTCCTTAAATGTGCTTAGCACTGTGCTGAGGTGCAAATACAGAAAACAGGACAGAAAGGCCTTGGCAGTTCATTTAGTCCATCCCCATCCAGGACATGAATAAGCTGTTTTACACAATTTGTTAGACTCATCTATGTCTTCCACTGAAGATGTACTGGGCTCTGAGTCAAGAAAGCTTTGTTCTCTTACTGTATTGGCCATTGCCCTACAGAGTAAAGAAAAACTCTTAATCAAGCTATTTAAATGGGTGTAAGGTCATGATGTACAGTGTAGGAAATCCTTTCACCTTTTCCTGTACCACACTCCAAAGGAATGGAAAAGCACTATCACTTATGAAAGCACCCAGCATAAGAGCCATCCATCTAAGCACAGTATATGCATAGAAGTGACAGTACAAGGTTAAAATTTCAGTGTACGCAGCCAGTGCTGGAACTTGACTTAAATGTCACCCTACCCAATAAAAAACTGTCATCTAGTCTGCAACAGCTGAAATAAAGACCCGCACCATTCAGGTGCTGGACCTAGGCACTCCTGGATCTTTCTTAGTGGGACAACTCTCAGGTAGGCAGAAAGAATTTAAGAAGGACTATTCCTGTTGCAAAGGGAAGTTCAGGCAAGGAAGACGGCTCTGGGGATTTGTGAAGAAGAAGGCATAAGATCTACACATTTGCTCATAGGGGGGTTTTTTCCCTTCTCCTTCTGTCAGTAGTGTGTCCAGACTCTGCACCTACAGATACAGCATTATCGAAGTGTCTCTTTCAAACAGCAGGTAGAGGCTCACTGTTGTGTCAAAAAGGAACAGGGATACACTGATAACTCTAACCCAGCTAGCTTAAATACTGCTCGCAGCAAAGCCACTCACCACATGGAGTGCAGCAACAAGAAGCATCCTGGGTTTATACATCTCCCCAGGTTCTGCTACTCGTGCTGAGCAATAGCTACATCCCCTCAGTGGGTGCAACGCCAGGCAATTTAAAGCTGGTTGGATTGTATCAGTGCAAGCTTCTCTGCCTGCCGACACACCAGTCAGAGAGAGGACTGCAGCAGGTGGCAAGAAGATACTACTGAAGAATGAAGATGAGAAACTATTTCCAGTGAGGCAGAGCAAGCAAACCTCTGTCCCAGCACACAGGATCTCTAGACCCATTTACCTAACAAGCTGATTTGCCCCAGCTACTCACCCGGCATTGGTATAGCTCCTGCAGCTGGGCGTTGATCCATTCCTCCAGGTCTAGCCAGCGCTGTAGGTCTTTGCGGTTATACTTTATGGTCAACTTGCCCAGTTTCCTGTGTGATGATTCCTCCCCAGGTTTCTCTGGCGTCTGGAAGGTTACCCGGGGCAGTGCACTGGGGTTGCTGGCCATGCTCACTGCTTCCTCCTCTGACAAGAGGAACTCACCTTCCTGTGGGCTCACTCACACCTTTCCTCAGTCTTCTTTAACCAAAGCCTCTCCGCAACAAGTGTCTCTCAGTACAAACTACTCAGAGATGCCAAAGGTGGGATGCATTTGTGATCTCAGGAAGAAAGTTGGGGATGACTATAGGACTAGGGCAGCAGCCAGGCTCTGCAGGCAGAGTTACAGCTGCAGATTCTTGGGTTTCACCATTGGCTGTGCTGACAGAAGCAGGGAGGCAGACAGAGTTCTTGTTGTAGTAACGTCTGTTGTTAAAAGAAGCCAAGTGAACCAGGGAATTGATGAACCAAGTTTGTTAATATTTAACGTAAGTCAGCTCCAAGAGGCGGAGAAGAAGGAGGTTTTAAATTACTGTTTTCCTACAGGCATAACTTACATGCATGTGCAATTCCAGAGGGTTGATCCATACATAATGCATTGAATCCTGCTGCAGTTCATACTCAACTGTAAACTACTTTGCCTGTAGCTACAGGGTTTAGCTCCCATTGAAATGGTGTATTTGGCATTTTCCAGCTAAAGCACTGGACCCATCACACACATAAGAAGTGGTCTGGAGTTAGCTGGCTACATCCACTATTTTACAGTAGGTCAGGAAATGACACTGCAACCCAAACTTGGGCTCAGCAGTTTCATTTTACATTGTTCTACATTCTCTAAGTTTATTCCAGCTTTCTCAAAAATTTCTGTAGAAATCCCAGTGGCCTGAATTTGAAATCATCTGAGCAAGAGGCTTCTGGAATAAAAGAAAATATTTGTGCTCCTATTAGAAAAATAGTACAATGTTGACACTGTACACGTGATGACACTGCAGGGGAAAGCCTGATTCAGGATATAGCACCATCTCTTTCCCATAGAAAAGTATTATTCATGGTAAACAGGTTCACCTGCTGAAGCATCATAAACTGCTATCAGACTATATATTATCATTGCTTGGTTTACAGTTTCTTCCTAACTGGAATACAGGTTAAAGGTCTGCAGCATTATTGCCCTATACCATTTAGAAGGATACATGTGAGCAGCACAGTTCAGAGGAACAGAAATCAGGCTGGCTGTGTTTACAGGGTGCCAGGGCACTGGGACACCTGTGGTCCCTCCAGATCCTGTCACACCTCTTTATTCATCTGTTCCCAGAGCTTTCCAGCAATCTGCCCAGGGAGCTGCCCCACTGAACAGAGAAACAGGCTGAGACCCTCTATCATGAAGCAGATTGAACATCTCCAGTCTCATGATTCGTGTGGAAAAAGCAAATAAGCCTCTGCTGCTCCTGACAGCCAAGGTATTTCCAGTTTGGAGACCAAGAGCTAGATAAACCAAAGGAAAAACAACTAACCCTTGTCCCACTGATAGCTGCTGCCAGGCAGCATAGGACAGTCTGCAAGGTAGCTGGTCTCCTTTGGAAGTCTTACTCAGTCCCTCTGCCACAGTTCTGTCCACAGAGGGATGGTGGTACTGCCAGCCAGCAACATCTTGTGCACAGGGTGATAGAAGAATGAGCAGGGCCATTACAGTCCTTCTTTTCATCCTTAATGTGAGCAAAAAATAAAAGCCTTTTCTGACGGGAAGTTCCACAAAATGCTGATTCTGAAACTTGCTTTCACATCAGTGAAGAATAAAGTATTAAAGTATACCTGAAACTGATAATATCTCCTCCGCTTTTCAGACAGCCTAAAACTTCTGTTCAGAAGACAATTGTTAGCTATTTACTTTAAGCAGCTTTACTCATTTTTCCTCACTGCTTGACTATATCCTCCCTCTAATCTCACTCCTAAAACTGTCTTATTTAAACCAAAAAATCTGTGTTGTGAGAGGCTCAGAGCCTGCTCAGTGAGTGCAGATTCTTCAGAGATTCTTAACTGTTTGAAACCTTGCAAAACCCATTGAACATCTTATAATGCATTTACAACTATTGACATTTCAAAGGTTAATATGGCCCAACACAGACAGATTTTCACAAGGTAACTTGTGAAACAAGGAGAAACACTGTCAGATGACAAGTTCCTGTCTCCAGTTAGAAGTGCTCTATTTTGGTGTTCAAGGACTGACATACTTGAAAGGGGAAAACATAGGAAAACAACCTATAATTCCTTGTCCCAAGGAACTCTAGAGAGGCTGGCATTAACAGCAGAGAAAGAGGACGAGACTTACAAGGTGGCAATATAGAAATAAATATTTACTGATAAAGTAGACCTCCTCCAGTAGTAAACTATTTCAATCTATGATTAAAGCAAGAGGAATAAGCAAAAACAGTGCAAGATCAATCCTTAAGTGTGTGGTAGAAGTTCCTGCAGGAACAGGACTGGGTGCCTCATTCAGAGTAAGGGATATTGTCCCCTTGAATGAGGCAGCATCTCCTATGGGTGCACCAGCCACCTGCCAGTGCTGGTAAGTGCCAGCTGCCACCGAACAAGAAGCAGCTGCATGACTCTCTTCACAGTGCAACACCCCATCCTGTCCTTTCCTCACATCACAGCAGATTCACATGGCCAAAGGGACAGAAAGACATTCACCATTTTGTTTGGACATGCACAGTGGAAGGATCTCAGAGATCTCAGGCATGACTGGGAGATGTGATCTTATTTTCAACCTAGTTATCTTTCCCTATAGCCTAGGGCTATACAACCTTGCCCAAAACTTCTGGAGTGGACACATATACTTGGGCAACAAAGTCATCTAATCAGACAACCTGTTTTTTCACAAGAGCTGCAGATACATAAGCTCCAGTGGACCTCCTGCTGCAGCTGCTTGTGACTGTGTCCTCTGCAAATCTGCGTATCATTTATGTTGGTGAACAAATGGAGTTTAAACATGGTCAACACATTTGAGTTGTTAGACTGAAACATTGTGCCTCAGTTTCCATGTGTGTGACCTAGGGTTGCTGTTCCTCCAGGCTTGCTCTAAGAGTGAGATGCCCCTGAAAGGAGCAGGAGGATTCAGTGCTGTGGAGTTGGACTTTTCCAACTGTCTGTGATGCCAGAGAGGCCCACCAAACCAAGCCAAGCATATGCATCCTAGTGCCAAGCAGCTGTGACACTGATCGAGGCAGCAGAGCATCCAAGGGCATGAGTTAGATCCAGTTACACTCCTCTGTTCTTAGTAATCTCCATCCTGCACCTGTGACCTAAGCTGGTGCTTCTCTTTCTCTCCGAGCTGATGGCTGTGGTGTGTACTTAATAATTCAGCAGAGCCCCAGCTCATCTTTCCAGAGAACCAGGTTGGCCCCTTTCCCTTGAGTCCCAGCCTAGGGAGAAATGTTTCCCTTCAGGACAGCAGAAGCCACTCTCCACCTGCTTTAGAAAATAATCACTTTCACTGTGGTTACAAACATGATAGTTAACACAAATTAAACCAGTGAAGCCAGCAGAGGTGACTGTATCAATACTACAGTGACACCACAAGGTAAAGAGGTTCTGCAATTTCCTGTGAGCAGGAACAGGCACAGAAAAAAAAGTTGTGCAGATCAGAAAGTGTAGCCAGGACTGGAGATTTAAAAAATCCAGAGTCCCAAGTAAGCAATACCAGTACACCCAGCATCTTGATGTCCATCCTCCACTTCCCTTATTTTTCGGTGTCTCCATGGGAGCATGGAAACCAAAAAGGCTGCACCATTGCCCCTGAGTTCTAACAAGGGAGAGTGTATCATCTCTCACCCTCAGCTTGTGGAGACTTCAGGAACACACAGGGATTTCCAGCTCAAACAGTCCTCACCTCTCACCTGAGAAGTACTACTACCTTCCCACCAATATGCAGAGAGGAGCCTATATATTCTTCAGTCAGATGTCAGTAATCAGACTTACTCCTTCCCACCGACAGTCTCACCTTTCACAAGGCAATGAAAGGACACTGAGAAGGAAGAATGACAAGTGACAGAGGAAAATATTTCCCAATTTAGTATTTGACTGATCAACCCAAAATTGCACCATTTGGCACTGCCTCAGGAAATAGACAGGTCTCAGCAATAACGAGGTCAGACAAGCTAGCCTGCCCACCTGCCCTGCCTCAGGTCTCCTTTACTGGAAGTCAAGTGAACCGTAAAGGCTAATAGCTCAGCAGCAGCTGAGAAGGGTAAATGAGAAATAGTTTTACCTACTGCTTTGGAAGACCACAGGAGGAGCAAACCCTAGACCCTCTCCTTATTCAGGAAAGTAATTGTCCTTATCTGTGTCCATCCTCAGACATCCTGTGGTGAAATAAGTAAGCATCTCCACTGAGGAAGAAGCCCTCCCTTCCCCTTGAATACTTAGGTGAAGCTGACAATGTGAATTAGATGCCAAATGGATTATTTGGGGAATCTGTAAAAAACTGCCCATATTGTTTTATTGCTCTCCCTCTTTCATTGCTTTGCTGTTTCCCTACAGAAAGAAGCCCACAGCACTGATAGCATGATCAGTGTTTTCATGTGGCACAGAGGTTTCAGGAAGTCTTTGAAGGGTAAAGACAAGAAAAACACTGGCTGAATAGTTGAAGGGGATCTTCCTTGTTTTCCAGCCTGCTTTCAGCATTTCAGGCTTGCAGACAATGTACAGCTCTTGCACCAAGAAGTTTATGATGACCTGATCCCCTTGAAAGGATGCAGTTACATTTGCAGGGACTGTACTGCTCACACCTGCAGGGAAATCTCCATCTACAAACAGATGGGAGAGCAGACTTTTCCACTGGCAGCTGGGCTGAAGGTGTTGAGAGAAGGTTTCCAGCGATGCTGAAGTTGTGGAAAGTGACGGAGAGACCATGGGGAACTTCATGGAAAATCCAATTCCACTCACAGGTGTTTTGAAGAACAGATAAAGTTGCCTGTGAACTGTGAAGTTCAGTGGGAAATGTAAGTTTATTCTAGTTTCTGAAAATTGAAGGTTCTTTGCTTCACATTTCCATACCTCTCTCCCTGTAAAAGCCTAGTATAGACAGAACAGATACTTTCTCCATGTAACCAGTTTCCCCTTCTTCCTTTCCCAGTGCTCTCACCCTTAAGGATTTACCTTGGTTAGTAACATTGAAATAAAAGCCAGTGCCACGCAGGACTGTAGACAAGAACTTCTCCACAGAAACTACATACCTTCATTGTACCTCCCTTCCCCAAAGCTACCCTTGATGCAATGGGAATGGCTCTCAGGAGGACTCAGCAGCCTGTCATCCTTTCTCTTGCTTTGTTCCACAGGATCAGTGATTAGTCATAGCCTAATGAGATCCCTTCCTGTCTCCTTCCTTTGCCACATCTTTGTGCTGTCACTTGCATCCGGGTCTCACCCCTAAACCACACCAGGATGTTTAACCTGAGGCAAATCCAACAAAACAAGCAAGCAAGCAGACCTGTCTCCCAAGCATTAATAATACATGGAGTGGTTCCCAGGTAAAACACAGCAGAATGGATTAGTCTGTAGCAGCCGGTGGGACAAGCTTCTGTGAGGAAGTCATTGCAGGTGGTGATGCCAGGGAGATGGGTTGTACAGTGTGGCAAAAGGGAACCTGAACCAATTCATCCTTATTTTTCTGCCTGTTGCTGGAAGGTGAGCATCCAGCTGCTAACAGGTGCTGGGATCTCAAGAGTGATCACATAGAAAGAAGGTAGATGATACACCAAGCTTCTTATAAGCCATCTGTGTCTAAGAGCTCTTTTAATCTTAGTCAAATATTAAACTATGGTGTGGCTTACCCCCCTGAGTCATCTCCTGCAAAGTTATTGCCAGACTGAGAGCAGACACTTCAAAGACAGGCAGAAGCTAACAATGACTCACTGTTTCAGGACCCCTTAAAAACACTCCCAAGTTATAAAATCACACACCCTACTTTCCCTTCACGCTAATATAAATAACACGTCTCAGCTGAAGTCATGGGAATTTATTAATTTTGCAGATGAGGGCTGTAACGGGGTTTCTATGTTAGAAGAGCAAAAATTGAGTTAACAAGTTGGGAGAAAAGCTGCTGCAACAGAGAGTAGAAGTCCTAGTAGAAATCCTTAACCTCAGGACTAATCTCAATGAAAATCTCAATTACTGAATCCCTCCGGAAGCAACTGGGCATATTTAGAAACTATGCTACTGTTACTAAATATATTGAATAAAACCAAATATAAAGTAACTATAAAGACATTTACAGTGAGCAGCAGAAAATTTTGCAGCAGAACATTAGCACAGCTTTCTACTGAGAGCAAAAGCTATTAAAACTGTAAAGGCTAGGCTAGATCATCTTATGAAGTGCCTCATCCTTTCATAAATGTTGAAAAAAAAAGCAGGGAGATGGAAGGACACACACACACACACTCTCAAGATGCCAGTCAAGGAATTCTCCCAGCTCTGATCTTGTAGGAGTTATATTATGTGGCACAAGTAGAAGAGATGTCATGTCCTTCACAGTTGCAGGAAACCTTTGACAGATTTTGTAACACAACACTACTACTGAGGTAGGTTAGGTAATTGCCAGTAAGACAAAAATACCAAACCAGACTGTTTAGGGCCAGGTCTGCCAGTGTGGATATCCAAACATGGATGTGGATATCTGCCAGTGTGGATATCCGCCAGTGTGGATGTCCATGGCTGGTTTGCCATGGGGCCAACTGAACACTTGGTCTAGTGCTGGGGAACTGCACTGAGACTCACCTGGCTCCACGTGGGAGGCTTTGAATATTTATCAAGGAAAAATCTCCTCCAGATTAAATACAAGAGAGAGCCCCCAGCAGAAAGCCTCAGGCAGTTCAGAATACAAGAAGGAGACAACCTTGTTGTTGTTTTTATTTCTCCTGCCCGTATTTGGAAGATGTTCAGGACAGCAAGGTCAACTCCCTCTTTACTCCTTGCACAGTCTGTAGGCAGGTCCAAAAGACCTGGTATAGAGATGGGGTCTGAGTATGGAATGAGAGGCATCCATGCTTCTTCTGACAAAGATTCTTAAAGCCAACTAAGAAAACAAACATCTCTGCTTTCTAGATGTGCATGTTTCCTACTATCCACTTTCACAGGTTAGGCTTTGCTGATATATTTTTTTAATACACTACCATAGCCAAATCAAAGCAATTTCCTTTTCCAAACAGAAGTCAGTACTATACACAAATGTCAATGTCAGGCCACAGAAGGTATTTTCTTAAAACTTTTCTCATAGAAAGTCACGAGAGGTACTGAAAAATAATGTTACCACAATATTATGTTCCCATGGTGTTTATGACAGCCAGGAGGTGGTAAACATGTCTCTAAGGACTCTCAACAAATTCTATGAATATACATGAGACTGGATCAGAGGTACAGAAAGAAGCGGCAAGAACTGAAATGGTGGACACCAGAATGATCCCCAAAGCAAACTGTTGTTTGATACATAGCTGCTGCTCGCCACCTCTTTTCAAAGACATACCATGAAATGCCATCTCACATTTGTTGTTGTTTTAAGTGATGAAATATTTCATTACAAATAGTGTCCAAGCAAATTACCAGCACTCCCTGCTTTCATAAGGACAATGACAGAAGGATAAGAACAGTTTGCCTGGAGACTTTAGGACTGTTTACAGACAGAGGGGGCAGATGACACAGGTGTATCTGTTGAACAGAGGAATTTGATCATGGACCTGTAAGCAGAAGCAGAAAAGGAAAATATACATGGACAGGCAGCCTTTGTGTTCCTGTGACCCCAAACATCACTGTCCTGCAAGACAATGGCACTGTAAACGGACCATGGGTGATCTATATGAGATTGAGGAGAACAGTGAAATGCTGGACGTCAGTGGGGTGCGATTACTAAAAGTTTTCACTGCTGCGGTGGCAGGCAGCCTCCAAATATGATCCCAAGTGCTTTCACTCAAACATCAGAGCACAAGGGCAACTGCCAGAGGACACAGACCGCCTGCTCCCCGGCTTTCAGTTCCTTTGAAGCATCCTTAGCATGGGGATGCAACACGCACCCAGCTGGTGAGATGCTCATTTGGAGTGGGGGCCCTTGCCCCTGCGGGAGCTAATGAACCGCACGGGCCCTCCTCCAACAGGCGAGAAGATGGTATCAGCTTGTCTCTCCTCCCCTTCCTCTTACGCAATTCACCACGCAGGGGAGTGACTTGATTTTTTTTTTTTTTTTTTTTTTTTTTTCCTCTGAGGGAGTTGGTTTTCACTTCCTGCGCTCGCCGTGCCTTTGTCTCCGCTGGACGCAACGGGAGGCACACCTGGGGGGTGAAGGCGCAGCGGGACGAGGGGGACACCCCCTCTCAGGATCAGTTTCACGGGAGACCTCCCAGGTGGGGGGCTGACAGCACATGCCTGGGGATGAGTTGCAGGGTCGGGGGACACGCTGGCTACCCCAGGGACGAGCTGGAATCCAGAGAGCGGCCTCAGCCATGCTCGGCTCCCCTCTCGCCCCGGGGTGACATACACTTGAACACCGTCCCTCTTATCTTCATCTGTCTTCTCCCTTCCTTTAGGAAAGGATTAAGGTCTCAAGACAGTGGGAATCGGGGCGCCAAGATGGCCAGAGGGAGACCGGGTCCATGGTTTGTATCGTGGATGTGCTTCCTACTGGCGCTGGATTTCGGCGAAGGGCAGGAAAGACCCTTCGGTGAAATGTGCCTGGAGGACTTTACGGCAGGACTGCCAGATTGGGTGCTGGATACAGATGCCTCTGTCCAGAATGGAGCCACCTTCTTATCGTCCCCCATGGTCCATCGGAGCAGGGACTGCATGAGAGCCTGCTGTAAGGACCCCGCTTGTAACCTGGCTCTCGTGGAGCAAGGCTCGAGCACGGAGGAAGACCATATCCGGGGCTGCTTTCTCCTCAACTGCCTCTATGAGCAGGCTTTCGTCTGCAGATTTGCCAGGAAGATCGGCTTTCTCAACTTCTTGAAGAAGGACGTGTATGATTCCTACCTGGCAATGCAGAATCACGGATCCAGTGGTAAGGTGCCCATAAGGGATTCCTGCAAAGCGGGTCTGGAAGAGCATTAATGGTCACTGGTGCCAGCTCCTCCAGCCATCATTTGTGCAGCAGTGCTGCCAAACAGCCGGGATAAAGTGATGCTAAAGATGGTGTTTCTGTATGTTTCTCTGCCACAAAGGTTTTCCCCAACCTTGATACTCATTTAAAATCCGTGCCTCAGTTTACCTATTAGTAAATGGAGAAGGAATCATTCTTTAACCTATTTGAAACGGGTGGAGTGTGATTACCAGACGCAGTCTGAGGTTTTACTACTTGGCAATGTAGAAAAAGGTATTGTTTTTCTTCTCCCTCCCCGTTGGCCTTTGAGGTTGGAAAGTGAAATCCTCTGAAAATCTACACATCACCGGGTTTTAAAGGGCTGCATTAATCTCTTAATTGCTCAGGGGCTAGAGGCAGGACGCAATCCACTTACCTTTAACAGCACTCTGGGTGGTGAGGTGTCTCAGTATGCTCTGCTTGTTGGGGCTGGTCCCTGCTGCTGGGGGAGAGATAGGAGCAGCTGGGGGAGGTTGGTTAAAATTTCCCCTTTGGAGGTGGGTTTCTCTTCCCCAGTTCCTGTTTCCCTGGTCTGAAAGATTGCACCAGGACTTAGAGAACCAGGTGGAAAACAAACTAATTGGAAGCTGGCCACTTGCTATGCACTCTACTGTCCCCAAAGAATTGCAAGTGTGTTCAGAAACACTGAAAACACATCAGTCCTCCTTTTGCCTCCTTCCATGTTTTGGCTGAAGCCTAATGAGGCCAAGATGTTTCTAAGCCTGGCTGGGTCTTTGGCAACCATAACCAGTTTATTATTTGTTGAAGCCTGGGCAGGGCTATTACGGGATATCTGTACTGGTAATCCTTCTCACACCCCCTCCCAGCCCACCTGAGGGAAGGAAAGGATCTGTGAGGATGACAAGGGGAGCATCCAGGTGGGTGCAAGGGCTTGGGCTCGATGATGTGAGCTGAATAGGTCTTTGATCTTCTGCTGGGATGTAACAGCCTGTGAGCCTTCTGGGTGCTGGAGATGGAAAATGGCACCAAACCCATACTGTCCACTTCATCCATCCTGAGTAGCAGTGTGGGGGTTTCAGAGCAGGGCATGACTTCTCCGGAGCAGCCCTTAGGTGTTTCTGGTTTGAACAGCAGTGTGAAGGAAGTGGCCCTCCTGTCTTCTGTCCCTACTAGTGGCTTCCCACTGGATTTTAGGACCTTGTGGAAAAAGGTGTCTCACTGTTGCATTAGTTCTCCTGCACCTCCACCTCAGGCTCAAAATCCTTTTTGGGAGCTGCAGTTAGGGAGGAACTGAAGGCCGCAGCACCAGGACTGGAGGTGGCATGCTAGCAGCTGTCTGAACTCCTATATGCTTCACTGTAGGAGGAAAGGGGAATGCATCATCTCCAGAACATCCTGATTTCACAAGATTAGATTAAAATACAACGTACTGTTGAGCAATTCAGTCTCTTCATCTCTGTGGACCAGTGCACATACCAGGAGACTGCAAACTCCCTCTCCTTTGGCTGGTCCCAGGGCTTGGCATTGCATGGGTGCGAGTCTTTAGAGTGTCCCTGGGTCACTGACCTCCCTGTGCGACCAGCAGTGATGTGTTTGCCAACCTACAGCCCCAAGCTGCAGCATCCCAGCCACCAATAGGCAAGTGCTGCCTTGCAAACCCTAACGCTCCTTTCACAGATGCTGGGACGGCTGTGGTGGAGCAGGTAGACCCAGGAGGACTTATCAGTGAGAAGTGAAAAACATGCCAGAAATGCAGTTCGGGTTACTCTGCCTGCCGAGGCGGGCATGCCCCTCCTTGCTCACGTGGGGCTTGCGCCATGATACCGCTGCAGGTGTAGGAAGGGCTCAGTCTCTTCTACACCCCTGTTTGACTCTTGGTGGGTGCCAGGCAGGTCTCCAGCTGTAGCGACAGACACTGGGCAATGTCTGTGTATTTGGATCAGTTGCAGTGTTCACGCTGTGCTTTGATAGGAAACACATTTCCTTTCTCTCCTGAAAATTTTAGGCATTGTCTTTGACTGATGCTGAATCTCGTTGAATGATATCAGAGGGTGGCAGGGAAAGAGATGAAGGGAGTTATTTTACTGGAGAAATAGAAAATAATAACAACAGTTAAATCATCTGGGCCCTCCTCCCCACAGCAGTTGATGAGACACTTAAGAATGCAGATCTCCATTTTGGTTCAGATACAAACCAAAAAAAACCCAAACAAAGCCCCACGCCCCTCCAGCTGTGATGCTGGGATTGGGTCCATGCAGAAGGAATGGGCCTGTCTGGGCAGGAAGGTGGATGCCTAGCTGTCACTGAGGGGGAAAGGGGAAGAGCACAACAGGGCAGGTACAGGAGGCAGGATGAAGGAGGCTTCAGGCACTGAGTGTATCCACCTGGCAGCATAAGGAAGCTCTACAGCATTTTTGCTTCTGACCTTTTGAGAATGCCTGAAGAGGTAAGGTGAAACAAGGGTTAAGGAAGCTGTTTTTGGCATGTGAGGTTTTCCTCCCAAATGTTTACAGGTGAAAAATCTTGGCCCAGGCTTTGAACTGGAGACAAAATTGTGTGCTTTTCTTACTGTTGTGCTGTATCAGTGTGAAGTTTCATGGCTGCTTGGGAGCCCAGGTTACTGTCAGCCTCCTGAGACTGGCTCTAAGTGTCTGCAGGAAGTTTATTTGCTGCTTTATCATTCATTCCTTTCCTGTATGTGCTGCTTGTCAGGTGTCCTAGGAGCCTTTGCCTGTGGCAATCTTCAGACATTGTCTGCAATAATGAGGATTAAAAGCATGTTTTTTCTTGTGAATAGTGAATATCCATTTAGTGATCCCAGTGGGTGGCATTAAACAAAAAAGTCACATGTTGCAAGACCCACACTACTACTACAGAGAGCAGACTCATTGAATTAAGAGATTTATATACGTTCTGGAGGAGATTAGGTAACACTTGAAAGAGAGCATACAGTTGGGGGCTGCTGAATGGGCAAGTTTAGTCTTGGAGTGTTTCTGAAACCTGATGGAAGTAGCTGAAAGCTGGGAGAGTGCTATGGGAAAATTAATGTATATACTTGCACTGTTCTTGCTCAAGCATCCACAGCAAGACTGTTGGCAACTGAACGCAGGGATGGGGTACCCATGCTCTAACCCACCGTGGCCATTCTTATGCTGTTATGACTTTAGAAAAACCTGTGGGTACAGGCAATAATGAATACAGCTGAAATCTGGTTTCTGGACATCATCTGAGTGTATTTTCAGTATTTTGGAGAAGAAGAGCTTCTGAGTTCTCTATAAGCTGGTGACCACAGCTTGGGACTCTCTTGCCTCTTCTATCTAACGTACAGCCTGAAGTCTCTGATGTTATTGTTAAAAGGCACGATCTTAAATGATTCCCTGGCTGAACTTTGGTGCGAGTTTTCTGCCTGGCTCATTCGGGAGGGGCAGGCTCACCATGCACTTTATTGGTAATAATGGAGGCCAGTGTTTAAGTGACTAGCCCCAGTTTATTCTAGTCTAGGCAAACCAGCTTTGGATGTGAAACTGGAAAATAACCTCCTTGAACCTTTGTCCATTTTTTGAGCTGAACCTTTTGCGGTGGTTGTGAAATGCTCAGTAACACTCTCCTCCTCTTGAATTCAGGGCTTGTGAGTGGGAGATGGGAAGTGCTGGGGAACCGCAGGCTTCAGGATGTGTCTACTTCTGCCTCACTGTGGAAAGAGATTTTCAAGCTAAAACTTTAGTAATGCATTCAAAAAAAGAGAGCTCCCCAAGTCTGAAGCTCATCCCTCCTCAAGTGTTTGGTCCCACACTGCTTTCCATTCTGTGGGCACAGTGCAACTAAAATGAGCAGTGGTGGGATTCCAGCTTGGCTGAGACAGGTCTACCCTTGGATGATCCCCAGCCCTGAGCCAGCTGCTCATCCTTCAGCTCTCAGCTCAGACCAGGAGAGGGGGAGTTGCACATTTGGTACCCACACCACAGATTCAGAGGATAATGTGTACTGGAAGGGCCCTGGAAGACCATATGGTCCAGCTTCCTGCTCAGAGTGGGTGATGTGCAGCTTCTCCTCCACTTGCTCTGAAACAGTGTTTTGTCCTGCAGCATTTACTGAAGTGGCTACACCATGTCTTGTCACTGGAGCTCCAGTCTAAAGAGACTGGAGGAACAAACCGATCTTTACTAAAATGGCACAAAGACTTGTGCTAAAGCAAATATGACTGGTTTCCCACAGCCTGAGGAAGGATGGAGGGGACCAGCAATTTACATTATTCTGAAAATATAATCTGTTCAGTCGTACTGTGTTATTTTAGAGAGGTTAAGTTGACCTGCCTTGTACACCTCTTACAAACCACTACAGAAACATCTGGGAACTAATGCTGGGAGCTGCTTGGCTCTGCATGAGTTGTTGGAAAACTGTATGGCTTTATCATAACTGTTTTTGCTGCCCAGCCAGGATGAAGCCCTAGAAAAAGAGCCTATATTTCTCTTTCTCCAGGCACTATGTTGCATTGCCTTGTTCCTTCTCTCTCTGTCCATCCTCAGGCAAATTAACACTGTGGCAGGAGTGTCATCCCTCATTTTGCTTATTGAAGTGGAGAGTTTTCTAGTGTCCATGGGTGAGAAAGCTGTTTGCTTTTGAATGACTTCCCTGAAAGCAATGCAAGAGCAGAGCTTTAGCATTTGTGGGAAGAGCCACACTGCTGCCCGCCTGCTTTTGCAGCAGGCAGGTTCAGCTGGCTTCTGTCACTTGAAATCTCCAAGGCTGTGTGTCTTTGAATGCTGGAATTTAGGTGGCCTCATTTCTGCTCCTGTCTCTACTCTTGGCCTGATCAGTGGCTTTTGTCTCCAGTGAGGTCTTTCCCTTCTCAGTGCCTCAGTGTTCCCAGCACAAGCCACACTTGTCTCGTTTGCAAACTGCTTCTGCAAAGGCAATCAGCATGGGGCTGGAAGAGCCCCTCAGTCACCACGAGAAAGCTTTCTAGCTCTTTCTAGTGACAACCTCAAATTATTCTCAGGTATTTTTAAGCATTGCTTTGTAGTCTCAGCTACTCAAGGGTGTATCTGCATGAGCCCTGGAATGGAGGAAATCTGGTTTTCTGTGGATTTGTATATTGAGGGCAAGAGCTAATATCCCAGCTCCGAAAGAGAACCCCCAAACTGGAAGCTTCGCAAGTGCTTTCTGCCATGGGATTTCACTGGTGCCTGCAGGTTCGGATAGCAAGGTCCCTAGTGGGGTCTCTCCCCCCACCTAGATGCTTACTTTTGCAGCCCTTGTAGGAATTTATTATCTCTTAAATTCCTGTTCCCCATTCAACATTGGTTCAAGTTCACTCACTAGAGGTGAAGCCAGACAAACCACTCCATAAGCCTTTAAACTAGATGAAATTTTTAAAAAAGCAAAAATCAGAGACTGAGGCATGAATACACTGTGAGTAATAAAAAAACTTTTTAAGCATTTTGGATTTCCCCTTCTGATGCATTCTGTAAATGGAAGCAGAAGTTGTCACTTAATGATGTGACTCCAGCAGCACATGCTTCACAGTAAGGAGCACCCTGCGGAACAGCATCATAAAGCTTTAACCTCCCCATTAATTACAGAGTTTTACAGCAGAAACTTTCCATAGTCAAAAGAGCATTATAGCAAAAGTAACTTTCATTTTACCAACAGACTTTCAGAGCAAAACAAACTGAATGGAGAATCTCCCTTCCACAAGCAGTTTGTTGATACTCGCTCTGGCTCAGTAAGCACTTGTTTCTGAAGCTGAGGTGGACAACAGCCATTTGCTGTGGAACGCTTCATATAGTCAGTGTGGCAGAAATACTCCAGTCACTGAGCTTTTAGACGTCCTAAGGAGAAAAAGGATAGAATTGAAAAAGAAGTCCTTAATTTCAAGTGAGCGTTCCTCCTTGTCAGTCACCACAGATAAGGAAATACTCTTGACTATTTTTCTGGAGGTGAGGAGAGTCAGAAAATTTGGCTAATCAGTGATGGAATCTGGAGAAATTGCTGACCATTGATCAGAACTGAACTTTTACTTCACTGTGCTATTCACAACGCAAAGTAACTGCTTGGCCTGCAATTTTTTGTTTAAAGTGTATGTGCTTAAAAATGTAAGTTAAAAATATGATTTGGAGTCATGAGTTAATGATCAGCCTCTGTGTTGTTGAAAAGTGGCCTTGTGCAATTGCACCCACCTACTGGGCTCACCCTGGCAGGAGAGTGGGAGGGAGTAGGCTGCCTTTCTCCTAGCAGGCTCCTGGCATCATTTGCCTGGCAGGAATGGCAGGAATGTCTCCCCTTTCCAGAGCTTGCAGTGCTGTGTACTGCAAGGTGTTTGTGGGGCTGTTTGGTTTGGAAGGTGTCGCCAGCTCCAGTCATCGCTTTTGCTTATGAATGTTCTCATGAAGGCAAAATTCCATTGATCTGTCCTACTGGCCCTGCTCAAAACCAAGAGGTGCCAGGCACTCTTGTCCCTGCTCTATGTCTTTCAGTAGTCTTTGTGCTTGACTGAGACAGGACCCATCACTCTGGCACACAGCCCTGAGGAAGGAGTGGTAGGGAGCTGCAGCTCACCCAAAGGTGAGAGGATACCAGGGTGGGCATCTCTGCTTGTGTCATCTTCCTGACCTCTTTCAGTCCAGCTTGGTCTCCTCTGCTTGTTTCGGTGGATGGATCAAGCTCAACAATATGAGCTTGATTCCATATTGTTCCCACCCAATACTTACATGAAAAGGGAAAAGATAAAACCAGACTGCAGGGCTGCAGCTGGGAGCAGGCTGCATGGGGAGCCCCAGGGGACTGGCACTCAGGGGACTGGCACACAAGTGCCCTCTTTCTGCAGCCAGACAGGCTGAGTGCAATGCTTGGATGTGTAAACAGTTTTGCTTCCCCTGAGATTTTTTGGTGGCAGCAAGACCAGAATAGAATGAGTATGTCTTCATTTGGCAAAAGATAGCAGAAGATTCTGGGTGAGTTTGTGGTAACTGCTCTGGAATACTTCTTGCAAAGCCCTCTATCCTACTGCATTTAGTGACAAAAGAATTAAGTAGCTTGTTTTGAATGCCAGGTTTATTCATCTATATGCTTTATATTAAATATCCCTTCAGTAAACTCCAGTAAGAGCCAGCAGCTGGGATCTGAATCTAAATACACTCAAACAGGAAATTAGGAGCAAGTCTGCAACAGTGAAAATAATCAGCTAAGGGAGTAATTTTCTAAGGCGTTTGAACACTATTTCCCTTCTCAATCACAGTTGATATAACAGTGTAATGGCAGAGTGATTTATATCTAGCTTATAAATGATGGTGAGTGCCTTTACAAAAGACTCAGGTTGAGTCTTGGACATTGAGACTTGGACTTGGTAGGGGCGCTACCAGGTGGAGTTTTATGGGCTGAGCTATGTACTAAGCCTGTGATCAGAGACATTCAGGCCAAAAGGAGTTATGAGTCAAGCTCAATGGTGTTATTGTATAGGCTGTTCTTGCTGGCACAGGCAGGGATCAATTTTCATCTCTTGCACTTACAGTCTGGAAAAATGTTTAATAGGTTGTGGTGGTTGCTGGTAAGCTAGTCCATAAGATGGTACAAAAATAACAGCCCCATGAATGGCATTTTTATGCTGTTTTAAAGGCATGCATATCAGAGAGTGAGGTGGAAGATGAGCTGATATTTCCCATCCAAGTCCCACAATGTGTAGCTCTGGCTAAATACACTAATGTGGTCCTTAGGGATGGTAGTAGGAATGATGAGAGTCAGTTCCACATTCTTCAGCACCCACATCAGGCCATCTCCCTAAGCGAAGGGTGGGAATTGCTCTGTGCTGTTTTGCGAGGATGTGGTTCAACAGTCAGAAGCACAATGGCTGTACCCACAAGGTGACCCTCTTATGGTGGTTCCTGTGGACAGAAGTGGCCAGGGAGCCAACTGACTCAAAGACACTGCCAGCGTGGGTTTTGGAGTTACTAAATTAGTGAGTGCAGTATTAACGGTACTGATTGCCTGTTGCTTACTCAGGCTGCAAGGAGTACAGCTGTATAAAAGTGTTTTCCTTTCAGCAGTAGAAGTCTGTATCGATTTAGCCTGGAAGAATCCCCCTCCCTTGTCTTCCTGTAATGGAGACAAGGACTGGACCCTTCAACCTCTTACCCATTCCTTGTTCTACATTTCTTCTGCAGATGACCATCCTCCAATAGCCCGCGCTGTCAAGGACATGAGGGTACAGCCAGGGGAGCCAGTGATCCTGAGAGGCACAGAGAGCACAGATGACCGAGGGATAGTCAGCTATGAATGGAAACAGATCCTTGGCAACCCTTCAGTGGAGATGAAGGTAGGGAGCTGCTGGAAGTAAGCGGTTTGCTCAGTGTCACCTGTGGTCTGCACTAGGTTGGGTGGTCACAGCCCTGACTTAGAAGTTACCTTGTCCTTCCCTCTTCAAGCCAGTCCACCAACGAGCCTGTTCCCAAAAGCTATGGAGCACTCCTTGTGGTTGCCCCTACACTCTTGCACACTACTTGGAAGTGGCATTTCTTGGCCTGTCAGGTCTCAGGCTCCCTGCACAGAATGCTGTCTCAAACCTCCCTGAGCAACACCTGGTCTGCCTGGGTGGGAGCAGCTGAGAGGCAGCAGCTTTGTTGCAAGAGCTGCCTCTGGTCCCAAGATCCTGTAGTTCAGTGCGGGGCCTGCAGTTAGTTTTGCTCTGTCCACTGTGATGCATCTCCTCCTCTGTTTCTGAATAATCCAGTCTCAGACTCTGCTTCTGTTCTCCTGGGGCTTTTCCTGGACTTTGTCTCTCTCTTTAGAGCATAGGTTCTTCCTCCTATTTTATCTGAGCTGGAGCAAAAGTCATGTCTCCTGTCCAGATCCAAGATTTCTGGGGTGTGAACACTGCCTATTTGATAGATGTGAGAAGTGAATTGTGGCTTTAGAAGAGCTAATTATTTCTGTTAAACTTCTGCAAAATGCTTTGGAAAGCCTTGAAACTCACATGGAGTTCTTGTGGCACCTTTTGGAAGAATTAACAAATGAGTACATCAGGCCCACAGCTGATTTTGAACATCAGCAATGACAAGCTCTAGAGTGCTAAGGGGTCTGTGGAAATCAGTAAGTGCTCCTTTCCTTTTCCCTTTGCCCTAACCCAACCAAAGCATTGTGGGGGAGAGGGGGAAGAGTCCCCTAATACTATATTAAAATAGTGTATGACAAGGCTGTGTTCCTTTGAAATGTAACCAAAACCAGAGATAGTGTGGAAATGAAGGTGCAATTTTCTAGGTAAATATAGAGAAAAGTTTGTGTCAATAATATTGTAGCTTTATATTCTGACAAAATAATTAAATACACCTACCTTATTCCCTATATACTAATAGGTTTTATGTTTTAAAAAGGAAAATAAAAACGACAGGTATTTCAGTCCTCTCCAAAGAGATTTTTTTTCCCCTTGTGCTTTCACAACAACCGAAAATATAAAATATCTAATTACGCTGCGGTACTTGTTCTCTCTGCTATTCCAGCTGGGTACCAGCCCATGATTTTGAGGGGATTGTGTAGCACTGAGACATTTTTCATGCCAGACATCTGCTTGAAGGTTTCCATCCAAGCTCCTTTCTCCTTAATGCAGGAACATGGGCCTTGCATGGCTTCCCTCACTCCTTCATTAGAGGTACTTTCTCGTGCATAAGCCTTTCTTTTGCATTCTTAGAAGCACGAAGAAGACCAGGTAGAAATCTCCAACCTGGAGGTGGGGACTTACGTCTTCCAGCTTACTGTCACGGACACTGCACAACAGCAAGACTTCACCAACATCACCATCATGGTCCTGAACTCTGAACAGACGGAAGGTGAGCCTGAGCCCACAGAGGTCTAGCTGGAGTTCTTAAGCCTGGGTGCTGCTCTGGCATTACTGGTGCTCTTCTCAGAGGGGTAGATGAAAGAAGAGCACAACTAAGAGGCTGGACTTGAATGCCAGCTTTTTCCAGTAAAATCCCGGACCAGTAGTGAAAGGTCTCCACATTCATAGTGGTCTGTTTTAGGGTTTTCACATACTCCTGCAGCAGAAGTGGCCTGCAATAACCCCACCCGCTCTGCCTGTCATTGTCCTCTGCTGGGTGACACCAGAGGGTCTGAAGCCTGGGTGCAGCTGAGGGGGTAAAACAGGAGAACCTGAAAGGTCTTGTTGACTCTGTGATTTTGCTGTGAAATCCCTTGGGTCACAGGGTAGGTAGAGCCGTTTGCAAGACATTCATAGTGTCCCTGGCTTTATTTCTATGTTTTTTCCTTTAATGTCCTTGTTTAATGAAAAAAATGTTCAGCACTACAAGTGCATTAGAAGCAAGGAGTTCGTGGACAAATGGTTGACTAGTAGCTAAGCAGGGGATTTCTCCTCTTACCACAGGTACCATAAAAGCATAAGAACAGTCATGTCAAGTGACACTAATGGTCTGACCAAACTCCAGTACACTGCATTCAACGGTGTCCAGCAGTTGATACTTTGGAAAGAGTACAAGAACATGAGATGCGATCAATATATCCCTACTATTGACTAATCAATATATCCCTACTATTGACTAATCAGTATATCCCTACTATTGACTAATCCCTAAGGATTTTGCAGGTGGAATATTTTTTTAAGCAGAAGATGGTGTCTTTTTGTTTAATAACCATGGATTAATCCCTTTTTGACTTCATATAATATTTGCGCAGCAGCAACATCCTGAAACAAGGAGTTTCACAGCTTAACTGTGCTTTGTGGAGAAGCAGCTCCTTTTGTTTTATGGATATGACACCTTCTGGTTTGGTTTTGTGACCCTGCCTTTCATATTAAAAAATGCATTCCGTGATTCCCTGCTCTACTTCTCCATGCTGCTCAAGATTTTACAAATCTTTCAGACAAGTCCTTTGGAAGACTTCCTTTGCCTTCACATATACAAAGGAGAAAGTCTTCCAAAGGACTTGTCTAACTAGAGCCTTTTATGTTAACTTTCTTGACAGAGCATTGTTTGACCCCTAAGAAGGTGGGTTGGTGTCGGGGATCTTTTCCACGCTGGTTTTACAACCCAAGCCTTCAGCAGTGTGAGGAGTTCATTTTTGGTGGCTGCAAGCCCAACAAGAATAACTACTTACGGGAAGAGGAGTGTACACTCGCCTGCAAGAATGTTAGAGGTGAGTCTTCTCTGAAAATCCAGTCCCCTCTTTCTCTTAGGATTGGGATGACCCTGTGGACAGGTATTGCAGCTTCTTGGCTGATGGCTAGTTAGAGCCCAGTAAGCTGAGGAGACTGGGCTAATTATGGATGGGCAGTCCTTTTCTTATGCTGCCAACATATCTGACCCAGCTCCTGAAGCACTGCTCCACTGGGCAGTGTCCCTGGTATGCCTCTGCCTGCAAAAGCCCTCACCAAACCTTTGTGTCATCTGAAACCTAAATTCAGAGGGCAGCATTGTGCTATGGGGGGCCAGAAGTGCTTCACTCCCCAAATGAAATTAATCTCCCTCCTTAGTACCCTCTTGGCCAAGTTCTGAGAACCATGTAGTGCTGCCTCAGATAAACAGGCCCTTTGCAGTGAATAGCTTAAGGAGGCGGCAAAAGCCTTGGAAAAGAAAGAGCATTTGGAAATGGTCTAGCTAGTGGTGGGAAGTTCTTCTCTGCTCTTCCAGGCCTGCCAGTCTGGGGTCCCTGGGTGGGGAGCATCTGTATTTCACCTTCCTAACCCATCCAGGGCTTCCTTCCAGAAAATATACACTCCTTAGATGACATATGAAGGCAATATAATGCTGATATTGAGCTGACAAAATGACGTAGTGGTAAATTTATTTTATTTTTTCCCCTTGTCTCTTCAGGTTCTGTTGGTGGGCGACAACAGCCAGGTGAGTCTCCTGTACCATGGTGTAATCCTGCTGTGAGCTTGGGCTCAGTGTCTCATGTCCATTGCTGTGGCTTTTGATTAGGACTCAGTCAGTGTGGAAAGTGAGGCACGGGAGACTAGTTTCTTTAGTAAGCCTTTTACGTTCATGTCACAGGATAACTCAGGTTGGAATTACCTATGGAGGTCATCTGGTCCAGCCCACTACTCAAAATCTACCAACTTTGAGTCACGTTATGTTGTTCAGGACTGTAGTCATCCAGTTGAAGGAGATTTTACACTTTCTCTGGTCAAACTGTGCCAGTGTTTGACCCTCATTAAAATGTTTTACCCTTACACTGAATCGCTTTTCTTGTTGCAACTCCTATCTGTTGCTGCTCATCCTGTTGCTGCACCTCTGAAATGAGTCTGTCCTCTCCATAACCTCTGTGTTCTCCATAACCTCATGCTAGGTCTTGTGCGTCAGGCCCTTGCTGAGTCTCTACTGGATTCACTCTATTATGCCAATGTCTTTTGTGCACTGGGGAGCTCAGAACTGGGTACAGTACTCAGCACTTGGGAATACCTCTGGAGCAAAGGGGTTTGAAGCTCTTGCAGTCCAGTGTGTAGGTTTTGGTTTGGCTTTCCTAATTTAATCCCCCATGCTTGGACAATGTCTCCATATTCTTCCTGAGTAGCTCTTTCTTGCTTCCACTGTCTGTGTACTTCTTTCCTGAGATGAAGCATGGCTGTTCCCAGAGCAATGTTTCATTTATAATCAGGAATTTTTTTTTTTTTGAGTCTAGGGTGACACTGAGAAGAGACCTTTACCAATCTGCCTTGTTTCTTGTTTGCCAACCCTCTCAGCAGCTTTTAAGTTCTTCATAAAGCAGCTGTGTGGCAGGGAGAAACAATCAGTCTTAATGAGCTATCTGAACTGTTTCTGATGCAGTATGCAATGGGAACTGTCAGGCCCCCTTCTTCAGATGCAAGGATGGCTGCTGCATTGATGCCTATCTGGAGTGTGATGAAACTCTTGACTGTGCTGATGGATCGGATGAGATGTACTGTGAACAATGTAAGTACTTTGTAGTATCTGCCCAGGGATGACTGCAATGTAAGTTAAAGGTGCTAAATCAATGCTTTTTGGTGTCTTCTGTTTTTATCTCCTGATACTGCATTATCTCTTTCTGCAGGATTATATTTGCAGGTTCTGCCATCTCCTGTATCTCTGCTGACTGCAAAAGATGACCTTCCTTCTGTGATGTTTCCTGCCTCTTAAATACTCTTTGACTGTCTTCTTTGCACCTGTCTGTAAGACTTCAGAGCCTGCCCTTCCCTCCCCTTCCAGTATTTTTCTCACTGAGTGACCTTACCTGCTCTCATAGAGTTGAGAAGTGGGAAAGGAAACCATGATTTCTCCCGGTCTGTCCAGTGACACAGTCCCCTTAACGTCCTCATGTTATGCTAATGTAAATGCATAGTGGTGAGATGCCTAAGTGCCTAAGTCCACACTCTCTCCTCACTCCCTCCATCCTTCCTCCCCTCTTGTGACAGAATTGCCATAATCTCTTTCCTATATGTGAGTGTTTTGCTGCCTTTTTAGGCTGCAAGCCTACAATTCATCTCTTTTGCCCTTCTTATATTCTACATTAGTGCTCTTTTGTACTTCTTAAAACCTGGAGTGGTAGCAGTTTTCCCATACTTCTCAATGGAAAACAAAAGCTAGAACAGCCTTCATTTTCCTTAGTTATGTCTCTGTATTTGTGGAATGGAAATTTGGAATAGTTTCTGTTTGTTACATTTTATTTTTCCCATGTTGCTCTCATAGCTTTGAGATATTTAAGAATATCAAATGATATCTCCCTTTCCCTGGCTTGTGATAGCAAAGGAATGTGCAGGAAAGACCCCTCTGCCCATGTCTACATGGATGGAGGCATTTCTTTTCAAATGCTGAAAGAAGTTTTAACATGCAATGTTTCCTTCACAGATGCTCGTGAGTTCAATAGACTGCAGAAAATCAATGTCACACATAAGCAAGGTATGTACAGTCCAGAGCACAAAGGCTGAACCTCTACCAGCTTTTGGTTTTTAGTTTGGTCTGTTTCTTCATGGAAAACTGCTTGCCTGTATAAATCCAAAACCAGATGTAGCATCTGGGTAGTCTTTGTATTAAAAATGAGCAAGGTCCTGTTCCCTGGCCTTGAGGACAGCTGTTGAGAGCAGGCTTTCACTGTCCTGCTTAAACTTTTTCCACCCAAGCAAGTCTCACGCATGTTACCTGCTGGGCACAGTACATGGACTCTACAAAACCCTGCAGCAGCTTTTTGGAAGTAGTGCAAACCAAAGCAGTGTGAGGGACACAACAATGCCTGTGTTCAATCCCATACCTTTGCCTTGTTTGTACTAGTGTAGACAGTGGACCTATCACTGGGCTAAAAGAGTATATTCCAAGTCAACTGAAATAGAGCTTGCTTCTAGAGGAGACCTGAGCCAATCTGTGGTTTCTATGTGTCCAGGCTCTTCGTGTTCCCTTCTGCCTCCCAAGGAGGACAGGTCATTTCCATGGGGGATTGAATCCAGGCTTTTGCATAACTGCACGCTCTAATGTTCCTTTTTCCTCCTTGCTAGTTGGGTTTATGGGCAGGTGGCCGCTCGTCTTGACAACACCAATTTGAGCAGCTGGCAGCTGGGCAGTGGGGACCTGAAAGCCGCTGTTCTGGCTATAGTGTGCCATAGTGCTTGTGCTCTTTTGTTGAAAGCATGCTAAAACACCTCTCCCTTGCTTTGCCAGGTCACTGTGTGGATTTGCCTGATACTGGACAGTGCAGCGAAAGCATCCCCCGCTGGTACTATAACCCATTCTCGGAGAAATGTGACCCCTTCACCTATGGAGGCTGTGGTGGCAACAACAACAACTTCAAAGAAGAGGAAGAGTGCATGAAATCGTGTTCAGGCATCACAAGTAAGCATATATAGCGAGGGCTAGAGTTTTACTGATCAAACTGTGAAAATCCTTCAGATTAAGTTCTGTGGTCCCAAAGAGGTGGTGCCTTGGGAGCTTTCAGTCAAAGCAGCTCTGCTCTCAAACCCTGGCCATGACCCACAGTGACCAATGGCTTATGGGGAATGGTGTATCTACAGCATCTTTCTGCAATGCTTTCCAGCTCTGAGAAATTACAGGTTGCATTTTGGGTACTGATGTTGAAAAAGAGACAAAGGAGGATAACAAAACTAACCAGAGACGTGGTATAGGTGGTCTACAGAAAATCTAACCTTCTAGCTTGGCTCCAGATCTCAAGTGAGAGGGGAGAAATTATGAAAATCCTCAATGACATATACTAGGCTGAAGTTTTAAATAAACAAGGGAAAGGTTTACACTGTAGAGCTTTGTGTGTGCTGCTGTGGAGGCTAACAGGAGGAATTCTGCCAAACTGTATCTGTTAGAGGCAAACTGTTGCTGATTTTCTGATTTTCTGCCACCCTCAGCTACATTATGCCTCATAGCCTGCCCTCAGAGCTCAGTACCATGGTTGTCAAGAAGGGATGCTGTATGCATTCAGTCACTTCGGAGTGCTGGAAATATAGTCATCAGAAACCTGTCTTATCCCTTGTTGCCAACCTTTTTTTCCCCCTCTGTGTTCCCAATTCAGAAGCAGATGTCATTGGCCGAAGATGGGAATCATTTGAGTCCCAAACTGCTATCTTAAGTGAGTAACAGTTTTTCCTACAGATTTTGCTTGTTGCTTTTCCCTGTCCTGAAAAGTGCAACAGTGTCACCTGTGCCTGTGACTCAGTAGCTCATATAGAGGGTCCTGATTTTTTTTCCATCAATACACATGAATGCTCCACTGTTCAACATCAAAAAATGGCAAGTAAAATTCTTCCTAAGGGCTAAGTTCACATAAGGACTACTAACTTCTGCAAGAAAGAAGGTTCAAGCAGATATGGCAATAATGTTGGGTGCTAGAATGTGGGGAAATGCGGCAACCCTGTACACCCTCTCTACAACACTAAAAAAGTCCACAGCTAATAAAATACAAGTTCTTTAAAGAATAGCACATGAAGGTCGGTGTCCTTTTACTGCAGAGCTGTAGGCCTTTTTCTTCATGTTTGACTGTCTCCACTGATAATGCAGGAGTTTGTTTGGCTGGAGAAGAACAGGTGCTCACACCGGTGCTACAAGCGCTTTCCCAAACATTCAGCCTATCCACCATAGCTCACTTCCTCAGCATTGTCCTAACCAGGAGGTGCCTTCTGTGACCACCCTTTGGTGGCCTGTTGAGGTATGACACAAGGCCAGCATTGCAGAAGGACTTGTTATTTCTCCAGGTGTCAAATGGCCAAGTCTGCTGAAGTCTGGGAACAGCCTTTAGAGGGCGTGGTGCCTCTGGGAAACACTGAGAACCATCATTTGGGAGAGACAGGCTGGCTGAACCTTGGCCATACCTTTATGCCATGTGTTTGCCATCTTTCTCCTTTCCTAGTTGTTCAGTGACCACCCTGCTGTCATGCCAGCTGTTGCCTAACTCTTCTCTTAGCCAGCACAATTTCAGCAGTGGTTTTTGTGCTTGCTTCCTCCTGACCACTCCTGCCACATCAGAGCATCCCTCCTAACGTGTTCATGTATCCCTGCAGGTGCCTTTGAGGTAGTGATTGCTGTACTCCTTGGGATCTGCATCATGGTGGTCTTGGTGATCATTGGCTACTTCTTCTTGAAGAAAAAGAAGAAGAACAGCCATCGCCGTCAGCCTGCCACTGCTACCAACTCAACCCTCTCCACCACAGAGGACACTGAGCATCTATTTTACAGCAGTGCCACCAAACCAGTCTGACCTACAGCCTGTCTCTCTCCAGCTCAACACTGGGGCACCCCCCAGAACTTCTGGAGTTCTGTTTTTATGCATGGGCCTGTGCCTGAAGGACTTTTTCTCTGTGAAGACATTTGTAGCATCAGGCCAAGATCTAGCCATGATTTGGCACTACTAGTATTTGTGATTGTCTTGGCTAAATGGCTGCTCTGGAAAGTGAGGATCTGGGAGCATTCTGATCCTCTCTGATATCCATCCCTTCCTAACCTCAAACAATCCAGTGAAACTCTGAATTACATCTTTCTTCCTGCTTAAACCTGGAGCACTATTCTATTCAGCTTCCTGAAGGACCCTGGGACTGGATCTGTGTAGCGTTTATGTTGGTGAATGGTGCAAGCTCACCAGAGCCAGCCATCTGTTTGCAGTGCCACTTTCTTCCAGCCAACCTTGTACTTTCCTCCCTTTCTCCCAGTCCTCTGCAAGGTGGCCCTGCCTCACAGCAGTCTTCCTGGCCATGGCGAGTCTCTTGAGGACTGTGGGAGTCACATAACTGTCCAGACCTGCATAGTTCTGTGACACTCTGCAGCGGTTCCTGTTTTCAAGATGGATGGAAGCAGAAATACCTGCTTTAATCACTAGGCTTTGCTTTTTAACAGAAAAGCACACCTAGACTTTTTTCTACCTGGCTGTTGTGTTTCAGCCTCCTGTATATACTACATGTCCACTATTTTCTCTGTGAGTTGCCCTGGTTGCTTTTCCAGTGTTCAGTCTGAACCCAGACACATTGAGAAAATAGCTGTTTATTCTCACATGAAAGGAAAGTAAATGTCCCTACTTTTCCTGCTGATGATGAGGGGAGGGTGGAAGGACCCAGCTGCCTCGCAGTTAAAACTTTGCCTCAGCTCTGATTTTACCGTGTGTTTCTCCCAGCACAAAGCCTGACCTGAGTCCCTGGCACCTCCCAGAGCACAGGAGTGGACTAGATACCACCAGCTAATCTCTACAGGCTTCCTTGTTCCTGCTGGCTTGTCCCTCCCTGTGCAAGATAAGCCTGACCCTGGGAGGTCCAGAGCTCATCCCTGGCCCAAGGGCAGCATACCAAATCCCCACTTTGGCAAGGTATTGTGTTCCCCCGTAGTCCCTTTGCAACGAGATACTTCCTAGTTCTGTACTGCGGTATCTCTGTGGTCCAGGCTTGTACCTCAGTAAGCTGAGGACTTCTGTTGGGACAGAAGTAGCTATTTGTGAAGTGCCTGATGTGCTTTGTTGGATATGGGGTCAGCACCAGTCCCCAAACTTCCAGTGCCTGCTGCTCTTGGAAAACTGCTGTGAAGAAAGAGGAAACTGGTGCATATGTTCGCATATGTGTGTATGTGTGTGTGTGTGCGTGCGTGTGTGTGCGTGAAAGAAGCATAAATCTATGACAGACTTTAGTTTCAGTGCTTGGACTGGTTCAGGGCCGAGGGCAGAGTGGCTCTGGAAGGCTCTGGTGAAGCCATGCCCAGCTCAAGACGTGACTCAGGTCCTCTCAAGTGCAGTGCCAGGAGAGCTGCCTCCTTGGGCTGATGCCTGGGCTGGAAGTAAAGAAACCACTGTCCAGAGCCTGCTGGCAATCTGACTGCATGCCTCTTCCTGTGATGGGCATCTGCCTGAGTGTCCCTGGGGCTGGTCAGATTCCTCCATGGCTTTTCATGATCTGTCTCATACCATTTCTTCCATCTTTTTGTTTTTCCCACAGCCTATCATGGCCTATGCAATAAACCTAGTGTCTTGATTTATTTTTTTTTTGTGTGTATTCACTCTGATAATAAAAAGGAATTGTTTGTTTTATCTGGCTTGGGAGTGGTGTCTGAGGAGCAATGACCTGCAGAGGGGGAAGGTACTGTTCCCATGCCTGCTTATCTCCCACCCTTTCATCTGCCCTGACTGCGGTATCTCAGGGAGAGCTGCAGGAGTGGCGGTCCCATGGCTTGGGGAGGGCTGGGAGTGCGGGATACAACATATGTGGATATCTGGAGAGGCAACTACTGCATGAGGTGTGCTGGGAGCGAGATCATTACCCACTAAGTCACCCAGAGAGCAAGGCAGGGTGTAACCTGAAACTGGGTTCCAGCTGGTCAGACTGGTTTGGGCTTTGGGTCTGAAACCAAAAGCAGACACTATTTTTCAAACAGGAGTTGCTCTAGCTGTGTCTCCAGGCACTGCAGTGTAAAGTCAGCTAAATCTAACTGGCTAATCGGCAGTGGGTATGTACGGGAACCAGGCAGACCTGCCCTGTATCACTGACCTGGCAGCACTGGCTGAGCCTCCAAGCACAGCAGGAGTGCTTTTCTCCCTGCACCCTGCTCTGGGCTGTGGACTTTGCTCTGTCATGACCACTCACGCTACACAGGTCTCCTGTCCAGCTGTCTCCAGCTATTTCTAGACATAAGTACAGACATTATTCCCCTTGTCCTCTGAAGTGCTGCCCCAGGAGCAGCTCTGCTGAGCCCAGCTCAGCTTAGCCAATGGGGTCACTGCTCCCAGAGGGAGCCTGGCTTGGGAGTGCTACCTGAAACCATGGCTGCTTCTCTTGACTCTCCAGAGAGAGGTGGGTATGTGCTTGGCCGTCTCTTTCACTTACGGCACACCTTTGTGTCCCCTGGTGTTGGGCAAGGTCCTGCTGGAGGCTGCAGGTCCAGCCTGAGCCTTTCCCTTTGCAGTTTGCGGGCCTGCACCCCCTAAGTCCCACCTGTCTTCAGCCCCCATACTCCCTGCTTCCCAGGAAATCCCAGCTCTGGAAAATGTGTTTGTTTTTTGGACAGGAACGGGAGCCCAGAGTTTGAAACTTTCTGCAAAATGAGAATCCCACTCCTGAAAGACCAGTGGTGAAGGGTGGCTGCCTCACTGCACACTAAGCAGGAACACTGTTGAGTGAAAGCTGAGTTGCCCCATTCTGCTAGCTATGCCAGACAGGGAGCACATCCTCTATATGGACCCTCTGTGAGGATCCTCTAATCCTCAGCTGTGGCCAGGAAAACACAGTTGTGTGAAGCTGTTGGATGGTTTGGGGCAGAGCTGCTCCTCCTGGTACAGAGCTTGCCAGTGTGTCCCCCCACAGCTGCTCTGCAGTGCAGGAGGCTCCAAGGTCTGGAGCTGCCCCTTGTCCTTGCAGTGCGTGCAGGCAATGCCTTCCCCACGAAGGTTAGTGTTTTCCAGGGGATCATTTGCATGCCTTGCAGAGGCAGACTCCTGCCAGACCCCGAGAGCTGCTGCCCTCCATGCTGCCCCACCGAGCAGAACCTACTGCCCCTCCACAAGTGTCCAGTCTGGCCTGTTGGTGGTCTCCATTTCTGCAAAAGGATGACCACGGAGCCTCTCTGACCTTCCTGACCAGCAAAGCTTTTTACCCACCTTGCTCTGACTGTCAGGAAAGAGGACTTTACTGAGCTTTTGGCTGAGATAATCCCAGCAGGCTGGAGGGGACCTCATATTTGTGTGGCTGGGATGCAGGAAGCATCAGCTCACAGCTAAGTATTGGGTATCTCTGGCTTCCCTGTGGCACAATGGCTCTGCAAATAAACACATTAGCTGTCCCGACGTGACAAGCAATGGCCCCACTGTGGCAGGCTCCTACTGCAGTGTGCTTGGAGCTCCTAAATGGAGCAGATGTGGATTTGAAGTACCATGGCTAGTCCAGCACGTGGTAGCAAACACTGCTCACTAAAGTAGTGCCTGTGTGAGAAATAACCTGTGAAAACTTTCCAGAAACTCTTTTTTTTCCCTTTTTCTCCCTGAAGAAATGGAGAAATTGGAAATATTCTCCCTTGTTCATCAAGTACAGAACTGTAATGTTACTGTAATAGCTTATAGTCACAGAGAAATACAGTCAGCTCCAGAAATTCTAGCAACTCTGATCTCTTCCGCAGTATGTAACAGGGCTTGGAAGAACCTTTCTGCAAGGAAGCTTGACCAGTAAGTATTTCCTGGGCAAGGTGCCACCTCAGGCGTGACAGTTTCTGTGGCCCTCATTCAGTGGTTTCCTCTCCAAGATGTCCTCATCTCCAGCTGTGTCAGGAGTTTTGAGACTAACCATCAGTTCCTGTAACAGGTCTAGAAGATTTTGCAGGGGCACGACCTAGTGTTTAATTACCATCTTTGCTAATTTGCCCAGAGCCAGCCTACATGAGAGGATATACAAAATGATGACAGGAGATGCAGAGGCCAGGAGTCCTGCTGGAGCCAGCCAGGCGTTCCAGTAAGTAGGGAATTTTTTCACAAGTCTCAGTGCATGCAAAAGCATTTGTGTCTTTGTTCTCTGCCCTGATACACCTGACCCACATGACAGCTGCTTCAGGATTGTTAAAAAATACTTGTGACCAGTTGAAGCAAAACACTGGCACAGAAATTTGAGCTGCTGGGACTCCAGCAGTCAGAAACTCTAAATTAAACGATAGTGTCCCTCTCACATAGGCATCGTGGGAGCCCTTCCCTCCCCCAGCTGCGCCCCCAGGGGCCTGGAGCTCAGAGCTCTTCTGCCTGCCTCCTGCCTCTACCAGCGGCTGCAGGCTGCACTGCTGCATTTTTTATTCAGTATGGAGTATTGTTCAGCCAGCCCAGCTGCCCAGGGTGGTTTGCTGGCTCCTTTGAGATGTCCACAAGAGGGGGCAGCAATATCTTAATATCCCACTGGGATTGCTTTGGACACTGTACTGTAAAACCAGCAGGGACATTGTGCACTGCTGGAGTTGGTGCTCAGGTGTGAGATGTAAGCCTCTATGAGCTCCATTAGATGTGAGGTCCTGTTCCCTTCTTCCCCGTCTATGGTAATGTTATTGTCCATATTCCCATACTCCACAGGTTCTTGAAATATCACAATCACCTGCAAGACAGGGGGGAGCTGGTACAACATTCAAAAGAACAGAGAATGGACCTAAGGTCTCCCAAACCTCTTAAGGGTCCTCTGTGCCCTGGGTCTGCTTTCCCTTGGTTTTCTATGGGTTACACCAGATACTGGGGTCACCAGTCCAGCCCCAAAAACTTTTCAATGAGACTTTGAAAAAAACAAACATGTGGGTGCTTTTATCTATTTGTGAGTGCTCTTTATCTTCTGAATAAGTTTCCCAGATTTTTTTGCTGACTTCTACTGCTCCCAACGTACAGACTACGTTTTGAAAGAAATAAGAGATTTTTTTCCTGTAATCAGAGGACTGCAATAAGTAGAGTCTTCATTAAAACCCAAGTAAGCCAAAACAGTTCTTTTGTAGACTGTCATCAAATTTGGAAGCTGGTAGCTATGTCTCCTAAGCTTCATCACACAACCCTTCTTTGCCTTGGAGGCAGCTGCAAATCTATATTAGAGATGGAGTGGCATTTCTGACACAATGAACAACAGAGGTAGATGCTTTGGGGAGCTATGGGGTCATTGTGTGGACCATGTGGCTCCGCAGCTGAGCAGACGGGAGCTGCCAGAGAGGATGCAATGCTCTTATTCTAATGTCCTCGCTAGAGGTTTTTGGTGCATGAAGTTTCTGTTAAACCAGTTTGAACTGGTTCTCATATTTAGAAACTATCCCTGCTTATGCTGTAGAATTACACCCTGTCGACAAATCTTTCTTTCCCTCTCATCTTAGTATTTTGGGACAGGAGGGAGTCTTTTTCCCTTTACCCCAAAACCTGGGCTAATCTGCTTTAAATGAAAAACAGATTTGCCAAGGAATCGCCTCTTGCCTGCCATGTCTTCTGCCAGCTGATTCATCCACCAATCCTATGCTGCTCAGCCATGCTGTTTTTATCCTACTTCCACTTATCTCCCCATTCAACTACTAAGTCAGAGACAGAGTGAGAGTCAGAGAACAACCCCTTAGATAAAGGGAAGAGCTGGCACAATGTGTGTGCCCAATATCATCCTTCCCATCACCTTGTATATGCACTCTCAGGCAGGGAGGCTTTATCTTATTCCTTTTTCATTGCATTCTCATGGCATTACTGTCCTTAAACACACAAGACTGTAAAACCCATGCAAATACCTGGTCATCAGAAAATCAGTAAGCACCTAAAGGACTGTGCTTAGAAATAGTCAGTGTTCCAGACACCGTCATTTGAATACCAAAAGCACTGTGTACTGGGGAAAATTCCACTCTTGGCCAACCCTGGGGCAAGTAGTCCAAAGGGAAGCCCAAGTATCAAGAAAATAACTATTTGTTTTCATCAGTATTTTTTCACCACTAGGCTCCTCTTCCTCCACAAGGCCCTGGATGCAAGGAACTGATCTAGGATCTCTTCCTGATGGCTGCACACGTTTGTCTCTGCACACTGGAGGTGAGCTGGGCTCCATTACATAGGTGCTGGTCTTCATATCGCCAAGTGCCAGGCAAGTCCACTTGGTGGGACATTCTGTTTCTCTGCTGGGTGAGTTTCCTGCTAGGCTGGCCCGGGCCTCTCTGTGGTGGGAGCCTCCGGCCAAGGGTGTAAGACAGGGCAGGACCCCTGGGTAAACAGAAGCCTGCAGAGCTCATGGTGAAAATTGAGTCCAACGGAGTAGTTCAGCATTACAACTCATTCTGTCCTGCAGCTAGCCCCAGCTGAAGGAGTAGTCCCATGCTCAGGCTGCTTTCTTCACATTATCACTGCTCCCCTCAAAACATTCTGGCAAAAAGCTATTCACTTTTCAGGGACCTGTTTTCTGCTAGTACAGCTCCTTGAACCAACTCCCCAGGGCATCCCAGCTCTTCTGCCACCAGCACTGGCAGAAGAGAACCTACAGGAACATGGCTTGGAGAGCATCTCTGAGGGAAGCTGCCCAGAAACATCAACCATACCTATCAGCCCCAACATCTCTCCTAGCCCTATATGCCCTGGCTCCACAGCACTGGACTGAAGCTCTAGAAAACTGCATCCAGCTTCTGCCCGTTGGCCTGCAAGTCCCTGCTCAGTGTATCTCTTCATTGGCAGGCTGTGAGTAACATTGCCATCTCACCCCTTGGCCCTCCCCATGGTTCGGAGTGCTTTACTCTGCACCCCTGCACCGTTTTCAGCAGGGCTGGTGTCTGGGGCAGGGAGCTCACCTGCTGTCCTGCCTTGGCCCACATCACTGGGGCTAATGGGTACAGAAGCACTTCCCTAAACTGCCCTCATCTGCTCTTTCACATGGATCCACAACCTCATGAAAGGCTCATTTGTTTCCCATGCCTCCAGGCTTTCTGTAAATTGCCTCATCCAGCTGCTGAGAAAAGGGGGCTTTCCCAGCTTTCATTTATTCCCCGCTATGTTCAGGTTTATGTTAATTGTGCATGATTAGCCAGCTGTGGGCTGGAAACTCTTCTGACTGTCTGTTCCAAGGAAGTCATGAGGAAAGAGCCAGGAAACAGGAGTGGTGAAACACGCATGTAAAACTGCAAAAGCTTCTCCCTTGAGCCTGGACTTCTGCAGCAGGATGAGTGGGCTACAAATGCCCAGGAGTGTATGGTCAAGTAGAACCTGTGAGTGGGGCAAAAGGGATCAATTATTTTGCATAAGTCACCTGAGACAGCAGGCCAAGTACTTCCTGGTAGGCTTGTGTGTGTGACCATCAGTAAGTCAGAAGAAAAGCCTCTCCCAGTTAGGAAGGGATGCTCTGAGCCCTGGCTGGCAGGGCCTGCATCCCTGGAAGTGCACGCTCCGACATTTCATCCACGCAGTATCATATATAAAGCAGGTACAAAAGGCGACTTGATCATCATTTCCCTCTGGGTGGGGAAAAAGAAAGTGGTAGTACCAGTTTGATTTGTGGGGGGTTTTTTGTTTTTGGTTTGTTTCTTTTAATTATTATTTCTGTAGCCCTGAAGAGCTCAGCAGGTTTCTAGTCTAGAGGTAATGAAGCCCCTTGTCCCTGCTCCCCTTCCTGCACTCCAATGAAATTCCTCCAGAAGATTTTTGTGGCTGAGGTGCTCACAGGCCTCAGACAACCTGTAGATTGGGTACTTGAGCCCCCCTTCACTTGTTCTCTTTAGCAGAAGCAAAGCAGAAATGCATTGGAGTTATCATCTCCAGACCTTGAGAAGTAACCAGGGAAATGAGGATAGCAGGGAGCATAGGATGCCTGTCCTTCCCTGGGAGATAACTGTTTTTCCTGACTCTATCCAACTAATGCCCTTTCTACTTCATAGGTCCTTTCCTCCTGAGAAAAGAGAAAAAGGCCTAACTGACAGGTAACTAATGAAATCCAAAACAGTATGTTGTTTCTGTTTCAAAATGCAGAAGGGCTTGTGTGCCCAGATGGTTTGCTGTTTTAATTGAGTGCTGCTGCTTCTTACCAAGCTCAAGGCTTGGCCAGATCATTACACTCTGTTGGGTAGGAGAAAGGAAGATGTTTTGGATAGGGAGAGTCATTTCTCCCTAATGGAAGAAAGGGGGGATCATGTTAAGCTGTAATGACTTGTGAATATACCTAGTTCTGTAACCAGGGTCTCCCTTTCAGCAACCATATGAAGCTTGAGGTGGGCTGCAGAGATCACTGAATCCTCCTCTGTCAATATCCACTTGATTCCCAAGTCCTGCAATAGAGATTTTATATGTGGATCAGTGTTTCCTCTCCAGAGCTACTTCTGGTTCCTGCATATGGACCTGTTGCAAGGGCTGCCAGCTGACTGACACACTCATTGAATCATGTCTCAGCCACCTCTCCTCCACAGGAACACCACCAGCAGACAAACTCCATACTCAGTGCTGCTCAGCAGCCCAGTTCCCACTGAAGTCATTGGGCAGACTGGGCTGTGGTCAGGCAGCAGACAGGTAAAACTGGTACTGGAGTCATGACTGGGCTTGTTCAAAGTCTTAACTTCCTATTGCTTGTTTGCCCCCCTCCTCTTCACTTTCCCATAAACTCTACCTTTGTTTGACTCTCAGTACACCCTTCTTTCCTCTCTCTTTGGGTTTTGCCCCAGAGACTTCTGATATGCATTGCAAGACGTCTGGAACTGCCAGACCATGTGGCACAATCCAAGTATCACAGCATCAGGCAGGAGATAGCATCTTTCTCCAATCGCGGAAGCACTGTATCTCTCTGTATGTTCCTGGACACTGTAAATGTTCTGCACCAGATGTACTGGTGTCAAGAAAGGAAGTGGTAATAGATTTTTCCAGTTTGAGTGACTAAGGAGATTTTTGACACTGTTCAAAGCGCTCCAACAGCAATTTGGGTGGGATACTTGTAAACCTTGCAGAGAGCATCATGGAAGCCCTAATGATTGAAAATATGCTTGGCTGAAAAAAACAGTGCCTCTCATTCCCAGAAAGCTAACTTCAGCTGAGTGTCCTACAGCAAAATTCAAGACAAGGAAATGTTCACCCCAGTGTATCCATATGGGACCCACACTCCTATCTGTGGGAGATGTCCAGCAGCTGTGTGAAGGTAAAAACAACTTGGCTGCCTTCTCACCCAGCTTAATGGTGTTTTTCAGCAAAGATGAACCAAATTGTCCTCTCCAGGGTACCTTTCATCTTCCTGGAGCAGAGGACAAAACAACTTCTCCTTGAAACGTTCAGAGCTTGACTAGCCACCTCCCTGTGACCAGACTGCTGCCTCCATGGCAAGGGTTTGGGGCTGTCTTCCGAGATGCTATGCTCCTGATGTCTTAGGTGGATTTTTGTGAGTCCAAACCTGTGGGTGACTGATGGGGACAGAGTTCTTGTCCCAGTCCAAGCAGTAAGGAAATCAGCTCTCTGCCCAGCTGTCTCTCGAAAAAAAAAGTGATGATTGGAAGGTCAGGCTCCTGACTCTGTTACAAGCGAAGAGATGACGCTCAGTGCATCTTAAAAGTGGCCACTGAAAGCAATGAGACAAGGGATGTTTGCTTTCTAACCGAGTCTATGCTTGTCTGTGCTGCAATTAGAGTGGAGTAATACATGTTGCACATAGTATGGTCCAAATTTCTGAAGAGATGAGTGTTGTGGATCTGGGCAAAGCACAGGAGCCATCCCCAGTGTGATTGTAATTGTAAGGTACAGCAGTTCTCTGAAACTCCTTTGAATACCGGGCTGGAAAGGGCCTCCTGACTCACGTCCACTTACCTTATATTTTAGACAACTTTGTCATCACAAACAAGACATGCTCAGTCTCCACGGGGAGGGGTTTGTTCTCACAGTGTTCCATTTGAAAACTTCTCCAGAAATTCCAGGCTTTGTGACCAAAAGAAATCTCCTGCTTTCTAACCTGTCTTGAATTTTGTCCTGTTCACACCCATTTCATTTGTGCCAAAAATTTTTCTTTTTTTAAAAAAGCTTTTTTTCTACCCCTAGCATGAGCAAGCTGAGTATCTCACAAAGAGGCTATGCCTCAACCTCTTCTTACAGTGTGCCCCACATATCCGATGATTAGAGCACTGGATCTCCTGGCTCCATAGGATTAGCAAAAATCTCACAAAATAAGAGAGATTTTAGAAATCCTTAGTGTGTCTAATGAAGCTAACATTGCTGATTCATCCTAGGACAAATCAGAGGGACTGCCCTGCTGCCCAAGCATCCCTGTTCCTCCCAGGTAAAGGTACATGTCAAAGAGGATCCTGCCATGGCCAGTGACTGTTTCTAAGTCATTTGTTTGTCAGTCATGCTTGGCCAAAGTCCAGACAGGGTGTGAGGAAGCATGTTTTCATGACAAAATGTATTTTAGCATAGCAAGATCTGTTTGTTCATTTCGTTTAAAAGCCCCTCTGTTTTCAACCTCCTGAAACTGCCAGGAAACACTCCTGCACCTTTGCAGTGCCTCTCCAGTCCCCACGCCTTAAAGCCTTGCCCGTTGTCATTGCTGAATTGAGGCAGCTATTTAAATCAGGGGTGGGAATTCATTGATGCTGTGTGCTTCACAGATACAAAAGAAAGAGATCAACCCAGCTCTGAGGAGTTTATGAGCTGATGCAAGCATGACCCCATGCCATCTAAACCTCCTGGAAGCAAGTCAGATTGATGCTCCACAGATAAACATATCAGCAGCTGAGGAACTGTGCACAGTGTGGCTCCCATAATTACTAACTCTCCTTCAAAGGCTTTTATGCAAAGGAACAATGGGCACCAAAACAGTGTTGTAGCCTGTTATACACCGCAGTGTTTTGCTGTGATGGAAAGGCTTGCCCTGTCAGAGAAGCCTGCTTTCCGTGTCCCTGTCCTCTTCACAACACAGAGGTAATTTCTACTGTAAGGAGGCTACTGTCCACCTTTTAAGAACAGGGATATATATTCTGGCTAAGAAGATGAAAAAAGGTTTTAGTAAACAGGGAAGAGCCAGTCCAAAAAAAAAGGCAGAAGACATTTGCACTTTTGCCTCATGTCCATTTTTCCTCTCTGCTCACTGAGTCAAGGTTCTGCCTTTGAAAATAGGTCAGTGTTCAGCATGAACTGGTAAACTGTGGGATGTGAGCTGCTGTCCAGCCAGTCCCTGCCAGTTCAGGGTGCTTACAGAGCTGCTTTCATCAACTTCAGAACCATCTTCTTCTTGTGCAACTCTGCAATCAGCGATGCATATTATGACTGGGCAGCTTCCTTGCATCCAGAGCAATATTTATTTTGCAGGGGAATGCTTTGCATAAAGCATTCATACCCTGCTCACTCAGCACTGCTGAGACAGGATTCTGCGTGCAGCACCCTACACATGGGCTGAGTCCCCCACAAGGAGCTTTCCAGCCCTTGTGAGAGGTAGGCCCTTTTCTAGCTCTCTGGGTTTCTGAGAACTCTGGTCCTTCTACATAAAACTGGATTACCTCTTAGTATTTTTCATCTCTTTACTGAGACGTGCTTTATTTTCAGTCAGTTGCTTTCCTTCCTGCTCATTTTATCTTCTTGACCCCAGAATACCAAAGCAGTGTATTTGCACAGAAGCACTCCAAAGCCAGATCTACAGACAGAACATCCACATTATTTCAGAACAGCAGAGAAATCTGTCCCAGCTGGTGGGCTGCTGGGAGGAAAAGGGAAGAAATAAAAGGGCAGCAATCCTCATGCCATTATCCCAGCAGGCCCCTAACACTCATACTTTTCCAACTTCATTTCACAGCATGGCAGGTGTGATGTGAAATGCTCTGCTCCCTGACGACCCAGAGAGTTTGTGTTGAAAGTTTGTTCCTTTTTAAATCATCAGATTTCTTTTGCTCTCCTGCAAACACTTGCTTGGAGCTCTGGAGGTACATGCAGGTTGGTGGGCCAGGGCCACCTGGGTGTTATTCGCAGTCAGGATCTCAATGAGGTTGACACAGGCTTCAATGGGAAGGGTCTCTACAGCCAACACTCAAGAGTAGGTGTTGGCAGGCTGAGGTGAATAACAAAAACATTATTTAGTAAGTGGTAGTAACATTAGTGGTAACAAAGTATCCCTTTCATATTGTGCATAGTTATAATTTTTCACTTTCAAGTGCTACAGCTTGCTGGAACTCCATTTCTTCTCTGGGACATATGTTTCTACTACTTTGGAATATTCCTAGCAAACATTCCAATGTATATTTTTCTTATGACCCACACTGAACCCTGGGATTTCTATAGGACGGAAAACTTTCCCTCTAGGAAATCATGAGTTCTTTCTCTCATAAATGAAAGAAGCAGCATGGTCTGTTCACCTCTGAGGGATCCCTCTTCCCACAGAGACAAGGGATTTCGAAAGGGATGTCCTTCTAGCCAGGGCTTTTAGAGCATCAGAGGTGCAAAGGTTGAAGGCGCAACTCATTTCTTCTCAGCCAGAAGGCGGGAATCCTGGAGATGTCTGCATCAGGAGTGGTCAGTGTGATTGGGTTCCTCCAAGGTTCATACAGACTCACTGCTGAGAACAGGCCTGTGATCCAGCAGCCCCGGCTGCACTGATATAGGTGGTCACCAAAACGGGATAGTTCCACCCAAAAATCCATTAAAAAAAGATAATCTATCAAAATGTGAAAATGTTGTTTAGATAATTCCTGGCCATCATCTGCCTGTAACACTCTTATCAGTTCCACCAAGTGAGATGAAAAGAAAGGAATGTGGAGCACATGAGGCTGTGTAGTAGTTGGGGTTTGTTCCTTGCCAGGAGAGTTTCCCAGGTGTAGAATGACCAAAGGCACCAGCTGAGGTCTTCAGTCAAAGGAGATGTCTGGAAGAACCTTAGAGGGGAAAGCGATCTTGCGATGAGTCACTCTAGGCTCAGGTCTGATATCCCTGCCTAAAGAGGCAGAGGTAATTGCCTCTGATTAATGCCGGCAAACCTCTGTGAACTCCAGTGAGGATATGAAAGGACTGACATGCCTCTTTGAGATGGGGGTAAGATAGAGTACAGCCAAGTGGGGGAAGAAAATTAAGCTAAGATGTAGTTTTTAATTACCAATGAAGCCATGCTCTAGGATGGAAGGTTGAGAGCAGAATTCGGTCTCTTCCTACTAGTTCATGCTTCTTGATGTATAGAAATGAGTTTAGGGAAGAGTAAACAGGGCTTGCTGTAGAGTCCTATTTGTAAAATTTAAATGGTCATGCTGCCCCCTCACCCTTTCTTGCTTGGAGGATGTAATTATTTAGACCGCAGATGTGGCCAGAGATTTCCAGTAGGTGCCAATAAAATACAGAAGAGCAGCAGCAGTGAAGTCAGCACTGATATTTAGCAGAAGCAAAACTTCCTCTTTACTGGCTATGTATCTGGATGAAGAAGAAGGAAGGCTGCACCTCAGAGTGTGCCATTCCCTCCTGATGAACACATTGTCAAGGTGCTCTGCAGCTCCATTCTGGTCTCACCTCTGGAAAAGGAAGAGGGAAACAGTCCAATATATGCCTGACAGCAAGTGTTAACAGGAGAGTTTTGTGCCCCTCAAATATATCTTTTTGCACCTGAGAATCTGGCTGTACCTTAGTTGGGAGGCATGATCAGAGTTTGGTGGTGGTAAGCTAGCTTCATCCAGCCATGTATCATGACAGCCCAGCAACACAGAATTCAGTATGGGTTCAGGCACACCTGCCTGGGCCATCAGCTGCTTACCCAGAGAGCTGGCCTTGGAAGCATGTGCTGCTCCTGTCAGTCGCTCTTGTCTACTAAGCTCTGCAGAGGTGTCTCAATAGTCAGAATATCTCTTCCTCCTCTGCCCATCCTAAAAATGATAAACTCAGAGTGGGATGCTCTTTCTTCATCCTTGATTAAAACTAGTTCTGAGTCTTGTTCAAAAACAGTTCTTGCTGCTGCTGGGTCCCCAGACCTCCTGTGTGGTGTCCTCTCATCCTCCCTGGCTGTGGCTATGCTCAGATAATTCTGCCTGAGTTACAGATATCAGGTGGAAGCAGCAGAGCACACATGAACATCCCACATTCTGCATTTTGGGTCCAACTCTTTATTATTCTTGGGGGACTTGATAGCTATATAAAGACACTGTGTTTCAGTCTTCCTCCTGTCCTACCATATCACCAAGGTGGCATATGTACCATTTAAATAGCAATAGATATAGGGCTTTCTTTTAATCACCTCCTAATTTTGCAGACTACAGTTTTTGTGTTTCCTTCAACAGCTCTAAAGGTTGAAGACATTTGCTCTAAATGAATACTGAATTTCTCCCTTAATTACCTAAACCCCAGATCTCGAGCTATAATCAAGAGAGTCTGGCTTTCCAGTTCTCTCTGGAAACTCACAGAAGACAATAATGGAGACAGGTGTCTGGACACATTTCAGAACCTTAGGCCCATTTTGAGGACTGTGTGGAGAAGTGCTCTGATATTCCTGGCAATAACCCTTATCCTGCTGTGGCACTCCATGAATACCATACTATGGAGGGCAAGGAACTGTCTCTTGCAAATGGAAAAGGGAAAGTCATTCCCCCAAAACCACACAGGGAAATGATGTTAATGCCTGGGTCTGCATTTCCAGGTTTCTGACAACAAAAATTATATCTAGACTTACCCTCTCTCCAATACCTAATGCAGTGTCTTTATAATCCAAAAAGAAATGTCTGGAGATGGTGAATAAATGCACTGCACAGAAAGAGGTAGAATACTGCTGCTGCTGGTACTTATAAGGCAGCCAGGCAGGCACTGCAGGATGTCCTCTTCCTCCCAAGGTATGGTTGTATTTTATTGGTTAGCATACAGCACCCATATTTCAGGCTTAGCATCCTGTGAAAGGAGTCTTGTACATGTAAGACTTTACTGTTAGATGCTAATAACTTGTTATTCTACAAATCTATTCGGCTTACAAGAAATAAACCAAATCATCCTACAGAAGATATCACAACATTAGATATCCTCTCCTACCCTCCCTTCAAATTATACACTGCTGCCCAGATAATATTCCAGGGTGGCTGATGTCTTTCATCTGCTCCCTGTTATTAAAACCCCTTAGCAAGTGGAATGAATATTCCTCTGTGCTATATATAGCACCATGTGTACTACTATCCACAGCTGGGAGTACAGCTTGGGTACCCACACTTGGATCTTTATGGTTTGGTTTTTGCAAGCCTTTTTTTCTCTGTGCCTGCCAAGTCTCTGGCTGGCTGGTGGCGTTGGTGCTCCGTGAGAAGCCTGCTGCTCTTCTTTCCTGGCAGAGGTTTCACAGGGTTTCAGTGTCTCCCTCCAGTGCAGTTATTAAAGGCTTTTGTTTATCTTGTGAAATCTGCCCTGTGAATGCTGACACTGACTGAAGTGCTGGGAGAGTTTCCCTGACTCTTCCTCTCGCTGTCTCTCACGGGTCTATTCCCATGAAAATGATCTCAGGTGTGCTGTGCGTCATCAGCCCGCCCCAGGCGCTCTCTGGCTTACTGGCAGGGAAGATGAATGCGCTGTTTCTGAAGCCCTGCTGGTAGCTGGCTACTCCTCCTGCCTCAGCGCTGTGAAGAGCCATCCCAGCGGTTCTGGCCACAGCAGGCACCAGCTACCCCCAGGCACACAGTGCTCCCCAGGCAGGGGGCCCAGCAAAGGGCTTTGCTGCAGGAGAGCAGCAAGGATTCTGCAATACCACCAGAAACCCATTTTCGCTGCTTGGGCAGCATTTTCCCAGCCTCTCTCCCATCCAGCCCTGCAGGGATGCAGTCTGTGACTGGAAAACCAAATCCTCCCACAATGAGCCCTGCTGCAGCACGTGAAGCTGACTTTCCCTTTTGTATGAGAAAGCACCTCAGTCTCCGGGGCTGAGGTGTTGAAGCATCGCAAATGAGTTCCAAGTTAGATCCCTGACAGATCCCAGCCCCTGTGTCCCTGCTGCCACTGAGCTTTGTAACTAGGTGTTTACCTGGTGAAGCAGAGGGTTATGCTCGGTGGCAGGGCAAGATGCTTATGCGGATGGCGGAAGAAGGGGCAAGCCCACAACTTGAGTGCCCTGAGCTCCCCAAAGTCTAACATCTGTGTTGTTAAACGACCGCCACAAGCATTCACATGTAGGTAATTGCCTGTAAATCAGCAGTGCTGCCCCCACCAGAAAGCCCCACTGTGTCACCAGCACAATGACGGCAGTGCAGCCGTTGGGGTGCCACGGGCTTTGCTGTCCATGCCTGATTCGCTAAACTGCATTCTCCCACTGTCCTCCTCTGCAGGTCTGTGGAGGTTCCTCCATGGGAGGTCAAGCTCTTCCACCCTCACCACCAGCAGAGCCAGGTCCCATGGGTGGGCCCTGGCTGCCAGCTGGGAGCTGGGGGAGCAGCAGGTACTGTACCCTGGCCAAGAAACCAGGTCTGACTCTGAGGCTGCCACTGAAGCATTTCCTGCTGCACCAAAAGCCTGGGGAAGGTTTCAGCAGAACCTGGCTTGCTTTCTGAGAAAACAAGGAAAGGGAGCTTTACCCTAGACCCTGGGAAGCCCTTGTCTTTTCATTGTATTTTAATTTTAAGAGATTGTCTGCCCCGCCCAAGATTATCTCATGGGAAAGAAAAGCCTGGCTTAGTGACTCGTGGTGAAACTTGTCCGCGAGCCAAATTTGTCTGCACCTGATGTTCCTCCATAGCAGCAGAAAACAGAGTACTTCAGTTCACAACACTGCCCTAGGGGCAGTGCTGGGGATAAGGGGTTGGAGGGGGAGGATGGGACCCACATCTCCTCCTGCTCCTCCAGAACAAGTCCAGCAAGTTTAGATGCCGAGCAGCTCAGTCCAGGAGCTGTAAAGGGCATGGTGTCACCCTGGGAACGGGGATCACGTGGGTCTGCAGCAAAGGCAACCTGTCTCAGGGATACGTTGAAACATACCTTGCTCTCTTGTGCAATAGGTCTTTGCAAGTAAAATGCTGTATTTATACTGTGGGAACGGAGAGCCCAGGGCAGGACTCAGCAGAGTCATGAGTAAGCAGCTTCCAAGAGGGCCAGGTACCAGCTGGGCCAGCTCTTTGATTCCTTTTCTGTGAGCAGATGCAGACTAGGTGCTGGGTCTCAACAAACATCCTCTGGTGCAGCGAGAATAGTCTTGGAACCATATTGTAAAGTTCAAGTGGTTTCTTTGTATATCTGCTTTATCTCCCAGCCTCACTACTGAGTGATTTAGCAGGGCTCCAGGAGAGGAAATGCTGTAAAGGAGAGCTAAGATGTATAAGCAGACCATAAGGACAGTATATTGGGCAGAGGGGACCTCTCAGCAGGATGGAAGAGCAGCAGTTCCATTAACACACTGTCTGTGACAGGACAAACATTCCTTGTGATGACAGTGTCTGTTTAAGCATTGTCTCTGCTCTCTCCTGCTCCTCTGGTGTTCCCATGCTGCTCTTTGAGAGGCTGCAGAGAGGATCACGGGAGGGGGCCAACCTAGCAGAGAGGTATGAAGAACAAAGGTGAAGAAGGTTACTTAGCTGCCACTACAGCTGAGGAAAGTCAAGCCAGACCCTGCTTCCAAGCTGGAAATGGTTGCTTAATTCATACATAGCATTAAACTTGGAGCAATCTGAAGAAAAAAGCCGGTTAGCACCTGAGGATTATATTGAGGGGTGTTAAGAAACTGATAAGGTTGTTAATGCAATCACACCCCTCTCAGGAAATGGGAGAGGATGCCATTCACGGGTAATTGCATTTCAGCAGGGTTCCTCCTGCTGGACTCTCGTCAGCTCACTTCATAATAATTCAGCCTGTCCCTTCAAAGTAAATAGGATGTAACTTACAGGGCATAAAGATCTCCGAAAGGACTTTTAGACCTGCCCTTCTGGTGCTGGAAGGAGGCTGTGCTGAGTCAGACGAAACTTGGTATTATTTTGGGGATTAATTCCCAGTCAGGGTTCAGTGGAAGCTCAGGAAAGTGTTGCCAGCTGGGAACCTTCTTGGCATAATTAAGCCTATTTAGGGTGTGCTACCTACTGAAAAAGGAAACTAAAGGGTCCTTCCTTTCTATACTGTGTTCCTACCATTGCTGACACCCGAGCTCAGCTCCTCTGGAGATGGCAGCTGAGAGTGGCAGCAAGCACACTGGCTTTCATGTGGATTTATACAACATGGTATGTACCTGAAGTACTTGCAGTGTTGCCTATGCAGGTGGGAATCCCTGATCAGTTACTCTGCTGGATGCAAGGACTGTGAACCAGTCTGCTGTCCAGGATCCAAGTTAGAGTCCTGAGAAAGAAAGAAGGTACTTTTAACATCTGATGCTGAACTTGCTCTGATGGAACTTGCTCTGATGGAGCAAGTCAGATCAACTAATCATACAGGTCCTTTCTGGCATGAAAGTAAGCATCACTTGTGAGGAATTGTGCTGGCCTAGTAATGGGCTGAGCTAGCTTCATCCAGCTTGGTGGGGCGGTTTGTGTTAGCAACCATATCCCAGGAACTCCCCTGTGCTCCCAGCAGCATCTGAAAATACAGGTTGGTCAAGCAACACTGCAAGGCAGAAACAAGCCCAAACTACCAAAGCACAGATCCAGTACTGCACCAAGGAGAGGACTAGAGCAAGGCTTTACAGACACTTCAGGTGGCTTTAGTAGGAAACTCCATTTAACGAGATAGATTCACACCCCCACCCAGGAGTTCAGCTTTGTTCACGGGTTTCAGGGAGTTTTAGAGTGCTTATTGTGCACATGACAGGATATGGCTCAGTGGAATGACTCACTCCACAGTAAAGTTAATTCACACTTTGCTGCTATTTCCATTCACAGGTTCTTCTGTAAGCTTTAGTGCCAGGAAGCTGCAAAGCTGGGAGCCTGTTCCAAATATTCCCACAGGTTACTTTACATCTAGCAAACAGTAGATTGCAGGAGGACAGTGTGATCTCAGACTTTGTTAAACAAAAGCAAAAAACCAACCAAAAAACCCCCCAATGACAAACAAACCAAAAAACAATCACACAACACCACTACCCCCAAAACCCCACAACAACCTCCCCACACAAAACACAAGTTCCCCAATTGTGTTTTGTTGGCATTAGTTTCCTATTCCCTTCTAATTTCTGAATTCTATTTGCTCACTACCTCTGTTACACTTTGGGGTTTTTGTCTATTTTCTCTCCTAGCTCTCTGGTGAACCACCACACTGCCCCCTCAGTAGCCTCATTTCCCAGTCCTCTGACTCTGGAGCAGCTAAGGGAGCCCAGATGTGGACAGGCAGGGGTCTTGACCTATCTTTAATGCTGAAGATGGGGCTAAAAGGAGGAGTCCTGTGAGCTGTCTTGGATAGAACCTTTTCATCCTGTGTGACACAGGCAAAATTTTTCAGCACTTGAACAGTGTTTAACTACCAAGGTACATTAAATGAAACTGGTTGCTAAATTACCCACCAGCCTAATGACAGAGCAGCATGCTGTTATTAAGGCTCCAAATGCAAGTCCTACATGGGCTTGATTCAGAGAGTGCTGGGAGGGCCTCCTGACTGACCCCTGGATGGTGGCTTCTGGGGAGAGGCATTGAAAGCTTTGGATGTTTGCTACTCCATCACCCCCAGGAACTTTCACCCTGAGTGGCTGCTGAGGTAGAGAAAGATTAACTGAGGCGACAGAAGGAACTAGGAAGGTTTCAGGTATGAGGCGATTTTTACCATTGCTAATGGTGGTTAGGACATGGAGTGAGAATTGAGGCTATTTTCCCTCTTATGCTATTGTCAGTAAAATGGAATAACTCTTCCTCCATGTTAAAGCCCAACTTGATTTGCACTGACAAAATTACAAACACAAATTGTGGACATTAAAAAAATTTATTTGACCAAATATTAGATGCAATCACAGAGGAAGAAAGTAGCTCTTAGTACAGTTTCTTTTCCAGAATGAAATAATCCCTGTTTCATACCAAGCTACTGCAGGACAACCCTTGCTCTCCTCAGCAGGAGAGAGGCTGGTGCTCTTTCCACCTGTGGATTTTCTCCATAGGAGTATGGCATGCTCTTTGGCAGGTCACACCACAGCTCCCGCTCTCACAGGCTAAAGAAATGTGTAAAGACCCAACAAACTGAACTAGTCATACAGCAAAGGTGCCTGTACAGGTAGGAATACATGCAGGGATGCATTGCTGAGGGCTTTGTTCAGGAAGCGGTGTCCTACCTAAACCTTTGTCAGACATGTCACTCCTAGCTACTGCCTCTATACTCACCACCTCTTAGGACTCCTCCTGGACCTGAATGGCATTTCAGTAGGAGGAGTCTTTCAACATTCAGCTCATTTTGCTACACCATCCTTTTCAGGTCTCGAAGCTTTACCCTGCAAGTAGCTCCAAGGCTGTGGGCAACTTCCCTTTGCAGGAAAACTCGTCCACCTCTTTCATCCTGCAATACTGCCCAGGGAGACAGCAGTCTTGTCTCATGTCCTAGGGACTAAGTGTGCTGCACCACAAAAAGAGATAGTTGTGAGAGATGTTTGCAGGCATTTATTTAGAGCCAGACTGCATTACTTGCATTTGTCTTTTTACAGGCTCACTAGCTCGTGTAAGCTTGCTTTTGGTCCAGGGCAAACCATCCATAGCTATATCTCTTTCTGTCACATCACTCCATAACATTCCCAAAGTGATGGGTCATGGCCAGATGCAGAGAACCCCGAGTATTGAAAGTATTGCTTGACAGACCTGTCACGCCCTCTGCTACATAAACCAAAATGAAATGTCTCTGCAAATGAAGATTTAGAAATTGATGAAAGTTCTGTAATAAAATGTGAATAGACCCACAACGATATTAATCCCCTGAGAAACAGGTGAGAGGGGAAGGGAGCAAACACAGTGAATGTTTTTCTCCAGCAGAAATTTCATGGATTGCCTTTGCTTTTGATTTCAGCAGATCAAACAGTGACTTTTAAGAAATGGAAGCACAACAGAAATAAGCCCTGTACCCTCCCTTCCTGTTCTGCAGCCTCAGAAAGAACTGTACGAGGTAAATTCTGTTCTCTTGTGTAGATCTGAAATGGAGGATTTTACTGATGAAGAGGAACTCTCTCTCACTACAACATCCTCCTTTTGATTCCGAACTGAATGTATGGATAATATTACTTTGAAATTGATACCACTAGCAAATTTTTCAGGTCCCTAGAATATTCCCTGAATATTAGCATCTCAGCTAAGTAGAATCACAACTTTCATTTAATAACATTCATTCTTCTTTCCTTCTCCATCTCCCTTTTTCCATTCCATCTTTTTCCTTTTTATTCTCTTCTTTTTCTTCCTTCTCTGTTCTTCCATTACATGCATGGCTCTCCCTCTACATTTCACCCCTTGGTAGTGTTATAAAGCCTTTGCTGACAGAGTTTTGTCGCTGCTAGACAGAGCCACTCATCACTGTTCCTCACCTGTTCTTTCTCTCAAAACACCACACACACAAAAAGCCTTCCAAAGTAGGTCCCCAAGTTCACAACTACCTCTTAGGATAGGACTGTAACACTGGCCCCCAGTAGACAGTCCTCTCAAAAAAAGTTTTGCTCCAAGTATTACTGTAGCTCCCAGTCCATTTTCTCTTCAGCCTGCTAATGGCATTTATTTAGGAAATACCTTCTCAAGGGTACTCTCAATAGAGGGCCTTTAAGAAAGAGTGCTGCTTTTTCACAGCCATGTAACTTCTACCTTTGGCAAACAGAATCAGAGGGGGAACCCAAGTCTCATGTTACAAACTCTGCAGCCCATGTCTGACCACATTGCTGTCGCCCCTGCCCTAATCTCTGCCAAGCCTGTAAATCAGCCAAAACACAGGCCGATTTCGAAAGTCCCCCACATTTATTATGCTGCATCAGAGCTTCAAAAGAGTGTGAGCTTCGACCAGGAAACTGGTAATTTTGAACAATGTAAGGAACCTGCCTGTTCTGGGGTACTGAGTCTTCATGTATTAAAGGCTCCCCTTAGTCTGGGACACTACAGACATGTCCAGCAGGTATTATAGCTGCCTGGACCATTCTACATCTTGGCACAGTGGCAATCGAGTTCATGTCTCCCAGGCATCTGATACTGTACCCAGCAAGACACAGGTTTCCAAGCCCAGCAGCTTATCATACCCTCCTTGCTGGGGCCATAGGAGCAGTCACTCCAAGAAGGTGCAGAGCCAATACTGGCTTTAGGTGTTTCTTTCCCCTTCCTTTAAAGCAGCTTCAGACAAAGCAAAAGAACTTCTTCCAGCGGCACTTGGAGAGAGTCTTGATGCCTTTGGCGGTCATCTTCTTTTCCTGCCGTGCTTTGTGCTCAACACCACTGACAATGGCCATGTCAAAAACTTCTTTGAGGTTCTTTTGAGTCAGTGCTGAGCATTCCAGGTAGGCTTCAGCCCGGATTTTGTCAGCTAGACCTTCTGCCTGAGGCCGGGGCACAGGCTTCACATGGTAGCGATCCAGGCTGATGAGGACATTGACATCGTCCCGCAAGTCTGCCTGTGTCCCCACTAGCAGCACTGGTGCCCGGGGGTTGTGAGTTCGTATCTCAGGGATCCACTTCTCAGTAATATTTTGGAAGGAGCTTGGGTTTACCACACTGAAGCAGACAAGGAAGACGTCGGTGTCAGGATAACAAAGAGAACGCAAACAGTCAAAGTCCTCCTGTAGAAAAGGAAGGGGGGGAAACGGAAGAGGGGGGGAAGAAAAAAGAAGTCTTCACTGGACTGATCTTCTAACAGCATGATACTTCGGTAGCTTTTCCACATGTTAACTAGGATAGAAAGACCCTCAGAGGCAGAGCATTGTGCTGATTTTGTGGCCATGCCACGTTTCAGACACAAGTTTCAGAGCCATTCACCAAATGGCTGGTGCTGGGGTAGTGCATTTCCTTTCTTCCCAGTTCAACACTGCCTTCCTCAAAGCCTGCAACAGTCCCTGTCCCACAGGATCAGAACTGGAATATGCTTTGATAGAGCTTACCTGTCCAGCAGTGTCCCACAGCTGAATCCGGACAGGGGCTCCATCCACAAGGACCTGCACTGTAGCAGAAAGAGAATGAGGATGAGTCTAAAGCAGTTGATCAGCATTCACACACACACTTGTATGGGCCATTCCCGAGCACTGTGGGTCGTATCCCATTGAACAGACTCACTGAAGTCACTTAAGTCTGTCCTCCTAGCTGACCATCCTCCCAAACCTCACTAAAACAGCTGGAGCTTGCACTAGGAACATTAAGAGACCTGCAACAGACCCTCTGATTTTGTTGGCTCTCAGGTGTTTTGTGTACTTGTCCAGTATTTTGAAAGAATAGTTCCACATTACTGAACAACTGTTCCTCTAGAGAAGAGGAACCCTTAGCCAAACAGTGTCCTCATTAACCACTCGTCCTTCTTCCACAACACAGGAAAGAAGATAAGGATAAAAAACAAACTGAGAACTTCAGCAACTTGCTCCTAGCTTCTTGGCCAAGGAAACTTGAGAGATTTTTCCCATTCAGATCAGAAATTTGGCTTTTAAAAAAAAATTCTGTGAGTGTCCTAGCTAAGGTAAAACCAAGACCTAAATCCATCTTTGAAATGAAGAAGCTATTAAGGAAACAGTGATGAGTGACATCCCCTTTAGAGACTATCCACACACTGAAAACTGGAAAACTGCTTAGTTACACATGTAAAGTTTGCTCCCATTTCACTCCCTAATCACAGTAAGCCTTCATGTGGTATCAGCTGACTCAGACTGAGGGCTGGCAGGACCTCTGATGGAAATCTGGAATGAAACTGTTAGATGTTTAAGCACATAGATACCACAGAGACTGGTTAGGAATTGAGGAAAAGGAGAAAATGGTTGGGGAGCTGGAAGTCACTTGAAAGTCCAGACAAAGTGGATGGGGTTGTGGTTGGGTGAATAGAGGCAGACATCGAGGCTAAGGTGACAATGGCTGGCACTTGACACGAGCTAGCAAAACTCCATTTCTCTGTGCAAAGAGGAGGCTTTATTGTCTTCTTCATTAAAAACAAAAGCAAAAGCAAACAAAAAAACTCCCAACCAGAAGCCAGATCAAGTTTTTGGAATTCTTGAAGTAATCAGTCAGGCGAGAAAACTGATAGAAACAACTGACTCAGAGAGTTTAACACAAGCTTCTGAAGGAGAACACTCCTCCCTGAAAGCAGTGGCGGGGGGGAGGAAGAGGGAGACACAGACAAAAGATGGCCTGAACTTTGGTGGGAGACTGGAGGAAAAATGAAGGGGTGGGTGCGTCCACCACAGTGCCACTCCTCACGGCATAGCTGAAAGTCATTGCTTCCTTGTGACTGGGAAAAGTTGGGTTGTTACCATATCTTTGCCCCAGAGGAGGAAGAGAAACCTGTTCCTGATCAAAGAACCTGCTAGATCCTGACTTGATCTTCAAGGCAGCAGGCATTTGCCTTTCTAGTATCTGGTTTCCTCTGTCTCATAAGTGCATTGAGAGAAGGAATTAGCATCTCTGAAATGTTTTGCCGTCTTCAGAAGACAGGCACCACATATATTACCTACTGCTCCAGCGTTTGCACGAAGTTTTGTCATATCTCCTGCTAGCCTGAGCTACACTAGCAACTCTGCAACAGCCCTCCAAATACCGCCCTCACAAGGTCCGCGCCCTCAGGATGAGGATGGATCATGGTACAATAGCGAAGGGGCCGGCAGAACAGGATAGCCTGGTGGAGAAAGGTCACCGAGTACGCGTTTCACCCAAGGCTGCTCTACCTGGCAGTGACACCCAGCAGGAGGTAGCACCCAAAGAGATCTATGTGGCTGGGTCACTGTCCCAGAGCCGTTTCCCTAATAATGCAATACCTTGCCCTATCTTGTTATTGGCATCACAGTCCCATGACCAGGATTAAAGTCAGGATGTAAACTGCTCAGTTCTGCTGGCAGTTGCAATTGCAGGTATTCCCCAAGAGTGGGAGGAATTGGGTTGAAATTTCTGAAGTGGATCCTGAACCATAATTTTTGAATCCAGGAAGGGACTTTCCTCAGATTTATTCGCGTTAAGAGCAAGGGTGGGAAGGGAAACTTATCTATTCTCCCATTTCCTCACAAGAAGCAGAAACTGAACTTCAGAATACCTATTTTTAATGTTTTTGATTTCTATCAGTAGCAAATCCTATGCACCTCTGAAGGCAGGCTTAGTACTTGGGACATCCAGAGTGGGACTAAACCCATGTGCAGCTATTTTCAAATTGCCTATTGCTGATGTGGGCATCTCTGCACTTATGCTGCTTTCACCTTTCTGGATAATTTTATTATGGATTTGCCCTTTCAAAAAAAATGTGCAGGCTAATACGGTAATTTTTAGCCTCTCTTAGCCCAAACCATACACATCAATGTAAAGCGAGCAGAGAGAGAAGTAACCTTTCCCTTGAAGAACTCAGGACTCCTTACATTTGTTCCCAAAGGGCTGCTGGACCGTGAACAGCAACATGTTCCCAGTTTATTTCCTTCAAGTGACAGTGGAAGATCTTGGTAAATCAACAATTCCCAGTATAAAACTGAGCAAGTGGGGGGACATTCAGACAAACTAAACACTCCCTCTAAGCACCCTGAGACTATGACACATTACATGTCTCATTCCTGGTCTGACTCGAGCACATCTCTAATCTACCAATCTGTATTATCAAGTACTGTTGTGTTTCTTCGTATCAAATAAAGATAAGAAATCTTTCAAAGGGCTTTGTATCCTTCTGGGGTTTATATTAGAAATCGGAGCCCAAAGGAAGAGGAATGTAGAACAAGAACAAAGATAGCATTTAGAAAAGTGGAAACTAATGAGAGCTCATCAGCTGACAGGGAAGGCAATTCTAGCCTGACTTACAAAGCTCTTCAACTTTTTGCCAACTTCTCTTCAATGCTAACTTCAGCACACACGTGGGGAATAGGATGGTTTTCCTGAATGTCAGTTGAAGCTACAAAGCCTACAGTGCAATGCTGTGATATTTCTGAAGCTAAAACCACCACAAACAACAATAACGAAAAAATTAAGCCCCCATCTATGTCATAACAACACCACAAAACCAGGAAGGTGCCCAAGGTCATGGCACTTGCAAACCAACTCGATACACGCTGGGTTGACACAGAGCTGCAGAACGCAGGACCTCCATCTGCTAAACCTCGGAAACGCCCGAAGGACTCGGTCCGAGTCACAAAAACGCCCTCGGGCTGTGGGCCCCCGGGCTGCGCTGACCGCAGAGCACCCGGCGCGCAGCACCGCCGGCAGCTGCGGCACTGGGAGCGCTCACCTCCGCCCCGCTCGTCCCGATGCCGCGGCGGATGGGGATCATCCCCCGCCGCCCCAGACCCCGCGCAGCCCGGGAGGGCACCTACCGGAGAAGGTGTCAAGGGCGGTGGGCTGGTACTCGTCGGGGTACCCGTTGGTGGTGTAGCTGACCACCAGGCTGGTCTTGCCCACGGCGCCATCGCCCACCAGCACGCACTTGATGCCCAGCTCCGGGCCGCTGCCCCGGGGAGGGCTGTGTCTCCGCAGGGCGGGCGCGTAATCCAGGAGCTCCTGGGGAGGCATGGCAATTGCAATGGCACTGGCAGAGGGGGCTCCGCAGGACTCAGCGACGGGAACAGCGCGGCGAGGTCACTGCCATCCCGTGCGAGCGGGCCGCTGTCGGGGCTGCCGTGCGGGGCCACCTTCTCCAGCCCGCCGAGCCTCGCTCCTCATCACTACACTTGCCACCCTACGCACAAAACCGGCCCCTATTTCCCTAGTCCCGCCCCGGTCCGCCCCGCCGGGAGGTGGCCTGGCTCAGCCCTGCTCGACCCAGCCGCCTCCTCCCGCCTCGTCCCGCGGGCGAGAGCCCCGGTCCTGCACCCCCATCCGCCGCGATGCCCTCCGAGCAGCTCCTGCCCTCGGAATTTCGGTGGGGGCCACGCCGTGCTTTGTATCGTGCACACATGGGAAAGCTGCACTCCATCCGTCCCTCTCCTGCTTCCTTTTCAAAAGAAGCAGGGCCATTGCCCCACCTGGGGCATCTGTGATTTCTGCCATAAAATCAGGAAAGGAATAAAGCCAATAGCGCTGGTCAATATTCCGAGGGACAATGAAAAACAAATGCCCGAAACACATCACATCTGTTAACTGTGTGATTGTCATTACGGTCATTTATCTGATCCAGCCAAGCTCTTGCTATATGCTGACAAAAGCCACAGAGTGTATTTTTCCAGCTGCATGGACATGTGCAGGAGTTCCCAGCCTGCTGCCTTTTTTTCATATTCACCTTTGGTAGCTCAAAAACCACACTGTGCCCTTGGCAGCTAAGAAGACGGCTCCATCCCTGCCCTCAGGAGCCTTCTGTCTAAAGAAGTAGGACTAAACAAACAGAAGGTTGGAAGCACACCACTTAAAAGGAGAGATGTGGCCACACTATCGCAGCAATCATTGCACACCAGCCATAGCACCTCCAAGTGATTGAAAACACTAGAGGGAAAATATTAATGCCAGCAATACCCAGTATTGCAACATCAGCTTTGAAAATGGATCTGTGTCCTAATGGAGGAGCTAAACTCCGGCTGTCTATGAACCACTAATTTAGTTACCATGATGTCCTTCATGGTGCTCTCAGCAAGGAAGACCTGTCTGCACTAGGCAGGTTTGTGCTGCAAGGAGCCTCTGATTAGCAGTTCCTGAGCTTGTGTCTTGCTGTGGTTTGCATCCACACTGAGAAGATACACAGGTGTTTCACCTGTATTAACACTAAACTTGAGAAGACATCTTTAAGCCAGGCACAGTCTAGAATGCTTTTCCCTATGGTTGACAGAAAGTCACAAGCGCTGCAACCCTTCAGATTCAGTGGACAAAGTACAACCACTCTTTGGAGACAGCCCACAAGCTTCCTGGGAACAAGAAGGAAGAAGGCTTTTTCTTTGCAGTTTTCTCTAGCAGTTTGCTTTAATCAACCCCTTCTGTGTTTTCACACAGCCACAAAAAAAGGTGATGGTATTAGAAATTAGACTGCTGCTAAAACATATGACAGATAGTCTTGCTACAGCAAGTGGCTGCAGTCTCAAGGGACTGGCTTGTATTAGATTAGCTTTTTCTGGTGCCACACTCTCCAGTGCTAGTTCAGAGCCAGGTGACAGCTGAACTGCTCCAGAAAAGGCAAAAAGTGCTGCAACGTGTGAGGTGTGGCTCTGCCTCCAATGGGACAGGCAAGGACACACTACCCCAGGGCAGGCAGCACATCAAGTGAGGACTTTGCAGAGCTTTTTCAGTGCACTTCAGACACAGGCTAACATTCTGTGAACTATGACATTTCCATTCAATCAGAAGAAATGAATGTAAATGAGGGATTATTCACCAAATTGTTCGCTGTTAGCAGTAGCAGGGGGAAGAGATGAAGCTGACAGTTCTTGTTTCCTGTATACTGTTTACTTGGGAATGGATGTCCCTTAAGAAGATACACTGTTGCCCCACTCCACTCTTTTTCTCTCATTCCTCTCCTAAAATTTCTTCCTTCTGAGACCATGCTCTGAGACTACGTTCTTTTTTCCTTGCAGCTTCTGACAGCCGTTGGCTGGCACACACAACTTGTCAATGTGTTAAGTGATTTTTAATCTATATTTAAACTAAGTGATTAAGCAAACAAACAGGGCAGCTCCCATGGGTTCATTTCTCAGGTCTTGCCTTGCTCCTGACAGTGAACCGAAGATGCAAGTTTAGTTTCACAACACAGGGAGGAGTCAGACATTTTGGGTTTTCTAGATTTTTTTGTACAGTTTAGGGTTTTTTGCAGTGAAACTCTGTCCCATTCCCTGAGCTGCTGAACCGACAGTCACAGGGACCAGCTCTGCCAGGTAGGTAGCAGGCACAGCAGGAAAGCCCCACTGCATGCTGCTTGCCTGACATGCTCCTCTGCCAAAATCAGCTGTGTCTGAGTGGGAAATACACAGTCTGCAAGGCTGTATTTGGCTTCTCTCCCAAGAATTATAATTAGTACAAATTATGATGGTCTTTCTCATGATGTGAATTCCCATCCACCAGGAATTAAGTGCAGAAGGTCAAACTCTTTTCAGGCAGATCAAATATAGATTTCAGGTACTGTTAACGTTTAGCTGTTACTCAGCTGAGCTGCACTATCATGTGTAGCTTCTAAAATGAAATAGAAAAGCTGCTTCATTAGAGTACAAAGTGATTTACAGTGGAAATAAGTCTACATATTTAGGCACTGTGTGATTGTTACCATCAAACCAACTTTATACATCTGTAGAAGTCTTGTTTTTAAAAGAAACAGTCATTTAGAGGAAGACACTTCCTTTTCTTCCTTTTTCTCATAATTATAGCCATTTTTCTCACTGCTCGTGTGGAAGGAGAAATTCACCTATTGACCAAATTAAGACCAGTACATAAACCAATTTGGATGAGGAGGAAACTAGGGCTTGTCCCTTGTGGGGAAAAACTATGGATCAGCTCAAACTATTCCACATAGTTTCCCTTCTGAAATGCAGTGTTATAATTTTGGGAAATTGTGACACTTTTTTTTTGCAGCTACTGGTCCTGACTTCATGGGCTCCTGAGAAATATTTCACCTCCAACAATCCCTTAGTCTTCACCTCTGACAACGTTGTCTTCTTTGTACCTGGCTGATATTCTGCTCCTGACTCCTGTCTGAAAGTCACAGACTGGAAGCCACTATCATTTTTGCAAAGCCTACCGATCTACTCACATTGCCTCAGAAAAAGTATCTCATGTTACGGGAGTTGGCAGAACTCAGTTTTAAAAATATTAGGGTTCCCCTCTTACCAAGAGAGAGGGAAAAAATTATCAGCCACTCTTAACACAGTAGTGAGCAAACGCAGCCTTCAGCGTTGCTTGCATTTGTGCAGGTGGGCTGCGTATGTCAGTATGCTCCCTTTGCAAGTGGTGCCCTTGGATCACATTTCTGAATCCTTTTATGGTGCTGTGCAAGAAAAACCTTAAATGATGAGAAATGGGGGGACGGTGAGAACAGGTGACAATGTCATTGTGCATTAGGGCTGGTGAGGGGGGATCTAAGACTGAGAACGGGGCTAAACTGGAGTGCAGGTTCCAGAGCAACCTGGGTCCTGCGATGCCAAGGGATACATTGAAGAAATCAAGATACAGCCGCTGCCCAGCTGGTCGCATTCATAGTCATAAGCAATGAGACAACCAGTGCTGAGTCACCCAGTGTTTTGTCATGCACCTGAGTGAGTATCCTCCCTGGGAAAAATCAAGTGTAATTACCAGTTAAAAGAAGTGACAGACAAAAGGGTGAAGACAAGAGCCTGAGCTCAGTTTTCCCTTGCGGTGTGCCTTGTCTGGTCACTGCAACCTGCAGGAAGTGATGTCAAATGCTTCTTCATATCATTTTCTATCAACTTCACAGAGACAGAAACAGACACAACACAAAAGTCAGTGAAAAATCAGGCTGTGGCTATTGACAGAAAAATTACTACAACTGAAATCAAAGGAAATAATATTCTAGTATTTGCTTTCCAATATAGAGTTCTTGATTGATAGGAACTCTGTAGTTTCTGAGTTCATAGCAATAAAAATACTTTACAATCCTAGAGCAGCTAATGGGTACTTCTGGTGTGAACTGGAGATGTGTGGTTTTGAAATACCTTTTGGGAAATTAAAAAAAAAAAAAAGGGAGACAAACAACATTTAATACAGCTCTCACTATCCTGGCCTTTGAATTACCCCAGTGCTTCTTCAAAATAAGAGCATGCCATGGGAGATGCACAGAGATGTTCTGGTTCATCTGTTCACTGCCACTCCAATTAAACAGGGAGGCAAAGAGCCACAACAATTTAAGACTACAGAATAATAAGTTTAAATGACATGACAATGTCACTAGCTCAGAAAATATTTTCTTAAATGTTCCAAGGAGAGACAAGCACCTGTATTGTACTAAGCCCCCTTCTCAAAGAGAAATTCATTTCCCATCTGACTTGCACAGGAACGAGTCCTACCTCTCATCTGTTCTATAAATAATCTAGAAGTGTGTTGCCATCTGCTGGAGAAGGTACATCTTTTAATACATCAACTGATAAATGTGAAAGAACAGGCAAGATTTAAGGCACTCAAAGCCCTTTCTTTAAATCTGAAAGAGAAACAGCAAATTTCAGACTACAGACAGGTCGGGAGACAATGGTCTGAGCTTAATTTATTATTATGTCAATCAATTAGACACTTTATCAAAAAAGAGGAGTTAACAATTAACTGGAATGGGCGAGGGAATTAACAAGAGGAAGGTGATAAAGTTCATATCCCACTGTGAAACAGGGAAAGGCAGTTAACACCAAACAGTGAGGAGCTGGGTTGAAGAGGGATTGCTAGGAAAACCATAAAATGCTATAAGACCACTGTCTCAACCAAGTTACCAGTTTCGGCTCTCAAGCTTATCCTTTATGGATCTTCCTTGAAGATCAGAACTGAGGGATTAGCTACAGGGTCTTGGTGACCAGAAAAAGGTTCCTGTCCTTTTTATCCTCATTGTAGGACTGAGAGGTTACGCTCTAGGTTTCCATGGGGCACTTAGTGGGCTTACAAAGGGTAGAATGATCTGGAATGCATACGTAGCATCAACAGACCTTGGTAGTTCACTTGTGGGAGAACTTCTTAAGGTGTCAGGGTATGCAAGTCTGCAATTGCTGCTCTGGCATAACATGGTTGCACCCAGCGTTTACCAGTCTGCAGGAAGTCTGCTTCTGACAATGAGTTTGAGGAGCTTGGGAGGTTGGTTAATCATTAGGAGGTGGGCTCTGGCAAACTCATTGTTAGCTTTGATCTCTTTCAGGATAAATTATAATTGTTGTATGGCTCCCCATGTAGGTTTCAATTCAGGTTCTCATGGGTAACTGTAATACCCATGGATACACAGCCACTGAGACTTCTTTTACTGCATTAATTTGTACATAGCATTCAAGTGGTCACTCAAAAACATTCCCCCTTCTCCTGGGAGAAAGTCTCTTGATTGGATGGAGAACATAGGTATCTGCAGCGCTATCCTCAAAGCAGGTAAAGGGGTGTCTGAGAGCCTGGCTGTATCTTTGCTGGTATCTTATGGAGGCTGTTGGATTCGGGGAATTACACCTATTTGCCTATGGCTTTTATGAATGCAGTGTATTTTTTATGTTGATCACAGCGAAGGAATATTCTATGTACAGTGAGGTGGAATGATGATCAGTACTGCATCTGTAGTGGAAATGTAAGAGGAAGTCCAGGGTTTAATTCAAATTATAATTGTGTCACTAGGTTCTGCCCTTACCTCTTCCCACAGCCACATCTTCCGGCTGTCTCCTCTGCATCAGCACTCATGTTCGGATTGTGGATCACATACTCATCTGCTGTAGGGCAATGAACTGTCTCACTCTACAGTCATACACGCCCTGAGGTGCACAAAGTGTGGGCTGGACAGGGCAGCCAGGAATGACACAGACAGTGTTGAGGAAGCCCAGATTCAGACAGGCTAAATATTCTGGAATTCTGGACCTTGGACACATTATATGTTTGTCAAGACCATTATCTAGAATCTGTTCCTCAAGACAACTGAAGAGATCAGCATGTCATACAGCATCTGGATGTTGATAGCTGTGTCCATAGCTTGGAGAAAATGTTAACTGTGTAAATTAAAATTACTGCAAATTACTGCAGCTGTGACCACAGTCACACCAAAACAAGACCAGGATTTAGGTTTCCAATCCAAACATATCACCGAAATCACCTAGGTTCTCTCCCACAAATTCCTCTTCTAGACTTATACCACTGCTACACACAAAATGTAATCATCTGATTCTCCACACATTCCTGGTGAATCAAAGAACTGATAAATCTTTTGCCTGCAACCCTTGCTCTCCTTTTCAGAATACCAAATCTGTGAATGTAGCACTGGGATATAATTATTGTATATGTTTGTAAATTAAATACTCACAGCAGATGATAGTGTAGATGGACAGAGCAGGATTGTGGGCCTGGATTAGCTTTAGGCTGGTGTTTCATTTCCAAATAAGGTGAGAATCTGGCTTCCAATTTAACCACACTAAAATCAGACACAGGTTTCTCATTAGCTATCAGCCCTAACAGGCTATAACAGCTGCCAGAATAAGAAAGAAAATCTCTTTCATTTCTGGACATGACCAAGAAAAAAAATTATAAAGATATGTCCTAATCTAGGCTTTGAGTGGAAACAGCCCATAGAGCTGGACACTGAGAAATTTGTGCAAAATGTCAGTTTAGCCTAATTTCTAGATATATTTCAAGACAGTTTACTTCCCCCCTACCAAATAACCCTTCAGTCTTCTACTGCTAAAAATATGACTAAGAAAAGAAAAAGTATGAGCATCATTGTTGAAGGCAACAGGGGGAGACCTCACCTGAAATAAGGGGTTAAACTATGCTCAGCCCTGTTACATAAACATAAGCTGAAGCTGCAACTGATGCAGAGAACTATTGGATGCTCCAGGAAACTAATCACCTCATCTTTTTAAGATGAGAAAGGCAGGAACTTCTTGATAAATCCTGGATTTGGTACATCTGAATGAAGGCTATCATTGGTTATGACTTTTGCAGAGGAAATGAACGTTCTCAGATGTCCTGTATGCTAAAGGACAGCGTTTGAACAAGAACAAAAGGATTCAGACTAGCCACAGCTTATGTTAGGCTGGGAATCAGAGCTTGAAATCAGAGTTTGAAGTCCTGAGAGCATTTGGAACAGGTACGAGCTGGAGCAGTTGGGGGAAAAAATACCCACGCTCTCAGACAGAGCTTGATAGGACTAGAGAAAGGACTATATGATGTGGTATCTGCAAGAGTGGGAGAATGGATCTGATAGTCCAAGAAGTCCCTTCCTAACTCATTACCCTAAACCTAATGTAATTTGTATGTACCTTTTAAGAAGCTGAAGGAGAACAGTTGCTGCTTATGATGATCAGGATGATTAGACAGCAAAAGAATGTGGTTTTGTTATTTTGGCTCAGAGCTGCCACATAAAGAAGCTAAAGAGCAGAAGCTGGAACTGGGTCTTGGCTCCTGTCAGTGCTTGCAGGCAGGCAGAGTCAGCAAAAGCCATGTTCTGTTTTTAGCAAAGCAGGCAGAGGTGACCCTGTGGAGGCATACCATTGGAGCCTCCAGGAACCCTGCTAGCGTGGGACCTGCATATTTGGCTAAGCACTGGGGAGAAGGCCTGAGGTTGAGTGATGCAGACCACAGCCCTAGTTTATGGGAGTGAGGTGTCCAGTAAAAGACCAGAGAAAAAGGAGATATAACTTTGTCCAAAGGCAATCACATGCCACTGCTGCTAGTGGTGCCTCACTGCCACCTGATGTCCAAACTAAGTTTGGGAAGACCTCCTCGATCTTGTAATGGATCCCTCCGTGTTGCAAACTGTCCTGTATCCTGTGGGACAACATTTCTCTGTTCCTTCCAGAAAGTGAAAATTACATCTAATATACAGTATAAACTCACAGTATAGTATATAGCATACATATAGTATACAGCATACATATAGTATACACATAGACATCTCTATTCATTTTATATAGCCTGGAGGAGACTGAGGGGAGACCTCATTGCAGTCTACAACTTCCTCATGAGAGGAAGAGGAGAGGCAGGCATTGATCTCTTCTCTGTGGTGACCAGTGACAGAGCCTGAGGGAACGGCCTGAAGTTGTGTCAGGGGAGGTTTAGGTTGGATATTAGAAAGAGGTTCTTCACCCAGAGGTGGTTGGGCACTGGAAAAGGCTCCTCAGGGAAGTGGTCGCAGCACCAAGCCTGACTGAGTTCAGGAATCATTTGGACAATACTCTCAGGCACATGGTGTGACTCTTGGAGATGGTCCTGTGCAGGGCTAAGAGTTGGACTCATGGATCCTTGTGGGTCCCTTCCAACTTGGCATATTCTGTGATTCTGTGAAACCCAAAGGGTTGTATAAAAGATTAGTCTTTTATACATTGTTATAAATTCCACTAGTTTAATCTAGCAGGTAAAATTGTAAATAACAATTGTTAGCACACCAGAACAAAAGAAACCCTCAAGTTATAAGCACTATTTAGCAATACAGAAGCTGGGTCCAACACATTTAGTCTAGAAAGCTGGGATAAACTTGCAGAGCAAGTCTAGTATAGTTCAAGAACAGCTGGATCCCCATATGCTGTGCCTCAATCATCATTCTAGCAATAGAGGCAAGATTTTACCACTCAGTACTACACATGAGCCACAACACAGGAGTTTTTACAGGAGTGTTTAAAAACAGACAATCCCTAGTTGCAGTAAGTAGAATCACTATGAAATACTGTGTTTGGAGGACCATCAGGACTGATTCTAGTGCTGCACGCTGTTGCACTCAGAAGGGATTTCTCGTGCACACAGCTGCACGCAACAGGACAGCCCCACCGAAAAAGGGGAAAGAAAACTTTCAAACCAGAGCTACAGCTTAGAAAGCCAACATTACTTTGTTACAGCACCAGGTACAGTATTGTATGCATATGTACTTACGTTCTCAGAAGTTTATGCCTATTTCCAAGAATCTTTATTCATATGGTAATTAATTACATAGATCTTATTACACATGCACACGTATCTGGGAAGGGGTCATTTGAGGGGTCTCTAGTATTCATTTGGGATGGTACCCTACCTCTTTTTATCGTTATTTGGTCATAAATACAGGTTTTCAAGTTTGGCATGGTTCTATCTTGTTATATTCAGCAACGAAACCAGACTGTCCAACTCCCATAGAGGAACTTCTGGTTTATCACTGGCATAAAAAACTGCCGATAAAAGATCATCTGATTATTACTGACATATAAAACTCCTTTGTTTATTTGAGCAGGCCCTTTCTTATTTCAACAGAGGCTTTTTGGCATCAACGGCAGCGAGCAGAAGCCGCGGGCACTGCACGGAGCCCAAGGCCTGGAAGCAAGGGTACAGGACAGTTAGCCATTCTCGGGGGAAGGTCAGGGACACGAAAGTCCGGGATGCGAATACAGGCGCGACTAAATCCAGCGCCATTTTGAGGAGGGAGCGGCCCTTCCCGCCCGGCAGGCCCGGCCCGCAGGCGCGGTGCGGCCACGTGACGGGTCAGCTGAGCGCGGGGGAGCGGCCGGCGCGGCTCGGGGGGCGCCGAGGCCGGGGCCGGGACTGGAAGCGGTGTCGGCGTCGGCCATGGCCTCCATCCTGGACGAGTACGAGGATTCCCTACACCGCTCCGCCTCTGTGCAGCAGAGCCGCGCCAGCGTGGGCATCCCGCACTCCGGTAGGCGTCCTCCTCCACTCGGCGGGGCCTTCCGTGTGCGGGTCTTCCTGCTGAGAGCGAGGAGGCGAGCGGGCAGCTCCGGGTGGTGACTAGGATGTGTCAGGCTGTGGGGAGTGCTTCCAGGGAAAGGTGTATCGCTGTGCGTGTGTCGCACAGCTTTCAGCTGCGATTTGTTTCTCCGTTGTTTGCTGGGTGAAATACTTTGACACAGGGAGCACCTGATTGCTGGTGGAGCACAGGGGTGATGCAGCCCCTTAGCAGAACTGAGGTGCTGCTGCCTGTGGGAGGGTCTGCACGGCCCCTGTGCCGTGCGGTGCGAACACGCGTGCACCAAGTGGCGTATGCCTTTGTAGTCACAAGTTATAACCAGCCACACCTCAGCCCTGCCCAGCTCAGAGCTATGGTAGCTGGTTGAGAACATTTAATCACTTTGCTTCTTTTTTTATCTCCTCTCTGAGGAAGCCAGCTGTTACGGTGTTATGGATGTGTGCACAGCTGTACCTGTATGAAGTTAGTTTCCTAACTCAGGAGCAGTTTCCGAAGACTTCATTTCTTTTGAGTGGTTCCCTTAGGCTGACTACATGATGGCAAGGTTACCAAGAAAGCAGTCTGTATCGCTGTTAAACTTTTCTGTCAAGATCTGTGAAGCTTTGGTGTACGGTCCTATTCAGGGAGGTGTCCAATTGATGTAAAGTGATGGTGTGATCACTAGTCAGTTGTTTCTTTCCTGTGAGAGAAAGCAAACAAATGGCAGGAATATTCCATGATAAATTCAAGCTTTATTAGGTTCCATAACCATTCCCTATTAGATGCCACCATTCAACATTTTGTTGGGTGTGGCAGGGAAATGTAGGTTATGAGACGATTCTGTTCTATCTGGTATTGTCATGGTAATACCAGCTGCTGTGCAGAGCTGGCATTTTTGAGTTACAAGTTTGGAAATATATGGACACATTCTTTCAAATTTTTTCTTCATATAGTCTTGCCCACTGTGAATCTTCAGGGAAACCAGGTTGTGAGGTTCATATATGCAGTAAGAATTGATGAATTCTGTCATGCTGTGGATATTATTGAGTGTAAATACACTGGCAGAATTACTCTGAGCCTAAGTACTGAAGTAGGTATGTTCCTCTTGTTTGTTTTGACATAAATTGTTATTTTGTATTGTAATGTTAGATAAAGAATAAGTGGCCTGAAGACTGTTGTGCAGAACAGTGTTGGGACAGGCTAGGTCACTGAAAATAAATTTTCAAGGCCTCAGCTTCTCTTCTTGACTGCTGCAACACCTGTCTCCAGTCATGGCTGCTTTACAGTTGAGAAATCTGCCTGTTTGCTGACAGCTGATGTTGGCAAAGGAAATTGGGAAAACTGGTAAATGTCAAAGGCACAGCCTAATCAGCATTTTAATTATTCTTAAATCAGACCAGACTGGCAATTTTTAATAAAACTTGGACTGGTAAAACTTGTGGGCAATCTGAAGTTTAAGCAAATTTATTTTGGAAAAAGATACAATAGTTAATTTCCTGAAAGCAGTCCATAAGGTTAGATTGGAAAATTTGGAAGATATTGAAACATATTTCTCAGTTTCAGTTAGTTGTCCCCTGCATTTGTTAAACTGCAGGTATTGTTTGTCAAAGTTGTAGATAACCAAGCAGTGACTCTCTATCCAACCTAAAGTCCTGCTGCATTGTGTATTGAGTGTGCTTCAAAGTGGTGCTGGTAGTCCCAGTTTAGAGAATGTTAGGCCTATGCTCTGTATGGCTGAAGTAGTATGTTTTCTCTCAGATACAATTCCAGATTTCTTTTTTCTTTAAGTTTACACCTTCCTAGTTAACTGGTTTGACCATGGACAGCCTTAACTTGCTCTAGCTCTTTTGGGGTTTGATCATCCTGTCCAGGCTAACTGCTGCATGGATCTGCTTGCTTTAGAGATCCTTCACTTGCATATGGAGCAAAGCCCATGTGTTAACCTAGCAAAGTATCAGTCTGTGTTGCTTCCAGGATTGAGGTGGTTTGGTCAAATTGAGATCCTCTGTGGTTTTCTTTGACAGAGAGTTGTGTAAGACTTTGTGCATATGGAAAATTCAGTCACTGGAAAAACTCGTGGGACAGATGTGGATGAAACTTTGTGATAAGATCTGTTGGTGGATCTTATGTTCCAGTATTTTGCTAATGAGTATCATCATCTGGGTTTGGTTTTATCTGAATGTGTTCTTATTTTACAGTTCACTGGGTTATCTGAGCACCTTTGTAGTTTTTTGCTTCCTCATAAGGAGGAAGCTGAGAGTGCTGTTCTCATTTAGGAGTAGATTGGCATGGCCTCTTCAAGTCCCATGTTTCTTGGTGCTGAGGTCTACCCACGTGCAGTGAAAACTAAATCTGGTGTGCTGCTTTTCTGCACTGCCACATGTATTAAAGATTCACCTGTCTTAAAGTTTGTTTGTTGACCGCTTGCCTTTGGCTGGACTTTTGCAATTGTCATAGCCAAAGGAACTGCATCTTGTGCTTTGTCCATCTGTACTGAAGATCATAAGAGGTTTTTAAAGCATTGTACCTCTAAGATTTATTTATTTATTAACACATTTCTCCAAAAGTATGTCGCTTCTCTCAGGTCAGACTTCCTCCATTCTCTGCCTTTTCCACCTAGATCTCTTTTATAAATAATCCCTCAATGTGCCTTACCATGTATACCACATTTCCCAAGCTGGCTGGGACTAAACTGACTAGCTGAATACTTAATTAGTCACATTAGTTAACTTGCTCTGGTTGTACACATGCCCATTTTCAGTTCATTGATTTGCCAGGTTTGCTTCTTTGGGCTTAAAACGCAGCATGTGTCCTATTAGGTAGCTGTGTCTTGTAAAACTTTGTAACTCTAACCTTAACTTCATTGGGCATTTCTTAGAATTCAGGCATGGTTTTTGAAAAGATCTGAGGATAGGTTAGTCTGACTCCATGTTGGGATTTGCCATGAAACAATAAACCAGTCTGAATGGGTCTTGGCTCAGGAAGTGATTTATGACACGGCTGGATCACTGATTCAGCAATCACCAAGTCTTAGCTGTTGTTTTGGCTCTAATAAGTAGGTCCCATGCTGTCCTGCAAAAGCTGGAAAGTTGCAATTAGGATGGTGTTATGGTTGGTAAACAGGGTCATGGTAAAGACATCATTGTGGCTCCAGCTGTGTTCCCATAGCAAATGATCCAACAGACTTCTCTCTGCGATGAACCCCACGTGGCTTTAAAAAAAGCTTTAGCTTGTGTGTGATGGATGTAAAGTATGGTAGCTCATTCAATTCCAACATGGAATGAGAGAGAAACATATTTCAATTAACAGCACAATGGTCTCTGGGGTAGCTTCTATGGTAGTGTCTGCTCAGAGCCCTCTTTGTGCTGTGTGATACCAACCATTCTTTCCTGTCTTGAACAAATAAACTGTCAATCAAGGAAAACAAATTATTATGTGATTCTACTCTCATTTTCAGCTCTTTTTGCAGTTTATGTGACAGTTTTCTGGCATCCCCTGCAATTCGATGTGCTTTCAAATTAATACTTACAACAAGTCTGCAGTTCTGTGACAAGACAGTAAAGCATATTATTACTTTTCTTTCCTGTTATACATATCTACATGAGTGCTGCTCTCTGTGTTCATGCTCCATGGAGCACGCATTTTTCAGTAAAACTTGGAGCAGGCAATGATCCTTCTAGTCTTTTAGGTTGGATTTTGATGCAGTATGGGATTATTGTTGCGGGGTTTTGTCTTATTTAGTTTTTAAGTGTTCGCATTCTTTCTCCAGGCTATGTGAATGCACGACTGGAGAAGGAAACACCAATATTTAACAAGCAAAGGATTGATTTTGCTCCTCCAGAGAAAATTAACAGCTTAGTGGTCTCCTCTAACCAGCTCTGTATGAGCCTTGGCAAAGACACCATTCTCAGGTAATGCTGCCAGGGTCCTGAAGTTACTGCTTGTTTTCCCCTGCCTGTTTGTTTTTTTTTTTTTTCTGAAGTTATTAGAGAACTTATATTTGCAAACTGGATAAGAAGCCATGAGCCAAATATGGAAAACAGGTAAGGAGTTACATGGACATGGACTTCTGTTGGAAGCACGCTTTCATGGTTTCTCTTTGCAGGATTGATCTTGGGAAGCCAGATGAACCTAATCAGGTAGAGCTGGGACGCAAAGATGAAGCCAGAGTCTACAAGATGTTTTTGGACCACACAGGTGAGGCAGTGGACCATGTACATTTACAGACAGTGGTCAGTGGTGCAATTCAGCATGCATAACAAAGCTCTGGTGAAGTTTGCTTTCTGTTCTGTATATAAGGAGAACAGGTCAATCTTCTGGGCCAGGCTCTGTTGCCCAGGGACCCTGCTTACTGATTTGCCCTTTTGCTAGTAGTAAAACACTGGCTTGTCGTGTCTGTGTTGTGTTTCAGAACTCTCTAAAATGAACACATGCAATTGGGCTGTTGTAAGCAAGGCTGCTAAAGCCAGTAAAAGGAAATTTTTGGCCATCACTCTGTGCTGTATGGTTTATATAAGGATTTTTAAAAAGGACCATAAAACATCTGCAGTTTGTAGCCTTGACTGATTTTAAAAAACTAAATGAAATTTTGGAAGGAGATGCTTGTATCTCTCACCAACTCCCAGGTGTAGCAGGGAACTCTGGGAACTGTTTATCCTTAGGACATTTATTGAAACACTAACTTCTTGCTAAAACATCTGGGACTAGTAATGTAAGTTTGCAACATATGGACTACCATTCTGATCCAACATGGAAATCCCCCACATTCCTGTGAATGCCTGGGAAAGTGTTGGATTAAGTATGTTGATATTAGAATTTATCAAATGTTAGGATTAGAAGCCTCAGGAATTTGGCTTGCTTAGGCACAGTCTAAATTTGTTCTCTCCTTCTCCTTCCCATACCCATCTCCTGTTGGCAGGCTCCCATCTCCTGATTGCTCTGAACACCAGTGAATGCCTTTACCTGAACAGAAGTGTTCAGAAAGTGCGGGCACTCTCTCGCTGGAAAGGACACTTGATTGAAAGTGTGGGCTGGAACAAATTTCTTGGTTCAGAGACCAACACTGGGCCCATCCTGGTGGGGACATCCCAGGGGCAGATCTATGAGGCTGAAATCTCTGTCAGCGAAGGAAGCCTCTTCAGCACTAACCCTGACCAGTACTTCCGACAGGTCTACACTCTGGAGGAGGAATCAGGACCTGCCCCAGTCTGCTGCTTGGAGATTGAACGAGGGATAGAAGGGAAATTTTTTATTATCGCAACCACTAGGAAGAGACTCTTCCAGTTTGTTGGCAAAGTGCCTGAAGGAACAGAGCAGCAAGGCTTCAGCTCCATATTTGCTATGCATGCTGACCATTTGCCCAGCTTTCGGGAGTTTCCGGCCAACTTGGGATTCAGCGAGATAGCCTTTTACACTCCAAAACTGCGCTCCAACCCACGCTCCTTTGCCTGGATGATGGGAAATGGTGTTTTATATGGTACATTGGATTATAGTCGTCCTGATTCCATTTTGAGTGATGAACGGGTCTGGGTTTATCCTTCTGATATTGACATAACTGTGAACAAGCCAATATCCATTGTACTTACCCAGTTCCACTTCCTGTTGCTGCTGCCTGACCGGGTGAAGGCTGTATGCACTCTGAATGGGCAGGTTGTTTTCCAAGATCTCTTCCTGGAGAAGTTTGGCCTGCTGACGTGCATGATCAAAGATCCCACAGTCCAGCAGATATGGATCCACACTGAGAAAGTAGTGTTCCGCTACCATGTCCAACGGGAATCTAGAGATGTGTGGAAGATGTATATGAATATGAACAAATTTGATTTAGCTAAAGAGTATTGTAAGGACCGTCCAGAGTGTCTAGATATTGTACTGGCAAAGGAGGCAGAGCACTGTTTCCAAAACAAAAGATATCTAGACAGTGCCAAATGTTACGCACTGACCCAGAACTACTTTGAGGAAATTGCTCTGAAGTTCATTGAAGCTAAGCAAGAAGAGGCCCTGATGGAGTTTCTGATTAAGAAGCTAAGTAACCTAAAACCTTCAGAGAAGACACAGACCACTCTGCTGACCACGTGGTTGACGGAACTGTACCTGAACTGGCTGGGTATATTGGAAGGAGATCCCTCACAGCGAAATCTCTATTTAGATACACGGGAGAAGTTTCGCACTTTCCTGAGCAGTCCTAAAAACAAAGACTGTCTTTTTAATAATCGGGCATCTATTTATGAGCTGTTGGCAAGCCATGGCGACACAGAGCACATGGTGTACTTTGCAGTCATCATGCAGGATTACGAGCGTGTAGTAGCTCACCACTGCCAGCATGATGAGTATGATGAGGCTCTAAATGTGTTGTCCAGGCACAGAGACGAGAAGCTGTTCTACAAGTTCTCTCCAGTTCTCATCCAGCATATTCCCAAGAAGGTAGTTGATGCTTGGATTTCTATGGGCTCTAGACTGGATGCCAGGAACCTCATTCCAGCCCTTGTTAACTATAGCCAGAGTGCCAGCACCCAGCAGATCAATGAAGCCATTAGATATATGGAGTTCTGTGTCTATCAGTTGGAGGAAACCCAGCAAGCCATTCACAACTACCTGTTGTCTCTTTACGCTTTATGTCGGCCAGACTCACTGCTGTCATACCTGGAGCAAGCAGGAACCAACCCAAACAGGATCCACTATGACCTGAAGTATGCATTGCGCCTGTGTGCAGAGCATGGGCACCACCATGCATGTGTCCATATTTACAAAGTGATGGAATTATATGAGGAGGCTGTGGATCTCGCTTTACAGGTGTGTGTGTGTGTATCTGTGCATGCTATGATATACAGCAATGTAGCTTATTCAAGTTACCTTGAACAATGGAGCATTGAGAGGAACTGGACAGACTCATCAGGATTGAAGCTGTGCAGCTAAGGCTAGGAGGAAAGACCTGTCTCTATCAGCATACTTCTATGCTTTCACGATTGTTTTAAGTAGAGAGCTGACTGTTACAAGCCATAACTGAGGGTAGGGGCGTGGAAAGCACAAGGGGGAGTACTGTCTGTCTTAAACTCAGTCTCTGACATAAAATACCTTTAACATATCTGCCTTTATGGAAGACTTGTATAGCTACTGTTAAGGATTCTAATTACTTCCTGTTCCTAGCTGTGAAAATTGTCACAGAAGAATGCCTTCGTCAGCTTAATCTGATGTTCACTGAGATGCTGGATTTTTTTCTATTGGCCTTGCTATGTCTTAGCTGAAATGTGTGACCAGCAAAGATACTCTAACATGGATTTGCCCTTTTTGTCCTGGGCTTTGTTCTCCGTTGGGTAGCAAGCGAATCATCATGGGGGAATACTAGTGGAGAGGAGAGATGTTTGACATGTAAACAAGGAGCAGGTCTGTAGTGCAGTCCTAGGCAAAGAGAAGTTTTCTGTTAATTCCTCCTATAATGGACAGCTGGCTTTGAAGTTGAATGGTGGATAAACAAAGAGGGAAACTTAACTCTGTTTCCTTGTCTGTCCAACTTCTAGGTGGATGTTGATCTTGCCAAGTCCTGTGCAGATCTTCCTGAAGATGATGAGGAACTCCGAAAGAAGCTGTGGTTGAAGATCGCTCGGCATGTTGTTCAGGAAGAGAAGGATGTCAAGAAGGCAATGGCCTGCCTGTCCAGTTGTGCCCTGCTGAAGATTGAAGATGTGCTGCCATTCTTTCCAGACTTTGTCACTATTGACCATTTCAAGGAGGCAATCTGTAACTCACTGGAGGACTACAACAAACACATTGAGGAGCTGAAAAGGGAGATGGAGGAAGCCACCCAGAGTGCCAAGAGGATCCGAGAGGACATCCAAGAAATGAGAAATAAATATGGGTCTGTGGAACCTCAGGAAAAATGTGCTGCTTGTGACTTTCCACTTCTAAACCGCCCTTTTTACCTTTTCCTGTGTGGTCACATGTTTCACTATGACTGTCTCCTCCAAGCAGTTTTGCCAAACCTTCCTGCTTATAAGCAGGCAAAACTTGAAGATCTTCAGAAGAAGCTGGCAGCTACCAGTCAGCCGTCCAAGAGCCACCATCGTCCCAAGGATGCAGATACCATTAGCCTGGGGAAGGGGCAGCAGAGTCGGGAACAGATTAAAGCTGACATTGATGATATCGTGGCAGCAGAATGTGTGTACTGTGGTGAGCTGATGATCCGATCCATTGACAAACCTTTTATTGATCCCCAAAAGTATGAAGAGGAGATGCAAAGCTGGCTGTAGTTTTTCCCAAATCTGCAGCTGTCAGTGTGTGAGAGTAGTTTTGTTCACAACTTGTGAAACTTCCGTGGTGGCAGTGTAACCTCCAGGAGCAGGAACACGGTGGCTTCTGTGGAACTCTAAGGAGAGTAGGGGGGTCTTTTTATCAGGATTACAGAGAAGTAGTCCTGAAAAATGGGGAGATACAACTATGGCTGTTTAAGAACTTGAGCAATAGTTAGAACTAACTTACATCCTGGAATATATTTAGGAGATGTTTGCTGCTTGCAGTTCTTCTGAGGTTCTCAATGGGAAGCTAATGGAGTGTCTTGTCCAGAAGGAATTGGGAATAGCCCATGATCTGTGTTCCTTGTTGTGTGGTATTTGTTTTGGTGAAGACAAGCTTAAAGGGAAAGATAGTGAAGGACACTAAGCAATGTAGCCTTCATTTATCACTTTCAAAGCTGGAATTGTCATCTCTTTCCTTTTTGCTGAGAATCTATAACCACATACATGGGAGGAACATGAAAGGACAAATGCTCTTGCGTATGTATTTTGTAAACATCATGCTACACAAATACATGTTTCTATGCAATGGCGATGTAAGAATGTGTATAATTCTCAAGCAGGAGTGTCTCATAATACACTAAAATAATTTGCCTGCAATTCAAGATGTGTAATTCTCTTTCTCACAAGCTTTATGCACAAGCCTAATCCATTTGAATTTTCTCTAGGTACTGTTTCTGGAAATGCTTGTTCACCCATTTCTCCCTCTCTCCATGCTGTTCCTACTATGACTGCCTTTGTATAGCGGGTCTTGGTTTTGTCTTCACCCCAAACCAAAATTGATATGTGCAGTAATAAGGTTTCAACTGATGTTCTGCAAGCAGAAACAAAACCTGTTTGTATTATCCTGAAGTGGTTCTCTTCAAGCTGCACTTGATACTAGACTAGAGATCTAGTCAGAGTTTCACTCAGTCGTAGTCTATGGAAAAGTTCTGTGCTGTGAAATTTTGCTTTGCCCTTTAAAGCCAGTACCTTGTGCTTAAAAAGTCTTTTGCTTTCCTGGTAGTATTTGATACTTTCTGGAAATGGCTGTAAGTCACTGCTTCTATCTATTGCTCCAATTTGGAAAATTCTTCCCAGAAGATAGCAATCACTACTTGTGAGTGAGGGAACAAAATATTTTCTTGAAAGATTTAACAAGGGTTCCTTATTCATTTAAAGAAAATAAAATTTTAATTAAGTTTTGCTGTTTCGGGCTGAATCACAAAGGTAGTAATTGACAGAAGAATTGAATGTTCTAAAAGGAGAAAATCATACTCTTGTAATTAAGACAATAGAAAATACAGTCTTCTGAAAAACCTTTTCAGTTCTTTCATATGAATGTGCTTGTCTTGAGTACCTCTCTCAATCTCCTAATCTCCCTGTTTATAGGGTTGTAGAAATGGGTCTTCGTGTTAGTATAAATTGGTGTCCTCAAGGATCTGACCTAAGAATTATGGTAACAGTTCAGAACTTCAGAAGAACTTCTATGCTTTTATTGGGAACTAGCCTGGAATGAATGAATTTTATCTGTGTAAAATGACATGAGTAATAAAGAACAGATCTGACGGTAGGAAGACCTGAGGTTTTGAAATCCTCTTTCCTTTGTTGGAGCCATGGGATAGGCAGTCTTGTTACCACCTGGTGGTGTGTGTTTCTTGGCTTATCAGAAACCACTGTTTCAGTGGTTCCATTAAGAGGCGGCTCAGAAACCCCCATATGTAGTTTTCTTTGGCTCTAGGAGTGCACACCAGATGCATATACTACAAATCTCATGCCTCCTCACCATTGTTAACTGAAAAATCATTTACATGATTTGTTGTCAAGGTTGTGGAGAGTGTTACTGCCAGCAAAGACTGCAGCAGTGATTAAATGACTGGTGCCAGTAGTACAGGAAGCTACATAAAGGTATCTTTTGAACTTTCTTTGCATTGTCACATGTTTCAAAAGTTTCAGTAACCACTCGTACTTCTTGGCAATTTTGCAGTGTCACTCAGTGAAAAAGGTAAGAGGGTTTGTTTTTTTGGGAGGCAAGTGGGTATGTGGTGGTGGAGGGAAGTGAATTGCTTACTGTTCTCCCATAAATCTAATCTGCAAGGTCTTTCTCTTTGCTTTCAGAATAGTGTTTTTATCTTTTCTCCTTGTAATTTCAACATAGGTACATTTTAGGACTCAGTCCTTTGTTTTTTTTAGCTATGAATGAACTGTATACCAGCTGTTACAAATGGTGTGGCCTTGGGCTTTGTCCTTGTCTGTGTGAATAACCCCTACCATTTAGTTTAATGCAACTAAAGAACAGCATAACCAAAAAGGTGGGTGGGACCCCCAGCCCTGTGTACCCAGAAAAAATACCTATAGCTAGATCTACACTGAAGAAATTTAATTGTGCAGGCAAGACCTAAAGCAAACTTGTGCCTACTACATCACCTCTCCTAGGTCTTGAGCAAGGGATGGGGGGAAATACTCAGAGTTGAGGGAGACAATGGCAAGTGTGTGTGTTGAAAGAGTTTGCAGAGAATTTCAGGTGCACTTGCTGTTGATCTGTGTTGTTGGAAGCAGCTAACTGAAACTTGGAGAGTAGTGTGTTCTGTCTCCTTTCGAAAAATGAATGCCCAGGCTGGAAATTTAGAAAGGCAAATTCTTAACAAGCCACTAGATGTCATTGCTGTCCATTTAAATACTGAGGTTTGCTGCAGAGAGGTGTTCTGTAGCAGAAGAAAGAATGGTACAAAAGCGAGGAACTGAACCAGGATCCCAGCGCCTTTGGAGGTGTGTGGATACAGACCTGTAAGGTAGTTACTGGAGGTAAAGATGTTAAAAAATTGTCTTTAACTAAAAGGCAATTTTGTTCCCAGATCACTGTTTTTCAGGTTTTGAGTATCAAAAGATGCATTTACTCTGTTAATTAAGTAAGTATCATAAAATTGTAAAATCATTTATGTTTGAAAAGACCTCTAAGATCATGAAGTCCAACTGCTCACCGAGCACTGCCAAGTCCACCACTAAACCATGTCCCCAAGTGCCACATCCACATGCCTTTTAAATACCTCCCAGGATGGTGATTCCGTCACTTCCCTGGACATCCTGTTCCAATGCCTGACCACTCTTTCAGTGAAGAAATTTTTCCTGATATCCAATCTAAGTCTCTCCTGGCACAACTTGAGGCTATTTCCTCTTATCCTGTTATTTGTTACCTGGGAGAAGGGACCAACCTCCCCCTTGCTACAACCTCCTTTCAGGTAGTTGTAAAGAGCAATAAGATCCCTTCTAAGCCTCCTTTTCTCCCAGCTAAACAACCACAGTTCCCTCAGCCACTCCTCCTAAGACTTCTGCTCCAGACTGTTGTTACTCTTTGGACACGCTCCAGCACCTCAATATCTGTCTTGTGGTGGGAGGCCCAAAACTGAACACGGTGCTGTATTGTAGTGTAAGTTCCCTACAGACCTAGTTGATTTAATAAACTGTAGAGAGATCATCCTTGGGCTTGGAGTTGCAATATCTGGTGGCCTCGGGCCTGGCCATTTTTGCTTGCTTCCTCTTCACTTTGTCCTGACAGCAGATGCACAGACTGTGAGACAGCTCCTTAGTTGCCTCAGTTCATATTTAGTGTGTCTTGTTAAAAGCACCAGTAAAGCTGGATTTGTAATATGATATTGGACATTGGCTTGCATAAACAGGTAAGTTAGTATGTTTGCTTTTGCCTCTGAGTAGGGGGTCATAATCCCAATAAAACTGCAAGTGTGGGAGTAAGTACATCTTGTACTCCATCAAAATAAGATGTTGTAGTTTGACTCAGACTGTAGTCATGCATTAGCATGTATTTCTTGGAATGGGTAGTTCCCAGTCACCACTGTACTGTCAATGTAAACATATAGACTGTCTTTGTTTACAAGTGCAAATTCTTAGTTTCTAGTGGGGTTTCATTCCTTGCATCACTTCATCCAACAAGCCTGTACTGAGCTGTGGGAAGGCAGAATAAAACTAGGCCTCTTCCTTGCAACAAGAATGCTGAGCTGAAATTTTAGGTTTGAAACGTACAGGACTTACAGTGTTTTTTATTTTTAATTTGTTATTATTCAGATGCATTAAGTATTTTTACCCAGAATAGATGGAGTACCATGTGATTCACTGTGGTATGTGTAGTGTTTATGGGAGAATCTTAAGGCATCTGCAGAGAGAGGCTGGCAAGGATCTTCTGTTGTTTTTGTACATCAAGGAAGGGGCACCCTAGAAAGGAAAGGGAATGGTGGTTTCTGTAAAATAATTTGGCCAAACTTTATGTATCTGACTTCAGGGAGGCTTCCCCAATGAAACTGTAATATTGATGGATCTGTACTGTTCACACTGAGGTACTGAGGAAGAAAAAATTCATTTTCTTTGGAGTAAGAATTTTGATAAAATTGAAAAGCTTAGGCTTGAAAGTGGAACATTACAGGCATGCCCTAAATTTGCAGTGAATTATGTATGGGTTCAGCTCCTAAGCTGTCTGCTGTCTCTGGGTGTGCCCAGTCCAGACTGGGAACCCTGCAGGATTTGAGTTTCATGCCTGTACTGTGATTTTGGAGGTGTGTGATACTTCCCCCTCGACTCAGTGTTTGTTTTTTTTCACTCCCAGATTTCATGGAAGGGCATCAGGCTACTTATTTAGAGAATAAGCTTTAAGGCAACCTGGCCTGCAGCTGCTTTCAGGTGAAAGGAGGGCAAAAAGATTAAACAAACTTGTTAGATCTACGTGTTGAAACTGGCTGGGATGGAGAGAAAAAGGGGCTCAGGCATTTCCTCTCTGTAATGGCCAAAGGTATTGGAGGCAGCTTGTTTAAGTAAGACTGGATCCTTAGGAACAGGGAATCTATGGGAACATTCTAAAGTTACAAGCAGAGCTGTAATTGATCCTACACACTCTCTTTGTCATTGTGGGACAGCTCAGCAGAGGACAGTTTCCAAGTTGCAACAAGTCGGTATTGGGTTCAGACTTGCCACAGAGCTTCACAACCCCTATGATGATGGTGGTAGAGCTGTTTGAATTTAACACTTGAGCTGCAGAGCTTGGCTGGTGTGGGAATAAGCACAGCTTGATGTGTCTGTAGAACATCAGGCTGTCTCACTGCACAGAGAGGTTTTCATCATATGCTTCCAAGCATCACATAAATATCCTTGTTTTGTAAAGGAGCATACAGGCTGTACCTGATATGTGACAGATAGTAATTTTACCATTTCCCTACTTTGCAGGAATTCATATATTCCTGCTGTGCTGCTGTGGTGGCTGTAGGCTGTGTTGTCTTCAGAAGAGGATTAGATCTAGCCTTTTGTTTGTTTAACACATGATTTGTTTGCTTCTTCTGAGCTCAGAATACTATTTGTTGGTAGAGGTTTATTACAATTGAAAGTATTCAGGAGAAGCTGAACCATAGCCTAGCCCTCATTTCATATTGAATGGTTCATTGTAGGTGGTGGCTTATAGAAAAAGGGTTGAACAACTGGTTTGGTATCCAACAACAGGTATTCTCTACTTCATGCAATTCAATTCCAAGTGCTGGTCACTTGGCATGGGGCATGATCTTCAGAACACAGCCTGAATTTGGAGGCTGCTGGACTCTACTTAAGCAGACATCTGTGTTTCCCAATTAGTCAGTTATTCAACAGTCTTTTTTCATCTCTTTGTGTGTACATACTGAATAGATTTTCTAATAAATAAGTTACTGCAGTGGAACTGGGTTCAAAATAAAGTTGTTCTTCAATCTACAGATTCTTCTTTTATTTTCTCACATTTATTAAAAGCAAGGTGCACAGTGTGGTTTTGAGGGATGTCACAGACAAAGAGCGTGAGGATTGATGGATTAATTCTTTAGGACTCTACAGACTCTACATGACGATTATTAGCAGCTGGCCTGACTGGGTTAGGTGGCTGCTGTATTGTTTTTCACCATGTGAACAAGATACTCTCTGGTAAGAGCCTGTGAAGTCATGAGTAGTAAAAAATTGTTGGCTAATTAATGTGATTTTAGCAAAATAGCTGTTGTCCAATTTTTCTCATAGTAACTATCGACATAATTTTTATCTAAATAAAATATTCCACATGTAGCTGAACCATATGTTGCCATCATTGATAACAGGGCTGTAAACTTCGATCTGCTCATGCTGTTTGAGAGAGTTGAGCAGAATGTTGCTGGGTGAGGAGGAAACAGAGACTTGAGGCTTACTCTCCTAGATGTCCCAATTCTTTGTTTAATACTTGCCTGTGTGTCACAGCATGACTGTCTCACATCGACATCTGCATTTGTGTTACAGTGATACTTTCTGCTGAGCAGCCTTTTTGGGAGAAAAACAATTCCTTATGTTCTTCAGTCTGTTTCAAACTTGCCTGCTTGCCCAGTTAATGAGATTGGAATAACTAGGACCATGTCATCTTTCTGTGTTCTTCTGAAAGGTTGTTTATGGTAATCCTCAGTATATACTTCAAAGACTTGCAGTGGCAGGGTTTCCAAAGCAAAAAATATTTTAGTACAGGAAACATCTAATGAAGGGGGAACAGAAATGTTCTCTTCTGTGAACTTGAGTAGGCACAAATCAACAGCGATGATTGACATGTACCTTTTTTATTCATTCTCTGTCACTGGGGCAGGTACCATCTTAGCAGCCACCTTTGTCTCTCACTCACTTCTTTCACCTTCTCTGCTTATTGCTTTAGCAAAGAACTGTTTGATTCTGACATAAATACTAAATATAGAAAGAGTTAATATGGGGTGAGTGGCGAAGCTCCCTTCCACTAAGCTTGAAAACTAAGGAAGAAAGGAAGAGAATTATGTGGAGAAGGTAACAAGATGCCCACTGACTTTCAGATTTCAGAAGGATGAAACACAGGAGACAGACCAAAGCTGTGCGAGGGTAGTGAATGTAGCTCGCAGTCTTTATTCCAATACAGCAGAATAGTACAGGCTCTGAAAATTCTTGCTTCTGGCCAATCTCTCTTGCCTGAAGTGTGTATCACTTTTCTCTGAGTCATAGACAGGAGCATCACAACGTTGTGGCTGGGAAGGGTGTGTCAGATTTTATCATTTGCAGCAGACAAGAGGATGATCTACAAGCCTCCTATATTGGTGGAATGAGGAGGAGTTGGAGAGTAGGACAGTAGGACAGAGCATACTTTGGATTCAGGAGACTTACTGATGTATAAACAGCTCTCCTAGATGCTGCTGAGTGTCATACCTGGCTTTTAGGTGGTTTTATTTCCTAAACTATGCTGTCTGTGTATGGAAATACTAGGATCTTTAAAATGTTCTTAGATGCTTACGCAGCTGAGTCACTGCTGAGGTGTCAGCAGGACAATTCAGTGTCATGTCTGAATTAATACCAACGCACTCTTGTTTGGAGTAGCTGTGCTGGGCTGTCTGAGCAGCAGAGCAATAGGATGGCTGTTTTAACAAAGTTTGATATTTAAATCTACAGAGATTGCCCACAGTAGCATGGTCTTGTTGAAGAACTGAGTCTGAGGTTTTTGAGTTTTTTTCCCTGCTTTTTTGGTGCCACAACTAACATATGAAGGGGATTTGGCTTTTCACTATGCCCCTCATCTTTCTGACTTATACTATTAATGAGTATGGGAGGCTCAAGATGGCTGGAGAAGGTATTCCTTCTGTTGACAAACAGGTATCCCATCTTGCAGAGAAGTGACTGAGGTGGGTCAAAACAAAAACAACCCTCCCAAAAAGCAGTGTGGCAAACCTCTCTACCAACTCTCTTTCTGTTCCATCTCTGAAAGTTTTAAGTTAGATGATTTGGGTCACAAGCTATACAGAACCCTTGGGTTTTGGCAGCAGTCCAGTTTGGTAGCCTATGAAAAGTTATTGTGTCCAGATGCCTACTGAGTGGGGACATAAATGCAACATGTCGCAGGCTGCAGCTGTTAGATGGAGATTGCAGTAATGTCCCTGGAACACTGAATTTAAAAAAAAAAAAAGACAAATATTTGAATAAATGGGGGTGTTGCTCTCTGCCCTAATGTAGTCCAGTACATATCAAAGTCACCCCTTTCCTTTAATATCAGGAAGGAAATAAGATCTGTATCTCTTGGGAACATGCTTCTAAAACCAACTTTCACTTGCATTCCTATGTCTCCTTTTGGTGCCTTTGAATGGTAAAAATTCACATTCTCACTTTTTAGTCACCACAACCTGGATATTAGATCACTCTAGGATGTTGACTGTTGGTCACAGTCTCATTAACATCTTAGCTTGGGTGTTGGTGCTCCTCTCCCATGCTCGAGTGCCTCATAAGGATTCTTATCGCCCCAAAACAGTTACTTTGGATCCCAGCCCAGCATGTGTGGGCATTGGCAGGATTTGGATATTTATAGGGATTTCTACTTCCTTCTTTTCTTTGGGCCACTTTCTTACTACAAGAATTCCTTATTTCTTCTGTGCCCCAATGAATGCAACACTCCTAGGGTGGTATCTGGGCAGTAGATGTTATGTATGTGCCTTCCCAGCTACCAGGGCCAGTGCAAAGAGGTATAACACAGCACTGGTTTGCAAGGCACAGGGGAAAAAAAAAAGGCACTACTTTTTTAACACCCTTAGATCTAGTTTTGGGAGATTACTCAGCCTTGTTGATTTATTGTGTCATTATTAAACGCAGATATCTTGACATCTCTATCACTATTATAATGTGATTAGAGAGGGAGAGTCAAATGCCCTGACCGTTTTTTCTGGTTGAAATGGTCCTCTGAGTCTATAGAGTGGCAGAAGGGTGGACCTTTCAAACAGTACAGTGATGGTTTTGTTTTGATCTGTTCTTTGAAAGGTGAATCAATAAAATCTGATTCTTGCAGAAATCTTTACAACTGCCTGTTAAAGTTTCATCTTACTTTCTAGGTAGAGAAGGAGAGCAGCAGTGGTAGCTACTTGACAGCTCCACGTGTGCAGAGTAGCTCAAAGCATTTGCTGACTGATCAGGCCAGCTGACGATGGGAATGCAGAGAAGCAACTTCCCCTTTGCTTTCCCTTGCTGGAGGTTCTGGCTGGGTTTCTCTGTTTGACTCACATACCATTTCTCTCAAAACTTGTAGGACTCTGGTAACTCTACCTCATTCTGAAATTCAGCTGAAATCTGTCAGTATGTCTCTGTTGGGAGTTTGGCATCAGAAGTAGGATTTAAAAAGCTTTGTTTCTTTTGGAAGCCAGGGGAATAATGTGAACATTAGATCTGAGCTGCTGTAATCAAGATTTGGAAGGACTACACGGAATGGGGCAGGACCTTGAATGCATGGCTGGAAAAGGAAAACCTGCAGTGGACATATTTTGAGCATTTCTTACAAGAAGGCACTAAGAGACTTGAGTAGGAGACAGTACTTGAAAGAGTGCGTAGTATCCTCTATGTCTCATTAACAGATGGTTCTAAGAGGCAACTGTGGAAATGCAAACTCATGCATGTTTGTGCTTGCTCTGCTTGTGCCTCTCCTGGCAGCACTCACTGGCATAATCTGTTGGAAATTAACCTTTTGCACGAGGTATCATTACAGAGGCTGGTATAATTCATCCCACTGCCTGTGACAAATCTCTGTACCCCCCCCTCCACACTCTTCCCAACAAGAAGGATTTCTATCACAATGGTAGACAAATGCTGGGTATAGGATCTCACACTTGTGATGGACAAAGTTTCTTCTCCTGCTGTAAGTTTTTCTGTGCTTTCGTCCATGATTGTCCACACAATCCTCTACCCCAATTACCCATTGATTAGGGCTCCTCTGGTAATCTGCCAGATGCAGGTTTGTTACCAACAGATGGCAGAAAGCATTTGAGGTAATGAGAGAAAGGATAACGATTGCTGATCTGCATAATAATCAGCTTGTGAACAGGTTTTGTGGTTTTTTTCCTGTTTCCACTGGCTCAAAGATTGCACTGTCGGACAACTAGACACCTCTTGAGTTAAAGAAATAGTAAGGGAAGAACCCATTTCTTTCAGCTACTGTTAAGATTTCTGAAGATACATGTACTCTCCACCATACAGATTAAGATTTAGTCAGTCACAGGTTGTGCCCAGAGTGCTAGGAATGAACATTCAGTCCTCTTGCGATCAAGACCTCTAACCAACCAATGTAGTCAGAAAGACTTTCCTTTTCTGTTTACTGAGACAATTTTTCCCACCTTATCATGAGGCAGGAAGACCCTTGTTTTCCTTGGACCAGCATCACCTTTGCACTCTCCAATATCTAGTCTGTAAAAATAACTTCCTACTGTGTTTTGGAGTTCTTTAACCAAATTCTGCTGCTCTGCGCATTGAGACAACCACACCACTGCCACATGTCTATATCTAAATTATTCTGGAGTCCTTGCAGGAACAAGTCTTCCCTGGCATACTCTAGAGCAGTGTTACTGGAGTTATATATTTTATGGCACCAGTTTCCTATGCTGCACAAGACCTGTAGTACAGATTTTTACTACTTGAAATCTATATACACTTAGACTCTTTCTATTAGTAACTATCCCTATATGAAACAAGACATGTAAAACCCAAAAATTGTCTTGGTGCCATCTACAGTGAATTTTGGCAAAGGATTTGGATTGAAGAACTTTTCCCAAAAAGTTGCCTTAGACATGTACAGGAGGTGATTGCTAATGCTGAGCTGTTCTACATTTATCCCCCAGGAGGACTGGTAGATAAAGGGCACAAGTTTCCATTGAACCCCTTTACTTTGTGAAATCTCTTTCTTCATTTAAGATGATCTAGATGGAAGGTTTTGAAATTCGGACTTGATTCCACAGAACAGTAAATGCAGCTTATTTCCCTGAGAATTACACTGGGTGCTGATAATGCAGCACCCTCCTGCCAATTCTCTGGAAGGATGGTGTTTATCAGAATCTCAGCTGTATCGTGTACAGTCATGCACTTGTCACTAGTAGTTCTAGCATCTGAACCTTACAAGGCCATCACTATCTACTCCTGTCAGTGTGTTACGCCTGTATAATCTGGAGGAGAGGGAGAATTTTTGTTTTTTTGAGCTTGTACTCTAAAACACAAGGCTTTACTATTAAATCTGGATGCCCAGCTACAGAAATTGCTGTTGGTTAGAGGATTTTCCTGTCCTTAGCCCGGTTTCTAAGGAAACGGCTCCTGGCCATCTGAGCTTGTGCACATTTGTTATATCCTTTTTTTCTGTGTCCACGTTTTTTCCTCTCCAATTTCTGAATTTATTTGCCAAGTGCAATTTTATTTGACACATACATTGTGAAGTTGCTGATTTGCTGTAAGTTTCCTGAAAATAGGTGATAGAGAGTGTCTCTTACTTGTGGGTCTATAAACAATGCCCATGATGTATGCTCAAAGTTTGAGTTACTAGGCAATCTGTATGAAAGAAAAATAGGGGAGGCTGCAGCCAGAGGAAAAACAACTTCTGATGCTGTGGCTTGTTAGACACATGCAAGTCCAAATGCTAATTCATATAACAGCCATTTTCTCTAATTCGACTTCTGCAACTGCTTGTGAAAACTAGTCACAGTAGTCACTGTGAAGGGAAAAAACCTAAATTTCTTGTACTTTTCAGAGACTATCTATGACTGTCCTAATTTAGCACCACTGCAACATGACAGACTATCCTTGTAGATGGCTGTGGGACACTTACTAATATGTTCTATTTATTTTCTGGAAAGAGAATGGCTGAACCATGTCCTGTGATAGAGAGACCAATGTTTCTGAAGAAAAATGGAGCCTTTAGCTGTTCTGTTGAACAGGTGACCCTTGATTAAGTTGGGTCTTGCCCAGAAACCCTGCAGGGAGGGAGAAAAGCCTGAGGCAGAGATTTCATGTGCATCTGATCTGACATTCGTTTCTTCTGGCTTGTGGATGGCAGCAATGGGCAATAGGACCTGACAAGGTATGTGTAGGGAGTGAAGAGGTGAGAAAAGGGAGGAGAACTTTCATCTTTCATCTCTTGGTGATAGTGAGCTATTTAGTTTACTGTTTCTCAGGCTGCTGAGAGTTTGGATATGTAAAGATAATGTGTATTCCTAAGGCAGGATCTCTCTTGATGGAAACAATAATCATGACAAATGGGAGTCAACTGCGAGACTGTGTGTATCCTGACAGCAGCATGCTGGGTGAAAAACAGACTTCTTGGAACTGATCAGAGTGTAAGTAAAAACAAGTATGCAGGGGGGAGTTGTTTTTGGGTTTTATGTTTCTCCCAAAGAGCACTGTCTGTTAATACTTCTTTCTTTGCTGGTACCCAGAGACCTGCCTGGTGTTAACTGATTCCAGGGGAATTGGCAGACTTTAAAGTTCAGTATTGATGCAGGGTTAATGATTCTCTGCTGAGGGAGACTGGGGCACTCTGCAGCAGGACTGCTTCTTTGACTCTGCACAGGCCACTTGGGAGATGGTAACAGCACAGGTAATGCTGTTAATGCTCTGCTGGTAATGCACAAAGCTCTGTCAGGCAGCAGAGACTGGGGAGAGATGTGTCTCATTCTTAAAGGGGATTTCATTAACTGGGTTAGGGGTGTGTGGGGGGGGGAAGGGAGGTTTTCCAGGAGAAGAGATGGAGTCTGGATTGTGTCCATTGCCCCCCCCCCCCCCCCTTAATCTTTGCAAAAGACAGCTATATTTGTTAGCTGGTAGAGCTGAGTTACTTCACTGCTGGCAAAAGGTAATGCTGCTGAGCTTGCTTCCTTCTTAGGGAGCTCGAGCAGGACTGCTCCAGCCACTGAATTCCCAAGGACTATGTGTAGATTGAGGCTGTCACACTACTTACAATGCTTCACAGATGTATTGGAACTTCTACATCAACCTTTTAAGTGAAGGAATGGAGAGTGAGGGTTTAATTAGGGAACAAACAGAAGTGCCTCTAGAGTTCAGAAATAAAACCAGAGGAACTTCAATGTTTTTAAAAGCATCCCTCTCTGTACATTTCTTTGAAAGTGTTTTCAAGGCTGTTGCGCAGTGTAAAGTCACTTCAAGCCTATACAAGATCAAAAATGCTGCTCTTTAGCAGGTGAAAGAGAGGCTCAAATGAATGAGGCAGTATTTCTTAGGGCAGTGTATTCAATGAAGCAGTATCCAGAACCTTTCTTGCTAGCAAAAGTGAGGCTCAGCTTAGAAGCCACTGAGCTACTGTTAATAGCTTATGACAGTTATTTTCTCTCTGCTATTATCCTGGCTTTGCTTCCTGGCTTTGGTCCACTTAGTGATACTGTGCATCTCCTGTGAAAGATGTCCTGTGCAGTGTATTTTTAGATAGCAGAGAGGTGCAGAGTTTCATGTTCAAAAGCAATTGATTTGTTATTGATTACAGTATACCTAACTGCTTTCTCTGGCCTTAGTCTCTTGCAAATGAACATAACCAAAAGGAGTAAGAGGAATTAGAGAACAGATAACTCACATTTCTACATGTCTCTGTCTCATCCTTATTTGCACATGCATATCCAGAGTGCTGCTGAACACTTGTGTTTGCTGCTGCTGAAATCGGTGCTCAGAACTGTTCAGAAATAAATTTTAGGGTTATTGTTATTTATCCAGTACACCTGCTTCCACGTTCTTCTTCCCTTCTTCTATGGAAACCCTCAGGAATGCCACTTTTAAGGCTTCAGAGAGTCAAACTACCACAAAAACATTGCCAGTGACTTCACAGAAACAGTGGCTGGCACAAGGCATTTCTAATTCCTTGTAGTGCTTAACTGAGAGTTAGTTGAGAATGCTGAGCTATTCATTAGCACACATAACAACAGTACTATGTGGTACTTCAAAGACGGAATTTAAACTCTGCAATAGTCCTACTGAGATATTTTATTGCCTTTGGCTTGAGACCCTTTCTTCCTAGTGAAGATGTCTGGCTTCATAAGTGCAGGTTGCTTTATTTACAGATGCCACACTTTTAATTCGTCTTTAAAGGAACTCATTCATAGCAGTCCCAACTCTAGAGTGAATCTGAATGTGTTTTGTGTATGATGTGTGATTCTGACTCAGGACTGGGTACTTGTAGAGGCTAATCTTTCTCTTTAATAAGAGCTAGGAAGCTTTGCAGCTGCAAGTGGTGTAAGTTTTTGAGTCTCCCACAAAGCATTCTACTCTGCTATACATCCTGAGTCTTGGTCAGGCCGTGGTAAGACAGGATACTTCATAAAGAAGGGGTATTTTTTCATAACTGTCATAGTTTAATCTGCCACCACATATGAGAAGTGCCACAATTCTAGTTTTTGTTCAGCAGGGCTCTGCTTCCTGGTCTCAGTTACTGGGCTGATGAAAGGAAAGATTAAGAGTCTATTTTTAACTGAGTATTGATTATTTTCCCCCTTTCCCTCTTTTTATAGTATAATATATCATGAAGGACTTCATGCCATCAACACCTTTTTCTCAAAACTGATACTAACCAGAACCAAATAAAATAGCTCATGATAAGTTGCCATTTGCCTAATGCTCTTGTCCCTTGAAGGTGTAAAAATCTTAGTATGTGTTCCTGGTTGTGATACCTGCTTACTCTGTGGCCTTTGAGTCACATAATTATATGATAAAATGGGAGGAATGGATCTGTGGCAGATGGCTGTGTGGCTATCTCAGGCTCTCAAAGCCAACGGGAGTGTAAGACACAATTATTTCTGAGTCAGAAAAAGCTCTGTCACCATGCCCATGAAGGGTATTGGGAAAAGAAAGCTCCCAAAGAAAGTCTGTTGGAGGTTTTCTGTCCTCTGTCTGGATTGCTGCCAGAGCTGGTGACGGAATGAGTGCTGCGGCAGATTAAAGTTACACTAATCCAGATCATCCAGAAATGCGAGACCTCCAATCATTCATGAGGAGGCCAGAAAATTAGACTGTTGCCATTCTAAAAAAGAAAATACTCTTTCCTAATGTTCCACTGGGACTATCATATTGCAATCCGATGACCTTATGGTGAGCACCTAGTAAGTCTTTGGTGGTTTCTTGCTGCTCTTGCTTCATGTCTTCATTCCTCAGGAATGAGGAATACTCTAAAGGCTGCCATCTGTGAATATCCTTTCAGTATTGCACCTTGATTAAGATATGCATAAGTTTTTGAAAGTTTTTATTTATAAAAGCAGCACCTGCAATGGTTATCTAACTACCCTAAGCTACAGGCTTGGGGTTTCAGGGTGCAGATATATTGCTTGAGCATAATCAAACACGATTTTCAAGAAGGGCAAGAAGAAGAACCCTGGAAACTACAGGCCTGTAAGTCCCACTTCAGTGCCTGGTAAAGTTATGGAGAAGATTGTTCTGGGAAGTATTGAAAAACACCTGAAAGACAACTCTGTCATTGGTCACAGCCAGCACGGCTTCATGAGAGGAAAGTCCTGCTCATCAAACCTGATTTTCTTTTATGAGAAGGTAATCTGCCTAGTTGATCAAGGGAAGCCAGTTGCTGTAATCTTTTTGGATTTCAGTAAAGTTTTTGATACCACCTCTCACAGTTCTGCACAAAATGTCCAGCCCACAGCTGGATAAACACATCATGCAGTGGGTGAGCAATTGGCTCACAGGTTGAGCACAGAGGGTAACAGTGAATGGGGTGACATCAGACTGGTGACCTGTCACTAGTAGGGTTCTGCAGGGCTCCGTCGTGGGCCCTTTGCTCTTCAACATCTTCACAAATGACTTTGACACAGGACTGGAAGGGATACTGAGTGAGTTTGCAGATGATACAAAACTCAGAGAAGGTGTTGAATACCTTGAAGGCAGGGAGGCCCTACAGAGAGACCTTGATGAATTAGAGGACTGGGCAATCCCCCAATCATATGAAGTTTAACAAGGGAAAGTGCTGGATTCTGCACCTGGGATGGGATAACCCTGGATGCCTCAGGGCATACAGTCTGGGGAATGAGGTACTGGAAAGCAGTGCTGGGGAAAGGGACCTGGGGGTCGTGGTTGAAGGCAAGTTGAATATGAGTCAGCAGTGCCCCGGCAGCCAGGAGGGAAAACTGGCCTGAAGTTGTGTCAGGAGAGGTTTAGGTTCAATATTAGAAAGAGGTTCTTCACTCAGAGAGTGGTTGGGCACTGGAACAGGCTCCCCAGGAAGTGGTCACAGCACCAAGCCTGACTGAGTTCAAGAAGCATTTGGACAGCGCACTCAGGCACATGGTGTGACTCTTGGGGATGGTCCTGTGCAGGGCTATGGGTTGGACTCAGTGATCCTTGAGGTTCCCTTCCAGCTCAGCATATTCTGTGGTGTTGTGAAAGAATTACTATCACACAATCTCAGCGGGGCTTGAACCTACAGAATGCCTCTGAGGCACTCAGGGCTTCCACGGACAGCTTTCTTTCCTAGTTTAAAATGTGATTGAAATAAAGTGGTCTGTGCTGGAATGACACTAGCTGAGCTTCCTTTTCCTACCTAATATCCAAGCCTGTGGTCAGTTTTTCCTGCCTTTTTTTTTTTTACACTTGAGCTTATGCTTATCATCTTCTTAGGGGGTTTTCTGTATTACAGCAGAGCATCATCTTGCATATTCTGAGACATCTCATGACTGCCTTTTTTTGTCCTTTTTAATCTATCCAGTAGAACTATTCTCTCTGGCACACAGCACAGTCTGGGCTTCAGTCTTATCCTACAGGTATTGTAGTGAGTCAAAACAGTAAGGGGTATAGTCTTCTCTGAGGATTGGGCATGCTGGGACTGAAAAACTTTGTGCATATACAAGAAATAGCACTGAGTGATTCACTTGCAGTCATGTGAGTTTCTCTAGCAGTCTGTTCCTGTTTTCCCTTGTTAGAAAAAGTAGCAAATGCACTTCCACCAAAAATCTATGCAGGAGTGGTTGACTTTCATTGACTCTTCAGGTACAAACAAGAGCAACAACGCTACAGATTTTTCCCCTAGAATAAAACCAGCTCTCATGGAGAGTTAGACTATGCATCTCTCTTGTTAGCTTTCATAAAATAGGAATAACTATAAGAACAAAAATTGTAGGAAAGCAATGAATGTGTTCCTGCATGTTTGTTTAGATGTTGCAGGTCAGGTATGAAAGCAAGCTCCTGAGGCAGGAGCCCCCAAGGCTTTCAAGCAATCTTGCCAGGTGAAGAGCTGAGATCAAGAAATCTTGACACTTAGAAAATGAGGTTCTATTGCTTCTGTTTTGGGCTGCCAACATTTTTTACACTTCCTTTTACAGCAGAGAAGGACAGAAGCTATCTTTGAAAATACAAGTATTTCATCATTATCTGCTTTCAGAGTCTGGGCTTGAAAACAAAACGTGAAAAGAAAAATGCAAGAGATGGCGTCAGTGACTGTTCCATGTTGCTTTATCAAGCTCTTCTGTACAACTGTCATGTAAGGAGACCCAACCCTTATCTAAAAGTGAAGTCATGCTGCACATCCACAACTTTGTCATAGCTGCATATGCAATGTATGGTGATGCCATGTGGGTCTCGAAGTCCATCAGGCTTGCCTATTGGGGTCCCCATCCTCAGAACTTCATGCCTGTTTCTGTGTAACTCATATCCTTTGCCTTTTGCAAGAAGAAAAGTTAATGCCACTCCTTGTCTAAAGCAGTGCCGTTTTTCCCCCCTAATGAACCCCTGGCAAATGCTGTATATGAAAAGATATTTTCTTCTGTAGCTTACAAGCTGATTGATCCCCTGTGGGTCAAGAATACTGTGCCAGGAAAGGGAAGAATTCAATTCTGCCTTTTCAAGACTAATCCTGACATGCAAGTGTTTGCATGCTGGAAAGTGTTTCTGTACATTTCTGAGAATTATGAATATAATCCAATACAGCTGTTGTGCTAGCGTGTCCCTTCCTCTCCTCTGGCACCAGATCCAGGCCTCTGGGTTTTGAAGACCTATCTAGGAAGCCTCCACACCTGGTTGTATAAAGTGTTTCTGCTTGCAATGAAACTCAGCAGGACCCAATACCCTATAATAGTGTTATTAGGGTGCTCTGGTGCTACAGAAGGCCTGTTAAAACTTTGGCCAAGTGTCGGACACAGTTTGGCTTCCTCTGAGCTGCTGCAAAGTAGAAGGAGGTGCTTAGAAAAAAGGACTTCACCTGTGGTTTTTGAGGGCACTGTAGCTCCTCAGTCTTCATCTGGTACCGGAACAGTGCTAAAATTGAGTGTTGTTCTGTCTGCTGTAGACTTTGTCCTGAATGAGATTGATTTGCAAAAGCAATGAGGGTGGGGGAAGAGGAGAAGAAATAATCTGGTGCAAACACAATCTGTGTGTGCTATTACACCAGGAGTATATGCCACAATTAAGGGAATTTCTTCTTCCTTTCCTAGAAGAGAGAAAAAGGGGAGAGGGGGGAATATCTTTAATTTAGCCATGTTTTCTAAGTTAAAAGAGAGATTTGGAAAGTGTAACTGCTTTTGCAACCCCCACTATATAACAATTCAAGCTGCTCACAAAGCTTACAGGCTCCTCTACCTCTCCAGTGCTGTTTTTTTTCAGCTATGGAGAAATCTATAGTTCTGGCCCTGTGGCATTTTTTAGAGGCATGGGGATGTTAATGCCAGAATCTTGGCAACTTTCCAACCAGAGTAATTACATTCTGCCGACCTGAAATTCTTCCTGCTTCTACACAAGGTCACTTTAGGCACCAACAGAGCCAGGGCTACAACCCGGTGCCCTGCTTTGCCCTTCCCTCCATCCCCTTGGTCTATCCTCCAGGCACCTTCTCCTCAAAGGCACAGAGGGCTCCTTGCTCACTCTAAGGTACCTAGTGCCCTGTAAAAATTGAGCTAAGAAAATGGGTCTGATCAAATCCCCTGAACGGCTGTCATTAGGTTTTGAAGTGTGACCTGATATCCAGTTTCCTTTGATAAGTCAGGGGCTGGTATTTTAACAGACAGTGGCTCTTTTCTTTTTCTCCCTTCGACCCCTTTGGAGCCAGTGTGGCACAGCTAATTCATGGAGGAAATTACATTTATTACTTCTCCTAGCAAATGCGCCCCCTCTGCAAGGCCATTTCGTGCAGCGTAGGACAGATGCAAGTCAGCCAGCCCATTTTCCTAATTTCATTTGGAAGGATCAAGAGACACCATGCTGATCTCGCAGGCTGGGGGCTCAGTCTAGAAAGAAAAGACGCAGCAGTCTCCTGCATTGATGGAATCTATGGCCTCGCCCCAAATGTTGGTTGTCCAAAAAGAAAAAATCTCAAGGACAAAGCATATCCTTCCAAAACCAAAACAAACTGCCCCAACAAAACCAAACCTCCCTATGTGACAGCCCTGACTGGGAGGAAGGGATCTGGCTTTGGGGCAGTAACTCAGCTGTTGTTTCAGTGTAGATCTCCTTGTGCTGCCTTTGCCTTCCCATCCTGCAAGGCAGAGCTGAGAAAACCCTTGTCCAGGATACTCTGATATTCAAGGCAAATCTTCTCACATGGTCTGTCTGCACAGTCTCCTCTGTGACTGTGCACAGACCTAAATCTCCAGCCACTAATCCCACAGGTCTTTGTGTATTAATTCTTTACAGTGCCTCTGTGCTTGCTTTCCTCTTATGCCTAGCCTCTCTTTGATGTCCCAGCTTGCAGGTTTTTAAAATGACACAACCTAGGAAGGATTTGGGGGGAGGATAAAACATGTGAGAGACATTCTGGCCAGAGTTGGGTCTGTTTTTATTGTAAGAAAAAAAATTGCAGTTATCCTCATCTACACTTTCTGTTTTCTTTTTACCCTCCTTAGTATTTGCTTGTTTTTCTTCAGGAGATGGTGCTACAAAGAGGCATGGAAATCATGCCTGATATAATTATACAAAGGGGGTTTGAACCAATATCACAATGGTCATTCAAGCTTTTTGAATTCAGCAGTGCTATCAAAACAAATATTACAGGATTTGGTCTCAAATCCATCATTCTTGTTTGAAAGTGCTAAAAAGTGAACAACCATTCAGAACAAATATCCACACCACCTCCACCCCAGACTGCATTTAACACTTGTATGGGTTAAAAAAACTGAAGACTCAGGAAAAGAAAGTGTAATTGCATTTCTACTTTAATCAGACCTAACTCAGTCCTCTGTGAAGTTTTAATCTTTGCAGTGGATGAGGCTAGATTTGATGCTGTTTCTTGAAACACATACAATAGAAGTGCTGGGCCAAAGTCTGGTTTTCAAATAACTGTGAAACTCTATGAACAGCATACAGCAAAACAGCATAGCTAAAGGTTAAAAAGACTGATCTAATAGGAAAAGCAGATGACCACCTAATATTAAGGCTGGTTTTGAAAATGTATTAACCCAATTTCTAACCTTGCAGTCAGCTGCCTCAAAATACTATTGCCTTTGGCTTTGAGCCAAAGCATCACTAAGCTACACAAAATTACAATAGCCTATAGACAAATTTAGAAAACAAAAGAAAAATAGAAATCATCATATTTGACACCTCTGTTTGTGATCTCTTGCTATTGTGTTTGTATCATCAGTATGCAATACAGTCCGCTATAAGCCAAGGCAGAGACAAGTGGTGTGTAATTGCTCAGGGTGTGTGGTTCTGGGGCTTTTAGGTGTGCCCAGCTGTGCCACTGGGGTGCCAGTCAGAGGCAGGATGTGGACAGGCTTCAGATGTCATGCTATCTAATCACTGCAGCGTTTGGTCCTTCCAGCACTTCCCCTGATGACACCAGGCTTCAACAGAAAATTTGCTTGATTAAAAAGCACCAGTTTAGGAAACAGTGGGGAGACTGCAAGACTGCCTAGGTAAAGAGAGGGCATGTCTGCTGGCAGGCAAGAAAGCAAGGCAAGGAAAAGGGTGAAGCCTGCAGATGGGAGAATTAGTGCCTGCTGTTTGTGGGGCAAGGGCAGAAGGAGCTCCTGCCAGAAATCTGGTGCTGGCAGAGGGATACATACGCACACGCACGCACACGGAAGGAAGTGTGTGTATTCATGGGTGCATATGGCTGAGTCCATGTGCTTAGACATGTGGCATGTTTATGCAGATTCTCTATATGTATGAACACACTAGGAAGAGGTCTGCCTTTTCAGAAGTGATTCACAGTTTGGGGTAAGCTAACACGTTGCTTCCATGCAGCTTGCTTTGTCAGGAAGACTTGAGTTCCTTCTGCTCTGCAATTGCAACCCTCTGAGGAGCAAACAGCAGTTACCTTGGAAAAATGTTTGGTCTGGTGTATCTGCATGTGGGAGCAGAGCATGGAGCCCGCAGTCCTGCCCAGAGAGCATGCAGGGAGGCTGAGTTCCTGAGACATGCAATGCTAAAGCTGACACTGTCGCTGCATCCACGCTGAATTTTAAGAGCAGCCTCAAGGCTGGGCCTGAGGCCAAATTTGCCGACTGTCCACACACAGGACTGGGCTGAGGGTGAACCAGTGAGTGTATTCAGGGAAAGAGCCTTGAATGAGCTCTGTGTATTTACTTGCCACACAGGCAGGTCCCTGTGTGCCATGCCTGCCCCATCTGCTCTTGTGGCGATGGCACATGACTGACAGGCACACAAAATATCCCAGTCTCTGCCTCAGTTGTCACCTGCCACAGGGGCAGCTGGGATTAGCTCCACTGCAGCTTAAGGCTAGTCTGTCTTCAGTCTCCTCTCTGGCTCGGTCTGCTCAGGTGCACATTTTTGCAGCTGTGTCATGTCAGGGAATGCCTTTACCCCTTTTGTAGTTCATTTGCCCCTCCTGAGACAGGTTCCTACTATCTGACCACTGGGACCTTCAAGGCTCCCAGGTGGAGAACCACACAGTTTTGTGTCCAGTATCATTGTACCAAGCTGTATCTACACACCCGTGCGATGCAGTACTTGAATGGCAAGTCATACTGTGCATCAGGCAATCACTGTTCAGGCATGGTATAAACTTTTCTAGTGACCCCACAGAAAGGTTTCTAGTATTGAACTAAGCACAGAAGGATAAATATGATAATTTACCCGTAAGATGCATGAACTGGAAAATTTGCATGTCAGCCAACTCTTCTCTGGCATTAACTTGATGTACTGCATCGGCAGATTGTGAAATTAGGCTTTTTTCTCTAAAATTCAGTTTACTTTGAAAAAATAGGCATCATACATCTGGCCACAATTATACTTTTAAGAGATTAACAAAACAGAGACTTAGATGTTTTGTTTTAATTGTTTAGGCTCAGAAATGATCACTTGTTTAGATTCCCCACTTTGTTTTTTTAAAATCTTTGAAGGTCTAAGTGCCATAGAAGCAGGTAAAACCTATGTGGCTATCAATGTTCATATCAAAATGGCATAGCATGGCATGGCATTACACTGGACAGGGATCAGTCTAGAAGCAGTTTACTATACCATGATTTATGGCCCCACTTCAATGCAAGCACTTTAAGTACTTTGAAGAACTGGGGCTGAGTTCAGATTCAAGTCCTTGTCCTGCAGATGTCTCCAGGTTTTATTATTGATGGATTTGCCATGAGAAAGGAGAAACCTTGGAGCCAAACACATTGGACAAGTTAAAAAACACTGACCTGTGTAACACAGCTTAAAAGAGCTACATCAGCAGTAAGGCAGATAGCAATAGGCAGGAATGGCATCAGAGTATCTGATATAACCCTTTCCAGCCCTAGGATGCACCCTCATCCTTTTCTTGTGCCTAAACAGAAGCTTTGTCATTTGTCAAGAATCTAAAGAATTCTTGTGTGCTACAGACAGTTGTATTGAACCACCACCACCAGAGTTTCAAGCTGCTTTCTGGATTGTGAGCAAAACTTGAGACCACAAACTCTGCTTGCTTGTCCACATGGAGAATGCAGCAGCAGTTTCTTGAGTCTGAAGGGATGCTGGGTGCGATGGGCAGCCCTGAGCTGTCTTAGCATATGTGTTGGATGGCTGCTGGCTCATGATATTCCATTCCTAAAGAGCAGTCCAACAGCCAACTGATGATTGTGAAAGACTTGTCCACTCATGAATGTAGGATTCAGTACTGCCTGCCACATGGAGTGCAGAAGGTGCATCCTCCAGCTTTTTCTCTTATTTATGCACATTGTAAAGCCTGTCCTTCCCAGCATATGAGAAGGCAATGGCCCCATCTTCCGTCAAGAGCAAAATCCACAGAGCACCAGGTTGTTCCTGTGACATTAGAAAGGCTCAAGGAATTCTGTCTGTCCTTGTTTTGGGGAGAACTGGATTCTTTGTATGAGTCCTTATTAGAAATTAATACCACTGTTTTTGGTTTGTATAGGTTCAGCCACAGTATGTATTTGGCCATATTTGTTGTTCACAGATTTTCTGGAGGTCTGCAAATGAGGGGATGCAACAGAAAGAATTTCAGATGTTAGTATATACATCTCCTTTAACTATGTGAAGTCCCTAGGGTCATTTAAAAATCTAGAATTAGGGTATTTGTGTTTTCTGTGCCAAACATTGGTTAAATTTGCCAGGAAGACCCTCTGCTCTCTGGATCACTCTAGTGCAAAAGACTAAAAATGTTAAAGTAGTGTCAGAGTGATTTGCAGCAGCATCTGTGTGATGATACAGCAGACTTGGAGGAAATTCTACAGAATGGAGAATTGGAAGTGCTTTAGAAACTGTAAGGAATATTGCCACCCACCATACAGTGGGTAGAGTCAAGTTGCTGCTTCTGGCCATCTTGGCAAAACAAGACAGATGCCCTTTGGATAAGTCAGGTCCCTCTCTCCAAGCTTCTTTCAGGCTGCCTGCAGGCTCCAGCATACAACACTACAGACTGTGTGGTTTTGGCATGCTTGCATGCAGGTCTGCTTCCCAGTGAAGAATGGATTAGGTGATCAGAGCTTAGGAGGTACACCGAACAGTGCCACTGTGGTTTGGGCAGGTTCGTGCCCTAAATACATAGGCATTAAAACCCAATTTGTGATAAAAAGAAAAAAAATCAAACAAACAGGAAATATCTTAAGAAACTGTTACAAAACAACTATCAGAAAAACATCTTGCTTGTATTTAAACAGGGAGAAGAGGCCAGACACTAGCCTGGCAGAGGAAGATATCAGACACGCAGGAAGTAGTGGGAGGCTTAGCTAACTTAAATGGCCAGTGGGTTGGAGACAATACTGGGCTGAGGGAGTGTTGCCAGCCTCCCTGGGGAACAGGCTTTAGAGAGCAGTGCATCCTTCCCTGTAAAGGGCACCATGGGCTGAATTTCAGGAGAGGGGACAGAATGGAGTGTTGCTGGTACTGTTTGTTCCTGCCTTTGAACACATCTGAAGAAAGCCCTCTGAATCAGTCCCCTTCTCACTGGTTGCCCTCAGGTCAGGCCTGCAACAAGATATTTTACCACTCAAGGTATGTGTCACATATTCATTCTCCCATCAGTTCTTCCTCCTCTTTTGCTAGGCTCCTTCCACCTGTGTCCACTTACTTCTAGTCCCACTTGACAAACCTCATCTGGGACTGGCAACTATGCCAAGAGCGGCTGATGGGTTTGAGCATACATGCTCCACCTGCCAGTCCTTGCTTGAACTGGCCCCCAGCAGAGAGTGGGATGCAGAGCTGAGAACTTCCACATCACCAAAAAATAAGACACTTCCATTCTGCGTAATTAATCTTATGTCAAGCCAGAGGAATGAATGGAAATTTTAATAGGTATGCCAAGCACACTTAATTCTGCAAGTCTCTGCATGACACCCTCCTTCCCACCACAACACATGCACGAACTATTTCCAGATTGTAAATATAGCTGATTAACTGTACTCATTATTTTTTTGGCCTAGGTAACGAGTTAGGTGTCTGAACAGGTTATTTGGCAGAATTCAGGAAGCTGAGTTCAGGTTGTGAACCCAGAAATTCCTGCTCTACTCTCCCACTTATCTGAAATCCACCTTTTTTTCCCCCTTAGAAATAATCACCATGCCCAGAAAAAACTTTGTTTTGATTGTGCTGAACAACATAGTACCTGCCTCAGAGCTCACCTAACCCATTCCCAGGTGTGTATTTGCCAGAGAAGAGACACAGGATGCTGCGGAGTAGTTTTGATGGCTCCTATTAAAAAACTTTCATTCAGTGGGAAAGAAGTCAATACCCATTGAGCCAGAAGAGTGCAAGAGTCATCCTGACTCTGCATCCCCTTGGGAGTCCAGACCCCCTTCTCTGCTGAGCTGCCTTCCCTTGTGGGAAGTGCATAATTCCCCTTTAGCCAGCCTGGGGAATCTCATTTACACCTGCAAAGTAGAGCAGTCTTGTGAAGAGACTCCGAGTGTCTTCCCAGCCTGTAGATCAGGACTCCTTTCTGGAATCAGGGAACTAGATGTGGCTGTGCTGTACTAAGTCCCTTAGCTTCCTTCAGATGGGGAATCCCCCCTGAATCTAGATATAATCTCATTACACCTGTGCTGAGTATACCCTGATGGCATCTCGGCTGTGTTTTCACTAATATACAGATAATAATAAAGTTCTAAATATTCCCTTGACCATCCATACACAGGACTCCTCACCCTTCTCTTGGCATTGTCAGCTTCTCCTGCTCTCTCTCCCTGGTAAAAATCTTTCTTCCCTTTGTAGTGCTTTGTGATGAGAGTTACTCAGCTCTCCCAAACTCTTTCCTTGGAGTCTTGCAAGAGTACTGGCAGTGTTTGTAGTGGCTTTCTCATTTTGGAATGTATCTTGGTGGAGCCACTAGGCCCCCGTTCTATCCCAAAGTAGCCTTAAATCATGCATACAACTCTATCACATGATTTTGTACTTGATAAATGTCAGTTGCTGGCATTGCCTGTCATGGAGCTGAGCTCAGACATTGGCACATCTGGAGCAGACTGAGTCTGTCTCAGAGCACTGTGCTGCAAGGGGAGCCCAGGCACAGCTCCTTGTTTTATGCTCATCTGCTCTATAATCTGCTGTGTGGCACAGCAGCATCGCTGCGTGCACACCTGGTGGGTTTGGGACTGCCACTGTTTTTGAGAGAACAGAACAGAACAGAGCAGCATTTCAGAGCAACTAGAGATCATCAAGAACACTTTGGCTGAAGTCATTCAGACTCCCAGAGCAAGGCTGAACATGTTGGTGCTACTGGATTTCATGAGAACCAATATGTTCAAATATAGAAAAAAAACCGAGAGAAAAATATATGCAATGATACTAGAGCCAGAAGGATGTAGCTCAATCCAAGGTGAAACCTGGAGGAAGGAAATAGAGTACTGGCAAAATACAAGTGATTTTAAATTCTTGCAAACAAAGATACCTTTTGTGACCATGGCCCTTCCTTCTGCTATATCAGCACTTTGTCGGTAACAGCTTGGAAGTCTGAAATCAGTTTCTAAACCCTTGACCTCTTAGTGTGAAAAAGCAGCAGCAGGAGGAGGTGGATTTGCTGTGGATAAAGCTCTTTCGCACAAACTGTTTGTCATTTAATATCAATCTAAGAACAAAGATAGCCATAAATCCATGGGAAGCACCTATATTCTGTGTCCACTACCAAATGGGATGTGTGCCAGGCAAGTGGACTGTGGGGTGGCTAGGCTTTTACACTGTGAAGAGAGTGTTGCCAGAAAATTGGGTAAATTACAATTACACGAGAATTAGATTATTCAAGCAGGTACTATTGTGTTTGTATTTATCAATATGGCTCCTATTTAAATGTCAAACATGCCATTAATTCCAACTAGTTCTTCTTTTCAAACTTGATACAAAAAAGGTGACGAAAACATAAAATGAAATTAGATGTTTTGATAGATGTGATTTTTCCTGCCTTTATTCCTGCTTTTCCCCCTTTGCCTGAGATGTCCTATTTGCAAATACAATTACGATAGACATCCTTTCTGAGTTTGGAAGGATACAGATAGGATGGAGGACTGGCAAGTTCAACAGCATCAAGAGATCACTTTTTTTTTCCTTTGCGGTGCTGTATAACTGCTTGTTTAAGACTGTTTATCCTAGTCCATGCAGTATTGTAAAATGTGTCCCAATGCACATATCTGACTAATTTTTCCTTTTGTACTGCCCACAGGAACTGTTCTGGGGATGCAAACTCCCAGATCGTCAGGCCTGATCATCTTGTCAAAAATCCCAATCCCCACTTTCTTGGAGATCAGTGGCTAACTGTACAATATCCACCTCGAGCCTTCAAAGGCTGTTCCCTCTCTTGGGGACACCTGTCTATCTCTGTTTCTGGTAGTTTTTCTAGAAATATCAACTACTCCACACTTCTGAGTCCTGTAACAAGAAGGCTTGGAGAACTGGTCAGTTTTGTGGCTGCATGCCTGTGCTCCATGGGAAGTTATGTGTCAGAGAACAGGGAATTTGCACTTCTGGTTAGGCGGTGGTGTGCTCATGGCATTGTAACATGAATATATTGCTGCTCTGAGGCTCTGCTTCCCTGAAGGGACTTAGAGACTCAGAAAAATGGGAGAGAATGTTTTTGAATGTCAGCAGTTGACAGCTGACCATAGCAAGGACTCCAGGAACCACCTTCTTCAATTCACAGAAGTGACAAGTTTAGTAGCAGTCTCTAGCCTCCCAAAGCTCTATGACAGTGACCACTGGGTTTGGTGGTAAGAAATCTGAGCCTCAAGTGCTTCTTGAAGCTCGGTCTTGCCTTTCCCAGTAATCTCTTTTTTTTTTCCCCTCATTTTTTTTCCCTAGAGTATTTCAGTGCATTACAGGGGAACTCTAAGCAAATTGGGTATCAGTGATCTTCCATACCAGGGCAGGGTCATTACAACCTCCGATGACTTTGGTGCTAGGCAGAGTGATGTCATGGCAGCACAGATGTCTGCCCTGACCTGTTTGTCTCTTGACACTTGTTCCAGGGAATTTCTCTGCCCTATGGAGTACGCAGAGGCAAAGAGCTGCTCTTACAGTGCCCTGTCCCTGAAATGATGCCCTAAATTGTGGAGGAGGACAAGCTGGCCATTTGAGGAGAGTTCATGGCTTCCTCCTACTGCTGCCTGCCACCTTGAGTGACAAAAATCCTTCAACTCTTCCATAGCACTGCAGCAGCATTCACCTGCCAGCTTGTCTGTGACCGGTGCCACACTCTTCTAATGGCATTTCACCAGCGTGCCCTGCCACACTGACAAATATGTCCCTTTGCCAAATATGTCCTGAGAGTTGTGATCTGCCTAGGGCTATGTATGTCTAGCTTTCCAGGGAGCATGCAGGCTTTTGTCTCACTTCAGTTTCTCCAAGCAGCAGCAGAGGTTCTTCAATCTTATACTGCCCCAGCTGTTACTTTTTCTTGTCCCAGACTCACCCCTTCCCTCCAGGACTTCACGTGACCCCAAACATCTGGAGCATCTGGCATACCCATGTTAGCAAGAGAGGACAGTCCTGGGCTCTCCAGGGTGTGTGTTCCTGACGTCTTGCTGCTCAGGAAGCATGGGGCTGGGCTGCCGAGTGGCTCATCGTCTGCAATGCAAGCAGCATCTCCCCCTCCCCACACCCAGACAGACCCAGATGCCATGGTCGGCAAGCGAGGGCACCATGAGGGGACCTGCCAGCTCTGCCACTGCAGCTGCTCCCTCTGTTGCTGGCAGCTGGGCTTGAATATTCATGGCAACAAAAGATTAGCACTGTGTGTTTTTGGCACTGGAGACAGATAAACTTTCTTGAGGTGCCTGTGGCTCTGTTCTCATCCCATTCAAAAAGCTTGCTCCCTCTCCCCTGCTCCACTCGTCTGCTTCATCGACCAGCTGATTCTCTTGCTGCATAAATGGCCTCTGTTGGGAGAGGGAGGCGAGCAGCTTGATTAAGTATTCAGCAAAGTGGTTCGGAGTCCAGACAAACTAGTGTGGATCTTGCCAACACTTGCACTCAATTGGCACTGAGGAAAGCCAGGGAAAAAGCTCATTTATAAATAGGCAAAATTTTGCAAGGCACCAGAGAGGACTTATGAGCTGCTATCCACCAATCAAGTAATTTAGACATTTAAGACTATCCCTCTGGCTTCCACTGGGGTTTAGGGTTTTGAGTGTCTAAAGAACATTCAAGGAGACTTAGACCTTTCAGTTGCTTAGAAACTTTCCAGTTTCATCTCACATCATTACTGATGGGTTTAAAATACTATCTGCCACTTCTCCCTCCCTGCTCTGAACTGTCCTGGAAATGGAAAAAAAAAAATCAAATTAAGAATTGTTATCAAATTATTGATGTTGGTCAGAAGTGGCAGAGGAGAACTCTGCTACTCTCCTCCTTTTGCCATTACGTTATTTTTTGTGAAGGGAGCCTGGAGTCATGAAGTTGACAGCACAGGATAACTGGCAGCTTTGAAAACTGCCTCAGATGAAGGGATGACCAACCTGGGCAGACAGAAAATGTGAGCTGGGAGTGTGATGTGAGTGCTCAGTTGACAATGTAGGAGATACCCTTAGTTAACCTACATTTGAACTACTCTTTGTCCCTTTCTTTGCATATTCTTGGCAATTTTCAGTCCTCCATGGGCTGGCAGGGTTGGGCCACATTTAGCCCAGAGCAGGTGGGTTGCTCATGCTTGGAAGGGAAACCGAAAAAGGTAACAGGCAAACAGTGTCTGGAGGTTGAAGAAGAATTGGTTACAAATGACCAAACAAACCCATCAGTGTGACAGTTGTAGCTCTCAAAAAACATTCAGAAGTAGGCAGAAATGGTTTGGCTATTGAGCTACTTGCTTTTTCACCCAGTACGTCTTCCTTTTCCCACTCAATAGGGATGTGAAAGCTGGTGGCAGAGTGAGATCTGTGGGCAACTGAGCTGTTTCATTGCTTCACTGGTCCTGCTGGGGTGCTGCAGCTCTCCCTTGGCACATGCTATTGCCATGTGCCATGCTGGGAGTTGAGGTGCCCAAGCTAGGCTTCTCAGCCTTCCCCTAGGACTTCACATTAAAAATTAGACTTTATGACCCCCAGATGAGTGCTTTGTCAGAGTAGGTATTTGGTAGACAGAGCAAACTTATCCCCCCAAATTTAAGAAACAGTACGTTTTCAGTCGGTGGAGAGAGAGCAAATCATCTGACCTGTTCCAACTCTCTGCCTTAGGGTGAGATGAACCATACCTTAGAAGTGCTTGCATCTTTTCAGACATTAGAAGGGAGTCGAATCAACCAGATCAAATGTAGACATCTATGCTGTAGATAGATACAGCAGCTAAACTGATCTCCCCCACAGCCAGGGATATAAAACCCCAAGGATCATCAACTTCTCCAAAACTGGAGGAGACCCAAAATGTCTGAGACCAGAGGGATGAACCATGGTCATGCTCTGAAGAACTGTGGATATAATGGCTCAGCACCACATAACACTAGTCCCCTGTTGTCACCTAGTGCAGCATTTGTCACTGTTATATTCTGAGTCTTGGAAATGCTGCTAACTTTCTCATTCATGCTGTATGTCACAAGCAGCCCCGTCTCCTTTATTCCCCTTACAAAGGCAAAGGAAACCCATCACTCAGCACACCAATTTTTATTGAATCCAGACACATGGAGACACCAAATGGACTTGCCACTTTCTCATGCCAACACAGAGCAGACTGCAGCTTCTTCACTTTCAACCTCTCTTGAGCTGTCTCTCTCCGGGGTCATTGTACTGATGTATGTAGACAACACTGCCTCTGCTGATATCAAAGCCATGAGCATTCCTAAGCTGCTCATTGCAGCATCTCAGGTGATAAACCGTCATCTGGTTGTGCACCACAACTTATTCACTGCCAGTTTCATTGGAAGAACAGAAATAAGAAAGCACCTTCTCCATGGCAGCACTGGGACACTGCAGCTCTTCCCCAACGAGCAGCCTCAGGGGCAGCCTTACCTCATTCATAGATATAATCACAACAGCAAATGTGTGATTCATGTGGAGAGCAAAGCCAACTCAGCTTCACCCCTCTTGCATGAAGAACTGACCTATGATATTCAGGCTTTACCTGCTGTTCTTATTTTAAGTAACAGCAGATAAATCTTCTCCTAATATAGATTTGACTGTCTGGGAAGGCACATAATTATTCATTAGCATGAAAGTGTCTATTAACCAGGTGCAATCCCTCATCTTAAAGTGTAAAATATATCTGATGGCCTCAGAGAAATGGGCACAGGGCAGAGCCGAGATTTGGGACTCCCTGCTCTGAACTCTACTCCGGGAGGCTCCTCCCCAAGAGCTGGTCACTTTACTGCCACTAACAATCCAGATGTTTCAATATATTGATGCTTAATAGCTATTGCAGTAAGTGGAACATTCTGGGGGCCCCAATCCTAGGTGTCCTTAGATGCTATCTACTTCTCGCTAGGTTTAGCAACTAGAGTTTGACCCAGGGAGTTTTTGTTGTTGCTCAAGGTGACTTCTGGCTAAAAGTTGTACTGGTAGCTACAGCCAGTGCTCTTACCCCATTGCTGGCAGGTGCCTGGGATGCCACTGGAGAAGTACCATCATATCTTTGCAACAAAACAATACTTTACCTCCAGATAGACACAAACAACAGTCTTTACCCAGTGCCAGAGTAGAACTTTGTAAAACAGGATTATTGATACAATCATATTTTTAAAGCTTCTCTTTCATGCAGCTTCTATGCAAAGATGCGCAAGTGCAGAGGTAAGGAGACATTGAAGATTAAGGAGGATCTGGGAAATTAAGCCTTTTTTTACATTAACTTTGAATGCTGACAGACTTTCAGTGAAGCTGAGAAATACAGTGATGCTCTTGCAATTGAGAAGAGCTATAAGAAAATGAGGCTTTTATTTCCTGAGCACAAGCACCATGTAGAGGCCTACAGATGAGAGCTGTGCTAGGAAACCAAAACACAAAATGGACTAAAGAAAGGCAGAGAGACACACAAGGCATCTCTCTGGGGCATTTTAAATAACTTTTTAAAGGACTTTTAAATAAAGGCAACCTGGCATTTTTCATTTGGTAGAAATGACAGAGGCAGAAATTAATTTGGAACCTGCAAACTGAACAAATCTACCTAACTAATTTCCTGACGAAGTGCACCACCACAGTCAGCAACAGAGAGACTGCTTAGCTGATAGAAATGGCCTGGGTTATAAAAAACAAACAAACACAAAATCTCCTTGCAGTTTGCATGGAGATTCCAGAGATAAGGCTCTCTGAGAGTACAACAGGAAGCTCTGAGTTGGCAGCAAACCTTCTATAAGGAATCTTGGAAGAGCTTTAAAGGGGCAGAGTGTTGGGACAGGGAAGGGAAATGAGTAACAAACAGGAACCCTGAACAAAAACAACTGACTTTTGCGGGCTGTGATGCCGTTTTTTCTCATGCAGCATGGGGAGGCAAGGATGCTTCATTCTTAAACTTTCACCTTTGATGACAACAGGCTAAGCGTCACTGTTACGTAGCAAATGATTGCATTTTACAGCAGTTCTCTCCTATTATCTGTCCTGTTTCTTTTCTGTGAACTAATTATTATCTGCGAATTGATCTTACTGGGGAAGAGATGCTGGTTTTCCTACTAGATGTGCATGCATGCATATGTGTGTGTTTGCAGATTATCTGTATTCTTTGGGGTAAGCACAGAACTTTCCTGGTGACACTGGCAGGCAAAAGTCCTTATTGTCCCATGAGCACAGAGACCCCAGGGAACATGTACCGAACGTGTAGTCCAGCATTATGATGTAAGATTGCGATGTAAGTTGTGATGTTGTCTCCGTAACTGGAATATGATTGTTTGGGATGAAGAAAATATATCTCCTTGCCTGATGAGGTTAATAAATTGTATGTATGAGTAGAGATGGGAAGGAAAAAACCTGGTTACAACATGTAGTCAGATGGATCAGCACTTTTTAGCAGTTTCTTGCTTAATAATGGAATGCCTTGATTAAAAATATGACAATTGGTTGGAATGATGTGTTGTGGTGGGCTAGGGATGCACACTTGGTCTGAGGAAACCAGAGAGACAGGACACAGACAGCTAAAGCTTCCCTTGGCTGTAACTCCATGCCACGCACCAGGCCCAATCACAAAACCTATGCTTACTCCTGAAGCTGAAGCGTTAGGAAAGTTGATCTGTAGCTAGTCTTTCCTGGCTTTCTAATGGCAACAGTAGTGCTTCAGTTTGAAAGCATGTCTAAAAATACATAGACGTAATGAATTTATATGGTGCAGTTAAGTGCTGTGCATGCTTCTGATCAAAATTTGGAAAAAACCACAGGTGTTATTGCCTGTTTCATCCCATATCAGTTTAAGCAGTTTAACATGAAGACTCTCAGGACCGAAGCTGTGGAGCACAGGCAGCAGACCTTGCAGAGGAAAACATGGGGGTTCAATCAACAGTAACTCCACAATTTTTCCAGGCTAACACTTTTAAAAAATACTTACCCAAACTACCTGCCTCTTTCCAGTGAAAGAAAACAACAAGTACACCTTACATTTTATCTTATGGCCAGTATAAATCAGCATCTTTCCCTGACTGCACTAAGGGACAATATTTTATGCCAGCCAGTCACTTGGATTTCCAGAGTGGCTAGTGTGGGGTCATGAATTGTCATTTCTTAGCACTGATGAAGGTTTTGTAGCCATAAGCGCATTTCTGAATTAAAACAAGTGACTAAAGACTGAATGAATGGAAGCAGTTTGGGTCACACGAATCCTTCATTAGCATCTCAGAGGAGACCCTGTAATTTTCGGACCTCAGAGGAGCAGATGAGGGGATGTCTATATTTACTGCTCGGCAAACTGTCAGTGCAGCACACTAACAAATTCGTAAGAGCTACCCTTACAAGAACTATTAGGAGACCAAGTGATTAATGGGTTGATCTGTTGAAACTGTTAGTTTCCTAAGAGCATGACTGAGTGGACTCATTGCTTACAGTACAAGAAGCTGTTATTAACATTCCAATAGCTGGTTTTCGTTAAAGACATCTGTGACTTCGAACTGTGAAAGACTATTTGGTTTTGCATTTGTGTCATAAATAAATGAAACACTGCATTTGTATACCCAGCACATATTTCCTTTGCTTCAAAGCAGTCAAAGCAAAATACATTGCCTAGTTGGCAAAGGCAGCTGATAGGGTACCGCTTTGCAGCTCGTGGACTTTCATATCCTAGAAGGACAATGTGACCTGGGGAGATTTTGTGTTCCTTCATGTGATGTTCCTTTTCCACGCCAAGATGCTACTATGCTTTTACACAACATGTGGACCCCAGACACTTGGGAACTTGCTTTTTGGCAGCCATATTTCTCATTTACAAATACTGCAGAAGAATTTCTCCCTCCCCATCCACAATGCCACATATATGCTTCATGCTTGTAACTCCTTCTCCAGCTGCTGGAGAAAGCAAATCAGAACTGTAATTACCAGTATATTTTGCCTCAACAAAAGAATTGATTTTTTTGAAACTGTCGGCAGCCTAGGAAAGATTATGAAATAACAAATGGGGCAAGGACACGGGATAGCACAGTGCTTAAAGACCTAGTTATCCTAGGCAACCTGATTTCGGCAAACTGATGAGTCACCTAGGCTTGGGTCTAGAAAAAGACTTGGGCCCTCAAGGCTGAATCATGTACTGTGGAAATCCCATTCAGCTGATGTTGTACCCATGTCACTGATGTTCTGTGGGCACTGTGCATTCTGATATATTTGTAAAATATGCAGTTGTCATACATGGAGCACAAAGTATCTGAGTCTGAAATCACCCATCCCTCTTTCTACCCAAGAGCACTAACCACTGGACTGCAGCCAAGGGCCCCTGTTGTCCACTCTCTACAGTGGTTAGGACTTTGGTCCACAGGACCAGCTGGAGGACATTATCTCTCTCCTGAGCCTGCATCTCTCAGGCAAATGCCCCATCTCCTGAGTGACAGAGTTTAGAGAGAAAAGGCACTCAAACTGTTAGGCTGAAGCTGTTTCCCTTGTGAGTCTAGCCAGGGATAGTGATGCATATCAGCATCACATAGTAATTTAGGTCCTTCTTATTCAGAGGAATGGAGCTTGAAAGGGTTTGGCTGCTGAATCTCCTTCTCCCAGGAATCTGCAATCTTAGGCTGGAAATGCATGTGATAGAGCAAGAAACAACCCAAAAAAGCAGCAACAACACAACCTGAAGCTCCACCAAAAGGGGCGGCCTCAGGACTTCACACTGTGATCACAGGAGCTGGGAGATACTCACAGAGGTCTTTGGACAGGAAAGGTGCCTCCTGCTCGGGCTGAAGGAGTGAAACTCACTCAGTGTGCCCACAGAAGAGTCCTTGCAGCCTCATTCTGGGTGGGGTGAAGTAGAAGAGCTTTGGGGATACTATTTGTTGTTGAGAAAGGATTGGCATTTTACAAGAAATTGTGTCCTCCTCTCCTGTCTTCAGGAAAACTCTTGGTCAGGTTAGGAGGTTGGGACTCTCCAGGCTTTGTTATATTAGGGCCTCTATCTACACACCTTGAGCATCTACAAACCGCACAGAAGAATGTTGATCCATTGCTTGGGTCAAAAGGGGAAGAGCAGTAGCAGACGGAATAAGTTTCTTGCAACACTGGGCAGGACACAGATGGGAAACTGTTCTCCTGCTATAGGAAGATGTTGTTACTGAAATAGATGAGACTGCCTTGAATTTTCAATTACCAGAAAACTGGATGGTTTCCTCAGCAGATGGGATGTCTTACTTCATACTCACTTTTATGTCAGTATTCAGACCCCACTTAGTCCACTTTTTGTGAATCATGTTTGTAAACTATGGTGCAGCTATTCAGATATTGGGCAAGGTCCTGCCAGTTTTTGTATACTGAAAGCCTGGAATCTATTAAAACAATGTCCAAGAAAAGACTGTTTTATAACCTGCAAATCCTACTGATATGTTCCAGGTTCATCTGTCATACTTCCTGCTTCCTCGGGGGCAGTTTTAGATCATGGACTAAAATGTTCCCAATGACCAGCACAATATTCAACAATGACCTCCAGACTGGAGGTACCATGTGGGCTAGCTAGAAGGTGCTGCAGCATATTTTCATTACTGTTATTCTGAGTCAGGAGATGTCTTTGCAGCTGACACAGCTTCTGTGCTTTTGGCTGACTGAAAACTGTGTAAATGTGACGAACATGACACCAGGACTTCCAGGCAGGAGGTTCCAGAGTTCAGATTTGACAATCCTATTCCATGCTCATTGCTGCACTAGCACATCAGAGAGTGAATAAAGAGTCTGTGGCTGCTTACAAAGGACCACCTCATAATGCTCTCATCTGACATCCTTCCCATGGATCGACTCTGGCTCACAGGCTAGTGATGAAGCATGCACTCCACAAACTAAGCAGCCACTGTTTAAAGTGCAAGGGCCTGATTCTTTTCTTACTCACAGCAGATGGAGGAGAAAACACACCAGTCAAGGACTCAATGTAAACGGAGCTGGCAGAGCTTTCCTGAGACGGCAGACAGCTTGAAACAATGGCTCTGAGAAGTGCGTCCTGCCTTCATTCATCGCACTAGGAGACTTGCCACTAAGTCCCATGAAAACAATGTGAACAGCCATATTCAGGGTTTCACTGCTGATTATTTTAGCAGACAGGATGGGGACAGGGTAGGAATGAAACCCATATGGGAAGTGGGAATTGCATGGTAGGAAGTAGGGAGACAACACAGAAAAAAATCAGGGAAGGGGGAAAGAAACAAAGCCAGGAGGGGGTGAAATAATAAACCCTCAAGGGCAGACATGATGGTGATAATAAGGCACTTGCTCTTTATCTCCAAGTGACACTGGACGCAGTGTGGCAGGAACAGAGCTAACAGGATGAAGATAACTGGGCCATTTCTTCCTCATTGCATGTTTCACTTGTCTTCTGTGTCCATTTGGGGAGTATTGTCCTCTGGCTGGAGGACACAAACTGCCCTTTCGGCATACCCTAGCCCATGAGCTGTGAGAAAACATCTCCTTTCAGCCAGGCTGAGATTAGGCCCCTAGCGTGGGCCAGGATGGGAAGAACAGTCTTCTGGAGGTGTCTGTCCTTGTCCACCCCCCTCTGCAGGGAAACAGAGCTGTTCTCAGGGGAGGTGAATTCCATCCCAAGGATGGGTAGAAAGGAGTGTGTGTGTGCTGGATGTGCCTGCACTGCTCAGTGGTGTGTCACTGCAAAACTTCTAAACTGCTCAACCCTGCACTACTAAACTTAATGGTGAGCCACCTTCCTTCCAGGTGCCAGATGCTTAGGACAGGTAACAGATCTGTGTTTCTTTCTTCCAAGAGGCAGCAAATTATAGCTCCGGGAAAGACATACGGTACATCTGTACTGGTAAATTAAATGAACCCAGGGCTTCTCTCAGGCATTGAAACCCGCTAGCATTGAACCACTCATGCCCATACTGGCTGTGCTAATTCCTGCACCGTGCCTGGAGCTGTGCGCTGCTGCACAGGACAAAACTGTGCAAGGGACAAGGGACACTTCTATTTGACAGAGTAGGCAATATACCCAGTGCCTGGCAATATTCAATTTACTAGTATAGAGGAACCGAGATCCTAGATTACACCAGACACATCACTATCTTACAGGAGTCTCATATGTACTACTGTGTCCTGCCATTCCCAAAGTACCTCTGGCTGCTGCCCCAGCTACTGACCCTTGAGCAAAGCAGGGAGTGTGTTAAGGAAACTTTCCAGTCTGACCATCCAGGTGCCACTCTAGTAGTCACACTCGCATTACCAGTAAGACGAGGTTTCCTTACTAGCTCAGCCCCCAGTCTCCCATACCAGAGTCTTAGATGTCTGGATCCTTAAAACAATTTAATCATGGTGTAACAATAAAATAACAACTTGAGCCGGGTGCCTCAAGGAGTGACCCTGAAAAAAAGAAACCCGGGGCTTTTATACCTTTATAAATCTAAGCATGTAAAAGTCTGGAGTCATCAGCTCCTGCTATGTCTCTGACTGTCTGGTCACCTGGGCCACAGATCTCTGTGCGCTTTGTTATGCAAAGGATCAGTGCCAGGTCACAGCCTCTTGCCTTGGGGTCCTGCCACCCAGAGCTCAATCTGCAGCTCCATTGCAGCTGCACACCGAGCTACCAGCACCAAATGTATTCCTCAACAAGTGCAAACGTCTTGACACAATCCAAGCGTCTCTTCACCCAGCTCTCGCTTGTTTCGTGAGCTCTGAAAGAAGAGATTGCTAAGCTCTGCAGGGTGAGTGACTCTGGTTGTTCCTGTCAACAAAAAGAAAGGAGAATTTCAGGTTTCTGTCAGAAGTGGTTGGGATTGACAGTCGTCTGCTGCCGCATAATGGGGGAAGCATCCTTAGCACTGTAAGCAGGATGTTTACTACCAGGGGTTCACAGAAACTATCAGAAAGGGTTGTGATAAGTGGATCTGATATATTTTACAACCCTTGAGGGCCTTTTCCTAATTTGCCATGTGATTTATCAACCTGTTATTGTCCTCTAGTGCTTTCCACATATTGATGGCACTGACCTTGAAAAGCCCATGGCCTAATATGTTGAACAATATTATTGTGTGTGGAAAGACAACAGAATTCTAGGTCAGAAACTGGAGGAGGACGTGTGATTGTGGAGACTGAACAAGCTGGAGACTATTTACAAGTGCCAGTTTGTGCAGGCCACATTCTCAGAAGGATTCATGAAGCAATATCCGCACCCTGGTGCTGTTGCCACTGTAAGCCAAGAGAAGCAATTGACTTGCCTTCTCTTCTGAGCCATGCACAGCCAAGCTGCTGATGAATCCTACAGTGCAATGCAAGCTCCATCTAGTTAAGTCACACTAGGGTCTTGCAAAACATGGTGCTATTGTCCCTGTTTTACAGAGAGGGAAATGGGAAGGATGCTTAATAAAGCTGTGTAAGATTGTAGAGCATACCAATGGCAGAAGGAAACATATCAATCCCTCAAGCCACCGCTTGTGCCATTTCAGGGGGAGTTCTCCAAACTGGGAGATTTGTGAGAGACTCCCACTGTACTGGAGGCATTGTCCTGGGATCATGTCCCACCTTATGGAGTCACCGCTTGGTTTCTTATAACTAATGCAATAAACACTGACCTAAGAGATCACTTCCCCTCCTGCTCACTGCCAATGCAACTGAGGATATTTCTTTATAAAGGAGAATATGACTTGAAAGTGTTTCATGTGCCAGTTGGGCTGCAGCTGCTGGGTGAAATGCAAGCAAGGGTCAGGTCAGCAGGCAGTTCTCCATGCGCTTCCAACAGGACATCCAGTCCACACATCCTTCAAATTAAGGCTAAATATAGACTGGTTTCATCAAATCCAGAAGCTGCTAGTTAGAGAGGAATACGCCCTGGACTCCTGCAACTAGAAAAATCCCCTTCAGATTTGAAGAGCCTATAGCTGGTTTATGTTGCCTAAGCATGGAGGATGTTGAAGCTGAGATGCCTAACAGGTCAAGAATTAGAATAAGACTCAGCTCTGGTCTTTGTTCTAAACAAAATGCAAAGTAAACCCTGTCCCAGTCCCAGTTGCAGACAAGTCCTGTTCCACCACAGCTGCACAGACCTACTTTTGCCTTACAGAGGCTCCCCAACTGCATTTCTGATCTGTTTTCAACCACAGAAAAAGACAGGGAAGATCTGTTTTTCTAGTTCATTAGTTGAAGGTTTGCTGAAAAAGCAAACACTAATGAGAGTCAAGGGGTGGTAAATGAGTTTTAATGTGGAAACTGAGCTGGGAACCAGTCTTGAAGAGGAAGATGAATTCTCCCTTGCAGAAAACAGAGCAGGAGCTCCAGCAGCTTGGGGTTGCAGCCCAGCAGAATGACCAAGGAGAAGGGGATGAATAAACTTCCCTGTGTGGTGAGGTCAGTGGCTGGCCCATTTGGGAGAGCAGGTGACATAAACCAGGCTGGAAGAGTCATTGGTGTCCTCTTACCAAGAGATACCCAAGAGACAGCAGTTTGTTTCTGCTTGGGAAGCAGGTAGGATGCTACAACAGTTGAGGAGCTTTTTGGATGTGTGGTGAAATGTCTAGTCCCACAGCTGGGGTTAGCAGTGGGTATGTGGCTGTCGGCACACACTGCAGGAAAAGCCAGGGCCCTGCCATAGGTGCTGGTGCGACAGGAGAAGGCCTCTGTGATCTAAGTACAGCCTTTGCCCCCAGTCTGCAGTTCTTGTGGAGGGCACCTTAGATCTCCTCACCCACACCAAGGCAGCAGCTTGGAGTGGGGCAGGGCCTGCCATGGATTTAAGGACACTCAGGGTGACAAGCCTAACCAGCCGCAGGGCACCGTGCCTGGGCTAACGCTCCTTTATCCACTCAGCGGGTTGTTGTCCTGGGCTCCTGCAGACACGGGAGAGGAATCTCCTGTGCTTCTCCCAGGGAGGTTATCGTGTTTGCAGTGGCTAGCACATCGCAGAGGCCGGGTGGGCCTGCCTGCGGCGGCAGCCCGAGGGCGGCGGGGTGGCCGCTAGGTGGGTACCGAGGGCCGGGCCGGCGGCGTCGGGGGGCGGCGGGCCTGGCCCCCGCCCCGCTGCCCCCGCACATGGCTCAGGTGCTCGGCGGCTCCCGCAGCTGTGCCGGGCTGCAGCCCGCCCGAGCACCGGCGGGTGGGCCCCGGTGTTTCCACCAGGTGTCCCCGTACTGAGGAAGAAGCGGACTAAGGACGGCGGAGCGGTGCCATCAGCCTTCGTTTCCTCAGGAAACGGCTGGGACCTGTGAGCAGCCGGCAGGCAAAACCTGCTTCAGATTTAAACCCTGCCCTAAGAAGCGGAGCTTGGGATTCCCTGGCACCTCCGTAGGGAGCTGAGAAGTCATACAGGCAGCCGGTGGATGGTGGAGCCTGGCGGAGAGGCCGCTCGCCAGGGCTCCGTGCGGGGGTGGCGGTGTGAGGCCCGCTGGCCCGGGCCGGGCTCCGCTCTGCATCCCCTGTGCTCTCTGCCGTGAGCTGCAGCCCTCGGTGTCTGCAGGAGGATAAAAACACCCGAGCAGACTGGGTTTGCCTGGAAGTCCCCAGCACTGGAGTGGAAACAGCCCTATTTGTTTCCTCCTGAACTCTACGGGCACTTCTGATTGACTTTTGGGGAGCAGAGTACAGAATCCCTCACAAAATTAAAATGTAGGGGATTTCATCAGAAACCAGTGTAGTTTGGGCTTTCTTGCAAAACCACTGAAATGCTTATCTGCCAAAGAGATCAAAGCTGGTAAGTCAGGAAGCTTTCGGTTTGGCAAAGGCAACTTTGCTGAAGCCACGTCCAGTCTGATACTTCAGGTTTGCTCTGTAGACAATGCATGTGTCCCATACAGCATCCAGATGTACACAGTTTGTGGGATTGGTTTAAGGCAAGTGAACCAGAACTCAGGCAGAACCTGCAAATGTACCTTTCCGCAAGATTTAGAGCCAGCACATGGGCCCTGAGCTTCCTTTACATGACTAACTAATCCCATCTCTGTAAGGAGGCCACAAGCTTCTAGAAATCAATCTGAAGTAGCAATTCCCTAAGAGAAGGGTCTATTTTTACAGTGGTGATGTGGAGATGGTGATCCTGCTTTTTCTGGCAACACTGGAGAAATTCCTCTCACCAGCATTGTCCACCTGCGTGCGACAATAATAGCTGATGACTCAGGATGACGGGCTTTGTGACACTTCCATCTCTCTCATAGTTGAGTCACTGGCTTGGGATGGGATGGGCCCAGCTGGGAAAGCAGTGTGCAGGATGTGTCTTGAGTACGCAGCCAAAGCAGACAGGTCCTTTCCATAAGCCTGTGTGCCAGACCGTAGGTAAATAAGGATGGCTAATGCAGGCCAGACTAAGAGCGTGGCCTCAGAAGGGCTGTGTTTCCTCCCTTGGTCCTTTATACCCCTGGCTGTGGGGAAGTGCAGCAGCATCTTCTGGCTCCTTGGGGAGAAGGAGGGCCAGGGAGTGTCAGCCAAGGAATGAAGCACAGCTGCGAGGCACCATGTCTCCCTATCCTTCTCCATTTTTCAGGAGAAGTCCTAGAGTAAATTTTTATTTGTTCACTTCTTTCACACTCTTCCCTGTTTAAGGCATTATTTTTGGGCGGCATTGTGGTATATACATGCCCTAAGGGCATTTCTTTATCATAATGCATTTGCAGTTCTTTTATGTTTTTTTTTTTTTAACTTCAAAATTTTGGTATTTCTAATGTGTTATGAGGGCATTTTCTGCAGTTCTCTTATACCTTTTCTCTTTGCTCTTATATAGCGTAACTTCACTCTAACCTTGCCTTTTCATCTAGAAATTATACAGTGGAAAAATGCACTACATCATAATGTTATGCAAGTGTAACAATTAATTCAAACATTTCTTCCATGAAGGAAAACAGAAATTCTTCTAAGCATGTAGAAACTGAAGCCTCACGTCTGCTTTTACTTATTCTGACATCAGTCAGGAATGACACCAACAAGTTTCATCTAGGTGGAGTTAGCAGCGGAGAACAAGTCCTGGATTTTCACATGTGTAAATGTGCACTTTTCAAAGTATTGATCCTTCAGAATATGTCCTCAGATAACCCTAGCTCTAGAATAGCACTCACAAAGTCAGCAGTGGGAACAATGAAGAGCTGGGACAGGGATGAAGCTGTGGGATGAACCCCCGAGGTACTGTAAGCCCATGGCAAGACGAGTATCTAGGAGTAGTTGCACACTGGAGCAACCCCAGTAGTACCACCATGTGATGCAGACCTGCCGGCAACAGTGGTGGGCTGGCTTAGCCAGCAGTAGCCGGTGAGCTGGAGCAGTGTGGAGCTCAGCATGAGCTAAGCTCCCGTGGGCTTTTCCAGCTTTTGAGCCAGCTTTTTCAGCCCATGCCAAACTTCATGTTTTTGCAGCTTGCTTGGGGTACCACACTCCTACAACTAACTGAAGTGGAGCTGTTGCCCTCACAAATGCAGCCTTGTTGCAGCCATACCAACATGCAGCCTCGTGCAAGCTAAAGCAGCCCCAGCCCATAGTAAATTATACTGACACGAGCCCTGGGAAGGGTTTCATTTAGGTAAAGCTTCTCTAACTTATCTCAGTTCTCACACTGAGAAATTTAGGGTTCAAATTTTGGAACTGCTGTCTTGCTCATTCAGCCTCTTGGAAAAGGCGTCAGTCATTAGTGCCAGAAACAGGAAGAGATGGGACAGCTGAGCTGAGGGCACTATGAGCTGGGCCAACATGGAGCCACCTCTACTTTGCTTTGCAGAGAGTAAAAACCATCTCAATTTTTTAGATACAGGAAACCTCTAAAGGTTGTTTTTCTGCCGTTTTTTTTGGTCCTTTTTAATATGATTATTCTTTCAAACAACTGGTTTCCATTCTGGTTTAATTTGCATTTCAGATTGCATTTTGGGATTGATTCTTTATTTTATTTGGATCTGACACAAATGTCTGGTTCCAAGTGCCTCTAAGGTTAACAACATGAGGCAGTTCTCGTTTTATCTGAATGGATTGGGTTGAATTGAAATGTAAACTTTGGACAGACCAGTTTTCTTCCCAGATGTTTCTGTTCGTGGTTTTTCAGATTGTCCCACTTCCCAAAAGTAACTGGGGGATGGTCTCAATGTGGTAATATGGCCAGGAATTTTGATGTAATCCCTTGCATATGAAAAAGGCAGATGATGCCCTTCCAGCACTTTTTATCACTCGAAACACAATCTCTGTGCAGTATCTATCCTAATTGCTCATAACTAGCATAGCACAAGCAAGGATCAACTCTGTTTGTAGGATCAACGTGTTTATATTTGTTTTCGTGGCTGTGGCAGGAGAGGCTAGCTGCCTACGCTATAACCTTTCCTGTCTCCACATTGCCACATAACTGCCTTTATTTCTCAGGGCAATCCAAGAAAAAAGGGCCCTTTTTCTGTTTCTCGCAGAATTTTCCTTGAAATTAAAAGGGGCATATATTGGGTTGTCCTCCTGGCAAGGCTGTGCTTCAGCAATGTGGGACCCCAAGTAACAGTTTGAGGTAAGCTTTAAAATGTCATTTCTAAAGCAAATTTCTTCTCTCTTTCCCAATGCCCTGGCCCCAGCTGTGGACAGTCTTGCAGATGCTTGTGCCCAGGGCCAGATCAGCCCTCCATGCTCTTTCCAGGAGCAACTTATAGCTCAGGTCTCTGCAAGTGGAGAGGGACTCACTAGCTATCCCACAGTTATGAACAGAAGAGAAGATGGATTTGGGTACAGAATTTACCCTGGGCATTTTTAACAAACAGCGAGTAAACTTGGTGGCTTTCCTTTGCCAAGTTGCAGTTTGGCAGATCTTGAGGAAGGACTGAGCAGGAATGCAGCAGAATCAGAAAGGTTCAGGTGTTGCAAGCAGAACAAAGGTCACAAATCCAAAGCAAAGGTTGGGACATGAGTACATCTTTGAAACTCCAGGATAACATCAGCTGATTTCATTATGATGAGCACAAAGGTCACCAGAAAATGTTTGTACCACCTTTTGGAGGATGACACAGCTCCTGCCCTTTCCCACTGGCAGGCATACCTGAGGATAAAATACATTGGTGACATGCAGGCAGCAGGGGTACAATCTACACTGGTTGAACCTCCATACAGGAAACGAATGTTTTTCCTTCAAATGCTCAGGCCATTTTTTCCTTCCTTTTTTACATGAACAGTGTTAAAGTGCAGTTGTCCTCTGCAAACTGGTTTTGCATAAGTAGGGCTTGTCCAATCTGATTTGTGTGTGCATTCAGAGTAATTTTTGATGACTCAGTAGCCAAAACGTAGTGAAACCACTTTTTTACTCCTTTGGTCTTTACACAAATAATCAAGTGAAGCTTGGGCTCTCTTTTTTTTCCCTTTGACATTGTCAACAGACTCAGGCATGACATGAACTTTGGACAGATGGCATCGAACATGAGAACTGGCCAGTCTGTGCCTCCCTCAAGCCAACTTACTCAGTTTCTTTAGGTGTGGTAACAAGTTGGACTTTGTCTGGCTCCCGGCTCTGCTACCGAGCCCAGTGAATGCTGTAATGCTGCTTGGCAAACTGAGGGAGAGCACCCTTCAGATTGTCAGCTACGTAGACTGGGGAGCGAATTATTCAAAACTTGGGAGTGAGAAGATGAAAGAGGATACTGTTGGCCCCAAGCCATAACACAGGTGCTAAATTTAGCAGCATGGTTGCCTACGCTTTTTCCTGGGCTCAGCAGAGGTGCAGGTATTTACAACACGAGACCCAGGGGTGCTCCCCGTGCAGACGGGCATGTTTGTGTTTGTCACCTCCGTGTCAGGATGAGCCGGAGGCAGGCACATTCCCCTCCCCCTCCGCTTGTATCCTGTTTTCCCTGTGAAGGAAATCTGGGCAAGCAGGGGCGGAAGAGCAGTGGGGGGTCCTGGGAGCCGTGGCGGGCTCGGTCAGTGAAGGCAGGGTATGCTGCTGCACACCTGCCCCATGAGGCAGGTGCAACCCAGGGGGCTGGCTGCTGCCCATGTCCCTGCCACCTCAGACCAGGAGCCCCCAGCCAGGGAACACCCACCCTTAGACACCATCCTCCCCAGGGAAGCAGTGTTCAAGGAAGTGTGGGGACACCAATGAGGACTGTGGGAAGTGACACAGGCAGGAGAAGACCAAAGGGCAGGCACTGCTCCAGAAGGTGAACTTTCCTCACCCCAGTACCTTGCCTTCCAACCAGCTAATCTCTTCCTAACACTGTGTGACCATAAAGTGATAAATGCTGGTGCAGTGAGGTCAACAGCTCGTGTATGGAAACAAGAATTTGCAGAAATTAACATGGTTGTGATGAGGGAAAAGATAACGGATTAATCATCTGTGTGCTACTCAGTCATGGGATTGAGGTAGCAGAACATGCTGGTTAGGTGGTGACAGCAAACGTTGACTTCCAGCATGGAATAATGCAAAGAGGACCTATGCAAGAGGGAAAGGAAAGCAGTACAAGTGAACCTGTGAGAAGCTATTTCAGACACCATGCTACACAAGCATCAAAGGACTTGGAAAGAAGCGAAGCAGAGGAAGTCTTTAAAGAGGGAAAGGGAGATGATGAAACCACAGGGGAAAGATGAGATGGTGGCTGGGGCCTTTCATAAACTGGTTACTGAAGAAGTCTGTCTGATGATCCCTGAAGTCTCGCAGGGTCTCAGGCTGCTGTTGAGAGTCCTGGTAGATGGAATAAATGTGGTCCTTTCACCATTAAGCTCTTGATGTGTGTGAGAGGAGAGGCCACCTGAGGGGAGAGTGGATTAATACATCCAACTTGATGTTGGATGTCCTTTCAGAAGTTACAGGAAAACCCATAGTGAGTGATATTAATAGAAACATCCAACTCACCACCTCTTGAGATTTGATTTTATTTTTAATTTATCAGTTTATGTACACAGCTCAAATCCTCAGCTGCTGTGAACGTGTGAGCCATGAGCCACAACCAAATCACAAGAGGCGGATACACAGTGTGTAAGTTAGCTAAATAAGTTCATGGTAGTGAGACACGGGTTCCGGAAATGGTCACAGATGGATTTAGCTGTAAGCCAAAGAGATAAAGCCCTTCATTTCAAAAGGATGGGATCTTGATCACAGGTTGGGGTTGCTTGGCATTGTGTTTGATCTCCAGAGGTGGTACAACCAATACATTAATTTATTTAGTATTTCAGCCTGATGGAATATTCATAATAGCTGCACCCCCCACTCCCAGCGGCTCTGCCTGTGTCCACATGGAAGCAGGTCCGGGATGCTGTATGCAGATGAGTGTTTGCAGGAAGAGGGCTCTTCCACACAGGAAGGATATTTTTATAAACGGGAAGTGTATTCTCCAACCAGATTTACTTCAGTGTCCAGTCCTGATTTAGGTGGAACCGTCTCATCAAGGAGAAGAAAACAAGAAGTTCACTCACAGGATGGCAGAACAAGTTAGCACATGATAGAAAAACGCACATCAGCCTGTTTCTATTCACAATACTGATTTCAGACAGGTAGTTATTCTACCAAGTTTAGAGAATTGACTTGAGCTACATTTGGTAATAAAAAATCAGAAGGATGACACAGTTTTTAAAAGAAATGGCAATAATAGTAGTGACAGCATAATACTCATTGACTTCCATGACACCCCTGGTGAGTGGTGCCATGTATCTGCATGAATTTACAGGATTGAGGCCAAAAGAGGTAACAACCAATGCATGAGCGTGTCCATCCCTGGCCATGATATTTTTCTCTTCTGTTCTGTCATCCCCTCAAAAACTTCTGCCTTCCTCAGGTGATAGATAAGTTAACCTGATTTTTTTACTTTTATTTTTGAAGTGCACTCTTTAGATGGACAGTGCAGTGGAAGTAAGTATGTCAGAAATAATTCAGCCTCTGATTCAGTTGTGCATTGCATCAGCCGGCTGTATAAGAATGGCTTTGTAACAGCAACACACTGGCAGCAGCAGCCACAGCTGCAGGCTGTGCCTGTGCATGCACTCTCCTCTGTTAATCTCGGGGTGAGCAATCCCACAGCATCTCTTACTGCTGATCAGCAGCCCTTGCTCCTGTGCAAAGCATCAGTCCTTGTGATGACCCTGCTGTGCTCCACATATGTGTGGCATAGCCCAGCCAGCCCTAGACCTGGTAAGACCCTTCCATGACATGGTTACAGCATTAGTGGATAAGGGAAGAGCAACTGATGATGGTATCTACCTGGACTTGTGCAAAGCGTTTGACACTGTCCCACACAACATTCTTGTCTCTAAACTGGAGAAACTTAGATTTGACAGATGGAGCTCTCAGTGCATAAGAATTGCCTGGATGGTCACACTCAAAGGCTTGCGGTCAGTAGTTGAATGACCAAATGGAAAGCAGTGACAAGTGGTGTTCCTCAGGGGCTGGTGCTGGGATTGATGCCTTTCAACATCTTTGTCAGCAACATGGACAGTGAGACTGAGCACACCCTCAACAAGTTTGCCGATGACACCAAGCTGTGTCGTTGTGCTTACACCCTGGAGGGAAGGGATGCCATGCAGAGGGACCTCAACAGGCTTGAGAGGTGGGCCTGTGTGAAGTTCAACAAGGTCAAGTGCAAGATTCTGCACATGGATTGAGGCAACCACAAGCAGAAATACAGGATGGGCAGAGAATGGATTGAGAGCAGCCCTGAGGAGAAACACTTGGGCATGTTGTTTGACAAGAAGCTCAACATGACCCAGCAATGTACACTTGCAGCCCAGAAAGCCAACTGTGTCCTGGGTTGTATCAAAAGAAGAGTGGCCAGCAGGTTGAGGAAGGTAAGACCTTACCTGGAATACTACATCTGGCTCTGGGGCCTCAACATAGGAAGGATGTGGACCTGTTGGAGTGAGTTCAGATGAGGGTGATGAAGATGATCAGAGGGCTGGAGCACTTCTCCTAGGTAGACAGACTGAGAGAGTTTTTCACCCTGGAGAAGAGAAAGTTTTAGGGAGACCTTATAGCACCTTCCAGTACCTAAAGAGGGCCAATAAGAAAGCTGGAGAGGGACTTTTTACAAGGGCACGTATTGGTAGGACAAGGGATAATGGCTTTAAAATGAAAGAAGGTAGGCTTAGATTAAATATAAGGAAGAAATTTTTCACTATGAGAGTAGTGAGACACTGAAACAAGTTGCCCAGAGAAGTTGTGGGTGCCTCATCCCTGGAAGTGTTCAAGGCCAGGCTGGATGGGGCTTTGGCCAACCTTGTCTTTTGGAAGGTGTCTCTGTGCATGGCAACAGAGGGTGATCTGTGGTATAGCAGAGTGCAGTGAGAGTTGTTCTGATTTTATACTGATGTGACAGAGCTGAAAGTGGATCTTCAGGACTCCAGGTATTGTTCAAGTAATGCACAGAATGCCTGAGGGAGCTCTTTGGAGGAACAGACAACCCAAGGTGGATTTAGGGAGGAGAATGTAAGTGCAGGGCTCTTACTGCCTGCATCTGACTCCAGGGTTTTTGATTTAGCGAGTATGTGCTACACACATGACATGCTGAACAGGACAGTTCTTAATACAGCAATGGTGTCCTGCTTATGCCAAACAACAAACCTAAGGGCCTGACATCAAAGACAGATGGTACCACCAAGTACTCTAACACCCAGGAGGGGAGCAGTGTTAAGAAATTAAAGGAACAACTGAGAACACTGTTTATCAAGGGTGCTCAGCCACAGAGCTCTTCCTTCCTTCCCCAGCATGCAATGTGCCATCTCAGAATTGAAGGTGCTGAGCAGCCAGGCTGACAGCCAGAGGCCCAAAAGCTTGGGAAACAACAGCCTGATGCCACAGTCTACCCGAACCAAGCTGGTCTTTCCCCAAACTAGATCTCACAGAAAACACAAACCTGCTCCCTCCAGCACCTGGACTTTCCCCATTTCACCTCTATATCATAACAACATTCAGTGGGTCCCAGTCTCATGCCTGGGGCATAAACCAGTCGTAACAGCCACATCTCTCTCCTCTTTCACTTTCCTATTGCTAGCCATGCCCAATTCTTCCCTCACCATACCAGAGTCAATCTGCATGGAGCTTGATATCCCAGTATCACACAAGCGGACTTGGTAAGAGATAACTGGAAGTGCATATGCCAGGATATGCCTCAGGTACCAGCTGTTTCAATAAAGAGACAGATTAGGTTTAAAGGTACTATGCCCTCTGCTTGTATGCAGCATGCATAATGCATAGCCCAGACTGTGTCAGCCATTACTGGGAGGTGATGCAGGGCATTTGTAACTCTGCTTCTGCTCTGAAATGCTCTTCTAGAGGGATGTTTTCCATGTCCAAGGCTTTTATCTCTGCTGTCCTCAAAACATAGTGGACTGTGGGTCTAGACACTGAAATCTTATCTGTAAAAGTTCGTGGTTACTGATAATTCAACCTCCTCTTCTTTAACTGGCATTTGTCATTAAATAAACAGTGTGCTTCCTCTTTCTCTCAATTAAATTGTGCAAATCAAGAGTAATTCCGGCTCAGTGTCAGCTTAAAACAGAAACCAAAGGCCAGGAGTAATTTTTATTTGTAAGGAGAAGTTCATGGAGGAGCAAGGTGCCAGATCAGCAGCCCAGGAGACTGCAGGGTTTACTAAAAAATGGCCTAATTCCCAGCAAAGTCCCTGTGCCTTGTGTTTCCTATTGAATGGCCCTGTGCCTCCTGAAGGCTCCCTGCCAATAGGAAATGCTAATCTCCTGCACATAGGTAGGATTTCAGGCACAAGTGGTGCTGCAAAGCTTTCCAGAACAGGTGCACAGGGAGCTTAGCCCATGGCTTTGACTGGGGGAGAGGTTGGTCCACTCAAGACCACCAGGTTTCCATGCTCTCCACCACCATGGCCATGGCCACCCCTCTGGCAGAAACTGGACCAAAGTCACCGAGTCCCTTCTACAGCTCTCCCCAAAAAGGGAAATGAAAAGAGAAAATAACAACAACAAAGGATGTAGCTGATTCTCTGCACTTATTATTAGCGGAGGAAGGACTGGGATTAATCACCCCCACAGAAGCAGCTGTAAAGGATGGAAGTAGTTGATCAAAGTGGACTTTGTTATTCCTGATGTATCATTCTGCTGAGCAATGAGAACTAGCGTGAGGCACTAGACCTTCAAAAAGACTTTAATGACTCCAAGGCTCAAACCAAGGACGCTGCTGGAACTAATCGAGAAGGAAATCCAGGGCAAGGTGGAAATGGTGGAAATGAGTGCTTTGGTCCGAGGAATTTTTCCACATCTTTCATTTCCTAATTCCATACATTTGAGGTAATAAAATTTGTAGTGGCGGAAAAAAGAAAAGTGAGACAATGGGGAATGTTCCTCTGTGGAACAGGGCTACGTGTGGCTTGGCTACACCTGTTTGCTGCACTGTTGCATGAGGGGAACAGAGGGCACAAGGATCTATGCCATTTATCACTCCCAAGGTATGACAGAATTGTGGTCCCTCTGTCTTGTCCCATCCTATAATAAGCCTTCCTACTGCTGGACAGTCACTGAGCACCTCTGAGATCTGGGCAGACTCTCTTTCCTCCTCACTGGAAAAACAGATGCACAACAATCACCTTCTGCATCTTGGTCCGTCTGTTAGCTGTGGGGACAACAAGCCACCCTGTACTGCTGCTGGAAACTGTAATAGAAAGCCATGAGTGAGTATGGAGAACCTCTGCATTCCCTATGGGAATGAGTCTTGGGGAGCCTGCTTTTTCCACACTGAAATGGCACTGACTTGGTGAAGCTCTGGCAAACATAAGCATAGCCCCATGTCTGCAAGGCAGCTCTCACCCTAGGTTGAAAAAGAAATACATACTATAAGGGGAAGCTTTGTTCCTGACACATCCACCATGCCCTTCTTTCTTCCTTCCTTTCTTCCTTCCTTGTTTCTGTTCATAAAGCAAATGGGTCCAAAACACCATTTCCTACTGAGCAGTGCTATCTTGTCTGAGACAATCAAGGACATGTTGCCCAGAAGTAGCTACTAACAAAGTATTGATCCTCTCTTGAAACAAAGGCCACGAGTGCATTCATATCCATAGACTCTGAGTCTATCAGAGCTCATCTTAGCGCCCTCACTGGGTAAATGACTCACTATTTTCCATAAGCCCTATTCTTCAACCCTACTCAGGAATAGTGTGGTCCATCTGCCTTCAAATGGCACATGATTTTTCCTGAGTGAGGAAAGAGTAAAATGTGTGTCAGACTCTCAGTAAGCAGAACAGTGGGTGTTAGTGGGTCCTGAATCAGAAATCTGGTGGGATGTGTCATTGTGGCAAAGACCATAGCATGAGGCAGGCATCCCTCCCTCCAGAAGTTCTGGGCATTAAAACTGAGAATGCTAGGTAGCACTGGAGCTGTTAAGGTAGTGCCCTTCTTGAACAGTAGTAGGGTTTGGAAGCGTCAGAGCTGATGCTGAGCTGTTAACTTTCCACCAACTTGGTCTTGCAGCAGAAAGCTCAGATCTTCCAAGGTATGGATGGTATAAATACTTGACAACAGCCAAGAAGATGGATGAAAGCAGGGGGCCTAAGGGTGCAGTAGACTTCAGTCCACTTTCAAGTCTACTGCTCTGCTCATTGTGTGGACTTAGTTGCAGACCTCCTCTGCTTGGCTGAGTGGAGGGCAGCAGTACCTTCCCCTGCCTGATCCATTGCCATTCCTTGCTGCTATTACCAGAAACACCAGAGAGACACAAGCATCAGGGAATATCTTCTCCGTTATTTTCTCCCTCTGTTTCTGGCAAAGACCTATGGCTCTGTTTCTTGTCACTTTTGGCAGGAAGAATCCAGTGTGCATTTTGTGTTTAGAAGTCAAAACTGAAAGCATATCCCTCCCTTCCCCTTTCCCAAATCCCACAGCTGTTGAGTCAGCTATTTTACTTTCTCAGCTTAAACATGCAGCAGCGTATTCTGGTGAGGGGCAAAACAAACAAGCCTTTGGAGGGGACAGACAGGATGAGTAATGGAGAAGCAGGGCCACATGCCTCAAAAGGGAATCTAACACCCCACGTGCTGGCCAAGGAACTTGCATCTTGACTGTCACAACATGTTCAATGATGCATGGACTTGGGGACCCAGTGGACTTGTCTAAGTCGTATTGTACTGGATGTGTTACAAGCACAGCAGGAGCTGCTTGGTAGAAGAGGAGTATGTACATTTTTGGTGGAGAAGAAGTACTGCAGGGAAATACTCTGCTGTACTTGATGCAGATGGTACCCTGTGAACTGCATCCTCTAAAGTAGTTCTGCTTTTGGCTTTCATGAAGGAATGGGGCCTTGTCCTGCTTGTGACCCAGAGTCCTCCAGTAGCAGCCGTGCCCTGTGACTCAGTCAGTGTGTGCACAGCCCTGCTTCCTCCCTCCCAGCCTGCTGTTGCACTCCTCTACAATGGGCAGGGTGGATCTGGCCTGAACACAGCTGTCTGTGTCCCTGGGGATGTGACATTAGCTGAGGTAGGGAACTGCTATGGCTGCATCCCCTTCCTTCTGATGTGGAGATATTTTCTGGGGGAGCACCTGTTGGGTGTTGTAAGAGCATCAGGACATGCTGAGCTTGTCCTCTGCTCCTCTGTTCTGCAAAGGGCTGAGGAAGGCAGGTGTCTCCAGCAACAGTGAGCAAAGAAACCTGTTGTCTTGTGCTGCCCTCCTGCTTCCAGGGACTCCACGGATGGGTCGGAAGAAGCAGAGCCCCACAGCCTCAGCAAGCACATCTGAGTGGGCAGAGTGTGGCACGCTGAGAGGCAATTGCCTTTGTTATTTCAACACAAATGAATTCAGAAAATTTAGTTTCTGGTGATGTCCTAACTCTGCCCCCAGAGTCACCAGCACTCTAGTTCTGCCAAAACAAACACAGAAACCCGGCCAAAGAAAAAAAAAGCAAAGCCCTCCCGAGCAGCAACCACAGGTACACCAGCACCATCCTCGTTCAGACCATGGTATCCAGATATCTGCTCTATTTGGATATGCAACTTGGTTAAACAGTTCCACTGCAGTGTCACCAGTATATCACACAGGGAACACCACAGTCCCAGCTTTGCCCTCCACAGACAGCCCATCAGAGATGGGTAAAAGGCAATGAAGCACAGGCATTCAGCAAGACTGCTCTTGGTTTCCAAACAAACATCTGGACATTTAAAATATTCGTCCTGGTTGGAAGCTGCATAAAGGAAGGCAGAAGCATCTCTTTCTCTCAGAGCTGGGGGGCTAAGGGCCATCCTGAGGGCAGCAGCTTTCATACATGCCTAAGGATGCTCTGTCTGGCATCCATTCACCTGGACTCCTATGTATTTGGAAGATGTGTAGAGCTGATAGGGCTGATTTCTTCCCAAAATGACTCTTAGGAGCAGTGGAGCTGCATGAAAAAAAAAAGATATTTGTATTTTGAAAACATCTTCCTGTGAGGTCTTCTTATTTTCTCTTCCTTTTTTCTTTTTGTTTTTACATTCACGGTGGTGAGGGCACAGCATGAACCACATCAAAAAGCCAGCAAATCCTAGACAGAAACTGATGGAAAGGGGGAGTACAGGCAGTGAAGTGGATTTTATAGAGTGGGAGAGAAAAGCAAATATGGCTGAGAAAGTTAATGCCAGTGATAAATTAAGGCAAGACCAGATGGATTAGCTTAGCTGTGTGTCCTAGACTGAGAGTAAAGGGAAATATTCATTTGGGGTGAAAGTCCCTCAGTACAAAGGGGACTGCAGCCCCTTCCCATCCCTAATCAGTGCATACTCACAAGCTATAATCTAAAATCGTAGCTGTTTCACAGTCTGCTGGCTGCCCACCCAGCAGGCAGTCTCCCTAGTACAAAGAAACTTTTCCCGGGGGAGTTCCTGGTCTCACAGAACAGCGCAAACACCGAGGACTGAGAAAGAAAATTTTGCTAGTTTCAGGTGGCCTGGTGAAACCTCCCTGCTGCTGCTTGGGAAGTCACAGTGTGCGCAGCACAGCGAGCAGGTCTTGCAGCAGTCTGGGACAGAAGCACTACGAGTCTGGATGTCTGTGCTCTGCTGCCCTTTCTCAAGAGGCAGAGTGAGGCGTGGTCGTGTGCATGATCGCGGAGAAGAAAACAGGGCTACAGCCTGCAGGAGCTGGTGGTTTTGTCTCTCCCCAGAGGGATGCTCGGGGTTTGGGGCTCAGAGGGATCACAGCTTCTTTGAGTGCAGCTGCAGATCAAACCAGCAGGGCTTGGTTTTGCAGCTTCCTTTCACACTTAAGGCCTATGCTGGATTACCAGGAGAGAAGCAAGAGGGCTGGACATGGTTCCTTGCTGCCAGCAGTCATACGAACACCCGGAATGAGCTGTGGCACTGCACGTTCTCTCCTCTGGGCTGGCAGAAGGCACATGCCTCCACCAAGGCCACGAACACATCCCACCTCTTCCCAACTTGACCTTCATTCTGGCCTGCCCTGAGCAACCCTGCGGGCTTGCTGCTGTAGTGACCCTGCAGCCTTTCCAGCCATACTTAGCAAGGTTAATATTCATCTCCCACTGTGTAGTTGCTGAGTGACTCCCACAACATGCCATATGATAAAAGCCTAGGTCAGGGCAGCTCTGACCCTGCCATTGGCCACCCAGAGCTCAGCTGGCAGAGAAACCTCTCATGCCTGTGCTAGTGACAGACCCTGAGCTTCCAGTGCTGGGGACTGAAGTGCTACAGCACTGTATGGGCACCTCCAAGACTGTGTCTGTGCTATTCCTTGAGAAGCCTCTTCTTTGCCCAAAGAGAATGAAACCAATCCTGCACCCGCCTAAGTACTGCCTCATCAGAGCAAAGGGGACTTGGGCTACTCATCCTCAATGTGAGGATCCCCTGGCCTAGGGAGCAAGGCCACACAGCACTCCTGGGCCAAAAGGCTGCTGATGAAGGAGGCATCCCAGAGCTGCTTGGGCACAACACACCGGGTTCAGAGTAACACCGCTTGGCTGACTGCTCACCCAGGAGGCAAAGACGGAGCCTACTGTGGTATATCTAAGACAGGATCCTACTGGAGAGAGAGAGAGGAAGAGGGTCAGCTGCTGGGTTGTATTTCAGCATTGCACACTGGTTTACTCCCTTATCCCTTGCTCTGCGGCACACTCCCAGCACAAAGGACTTGACACCAGGTGATTATCTGAAACTGGAGACACACAATGTTGGTGCTTCTCTGGTTACAGGTATTGTACCCAAGCCTTTGCTCTTACTGATCATGAGCAGGTTGCCTTGTGGTTTGTTTTTTTTGTTTACTTACATAATTAATACAGTGAAATGAAAATACTGTCCACATAACTATGAGGATGTCTCATGACCAAACATAACTACTATTTTATTTTAAGGTGACAGTTACATGAGGTAGTCTTCACTTTTAATTATTCATGTCTTGAACGTGGTGTAGTTGCACACATCTCCTTAAGGCTTCTGCGATTATTGGCTATTGTCTGTTTCTGAACCTGAGGCTTCCCCCAAAGTTGGAGTAGAAATTTTCACCATCTGCCTGAACTACACAGATGTTGCACATCTGTTTGACAGTGTTTACTATTTGCAGGACTCTTTTAAATATATATGCTTTAAATCTGAACATTTGTCATCCTGGTCAAGATGGCTTCCCTGAGCTCTACTTGTAAGACAGGAGGAAAAGAGAAGAAGCAAAAAAGAAGCAAGGAGAAGAGAAGCAAGCAGGCAAGAAAGGAAGAAAGATGGAAATGGGAAGCCAGACTGAGCTGCACACTATTGCACGGTTTATTAATATTTGATCAGGATAATGAATATTCATCCTCATTATTATCGTATTGTTCCTCTTTGCATAGTATGTTAAGCATGAAAAGTTTCTTCTGTGGGTTTTTTCATTGCAAATTTTGCCCCTGGAGAGATTATTTCTCCTTATCAGAAGAGTCTAAGACTAAGGATTAATTAAAAGAAAAAAAAAAAGGAAAATATGTTGCAAGACTGTTCCTTGTGTGTCTCATAAAAGCCAAAGCCAAACAACTTCTATCATACATCTATGACTTACAGGGCTCTATTGTACAGTTTTAAAGTATGTGTGTGCTCTGAGTTGGTTCTTATCTTTACATAGCAGAAGTGCTACATTTCAATGTGCCAATATCTAACCCACCGGTTAAATTTATTTTGAAGATTATTTAAGAGGTGGATGTCAAACTGAAATGGCACCATCTTGGAGTCTGGCCAACTAATGTGGCTGAAATGCAGATCAGCAGGAGTGCCCGTGCCCCTCAGCCTCACGATTTTCCCCTGGGGCAGAGATGGAAAGAGATGCGGGGAATTGCTCCTGAAAGCTCCTGGCTCCCAGAATGGTGGCAAGATGCCATGTAGCACCTCAGCGCGGCCAGGTGGGCTCTCCCTTGGTGCTGCCTGGGGGAGGCCCCCGGCACGGCTGCCCTGCTGCCGGGACCAGCCGTTGCTCAGTAAGTTATCCAGAGCGAGGAAGGGATGGAGTGGGAGAGGAAGAGAAACCACAAGCATTGATTTATTTTTTTAAAGCCCTGGCACTCTGGCTTGAGGTGGCCATGGCCCAACCCGGCAACTCTTGGTCTGAGGAAAGCTGTGCCACACTCCCAATGCCCACAATGGGGCCGGCAGCTACCCACCGTTCCCGACTGCTACACAGGGGTCTTCATCCTCTGGTTTGTTCACAGAGGAGAGGAATCTACATTGTGTGATGGTAGCCAAGCACGTGGGCAGCTTTAGTGTGGGATTGAGGGCAGTGCATCCCATGCCTCTCATCCCTGCTGCCCCAGGTGGGGAAAGCAGGGGCCAGAGCTGTACGCTGGGAAGGTCTCTGGGCATTTTTCTCTTCAGATCAATGGGCACTTTTTTTTTCTGGAGTAAAAAAAAAAAAAGAGTGGAGAAGCAGCTCACCAGTGGCAGCTGCAGGGGGCCATAAGGGCCTGCTGCCAAGGCAAACAAGGAAGCCACCTGATGTGACTGGGGTCAGATAAGAGAGCCGTCACTTGAGGAGCAGGTGCTTCCTGTGCTGCGCACCCGGCCCAGCCCACTGCCCACTGCCTGCTGCAGGCAGGCACCCATTTTTGCTGGGCTCCATCCTGTGTCACCCCCTGGGATCTCACAGGGATGGGATGGCCACATGACACCAGCATCAGTAGTCATGGGGAGCTAGTGAAGAAGTGTGGGTGTGGCAGGGAGCAGTGGGGATAGCTGCCTGAGAATGCTGGTCCTCCTGCCCTCACCCAGGGGTGGAGAGTATGAGAAGCGTTCTGGAGGCATCCTAGAGATGGAAACTGAGGGTCTGAAGGACACCTGGGGTGTTTCTCCGCCCTAAACATGAAGTGAGATGGTGAGCCTGGGGTGTGAGAGCCTGGGGATAGTTTTTGTGCTTGCAGGGTCCAGATGAAACCAGCCAAGGGTTTCAGAAGCTGGTTTTCCTCTTCTTTATACAGCTGAAGGAAGTCTGGATCCTGTTGCAAGGGAGGCCCTTGCCTGGAGGTGCCTTAGAGAAACTCAGGTGCGTAAGGGGACACCTAGATCACTCAGAGCCAGCCCCTACCAGCCTGGGACAGCCCATCTCACCCTCTGCCCAAAGGCAAGGCAAGGGTCTGGCTGCCAGGGGCCCTACAGCCAGCAGGAGGATCTGTAGCAGGGTTAGGTGGTGCTCTGTTTTCTGACAGTAGCCTCCTCTGTATGCAGCAATATAGATCATATTCATAAGGAAGGATGAGGTCAGCACTTCTTTTGGAGTCCATATGTCAGCTGTACTTCAGCAATTGTGCTCTTTGTTTACTGCTGTCTCTCTTTTTTCTCTCCTGGTAAAACTACATTTACTGGAGAACACAGATCTCCCATCCCTCTAAAAACATACTCTTTCCGGACCTGTATGAAGATGAGAGGAGGGATAAATAGGAAACCCAGAAAGTGTTTTTCCCTTCCCTGTGCACAGCCAAGATGGAAACATCAGCATTCAGGCAAGAAGCTAAGGCCAAGTCTGGTTTGAAGGTTGTGCAGCTATATTGTCACCCCACGCTGCTATGTTGCACAAGGCAGCGACAGACCAGGGGCTGCATTCCCCTGCAGCCATGTCCTCAGTCTCCCCTCTAGGAAATCCACAACAGATAGGAAATGTATGGACAGAGAGGAATATACTTGGGAGCGTGTGCAGTGCAGCTTCCCCACAACGTAGGTATGTGATGTTATCCTCCAAGATATGGAAGAGAAGCAGGCCACAAAGAACAGCAGGTGGCAGTTACTAATGAGTTTTCTTAACTGGGCATAAACTGACTGAACTGACTGATGACAGCCTTTTGTTTAACAAGTTAGCATTTTACCATGCCACTTTCTAGTAGTAAAGAGAAGGTTCGTAGTCTCCTAGAAATGGGCAGAAGGGCCCTCAGGAGGTAAATCTGGTCCTACCCATGACTAAAGGTGGGCTCCCAGCTGCTGAGGTTATGCTTGAAATAGTGAGAATGCATTTTCATGAAGAACGCTTACCAGTAGCTACAGGAGAACTCAAGGCTTGAACACCATGTCTGTTCCTCATCTCTGTCACTGCTTTGCCTTGTGAATTTGGATAAATCAGCTTTGCAAAAGAATGGTGATAAAATAATTGCCTACCACAATGTGATAGTTTCAGACCACTGATTACTTAGTCCCTAGCAGATAAATATGCAACTCATTGTGAGTGGGAGTGGGAAGTTTTTCAGAGATGAATGAGTTAATGCTATAAAGCTCTCTAAGAGCCCTGGGTGATTAATTAGAGCTAAGAGGAGATTTGTACCTGAGGGCTCTCTACTGCTGATGAGCAAGCAGATCAGAAAGGCCAAATGTAACCATTACAAATACGACTGTGCTTAGAATGTCAGAAATTTCCAAAACAGGCAGAAAGGCCATTGTATTCCAAATAGTGCTCAAATGCCACGTCACTCGGGAAGCCCTGCATGTATTCCTCTGATCTTGCAGGCACATCAATGGCATCTCTGCTGGATTGTGTTTCCTAAGGGGTCTACTTCAGCTCTAGAGCATGCTATTTGCCTTGGAGAGCCTTGGGGGACCAGCAGTTTGCTCTACCAACCCATCAGCTATATCTGCTGTGTGCATCACTTCCTTGGGCTGGAATAGCTAGTGCTGTGGCTGAATGTACTTTTGGGTATCAAGTTCTGGTTGATAGACCTTCCCTCTGAAGGCAGCAAGTTCAGGGTCCTGTCTGCAACCAGCTTTAGGAGCATAAAAGCACACACTGCACAGAAGAAAATCTTCCAGAGGGCACATTGTATAACACAGCACAGAGCAGAGGCATCTAAGCAAGCTCCAAATGTATAAACCTTGGTCTAAATGCAGTCTAAGGGAAAGAGCTTGGGGTTGAGTCTGGGCAAAGAGCTTGGGGTTGACTATGGGCAGATGGACTGACCTGAGATGGAAGCCCCAGCTTTTTCACCCTAGGTCTGAGGAGAGCCTTTGCCTCAGCCTTCTCCAGTCTAGCTTTCCGTGCCTGTGCCTTGCTCTAAACCTCTGATATTTAGGTACCTGATACCCCTGGCTGTGCTATCTTCCCCTCACAGTCTCTCCTTTAAAGCGTTGCTCCTTGTATTATCTGTGGTCGCTTCCTTTTTGCTCCGTTCCCAAACACCAGGTCTATTCTTGGAACGTCCGGCTAGAGTGCTTGTATTGACGTCAAAATTACTCAACAGTTATTGTCAGGAAGGACTTGATTTGCATTTGAATAGAGTGGCTTTTTAATGTCTCAGAAATAAGATGCTGTTGGGGACAATGTTTGGAAAGATTCCCCAAGGTAAATGTAAGGAGGCAAATTGCTCGCGCATCTCTTCTTCTAAGGACTTCTCCAGTGAGGGAAAAAACAACCTGTGTGGAGTGGAAGAATATGGCTGCTTTCTCCTGAAACCCCCTTCCTGTACTCTGTCCTCAAGACCTGTCAGAGAGGCCACAGTGCTGCTCTGGCTTCCTGCCGGGGAGGAACTACAGAGCTCACAGGCCCCTCTTGGAAATACTGAGGCAAATGTGAAACAGTCACTCATGGATGCTCCTGAGGAGGAGAGGTAACAGAGGTTTAATGGGGATTTTCCTGTAAAATAAGTGACCACCATCATTCTCTCTTTTGGCACCAAAAACCTGGGTTTGGATGCACCTTCTGGGTTTGTCTCCCGGAGTGATCCCCCAGGTAAAAGACAGGATGGGGATCTGGAACGTTCAGCAGCAGGATCACTATTTCAGGACTCAAATCTGGGACTGTGAAGTCTCCTCAGCCTTTCGCATGGTGTTATGTCCCTTGCTGTTTGCTGTGTGGCTAATGCCTCAGATGAAATCTTAACACCATGGTCTTGTCTATGCATGAGTGTTAAGACAGCCAATTGTCAACGTTTGGTGAATCTAATGAATGCAAATCATAACTTAAAGCTTGCTAGCTAAAGGAAATTGCTGCAGGGAAAACACTAACTCAACCCATGGGACTAGACTGCAAGCTTTATCAAATCAGGCACTTTTTTATTATTCTTATGCCTAGGTTTTAGTGTATTCATATAGCTGGATGTCCAGTGCTTTTATCTGTGTCTGTGAGAGTTTCTCATCAGCTAGAAACTGAAATGCCCCTTTTTCCGTCAGCAGTAGGGAACTTGGTGCTGTTCTGCTAACGGCAGTTCCCCGTGAAGCAGGCTGTTCATTAATTACAGAATATTCTAAATTGGAAGGGACACAGAAGGATCATCCAGTCCAAGTGAACAGCCCATATAGGGATCAAACCCACAACTTTGGCAGTATCAGCACCATGCTCCAACCAACTGAGCTAATCTCAATTGCAGATATGCTCTCATCTGGTGAAAGGGAGCACGGGGACACACAGGGTTGCAGGAACTAATATCACCTAACTAATAGCCTGGGCTTTAGTCTCACTAGTATTAGAAGTTTCTGACATGTGGAACTCGAATGGATACTGCTTTTCTACAGGGGTGGATATATCCTGGGACTCACCCAGACAGCTCTGGTACATGGTGTGCTCGATTTTAAGCATCTGTGCCAGTAGTAGAGGTTGGGCCTTTGGCTCTTGCATGATCACTTGATTCTGCTGTGCCTCATTTCCCCACCTGTGAGACAGGGATGACACTTCTGCCTGACTTCTTTAGAAGGACCTGTGAGGATTCTTGGCTGCAAGTGTAATATGTGCCTTGTAAGTACCTATGGCCAACAAAGCACCTTCAGGTAGTACCTCTGTGCAGCCTGAGATGTTACAGGCAGCTTTTTCCAGAAAGCAAGCAGGGTGCTGAGAAGATCTTCAGAGCTATCCTAGGGCTCTGCCTCCTCCCCAGACATACAGCTCCAAGGATCTCCCTTGCTGGGTCTGCCTAGATCACATTGTTGAGGTAACCAGACTCAGCTTTTCTATTCCAGCTCTTCCTTGCTCCTCTCCCAGCCCACTTCAGCAATATACTCAGGGCAATGAGCCAAGGTCTTATTTTCTATCATGCTGTTACCAAGAAGGATGTGAAGCTTCCCAAGCTCAGGCTGATTGCATGTTTGTTCTGAACAGTGCCCTTGTTTACAGATAAACAGACCATGGTCCCATCCGAGTGCTGTGCACGGAGCAGCGTGGGCTGGGCTGACCTTCTACTGCGCCTCCCAGGTCTTCCGCTCACCCGCCTTTCCAACGGTGGAGGTATTGCTATGTCTGTTTTCCTTTCTGACAGTCTCTAGGGAGGTGAACTTTAAGTCCTGCCTAAATTGTGCAGAATTTGTTGGCAGAGACACTGCCTTGGCCTGTTGTCCAACCAGACCCTCCAGGCAGCGTCCCCAGTCAGCACTGCCCATGAGAGTGGTGCAAGGGTGCCCTTGGCAGAGCGAGGACCAGTGCCCTCACAGGATCACAGGACTTCGAACTGCAGATGCCAGTGCAGACCTATGAGGGACACCAAAATCAATGCCACCATTCAATTAGCAGGCTCACAGCAGTTGCTCCTTTGGAAGTCCCTCTGGCCTGGACAGCAGGGACACATGCCAGGGGGACACGTGATAGGCAGCATCTGTGCTCAAAGAAAGGGCCCTTCCTCTGGTGCCAGGAAGCTGCTAATAACTTGTATGTGATTGAGGACACTGCTCTGCTCTGGGAGCTGGGTATCTTTGGCATACCATGTCACCCAAGTGTCTTCACTAGCCTTCTCTGCCTAGGGGAAACTTCTTCTCTGCCCCAGGTTAACTACTACTTGACTTGATGCCTTCAAGGCAGCTTGGTGAGGAAAATCCCTGTGGCAGGGGAAGAAGAGCATGTTACCAGCTAAAACCTCCATGCTCAACCGGGATTGCAGGGGACGGATCCCAGAATGCTCATGGAGAACATATCTGGAAGGCTGGATTCAGCTCCCACTTGCAGTATCTCTATGATCCTGTGCAAAATGCACACAGGTCCCTGACCCATCCCATTCCTCATGCCTGTTTTATTAATCCATACTGTGTCAGCAGCTGCAGATGCTGGCTGATGAGACATCACACAGCCTGGTATATGCTGTGTAGCTTGGAAACATTTACTGCTTGCTAAACCACAGCATCTTGTGTCATTGCAGGCCAGAGAGATTCTCATCCCTAACTTCTTCCTATACTTTTCCTTGGTAGCTGTGTGTGATGTACAGTGCAGTGCAGTGCTATCAGGCTAACCACACACAATGTCAGGAGGAGGGTTTTTTTCGATTTACCCCCTTTAATGGCAAGATACAGCTCCAGCTCAGTTTTAGTTGTAAGAAGCAGACGCACCTCATCCTAAAAGCAGAACAAGGCATGCTTCACCCCTCCACTGTGATGGAGCAGGCGGATGGCGTTAGCACCCTGACTCACGGTCAGGATGCTAACTCATGGGGATAAGAACTGAGCTTAAATTTGGTTTAGCTCACCCAGCTGGACCTTGTCAGGGCTGACGTGACACTGCTGTAAGGAAGCTGACACTCCTGGGGCCTGCACCGGGGACACAGCAGGCTTGAGGGGAAGGTCACATTTCTGGGCCCCCAAAGAGGTCCAAAGTGGCATCACTGGGGGAAGTCTTACTGCAGTCTGCACTGGCACTGGTGCTGGTGGCAGGGAAGTCCAGGCAGCCAGTTTCTTCTGGTACGGGTAGTGCTTTGCATGCTGGGAAAGCTGAGAAGCCTGACTGGGTGAAAACCAGCAGAATGGCACTGGAGCAAGGGAAGGCAACAGAAGCAAGCATCCAAGGAGGACCATAAGTGTGTGAGTGATGTTCGCTGACATTTCCCATGCCCAGGGAGAAACTAAGAGATGCCCCAATTCCCCTGCAGCTGGCAATCCCCTGCACATTTCCCAAACCTTCCCAACTAGTATCACAAATGTAAGTTTGGGAATTGAGGGGTTTAATGTAGTGTGCTAAAACAAGCAAACTCAGCAAATCCCAGAAAATATGTTGCATCATTTTGCTTAGGAACACGAAACCAGCACCCAAGGGAGACTTCAGAAGAGTGCAAGATTTTGCAAGTTTCTGATGAAAACTAGTTAAAAACCCTGCATCTGTTTTACCTCACTGGGAGGTGCTTTTGAAGTTCCTGAGTCCATGCAGGTCAGGTGCTCTGGATTGTTCTGACCTGCTCCCCTCTACCATGATCTGCTTTTGTCAGGACAGACAAGCTAGGCTGTGTCCAGCTCTGCTCCTAGTTGCTCTGTGAAGCTGAGAGATGAGGAGTCCAGAGCATGTTTTGACCCACTCAAACCCTTCAGTCTCTCCAGTTGCATCTAGACATTTTTCAGATTAGTAAATGGGGTAGTGCTTGGGAGGCTGGTTCATTCATCTCATGCAAGGACCTGAACCCAAATCTCAGTCCCACATGCATACCTGTTCTCATTTTTGTGTTGAGGCAAGAGGCCTCACCAGGGGCCTCAGTCTCCCAGAGGCAACACCATCAGAAGTTATGCGAGAGTACACTGGGCCTAAAAACATAGGTGGGAAAAGAAAGCCCACTCCTGTTGCTGCAAATGCAATGCTTTGGAGAATTCAGCACCTCGACAGTTAACACTGCATGTACAGTTCACAACCTCCTGGTACCTTCCAAGTGTGGCTAATCACTCACGGCCCTCCCCAGACCTCCTGCCATTGACATGGACTTTCTCTTTATAGCTCTGCTAGAGCGTGTTCAAGTTTCTGTCAGAATCAGAAACATGCCACACGCTGCTCTAATCCCTTTAGCAGCGCACAGGCACAAGCAGCTCTCCAATAAAAGGGTGAGTGCCACCCCTGAACTTCGCTAATTCGTCACGGTCAACAGGATTTTTTCCCTCTCTTTCACAGCACAGCAGTAACTTAACAAGCCTTTGATGTGCAGGCTGGTCCCTGTCGAATCTACAGGCTGGTGAAAGTGCTGAGGGCAGCAATGGACAGGGGATGCTCAGCTATGGAGTGAAAACAAGCTTCCCTCTTAGCTGTCCCGGTCATCCCACAGCAGAGGAAGGAAAGGAAGAAAGAAAAAAGAAAAGGAAGGGTGAGGGGGAGGTCTTTCCCAAACCACCTCATATCATTCCCCCGGGCTCTCCCTAAATGCAGTTTGGGTGCTTCTGTATCCTACAAGGCAAGAGACCACCCACTTCCCTCCATATCTGTCCTCTGGCAGCATGGCAAGGAGTAAAACATCCTCAGTCTGGTTCTGTCCTCCTGGCAAAGCAGCAGGGCTTGGGACTCCCCAGGTCATCCCTGTTAGATTTACAATTTGTAAACGCTTAGACAGATGGGCCTGGCTAGTTCCACAGAAATGCTGTACAGGATACAGCAGGGGCCCTGCTGAGCAACATATTTTTTCCTCTGCGCCTTGCAAATTGCAGCCAGCAGTGAGCACGAGCGGTTTTTTTTAACTCTCTTTAGGAAATCTCTCTGCCATGGCGGGTGAAGAAGGAAGAGCTGAGTGTGCTTTGGGTGTCAGTGTGAAGGTGCATGCTGAGCTTGGAGCCACTTCTCAGGCTCATGAAATAATGTGCCTCGCAGATTGAGACATTGATTCCCTTGTGTTCAGTGATCCCGAAAAGCTTTCTGAAAGTAGAAGAGGGCTGTGGGCTCACTCTGCCTGAAGTCCTACAGTAGGTCCACAATTCGTATGTGTGTTTGTGGAACACATATTTATCAGCTCTGAGTAATGGATGGGATATCTTGGAGGCCAAGACTAGCTTTTATGAGGCCATGCTTGAAGCCCCATCTGTGCTACTCACATCAGTCCTGCTGACCCTCATTAGCTGCCAGTCTTTGCCATTTCCTTTCTACTTGGAAAACCCTTCAGGCTTATTTAACTCGTCTCAGTGCCCATGGGCCTCAGTGGCTTTAGGAAGACAGAAGGTGAAACTCAAGAGCAAATTTCCCTGTGGATTAGGGAGAGAGAGCACAAAAAGTGAGAACAAAAACCTCCTTGGATGAAATTGCTACTCCCACAGCAGGTCTCAGTTTGCCAGGGTGTCCCTCTTGGGGTATTTGGTATTTGTCCTCACAAATGACAGTGATGGTGGGTGCTGGTACTTGCTCAGTAAATGCCATGGCCTTGCTGTATGTGTGCATAGGTGTGCCATGAGGGTGGCTGTGAGCCTGTTGGGGTGTGCACTGAGAGTCTGTGTAGCACACAGGAACCAGTGGCAAGGGTTGCTTAGCTGACACATGCTGATTTCTCAGAAACAGCAATGCAAGTTCCACTTTCAAGCACTGTCAAGTCCATTTTAAGGGTCTAGAAAGGATTGTGCACACACGCTATGTTTATTGAATACATATACAGTTAAACACAAGTCAGGATGGCTCTTTTCCTTTCAGGATGGTGACCCTGGTCTAGGGAAACTGATGAAACCCTACAGGAGGGAGATCTGAGTCATGAGAGCTTCTCATGGAAACTTACTTCCTGGCCTCCTTTTTGCTGTGCACTGAGAATAGGAGATGAACTAAGGCATGGTGGAGGGAAGCTGCAATAGCATGAGCTCTCCGAAGCACGATAAGCAATTTTCATTCCTATTACACATGTGGTCTTCAAGTATCTACAGTGTTTCCTGCTTCTTCTTTATCCCCTTTGTCCTCTTCACTCCCAGCCCTGCTCAGGGAGCAGCCTGTGGTCTTTGGTCACACATCCATTCAGTAACTTGCAAAGTCCCATCATTTATAATTCTTAGACACACAAGCTGCCACTTTCACATACGGAAATTCCCAAAGGTCAGAGAAGGGAAATGGTTAATTCCTTTTATTCAATGCCTAACCTCCCCCCTCATCCCCCACTTCCCACCCCCACCCTGTGTGAACAGGAAGCTTGAAAAGGAAAAGCGTTCTGAATCCAGCAGCTGGGAATGGAGGAATTCTGGAACCTTATGCTGCAGAAGCTCAGAGACAACAATAAAGGTTTCCCCACTATCCAAAGAGCAAGTATATATATATATATATATATATATATAAAACTATATTTTTTTATATCTATATAAAGAGTTATCTCTTCAAACAAACACATAGGGGATGGGAGGGGTGAAAATCCCAGCAGGCAAGTATTGAATTGGCTCAAGCTCTAGCAAGCACTGGGAGACCTGACTGCATCAGAAGGCCAGTAAGTTGGAGAAGCTGGGGAGAAACCTAGGCAGGTGATGTTCATACAGGTGTGATTTATATTTTGCTTGTGTCTTGTTTGCACTGCTGAAAGACATGATTCCAAAAAAGCCCCATTTCAAATGTTAAATGACATGGGAAATGGTCCTGAAGGTAGTGGGCAGGGATGTTTCTCTCTTTGTAAGACCAGCCCCAGACATCAACATCTTACATCCCCTTCAGATGGGGAATTTGGGGTGTCTGAAATCTGAGCTACCTTTGGACTTTTGCCAACGTGAGTAGGAAGATGGGAATGAGGATGATTTGGTTAGAAAGTACCAGAGTGCTTGCCAGGACTGATGGGAAGCCAGACTCGTGCCCCAAGGAGTTTACTTGCTAATTGAAAGCAGAAGCCTGTTAAAACAACTTTCCAAGAGTCTGGCACTCCAGAGCACATGCCTATGCTTTTGACACTGTGGTAGAGATTCTTAGAGATCCTTATGGAGGATGTTAAGGTGCCACAAAGTTTCAATGAGTAATGTGAACAAATAATCATCTGAGAGGCAAAGATAACAAGCTCAGTCACGTATGCAGCACTGAGGGTGAAAGAATGAATTTGGCATGAATAACTTGGAATATATCCTCCCACTTTCAGAGGCTGTAGCCCCAGATGAAGGGTCTTTGAGCCTGATGGTCAAAAGGAGCTACTAAAGTTACTTCTGTGCCCTCTCTGTGAGTGTCTACGTGCAATTGCCCATATGCAAGAGCAGCAATCTCCAAGAGAGGTCTGAGACCAACCCACAGCTTTACAGGAATGCAGATGCTTTAGGTGGAGTTTCACTCTGCAAAGATGGAGTCTGCTGCTGTGACTCGGACCTGCTGCAGCATGCTGGAAACCTCGGCACCACAACCCTTAAACTAACTCAAACATGATCAGTTGAATGTATTATTTGAGTCTAGATTAAGGTGCTCACAGATTCTGTAGACTGCCACCAGAGTGATGCAAACAGGGGCAACATAGCCTGGAAGTTCTACCAAAAGTTATTACTGCTTAAAAAGCCTTCTCTAGGCTAGCTAGGGTGAGCACTGGCAGTTACATGGCAACAGGAGAGGCAGAGACCCTGCGTTTTATTTCCCTACTGATCCCTTGAATAATCTGTGTCACTGTTCCATGGGGTTGTGAAGAGCTTAGGGCTCCTTGGAGGAAGGAGGTGGCTGGAGACATGCTATTCCACAAACTGGAGGGCACAGCCCATCCGAGGGTTGCCCTGTTGTCCACAGCGCTTTGCTCTTTCACCTTTCAAGATCTCAGAAAAAGGAGGGGTATGAAAACTACCTTTATTCGGCCTTCAAGAAGTGTACAGTAACAAGTAGATGCATGCAACCATTGCCATCAGCAGTACTTACGTGTAATGACCACCTTGTCCTGTGAAACACAGGGTCCTGCTGCTCCCATGTTTATGAAGGGCTTCCACAACTGGAGGAGGCAATGGTAAATTAAAGAATGGTCCAGTTATACCATCCCTCTGCATTTGTTACTCTAAATCTGCTCAACTACGCAAAGTCATGTTTGTACTTGGCTCACAGTGAAATTCATCACAGTCATCAGATATTTCCCCTTTGGAAACTTTGGATATTCTCTTCTGTTTACAAATCTGCATTACTTGAATGCTGCCACTGCTAGAATGTGATACAATGGTCAGACTCTCAGGCCTACTGTGTCTCAGGAGACCCCACCCTGGACTCCCTTATAGGCCGTGCCAGACAGCCCTGATGCCATCTCTCCCACCACTGACAGAGTGGAAAGGGGCATTGGCAGCGTCTGCTCCCCTCTAGCATGCCCTGGTTGGGGTGGCCCCAGAGACTGTGGGCAGATGGCATAGCTTAAAGCAATCCCACCCCAGCCCCAAGGCACTCCTGGCACTGCACCAGCCCGGATCAGATCACAGTGAGTCCCCTGTTCTGAAAGAGCTGTCAGGCTGGGAACCAGGAGCACATTTTACCTCACTGCAGACCCCCTCAGTGCAGAAATGTCTCAAGATTTTCTCCCCACCAGAGCTATTACACCATTTACTTGTTTCCCTTGCACTAAGCACTAACTGACCCGAATGTGTGGTGACTGGTCTGCAGGCTGTCCCATCCCCTTGCACTGTTTTGCCATCCATCCACCAGCCCTGGGTCCATCTATCCATCTGCAGGGTTAGGATCCACAATCTCTGAGGACAAGTAGTGTCCTGCTGTGTTTAAAGGGGAAATAGTAAATGCTGCTTGAGTCACTGTTGATGTAAATACCACATCATATTTTACAATTGCTCTAAGGCAAGGCTTCATTAGTAGTATTTTGTGATCTGACTTTAGGGACTGCTTTCTGAAGTTTTCCTCTTTTTCCTTTTCTTTTTTTTCCCCCCACTGTCTTGTTTGTAACATCCCTTTTGAACTTGTGACAATAAAATTTCCTTCCCCACTGATTTAGTCCTTTTCCACTTGGCACACATGGACATTTTCCCTGCTGTTTCTATGGAACCAAAGTCCCCATGAGTCCCTTTTGTTTACTTCCTTGCAAGTAGCCGAGCATCGTCAGTGAGGTCAGAGGGAAGGTGCATGGCTCTGGGAATAACAAGAGCGATGCTGCCAACACCAATAGGCTGTTAAATTAACCTGCCTTGACATCTCTCCCATTTCAGACTGCCACTTTAAAGATAACAGGGTTTATATATTTCTACTCACCAACATACTTCCCAATTTCAGCTAGCATCTAAAATGAAAGTACCAAAATACTATAGGAAAGTCGTAATATTCGTGCAGTATCAAAGCCAGTGAAGATAGGGATGAAAAAATGCCTGACTTCAGGAACAGGTCTGATTGGCTTTGGGATACAAGACTCCTGTTGTGCCCTCTCTGGCACAGCATTGTGGCACTAGTTGGGTTAACTTGTTCCACCAACACCACCAATCCGCAGAGGCTCACCAAGCCTAGGGACCAGTAGAGCAGCTCATACCATGTTCAGATAAAGACAGTTATTTTGTTTGTGGGAAGGGGGAAGATTAAATGGAAATGTTTTCCTGAAGCATCACTGGCCATTGCTGGAAAGGGGATATCAAATTTTTGGGGCAAATGATTTGATCCTGTGTTGCAGATATTTTGCTTCAAAATGATCTTCGCTCTGCAGACAAAAGGTGCTGCATAGCTGGGTGGCACCTAAGGCTGGAGCCCCCGGACTCAGCACAGAACAATGCTGCTGGCTGAGCCACACCAGTCACTACACTCCTGGGTCAAGCTTGATCAATTTTATCCTCAGATTCATCCAGGAGAGGTTCCTGACTAGAAATAGTCCAAACAGGATGAATGTGAGAAAATACGTAATTTCAAATTACTTCTGCTATCTGAAATGGTCTGTAATGCTGTCTCAAACTGGACACTGAGAAAGTGTTAAATAGTCAAGTGAGTCACAATAAAACAGGTGAAGTGAAATTGGCTGGTAGCAGCCTGCAGGGACGACGGTTTCTCCACTGCTCAACCAGGTGGCTGCATAATACCCCGCGATTAGCACACAACAACCCTCCCCAGGCCTGCTGGCTGCGGGGACAGGTGACTGGCTAGCAGGGGACCCCTCACATCAGCTTGGCTCCTCTTACACAGCAAGGTCTTTATTAAACTTTCAGGGGGGTTGTGTGTGGTGTTTCATTGTCTCCCTATTTGCAATGCTGAGCAAGAGAGTGGTGCCTGGTTTGCAAATCTTCAACCAGAGGCAGCTGTCGTACCTGGCTAGTTTTAATCACTGCTATAATTTTGATGATGTCCTTTTACCTTTTAGCCCAATTGCCCTCATTCTTCTCTTCACATACACCTCAGACCTTGCCTTGAATGCAACTAAGATGAGCCCATGCCCATGGGAGTCTGGTTCTGCATATTTGGGACATCCTTCCTCTCTCCTATCATCATAAATGAGAAGCAGCTTGGTTGAAGTTAATGACCTAGATATGGAGATGCTTTAAGGAAGACAGTGACCATTGTAAAGGTCCCTGTGCTACCTTTCCTCCGCAGACCAAACCAGGCTGAGATGTGCTGTCTCCCAGGAGGGATATGGCTGTGGGAGCAGATGTGCTACCACTGCCAGGCTGGGTCCCCATCTGTGGAGGCAGTCTCCACTGAGGACATTACCTGGTCTTTTCATATGAAATATGCAAATGTTTTGCAAAATACAGTGAAGAAAGCTAAATAGAAAATTTCCCTTTGAAAACATTTTTGTTCATGTTCTTCCTCACCTCCAGCTCCAGCTCTCCTGTCCTTCCCTTCATGCTCATTTTTTAAAGTGAAGGGAAAGAGAAATAACTTGAGAGAAAGCAGAACATCCTCCACCCTTCACACTGTTGTTGATAAACACTTTTCACTAAAAATCACTTTAGAAATAGATAGCTGTTTAGACAATAAAGAAAACCCTTATTGTCATGTGTTGTACTATTGCAGCTGAACTCCTGCTCACCAGGGAAGAAATAAGCACGTATGGAAATGCTGGTGATTGCTCTCGAGCAAAAGTCCCTGCTCCAGGGACTTTTTGGCTGCAGCCACCCATCCCAGGCAAACTTGGCTTCCCACCACCCATGGAAATCTCCTGAAGGTGGGCAGGGGATGGAGCTCCATACAGGACTTACCAAGCACAGCCATACCAGTGTCATTTTGTTTACAGCAGCTTGTAGTGAAATGTTCAGCCTACATCTACAGTGAAGTAGAAGCAGAGACATGTATGTAAACTAGTAGGGCAGGAAGCTCAAGGTAACTTTGGTCCTTCTGAACCCAGATGTATAGAGGAGGAAGCCCCACCCCACCATACACAGCAGCTGAAGGTTTCCCTTCTCCTCGATGAAGACCTGCCTGAACCACTGTCTCCAGCCTGCCAAGAGCAAGGTGTGCTGGCAGAGCACTGCCACACACTGGCCTCTCCTACCCAGCAGGATTCAGTGTCACAGAGAGGGATCCCAAGCCTACCAAAGTGTTTCTCTGGGTTGGCATATGCAGCTGGGGCCATGAGGCTTCTTAGCTTTCAGGGACCAGCACACCTGCCAGAGTTGCAAAATTGAATTTCTTCACTCAGAGGAGGTGTGGGTGGGGAAGAAGCCTCTGAAATCTGATCTCCACCAGATCTTCCATACTACACCTGTGCACAGAGACTCAGTTGGACACAAACTGTGAGGCATCAAGTTCATCCAGATCAACTTCAGAAAAACACAGTGTTCAGTACCTTGAAAATTAAAGTGGTCTGGTGATGGAAATAGGAAGCTGCTGAAGAACAGACTAATCATGTTGCTTTGTATTAGCTCTTGCAATACAAAGAATATAGCAATGAAAAGCTTTTCACTTCCCGAGTTCCTCAATATACTTCCTCTTACCTAATTTCTTTGTTATGCAAATACAATTTCTGTTCCCATGAACAAAGAGGATGCTTTGGTTTGGTTTCCAAACATTATTGGGAAGGTGAGTTTCCAGTTCAATCAGTAATTACATTCAGGTCTGGCTGCTATGAGATGGAAATTATTTCTATTTTTCTCCTCGTAGTCCCAAAATTCCTACCTTCTGGGTAGAGTGGGACAAGAGGGACAATGCTGACATTCTCTGGGTGCCTTTGGAGTATAAGGCTAATTTTAAGAAATGACATCAACATTAACAGACCTAAATCCAAGTGACTTTCTCGAGTGATTAAGATCAGGTTCTTAAAGACAGTCAGATGTTTCATTTTGGGTGAAATCAAGGGGCTTACATATTTGCATGTCCTTTCATACAGTTGGACATGAGTCTCTCTTGAGAACAGAGCACAAACTCTAAATCACATAGGCACTTTTGCAAGCAGAAGTTGAGAAGCCTGATGCCGATCTCTGTTATATCGGTGTGAAGCCAGAGTAAGTGCAGCAAGGAATTGGATCAGAGCTAAAGTTGAAGGGAGGAAGTTCAAAAGCTTGTTTGTGTTCTCCGGAAGGCAAGCATAACTCACTAAACAAATGTCAGGAGGGGTCACATCCCGCTCTCCTAGAAGCCAGACGGGAATTAACCTGAGAAGAAACCCATGTCAGAGGTGAAACACAGGAGACTGAATTTTAAGAATATAAGTGGACAACTGAGTGCATAAAAACAACAGAGGAAAACAAACAGGAGCTGTTGCATTGAGGTTTGCCCCTCTTTACAGAGCATGCATACATCTCAAAGGGTTGCAGTTGCCAGCCTGTCTTTGCAAATGAGCTTCCTCCACAGGGCTCCTTGGAAAATAAACTGTAAATCCCTACAGCAACCAGGCTGCTGAAATTACAGCATTTGTGTCTGAACCACTCTGTCTTCTGCTCAGAGCCCCTTCCAATGCTTTGGCTCTCCTGCGTGTGTGCACCTGCCTGGCCATTACCCTTTCACAAACCTGCTGAACCTGCAGTGTCTTTCTTGCAGCTATCAGCCCTTTGCACTGCCTCAAGGAGAGCAGGGTAGCAGTCAGCCACGAGGATGTGCTGTGCAAGTTCAATGCTCAGAAGGAGAGCAGGGCTGAGGGAGAAATCCACCTCCATACCACATCACAAGCAGGATCATTCCAGCCTGGGGAATAAGGAGGCCACTGTCATCCCCACAGCCATCCCCACTACCAGGGACCTGCAGAAGACAGGATCAAAACTACTGCACTTATTTGGTTTTTCCATTTGTTTTCCATTGAAGGAGAAATAGCTAGTGAAGTGTCCCAGGTTCCCTCAAGAGCATTTTCTGGTTGGTGCTGCATGCTGGGTGGAACTGTAGCTGGAGATAGAGCGTGGGAAATGTAGACAAGGTGACTGCTGTGGGCAGCACAGGTGGGGACTGAGACCTGGGACTGATTTTAAAGCCTTGCTCTTGTGGTGACTACTCTGCAGGACTCGTGTTGTTACATTGATGGTTTCACACAAACGCATGTGTTGGAGTGATGCTGTAGTGTAAAGGGTATGTATCTAAGACAAATGATCTATTTTCTTAGTATCTTTAATCCAGTCTAAGTTGCCAGCTGAGCTGGTGATCGCCTGCATTGTACATAGGAATATCACTGTTGCAGAGTGATTCAGATTGGCATGTTGATCCAGCAGAAAACTAATTTATAGGGGGGGAAAAAAAGAATTCTGTTGGTTCTTTCTGTAGCCTCTTAAGATTGCAAGGGAGTGAGAATTCAGTGCAAGGGAGGTACCAGGAATTCATGGCTAGGAGCAGGCAGGAAGAGCAGGACCACCCTTTCACCAGCAACCCACGGTCAGATCTGATTAAGCCTAAATGGGAAACTGCACCCTGAGGGTCAGCAGATATTATTCCTGGTCATTGCACAGCCTCGTTATCCTCATCGTTCATGTCTATTTTGCCTGGGTGTAACCCTCCTGGTACAAACACAGTTACTACTGCAACATCTCACAGGTCTTGGAGAGAGGCTGAGGTTCACTGATTTAAGAACACATCATCCTCTCTGGGTCTGAGCTTTAGCTCTGAATTGTACAGAGGATCCACCATGAACAGAGTCAACATGATCTAGATGAATTAAGCCATCCAGAAGAAGAAAGCATTCTAAAAATCACATCCAAATAAATAAAAGGATAAGTTTGAAAGAAGGAAAGCTTGTGAGCATTGATAAGGAAATGAGCTCCAGGGGTAAAATAATCAGGAACATCCTTCAGCAAATTGCGGCACCTGTACTTTGTCTACAAATGGTGTTATTCAGGTTATGATGCACTGTAAATCCTGTAAATAAGGGCAGAAAAGTGAACCACCAAGATGAACTGAGAAACTACCCTGTCTGTCCTCAATTCTGGCTGACAGCATGGGTAATGGTTTATTTTCATTTCTGTATATTTCATGTCTGCCTGGTCAATATTCCTGAGAATAAAAGCCTAAAGAGGGATTTCAGTAACAAATTCAGTCAGTCAGACAATAGAGTAGGGGTTAGGGTCCCCCTTACTGACCATTCCCAGGGTGTTTGCTGGTGGAAGGGAGGTGCCGATAACCTGGGCAGATATTCAGGCTTCCGTTTGTTTTGCTGTCCCACTTAATCCTCACACGGCTGAAGCCAGCAATGCTTAAGTTAGATTAATGAGCTGAACTAACACAAACCTGCAAGCTTCAAGTACATACTCTCCTGTTTAACACTGTAAGGTCCACTACCAAGAACAGAAAGTTCAGATACAGGTCACCATCAGGAAACCCCTTTATTCCGCTTTTGGTTTTTCTGCACCAATGAAGGAAAGATTGTGTCCTGAAGCCCTGGTGATAGGAGACTATATCTCTCCTTGGGTTGGGCATGGAAGGGGCTGAGCTTATTCAGGTTTTTGTCTGCTGCTTCCACCACAGTCTCTGTTCCCAGCCAAAGAAATGAGCAACAACTCAGCTGGCTTCAGGGAGAAACCACTGGAGAAACCCAGGACAGAAAAGCATCATCTTGGTCTTAAAGGTCTACCATTAAGTGAAAACATTTCTTTAGCATTTTCATTTTGAAGTAGCTGTTGCTGTTCACTCATGGTAATAAAATATTTTCTCTGAATTTTGTTTATTGTGCATTATATATTATATGGTATGTTAAGGGGGGTAAATCTCCCCCTTCCTGGGTAACTCAAGAGATTCTGATCAGATATTTTAGGAAATCACAGTATTGAAAACTCGTAAAGAAGAAAGCTGAGTTGCAACTGAAAGAAGAAGGGATGTGAGGAAAGGTTGTGAGTAAATAAAAGGCCATTTTTAAGAGAGACAAAAAAAATTCATCTCAAGGGAGAAAGGGGGAAAGGAGAGGAAGGAAAGGAACTTCCCTCCTGCCAAATGCATATGTTAACCCCTCCACTCTCTGAAAAGCATAATTTCTCAACAAAGCAAAATGAAAGGCTCGTGGCTGAGCTAAAATTAAGACACCCACTTCTGAGATAGACCTCTGAAAAGTGCCAGTAGAATCAAGTACTCTTCATGCCAACGGGGCTGAAGAGAGACTGGCTGCAGTTCAGGAGTCAGATAAACAGGTGGAGAGCACAGAAAAAGCAACTTAAATAATTGGAGAACCAGTATCAACTAATTTTGACTATAAAAAGGATTATCCCAGCTTGGCAAGATTGCTATGATGCTGCAGGAAGTATATCTCCTGTTTGAAAGTGCATGAGAAGGGAGCATAATTCCTTTCTTCTGTAAATGGGTCATTATCTGTGGCAAAGCACTGCCAGGTGCTCTGTTATTGAAATCTCCTTGCCTACAGTGAGGGACCCAAATCCAAGAGAATAGACATTGGCTTCTGTCACATCAAGCGTTTCACCTGCACTCAGAGTGGGAATTTCCAGTCGTCCTGCATGTGATTTCCATGTGTGTGCTGTGAGTGTGCTCCATCTTCCAGTTCCACATTTAAGAGGACACTAACTTGTGACTGTGTCACCTTTGTATGGTGCCCACAGGATGTGTGTCTCATAAAGAAATACATGGAGCCAAAATTCTGGCTCCTCTACTGCCTTTCAGCTACCTGATGACTCTGCCAAGGGGGCTGGAGAGGCAGAGGGAGGAAAGGGAAGCAGCCCAGATTCCTCCAGCCCAGACTCCTCTTAACTCAGGAATAGGAAGATAGTAGCAGGAGCTTAACCAGAGCTACTGTGGAACCCAGTCAGGCCATGATGGCAGGTAGGCCTGTGGCAGCTGCAGCTAGATGTGGGAAGTGTCATGTTGCCCACACAGCTTGTTAGGAGAAGCCTGTGAGCCACTGTGGTGGGACGTTTCCACCTGCTTCCCATACAGGCTGGTGCACGCTCACCCAGAGCTCATCCCTCCTGGATCCACAGGGTCTGCATTACCTGCAGCTTGCAGATTTGACATGCCCAGCCCAAGAGAGTCACAGAAATAAGCTGGGAAAGCATCACAGCCTGACCTCTCACCAGCAGGGAAATCCCAGGAGTTTTGAAAAGAGCAAGAAGAAATCCTCTGCCGTCTCGTGAGTTCTCTCCTCCCTCTTAAATTCTTTGCTTGTAGACTTCTCCAAATCTGTGCAAATCTGTGAGACTGCCCTCTGATAGAGCAGTAATGGAAACTTGGGGGAATTTCCCCTGGTATGCTGAAACTCATGGACCATTTAGTGTGTCATGATTTGGCAAATGTGACTGTAAGGAAAAAGTTCCTTCTCTTTGCAGATGAGTGTCAAGTCACTGCAATTTCACCATAGCCAGGAGTCTCTGAAAGAAATTGAAAAGTGAGGCAGGCCAAAATTTTCCTGGAGCACCAAGATCATTGGACAGTATCTCTTATTTGGACTGATATAAATCAAGATATATATTTATCGCAGATAGCATGAGGAGCAGACATGAAGGAAGATCAAAGCCTGGATATAACTAATAAGAGAAGCTGCATTTATGTCAACCAGAAAAGGGTGTCTTTGCCTGGATATTGTGTTCAAGGTTTTTTGTATTTCTGAGATTTATTTTCCTTTTCCTAACCATAAAAATTATGAAATGAGATTGACATAAAGATAAGAGGCAAGTAAAGTACTCTGACTGAGCTGAGAGGGTTGGCACTGACTACCTGCCAGCTCTGAAACTCCTTCCCCTTCCTCCTCCACAACAGAGGATCTTTAGTGCAGCAATGGAAGGCAGTGCTGTAAGCGTTGCCCCAGGCCCTGTACTTCACCTACCCCCGAGACACTGCAAAAAAAAAAGACTTTCCTTTGAGATCCAGCTGCTTTATGAACCTTGTTTTGCTCTTGAACGCCACTGTGGATACTTGAAGCAGCCCAGTTGAAGGCAGCTGAGCTAAACCTGCACCGGATCCCTGACAGCAAGGGTTGAAGCCCACCCTTTGCCGCTGCAGGGGAGGCAGCATTTCGGCACTGCTGCAACAGCACTGCTGCTCTGCACAACCAGGGCATGGGGCAGCTTTTGTTGGCTGAAGTAAGAAGAGGGCTTTGAGGTGCAGCAACCCTTCTTGGAACTGGCAGAAGGCTGGGCACAGGACACAGTGTATGTGGCTGCATCCAGCTCAGGACTAGTCAGAGCACAGGTAAAAAGTGAGTCCAAGAGAGTCCACTGAATCTTATAGTATAGGACCATATGGTGTACTCATGGCTCGGAAGGCAGTGCTGCCCCTGGGTACAGCATGGGGCAGCAGCCAACAATGTCCAGGGAAACCACTACAGAGCAGCACATCATAACCCCCAAAAAGAAGTAATGACTGCATTGATCCTCCATAGTAAAAAAACTGCTTTCAGGAAAACAGAAGACCAGACAAGCAGCCATTTGAAATAGCAAACCACAGAATGTTCTGAGTTGGAAGGCACCCACAAGGATCATCAAGTCCAGCTCTTAAGTGAACAGCACATGCAGGGATTGAACCCACAACCTTGGCCTTCTTAGCACCATGTTCTAACCTACTAAGCTAACACTGTATCTGCTTGTGAGAGTCTGACTCTTAGTAGTATAGAAGCACAGCTATGTTATTTTACTACCATAGCTAGAAGATTATTTATATGTGCACAGTACAATTTTTAACTCACGTTTCAGGCATCTGTGTTTGCTGGAAGCGGGTCAAGCTAGAAAGTGTTCTAGTTCATGCTGACACATACAGAAGGCTGTTCTCCGCTTCTGCTGAGAGCCTCTGAAAAGAAAGTGCAACAGCTTGAAAATAACTCTTGCAGTGACAACTCCATCTTATTTCTTCATGTTAGAGAAAGAGGGACGAGCACAGGGAAAGGTAAGTCATTTGGCACATAGAATTTGGACTGTCTGGAAATAAGTGGTAATGAATGGAGGCATCACATAAAGGAACTGCAATGTGTCCTTCACAGAAATATTTCAGCTTTTTGCATGTTCAAACAACTTTCTTTCTTTTTTGCCCTCGTTCTTGTGGTCAAAAGCAGTGTAAAGGAAACAGTTCCTTTCAGTGGGACTTGGTGTATGCATTTCCATATTCATTCCAGGACAGAAACACCTTGAGTTTAAAAATCACCTCCTGTGTGAGAGGCAGTTCCCTCCACCTTCATCACAAGTGAGGAAAAAAGAGATGGTGTCATGACATCATACTGCACAGCCCCAGGACGGAGGCAATGCGAATGCAAACCCAGAGCAGACCAGAATGGGAAACGAGCAGAGTGAGTGCAGGACTCAGCCAAAGCTTCATGGGATGCTGGTACTAACATCTGCAATAAAACACATCTTTCTGTATCTACATCACCCTGAACTCCAAGGTACCAAAGACAGCCATTGCTGCATGGACATCAGTGTATTTCTATCAGCCACTGCAAGCCCTGTAGATACAAGGCAAGGATACCTCTGGCACTCCATGGTGTGTTTCTCAAATGTACTTGAAAAACAAGGTGCATTTCTGGGGAATTTCCCACTGAGCAGCCTGCAGATAAGCATCCCCCAGAGGGATCTGGACCCCTCTGCTAGGACCCTCTGGGCAATGCTGGCACTCAGTAAATGACTGGCACGGTCTTCCCAATGGGCTCAGCGTGGTGCTTGCAGAGCCAGAGGTGGTCGGGACATGAAGCTGCAGAAGCCTTCCTATGAGAACTTGTTTCTAGGCTACGTCTCCCTGAACTCCTTCCACTGAACTAATTAAATGCTGATTTACAGGAATGGTATTTGTTTTCACATTGTTATTGTTGTTAGCAATTGGACATCATCACAAAAGGTCTCTGCAGGAGCTCAGTCACACAAATGATTTAAGGACCCAAAGATAATGGCACCACAAAAGATCGTTCTCATGTCTGGGGTGCTGGTATCAGCAAACGAGAAATGACAGCAATATATCCACCTCAGCAGAACTGCTATGTGCTGCTCTGGAGATAAGCATTCTTACCAGCCTTTTACACATTCACATGTATTACACTTTGCTGTAGTTTTCACTGTGGAAAATAGCCATAAGGAATACTGCTCTTCATCCCAGGTAAACTGCCTTGTTTCAGAGATTTCTAAAGTCCACAACAGACACTAGGACTGGGGTTGTCCCCAGATGTTAATGATTCAGACACTTCTGTGTGCATCTATCTGTGTTGAGGATAGTCATAAACTCCCAGGCAGTTAGATTAGAACTGAAGTAATCAGGAATGTCTCCCTAATGGCATTCTTGTAAAATATTCCCTAAGGGCTAACCATGGGAAGCCGGTGCACCATAGGTATTATATGCACTCACATAACAGAATCACAGAATCATTTAGGTTGGATAAAACCTCTGAGATCATCGAGTCCAGCCTTCGACTGATCACCACCTTGTCAACTAGACCATGGCACTAAGTGCCATGTCCAGTCATTTCTTGAACACAAATATACCACTCCTTTCCTGGATCCTAATCTGTGGTCATGAATGTGGGTATACAAGTTATTGCAATTGTGATACTCATCATACTGAAGCTGCAAGAGGTGTTCCACCCCACCTTCCAGATTTAAACCTTTTAGTTTGCAGGCTTGTGGGTGGCTTGCAAAGAAAATCTGGTTCAGATACTGATTTGATCAGAGCACCCAAGGAGAGAAAAGGGATCCTTTTTGACAGCCAGAAGCAAACATGGACAAGGCTATTACACAGTAGCACTCTTATCTACAGCCAAAGTGATCCCTTCACACACAATGAGAGAAGACACATAATAGAAGAATAGGTAATTACCTTTATGTTATAACAGTATTTCTGAATGATGCATGTGAGTTTAGTACTGATCTATTTTACCTGGAACTAAACAATACTAAATGATTTTATTGAGCTTCTTAAAAGCATGTAAACCAAATGTAAAGTAGATGTGTACTGCCTGCTGCAAATACCCTTCAGCTTTAAGGTTTAGTGTTAAGAAGTCTGAAAATGCTGCTGTGGAGCAGCTTCCCTGGTACAGACAGTTATGTGAGGAAGCTGCTGTGAGGACACCAGCCATTCCCCATCCTAACTTAGGTACTGCCTGTCTCATTTCCATATAAGAGCCCATCTCCTGCTCCATTGCGACCATTAGCTTGTCCACTTGATTGGCGGGGGAAAACGTTTGTCAGGCCACCTGAAAATTTCACTCACCCTCTGAAATAGCAGCTCTGCTGCTCATAACATCAAACAACTGCGCTAAAACCCATGAGGCTCTCAAGGAAAATATGAAGGGTAGATGGATCATCTACTAATGTCCAATAAAGTTTGAAAGTCTACAGTCTATGGAGTGTGGCCATGCTTCACTGGATTCTGGATCCTGAGGCTGCCAGATTCCACATTAAAGGAACAGTAGGGCAAAGCAATTCATAGACTCCTCTGATATACACCAGCCTTCCCAGGGACAGCCTTTATCTACTCTGTGATTTCCTCATGGTTTGCCTCTGAAAGATGATTTACTCTGCCAGGCGCCTGCTGCCTGCCCTCGGCCTGCAGTGCTGCCGTTTGAAAGCACAGTACCCCACTGAGGCCCTTCTCTTGTGGGCACAGAGCTGGCAGCACTCTGCTCAGAAGGCTCCCTCCTGGGGCTTTTTGGAGAGTATTTTCCCAGGCTGTGAACCAGTGCACTCAGCAACAGTCATTTGTATCTGGTATTCTTTAAATGTCTCAAAACCATCAAATTATATGCAGAAAACAACCTGGGGAACTGTTGGAGGGGGGAGGGGGGGGCATCATTTTTGGGTTTGAACTGTCATTTTCTCAGCAGATGCCTAGTTTCTTTCCTTGTAATCTTCACCAATATTTCTAGGAAAAGAAAATGCCTGTTCTCTATCCTCTGCTCGGAGAACTCTGAACACATGAAGAGAGAGCAGTACCAGGGAAGCTTTGGGGCATGTCTTCTCCAAACTCCTTTCTATATGGAGCTCTATTCTTTCTTAATAAATTGCATGTACTTCCTCTCAGAGAAGGTAAAACCATTAAAAAACACAGTCCTGACAACGTACCTAATAATGACCAAGTTTGTAACACGATAGCAAGAAGGTGATGAAGCTGTTTTAACTGAATGTGTCTAATCTGGCAAAGTCAGGATGGATGCAACTCCAGGCAAGGCTGGAAAGCAGGTACAGCAGCTGTTTGGACACTTCTAGTCTTGTAGACACTTCTAGTGGACAGGAACCACTATTAGCATGCAGGGACAATACTAGTAGTTATTTGCACAATAGTAGTTGTGCTAATAGTAAATTACAGCACAATTTCCTTAGCTCTCTTGTAGTCACATGACTCCACCTATTCAGCTCCATGATTTCATCCTCACATGGGAAAACCTTGTTTTCCCAGGTCAGTGTCTAAATCACGTATTTAATCCCAAAAGGTGTCAGCCCTACATATAAAATTCTTTGTAGAGTGAAGAAGGACACCAGAAAGTCTATCATTGTTTTGAAATGCTTATGGGTCAGGCTGCAAATAGGTATCTTCCATATCCTCTTTTTTGGATTTGGCTAGCTCATTAGCTTTGTAACATTCTCCATGCATGCAAGCATTTTCACTGCCCGAGTAAAGTTTCTCTATCTCTTGGTCTGCCCATTTAAATCCATCAATCCCCTCTGTAATGTAATGCCAAGGATACAGGATGAAAAGAATTTTTTCCCTAAGCCAGCACAATAACTGACTCCAGCAGATAACCTTGCTTTACCTCTGAATGTCCTGACTTTGCCTGTCCATCCCATTCATGTATTGCAAAAATCACAAAGAAGAATATGCAGAATGAGGAGGCAGTTAACTGCAGGGGAATACAATATTGAAATGAACAACAAACACTGGATTCTAGGTCAGATAAAAATCTCTCCTTTGCCTCATCACCTAGTTGAAAATACTTCCCACAAACAGTATGGAATGTTGTCTGCTGTGTGGAAGTCAACTCTACTAAAGGGACTCAGTGATTTCTCAGTGACTTTCTCCAGCCTCTTGGCCAAAACCAGAAAGCTAAAATGTAAGCCAAGTTCAAAAGGGTAATGGAGCATTCTCCAAATCCCTCCTTATTTCCCCCCCAAATCCCAACAGTTTTGTATAAGGAGGATCCTGAAGAGCATCAATGAAAGCACCGCACAGAAGGGATCAATGACTTTCCAATAAGATGCTGCAAGCCCCAAGAAGTTCCCTTCTTTATTAACACAGCAGTTGCACCAGCTTCCTACCTCCCACAAGCAGCTCTGGAGAGCAGTGTCAGAGCCAGGAGCCATGGTATGTGCAGGATAACCACAGCTGAGGAGGAGGTTGGCACTCATCCAAAACCTAGAGAAGGCAAGTATCAAGAGGGACCTGCTTTGGATGTAGAAGGTTCTCTGGCAACGGGCTGTGGGGATCTTTCAGCTGAGATCCTATAACTCTGCAATCACCATTCATTGCATCTCAGATACATGCTGGAAGTTATCCTTCCTGTTGCCATAGAGGCCTTCCAAAATTGGTTGATTCCAGTTTTTTATTTCCACACTCCAGCTCTCACATACATGTAATCTCCAGCCAGCAGTCGGTAATGAGGATTTCTGAGATGCCTCTACGAGTTGGTCTACAGACATATAAAATGCTGATATCACATAACACATCTACCAAACTATAAATGAATGTCCAGAGAAGGGAACTAGAAAGACTGCTGTGTTCTGATTATATTTCCTTGGCTGCTCCTGGGTTGCTCAAAATGTTCCAACCTTTCTTCCAAGCTTAATTTAGTAGCACAATATCAGGTAAAGAGCTAACTAGTGACTGTTCGCAAGCCTCCACAATATTCTTCTCCTGGATTTGCAAACTTCATCAGGGATCAAGCCATAGAAAACTTTTCCAACAATCTATTCTACCTGGCAACTGACATTTGCCATAGCTTTTCTGTATGGCACTGACCTAACTACCAGCTCCCTTTCAAAACAAATTGTAAAAACACCCTACCTCTTCTTCAGTGAGGACAACAGAAGACACCACTTAGCCCTTGTCACTGCATGTGACATGCTTGCAAATATCTTGCAGCAGCTCCTAACCTTTGGAGTTATTTATTTTTTTAGCAGTTACTGAAGAAAACAATTGCAATCTCCTGCAGAAAGCAGTTGGCAAGATGTCAGCTAGAAATAACTTTTATAGGAAGTTCTTTCTTTTGCTTTTGATACTGTGGACCCTAGATGGTGGAACAAGAGTAACTCACATCCAGCTAAAAGAAATCAAGTGATAACTCCCTTCCAGCTGCATCACAGAAGAACAGCCCCTATGCTCTGCTGGCGCTGCCAGGCCCAGTGGTCCAAAACCATGGACCTCCAGAGCACACCCAGACATTATGTCTAAAATACAGTCTTCATCATTGCACCCTTCTCAGGTCTGAATCCAGTTCTCTGTAAACTGTTCCTGGATCCTGTTTTGATGCCCCGGTAAATCTGCATTGTACACGTAGTTATCTGGCTTGTCCATAAGAGGCACCCAAATTTCTCCCATCGTCCTTTTCACACTTTGAGTGGGGCACCTATCCAAGTGATCTGCTTCCATCTCCTGTGTTTCCCATGAAAACATGTCTAGTCTGGATGAATTTCTTGCCATTGTCCTTCCCATGTGTCTGTTTGAGACATGCCCAATTTTTCCTCTCACTTGAGGCAGTGCCTCCTTTAGGAAGCATCATGTCTTGGAAATGTATTGTTGCTCAGGCAGCTTAAAGGCAGGTTCTTGGTCACAGTGACCCTGGCAGCTCACTCAGCTGCTCTCCTTTTTCCAGTTTGAGGAGTGTCTCTGTTCTCCACTTTGTATCCCTCCCAACCACATCGTATGTATAACCTCCTTTCCAGCCACACAGCTGAGATTCCTGCGCAATGATGACTGTCTATAGATGTTCCTCCTCGTTTATCTTTCCCTGTCTTATTTGTTCTCAATCCAACAGTCTCACCACATTATCCTGTGGTCTATTGCATCCCAAATTTCATTGCTTATCATTCCCTGACATTCCCATTCCCATTCCTGGATAAGGGAGGAATGAGACTTGCCCTTATACTGAAGGGGGGAAAGCAGATCTCACTCAAAATTGAGCCCTCTTCAACCCTTCAGGCTGCTTGAAACCCTCTGCCTTTTTGATTCAGTGAGGGAGAAAATCCCACTGAGAGGCAAGAGATGAAACCTTTCTGCACTGGCAGAGCATTACCTAGGGATGTTACCACTACTTATTAAGTATTTAATTTTATCAAAAAGAAGTATTTTTCATCCTCAGGAGCTTTAGATTCTTTACTAGGCTCAGAACTGAGGTTGTGACTATCTATGATACCTGAGGTAATCTTTAGCACCTAGACAAAATATGTATTTTCCATAGAAGTCACACATCTTCAGTAAAATGTGAAAACTAGCAAAGAACTTATCGTTCATTTTGGAAAACCAAATAAATTACTAACTTAACTGAGGTCTAAATTTAAAAATTTCTAATGCTGTCATCCCAGTGCTGGGCTTTCTCCTGATGACAGAGCAGTCAGACAGAAAGTCTATCTCAAAACCTGCCAATTAATTATTTCCCATCTAAAAATTGAATCTTTGTGTTCAGTTGTAGAGGAAAAAAATCCTAAAAAATTTGGTAGGAGGGCACTAGGTGCAAAATCTTGAGAAACATCTGTGCACATTTGCCTTTTCCAGAGCCCGGTTGGTTTCCAGTTCCCGGTTGGAACTGCCTGTCCAGGCAGCCAGCTATAAGCTTAGCTCAGATTTTGATGTAGTTCTTCCAACAAACATTTTGCACCTGGAAAGAGCACATGAAAACTGGAGGACTGTGGCTTAAAAATTAAAAGGTAGATTTAGGAAAAAGACCCAGAAGAACATGCTGGAATTTTGATGTAGGACAAATCTGGATGGTTCTCTGCACCTTCACGTTAGCCCAGGTGCAATGCTTCACTTCTATATTTACCTATTTATAAATATGTATGCTTTATCTTTTACTTTCAGTACATTGGATTCCATTTCATCATGAACCTGTGATGTTTGGCATTCATATCAGCGGAAACCTAGCAGGTTGAAATGATCATCTCTCAGCCTTGAAACTTGAGAGCTGGTTTCTAAAAGTGAAACTGGCACAGAGGTAAAATGTCAGAGGTTTTAGGCACAGTTCAAATGACTGTTCATCCTTTCCACACAAAGTTCAGTTAATTTTCACAAAAAGAGACGTGCTTTCTCTTAACAGCTACTTCTTCCCTAGTGTAAAGACATATGGTCAATAGAACAACTGCATTATCAAATGCAAACAAATTCAGCTCTTGGTCTCCATCTAATCGTTAATACAGTGTTTATCCATCCCATGTTGCAAGAGCGTAATATGTTCCAAATGGGAATACTTGAGAAAAAAAGGCCTTCACTGCCAACCATTTCCCCTCCTCATGGTGAATATTTTTGTTAAGAGCTTCAGGAACTGGAATTTCTCTAAGCAATATCCTATCAACACAATCTAACTTCCCCCACCACCACCACCCCCTGCCCCACACACACATTTCGATTAAAGTTACAGAAATCATGTGTTGCACAATTCAAAGACACTTGACTTCTCTCCGTTATATTATGTGCACAGGAAAACCCCTCTCGCTTCCTCTCATTCCAGTTTGAGCCTTAGACATTCCGGTAAATAAATCCAGCATTCACACTGGAAAGGAACATAAAACGTCTTCAAATCATACACACTCTTTTCCTAATTATTTTGTACCAAAAAGGTCAATGAACGTGTTTTTTCTTCTATGGCTGGAGGGAGTGTTTGTTACTTAATATGTATTGAGTAATAACACATTTGCTATTCCTGGAATCTTCCCATTCTTGCAATGCTTTTCTTACTGTTGAGGGTATGGGCCATGTTTCCTTACATCTCTATCAGGCAGCGTAAAAACAGTGGGTGATAGTGAAAAATGAAGCTTCAAGGTTGTAGCACCTGAGTGAGACAGAAATAGGGCATAAGACCCCAGTTTTTCCCCTTCTAGTGGAAGATCTCATGTGGTTAGAAAAAATTGACTTTTTGCTATTCTTTTTCATTGCCTCATTACATGGTGCCATGTGTATGCTCCAAACACTGTTTAACCTACAAACTGCTGAAAAGTTCAACCCAATGCTTTGCTTCAAGAGGGAATGAAACAAAATGTAGAGAAACACAAGAGAGTCGCACAGTCTCATCCTCTGTAGTAGGAACACCAAGCACAAAACATACATACATACATACATACATACATACATAAATCTTCTGCTTTTGATTGGAAGGGAGATCGGAATTACTACAATGTTGCTCTTAAAAAAAAAAAAAGACAGATTAATGATCCTTTTTCTGTTGCAGAGAGGAATGTAATCTATGAATAACACTGCAGTTCCTCAGATTGCTCAAATGAAGTGGATTGTTATGCTTATTCTTTAAAATGTAACCTTTATTCCAGATTTAGATTCCTAAACCTCCAGTCAACAGAGTGTATTAGTCTTGCTGACTAAATGAAAAAAAAATTCAGTTGTATCTGGATCTTCCTTTTGATCTAGATTTTTATAAACAAAGACGAAATCACTTTTTAGCATTCTTCAAGGAGTATAATATTTATTAAACTGAAAAGTGGGGTTTTCATATTTTATATTCTTCTAGATCTTATCCAGCACATCTATAATTTTCCAGCCTCCTTCAACCTCTCCAAGCATGGCTATCAGAAACAGATCCAATAAGCCATTGTGGTTTCCACCACTGGAGTGTGTCCTCTCTGTGACCTCCTGATGCATCCTGATTTCTCTTTTTGCACACCACAAGGCCTGTACAGGCCTTTTTTTTTTTCTGTGCCAAATTGTCACATTTGGTCATCATGCCCAAAAGTTAATCAATAATTCTTCCCATTTTTTTCCCAGATTACCACGTTTCAAGGTGTCATTCACACGAAAGTGATGAATTCCATAGGTGGTGAGGTGACAGAAATGAAGACCATAAAAATAAGTTTCATCTCAGTCACTGACTGAGCAATCCACTGACTAAAGCAAAGAGTTACAGAGTGAACAAAGGAAATAGGCAGTGAATCCCTACTTCCACCAATCTTGTCCAATGGCAGCAATCAAGAATATGGCCGGAGCCCCATCTTAACCTCAGGTTTGTCATGCTATTGCAGGATTTAAAATTACTGCGATCTATCAGATCACCTTAAAACTCATGCACTTCATCTAGCATTTGGAAAAACAACCTGGTTGAACCCAAAGTGTTCAACAGCCAAGGGAACAGAAAAATCCAAGCCATCCTCTTAATAAGCTTATAGAAATAGGGGCAGTTGGGCAAGGCATGGGTTGCCAAAAGGTGAATCATGAGTGCCAGTAGTGGAAAAGGAAAGACTGTCATCTCTGGATAGAACAAAATCACCTCTTTCCCCCAGGGAATGGTGCAATTCTGTACAGTGGTGGTATATGTTGCGCCTGCTGTAAAAAGGACCAGGACATTGTTCAACCTGTGCAGACCTAAAGAGACTCACACTAAAGGACAATCTCTATCTTGCAGATGATGCAGACTTAGGTTCACTGCACTCATCTCTCTGTCCTCAATAGTTAGTCCAGGGGAAGGATGAACTTGTTAGTGCTGGCATCGATGTCTGACATCGACAGATGTGATGCTGATGGTCACGGAATCATGATGTCAAGATGCATTAAAACATTTCCAGTTTAAAGCAGGTTCGTGTAAAGGCCTGACTCACTCTGCATCCATACTGTAAATTCACTGTCCTGGGAGAAGAGGACTCTGGACCCCAGGCCACCAGGAGATGCTTCAGCTCATTCCTCACTCAGAGAGGAAATCATGGACACCACAGAGCCAACACACTGCCTTGTCCTGCTCCCACACCTCTCCACCTCATGCTGCAGCCACATTCCCATTGGCACTCTGCCTACAGATATTCAGCCACCCTGACATCCTCCAGTGCAACCCACCTGGGGCTTAGAAGAAGCCAAGGGTGATCCTGCCAGGGGCCCGGGGAAATCTGGCCTGGCCCTGCGTCCCTAAGCTGATGGATGTCGCGGTAGTCTTTTCACTAGATGGAGCTAGCGGATGGGTGCTAGCAAGTCTGCCTTCCCTCCTGGAGGTGCCCCACGGCCAGCACCACTTGGAGAGCAGATGTTATCCCATGCAGATCCCTGGCTCCTCAGGGCCCATACATGGCAAGGAGAGGAGGTTTTGATGACTAACTTTTTGGCTGACGCAAATTCAGAAGAATATGTGAATGTAGTGTTCACAGAAGTACTGGAGGCAATGGATTCAAATGAAATTGGGGAAAAAATAACATTGCTGCAAAGCCAGCTGCCTCTGGTACAGGAGGAGCTGACAGAGAAAGAACCAAAATAGTGCTGGAAACAGTGCTGCCCGCAAATGTCCCAGCAGTGATGAGGTAAAGCTCTGGAGTAAATTTCCATTGTCCTCCAAAAGCAAAGTAAACATCTGGGGGATTGCTCAACATGAGCTCTGCGTGGACAGGGAAAGTGCAGAGGTGCCGTACAGGCCTAAAATAATGCATCTGGCGTGTCCAGAGCTTGCACCCAAGTTCAGCCACACTTAAACCTGTTGCACTAGAAGGTGGAGAAGTGATGGAGTTATAGGCGTTCTCGATCCCTGATTCACAACACCATCTTGTGAGGCAGCCTAGTTAAAAATCCCAGTGCCACCCAGAGTACACATCCCACACCTTCTCCCCTTAGTGCTTCATGTCCCAACCATCCCTGCTCAACATCCCACAGCCAAGCGTCCCTCCCCAGGTGCCTGTTCCCTCCACCCCAGCTTCCTGATCCCACCACTGACCTCTTCTCCATTCTGGTGCTGAAGCTGCTGCTCCAAATCCCTCACCAGCTGGGACACTTCCATATTGCCATGCCCAGTACTGACGTAGATCCAAACCTCTGAGCTGTGCTGAGGTTTCAGCCCTTCTGCTTTTGTAGTACTTTGATGGGTGCCCAACTTTGCACACATTTTCACATCTTCTGTTCATTATCTCATAACCTCACTAATGCAGCTATGGTCTGCTTTGAAAATTGATACCTGATCTTTGTTGCAGTCTGTTTGCAGAGGTAAAAATGGGAGCCAACAGATACGACTTCGCAAAAAAACAGGTGAAAATCTACAATATGAATCAACAAGGTGAAACTGGTAATCAGCTTGAATAAATCCCACTCCCTATCCAGGAAATCTGTTCTGAACACTTTCTGACTCATTTGTTTCTGTGACCTCTGTATATATTTTTTCATTATTTATGAGGAAATGTTAAAATTGGTCAGGGAGCATAAATTTGTGACTAGTAATAAATTTAATCACCAATCCATTGCTCAGCATGAAAGACTGAGTGAGTAGTCCTGGGACTGTTCTTTCTCAGACATTCAAACACCATTGTGGAGTTCCTGAAACAAGTCAGCATTTTATCAAGGACATGTGATACGTTGTGTGTTAGCCAGACTTCAGTGAAATGCACATTCAACTTCAATCCTTTTTTAATAGATTTTTGTTTGTTTGTTTTGTTTGCAAGTATATGCCTCAGAAAGGCAAAGTGGGTGGGTGGGTGGCTGTGGGCAGAAGGGTGCTGTCCCTACTCAACACTGCAGTAGCAGCTTCATTCCCAGGTTTGGCTTCGCTCCCTGCAGGAGCATTCAAGCATTTTCTGCCTTACAGGTCCACAGAGGAAAACCAGGTCACCCTTTGAGAGGTCATCTTGGAAGCAGTGGAGTTTGGCTGTAGAAGCCAGTGGCTTTTACCCAAGTACATCCTGCAAATACCTACCTTGATCATCACTACTGGTGGGTCTCTGCCTTATCTGCAAAGCAAACTCAAGTCTGGCAGTATCTAAGTGAGGTGAAGGTATCTACCTTCATCAAGGAGCCTAAATACAAACTGCTGTGGTTGATAAGCTCAGCTTGCTAAGCCTGCACAGCCCTCCTGGCCTTACCATCCCTACTGTCCATCACAGGCATTCCCACATTCCCACACCACTAAGCATTATGCAGGGCTAATGTGTTCCTGGAAAGCATTTCCTCAAGGTTCGAGTCCAGAGCATTACATCCCCAGCCTGCCTGATGCTTCTATGCATCCCTCTCCTCCCTTACAGAGAGGAGACAATTGTGCAGCAACAGGGGATCAGGGAGCATGGGGTAATGATGCTTCTACATGCCTCTTATACTTCTCTAACCCTCCCAAAGCTGTAACACTTCACTTTTCGAAGTGGTCATCAGCACCTGCTGACAGCCACAGCCCTGAACAGTGGGTCCAGTCCACCAGCCAGAAGCACCTGTGGCAGCGTTGGGTGTCCACCACCCACTCTAGCACTGCATCCCCAGCATCCTGCTGGGATACAACAATAGCCAAGCCCCTGGTGCCTGCTGAGGGAAAGCAGGGGCTGAAGCAGGTGACACACTTCATGCTCCACTGCCAGATGCTGGCAGACTCACTTCAGGCTGTTCCTTTCCACGTGTCCCCTCTCCCTTTCTTGCCTGTTGGACAGCCTGATGGCATTGTCCCCTGAGCCCAGGCCTGTCGCTATTAGTCCCCTGGCATATGGAAGCTGCAATGTCCCAGGGCACCACTGCCTGTGTGAGGGGCTTCCCTTCTGACACTCCTGCATTCAGCCTGGCCCACGCCAACATCACAGGGGGATTTTTACAAAGAGGAGAATGCTTCCTTTCAGCAGTCTGGGGTCAATGCAGGGCTGCTTCACTCACAGAGGTCAATCATTAGGATGCTCAGAGATGGTTGGGATGCTTGGGAAGGGCAAGGTACTCTCCACCCCTCTGCTTCTCCCAGCACTGTGCATTGTCATGATGATAAATGAGAGAGTGAGGTGGGGAAGCTCTCGACTGCGCGTGGCCTGAACCCCTGGGGGTTCACAAACTACTGCAAAGCGGCAGCTGATAAAATGGTAACTAATTCAATTAGTGAAATTTAATTTAGGTGGGGAGCGGATGGTGGCTTTGCCAAGACCATATGGGAAACCAGTGGTGTTTCCATATAGAAGAACTTAATTTAAACAATGAACTCATGGGTCTTCATAACCCAGCAGCCAAAGAGCCCCCAGGAAGCCCTGGAAGGAGTTGTACTGATTAATCAGACAAAAGACTGGCGGGTCCAGGCCAGAAGGGAGGAGGCAAGTGGGAGAAAGTAGCAAAAATTATCCAGGTTCAGGTCGTGAACGTGGCTGAGTTGAAAGAAAACCTTCCCAGCATCAGAAAATAGTGTTTATCTCCTCACATATCCCCTGCCTGCTTCCTCCAAGCAACGTGATCCACGACTAAACCCCTGTAGCCCAGCGGGAGACAGCAGGAGGCTCAGACGTGCGAGGTGAGAAGGAAGAGCTGGATACGTGCTCCTCATCAGTGGGGAAACAGTTACAAGGAGAAATGCCAAACTTCTGCAAAGACTAATTAGAGTAAAAGACTTCCTGTCTGTCAAGGCCCTGCGCTGCTGCACTCCCTCCAAACACCTGCCTTCAGAGTGCCTGACCTTTCAGAGTGGGAGGGCTGGCCAGTGCAGTGAGAGGAAAAGGGGTAAACAGGCATTTTTGAGGGGAGAAGGGAATGCCAGAGCCAGAGTTGAAGAACTGGCAATCAGGAAAGCCGGGGTGGGGAGACACTCCCTGCCTGCTCTAGGGGAATCACACTGCAAAATTCATAGGTCATAGCAAACCTCACCTTTTCTAACTGGAATAGGATGCAAAAAAAAAAAAAAAAAAAAAGGGATTTTTGGTTTGATTTGGCATTGAACCCCTGCAGAGTTTGGAAACTGTGATAGAGTCCTGCTAGTGAGCACCTTCCCGGCACTGAAACTGTGGATGTAAAGCTTCATGGAAACCAATTTCTAGGTCTGAAAACCTGGGAAGTCCTGCTTGAAAGGCTGGCTTGTTTCTCTGGTTAGAGAACAGAAACAACACCACGTGATGACAGCAGCCAAGCACTACAAAGAGACAAGTAGCAAATATCACACATTTTGGGAGAAAATACTTACAAAGAAAGGCACAAGTAATTGCTCATGACTGTATCTCCAAAGTATCGATGTCTGTTGGGAGCAATTAGGGCTGAGCAGCAGGCTGAGAAAACTTTGGGAGAAATTCCAGCTCCAATCCTACCACAGCTTAGGTCCACATGGAGAAAGCCCATCCTGCTGCAATAGCCATGCACAAAACAGGCCTGCTTCAGCATATGGCTGAAAGCCGGTGAGACATGTCCAAAGCAAGGCAGGAGGATCCACATGCCTCTCAGACAGCAATGAGATGGTGCTCTGCTGCTCCCTCGGACAGGAAGGGATCTGAGTACTCGGCCTGGATGAAATGTGAGCCCAAGAAGGAAGCTTTCCACAGTGAAAAAGAGGGATATGAAATTTTAAATTTTTTTGCTCAGTTTTGTCTGTGAAAAGTTAAGAACCAAAGACATCTGTGTCAGCCTGGTAAGCTGTGAGACAATGTGAGTATGCTTGGGTAATAACCACAGATCATGCATTCAACAGTAATCCTGGCCTTCTGCACTCACTCGCTAACACTGAACTGTTCTCTTTGTGGGTTGCTGTTTTGGACACTAGTCAAAGGCAATTTTAAAAAAGACATAGACATTGAGAAGGTTTTCATAGGTTTGGAGGGTTTTTTTCTGAAGAGGAGAGCTAGAAAACATAGTAACTTCTGCAAACTTTAAATACTTTGCTATTTACTCCCAAAAAAATCCAAAGTGAAAAGTTCTTCAGCTCTGCCTTGTCCCACAGGGAGCTTGGCAGACAGGAAGGGACAAGACATCCTTGGATCCTTGGTGTTCACAGCTCACTTGGCCTCCAGAGGTTCCACCACGTGCAAGTGACATCAGCCTTTTTTACTATTTGAGCACTTCACTGTGTCACACTATGTGGCTTCCCAGGGATGTTTTCTTCCACCTAGCACTGAGCTGCAATGAGCCAGTGCCCAGAGGAAGCCAGTTGCACATTTCACACACCATTGCAGCCCAAGTGGGGCAGAGTGTCACTGCCCATGCTGAGCTATTCCTGCAGAAGAAGGTGAGGCTCAGCAGAAAGGTGAGGAAAGAGATCAAAGAGAGGTGTAAAGGGTGAAGAAAGGACTTGTTTTGTTCCCCACTCCCCATCTCCTCATTTGCAGAGAAGTCAAATCATTAAACACTAGTGATATTAAAGTCTGACCTTGTAAGGAGGATGAGGTGGCAGCAAAGGCGTAGTGGCCTCCACCCCAGCATGGCCTCTTGCATCTCCATTTGTTCCCCGAGCACAAATATGTCACTGTTATGGCTCTCCCTGCTACTGTATTCCTTTGCCAGCCACACACCGATGAATAAACCCTCCCTGGGCTTCAGGCTGGGCTGTTCCGGCTTCTTCACCCCCCTGTTTGATCTCAGGAGTCATTAGTGCCAACCAGGTAGGGACATAGTGAGCAAGGTCCTCATTCATCACACCTCACTTCACATAGGCCATGGAGGACGGTCTTTGAACCCCCTCTGCTAGAGGCTCCACAGAAGAAATGCACCACATGAGAGCTGAGAATTGAAGTTGTGGAGAAGGATGTGAAGATGCAAAGGAAGAAGGAAATAAGGCTAAAGATGTGATACTAATGCTTAAAAGACATTACTGGCTGAATTATATTATATGAACCCACATATGAGTGGGCACAAAGCAGAACTGCAGGATGATGCTCTTTCACACTTTGGGCTTTTAGGTAACTGACTGGTTGCTATTTGAGCTGGCTACTCATGCTTAAAAGGGCTAATCCAGGTACTCAGAGCCATCAGAACACAAAGATGTAGCTATCGGCTACATGCTGGAGAAGGAGTGGAAGCTTACATAGAGATTACATCCCCGAAGGATCCCTTGTAAAGAAGCCTTCCTTTGGGTGAGTTCATTGGCAACAGGGATGTTTTGTGCAGGCAGACATATGCAATATACCTGCAAAGACACAGAATGGGGAGAAGGATAAGAGCTGTCCTTCTTCAATGTAAAACTGATGAAGAAGCACCACAGGTGCTGTCCCAGCTGAACTGGGACAAATTGTAATGTGATCAACTCCTGCCATGTACAGACAATGAGGAAAAAAAAAAAAAGAAAGAAATATATCACTGTAATGGAATCCATGAAAAGGAAATATATTGAAGTTATAGCCCAGCTATTCCCTCCTGGGCTTTGAGTACATCAGCAATTGGAAGGTGGGCAGCTCTTCCAGGACACCCAACAGAACTTGTGTGATAGCTTGGGCACTACTAGCAAATAACATGATGGATTTAAGATTCACAAGAGAGCAAGGGAAAATCCAGAGCGGGGCTTTCTGGAGTTTGTTTCTTTTATGCACCACTGGAACCAGGAAATATATCAATATGGAAGTTTAGAAATGGGTTGCAGCTTCGCGGAACTTGCAACAGAGTGGCCCAGTGTCTTACTACCGTAACCCGCAAAGGTCACACACTGAAGTGCTGGTTTCAGACAGTGCCTCTGGGAATTTTAGAGAGCTGTTTAAAGGAACATTGCAGGGGTTGGCCATAGTACTGATCAGGCTGAGCGGGAATCTCACTTCACCCCACAGATGCCTTAAAACCAGTTTTGTTATTTGTGAACTGTCTCCAACAAATGCAGAATTTTTGTCTATGCTCATGAACACTTTTTTCAGAGCAAGCTATAAACTTTCTTGGCCTGTGTGAAAAAGCATGAACTTTTTGAGATAGCTGTTGATGGAAACACTTCAAGTTTTAATTGGATTCACTAAGTGACATATGGGAAAAGTGAACTGGTCCTTTTCTAGTGTGCAATATAGACCAGTTACCCACATCCACACCAAGATGTTCTCAACAGTGATGCACCAAGACAGTGCGTGTTCTTGGCTTTTCTGGAACACTGGGCACCACTGCATGAAAAGCTACAAAGAGAACTCAAGTTCCCTGCGTCAGGCTGCTGCATTTTTATCGCATCATCGCATTAAGTCTGGCTCTTAAGAAGGGAAATGTCAGGGTGCAAAACTGCTGGTGGGCAGCCTACAGCACCGCTGGTGCCTTTGGTATTGGAGTGAACTTGTGCTGTGGAAGTGCAGAGAAGGCCAGTGCATTCACAGAGAAAAGAATAAATTAAGCTACAACAGGATTTGGCAACAAATGCAAAGCATTGTTTGCTTTGCTGTTGCTGGAAGTGCAGAGGAAGGCACAGTTTCTCATAAAGAGGTGACACTTAAGCTCATTTCTCTGATCCAAATGAAAAACCCAGAGGAAAACAAGGCTGTATCTTTGTCAATAGGTTTCTCCAAATTGGGTTGATTGTTTTGGCTTTAGCTGCATTAGAAATCAGTTTTTTATTGTTTAGCTTCATCATAATATATTTATTTTATCTACACTTGAAAGTGATGGTTTCTGCTGGTCAAATTTAGACTGGCATTAGACATCAGTGGCAACTTTGTCTTACCCTATATGGCCACAGCCATGAGCCAGGTGGCTCATGGGATGCATTTCCTTGGGTGGGAATCCAAATTCTGCCTGTTTGAACTGCAAATTCAGGTAGGTGGGCTCAGATAAAGAGTATGGGCCAAATTTTGAAAAGTATGCACAACTGCAGATGTAATGTTTTAGGCTGCTAAAACAAGGAAGAAAAGATTCTGCAGGCCTCAGCTAATAATGTGTTACTCTCTAGAAAGTCTCATTAAATGCACCATTCAATCTAGTCAAGGCTTAATATATGTGTTCACATATCTCCAGTTTGATCCATCCATATGTCTATCTTGTTCATGGTTGGGAAAACCTTATTTTTAATCTGGGTCTCCACTCAGTCTGGAAGGATGATCAGTCTTGCATGGTGCTTTGCAGGACAAGCACCAGTTTGATAAAACCATAACTTTCCTTTCATGGAAACTGTGGGTTGGACAAAAGTCACCACCACAGCAAATTTTCCATTTGAATGGCCTGTGTAATTTGATGGCTTTTCTGAACAGCTCTGAAAGCCTGCCTGCTCCTGACAGAGCTAGAGCTGAGCAGCAGCGTGGGCCATGACAATGCACAGAGGGAAGCAGAGATAAAAGTCAGGTGTGGCTTTCCCACAAATGCCCCATGGAGGACAGGAACCTTTCACGATGGGCCACATGTACTCAACATCCACGTTATATTTTCATTCATTCATATTTTCTCTTTTAACTTTGTCTTAAGATAACCTTTCTGAATGTAGAAGACAAGATCCTTGGCAGTCATATTCATGGACTCAATGCACTCACCCTTGCACATGCCTGGTTTTAAAGAACAAGGATATTGCCAAGTCATTTTGTTGTTTAAATGGCCACTGATGACAGAAGGCAAGAATCAAATTCAGATGTATCTTAAGAAAACTTACCTCGATCCTTGTATTTTACTGAGACAATTGTTTCCTAGTGGACATGACCATGATGACCACAAGCTGCACATGCTCTGTGCTGTGTGCTTTCCAGGTAATCTGTTTTTTTCCTTACCACATGCTCCTGGGAAATGCATGGACTCCATCTCCTTCATGAAGGACTCTGCTCACTCTTCTTACTGAGGAGACTTCAGTACTGCACAGGTTTCATCAGCATTTCCCTGTGTGCCCTGTCCGGCTGGAGTTCCCAGACCTGGTTGTCTGTCTCCAGGCAAAACAAATCATGCACATGTTGCAAAACCTTTCTCTTGAAATGACCTCACCACTGAACAGCAACTGCTCTAGTGGGATGTTCAGAGCACTTCCTGAAACAAAAGAACATTGTCATAGCCAGGGACTTGTACAATGCACTCCACAAAAGGAGGGAAAAAAAGTAAATATAGAAAATCGAGGGGATATTCAGAGTTTTAAGAGACACAACAGAAGGAAAACTTCCAGGAAATGACTCTACAATGAGGCCAGATCCAGACTCCTTGATCCAGAACAGTTATTCAGGCAACCCTCCCCTACTAGAGACTGAGTATGAGAGCACAGCACCCCTGGAAATGGGGGCAACCCCAACCAGAAGTCAGTGAGAACCTTTCTACTGAGTTCAAAAGCCAGGTTCTTACTTTAATATCTAAACAAAGCCTTTAGGTTGCTAGCTGTAGGCCTTCAGTCTTGATAGTCTGAGCCTGGTTGGGTGCATTTAAAGTATCCTTCTCTGCAGATATTAACAGTCATATTTTGTATTCATATGGTCATATTTACTGCATGCATAAGCAGTGGAGATGTCGATGCAGCCCAAGCCCGTTTCCCACTTTGTCATCTGGTCTAGGCCAGTCATCTTTGCACTGTCTGAAGTCAATTGAAGGAGAAAGAGAGGTATTTCCAAAGAATAATTCATTCCATCCAAAGACAAATGGTGTTAGCAAGGAGAGGGTAGGTCAAAACACTATTTGAAGATGCCTCCATGGTCTACTGGGAAACACAGACAATTGACTTAGACTAAACACCTATCTGCTAAATAAAAAAGGGGTGAATCCTACCATCGTGGTCTAAACCAATAACACAATCCAGATGTGTAGAGCGGTAAGTGACCAGATGGTGAATTTATCATACTACAGTTTAGTTTCTTGTAATATAAATGCAGGCTGATGAAATAGTTGATTTGCTCAACAGAATGCCTCAGCTTAGTCTGGAGCCATTACAATTTGCCATAGGGCCCTGTATATATTTTTAGAAAATATGATGGTCTGGGAATGAAAGATTATGTGCAAGTAATAATTTCTGGTCAATAAATCTACGGTTCTCTGTTCTGAAAAAGAATCCCATTTTTTCCACACTACGTGCAGAAATTATATTTAATGCCAAATGTTATTTAAATTAACAAACCCACTACAAGACTACAATACATTAAGACTACTAAAGATAACCTCTCCCATCTATTCCCCTGTGCTTCAGTAGCAATGGTTTTATTTTGAACTAGTAAAGCAGATTTTGCTACAAGCCTCTTTGGGTCAGAGAGGTACCAAAATGCTTCAACAAACCTACTTCTGGTACTCTGGGGACTCTGAAAATAAAGAAGAGGATGAAAATGTAAACAAAAAAAAGAAGACTCTGTGTGAATCATTCTACCTGTTGGGATCAGTTCTTTACTGCTTAAGCATGGGCAGACCAAAGTCAACATGCCCCAAGGGGACACAGTTTAGATCCAGACTCATGACTCATTTAATCTCCCTTGTTACCCAAGGCAGAGGCATGGCAGATCCCATCGTCTCCCAGTCCTTCAGTGCACATGTGTTCCATTGGCCCAGCTGCCTCACAGCTTGAGGCAGGCACAGTGACCCCAAGACCTGCTCACCTCCTCGTGATGCATACAGCAAGCACACATCTTTGATGCCTCCTTCCCACACAGATGTGTGACAGTGAGCAGGACCAAGCCTGCTGGAGAGCAAAGTCCCAGCATGGATGATCCCACACAGCCGCAGGGAGACCTGGCAGGTTGCCTCTAAAGCACCAAATGAGATGTCCTTCAAGAGAAGGTGTACTTTCTGTGGAAGATTCTCTATGAACAAAATACCTGGTCACTTGTAAGCAGCAAATGCCAGTCCAGTTCTGCCCCACCATTTGCTGAGGATGTCTGGGCAAGCACTGCAGAGCCAAGGCCCTCATAAATGCACCTTCCTCAGGTTGATCCTGCTTCTGGGAAAGACTCTGAAGATGTGCATGTTCACAGATGTCCACAGAGGATCTTTTTTGATATATGCTGTCTGCCCAGGGACTTTTCCACTCAAGGAATTTTTTCCAGCTGTGTGGAAACCAGTAAAAGTAGGCATTTATCCAACATTTTCAGAAGAAGTTGTCCTTGCATTAGTAGCTGGCATTGCTTCATTAAAGAAACATTGTGTTGAAAATGATGTAAAAATTCTTTGGTCTATTAATCATTGAGTTTACATAACTTCGTAGTTTTTAAAGGTTTTATGCAATGCCAGAGCTCAGAAAAGTGACTCTGCATGTGGAAACGTAAATTAGTAATTCAGGTAACTGATGACTGCGTCTCCCGAGTCATGCCTTTCCACCAGCAGTGGATCCACCATCCCCAACAGTGACCTACTATTCTTGCTTTGTATCTACTTATTAAATAGTCTATCCATTCAAATGCAGCCATTCTTTCATCCCTTTCTGTCCCCCCTGTTGAGCTTTTCTTCCTAATAGCCCAAAGGGGAAGAACCTAAAGGACTGTCACGGGTAAGAATGAAGATGTGTTGGAGATTTCAAAGATAACATTTGAGAATCAGTGGACATCTGGGCTACATAACATGACTGTCAAGAGTAATGCCCTCCAAAAGCCATTCTAGTCCTGAAGGCAGCTCCCACTGCTACTTCTGTTCACACCATCTCTCTGCTAGTGCTGGTGTGCCATCTCTAACAGACCTGGGACTCAGAGGAAAACTCCCTCAGAAAGTACTTCACGGACTTTGTTGCTGTGTGATGGCTAGTTTGGGGAAACAATATTCTTCTGTCCAGAGGATGCCATGAAGCATGAGGTCTCATGGTCTTCAAGCCATAGCATCACCAAAGCAATAAGAGGACCTGGTTTTAGTGGTTTTGTTTGTCTGTGTGTGTTTTATCTTGACCTGCAAGTTTCTATGTGGCAGGAGGGCTGATGAGGGATACTCTAAGCGGTGGAATTTGGACGATGGGATGTGGAGAAATACAAAAAGAAGGAGAGTGAAGAGCCAGAATCTCCTCTTGAAAACACATATGAATGTCTACTCTTTTAATTACCTTCTGTTACGAAGAATTTGATAAATTAGAGACAGAAAATATCTTGAGACAAAGTGGCTTAGTCTCAACCAGTAATACTATTTTGGACACTTGTTTTTAATATTTCCAGCAGAGTAGTTTTAAATGACACCAACACCTTTTTCCTCCTGAAACTCTCCCATACATTGCATGTCAGATGTCAGGAGGAACTGTTAACCTCCATCACCCATCTCAACACATCCTCTTTGCAGTCTTGCAAACAGCCCAGTCTATACTTACACATCATTTAGCCAAGCTAACTGCAAAGTATACAAATTATAATTAATTGATGTGATTGTCTTTTCATGGCTTCACTCCTCTTTTGGTGGATGAGAGAGGAGAGTCAGGCAGTGTCTGTCCCTGTAACTCCCTTATAATTTTTACTCCTATTTTTTTACTTCTTTTTCCTCCGTATATTTTCCTTTTTTTTACACCTTTATAAGCAGTAGCCAGTGTGCAGGGCCAGGCACAAGGCTGCAGATGTTTAGACATGCCACAGCTGAGCAATACTTCAGATGTGACTGTTTAACCTCACACAACCTGCTGACACCACACTGCTTCCTGTAGGGAATATGGGAAAGGGGAAATGACTCCTACTCTGGTCAGCCAGTTTCACCAGCCAGCCAGCTGCTCCTTTGGCTCTCACATACCCATGTGAATAGGAGTGTGCTCCCCTGCACCATGTGCCCAGGAGAAAAGCAGGCAAGGACTGACACCACAGAGGTAATTTCTCCACTAGCAACGTACCCCGATGAGGGCCAGGAGCCCTGGGACTCCCTTTTATGGAAACCAATAATAATTGAAATGGTTAAAAAACGTATCTTGACAGGACGTGCTTCTTCCCTCCACTTACAGAGGCAGAGCCCAATGACATCTTCAGGGTGTGAAGCAATGCCACCTTCCCTCAAGGCTGTCCTCCTGGGCTTGCTGTGTCATTACCAAGAGACCCTAGAGCATGGCAGTGCTAGATGAGTCCAACTTAAGGCTGCAGAGGAAACCTTTCTCTCCAGCCTACTCCCTCTTCTGTCTTGTTGACCCCTCCCAAACCCCAAAATGTGGTCTGTGCGTTTCCCTTTTGAGACAGATCACTTTTTTATTAATTTTACAGTAAATCACTTCCCCATTTCCTTTGTTTATAGTTAGGTGGATTCGGTGGTTTCCATCTCCATGTGACACAGCACTTGGCACAGGAGCACAGACCATACCATCATTTCGTCGTATTCTGCATTGTGGACTCTTCCGAAAAGAAGATAAAAGGGCTGGCTCTACACTATCATTTCCCTTCATCCTCCTGCACTAGTTCAAATGGAAACTGCAGCCTTTCATCTTCAGTCCCTTCCTCCTTCAAGCAGGACAGTCGTAAATGCAGCAAAGCTCAGGTGTACACCCTGGTTCTAATGGCATGAATCTTGCATTCTGTTTTGGAGAGCACTGTGGCTTGCAAAGGATGAGTAGCTGGTTGTGTCCCCCAGTTTCCTCAGGAAAAGTGAAGGGAATATCTGAATTCAAGGATGAAGGGTGTACCTGCAACCTTCTGGCTGTGAGTAAGCTTGGGATCATGAATCTGGTCTTCTCACTATGCAGACACCCTCTGAGACCCCAAAATGAGCAGCCTGAGTCTTATCCTTGAGCACTCACAGCCTCAGACCCCTCTCTCTCTCACAGAGAACCATGACTATAGGGTCATCAGGCAGGATAGTGACAGAGAATGTACCCAGACTGTGAACAGGCAAAATGCACACCAGGGTAGGCAACCTCACTTTCCCCAGGGCTGGAAAGGGAGAGAGGGAGGAATTTTGACTTCAGTGTAATAGAGTAAAGCAGTCAGAGCTCAGATGCATATATTAGACCAGGCCTTCCCAAGGGGCTGGAACAGGTAGGGAGCAGGCAGTGAAATTGCCCATGTTCCCAGGCAGAGGAACAGGTGCTGTCCCCCCCTCTGGGTGAATCACAAACTTACCATCTAGTCCTTTATCCTCCAGTAAAGACTCTCAATTCTCACATCTCTCACACTCTTAAGTATTACTCCAAAATAATAAGAGAATAATAACAAATGCAGAGGATAATAATTGCTCTCAAACAAAGGATACTTGTTGCCACCCTCAGAGACAAGGCAAGTCACCACACTGTCAGCCCAGTAAAGACAGCACCTTTTCCCTACCCTTCCTCTCCTTTGTCCATTCCCCCTGCTCCTAGGGCTTCAGGCCCCTTGCTGAGAGCAAACAGCTGGCTGTCACTTTTTGTATTTCTTGGCTTTCCATGGCTTGGGTCCCAGCCTTAATGTCATTCCAATGCCATTTTTCTTCTGTGCTAAATAGCAGGTCTGAAAATCTCCACCTCGCTGCAGACGGCACATGTGGCAGGGATCCTGCCATGCCCATGCCACGTGCTTTTCTTCCTAGGGACCTGGTCAGTGCCAGTCCCCGAGGGCACACATTCAAGCAGGTTAGTGTCTCTATGGAGACCTCCCAGCTCCCTCTTAGCAGTCCCTCCCTTCTCTTACAGCTTTCTGTTTATTGTAAACAGCATCCCCATCTTGGCTAGAGATGGTAGCTCTCTGCTTTGCCCCAATCACCTGCCCACCCAAGTTGCTTTGCAGCCTGCTGTTGCCTGGGAAAACAGCAACACTATCCTTTGAAAATAACCTGCACATGGCAGAGGGCTCTTTTCATTACTGGATTGCTTTTTCTTTCCACATCCCTATTATGGGATTTGCCTGGGTCTCTCATGGCAGCTGCAGCGTTACGCTGCCAACAAGGATTGTGGTTTTGTCTGTGAGGAGAGTGTTCAGGGAGTGTTTGTAGGAGGGAGGCTGAGGGCTGCAACCTCTAAACCCTGCTCCTTCAGCTGCATCATCCCATCACAGGAAAGGCAGTGGTGTGCCCAAGCCTGGACTACTGAGTAGCTGTACAGCCCTTCCCCTCACTCACATCCACAGCATGCCTTAATCCCACCTGAGCAATTGAGAAAGGGGTCTGAAATTTTCCCAGGTCTTCAGGATTCACCTGCTTCTTCAAGCTCCATATAGTCCAAAGGTTCCATTTCCCATCCGGTATCTTCCATCCATCTTCCAATGCCCACCACAGATGAGGGAGCCCCATAGCTAACAACGTTTTTGTCATGGTCCCCCAGTAACAGTACAACTCTACCTTGCCTTTAGGGTGGTCATGAAGATCACCCACAGCTGGGAAACACTGCCCTCTCCTTCAGAATTTTTTAAAAGGAATTTGGGGGAAAATGTGGAGAACTAGATGCATCCATGTTTCTCCCTAATCTATCACCCTACTCTCCAATGCAGACAGCTGGCACATCCCCTTTGTATCACTACAGTTCCTCTGCTTCTGACACTATTTTGAGGATGTATGTTCATACCAATTAACTGTCCCAAAACAATTTCAGGTCAGCTCAGGTCCTTGTCCCCCTCTCCAAGCAGAGGAGGAGCACCAGGCTTTCCTACACCAGGCTACGTGTAGCTTGTATGTAAGAAAACGCTGGGAAGAGTATGTGCATGTAATGTTCAAGTTGTACCTGGTCTTCAGAAGGCCTTGAAACCATCACTTCATCACTTGGTGCCTCAGTTTCCCTCACTGGAACATGAAAATGACATTTTTCTCCTTTCAGAAGTATTTTGATGCCTTTAGCAAAACACAATTTGGTAAAATCTCTGTGAATGGATGAAAAGTTGCATCTGTAGTTTCGTGTAACAGGAAAAGCACTATGTCTTTGGAGCTTGCCACTGCCGTAGCAGAAAGCAAAAATCCTTCTAAAATTGTCCTGGGACAGAGTTTTGTCACCCAGCTTCTCTTAAAATAGCACAAACCAGTAATGCCAGTATGACTTACCATGCTTCCAGCTCACCATGCTTTGCTTCATCCAGACAGCTCCCAGAGGTGCGTGTGCTGCTTCTGACCCATGGGCGTGTGTACCTGACCTGTACACAGGCCACAGAAGAGCAGATTCACAAAACATAGCAGGAGGGAGATCTATGCAAAGTCCTGTCCAGCAGCTGGCTGGAAGGGGACACGTCCCAGCGCCTGACACACACCACGTGTCACCTAGACACTGAGCATCACAGGTGTGTAGGAAGCACTGCATAAAACATGATTACGATAAAATAAAATCTGTGTGACAGGGATTAAGCTATTCTGGCTGTTTCTGAACTGGGATTTGCAGAGAAACTGATGCTGAAAGACAGAAATTGAGATGGAGAATGGAAATCCTGGTGGCAAGCAAAGTTCTTCCCATGAAACAGTTTCAGAAGGACTGGAAGAGCCTTTCCACCTTCAACAGCTGCCTCCAATTAAGTCAAATAGAAACACTCTTGCTTATTTTGGTTATTTTGTGACCAAAATGTTCAGGGGTAAGTTTATGTGCCTCAAAGTTGCAGAGGACCAAGTGCTGCAGGTCCCGCCAAGGTGGTGGATGCAGATCACAGTCTCTTACATCACTGTAACAGGCAGATGATCAGAATTGCTCATACCACTGACAAACCTGGGGGTAGTTCTCCCATCCTGCAGTTTGATCAGTGTTTGGGTACATACAAAGAGCTGAGGCACTCACATAGGGACTCCACACTCTTTGCTCCATGAACATGTAACCCACTTCCCCCAGGATCGTTGCTGCCTGTCAGACCCTCTATAACATCTGCCCCACAAGAGCTACAGATGCCCCTATGCAATGCAAAAAAGACCACTAAGAGGACACAACACCAACAACAATTCATGTGGAGATCTTTGGGAGAAACAACCACTGCTTTTGGAAGAGTGATGTTGGAAGGTCTCTCTTCCATTGTCACATTCTTGCTCCTAGGACATTCTCATCATTAAGCTTAGGATGCATTTTCAGAGAGAAGAGAAAAAAAAAATAATGAGATCTTTCAGTTCCTTTCACCTCCAAGTCAGAAATAAACTTCCCTACTTTTACTGTTCAAGACAGACTTTTCCTATGCTTTAACTAAGTCTTTTTGCCTGATCTGTACTCAGATCTATAGCACATGGTCAAACTGTTCAGTGAAAGCTACATTTTACTGGTAACAAAAGGCGGCTTTTAAAGGGGAGCGTTTGTAAGTCAGTAACAAAGAAAGCGAGACCCAGAGTTTCATAGTGTCAGAAACTGACTTTCTTTGACATTAGCTGTCCAAACACTTTCGTTAGTCTGGAGAAGTCCTTTTTCTCCAGGAAAGTTCAAGGCCGTAGTGATAGTGCTCCATCTACGCTCCTAGGGCAGCTCATACAGCGTAAGCTCCACTCAGAAGATGCTCATGTGGACCTCAGTGAGCCTGAATGATGCAGTCCTTCAAGTTCTGGGTGACAGTTGGGAGAGTCAGAGTTTTTTCTGCACTGGTGCACTGCAACTTTCCCCATAACCTCCCCTCAGGAGAGCAGCACTCTGTGGAGGCAGTGGGAAGCAGGAGAGTCAGTGCTGACAAGTACAAACATTAATGGCTGGGCAAATCAGGTCCTTCACTTACTTAAAGTAGGCCGGCCCATAGTTCAGTGCCTGACTGGATAAGTGTCTCTCCCAGCCAATATTAATGGAGGGCAAGTCATTCTGCCAAATCCACTGGCCTGGTTGAGCCAAACTCCATGGTTTCATGAAGCAATCCCATCACTGAATGCGGAAAATTATCACCCTCAGGCAGAGAAAAAGGTTATAAGTATGGACATACAAGTGAAACATGGATACCAAAAATGGTGAAAATTTATGAGATCACCTTGTCCTTCCCCCACACTTAGTCAATACAGGATTGTTCCCTGCTGGACTCCAGAACAATGCCACTTAACCTAGATGCAATCATACTGCAGGAATTGCCAAACACAATGCAATGAAGACCAGAGAATGAGCTCATATGAGTTAATCCAATTCCTGCAATAAAAAAATTCAGGGCTCGTGTCTCCATCCTGCAGTGTTCTCTTCTACAGCCTTCTAAATATGTGCTAACAGTCAAACACAAGCTGGAGCCACTGGTGGGCTGCTGAAATAACCTCAAGCTGGGAAAATGCAGCACAATGTTATCCACAAATGCTCTTGCTACTGAAAATGTTACTTAGTTTAGGTGGAATCCATAAACCTTGTTATTCACTAACATTCTGAGAGCACAGCTTTATTTCCAAGAATGCTCATGGAAAGGAAATCCATTGTGTAGGCCAACATGAATAGACCCTCAGTGCGCAGTTTGTATGGGAAGCATCCAGGTGGCCAGTGAGAAAATAGCTTCTTATCAAGTAAAGTAATGCATTGAAGCTACCGATGATTCCCAAGAAGTTAGAAGGCATCCCCATCTGTGAGGCATACGTCACTCCAAGAGGGATCCGAAACAATGCTGCACAGCACACACACAGCAGGAAAGCCAGCGACACTGCGGCAAGTCCTCTCCACAAAATCCACCACCAAACAGAGCGTTCACACTCTCTATTTGCAAGTCATGTCCAGAGAAACAAAAACACACTTAGAGCGTAGAAAGGAGCATCCCAAATAATCTTTGGACTGCTATCGTACAGTGCCTTATATAAAACAGACCTTAAAACAAAGGGTTAAAATGCATTGTAGAGTCCACTGAAACACTTTCCTGGAATTGGCCTGGGCAGCAAACACATCTCCTCCTCCTTCTTAAAATCATGTAGCTGATAGAAAGCAGAGTCTTTCATCACTATTTTGTATGCATAATTAGGTTTAATTTGCAGAGCAATGAGTCCTTAGTTTGTAAGCAAGTGCACACGCGCACACACACACAGAGTATGTTCATTTTTGTGACTGATACCCAGAAACACAATTCCTCAGCCAAAGTTCGGGCAGCAAATACAAAATGCATTTTGATAATACTGCTCCTGGAGTGCAAGAGCATCCACAAAAAAATATGCACTGAGTGCAACACATTGTAAATAGGAGAATAAGTAAAATAAACAAATACATGTAATTTCATCTGGGTCACAAGTTGACTCAATGTGACATTTCCTTTTGCAGTGAAGAACATTGGAGGAAAGAGAGCCTATTTATATATACTGGAATACGTTTGGGTAAGTTTTTTCCTAACTCTCTTGGCTATTTTTGCAGTTAGCCTGTCTAAGAGCTTAGAGGCTTAAGATCCAGATTTTCTTTCTACTTGAACTCACAGGATCATAATTCATAGTCCTTAAAAAATTACATTACTGTATGGCTGTGTGCAATAACCTCACCATGTGATCTTGCCCCAAAATCGAGAGATTAGTCTGCAAACAGTAGCTCTAACTTCAATACTACCAGCTTCTTAAAACATATGAGACAACCTTCATGTTTCTCATGTTTGCTTTCTAGCCCTGACTGATGCTTTGCAGCTGTGTCTCTTCCAGCAGCAGGGCAGCCAGGGCTCCCTGGGGAGCCCATTTACACCACCACTCTTGAATGGCTAAAGTGGGAACACGCGTCCTGTGTCTCTGGACACACAGGGCTCACACACACAGCTCTGTGAAGCCCTGTGGGTGGTTTTCGTGGAAGAGAAAATGTTAGCTAAAGTTCCTCCTGCTCTGCCTGCCTTGTACAGAGCAAACATGGCCCTGGTCTCAGACATGTCCCTCATAGAATCATAGAATCAACCGGATTGGAAAAGACCTCCAAGATCATCAAGTCCAATCCTTGATCCACTACCACCGTGGTTACTAGACCATGGCACTAAGTGCCACATCCAGTCTCATCTTAAAAACTTCAAGGGATGGTGAAGAATCCACCACCTCCCTGGACAGCCCATTCCAATGTCTGATTACTCACTCTGTAAAAAATTTCTTCCTAATATCCAACCTAAACCTCCCCTGGCACAGTTTAAGATTGTGCCCCTGAGCTGAGCTCCCTGAGCTGGGCATGGTGCTGTGGTTGGGACCAAATGTACACATGGGGGTCACTGTGCTGGAGGTTACCTACACCAGAGCAGAAGGGAAACAGTGAAAGCTGCTAAACTCCTTGTGCAGGTTTCCATCCAGAGCATTCAAAGCACCTTGCGCAGTGAATAGGAATCACAGGGAGGGAGAGGGAATAAAAGAGGTTGACATAGTCATCCAGCGAGACAGCCGGCTGCAGATTACATGTTTGGAGGGCCATGTCAGGTTAGAAACATCACAGGATCCTACACAGAGTCATACATTTACTGTGCACAGCAGCAGAGTATAGCAAGAACAAATAACATGCGAAATCCTACAGAGAAAGCCAAGCCTTGCTCTGGGCTAGGCATCCCTCTGTGGGAAGGTGGAAATGCAAAACCGAAGCTCACTGTGAAATATAATGTATGTCTGTGTTGAGGGAGTTGGAGGAATCCAGAAATAGGCTTTTCTTTTAACAAGGAGTTGAGGGAACACTGGCCAAAGCAAGCAAATGCCCAGAGCTTCCTGTCCACAGAGTGACGGCTGCAGAACTTAGCAAATGAGATTATAGTCATCAACAGCTCATCAGCCCTGTGACAAGGGTAAGAGTAATCATGTCTGCTTAACACAGGACCTGAGACAGGCCAAGTGCAACTACAGCAGTGCTGGGAGCAGCACAGCAAGCCTCTGCCCCAGGTCTCCAGGGTTCACACTAAACAGGGCCAAGAGTGGGCAAGGCCATCCATCTGAGCCAGGCAGCAACAGTAAAGGAGACAGGAAGACAATCTGCACTTCAAGGCTGTTGGCTGTGCACTACCAACTCAGCAGCTGTCCACACGACTCCCTGTATCAACCCTGGTGCTTCCCCTTGGGCCCCTGGCAAGGGGGTCCTTGGGCTCACAACTCACTGTGGCTGCAAGGTTGGCAGGAAAGGCTGACCTAACCCTGCACCAAGCAGGCCCTCAGACCTATTGTCTTGAAATCAGGGTAATGATGGATGCCTAGGATGTTTCATCATTTCCCAGCACTGTTACAAGGCCCACATTTAAACCTCATCAGAAACTTTTTGGTTTCCTTTCTGATTTTTATGTGCCTGGAGTGCTGGCCATACCTCCCCCAACCTTTGTTCTCCTGTTATTAAAAAGTGGTCCATTTTTCAGAGAATGAGTAGTGCTGTAGAACGAAACTGTTAATGAACCTCTTGCATTAGCAGCAAGACCTCTGTGAGCTGTTTGCCACTTGGGTTATGTCCTTCACATCCTCTCCATCCCTCTCCCCCAACCACCCAGGCTCCATCGCTCCCATCTCAGCTTTTTCCCACACTTGCCATGAGGTCAAACAAATGAAAGGCTGGATGAGTCAGCAGTAGAAAACAGGACAACAAGCTTCCGAATGCTCTTTGATGAAGAGGTTAGGACAAGAAGGTTAAGAGGTGGAGAGGCTAAGAGGCTGAGGGCCCTAGACTGAGCTTAAATAGTGCACTGGGCCCATGGGTGTAGGAAAGCCTCAAGTGAGGTTTGTCAGGGCCACCATTGCTCTGTGGTGCCCTTGAGGCCTGGCACAGTCACTGGTTGCATCCACCTTCAGACAGAGGTGGTGTATGCTCCTTGTGCAAGGGCAGCATGTGTCTGCACACACTAGCACAACGCGATTTTGACATTTGCCCCTCTTAATTTTCTGTAATTCCCGTATGTTAAAGTTTTTCCACATATTTGTGCAGAAATTAATACCCTAGGGTTCCAGGCTCCTACTGAACTTTTATTGCCATAATAAGAGCTTATAGAGATAGTGGTAGCTATACCACTGTCATTTGGAAAAGAGTGGCTAGCATAATAATGTGGCTAGCATAATGTTTCAGTGGCTAGCATAATAATGTGGCAATTGGGTCTGGTCTAGCTGTTTGTCCAAAAGGTCTCAACGTGCAGTTGTTCTCACCACCAGACCCAGATCCGTTCAGTTATTGTTGAAATGGTGCCATAAACCTGCTTACAGATTTTTTATGGTTTTTCTTCCTTGAAAGCACCTGCTTGAACTGCATGGCCGTTTTTGTTATTAGATAGTCAGGAAAGGCAAAAGTGGAATTCTGCTTTCAGGCATTTTGTGGAGTGAGGTGAGTTCTCATGTTGGAAGCACCTCTCTTATAAGCTCTGCTAATAAATTCACCTATCTCTGCTCCCCAGACTTGCCCTCTACCTACAGGACATTTGAAATAGGCAGTATGAATTAACATACCTCTTGCAAGTAGGCTGGCTTAGGAAGATGCAGATCGCTGTGGCAGTGAATACAATGCAAGTATCTATATGCAAATAACTCAGATAAACCAGAGAGGGAGAGGATGTCCTCTCACCAGATGAGATTTTCTCATCTTCTCTGTGATTTTGATCCTTAGTATGAGTTCGAGCTGCTATTTGCACAGGTAGTTGAAAATGCGTGAAGCAGTCAGAAATCAGTGACTCCTGCAGGGACAGGACCAGTGCAATTTGGGAGGAACAATGCTGTTATTGAGGTGAAAAAGACCTGCATGCATATGATCCCAGTGCCATCATTGGCATACAGGGGCAGCAGGGTCTCCCCTTTGGAGCAGGAGGAAACAATTTGCAGTCACTGGAGGAGGCAGCTTGCTGGGGTCAGGCAGCATGTGCAAGCCTGTAATGCTGGAGGTCCCTGTGCCAAGAAAAATAACATGGCCATACTTCCTCTGTGCTGTTGGTGGGCAGGACAGCCCAAGTGGTTTCCTCAGACCAGTGAGCAAGTGGACAGACAGGGACGTGTGTTGTGCTTGGAGTCAGCTGCCTGCCCACCTACACCCATCTGTTGGTGCAGAGATCTGTCGTCTTTTGCTGAGCAGTCGGCATTGCACTTGCCACTGGTGCCTGGCTTACCTGGGGCTGGCAGACCCCCATGCAAGTCCAGGCTGCCTTCAGCCCTTGCAGCTTTCCTGGCCTGAGGCTGGGGGAGGTGCTGGGTTCATGGCTGAAAAGTCATCCTTATGGGGCTCCTCGGGCACTCAGAACATCTAGGGGTTTTACTCACAATATATAATTAAGATTTTTTTTCCCCCCTTGTCCTATACCCTTCTTAGTTTTGGCCTTTCTCCCTTAAAGTCTGTCAGCATGCTTTCCTCTTGCCTTGCTTACATCTGTGTCAATGCAAAATAGACCCCCAGCCTGAAGGTACTGAAGTATTGCTGCTTTTGCAAAGCACGGAATTGCAACCTAAGATGCAAAGGAGAAGAGGACAGGGTACCGGGGGTCCTCATTCCCAAAAATGATCTTGGTTGACTGTACCTCATTTGCCCTTTTGCAGACGTGCATCTCATTCACAGAGCCCATTTCCTTCTTATTCTTTTTTTAAAATAACTGAGATCACATCTAGCAATCTCCCTGATATTGGGGCTGGATGGACCTACCTTCTTTAAACTAATTAATTTAGAACAAACAGATGGCTTCAAAATCACCAAATAAAGTCATCTTTCTTGCAAATGTGATTATTGTTGTCGGTGGACATCGATGTGCTGTGAAGAAAATTCTGTCACATGCCTTGACTTCAGAAAAGCATGAGAAAACGGTAGCAGCCTTCCCTTAGATAAGAAGCCACAAACAAATCAGAAACAAGGAGCTAAAACTCAATTCAAGGTTTACTCCAGGATGGACGTCTTGCTACGATAAATTAAGGTGTTTTTCATTATTAAAAATAAACAAAGCAATGAAAGTGAACCATGTCACCATTCATATGCTTAAAAAACATCTTTAATCTGCTTGGGAAAATCTTTTTTTCCCCCTAACAGGAAAAAATATTAGTTGTCCAGATAACAAGCAAAACAAAATCAACCAAAGGGCATCAAGCGACTTCCTGAAATTGAAAAAACAATGTTTTGTGTAACAAGTTTAAAAAAAAAAAAAAAAAACAACCAAAAAAACCCAACAAAAACAACCACACGCAGCAAGCAGAATGATTCCTTCAGCTTCTTCAGGTCGTCAGTGGTTTCAGGAACATGAGGAAGAGCTACACAAGCAGTTGAAAGTTTTATTTAACCTTGCAGCATTTTACAGCTGTCCTAAGCCTCTTCCCTCCTCCCTTCCCCCTATACTCCCGGCCCGCCCCCCCCCCCCCCCCCGGAAACCATTTGTCTTTCTAGTGCCTTATTTTTAACAGCTCAGCTCGGACCCAAAGGGACACACGTAAAAACAAAGAAAGAACTTAATCCAGCAACTTTGGAGTTCCCAGGACTGAAATAGCAAGTCTGATGCAAATCAGGATTGAGGCTGCTTTGGAAGAGGGAGCAATATCTCCTCCTCTTGCAGGAGAGAGGGATGGAAGGAGGCAGAGCCACACTGACAGGCAGCCCAGATGCTCACCTACCCTGAGAGTGGGAGATACTGACAGTGTTGGGCTGGGCTAGTAGGGTGGCTTGGGGACCCCATTCATCCTGCAGTAAATCAGCCCCGGGAGATGCACAGGGAAGTTTGCACAATGTCTGCCCAAACTCTGCCTGGATCCTTGCCAGTGCTAGGAAACTTTCATTCTCATGAGTTCACAAATTTTACCTACAAGAGCCTGATTTAAACAATACAGGAGGTGGTGTAGCATTCCTCCCCACACCCCTCTCAGCCACTACGCTGTGAAACCACAGGAAATCATTAGCTGTGCCTGCTAAGAACTTTTAGATCCCAACAAATTATTCACATTTGATGTATTCAGAGATTTTTTTGTTTGTTTAAAGATTTTCATGGGTTCGTTTGTGATGCTGGTTTATGCAGTTTCTATTGTTTGGCTGTGTAGTTTAAGCATAGCAATGTGGGGTTCAAAGGCCTCTCGTGTGGCAGTTACACTGGTTTTAAGTAGCACTGTTGCTTACAATCAGGTAATTAAGCCATGAAATTATATCTGCTCCCTAATACAGACACAAAGTGGCAGGTCCAATCCTCACACATTTATGAGCTGGTTTCAAATGTGGTCTCTGAGATGCTGAAAGACCCTTCCTGTGCATATTTACAGCAGAAGTGAGTCTATTGAATGTTTGCAAAGACTGATCTCTAGACAGGTGTAGTAGCAGTCAAAGCAAATTGGTTTAGAAATGTCAACATATATTCATAGATTATTTGCCCAGCTTAAGTACTTACAGTAAAAGTCAATAGATCTAGGAATAAGGTTCAACTTGCCTGTAAGGAAACCCCCTAACCTGGCAGCAAACACATGCATCTCAACAGGAAAGCAACACAAACCTGCTGACTAAAGGAAATCCACTGAGGAGGGTGATGGGAGAGAAAAGCACAGTCAAATCTACATCCACATTTTCTGGGGCTATTCCACCACGGAAAGGTTGGCAATCTACGGTGCTTTCAGTATATCTGATCTTCCAAGCCAATACAAGGTCCCTTTGTTCAGCAGGGTGGTTTCCAGCTGCCCAGAGCTGTTCACCAAGGCAGCCACCGGGCGCCAGGTGAAAGGGGCACATTTCCCATATGGGCACACAGCACGTAAGCATCTGGATATGTCCCTAATGCTCACCTGCACCCTTTGGCAAGGTGACACTCGCACACCTTTTCTTCTCCACCAGACACAGGACTTACCTGTGTTCCATCAACAGACCGATTCATCACACCACTCTCCTGGCTAGGAGCAAGAAACCTTTCGATTGATAAATCAAGTGATATATGGCATGTTTGTGCTGCATACAGTACACTGGGGCCTCCACACATGCAAATGGGAGGCTTTGCCACCACCACTTTTTACAAGAAGACAGAGCTCTCTCCCAAGGCAGAGTATAGGCAGCAACATGCAGCCCAGGGCAGCTCTGGGCTGGCTGTGCACCACTCCATCCCTTGCTAGCCTTGCCCCCTCTAAGCAGTCTGTCCAAGGCAGGGAGTAGCCCAGAACGGAGCTTGTGTGTGGAAAAACGTCCCCACGCTCGCTGCTGACAGCAGAGCAGCAAGCTACAGGGAGCTTTCTTCATAACTGCAGAGGCTCAGCCATGTCCCCTCCTAGATGCTGAAAGTTCTTTCCATGAAGGAATAAGTGCTTTAAGGAGTCATCTTTAATAACAATTGATAGAATTTCTTTTGATTTTAATTTGATGGCTTTTGTAGACCTGCGACACCTGTCCTGCCCATGGGCACCACGCCTGGAGCATAAAGCTGCCGTGCTCACACTGTCCCTGTGGGCAGTGGGCTGGCAGCTGTTCCCAGGTAAATCTGAACACCCAGCAGACACTTCCCTCTTTGTCCGTCTGAGTTTTGTTACAGGATAAGAAATATGCCAGAGACCATAAACCTCTGCAGCAGCCACAGTCCTTCCTGCAGTACCACACTTGGCATAAATCAGCATAGTGCCGATTGCAGCTCTTCCCTGGCTCTGTGGCTTGGCTCAGACACAGGAAGGCTGACTCTTAATCTTACTGACACCCTGTTTACACCAGGGAATCTGCTTTGATTGCAGCTGGCTGTCAGCTTCCCTTCACCAGACTTGCCTTGCACCATTGTCCCAGCCACAGTCTTTGGCTGCCCAAAGGGACAGGTCACCACAGACCCATGAAGTACCCATCCAGCTGCATGTCCAACTGCACAGCTCTGCTGCTTCCATTCGCTCAGCATTCCCAATCAAGGGCTTCATCCTGCTGTCACCAGGCCCGTCTTGAGCCAAAGTGCACTCACTCAGCCACACCATATCCTGACAGGATGTCAGCAGTAAACAGTAGGTAAATACTCATGTTTTATCATTGGTTAGTATTTGTTGTTTTTAGAGACCTGGACTAAAATTCCCACTGAAAAAAAATGTGTACAACAAAAGTAGCTTCTATTTTCTGCCCACAAGAGAACTATGTGAAGAGAGCCATTTCCTTTATCATTATTCCCCACACAAACAATTTTTATGACTTTGGATCACTTTTTTAGATATTTTGTATCTATCTACTTAGTTATTGGGAAAAGACTTTATTTATTAACAAACATATTGTGGATCAATGAGGAGCTATCCCTGTTCCCCACAAGTGTTTGCCCCTTCCAATATATGAGTCAGTAAAATGAGTCAGAAAGCCCTGCAACCATCCCTGAGGGGCAGAGCAGGCACTTCCAAAGGGTGACTATTGCTCACACCATTCAAATTCAGTTTGGACAAATTATTTGGGGTGGTATTTGGAAGTGAGCTCTCTGCAAAAAGCACATTGCTTCAAAAATGAAGGAGTAAGCGAGTGCAGCAAGCAAAGCCTTATTTTGGCATGACTAAAACATAAACAGATATTTGCTGGAAATCACTGACAGCATTTGCTCAGCAAAGGTTATTGTGAGAAGATATAATTGATATTAATGTCTAGGGTTATCTCATCTGATTGTATCAGCAAAATATGGGATCACTTGGTAATTACTTTTAACATGATTTTAGCAGGAGAACAGTCGATGCTGGAGAACAGAGTTGTCTTTTTAAACGCAGCAAAATACTGCCTAATTATGAATTAAACCCGAGGCTGAGCCAAGTTAGCAGCCTCTGGATTGATTTTGAGCGAGCAGTGCTTTCCCATTAAACTTCAGATGATTCTCATAGTCATTTCTCCATGGAAGTAACACTTTTCTGAAAAAAATAACATTGTTAGCCCGTAGAACACTGAAAATTATACAATAGCTGCCTGCTTGGAGCTCACTCACCACCTGCTTTTCCTTGTTTTGTTTTCTGGCCTTTAATTACTGAGCAGAGTCAATTCCTAATGAGGCAGTTTGATTTCCTGTTTTTCATACTTCTTGAGCTGCTTAAAGAGCCTGTCCAACATAAAAGGAACCCTTTTCTAAACAGATTTTAAATTAATTATAATAACTTTGGTGGTTGTTGTTATTGTTGCTCTCTGTGTGTGCATGTGTGTATTTGTGTGCGCACATCTGAGTTTTCCATGGCTGCATTTCTCATTTAACATTTCCACATGAAACAACCTTTTTTTCCTCTCCTGTTTCCCCCCCCAACAATGCAAACTGGAAACTCTTGTCCAGGAAATTGTAGCCACAGAAACACTGTGTCTGGGGCTGAGGAGGAAAAGGTGGTGATGTCATGAATAATTGGGCTGTGAGAAAAAATGGAGCATGAATAAGGAGGGAAATATTCTGACGTCTGTCTTTAAAGCTGGAAGATAAACACTTGCTGTGAATGGTACATGCTGCCTTCCAAAAGGGCTGGTAGGAAGAAGAGCGGTACTAAATGACTGCTCAGAAATATATGAATGATGCTAATGAGGTCTCTCAGCCCTCTCCTAGCCCCACCAAACACATGTAACGCCTCTCAGTTTGTGTCTCAATGCTTCCCCTGTGGATAACAGTGGCACTGGAGAGCTGCTGCATTCCTGGGATTGATTTACAGAAGTCTTAGTCCTCCTGCTGCCTCTGCTCCCTGCTCACTCTGTCCCTGCCTGCTCCCTAGGACCCTGTGGCACAATAAGAGGCTGCTGCAGGCTGGGGCTGCACAGGCTGCAGGTGTGGGGTGGCCGCAAGCTCGGACCTTGCCAACAGGTTCCATCAGATGCTGCTTCTCTCTGGCTGGCCACAGGAATACTGCAGATGAGTTGCCTTGGTGCTTGGATGGTACAAAACACGGCCAGTCAGAGCCTTCTAGCACAGCAGCAGCCCCTGCCATCATACACCTGCACTCCCCAGCACATCAACACCCCTTGCCCCAGTTCTAGGATGGCATTTGCTGAGGCCACTCACAGAAGCATCTAAGAACTTTGCTACAGTGTCAGTTCCCCCATCACCTTGCTCCTTCCATTCTCCAGCCAGAGCCTTCGCACAGGAATCTCCCATGGGATGCTTTATCTCAAGCAGAGCCTGCTGTTAGGCATTGCAGCACTGAGAAGGTGGCTGAGGATTGCTGTGGGTTTGAACAACGGCAGCAACCAGTCCAGCCCAAGACTGTTGTGCTGGGCCACTTGACAAGCACGCAGAAGAAAAGCACTCCCTGTCCCAGAAGGTTTGGAGAAAAAAGCAAGTGGCTTGCACCAGTCAGCCCCTGGACCTGCTGCATCTATGAGTGAATGGAGTTGCTCTGTGGAAAGTACATATGAAGCTCATTGAAAAAAAACAGTCTGCTGCTAGAAATTTAGGGAAAGGCAATCCATGCTGTAGCTCTAAAAAGTTGAGTGAGCCTCGGCTGGGGAGGGCTGCGTTCCAACCCCACCCAAATCATAAAGCTGAGAAAACTTCAATGGGCCCTAGCTTCTGGATTATTATTATTATTATGACAGGGTTTTCCTCTCAGGATTCAGACTCTCTGTAAATGGTGGGAAAAAGGGTTTTATACAACCTCCAGTCTCCACATGACAAAGTGACTGCCTATTCCTACAGTCATCTGAACAGAATAGACGGAATAAGCTATTGTCTGTGCTCAGAAGTCAGCAACTGCACCAGCACTTGATTGGTCCAGGATGTAGAGGAACAAAAAGGTCATTGAATAAAAGAAGAACAATACTTTTCATGAAACAAATGAGCCTTTGCTAATTTATAACATGTTTGGATTGGGTATCATATACATCAAAATGATGTAATTAGTAAATGTCATTTTCTGGAGAGAGAGAGTTCAGTAAACCCTTAATGATGGGAATTTCCTGCCCTGGACTGGAGTCTCTGTACTACTAGGGCATCATAAAGATGCTGTATTTCACTAATAATTAGAATGGGCATGAAGTGGGACCTAGGTGTATGACAAGGGGAAAAAGGAAAAAGTTCACCTACTGTGAAGGTTAGTTGCACTGAAGAATTAATGATAGAAATACAATGGGCTGAAGGGTGATTAAAAACTGTCTTTCACATTTCACACTCAAGTGTTTGAAGCCTGGAATCCGCATTGTTCCTACCTCCAAATATCAGCATTCCTCAAACCCATTCCCACTCAGGTGATGATCTTTCTGCAATGGGCACGACCATGGGCTCAAGTCCCAAAGCACCTCAGTCAGAGGAACGTTCCATTCAGCAGGACAGAAGCTTTGCAGTTTGTACAGTGCTCTGCTGAACACATTAAATTGCAAGGGTGATTTTCAATGAGACCTCCATATGCTCAACAACAACTCTAACTTCAGAAGTTTTGAGTGTGTTGCTCCCCTACATACTCACAGACACATACAGTCACATTCACAGTGCAAGGCAGGATCATACCAGGGGTTACACTTTCCAGGTCTAAGGGAAAAACTTCTCTCAAGATGTTCTTCACTCAGATGGGAGTCAGGAGTGCTGGTGACTTCGTGTAGGAGACATTTCTCAAGTAGTGTCATTCCAGGTTGCATTAGGACGTGTCTCAAGACTCATGGTACTAGCAAAGCCAGACCCCCTGCAAGACATGAGGAACCTAAGAACATACAGAACCTACTTGTTAAGGAAAACAATAAGTATTTTGCTCTTTTTTTGCAAGTTAGATTTGAAACTAAGCTGAGAGTAGACTTGCACAAGCCCACCAGAAAGAGCAGCTGGCTGCAGTAGTGAAAGCCAAAAGATCTAAATCCTCTCTTCAGATATGTGTCTACCGTCTTCAAATAAGCATATCATCTACATTGGAATCTCCTTGCATCCTTCAGGTCCTGAAGCCAGTTCTAAGCTGAATGTTGCTCTAATGACTGCAAAACATTGTTTCTGCTTGCAATATGAAATCATAGAATATCTTGAGTTCAAACGAACCTTAAGGTCATGTAGTCCAACCTCCCTGCAACGAGCAAGGACATCTTCAACCAGATCATGTTGCAAGGGATGAAGAGATAGCAAACAGCTACAGGTCTATGAGACTCAAGGAGGCTATGCCCTCATCTAGTTGCTCAGACTTGGCAGATCACAGAAATCCACCAATCTGTTTTCATTTCATAAGCTTCTGACCCTTTGCCTACAGAAATTTTGCATCAGTTTTTGGTCCCAAAGCTCCTGCTGTAGCATGAAGATCTTCAGGATGCTTCAAGAGCAGTGCAGTGCACTTTGTTCCTCAGGGCTCACGAAGCTCAGCTGCTCTCAAAGTGACACCAACAGGGCAGGGCACTGAATTGAGTTGCCACCTAGAAATTTTTTTCCCTGTGGAGGAAAAATCCAATAGGCAGGTAGGTTTATGAACAGAATCTCCTCTGAGCATTCTCTGAACTATGCAATAAATATGCTATATTAGTTCATGTTTCCTTCTTTGCAGGAATTGCTCAGGCACAAATGAAACAATAACACAATTTGGAAAAAGTTCATTAATCATTGGTATACTGCAACTTTATTCTTCATGGCAAATTAAATATATGTAGGAACTAAACCGAAAACCCAAAGGGCCAGTAAACACTAATCACAGAACCTCTTCTGCCTGTAATGGGCATGTTTGAGCAGGAAATGTTTAACTGTTAAGGGATTTTCACCTCCCTATTAGCAAAAGAAGGATACCTCTAAATGTGACATTCTTGTCTCCAGGAAATACCCTTACATTCTCTGCTAGCTCAGAAAGGAAAACACTCCACTGCAAATAATTTACTTCACACCCGCTTCTTTCCTTAATTTTTGTTTTTTTCAAAAATTCCTTCTGCTGCCAATTTTTCTATCTTCTATGAAGATTAACCCAGCAACTCCCACATTTGCGAGCATCTCCAACGGAAATCTGCTAAATGAATAATCTTCAGTCAACAAAACCATATTCTGATGGGCCCTGGCTGAGCCAGCTGCGTTTCTGCGACTCTGAATAAAAAAAAAAAGAAAAGCATGAATTTTCTTCTTGGAGGGAGAGCTAAGTGCAGAAAACGTTACCACACATTCGTTGATCCACTGTACACATCTACCATTTCTGTGCTCCCAGCAAAGCAAACATCAGCATGACCCTCTATGTATAGCTGATATGCAATGGCTCATAACCCTCAAAAGCTACACCATGGGTCTGGGCTGAGGATGCATCAGGCAGCAGCACTCAGCCTTTCTGGCTGGGGGAATGCATTATCTGTCACCTGAGACTGGAGAAAACTGTGCACTGTGGCTTTTCTCTGGCTATGGGACCATGTTACAGGGCACAGAGTGTACAATCCTGCTGATGCATTGGGCTATTTCACAAGGTTATTTTCAGGTAAGTGGCTCCAGGTTAATGCTGGAAAGCCCAAGACACCAAAGCACATGAATTCCAGTGGCCTCCAGGCAGGGCCACAGAGAGTGGAGAATAGCATGACACTCATCCAGCTCCTGCAACCTGTCCACATGCAGTCACACAGGTGAGGACCACAGCCAAGTGAGGTACCTATTTCAGTACTACCCTACCTGCCATTTTAATCATAAGAGGAATAAGATGCAGCCCTTCCTGCACAGTCTGGCAAATACCAGGCTATGACACATCAGGAAAGCAGGTAAAGGTGTTGACTCACAGACAATCCACCTTTCTTCAGCAAACTTCTTATTTACAATAAATGAGTGCATACAGTCTACTTTCAGTTCCTCTAAGTTGCACTTCAGTTAAACTCTGACTTGGGTTCACAAGATGATAAGATCAGGACAATAATCTCAAGGTAATAGCAGCTCTCTACAGCTACAGCTATTATTAAAATAGTTTTATCAAGCCACAACCGGGATTCAAAGAAACCACGTTAATCAGCTGAATGACAGGGCTTGTAGGTGGGGAGTGAAAGAGAACTTGCTGTAAAGATTAATAGCGCATGACTGCATGTGGGTGACAATGCACCAAAGAAATGGGTGGCTCTTGTTTATTCAAGTGGTTTCCTATAATTTAGATTTCTGGATGGACAGAAGAAATAAAGATATGATGTCAGTTAAACAGTCATTTACTGTCTACTTAGCCACTGAACTCACCAAACAGTCTCTTCTCATTGTATAAATCCAAGGTCGTATATATTGCCACTAACTGCATTGTTCAAGCCTTGTCTTTGGACACTCCCTCACTCCACTGCTGGTAGATGTGGATGGAGCCATCACTCCATGTCCTCAAAGATTTTATGGCCATTTCCTGTCCCTTTCCTACCATGGAAAGACCAGAGCCCTGTGCAGAGCTCCAAAGAGGACAATATTACAGATTAGAATTATAGGCAGTTGAGTTTTAACCCCAAGTCCTGTCCTAAGATCTTCTGAGATTCTACCTGCTTGTTCCCAAAGGAAGGTGTGAAAATGACAGCAAGCACGAGACAGTTTGGTCTATGAGAGCTTCACAGACTCAGTGGGCAGAAGTTATCACCTTCTGCATAACATGGGGCTATCAAATGTCACCTGGGATTCAGGCCCTGCCTGTGCACAGAGCAAGGGAAGGACTTCTATAACCATGCAGTATCCAGTAGTGTCCTGGTAAAGCAGGGAGTTTTCAGACTGGATATGTACACGGTGTCGATGTGGTGAGGCTCTCTGCATTCTTTTGGAGAGAAAGTTCATCAAAACAGACAGATAGCCAGTGTTAGGTGTTACCTGCAAGCTCACAACCAAACTTCACAGAATTCATCACATATCTCTAAACCTCTGATAAATTATTTAAGCAACTCCCTGGTTTGGGGAGAGAGGAAGCAAACACTAACAATAGGTCTAGTAAGAAATCTCATTTGAATATTAGCATGCACACTCCCACATTTCCACACACCTGATTTCCAGAGAGATGGCCAGAGCAAAGCAGTCATTGCTCCCAGAGTTTTCATACTTTGGTTTACTCTGATTTGTGAGCTGCTTTACTGATAAAGTGCTGGCACAAATCATTACCTGTTATCTCATCTTCACAGAAATAGCTTCCTTTGCCAGCTACTTTTCAGCATTTACAGCCACTGGAGACCTGGGTCTTTCAAAGAAAACCCTCTCTGATCAATGCAAAACATTGGTCCTAATTTGCATCTTTGAATTAGGTTTACAGCCTGCTTGGTGCTGCTCTGCTCCCTATTACCCAAATGCTCTCCCTCTGCAGATGTTCCAGCAGCAAGAAATGGCAGTCCAGAGCCATAAACACTGCAAGATGTGTGTCCTCCTAGATGGAGGAGAGAAAAATAATAGTATCTAAATTCTGATGGATGACACTGCCCTGAGCTCAGCTAAGGGAATTCTTCCCATTACTTTGGCAGTACATTGGGACAGGAGAGAGACAACTCTGGAGAATCAGGTACCTTCTGACCATTCCCACATAACTTTACCAAATATAGATACAAACCTTGCACTTCAAATTTCAAGGACTTGAAATTGCAAAGGACTCATAGACAGCAGTGACTTCTGTTACTTACCAACCTTTAGGTCAAAGCAATGTAAATTCACTTTCATCTCTTAGCAACGGAGAGCTCCACATCTCATCCAACCCTGACACTTTTTGGAATACAACACCCAAATATAACCACCAATGAAAATCAGCAACTCAGCAGTCTCTGTCAAAATCACCAGCAGTACCTGCTGGCTCGGGAACTTGCGGCTTCCCTCCAAGTGACCACCCAACGTTAGTGACCAAAAGACACTGTCACCTCTACACAGTACTTGTCTTGCATACAATGAATTGGATGACTTCTGCTTTACTGCCAGTGGGTACCAATCCACCTACAAAGCGTGCAAACATCTTTTCTGATGGGTGTAGTACAAACTTTCTAATGCTCCTGGCTATCCTTTCATGCTGGTATGAAGGAAAACTAGATGATCTGCTGGTTTTGGCTGGGATAAAGTTAATGTTCTTCATTAGTAACCAGTATGGGGATGTTTTTTGGATTTGTGCTGAAAACACAGGAATGTTTTAGCTACTGCTGAGAAGTGCTTATACAGTGTCAAGATCTTCTCTACCTCTCACCCCACCCCACCAGCCGGTGAGCTGGGGGTGCACAAGATGTTGGGAGGAGACACAGCTGGAATAGCTGACCACAACTGACCAAAGGGATATCCCATACCTTAGGGCATCATGCTTAGCATATAAAGTGGGGGATGAGGGAGAGGGGAGGGGGAAGAAAGAAGAAAAGAGGACATTTGGAATTATAGCATTTATCTTCCCAAGTCATTGTTATGTGTGATGGAGCCCTGCATTCCTGGAGAAGGCTGAACACCTGCCTGCCCTTGGAAAGTAGTGAATTAATTACTTGTTTTCCTTGTTTGCACCCTTGTTTTTTGCTTTGCCTGTCAAACTGTCTTTATCTCAACCCATCAGTTTTCTCTCATTTGCCCTTCTGATTCTCTCCTTCATCCCACTGCAGGGGACTGAGTGAGCGGCTGGAGTTAAACCACAACAGGTGAGCAGCACAGAATATTTTACATTTTTGCTGCTTGTGCTGTAGCGGATCCATTAGTAAGAGAGAGTATCAGCCTATAGCTGCAGGTCCAAAATCTCCCAGAGGCACTGAATTCAAGAAAAATTGGTTTGGGGCAGCACAGGAATCTGGTCTGAACCGTGACCCACTGACACAGAATTTGGTGGCTGCTTTCATTTTTTTAACACTGTCTGATAGGATTATGGGCAGCACATTTTCAGGCTATCTAAGCTCTACACAAAGCAATTCTACAAATATGGCAGTACTGAGTCTGTTGTTAGAGGTGCTTTGGCATCCACAGCAGATTTCTGAGCAATAAAACTTGCAATCTCTGTTATTTTAGGAGTGAATTGAAACCACTTTCATGTTGATACACCACAAAACTCAACCACACTGTGATCATTGATATGTTTTGCTAAGAAAAGTCCTATTCCTTAAGTACTGTACTTGTACAGCAGCTTTTGTTGGTATTTCCTCATCCAGGCTGCAGTCACTCAGACTGTGGTGATTTCTGTGAATTTTCTAATCACTCTTGCTGGCTGCCTCTGAATGACTGTGTAACATGAATGAAAGTAACGTGAGTAGAATCAAGCTCGATTTCATCAGTTTGCCATTCTGGTTAATAAGAAGAGAACGAGTCAGAACTAAGAACCTATTCTGAGAACTGATGCCAACCAATGCACAGTAGAAGCATGCAGTTGTTGGTTATTTTTTTCCCAAATGGTTACCTTCAGAAGAGCAGATACACCCATGTCTAGGGTATCATAGGTTTGTGAGCTAAAGCAGACTTCCTGGGCAACTCTTGAAATCCAGTCACCTGCCCTCTGTCCCACCTCCTTCTCCACATCATACAAAGAAGTTACCCCCATACTTTTTCTCCTTTTCTTATTTTCTTATGTCATTTTTCAGCTTTCCTTCATTTTTTATGCTGGGATCTTTGCAGGTAACATCACCTTACCTATCCAGTGCTTATTCTCTCTTTAAACATCCAGAACATCCCACAATCTCTGGCCTCAGCTGCAAACTCCTAGCAAAACTGCACCAGCAACAGACCAAGGATAAGTGTCTTTCCCATCACACAGCCTGTCTCCCTCCAATTCACCACTATTATCCTACTATAGTGCTGGCTAACAACAGAGTTCAGGTCAGTGTGGTGTTTTCCATCACATGGAACACCTGCCTCTGGGTTTAGGAAGAGCTTCCTGGCAGGGCTGCCTTGCCTCAGGTGATGCCACCTTCATTAAGAGTCTCATGAGAACTACAGAAGTACAATAGCAGGCAAATATATTTCCTATCTTTAACCATTTTTCCACCCTATGCAGGTCCATCACAGAGGATATTTTCTGGGATTATATGACTCCTGTGCCACCCACCCTAAGCGTACAGTGAACTAGGTTCTCCCCAGGCAACAAAAGCAGGCAGGAGGGAGCAAGCAGAATTTGGACTAGCAGTCATACCCTGCCAGACTTTTATCTTCAGCATCTTCTGTCATTGCTTCCCTGCTAGACCTCCAATGGTGGCAGTCACTGCTGGAGAGCTAATGTAAGGGAAGTTGTCCCTGGTGATTTTTCTGCCCTGTCATATAGACTTGATCTGAGAAAAAACAGATATTATGGTGGTTAAAATTCAGGGCAATAGGACATAGACTATCCTCCTGTTCCAGATACCATTTCTGATGGAAGAAGAAATAGGAAATTACCAGGAAAAAGACTCATAAATAAAAAAGCTACATCTAGGAATACTTTGAGGCTGGAATTAGTCCTTGAAAATGAATGCTTGATGTTTTCATCAATTTGAAGAGTTAGCAGAAATTAATCAGCTGTGAATTGCTTCTAAAATGAGATGAGAAGCAGCACTCGTCCACAGGGGGTCTGCAGCAAGAATGAAATGAACCAAACATGAAAATGTGGCCAAAACTCTTAAGCAGGAAAACAAGCAGGCACCAAAATAAGCAATATTGTACAATATACTGTGTACAGTGCCTTCACTGGACAATTCATCATAAACAGAATAAAAATGTTTCCCAGTATACAAGCTAAAGAATCCCAGCTTGGTGATATTATCCAAAGACTTGAGATGCCTTTCAATGATTCAACACTGAAGGCTAATGCCTCTGCTAGATACTAGATAATAAACACACTGGAAATCTAAATTGTTATATATCTTGGCATTTGACCAGCAAAACATCCATGTAAAACCGTATGCCAGAAAATCTGCCTTCTGCTTTTAAGCTGATTATTCAAGAGTTAACTATGAGATCCCCTAATGAAGTAATAAAACCCAGATATATTTTAAAAGCTATTGATTCATTGTGTTATCTGTTTTGGAGCATTCCCAATGTATAAACAGTAAGATAGAAATGCTTTGTAACCTACAAAGAGTTCATTAGTTGTAGTATATGTCATTTGAATGATTCCTTCCTCTACTCTTACTGAATGCTCCAGATTTGTTAGGAATGGGCCTAAAACAGAATCCTGTATTAGACTTCTCTGACCCCAAAGTTGAAAGGGTGGTCAAAATCTAATCCACAGTGCACAACCTGATTTTACCAATTAATCCATTCAGCATCATGATTGTGGTATAGATCCCTTGTTTAATCCAGATATCCCAGCTTGCACCCTTTCCAGGTTGTAACAATGCCTTTTACTCAGGTGTCCTACTATCACATAAGGCAAGTTTCAATGGAAGTAGTGCCAACATGCAAGCAGTCCATGAAACTGTATTTATTTGCACCTTACACCTAGTTCTGCAAGTTTTGTCGTAAGGATTGTGCTCTTGCCAGAGCTGAGACAACCCTGATCCTAATCTTGGCCAGATATTCCAAGCACTGGCCAGTGGCTGATGCTCAGATAGGACCTGAGCTGTTGTGCATTAGGGCAGATGACATCATCCCTGCTCTACTCATGCACTGAGGAAGGGATCAATCTCACCTTTCTTTAGCTTTCTAAAAATTAGGGGTCTCACCTGATCAAGTCATGCAGGTTCCTCTGGAGTCAATGGAGAGAGCAGGGTTTCTGCAGATGATTATTCATCCTGTCTAGCTCAGAGTCCCCTCCCAGAATGAGTGATATGATCCCATCTCTCAGTGTTGACTCAAGAGGAAATGTGGATAATTAACGTAGCCTATATACCTATTAAAAGGCTAAAATAAGATGAGAAAAATCCCATCCTGAGTTCTGAGAAGGGTTTTCCACACAGCATTTGTGTGTGCATGAACAAGAACTACACAGAATGGACCCATGCCTCCCCCCAAGCTTTTAAACAAAACAGTATGTCAGCCTTACCCTGGAGGTTTAATTGCTCCATCATGACAGCTTCATTCCCTTCAGGATGGGATGGATGCTGCTATCTGCGATCTTACAGATGATCTTGTCACCTAGAGAGACTTCAGTGGTTGCCACCCTTAAGCAGCCTCTGACAAAGGGCACCTGGTGACAGAAGACTTCTTGATCCCTCCCAGCTGGCTAAGGGTGGCAGCACGGTCCTGTATAAGAGCACTAAATAGGCTCACAGGAAGTCCTCACAGTTGCTCAGCTGAAGAAAGGCTCGTTTGTAGCTGCAAAGGAGCATCTCTGACCATCCGTGGGCACAGAGAGGGAGGAAGGAGTGGGTACTCATGCACTCAGTGTATCACTGGTTTACACCATTTAACACACAAATGAAGTGTTTATTGCTTGTCCATTTGAGGCTCACTATGTGGTCAAGTACTAGCTTTTTTCAGCCTGCTAAATTACCTGATGAAACTTTTGATTTTAAGAATACATCTGGGATCCTGGTCAAGCCGGGCTTTTACCAGCCAACTAGATCTGCTGTCAAATATTACTGACAAGATATTTATGCTGATGGGTCAACAGACAAACAGACAGATTCATTAATTTTCTTCTCCCTTGTCCCATTATCTAAGCCTCTGTGCCATCCACAATCACTGAAGTGAATGTTCATTTCTATTCCATTGTCATACTAACTACTGCTCTGGCTTAAGTATTCTTTTGAACCCCAAGAACAATGTGCTGCAAGGCGCAAATCCATCCCACTCCTCCATGGCTAAGTAGGGCCATTAGACAGGAGAAACAATAGAAACTCAGCGGGTGCTCTGTGTTTGCTCCCTGCATGGCCGCACACAAAGACAAAAAGCGAGGAGGGCTGGATGGTCCAGGGATGGGTATTGGATACCCTGATGCACTCGTTTTCCCAGCATCCCCAGATCACAAAGGAATAGAGGTTTTGCATGGGCCTGCAGAGGCTACATCAGTCACTGGGCACGGGACCTCATTGTCTGGTTTGTTTTGTTTCCCTGAACAATATGTCACATATTTACTTTCCTCTTGGAGGGCTGATGCTAACATAAAATCATCACCATGTTATGCCAAAATGTCAGCATGCCACATCACCACATCTCCACATGAGGCTGCCTCATGGGCTCCCACTAGGATTTCTGCACCCAATCATTTCCCATAAGCAGTGTTTGCAGGATGTGAGATCTTCTTAAAATAGGACAAACCCAGAAATCCTGGAGCCGGTGGTAGCCCTTTTTCATGTTTCTGTCTTGAGTGACTCCATCTGGACAATCTAGGATTGCTTTTGATTGGCTGTGGAAGCAGCTGGTCCTGTTTAAAATCTTTCTTTACTAGAAATAAATATAAATGCTATGTATAGGAAGTCAGAATGGTCTTTCTTCTCCAGTCATTAGCAAGTTTTACCTTCATTGAAGGGATTTTAAAGTAGATTTTCTTACTTAAGTGGCCAGCTGTATTTTAAATACCTTTAACTTTTACCAGTGTGCAGCTCTGAGAAGTTTGCTGCTGCTGCTGCCTTGCTGCAGCTTATCCTGGTGCATGAGCAGGTGCAACTCCACTGAGTCCCACAGATCCTCTCCTGCCTCCATATCTCTCCAGAAATTCAGTTCAGGGCATTTAACAGCTTCTGTCCAATGCCAGACTACTAAAAGAGTGAGGAAAGCAGAAGACCTCAGCAAGAACCTGGTGCAGCCACCATGCCTGATGGCAGGACAATCCCTGCTACAACGGACCAGCCCCAAGCAGGTAGATACCACTGGGGTCATGGCATATCATCAACCTCTGTTGGGTGCAGAGTTGGATGCCATGGACCTCTGGCCACTCCAGAAGTGTTTCCCAACTCTGTTCCACTCTCTTCTCTGTCCTCTGGGACAAGATGCACAGTGGATCTTGAGTACCGAGGCCATACTCTGGGATTTGCTCTGCCAACTCTCACATGCCAGAGGTCTGAGGCTTCTTCCTCTGACTGTCTAAAGTGAGTGCCACAATGCTGGGCCCCAACCAAACATCCCGTGGGCTCAGTATGGGGGACGGGAGAGGAGGGACTGGTAAAACAGGCAGAGCGTGGATCCATGCCACTCCCCAGGGGAAGGGTTAAAACTGCCTTTTATGGTTTTTCTGTGACAGATCTCTTTACTCAGTGCTATATAATATAGACCCAAACATATTCTAAGTAGCCAAGAGCTGCCCAGCCATCTGTTTGAAGACACAGACCTTCTGATGCAGGAGTTCCCAAAGCCTGGCCCATGGGACACTTACTATGAAGCCTGCAAAGGGAATTTTTCCCCTTTAAGAAGCCAGCCTGCACTTGTTTTGTTATGCTGCTTCAGGCCAGTGTCCCACCCGTGAATGTTGGTCCATACATGACTTGTATATGAAACAAAATATGGGAACCTCTGCTCCAAGTGAGAAATCTCCATCCCCTCCAACTCTTCCCTGTCAATCTCACCCACAACTCTCAGACTTAAAAGAGAAAGATTCAGTTATCTCCTAGATAACTGCTCTCAGCTCCAACCATATCTTCCAGGGGTGCTTTTTATGAGAAATCCCATTTTTATCCAGCTATCTCAGGTAAAAGTACCAAATGACTGCATGACTTTCTGACTTTCAAAGCAAATTAGGCTTTTACAGTCACGTACATTTACAAATGGCCTGCACTGAACTAATTAATAAACAGACCCACATAGCTGAAATATGTGCATATCTATAACTATTTTTGTATTACATTTCATTTTATGTATTTATTCAAATTTAAAGCAAAGGCACCTTTCAAAAGCTCTAGGCCCAATGAATTATACAACAAATGCAGTCAAACAAAATCCCAGCAGTACTGAAATCGCTTCCTCTGGAGGAACTCAGCCAGCCCAGAGCTGCTCCATGAGGACACAGCTCCATAACTTCCCCATGTATTATATCACTTTCTCATATCCCTAGTGATGCTGTTTTCCTTCCCTGAGACCTAAGAGGTGACATTTAGAGAGATCTACCTTTCTCTCTCTGCTCAGCTTAGCACAGAGCATGTTTTGGGGCAGCCGAAGGGAAACCCAATATTTGCCACGGCATGGGGCAGAGCAGCACAGAACTGAGCACTCATCTTCCCTTGCTCTTCCTGCAGCATTGCTGCAGCTCAGAGAGTGGGGGGACCCAGCCTGATGCCCATCAAAGTGGCCTCTCAAAGATGGCTGCCACCCCGAAACAAGTGTAATGTTGGGGCCTCCCATCCCACAAGTCCCTTGCAGGTAGCTTGCCCCATCCCATGGTGTGATAAACCGGAGGCAGAGTGTCTTTGTGTCCTTAAAACTCGAAATCTCCCAACACATGTGAAGTGTCTGTTGGTGAGTAAAATAGAAGGGAGCCAAAAACGTCACAAACCACCCTGATGCCTGTGGCCCACAGGAATTGTAGCACCACCTGCACACCTGCCACTGGCAGCCGGGACCAGACACCACGTCCCAGGAGTACAGAAACCAGAGTGTTAAAGAAGGTGAAGTCGGTGGGGTTAGTGTTAAAAATATTTTTCTTTAAATAAGGCACTTTTTAATGTTTGCTTTACTTTTCAGCTCTGCTCCACACCCCGGCAGCAGGTTTCTGCCAAGGCGCAGCCCCAGGCTGGGCGGCTGTGCTGGTGGGGCGCTGGGCTAGGGTAGAGGTTTGGAGCTGCTGTGGCATCTGGCATGAAAAAATGTCCCGGGAAGCTGTTACATTAAATGGCCAAATCGATTTATTGAATGGCAGGTGTTAGCTACAAACAGATGGAGAACATAAAGGCATAAGCAGGCATTTGTATGGAAAAGAAGCCATCGATTTGTAGCGAGAGACTCAATAGTGATCGTTACAGCCTTTAACAGAAATGTGCCTTTTTTCACGCACTGGGCGCGGGGCGGCTCGGGGTGAGCGGGCCGAGGGCAGTGCAGCCCGGCCCGGGTCCGGCGGCGGCGGCTGCCCCGGGCCCCCCCCGGTCCCCCCGGCCCCGGCCCCGCGCGGTGCGGGCGCTGCGTGGCGGTGCCGCCCGCCCCAGTTGCGGCGCGGCGTGTCCGGGCGGCCCGTGGCAGCGCCCCGCGGCAGATGAGGCACGCGCCGGCCTCATTACAATGAGAATGGGCAGGCTGGAGGGGCCATGTGGCAGCAACAGTTTGCAAATCCCCCCTCCTTCTGTGCGAATCGGGAAACATTTCCAAACATTTGTACCCCAAATCGACCACATTAACACCCCTCGGAGCGGCGCTCCCTGGAGGGATGCTCCACGCTACGGGCATTTAGGCAGAAACAAAACAAGCAAGGGAGATTTTTTTCTTTTCTCTCTTTTTTTCTCTTTCTCTTTTTTCTTAGAGGCTCTCGGCGTGTGCCAGCGCTGAATCGATGCGCAACTTTCTAGTTAAGGAGTTTTAAAGCCATCGGGGAATCCGACTTAAAAAGTGGGACTGTGCACATGGAAGGGCTAGTGAGCACTGAATAAATGGGCGAGTCTCTGACTGAGGGATCAAAAAGGTGACCAGCGAGGCCAGCCCCGAAACAAACGGCAGAGCCAGAAAGTAGGAACGCTCCCGAGAAAGGCGCGTAAGCTGCATAATAAAATATCGCACTCGTACAGCTGCTGGGGATGCTGCACTGACCGACAAAAACGCTACTATAATTTGACCAACTGCGGGGCAGCCCGCAGGGCTCTGGAGTTTCGAGGGGTTTCTGGGTGCCCCGCAGCCAACAGCCCTGGGGGAAAAGAGTTCGGCTCCCGGGGAAAGGCGACTGCAGGGCTCGAAGGCACTAGTGCGCTGCTCCCCCCTCTCCGCGCCCCGCGAAGAAGGGGAGGCGGGTGAGCAGCGGCTGGCGCTGAGGGCAGGGGAGGGGCGTGAGCAGCCGTGCCCCTCGGGCATCCACACCACTCCCCGGCACAGGGAATGGCCAGGAGTTCGTGCCCCAGGTTAGGGGAAAGGGGAAGACGCAGGACGCCCCCACCCAAGCTTGACCCGGCCGAGAAGCCCTGCCAGCCTGGCTGCGGCTTCGTGCTGCCTTAGGGGACAGCCTGGGACACCTGGGACACAGGAAAGGTTGGGACAGCTCGGACGTGTCCCCTTCCAAAAACCCCGGGTGGCACGGCGGTGCAGCCGGAGCATCAGACAGGTCCTGCCCTAGCCGCAGGTACGGGTGCTCCGTAACTGCGGGACCTTAAAAGCAGCCCAGCAGAAGCCACGTAGAAAGCTCACGGTGGCTGCGACATTGCCGGGAGCCGCTTACGGCCGTGGGTCTGGCGGGCAGATTCTTAGAAAGCACAGAGCCCTCAGAAAGAGGGAAATATGGGACTGATGGCGGGAGGTGCGATGCAGTTGCTCCTGGCTGGGACAGTTTGGGCGATATCCTTTCCTGGGGTCTGGCAGCCTGAGAGCAGCAGGATACGGGCGGCCGTGGGGGAGCTCGGGCACATCCCGGGAACGGAGGAGGGCAGCCTGGCACGAGGGCTTGGGGGGAGGGATGGCTTGGGCAGGCTGGCAACTTTCACCCGCCCGGAATTAATTAACGTTGTCTCGTTAGCGAGATGCGTTTGGCCCGGCCACGCGTATGCTGAGCCGGGCCAGCCTGCAGATAAAACGGCAGCAAATGAGGCGCGAAAGAGGGGGGGGAGTGCCCTGACCTCGAGTAAGTGAGCTGGAGAGATAGGTAGCAGGGTGGAAAGGACGGGGAGACGGCGACCACTGAGCAGGTCCGGTCCGATCAGTGCCTAGCATCCCGACAGGGACTGCGGGCACCCCGCTGCCGCCCCTTGGAAAAGCCGGGGACTCTGCGGGCTTTCCCCCCCGTCCCGGGGACAAGCACCCCTTAACTGAGCCGAGGATCTTGGACAAGGTGGATGCGCTGTGCCTCTCCAAGAGACCAGGATGGTGTGTTGGGCACAGGAAAGAGTTTGCAGGTCTTGCACTTCTAATCTGCTCTCGGCCGACTTTCAGGCTCACCTGTTTGATACTATTAATGCAACTTTTTTTTTTGTCTGAACTCCCTGTGCGTGTGTGTCAACATGCAGCAGGTGGTTTATTATATTCCCCGGTTATTATTTTATTATGGACTCTTTTTATAGCTGCAATCAAAACAATGATCTGGACTATCGAGGAGGATTTTATGTCTGTTTTGCTCCACTCTCTCGAGCTTCTGAAAATATTTGGTTTGCGGGACGACAGCACGTGGGGAGCTGGGGCAACTTCTGCTCCTGCCGGCAACAAGCAAAGCTGGTGCAAAGCTTGACTCGAAAAACAGTGGCCATCCAAGGGCAGCTTAACGGGCTGGGGAGTGCTTGGGGGGCTTACACGCCTCTTGTCAGGTTTGGGGGAAGGCAGAGGTGACAGCTCTTCTCCAGCTGCCAAGGTGCACACCGCCAGGATGGCAGAGAGGTTTGGCAGAGCTGTGAAAAGCAGAGATCAGCTTGTCTTGCTTTAACCTACATTAGCTCCGGGTCCATATGGTAGATGCTGCCTGTGGATCCTCAGCACCAAAGCAAGGCCCTATTCTTGCACGCCGCCCTGCTTGTGCCAGATGGTGCCTGGACCAAGTGGCCATGCGTGGGGTGGCTCTGGTTAGCCTAATAAACGTCCAATACAAGTCAAAAATCAAAACACACACATACTAACATCTGCTAGAGCCTGCAGTACCCAGCTAGCCTTTCAATACTGAATTAAAGAGCCCCACAGCCCTTCTGTTCCCCTAGGTTAGACACTCATTACCATTTATCAAGCACTGATGTTATCTGGCCTCTCATTTTATTTAGTACCGAAGCTATTAGCATCAGATTTGATTTTGACAGTTGACGCTGCTGCTGGTAAAGCCGGGATCTGGCCGGGTGGATCGCTGCAAAATTCCGAGTTCATCAGCGGCGACACATTCCTCCTTCCCACTTGTTTACGAGGCAGAGACAAAAGAGATCCTCGCCTGTGCCTCTGCCTTGCGGTTTATCTTCACCACGGACACGGCTCCCGTCCGCACAAACACGTACCCGAGGCGACAGCCCAGCTACTCCGGACGGAGCCAAACCCATGGTGCCCGGCCCCGAGTGCAGCCCCTCGACATTGCCTGAGTTTGTGCCCCTCCGGCTCCGGCTTTTACAGGCGCAGTGGGGACCGCGAGAAGTTTTAATCCCCTTTTGGAGGCGACCCCGATTCCTAGCCTGGTCCCCTCCCCAAACCAGTCCACGGCGGCGGTGCCCGTGGCTTTCCCCCGTAGAAAGCTTGGCTATTTTCCACGAAGCCGTGTCGTGCCCTCCCGGTGATGCCCCGGGCGTTTGGGCCCTAACCACATCCTGGGACGAAGCAGGTTTCCAGAGAGAGCGGCCGCTTTAAACGCACGAGGGAGCGGGACGGCCTGGAAATTTGACTGGGGTGTGCTCTCCCCATGATGCCTCGCCTCCAAACGAGCCAGATCCCCATCTTTCCTAATCCCCTCCGAAACAGCTCAAAGTGGGGAGGTAACGCTGCGAGAACAGACCCTTTGGGAGAGCAGAGGGGTGGAAGGGGAGCGGCAGCGCGCTACGCCCCGCGTTGCTCCCCAGGTGACCCACGCCGCGGAGACCCGCAGCCTGGCGCGCCGGGCGCTGGCAGAAAGGTGGCAAGACCTCATTACCATACAGCTGAGGGTTTATCTCTCCCTCCCCCCTCCGGCCTCCCATCCATTTAACAAGCTGAAATAAAAAGCCACATGAAAGGCCTTCTCTGTGCTTGGCTTTAATGAGGGACACGCGACCCAACAATAAGCGCACGCTGCAATCAGGCCAAGGGCTTTATGGCACACGCCAGACCGCAACCCGGCCGCGGCCAGGCGGCCAGACACGGCCCGCGGCCCCGCTCCCGCCCCGCTTGCCTGCAGGCGCCCGAGTCTACCCCTTGCCCATGTTTTTGGGAGCCGGGGCAGCCCCGGGAAAACTCAGCTCGGTCCCTGCTGTCAACCCCGGCCACCTCGCTGGAGCGCTCGTTCGCCACCGATTTCGGAAGGGCGACCGAGCGCCTGCCGATCCCCGCCGTGCCCGCCTCCCTGCCGTCACTCGTCCCGCTCGCCCCCTTCCTCGGTAGGCTCCGTTATCCGGTGTCAGGAATGGGGCCGGGCCGGCCTGCGGCATGAGCGCCCTCGGAGCCGGGAGCTGCGCCCCGGGGGCGGCGGCGGGGCCGTGCCGGTGCCCGCCTGCCTGGCAAGCACCGTTTTACTTTTGCTTTCTAGCCGGGGCCAGCCCTCGGCGGGCAGGGCAGCTCCTGCCTGCCGGCCCGGCCGCGGCTGCAGGGAGCCGCGCCGCCCCGTCCCGCCGCCCCGAGGAACGGCCGGGGGAGGGGGACACGCGTGGAGATGGGAGCAACAAACAAACTAACTAACTAACTAACTAAAACATGGTGGTTTTAAAACATTTCATTCTCTATTGTTCGGCCGCCGTAGAGAGCTGCCCTGTGGAGAGGCGTCTGATTTTCGAGGGAACTCTTTCTCCCAGTGTGAGCGCCGTAAATATCTCAACAGATGCTCGGCTTGTTCGTAATCAGCTCGGCTCCTCGGCGGGCAGCGCGGCAGCGGCGGCGGCGGCGGCGGCGGCAGCAGCAGGGTATTAATTCGGGATATGAGGGCTCTCCGCAACATTTGGTTCTTTTTTCCAGAAGGGAAAGATGGAAAAGGGGAGGGATCGCCCGTGAGTCTGACTGACAGTTTACATAATGAGCTTGTGAGGATGCGAGGCAACTATATAAACAGCTCGAAGCCAAGCAAGTTTTCCATTTACTGAGCGCTGTTAGCACCGGTTAAAGGAGGAGCGGTTCCACACTAAGCACTCCCCTCCGCGTCTCTCACCAAACCCACCCGGCTCTGGAGTTTATAAAGGCGACGACAGCGATCAGAGGTCGGCGGCTGGCTGCAGGATTAATTCCCAGAAGGGAACGGATCGACACCTGGATTTTTTACCTTCCGATTTCTGCTCGCGCTCGGGGAATATTTGGAAAAGCAGGTTGCTCCAGGAGAATCGCCGTGACGCCTCTCTTTTCTCCCTCGACCGAGAAGCACTTGCTTGGACCATTTGAGGAATACAGAAGGAAAACTAAACCCACTAAGAACTGAAACCTCGAATAACACAAGGATGACAGCCTTGCGCATCTTTGGCTTGACGTTTCTGTTAACGATTTTGCAGCAGGTAATCGCACATCGAAAAAAAAAAAAAGGGTTCGCGAAATGTAAAGTGGGTGATGAAAGCAAGTTTGCATGGCAAAGCCGGGTAAGGTCTGATTTGGCTGTTTTGTGTGTCTCCCCTTTGTGCAGAGGGTGTCCGGCTCTGGCGTCTTCCAGCTGGAGCTGCACGAATTCGTGAATAGCCACGGATCTCTGGCCAGCGGGAAGCCCTGCTCCCCCCACTGCAGGACCTTCTTTCGCGTTTGTTTGAAGCATTTTCAGGCAGTGGTCTCCCCGGGCTCCTGCACTTTCGGCAGCATCATCACCCCAGTTCTGGGAATAAACTCCTTCAGCATCAAGGATACAGAGAGATTTGACAGCCCCATTAAGCTGCCCTTTAACTTCACGTGGCCGGTGAGATTCTGCTTTAAACCCGATTGTGATGGTGGGGCAGGAGGGTGGCAAGAGCAGGCTAACCGCGGCGCGCTCATAACCTATAATGTAAACAAACTACTTTCGCCTTTAGACTTACTTCCAGAACTTCCTCAAAAAAAAAAAAAAAAGAGGGAAAAAATGCGAGATGAAAAAACTCATCCAGATCAGAAGCACTTGGGATAATCAATGTTATTAAGTGAAATAAGTCAAGGGGCTGGGGGGGGTGGGTTGAAGGTGGGGATGCGTATCCGTGGTCTAAAGGAGGGAAGCGTGTAGTCGCGGGGAGAGAGCACAAATGCGGGACCCCACAAATGCGAGGCAGGGCAGGGGTGGGGTGCGGGGGTGCGGTGGGGTGCGGGGCTGACGCTGGTTTCTTTCCCGCAGGGAACCTTCTCCCTGATCATCCAGGCCTGGCACGCGCCTGCCAACTACCTGCCGGAAGGTGAATATTGCCGCGCGCCGCCGGCAGGGGGAGCTCGCGCGGCGGGAGCGCCGCTGGGCCCCGTCCCGAGTGCCCGTCCGTCCCCCCCCCCCATTCCCGAAACGCCCCCCCGGCTCAGCTGTTTATACTATAACTCCACGGCTGGCTTTATCCCACCATCAGGAGCCGGTCCCCCAACGATATCCATCAGGGGCCGCTTTGATTCTGCCCCAGCCTAATCTCCAACACAATTGCGTTTCCTCCGGTTTATTTTTGGCGTGGGAAAGCGAGGCGGGCTGCGGTGAGAAAGCCGGGAGCTTGCCAGCGAGCCCCGGCCGCCTTTTCCTGTATTTTACACCTTGCTCGAATTCCGCCCTTTGGAAAGGAATAATGGCTTTGGGATGTTTTTCTGAGCGGAGAGGAAAAGGATATTTCACAGCAGCCCTCGCTTTCACAGGCCCCTTGCCCGAGCCCCCTCGGCTGGGGTTTGCACACCCCGGTGCCCACCTTTTCGTACCCTTCCATGCATTCATAGCCACACGCGTGCCTTTGTATATGTATGTATAAATATATATATATATATATAAATACGTGCGAGCGGAGTACCCCGGGAGCGGCGGGGTGGTTCGGGGCGGTCTCCGCGGCGCGGGGCACTGCAGGCGGCCGCAGTCACTGACCCGCACCCGCTCTCCCGCAGGCTCCCGGCCACCCCCGGAGGAGTGGCTCATCAGCCAGGTGTCGATCCAGCGGTCGCTGTCGGTGGGTGAGGACTGGTCGCAGGACGTGCACCAGGGCCCACTGACCCAGCTGCGCTACTCCTACCGCGTGGTCTGCAGCGAGAACTACTACGGCGAGAGCTGCTCCCGCCTCTGCAAGCGCCGCGACGACCGGTTCGGGCACTACGTGTGCGCGGCGGACGGCAGCCTGGCCTGCCTGCCCGGCTGGGCCGGCGAGTACTGCACCGACCGTGAGTACCCACCGCGGGGAGCGGGGCGGGACGGGCAGCACCGCGGGCGTCCGGCGGGGCTGGAAAGCTCACAGAGGCCTCCCATCTCCCGGGACATGTTTTCACGCCGACCTCTCCACTCCCTGCCTGGAGAGACAAAGTTGTGCGCTGAGGACTTTGCCCTCTTTGGCTGCAGCCACCAAGTCTGTGCTGCACCTCTGCGAGCCTTAGCAGCGAAGACAGTCTTGGCTGATAGCCCTAAATAGCAGTATTGCAAGGTAAAAGGCTAGCAGCTTGCTCACACACATGCTTCCACCATTCCTGCTGCCAGAGTATATGAAGCAGGTGTTGTGGTGTAACAGTGGGAATCTTTACTCTGAACTCAGGATCCCGTTGGGTTTACTCAGTCTTTCATTAGCACTAGCCAAAGCCGTCTTCTCTTGCTGCTTTTCTTGCAAGAGTTCATGTTTGTTGCATAAACAGAAAAACTAAAGGACAATTTGTCAAGTGTTGGCTCTCCTTGTTCACTTCCTCCTGCTCCAGAACTCCCTGTACCAAGAAGTTTTAAAACAAAGCTTTGAAAGTGCAAAACTGTTTTTTCAAAGTGTTTCTTTAAAGCTGGCATTTATCCTTTAGAAGTGTGTTCTGTAGTGCCATGTGTATTTACCTAAACATTTATGCTTTTTTATGTTCTCTTTCCAGCCATCTGTCTGGCCGGATGTACTGAACAGAATGGATATTGCAACAAGCCTGGAGAGTGCATGTGAGTAGATGGCAATTGCAATGTGAACATCAGTTAAAATGTCGCCTTGCAATAGAAACTTAAACTCTTCTCCATGTCATTAATGTTTTAATTTGACTTTTCTTCTAGCTGCCGTCCTGGTTGGCAAGGCCGCTACTGTGATGAATGCATACCCCATATAGGCTGCCGTCACGGGACTTGTAAAACACAATGGCAGTGCATATGTGATGAAGGATGGGGTGGCCTCTTCTGTGATCAAGGTTAGTTCTGAAGGTTGCACTTACATATCTGGACTGGGTACTCCTCAGTACCGTACTAAGGAATCTGACCCATTGGATCTAGAATTAAATTTCCACAAGGTACACGTTCATAGGCATCATTTTGTGCCACTGCTGCCTCAGATACAATTCTTGTAGTTGTAGTAATTTTGTTAGAAAACAAGGAAACCTTTTTGGTAGGTGCAGTTTTTCTCTTGCAAAAGAAGTCTTTATCTTGGAAAAATACCTAACAATCTGGATGAGTGTTGAACAGGCGAGTTTTCTACCTGCTCAAGCTAGGTTTAACTTATTCCCTGTACAACTGTAAAAATTTACTAACCAGTTTCCAGCAGCAGTAAACACCATCATTTGGGCCTTCCTTATTTTGCATACAAGGAAGTTAACTCATGTGATAAGTCTGGAGCATGAGAGAAAAATCATATAAGCAAGAATGAAAAGTACAGGTTCCATTTTAAGGTACACCAGACCACTTCCACCTATTCAACCCACTGAATCACTGAACCATAGCCAGCTGAGCAGTCATGTCCTCAAGGCCATATATGCACTGCTGGCACTGAGATCATTAAGTGCTCAAAGCAGGCTAAGTATTTTCAGGACAGTTATAGGATTAAGATGGCAAAGTCTGAATTAAGCAGGAAAAGTAAAGTTGCAGATTTTTTTTCTGCTTGTAGTTATTTATTAACCAGTTGTCTTCCAATTGCTCTATGGTATTTATAGAGATAATAAAGTTTTTCTACTTATGTCCTATGAACTTGTGTGCTTAACCTCTGTCTCAAATTTAAAGGAGGAAAAAAAAAAAAGAAAACCGTTGAGCTTGGCAGGGCATTTGACAGTTTAATGTACTAACATCCATAAAAGGAGAATATGATAAATAAATAATAAAAGTTTTCTAGTGTTTGTTTAAATCTCCAAGCCAAAACATCTTTTTTTTTTTCCTCTGTGCCTCTACAGAATGTGCATCAACGCACACACCTTTTAAAGGTGGGGCTCACTGTTTTAGTATGTGACATGTTCTACACAAAGTATCTATAGTGCTGTGGCATATCTTCCAGAGAACACACACTTATGAAGTAACTTTTCCAATTTGGCACCTAAATCCCATTGCAGCTAATGGTTTTAAGTCCACAAAAGAGAGAGGGTATAGCAAAGCACTAGGAAAGTTAAATTTTTGCCAGCTCTCTCAAAATTCAGAGCTCACGTATTACAGTGATGGATATGGAGAAATATCTAAAATCACTGATAATCTGAGACATATGATTATTACTGATAATAACCTGGATAATAATCTCCAGTATTCCTTTTGATAGCAAAATGATATGCTTTACTGGAAATCGTGTCTTTTTTTGTTGACTACAGTGCAGTTTTTGTGTGTATCTTTTCCCAGCTGTCAAAGCTGTGTTCTCTAACTCCTGGTATCTTTGCAGATCTGAACTACTGCACTCACCACAGACCATGCAAAAACGGAGCAACTTGCATGAACACCGGCCAGGGCAGCTACACGTGTGCATGCAAGCCCGGCTTCACTGGTGTTGACTGCGAACATGAGATCAGCGAGTGTGACAGCAATCCCTGTAGGAATGGCGGTAGTTGCACGGTAGGGGCGTTTTAAATGTAAAGTCTTTATGTGAAGCAAACCCCAGTATACCTTTTCAGAAATGGTTCTGTAACAACATAATGGGAATTCGATAGGACACAGGTTTCATTACTGACGCTCACAACTATCATACTGAACCCTTTCCGAGAGGTGTCACAGGAGGAAGTCTGTTACAGGAGGAGATGTATCATCTAGATTAGAACTAGTCAACTGATCCTTAGGTTTCTGTGGCAGCCATTATGAGAACTTGGCAAGATCCAGGGTTGGTGAGAGAGCAGATCTGTTAAAAATAAGCTTCTCAAACCACAGTTCATAGAGAAATGCACTAACTCTGTATGTTAGTAGCAAATAAAAGAAAGCTTCTGCTTTCTGCTGTGGGAGGGTAGTGTCAGACAATATGGGGGCAAGCACCTGAAACTTTCTGTGAAATAGGATCCCGCACTTTTAGATTCCTGCGGTTTAGTATTTCAGCATGTTTTCGGACCCAGTCAATGATAGATTCTTTACCAATGATGGAATGGTAAAGACTGATTGATTATAGATATCAAATGTAATCTGTTGCATGTTTAGATTAAAGCTAATGGCACAAGACCCCACCTCCTTTCTCCCAAGGCCTTGGACATGAACGAAGAAACAGTTTAGTTATGATCTAAGTGGTGGGACTTACCCAAGCCGAAGCAACTTAAACCTCTGTAAAATAAAAAAGGGCTCTCAGGCTGAGGATAAATGGCCTGATCACAGCTGTGTATGTCAACAACACATACCATTCTGCTCTAGGAGGACCTCAGGGATCCCATTAGACAGTAGTGGTGTTAGCAGTGTTTTTGTCTAGCTGCCTGTAGGCTCCCTACAACTACATCTGCTCTGCGTGTGTAGCTGCATGATTACTCCTGTACTCTGAGTACGGATGATTCACAGCTCCAACCCTCACAGTCCAGCCTGCAGTTGTTTACTTTCCAAATGTCACTTTTGCCACATCAGGCTGTGCATGAGAAGGGACTGAACAGCACTTGCTGCCAACCAAAAACGAGCATGCAAGCAGCTATCATTTGGTGTCATTAAATAACAGCGGCGTAACGTTGTGTTTTACAGGATATGGAGAATGGTTATCGCTGCCTGTGCCCCCCTGGCTACTATGGCACCCACTGTGAGCACAGCGCTTTGACATGTATAGATTCTCCGTGCTTTAACGGTGGCACATGCTTGGAAAAAGAACAAGGGGCCAGCTACAGTTGCGTTTGCCCTTTCGGCTTCACAGGGTCAAATTGTGAAAAAAAAGTAGACAGGTGCACGAGCAACCCCTGTGCAAATGGTGAGTCTTTTTATCAAAAAATCTTATGTCCTTGACTCATTTGTGCTTTTCAGTGCAGAAGTGATAGAAATCCAATCTGACCTCTACTCTTCCTCTAGTACATTAGTCCCTCTCCCCCACTGTATTCCACATCTACCCTAATTTTAGTCTCTTGCTGGTTGGGGGGGTGGAGGCTTTCACTGGCATTTTCTGTGCAACAAAACAATGCACAAGGTTTATCATGTGATAGGGAAGATGGCAGAACTAAATTATTACATATTTAGAAGGGGCATAATTTTAAAGCATCATGATACAATTAGAGAAAATAGAATGGACTTTTAGATGTGCAGTTGTTTTGTAAAATAACTTCCCTCTTCTTGAGGTAGTATAACATGCTGACCAAGAAGAGGTTTAGATTTCCAAATGAAGTCCATTGCAGACTAATTTTTATTTTCTGTTTTTTCCTCAGATGGTAGTTGCTTTTACCTTGGGCAGATTCGTGTGTGTCGTTGTCGGGCTGGTTTCTCTGGTCAGAAATGTGAGATAAACATCAATGATTGTGCCAGAAACCCATGTTCCAATGGGGGAACTTGTCATGACCTGATCAACGATTACACCTGCACATGTTTGCCAGGCTACAGTGGCAGGAACTGTGACATCAAAACCAGAGATGAATGTGCTTCTGGGCCGTGTGAGAATGGAGGCACATGCTACAGTGGACTTTATAGTGCCAACTTTGTCTGCTACTGTCCTTCTGGCTTCATGGGCAACCGCTGCGAATTGCCAGTTTATTCAGTGCCCGTTACACTTCCTCCTAAACCAGTCCCCTGGATTGCTATATCTATGGGGGTGGGTCTGGTGGCTTTGCTCATACTGTTCTGCATGATAGCAATGGTCATCAGGCAGATGAGGATGCACCCAGAGCAGGAGTTGGAGACAATGAACAACCTTTCTGACTTCCAGAAGGACAATCTCATTCCAGCTTCCCAGCTCAAAAACACCAATAAAAATAAAGACCTTGAAGTGGACTGTGGGCTGGAGAAATCAAACTACAAACCCAAGAATCATAAACTGGACTACAATCTGGTAAAAGACCTGACGAGTAGAGGGACACCGGAAGATAAATATTACAAAAGTGAAAAGTGTTTAGGAGAGAAGTCTCCTCTCCGACTACACAGGTGAGAATACGGTCTTGCTTCTACTCTTTCTTAAAGCCGCTCCTCTTCATACCAGTGTAGGAGCAAATGAGAACAGGGGGAAAGAGAAACCCCAAGCAGATGATACACAAAACAAAACAGAGTAAAACCAGGAATCTTCGTACTGGATTATGTGTGTCACAGCCAAGGGATATCCTTAGCTGTCAATTAAATGGAGTGTTTGTGCAAGGTGCTGCTAGTATGGGTACTGTAAATGGACCGGGAGTGGCTAGGTCAGTGGTGAAATTAAGAAGTGTCTTTCCTTCCTCAGTAGATCTTGGAAGAAGAACAGTTAAGGCATATAGTGATTAAAAATAAGAAGGCAAGATGATCTGCCATGATAGAGTTAAAATAATAACTCCTTTTCAAAAGGAGAAAAGGGCTAGTATTCACTGGCTTATCAGTCTTCTGATTCATGTACTGAAGTTCTTATCTAGGATCTGCATGTGGCTGTTACCCTGAGGGCTCTGAGGAACTCTGTTAGGTTGGACATGGCAGAAGCATAGGAAGACAGTAACTGTTCCACGTCTCTAGTATAATGTCCTGACAGCATACAGAAAGTGTGAAATTTGATCCTCTGCACTTCCCTCCCACACCTTCATGGCTATCTCATTCCACCACTCCATATTCATGGTAGATTTTGAGAGTCAGGCTTGTCACTAGTCAGCTAACATTGTTTTCTCTCTGCCCTGCCTTAGTGAAAAACCAGAATGCAGGATATCGGCGATATGCTCTCCAAGGGATTCAATGTACCAGTCTGTCTTTGTGATAACAGAAGAAAGGAATGAGTGCATCATAGCCACAGAGGTAAGTAAGTACAGAGGTGGACAGGCATAAATTTACAAAGTAAAGGGGTAAATTATTCTCTAGTATTGTATCTGAGAAAGTTACTCTATTTCCAGGGATCATGATGTTCCCAACATTCACATCTCATCTTCTGTGGCCCACACAGAGCATATATAAGGGAAAATAAAGAAATTAGCATCTCTGATTTTACTGAACCAGAGATTTTGAGCTTAGATAAGTCAGTGGTAGATGAAAACACAGAACATCAGCCCATAAAAATTCAGCACATTGTACGATTGGTTCTTCTTAAATAGGTGGTCAGAAAAAATGAAAATAATAATCGTTCTTAGGCCCACTGATGTAAAGCCGTGCTTTTTCTTGTAACTACAATGGATAATCTGTGGTCTGTGGAAAAAGGCAAAGATATAGATTTCCAGCAGAAGATGGAAGGTAGCTGAACGTATTAGTGGATAGGCATAACAGCCATTTAGGAAGTCTGTAATGAGGTAATTTCAATCTCTCAGTATTTAAGCTCCAGCTAAATATTCTCTAACAGAAGTTAATGCTGTTATTGATAAACACATCTAGATCTTTATGTTATATTAAAAAGTTGGATGCACAAAAAGAAGTAAGGGCTAACATTGAACTTTCAAGACTTTAAGAAGCTATTAAGGAACCAACTAGTTCCTGAAGAATTAAAGACCCTTTGGAAAAAGTCTCAATGGAAGTTAATGACGATTTGGCGTTTACCAATACCTGCTTTCTTCAGTGTAGCCTTCTTTGGAACTAGTTTCAGACCGTAGGAAAGAGAAGCTTGCTGTGCCATACAGCAGTGATCTGTGAAGTCAGATCTGCAGGATTCTGTCTCCCTTTCCAGTATGGATATCAGATTTCCCCTTGAAAGGAAGCTGGAACACAAGTCAACCGACAATATTAAAAGTTTAAGACTAAGTGAAAGTATTTTCAAAGATACAAATGACAGCTAGATGCTTCATTCCCATTAACTGACCTAAATACTATATCTTCCTTTAAAGATCTTTCTGACTGAAGCCAGCCTCCTAAATTTATGTCAGGCATCTCCAGAAAGTGTTTTTATTTTCAGAGTGACAGCCTCTGAAACTTCTCTCCACATCTTTCAGGCTTAACGCTTCTAAACACAAGCTATTTAACTATACCATGTACTTTTTACAGAGCCCTAATATCAAGCACCCATATATGTAAGCATTCTTTCCCTCGGTCCAGGTAGAGAGGTCACTCATCAGACAGATGACTATTTTTTTTTTGTGCTGGTGATTCTTTGTCTCTGGACCCAGCTGAAAACATTGACCAATGAGAGTTAAACTTCAGTAATGTCCGATTTAAACTGCTTTGGTTTGACATACAAGAATTGCAGTGTGTTAGTTCTGTACTACTCTGTATGCTGTGATTCCTTCTCATTCATTCCTGGTGTTATTTTATATCCTGATAGGTATAAGACTGAAGATCGGTCCATTTGCACCTCAGATTTGGTAATGCCAGTAGATGGATGTTCCTGCTGCATTGTTTACATTCAGAACTGGATTGGACTGTTTTTAATTACATGCAACTTGCTGCTCTCAGGCGGAGGATGGAACTGGGTGAACTGGACAGACTGTGAATTTCCTGAAAGATGCAATACACCTTTTTGTTCTTACTGCCCTTATTTGAAATTTGACACAAGAAATCTCATTGGCTTTAGAAAAGGGGAGGCAGAGGGAAGAGAGAGGTTAAAAAAGTTGGTGTTTTAAAAGATGCTGAGGCCATTTCCTCATGGACAGACCCCTGGCTTTCCAGAACTCTGATTATGGGAGGTGCTGGTAGATGAGGAGGCACATAACAGTCACAGATGTTGCCATGGAAGGTGCGAAGCAAGACATATTGCTATGCAGATAATGGATACAATATAAACGAGGTCTCCATTTTTTTCTGGGTATAAAAGTGCCTAAAATGTGTCAAGAGAATCTAACAAACCCAAACAGACACTTGACTGCTCTTCCTGCAGTTACCTGAACAGTACTGGGCAGGAGTGGCTGATACTTTCCGCTACACTTCTATTTGCATCTCCTCTCTCCTGCTGCATGTACTGGAGACTGTGTAAGAAGCAAGAGGAGGAAGAAAAGAAGAATGCTGAATTTACATGTCATCTCATTTGGTGATGCTTTGGAGAACTGATTGACTCAAGCCACTCTGTGGGACATGATTTTTGTGAAGTTGTGATAAGGAATGTGTACTGCCTCTTCCTCATTGATGAGGAGGAGACGTGATCCTAGCTCTATATAAAGCCTTACAAATGCGTTTAAAATCAATCAGCTCCTAGAACCTTTATGTGCTGAGCTGTCTCAGCTGTTTTCATGCCCTTTGCACTACCAGTGATTGTGAATAGACATTACTTCTCTTCTTCTCCTTCCTCGTTCTTTCCCCCTCTGCCTTATTTTGACACAAATTTGGGGGTTTATGTTGTGTTTCTGAATTAGGTGCCACATTTTACTGCAAATAGTCTCAAAATCACAGCTGTTACTTTCTGAAGAAGCAGCAGCAGTGTGACACAACCCACCCACCCCCCATTTCTCCATCTGGTTGCAAAACTCCAACTCCTGTCCTTTGTCCCAGTTCTAAATGCCCAGTAGCGAAGCACCCACTGAGATGCCCTCTGCCAAGACAGGTGGAGATTAGAGTCAGAAGGTTCTAGGCTCATCCTGTTTCTCTCATACCCACCCACTGCTACATGGAAAAGGGGAAGCTTGTCCCTGGAAACCAGAGGTGTGCAGAAGCTCTTTTCTTATATACATATTTAGCACAATACTACAGGACACTCCAGTGGAAAATGCTGTGACACTAGTGAATGAGACCATGGCATGGGGCAGAATGAGGAGGGAGAAACACCATCTCTTCAAAGAAACCTGGACTGTGCTATCTCTCAGACAGTGATATTCCTGCCCTTGTAAAGCCTGTTGTTGGACTAGCCCATCTACTCCCTTGAACTGTGCAGACAAGACCCCTTCATATTGTCCACTACTGACCTTCTGCTCTGACCACGTAGGACCACTTTGAAGATGACCTTCAGAAATCAATAATATGGGTTTTAGTTTGTCTGTTTGTAGTTTATTTTGAAGACTAGTATTTCAGTAATTTAAAGAAAATCAGAAGCACTGAACTTTCTACGTTTTATAACATTATTTTGTATATAATGTATATTTATAATCAAAACAGAAGTGTAAATATGTTTATTACTTCTCATGTAATGTTTTTAATGTGATGACAAAGTTTGAATTTTATTTTTTTTTTCAAGCAATGAAAATACTTTCCTGCTACTACAAAGTTTATTGTGGTTTGTCCTTTTACACCTGTTATTCTGTGACAGTCAAAGTTAGTGAGGTCCCCCAGAAGTAAGCTCGCTTGCTTGCTCCCTGCACTCAGGCCTACATTTACATTTTGCACACCAGCTTATGTCAGCTGCTTTTTATAAAATGGTTATGCTGTTAACTAATGTCAGCAAAGTTGTTCATCTGAGTGGCAGTCATCTGACATTTTGAAATGTTGTACATATTTATATTGTGATAGATAACATTTAAAATACATATATACATATATATATTCTCTTGCTATAGTGTGGGACTGAACTGTCAGGAAAGTTATTTTTATTAATGTTTCACTCTTCCTATCTCATGACAACTCATGGCATGGAAGATACAGATTTAATACCATTTCGAAGTGGCTTAATAAATGTGCTGGCTTGGGGTTCCCTTACAAAACAAAATACAATCACTATCTTTTTTAATCTCATTTCTTTAAATACTTCCAGTAAGATCCAAATCTTGTCCTCAGGTTACTCTACCACATCATCTACGTCTACATTTGTAAGATTTTATTCTTGTTTGTTTGATTGCAAGGGGTAAGATTTGTCTTTCACTTGTGGGATTAGGGGGAATTTCAAGCTTTCTCCTCCTGAGTTCCCTGTGCTACACCAGCAGCTGTGTCCTCCCAGGGCATCACAAAGTCATTACCCTCCACCACCCTTTTGGAGGACATTTCCGCAAAAAAAAAGTGTAAAAAGCACACTTGTATAAACACTCCTAGCAGGTTTAGTAGCCTTTGAAGCATACACATTTATAGACAATTAAATCTCTCACTAGATCAGCTAGGTGCAATACAGCCAACATCTGAGTGCACAAAAGCAAACCTATAAGAACAGGAAACTACTGCTGCTCTATTTTAAAACCAGACTTTTTGTTGTTGTTGACAAAATGCCAAAAAAGCATCTGAACATGGGATGCCTTTCCTATCTTTCCCCAGAATAAAATCTAACAAAATTTGCTAGTTTTTTTTTTTAAATACAAAATTAAAACCCCACTGGCATTAAAAAAGCACCATAACAAATTATTTTCACTTTGTCATTAAAATATTGCAAACAATGATTCGTAAGGGTCCTTCTAAGCATATTATTAAGGTTACTATTAAATACTTTTTACTTTGGATGGTTTTGTTTCTCCCTCTTTAGTCCTTTTCACAACGAAATTGACTTGAATATCCCAGCCAATTTCCCCAGCTACCATAAAAAATAAATTTAACATGAAACTCAGAAATAAAATGCCGCCTCCCCCTCCCCAAACATTCACCCTGTAGAGCAAATTATGAAAAACAAGCCATTGACAAAAAGCCGAGCAGATGCTCCCTGCTTGCAGTCCTTCCTCGGCAATGTGAAATAAACCCAACAGATGCCTCTCTTAATTGAGCACATGGATTACATACACACATGCACTCTGTCCTGCTTAAAACAAAACACACACAAAAATCAAACAGGAAAATAGACAGAGAACTCTTCCCAAAGCCTAGGCAAGCAGGAATGTTAAGATCAAAAAAGGCTTGGCTTTTCCTGCTCAAAACATGACAGGAAACTGTATCCATAGACAGAAGGGAGTTGAAATCCATTAAAACCTGTGGACCTGATTATGTAGATCCCATGGGGTAAAGCAGGTACAACACATGCCTTTGTGTATCCACACAGGAGAGAGGAAAAAAAAAAGCATCATCTTACAAGGAAATCTGTGAATATTTACTGGAGGCAGTACTGTGAGATGCAGCTACTGGAACAGATCACAGATCCTACACAGGAAAAACAGGAGCAGTGCCTACTTCCGCACAGGAGGAGATGGAAAGCATATGTGAATCTATGCACGTGAGCACATCCCCAAGTCCTTGCCAAAGAAACTACAAGCAAATTAGCTGAACACATAATATGACCTGGATTCAACCTACGTCTTTGGCCAGAAACTTCCTTACTGAGGGCCAGTGTGCACTGAGTGCTCACCAGCCTGGCTCTCCCCAGGTAAGCACATCTCTGAGCCACAGTGTATGAATCACTAGGAGGAGCTGAGATCCTTCTGGCTTTAAAGACTCAACCCGAATTTCAGAGATTATGTCAGGATCATAAATGTACTAACAACAGTGCCTTTCTATTAAAAAGCTTATAGAGTTCTCAGACCTGACTGTACCATTCATTTCTTTCAGCAAAATTTGCAGTAACTATGGCAAGATTATGGATTTGGCTCAAGGACTGCTCCTAAACTTAGCTTTCAGTTTTAAAAGAGTGCACAAATTTACTTAAAAGCCATGTGACAAAACAACTGCCAAACATGACAAACTGCTGCCTCTGAGAAACTCTTTCATGTTTCCTTGTATTAATCCTGACAAAAACTATTCCAAAGCCGTGCAGAGCCCCTCAGTCCAAGTGATTTTAAAGCTGGGGTGAGTGAGAAGGGTGCTGCTTTATGCAGTGCTTCGCCTGAGTTGTTCCGTGTTCCGCTCCAGCCCTACATCACTTACCTCTTTAAAGACTCCGCTGATGAGGGGAGACAGATGCTGGGATATACCCGTAGCTATAGCACCCACTGGTGCTGAGACAACATGCAGCAACACACAGCACAGGGCATAGAGTTCACCACTTAGGTTAGTGTAGATGAGAGATGCTTGTAGAAGCTAAGGTTGATACAGGATCTGCCTAAAATGGGCTAAAATGCAGAATGCATTTATTATGCACAATACTCGTCCAGCAACAACTTTCAGCCTTGAAAGAGCTGCTGAGAAAGCCTAAGTTAGTTATTGTGCAATTGCAACCAATTTGTCCAAAAGAAGAAACCATCTCTGTAAAAACACATAAATATTTTCATTGCTCTTCAGGTTTTTTTCATTAATTCATGCTAAAATGAGAAAGGCACAGTAGGTCACTAACAAACCTGCACTACAGTGGCTTAAAGTGACAGTTACATATCTATGTTTGCATATCATTCCCTTATCTCACATACCTGACCCATAAATACACATTGGTTTTATGCAGCAGATATGACACTCCCAGCACATTTTGCTCTCACTCCAAACTCCAGTTACGGAGAATTGACATAACTCAGTGGCCCTCTGCCATGCTACACTATTTTCACAACTTCAATTTTATGGCCTCTCCAATCAGCTTCCCTGTCCCCATTGTGCCTTCCCCTCCTCGCTCTCCCCTCTCCTCTTAAGTTTTGCCAGCTCAGTTCCCAGAGTTTGAAGGTAATGATGCTGCTGGCTGTTGACATGCAAAGCAGTGAGATTTCTCCTTGATCACTCCTGCACCTTCTCTGATTCATGCTATTCTGCTATCAGACCTTCTCTGGGCAACAGTGTGACTCAGCACCATAAAACTACCCTTTCTCTTTCTCCGCCCTCTGCCAGTCACCACCATCACCGTCCTTGCTCCTCTTCCCCTGTGCAGTTTTGGGGCATATTTCTGCACAGTGGTCTATCATGCTGCAGGGTTAGGATGGAACTCTCTGATTTATCAGGTAATTGATTGTGTACAGAACAATAATTTCAGGTGCCACAGCAATTGTCCCATGCCCATCATTTGATTTGGGGTACCAGCATGTACCTTTGCCTCCTCCCTTTTATATCTTGATGGCAGACCATCACCTTCCCAGAGGTGCTCCTTTCTCCCAAATCTGCTGCACCCTCCAAAGAGCTGTTCAGCCCTTCACTGATCTGCTTACAAAGCTCATCCAGCAGTCACTTCTACTCAGAGGTCTTCACTGCCTTGCAGCAACATCCCACACATGTCCCCAAGGGAACATGTCACTCAGTAGTGACAGGCTCAGGTGTGCAGCTCCCCACACTGCAGGATTGTGCCCCTGGGCAAAAAGAAGAGCAGATGAAGTTTAAAAGTGCAGGGCATGGAGCTGACTGGAAAAAAACTCCTGCTGCCCAAGTCTCCATCTCGTTGTCCTCCCTTCTGACCGGGTCACTCAGGGATTCTGACTGACATATCATGTGAGAGGGGAGACCTAACAGCTAAGGCAAGTAGAGTGGTCCACATCTAGAGATAACATAGCCCTGGATGTTATGTGACCTGCATAAAACAGAGGATCCCATAATTACTTTATCTCTTCCATATACTGTAGAATAGTGATGGACTTGCCTCTCACACAGGTAGCAGTGTAGTACATAATTCCCATAGAAGGGCTTAGTCCTTCATTTCCTCTGCAAGCATTGTGTCTTTCCTCTTGCCAACCAAGCTGGAAACAGTGTTCAGACTCCATCTATCCCTGCAGCCAACCTCACAGACTGCTCTGTGTAAAGGCCGGGTCATTCACAGGGGAAGTCCCAAAGTGCAAAACAACATCTTGTTTATAGTCATGTTTTGCAAATACACAGTTAAATGAGGAAAACACGCAGTTTCAGGAGAGGCTGTTTGGTGATGACATCTTTCAGCTCTGCTTTATGACTTATTTGTTGAGCTGTTGCTGGCTTCACAGTAATTTTGTTGATTACATTTTTAACTAACTACACTAACTAACTAACTGACTAGAAGGTCACAGAGGCACTGTGTTTGTTTTTATAAATTAAATTGAACCAATTCATATTTAACATCTAAACAGATCTGCTGAGAGTTAGGTTTATAGTTGGAGAGGCCATCACCAGTCAGAACAGGATTTGGCCATTCCTGGTACCATGCCAGAGCTCTGATGATCCCTGTACTGGGGCACATGGCTCCCACAATGGTTTGTAAGCAGGGTTGAAAACCCTAGTACAAATACAAATCACTGTGCATTTGAAATTCCTTTTTTATTAACACTGGTTAATAGTTGCCTTACATTTTCTGCCTTGGCAGAAACCACCAAAGCATTGCCAAAGCATTTTGTTCCTGATCATAAACTCATTTGTTCTCTGGAAGATTGTCAGCAAAGAAACGCAAGACAATCTGAACAAAATGTATCTGGGGGGTAAAAACCCACACGAGATAGAAGTGTGTAACTAAAAAAGCAATGGCCCTGTTCTAATCCTCTCTTTTGCTTCAGCCCACCAGGTCCTGGTGTTAGCTTCCCATCCTCTCACATCTCTTTATACCACAGAGGCTCTTTTCTTCCTTCAGACCCATCCATTCACAAAGATTACATTGATTCCACTCTATTAATGGTATCTAAGTTGCTTAGGAGTTTTTGAAGTTCTTCAAAACTCTAGATACAATCATGACCAGGTTTCTGGAGACAGAGTTCACTTACATCCCAAGAACAGGTAGAAATGCCTGTGTGCTTATAATTACAAAAATCTCCTTTTTCCTGGAGACAGCAACATTAAGGAACCTGTACAACAGATACACATTTTTCAAATGTGAGGAGGAAGAATTTCCTTGCTGTTTTGGCAGTTGCTCCACAATCTGCTCTCAGTCATCTTCAGCAGATGCTGATTCATCTCACCTCACCACAGCCATCCAAGCATGAAGCGTCTAGTTTAATCCAACCGTGTGGCTTAGCTAGGGTTCATGGAGAAAGGTAGACTCTTCCAGCGTTTGCCTCTGGAGAGGCATCTGAAGTAACTGAGAGTGAAGGGTGATGCTTGGAAGGGTCAATGCCATTAACTGAAACCTGATAACTACCTCTGAGATAGTTTGGGCTGTGCAAGAGGCATCCTTAGGCATGAATTTGAGGAGCAAGAAGTGTTCGAGGTGGAGTTCTTAATGCTAACATGACTCAGAAGGATTTTGTGAGGACTCATTCATATCCTTTAGACTCCTCATGGCTGCGTAAGTGTAAATAAGCCTTTACTAGTTTCATCTTATTGTTTAATTAGCTGCTCAGTGTAAACAGCATCTGGGCAAACCAAACAGCGCTACCTGAATGCGCAGAGGCAGACATTGCTCCTGCCACCTCCCCTCGCCACAGAGGAGCATTTTCCTTTTAGTTTGAGCCCAAACCAGGCCGTGCTGTACTGCCATCATCGCTTCCTGTTTGTTACCTCACAACACTATTTCCTGTTTCCTGCCCAATTATGACCATGCCAACTGTTTTTCCCAAGCCTGACCCAGCTTCCCAGTACCCCATTTTCGACTCACACAAAAACATCACAGTGGACACTGGCCTGGTGGCAGGGGGTGCTGCTTGCTGCCATGTGAAACACAGCCCTATCCCCATGCTGTCACCTTCCCTCTCCCTGCCCACTTGGGTGCCCAGTCCTGAGCTAAAGAAGTGAGCCTCATAAACATCCCATAAACTGAGACAAAACAAAATGAGGTGCTGGTAACTCCTGGAGTTTTATTGCAAACAAACAGAAGGCAGCAAGGTACCCTCCAAATCATCTGAGTCGTCTGGACGAGTGATGTGAAGGACTCATTGGGGCCCATCTCTTCAGACACCCTGCATGTCGCTGGGCTTTCTGCTTACTCAGCAATCTGACACTGAGCTGCCTAAAGAAAATGCTGTGGGAAATCACATTAAGGCATCAAAGTACAGGGGATTAATGTGGTCTCCAGTAGCTAGTCCCAGTGCCTCATCATCCCCATGGTGGAAACACTTCCACTTTTGTAGCTGAATTTGCTTTCAATATCCAGCCACTTCTGGTTATGCCTTTATCCACTCTATTTAGTCCTTATTAGCCCTATATATGGTATTTTCTCTTTATATGTAAAAAAGTGATGTCCCCAGTCTTGTTTTGGTACCTGAGGCAGCTAAACCCTTTCAGTCTCTTCCTGAATGTCTCAGCCTCTAATGCTGAGGTGAGGTCCATGGCTCAGGTGAGAAGACCACCTTCCTCCTACTACTCTCTACACCCTTATTTAAGCACTCAAAGACCTCATGGTCTCCAGAAAGTGTCCTTTTCCCAACCCCGTGGAGGACTGCTGTCTTCTCACCAGTTGCCTGATGGTGTATCAGAAGTCCTTACAGGATCCTGGAGATCTCCCAGAGACAGGGAGCAGGCTACTGGCCAGCAGAAAGAAAATACCCCACAGTTCTGATTTCTAAGGGGTTGAAGGGCAGGGAAACGTGAGAACAACCTGCATTTATTAACAGCTAACACTAAAGCACAGAGAAGCCTCTTAGGAGCTTTTACATAGCTCAGATCTGTGTCTTTACCTGCTCTCCTGTAGTCACAGCAGCAATGATGTGCCACAGTTAGATTAAGAGAACCCTCTTTAGCATCCAGCACCCAATTCAGGGTCTGACCCAGCTAATACATATTGCCAGTTACTTACTGTGTTGTGTCACCACATTTCAAATATGAAGAAAAATAAATGGCCTTTGCAGACATATGCCATATGCCCATATATGGGCACATGCCCATTTAAGCTTAGCAGAATGCCAGTGAAACCACGAGCTGGTACTTTTATATCCACACATCTCACCTGTGGTAGGCAAAAAAAAAAAAAACAAAATCAACATGCCTGTTCCTTCACCTTTTGCCTACCCAGTCTATTTAAACTGTAAAGTATTTGAGGAAGGAACTGTCCTTTGCTGCAGCTTTCATAATATTCAGGTGCTTCAAAGATGCAACACAGGAAAGACCCTGGGCATTCTAAACTGCAGAATGAAGACATTACAGTGGCAATAACTGATCTATGATATAAAAAACAAAAGCTGATTTCCCTAGCTGACCCTGAACAAACACAACATGCATACTTTGAACTAGGTGTTTTCTTACTAAAACACCTGCAATAAGACTGTACCACTATGAGTACCACTACCCCTTGCAGTATAAAGCTTTATGGCTGTTCCATTTGAGTGTGTTTATGAGAAATCTGAGTGGACAATGGTAGCAAGGCATTTTCCATACATTACGTTTATGACAGACTGTCCCACCATGAGTAACTGTGGGGCACACTGCTGGGAACAGGCTGGAGAGGAACATATCATACCATGTGAATCCAAACTGGCAGCACGTGGGAGTGGTGAGAATCCTGGTGTGGAAGGAGCTCTTCACCATGTACTAGCTATTGCACTCATATTTTGCCTTTGGAAAGCCAAGTATGTTCATCTCTACCAGAGAGTAGGGAGAGCAGCAGGAAAGGGAGTCTTTGCACCAGTTCCAAAAGCCTCACACATGCATGTGTGCAGGCAATGTCACAGTCCCTCAGGAGCCAGCAGTACAGCATTCCTGACCAGCCCTGTTCAGCCAGTAGAGGTCTGCAGAGTCGTCACAGCCTGAGGCTGCAGCTCTGAGGCTGTGAAGACTCAGGGTAGGTGGCAGACTACGTCTGCCTGTCACAAGGCACCTTAACTGAGCAGAGCTGTGGGGGTCTCTTGGAATTGAAGACAGAGCAGTGCTCTGTTCCTGAACACTCTGGTTAATGGGGAATAGATAGGAGGGCTAAAAGAGCATAAAAATGTCCTGTGCTGCATGCAGGAATGTACTGTTACTGTGAACAAGATTTGTGGCTTCAGGGATTGCTTGCTAATATTGGGAGTACAGGTGCATCACTGGGTGATCAGAGTTTGCAGACACTTGGCCAAAGTGTGTTTTTTTATGTAGTTAGAAGGTTTTGCACAGCTCTGGGACCACAATGTCAAGGGAAAAAAGTGACCCTCTAATAAATAAGGAGTCCATATAACCATGGGAAGTGCACTGAGGTCTTGCAAAAGGTCTTGCACTGAGGTTTGCTGCCTTCAAGGGTCAGGTTGAAGTCATGGGAAGAGGGTGTGTGGCACCAAAACTCACATTATAGTACAGACAAGGGATCAGAATGGACCCCAGCAGCCAAGGGAAGGCAACTTGGGCACTTTCAATGGCACTCAAAGGTAACACCCTTCTTCCTAAGCTGTGAGACAAAACAAACTCTACCCTTCGAGAAACCCACAGGGATCGGGGAATTTATATCCTGGCCTTCATTTCCTCATGGCATGTGAAGCAGCACACCAGGTAACACACATTAATTTAGTGCCAGTGTGCAGAGCCAGGAAGGGCATCTCTCTGACAGTCACTGCTCATGTTTCAGCTTCAGACTGCAGCTCCACACAAGGAGCATTACTGCAGAGCAGCAGGCATGGGGAGAAAACAAACAGCATCATTTCCCCTCAGTATCAGATTCTTACCCCAAGACCCTTCAGTAGTGTGCTCCCTGGCCATGAGCAGGATTGGTGGACTGCAGCTGTAGCACCAGAAGGTGTTCTTCACCAACAACAGACAAGCTAACATTGTGTGGGAGACAGCAAGTTGCATGTCTCACCAGCCTACTATCACAAAAGTGTCTGAAAATAGCTGAACTAGAAGGCTGCAGAGCCTGCACCCTCCAGTCTGCGCTTTAAAGGTGCAGAAAGTTTTCTGGTTTTCTTATTGCCTCTTCACTTTAGGGGACAGCTGTACACCTGGTTCAGCAGCAGCTGTAGGGTCCCTGGCACCACTGGAGCCCTCAGGGAGGCAGGGATCAGATCCAGCCCCCTGAACAGCAGCTTGTGCATGCTGCATTTTGTTTCTTGTCAGAGGCTCATTAACATACTGATATTTTATCCCTGCCACTAGGGCAAAAAGGAAGAGGGGATGTGGAGTGCAGGGCTTCCGAAAGTTTGGAGGAGAGGCAGCACACCTGTCAGTGGGACTGCAGGCTCAAAAATTCTGACTCCCATGGCAGCCTGGAGGCAAGTGGGGAGAGCAGACCATGTGCTTCTTTAGGTGTGGTTAAAGATGTGACCATGGCCCCTCAGGGACCAGCACAGTTAGTCACTTCTACAGCATTGATGTTTTGGAGTATAGCTGGTTGGCTTTTCGTTTCAGTTTCTCAGGCTCACACACATACTGAAATGATAGTATTGAAGGGGCATTTAGAACAGTTTAAGGGGTATTTGTAAGCCTACACCAGAAGTAGATAACAATACCTGATGGGTAATGTGAGAGACAGAGAGTAAATTCTGCAGATGGCAGCTGCAGAGCCTGGAAGTGTTCAAGGCCAGGCTGGATGGGATTTTGAGCAACCTGGGCTAGTAGAAGGTTTGCCTGTCCATGGCAGAAGGGTTGGAAAAAGATGGTCTTTAAGACCCCTTCCAACCCAAACGAGTCTAAGAGTCTATAAAAAAGCATGTCATGGAAAGCAGCTGCACTGCGTACACTTACTTTGAAAAGGATTCCTCACTGTCCACCTCTGCTTCTATTTCACTTCCGTTTTATTTCTTCAGGTCCTGTAACCTCCTTCCTGAGAATAACTAACTGCAGCTCTCCAACCTTTTTAAGTCACTTTCCAGAGATGCAGAGGCATTCAAGGCACTGATGGGTATCCACACAGGATGCCATAGGAGAAGACACCACCGCAGACCTGCAGAGATCAGCCATTTCCCAGGAGGGCGGATGCCATTCTTCACATCTTTCTAAATTTAATTGTTTGCTTCCATAAACTTCACCTTTGTTTTAATGCTCTTAGTCCAGCCATCCTGCTGTGTCTGATGGCAGTTAATGCCACAGGGTTGCAGTTGCCAAATGAAAGGGAACACCTCTTCATGCAGGCGCACGGTTACCTTGAGGGGGCTGAATAGCCCCAGCCGTAATTTTCTAGAGCTGAGTGATTAGGTCTAAAATGCCTTTGCATTAGCCTGTGCAGTATTTGTTCCACACATCTTGTGTTCTCCTCTTGTTCTCTGCTTTATTTATATGCAAAAAGCATTGCTGAAAGCTACAGCATGCAATTTCCTGTAACCTGGATGGAGCGTGTTGTGTAGCATGAAGAAAAGCTTCTGCTAGTAGTACAAGCAACAACTGGTGAACAGACGTGGAGCCAATTTTTTTTTATTTCTCAGCTAGCTTTCCTACTAATGTAATTGCACCTACTCCAACAGAGTTACATGGGTGTAAATCAGGATCACAGGAGTTCAGGGTGAGGGATCTATTCCCTCTTCTCTCTCCCAACTCCTACTTTTCCGGCTCTGCAGCTGCCCTCTGCAGAAGTCACCCTCTTTCTCTGTCCATCACGTTCTCCATCAGGTATTGCTATCCGCTGTAGGTTACAGCAGGTGGAGGCTGTGTTATCATTAAAGACAAACACAGCTCTCTTCAGTCCTGCCCTCCACCTTGCTGTCACTAGCACCCTGCGGGACGTGCCCGAGTGAATGGCACAGTTCCTACACTGACACCAACTGAAGGCAATACTGAAGAGAATCCCTTTGGCTGCAAAACCAGACTGCTGGAGCCGACTGCTTGTCCAAACAGAGGTGTTACCACACCATGGCGCTGTGGGTCCTGTGGGCAGGGTCTGTGTGGACTTTAGTTCCTCCACTCTGAGCTGGACAACATTTATACTGAGGAGACAGAAGAATTAAAAGAAAATAAGAAGGGTTGGTCTTCACCTGGTGCTTCACTGGGTTCAAAAGCTTTCAGTGTGAGTTCATTCTTTGCCCCTTCATCCCTCTATCAATAAAAAGGACTCAAGATCATCACACTGATATTTTCACATGTAACACAGACATCTTCCTAAAAAGGAGACACAGCTGTGCCATGAAGGACTGTTTCAGTGCACAGTCTTTTATGCCTGCCTGGTATATGAGACACACACGTTTCCCAGTCTCAACTACCTCCTTTAGGGAACAGTTAATGTGTGCTTTTTCTGACATTCTTCTCTGGGACCGTGAAGACTGCTCAGGGGATGAGAGAATGTATACCCTAGTGTTGTTTAGCAGTCACGTGAGCCTTTTGAATAAGCCTGTAAGGAATTCACCCTTCAGGCTATAATTAAGTGCATTATATATTTATTACTGGTGTACTGTGGGGTTTCCGTCAGGCCACTGTCACTGACACAGGACTCACTCTCCAAATCATTATGAATGCTATATAGGAAAGGTCTTCTGCATGGCTTCTCCTGGAATTCTTCAAGCATAAGTAACTGTGCAGTACACAATCAGCTCTCTATTTCTGATGTTCAGTTAAAGAGTCACATGCCATAGATGATGTTCACAAAGCAAAGGGAGACATGATCTTTCCCAGCTATTATTTACCATATACACGGTGCAATAAACAGGTATTTCTTGGCATGCATACCAAGGCTGGAGCAAGAAAAGTAGATGAGACGTGCAGCAGAAGGGATGGGGTTTTTGGTTTTCTTTTGGTTGGTTGGTTTGGGATTTTTTGTTGTTTGTGGTTTTTTGTATTTTTTGTTTTTAATGAATACCCCATTACTTTAATTACTTTAATGAATAACTCATCACTTTGTCTTCATACTCTTGGTCAGCAGCTTATAGTGAAGTTTGAGAACAACCATGAAGGATGAACCTTTATGTTCGTTGGACCAGAGAGGAGCTCACTTCTGATCTCTTTACTCGCTCACACTTTCTTGCAGAGAAATTCCTACTAGCTCCAGGATAACATTCCTGCCAGACTCTGAATGTCATCATATGGAGATCTGCTCCCACACAGAAGGGTGTAGAAAAGATGATGTGCTAATGAGCTACCTTCTTATCCCTGCTGTCAATTCAGTGACTCTCCCTCCTCCTCTTCCCTTCTCCTGAACTGCAAATATAATTGCTTTCCAGCAGCACTGTGAAGAGCCCAGTCCATCTGCAACCCTGGAATCCCTCCAGAGGGCAAAGTCTTGGCTTTTTGCTTCAAATTATCTTGTCTCTTCTCTAGAGGAGAAGGAAAGAAATACGAACCAGGGCACTGGTGCAGCCAGACTGAGAAGTTGAAAGGAGGCCAGCATCCCTTTTGCCATCGGACTACTCAGGCTGTCCTGGCAGTGCTCAGCAGGCCAGTGCAAGCCTGTTGCCACCATGTCACTAGTACTGTTATTCTGCTTGGCAATGTATCTTGTGCCTCTGAGCCTTCTCTCCTCATGCCTTTCTCAATATATTACCTAGGACCCAGCAACCAATATAATATCTAACACAGTATGGGTAGCCCAAACACTTAACTCCTCTACCATGTTCCATAAAGAACTTCACAATCTCTGCATGCACAGGGCTCAGGTGCAGGCAAGCAGGGTACTCTGACATTGCTCACACTGGTTGCTATTTAAACTTGGGTCAAGCTACTTTCCCCTCCCACTCTTCCGAGGTGTAAAGTGGGGCTAATACTTACTCATCTGCCTCCAAGAGGAATAGTTAGACTCAATTAGCTAGTGTAAAAAGAGTTCTGCACATTACCAGAGGACACTGATGCAATGTCTGAGCCTGTTCAGGCAAGAGGTATGCTCAAGCTAGAGGCAGTGAATACAGCAAGGTCAACACAAGGTTTGATGGTACTTGTGGTCTACCAAAGGCATAAAATAATTTCAGGTGTCATGGTTATCAGCATCTTTCTTTCACATCATCTCTCCATATGCAAATTAGAGCTTGCTAAGAGGCACATAATGTGATTCTTGGGGCTGTCCTCTGCAGGGCCAGGAGGTGGACTTTAATGATCCTGGTGGGTTCCTTCCAACTCAGAATATTCTGTAATTCTGTGAGTAGTTCTGCTTAGGGCCCTTGGAAATGAGGAGAATGAGAAATCAGCCAAGGACAAACAACCTGACAAGCAAGAACCCTGCATGGGAAGACAAATTTGCCCGCTCAGTTTTCTTAGAGGATCCATAGGTACAATATTTGTCAACATCTAAGCAGTTGCTTTAGTTTCTCTCATACAGAGGCAACATAACAGGAAAAAGATGTGTCAATAAAGATTTGACAAAAACTAGTTATGCTTTTAAACTGTTTTTCCCCATCTCCCTTTTTAATGAAATCTATGGCTGCCTTTCATAACTTTTTCAATTTAAAGGGTCATATTGAGAGCTCAGTGCTGTTTCCTGCCCTGCCTTTGTTTCTCAGTTTCCCATTTGTAGCTGCTTTTTGACTAGCCTAGTCACAGAGCATGAAAGCAATTGTTTTCAAATCCAGTGCACTATGTTCTCAACAAACACACAGAAAAACTGGGAGATTCAGCCTGTAAGTATTTTTATCTGACATCTTCTGGGAAAAAACATATGTAGCCACCAGCTGGCCTTCCCACATGGATTTCTTCCACTTAAGGACTCTTTAGATGTTCTTTAATATTAACACTCACCGATATGATGCAATCTTTGCTACATATATCACCAATGCTGTAACACGCCACAGTGACACTTCCACTCAGGTACTTGAGTCCTCTCATGGCACGTTCCACCATGAGCAATATGTAAAACATGAAGCTATTGCACAACCATATCATGACACCTTTCTTCCATTACCTCCAGCACAGCATCTTGCAATTCCTCTTTGATTGCTCTCATTGTCTTCCTCTACTGTAAATATATCTAAAGAACAGACCAAAATAGCTCATAGAAAATAGGCCAACTCTGTTACAGGAAAGTGGCTGAAATTTGATGGAGGGGTTACCTCTCAGGCTGAAGTTTCACAGAGGATGCTGTGGAGTCTAGTTTTGACTTTTCTTTGGTGCATAACTCAACAACATGACAGAACTGAATGACCTCACACCTGCCGATGTTTGAAAGAAGACACATAGCAAGACTATATTTCTGTTCAACATACAGTAAATCACACTGGCTTACGAGAAGGAAGATAAGAGACAGTTCTTGACTTAGATTTGCTCTCTCATTTGTACTACTTGACTGCAAAGAAGTGCAGTACATAGGCTTTGTTAGACGAATGGAGCCCTCTTCAACTACATCCATCACTGCTTTGTGCCACTCTAACATCTTGCAGCAAAATTTAAATTCTTTCTGCTGTTGCATTTAACCTGCCTACCCATGCATTCCTCCACAATTACGCTTTCATAGCCAAGCTCTCTACAGGCAACAACTGTCTGCTGCCCTCCACTCTGTCTGCTTACCATGGGAGTCCAAGGGCTAAGAAATCCTAGGGCTCTACTGTGCTGCTTTGCAGTACAAGGCAGTGAAAATTTGTAAAGCCAGTTTAAAAAGTCAGCTAAGGGAAAAGAGGAATGCTTGGAGGTGAATGTGCACTCTAAGCTACTGTTCCAGCAAATATTACCTTAACCTGTTGAATAGCAGTTTGTTTGTCCTCTTCATTTAGGCTAAAGCATATACACACAACCCTGCCAGCAGGTCTAGAGAAGCAGCAAGAAAAAGCTGCTTTCCCACCAGCCAGATCTAGAAGAGAACAGCTATCCACAGCCTTTTTTTGCAGAAAATTCGTATTACAGGCTCCCACTTCAGCACAGAGTGGGGGATAGGAGAGGAATAGGTGGCCAATGATTCAACTAGAGATGCAGCATAAAACAATCCCTGGACAATAGTCTGATCACCACAGACATCTTAAGGATTGGAGAGAAGAGGCATTGGCAGATTTGGAGGGATTCTTCATACCTCTGACTTTGAAGATATCTGTTATGCATAGACTCAGACTCAAATTAAAGGAATCACTAACTGCTTATCTTAAGCACATGATTAAGTTCAGCATCAAGTGATTTAAACACATTCTTATCAGTCTTCAACTAAGAACCTCTGATCCTTATTTTCTTGTTTAAGCTTTAAAACAATAACATTATACATGCAGATAGTCAGTCTGTGAGAGGGCAGCACTGTGACTGCCCATTCCAGTTTGGGACAGTGTAATACGGAATAAAGATAAAGACTTTGGTCTTAGCCTGCAGTGACAGACTTTAGGAATAAGGTTTCTGCCAACTGAGACCCTAGGGAGAAAAACACTACTGTCCTTTCATCTTGCATCCACCTTTGCATTAAGCCTCTCTCTTCCAGACAGTGCCCAAGTGCTCCAGCTGACACTGCAAGCTACCTGTTGCTAGAGGCTGGGGCCTTGGCAGGTTGTAGCCAAGTGCTGTGTGATTGGAGGCTGTGAGATTAAAGGATGGTTTTAAAAAGAGAAAATTATTATCCTAAAGAATCATTAACCCCTTAAGGGGCCATAAAACAACAGCCTTCCTATCTTGCTGGCACCAATTTCCTAAAATGGGACTTCTACTAGAGAAGATTAAAATATATTGGAAACTCTCCACTGTTCCACAATATGCCATGTATGTATAACCCACAAAATTAAGAATGGGCTGTACATGTCCCAGTACTGCTGATAGTAATTTCACATTCCTCAGAAACTAGAACACAAGCAGCTGTACAACTACTTTGTTATAATTGTCTGGAGGCTCTGGGTTAAGAGCTTATTTATTTTCTTACAGAAAATATGGACTCAAGGAACTGATTTCTATCCAATACACACAGAAAACAGGACAGAGAGTCTTTCCTCAACAGTGCAATCTGTATCAAGGTGGGGTTCACACACCTTTGAGGATTTGAAATACATGAGTTAGTGGAGAGTCATGAAATTTTATACCAAGGACAACATCAAGAGAACATTTTGAGGTTTTTGCTTGAAATGAGAGGAGGGAAATATCAACCAAAAAAACCTGACACTGTCAGCTGTTGTCCTGGCACCAGCCTAGTGTTCCTACCTCATAAGAATCTGGCTGCGTGCTCTTTAGCCTGATGTAACCTCAGGCTATGTGTAACATCAGAGTTAGTAAACAGGTGGTGACGATGCCTCTGCTCGTGTGCAGCATTCCAGTCCAATCAGTACATAACATACCAATCACTCACGTTATGATTTTGATATTCCACTGACACACCAGTCATCAGCCTCCAGCATCCATGCAACCAGAGTGTCTGCAGATTTAGTCTGCCTCAGGAGATTTCCCATAGTCAGCACTGTTCAGCTCACTGCTAGATTTCACACTGGCCATTAAACAGGGAGGGTGCCCTGGTAAAATTTGGATCCAGATTCAACCAAACTACATCACCATTCACTCTGTGTTGTTATGATTGGCTTCGGAGGAATGAGTGCTACAAATGTGGTACAGGGATGCAGGTAGAATTCAGATTGGATTAAGTAGATTACTTCTAAAAAGTACATAAACCACATCAATCTCACTTGTCCCTCTTTTCCACCTCCCCTCAAAAAAGTCCCACTGTTTTCCAAGAGCCAAATAGGCCTAGATGCATGTAGCCCTGCACCTACACTACCCTTTACTCCAGCCAAGGCAGATAAACTGCACTTACATTCTGCTTTGGTGACATTGTCACTGTCACCACATACAGATAGACATAACCAGGTGGGATATTTGGCACTGGGAAGACACCACAGTACCTCAAACTATCAAAGAGCTGCTGAGAGCTGACATTAGAAAGGGAAGAGTGACAAGGAAATCTCTGGCCTTGACATAAATAGATGAAGTTTCTGAATTCAGCATGGCTCAAACGAGCTTCTGCTCCTATGTCAGTATCAAAAACACTCAGCATTTAGCAGGTTAGGACCAGGTTAGGAACATAAGAAAAATTAAAATCTGCAATGGAGGTGTGTCATGGCAGAGTTGGAAAAGGTTAGTGCCAGAACAGGATCAATAGCAGAATCAGAGCAGATGGAGAAAAGCAATCTCATAGGGAATATTGATAGGTCAAAGTCAGCCAAGAGAGGAGCAATATCAGGATGTGGTGAGTGCAGGAAGAAGTTCAAGTTGACTCTACAGTTACATGCATGCAGAAATGAGAACACGTTAACAGTAAATACCTTGTTCTGTCAACACAGGATGCTGGTTTCGGCCACAGGGATTAAAATACTGGCAAAGTATGACAGCTCTTGATGGAGCAGAAGTCTATTTGCTGGTACCCACAGGTCATTGATAGCTGAGGAACTCCTAAGAGGAGCTCAGATGCCTTCAGTAGTTATCTTAACCAGCCAAGAGCTTGGTCACTGCCCTCCTATATCATTTTGCTGTCACAGCTACTGTGCAGTCCAGTGCCTTGTTCTTCAAGTCATCATGTTCCCTGCACAGAAGAGGATGCAATGGCTCATGAGTCACTTTCCTGTTGCCTCCCAGTTAGGAGCACAGATCACAGAACTGCACTGTCAACACTTCCTACATGCTGCTTACACGGCGAGAAGGTGCAGCAGAAACATCTCTGCACCTAGAAAAGCTATTGAGTTATTCTTCTTTGCCGTGCATTCCATCAAAAGGCTGGCAGAAGCCTTCTCACACATGCACTGGGAGCAGGGAAGTTATAATTGATTAATGGACAGGCTGGTCAGGGCTGTGGGAGCCCTGGTTGCTTGGGCATTCTGACACAGTATGGCAGCACAGCTACCATTTCACAAAGTGCACCTGTGACTCTTGCCCAGGGACCAAAAGCAAAAATACAGCCTCTGGGTAATGACTTCTTGTTTCTGCCTGGAGAAGGGAGGTGAAGTTAGCACCTCCAGGCATAGGCACGTCTAGATGACACAAAGCCAGGGCAGAAACACCAGCGGTCACAGTAAGCCCAGCTGGTACAGCCATGCAGTCCGAGGCTCTCTGCACTGACAGTGCCATGCGTCACAAGTAGTAGAGGTGAACCAGCCCAGTGGCTCTCAGCATTCCTACGTGCCTGGAGTCAGCTTCCCCAAAACACACCCCCTTACACAGTGCTGCCCCAGGGAATTCACTCCAATTTATGCTAATGCTCTGACTCACCCTGTTGATTGACCTCTCTCTTTGCAGCCACCACAACAGCAGTCTTGGCTGGGCAGTCAAGTGCCTGAAGCCTGGCCACTGGTGTTCCTCCTACCTACCTTATGTTATCACCACAGCCTGTGACTTGATGCAGTATGTCCTCACAAGCCTTATGTTTCCATCTTAGTATGGGTCAGCGTTACCATTCTGCCACATGGTCCTGGTGTTGCATTCAGGGCAGAAAGGAAATTTTCCTTCCCCAAAAAGAGCACAATAAAGTATCATAGAATCATGAAATATCCTGAGTTGGAAGGGACCCACAAGGATCATTAAGTCCAGCCCCTGGCCCTGCCCAAGACATCCCAACAATCCCACCATGTGCCTGAGAGCATTGACCAAATGCTCCTTGCGCTCTGTCAGATTTGGGGCTGTGACCCCTGCCCTGGGGAGCCTGTTCCAGTGCCCAACCACCCTCTGGGGGAACAACCTTTTCCTGATATCCAGCCTAACCCTCCCCTGACACAGCTTCAGCTGTTCTCTCAGTTACTAAGGAACTGTCCTGTGTAAGTATGTCACCAGGTCATGTTCATCAAGGGAAGTTACCGATGACTACAACAAAAAGACAAAAGAAAGAAGGAAAGACAGTGTGTAATTAACACTCTCCAGAGTCATCAATACCCAAAATACACAGTTTGGCTTTTTGATTTAAGAAAATGCATCCACTCAGAGCTTGACTCTAAATTTTTGTTAATTTACACAGCTATTGCCTTAAATATACATTGCCATACAAGCTCTGAACAAAAAGCACTTTAGAGCTGGTCAGTGGGAAGATGCAGATGAGAACACTGTGTTTCTTGCTTTCATGAGGACCAGCTATCCCACCTGGAATGCTGATTGGTTTACTAACTTTATTTACTACACAATACTCTCTGGAGATCCATGGAAGTGTGGCTGGATTTTTTGTAAAGCCAAATCAGACTTCAAAGAGGCTACGACCAGAGCCATTACCAGTCTGGTAATAGACCACAAAATCATGATTTCTTTTAGAAAGAGGATCCCTTTTATTTCACTAGAAAAATTCTGTTCCTACATGGGCTACAGCTGCACTTTCTGACTTCTCACTCCAGAGGTCTTGAAGTATCATATCTCCTAAACTGCACTGAAAGAGGTTTAATGTTGAAATTATTTTATCTTCATATTCAATAATAGTTTTTAAGTATTTGAGAGTCATGATATCCCCATGGTGGAAATGATAACACTGAGCTTTCAAATGCTGCTATAGTGAATTGCCACAAAGGTTATGAAGCATGGAATGCACGAGGACAACCCAGGATTGGTCACAACCACCAGCACAACAGCTCTGTCCAGGCAGATTCTTTTCCTGTTTTGATCTTGCATGTGGTTGAGCGTAGGAGGACAATGCCTATCACTGGCCATACAAAAAAAAAAAACCTAACACCTACTGATTACTTTTGAGTATTCTCAGCTGTCCAGTCATGCAAGTTCTTGCTGTCCCCACATGCAAGAAGGCACTTGACTTCACAGAGCAGCACGTCTGACACCCAGGTTACAGGCAGGAGTCTATCCAACTTTGGAGAGATATTCAAGAACTGACTGCTGTCCCACAGCATGGGAAGGATTCTGGACCAACTGCTGGGCAGCACATGTTACTTATGCATTTGTGCTCCAGGTTGAATGAGAATTGATTCTATGGAACCCGCGTGTAGTCACGCAAGTCCTCGTGCCTGTTATGCTGGCACTCATCTTTGTCTTCTGGGGCAGAAAGCCCAATCTGATACACAGATGCTCTCTCTGAATTAAAGAGCTGGCAGATCTTGCTTACCATATTTGCCAGGGCACCACAAGGAAGACAGGCAATGCTTAGCAGGTGTGTGAGTCATTTCTTGGCTTATTAAGTGTTTTTTTCCATAACATTTTTTTCTAAATAAATAGTATTGGGCTTTAAGGAAGGTGGTGACCGTTGGCACATTCTGCTCCTCATCTTTGCGAAGAGCACCTGTAATTACTAAGGACAAGTCTTTGGATCTGCTGGGCTAATTGCAAAAAGATTCAGCAAAGGAAACTGCAGACCTAGATTACCAAATTAAAGGGAGAAGAAAGCAGGGTTTTATTTTGGGATAGCTGAGAACTAAGGGCCCAAAATCTAAGTGGACGTGATTTAGGAAATCACAAAAGAAGTACAGTTACTGTTGAGACAGAATCTGTCCTATTAATACTACAAAAGCAAACATGTTAGCTCACATACAACACATCTACAGCAATCTTTCAAATCAAACAGTTTTCAATGCATGTGCCAGAGGCACTAAAATACAAATATTTTTAGCAGGACTGAAAATTTCCTTCAGACATAGACACAGTCTTAACATCAGAATACAAAATTCTGCCCAGCATGGCCATGTTTAAAGTAAAGTCTTTCAGTATTTGTCACTAACAATAAACAGCTTGATACGAGCCACAATCTCAGGACTATTCAGTGGTTTTTTTGTCACAGCAGTGAGACTTTCAGTCATTCTAGAAATAAGCAAATGTAATTTGCTGCTACAACAGCATAAAACATCTGTCTTTCTCTATATCAAGCATCACACTAGGTAGGTCATTTGCTTGCAGCAACCCTCAAATGTTCAAGAGTGAAATACAACATAAGTGAGGCATACTTACACATTAGAAACTGTAAAGAAGAAGCAATGCAGTGAAGGAGCAACTTCTTATCTAGGCAGCTACTTATCAGTCTTTCTCCACACTGATCCATAAGTCCCACACATTGAGTGCTTGGTTTATTGCTTTGATTGGACAGTCAACACACCCATCTTCCTGCCCTAGAGCAACCAAGAGTCTAAACAGAAGCACTGGTACTGCTCTTCTTTTTGCCTTGATAAGGATTTGGATGAGTGAATAGCAGGTGGGTTTCCTTTCTCTCTCAGACTAAAACTATTAGCGACTGTTGCAGGTACAAATCCTTCCATCCAGCCATGGCAAAGAGGGGTGAGGCAGCTAGGAAACTGGCTGCTCTCCTTGTAGTGGGGCATGCTGGGCTCTACTGAATGGCTGGTAGAGGGGGAACTTTGTTCCTCTTTGTGCTGACTAGTCTCATTGGAGACTTTGCTCTTGCTCTCTCTCTCTATAGGCTTTTCTTACATGTCTTTAGCTGTGTGGTTTGTGAGCTTTGTTTCTAAGGAGAAATCTCTTGTGCTGTTATTACACTTGGGAACTTACTGTCTAGTTGGTCCTTTCTTAAAGCTTTGTGTCAGACCTCGTAGCTCACTTCTCTGCTGGTAAGTAGAACGTGAATTTCAACTTCCTTCCACCTTCAAAATTCCAGATGATACTATAATGTCACTTTGTCTAGGGTTTCTCAGTAGTCAAGGGATGAGATGGTGATTCAGGATTTGCCTTTTTTCTGCAGTTCTTGCTTTGCCATTAGTATATCAATTATATACTTCAGAACTCTCAGCTTGTGCCTGTTTGGGGCTTTGTGGTCATCCTCTAGCTAGCTGTATCATAGAAAATGAATCCATAACATCTAGACCACAGAGAAGGAACACTTGTTATGAAGACACTGTGAAAATGTGGGCAAGAACAGCTGCATACATATCAGGACAAAACCTTATCACTGCAAACTGATGAAGCCATTCCAGCACTGCAAATCTTTGGAAACAACTGACTGAGTACACTCCAGCTATTTCCTGTGATACTCGTGAAATGGGAACTTTCTGCTCTTCAAACAAGAGCACTGGATAGAAAGGCATTGTAGGTAATAGATATAATAGCATCACATAATCTCTGTTGCAGTTAAAGATACATAAAGTAGTTATTTTTCTGTTATTGGCTCTTCATATGGAGGAGTGGGGGATGCAATTTTAAAAACTTGCTGCTCTGCAGCTTAGGATATTCTTTTCAATCTCTAGACTAATCCATTCATGTCCAGTTAATGCTCATATCCCTTTGTATGAATTCAGTTTGCTACACTGCAGTTTATTTCTCATGTCTCAAATACAGGCACCACTTGCTATTTCTCAGTCATGTGGTACCTGCCCCACTTACATATTTACATTCTTTGCTAATAAGCTCCTGGTTTGCGTCTGTTCTTTTGCCTCCCTTGACACAAGCACCAGAAGTTTTGGAACAGTCCTTTTGCTTTGGACGTGGTAATTTTTTTAAAGGCCTCATAACAATCACCATCTTGTCTTTTATTGGTTTGCATCTAAGATGTCTTTGGTCTTGATGGTCACAACTCTGCCCATAATCTCACTTCCTTCTTGATCCTCTTTTTATTTGACTAGAAATCTTCTCACTGAGTTTTAAACTCTTTGCAATGTGCAAATTGTCCCTAACTTCTGCAGCTCTTGCTTCATTGCATAGCAAAGTACCAAACCAGTACCAACCTCTCTGTTGACTTTTTCCTTTTCCATTCTGTATGAGCTCCCTATTAGTTCTTAAACCCTATTTGAAATCAGCTGGTTACTTCCCTAAACAGTTATCCTTCCCCGCTTAGGATGCAAATCATAGATTTGCTTTCTACCTTTGAATTAAAATTCTATGTCTCTTCCACATTTCTGTCTTTGGACTATTCAGTCTACCTGCTTGTATAAACTGTTACTTCAGGTTTTTCTCAAACCTGCTTAAAAATTTAGCTATAAACCCATTTTTCTTCTCTTTATACTATATCTAAATCACCTCCTGAAGTGAAACAATGGCAACACTAAATCAGCCCAGATAAGATGCTGACTTTTACATCAAGGCTGAGGTTCCCAACCCAAGCCTTGTGAGCCCATGCCTCCTCCATTGGTGTCTCATCTTAAAGCTGCCAACGTGGACATCCACGTGACTCCTTAAAATGCCCTTGTAGGTGTCAGTACAGTATTTGGGCAGAGAGTGAAGCCATGGGGAGCAAAGAACAGGAGGTTACACTGTACCAAAGGATGAGCCAATCTAGTGCACGGCTCACAGCCTGGCACTCAGATGAGCTCCTAGGTTTGGGATGCTGTGACCTCAAGCAAAAGGGGTTTCCAGCAGGTCTGTACTCAGCTTTTATGTTCAGTGTACAATCTGTTCATCCCTCAAGCTATGATAGTAGGAAGCGTTTGAGTTTCTTTCCTACCTTAAAGGGAGAAAAGACAAAATTCCCTAAGCTTCTGCTACAACCCTTCACAACCCTCTCCTCACTCTTTGCTCACTATGTCTGCCTTTAACGAAGTAAAAAAAAGTCTGAAATTCAAGTTCTGATTCTTTATGGAATAATTTTTTATGGACTAGTGCTGGGAGGGACCTTGTATCAGTCAGCAACATGGAATATGACAGAGGGACAGGGTGACCAGAGCAATCGAGGCCAGCTCCTGCCAGGTGGATTAAAACTGTCCACCAGCTTGAAGGGAGAACAAGAGGGGAAGTCAGCAAAAAGCACTGTGCAGCAGATCATGCTGGTGTACAAGACTTAAAAGCCAAAATGTTAATGCTGGGTTTTCTTCAGAGAGGATTGATGTCATGCTAAAACGCTCTTTGGACCTATGGATTCCCCCTCCCTCCCCCCTAATATAACCAATTCAAATAAAAGCCAAGTTTGTTATTGCTCCATCAATTTTGTCATTCCCATCTGTGAATGGGGCCCATGGCAAAGACTACCAACACAGCTGACAACAGTCAGAGCCGTAGCAATCATAAGGCTGAACAGACTGAACGTGGAGTAGGTCAGTATCAGTTTAAGTTCTGTCCTGCAGAAGAATCCCCCAAACTATCCCCTTGTCCTAGATATGAGGACTTGCTTTTCAGTCTGGTGTCCTTACAGTACTTTATTTCCTGGATTTTAGGGGGGAATAAACATACTGGTATGTCCTTTGCCATTTTCAGTTCTCTTTGCTCAGGATTGTATTTAACCCCATGAGTTAAAGCATTTAACAATAGAAGTGTGTTCCCTTCAGATGCGGCAAACAAATCTAAATATACCCATTGTCTACTGTTCTCTACCTCATTCCTGATCCTCAAGTTTTAATATGGAAGCTTTGACAATGTTGTTTCTGTATTTCCATGTTTGAAACAAAGCTGACTGCATGTTTCTATGGTAAGTGTTCACATCTGGAGAGGATTTGTAAATGCCATAAGAACTGGATTCATCAAACAGAAGTGAGCAAGACCTCTGGTGATGCACATGTATGTTGCATTGTGAATATCAGGTGAATAGTACTGATTTACATTGCTTTAAAAAGTCTGTGGCATTGTTTGAACCTCACGTCCAATTGAAATAACTGTAACCTTTGCTGAAGCCTTCAGGAAAAAGGTAGAATTTAGTTTTTAGAATCTCCTGTCTGCTCATTGTAGAGAGAGGAAAGCAGTGCCAAGCTGTTGGAGGAAGATGTAGTACCTGGAAATAATCTGGCAATCCTCCTCTCCCCAGCTGATATTTTCTGAACAGAACAACTTTTGATGAAATCCAGTGTTTGCCCTCAGCTTACTGAAGCAAATAAGAGGCCCAAACACAAGCCACTGCTATGTGTCATGCCAATCCTGTTGTTGGTTTTTCTGGCTCTAGGGTGATTCACCACTATCCTGAAAAACAGGCAGCCCTGGTACTGCTAGTCACCCGGCACCAACATGGGAATGCTCACTCTGGGGAAGCACAGCATATACTGCTAAAGAGAAGCTACCTTCTCCTTTTCCTGAAATCTGGAAAAACTAGTTTCAGGATGTAACAGATAAAGCTACGATTGCCTTTTTCTCTTTCACAAAGGTTTCCAGGCCAAAATAAGCATTCTTACTGCTGTTAAGCTATTATTATTATTATTATTGTAATTAAGAGAGTATGACCATTATCTTCCATTTTTTCCCCTTTAGTCACTTCTAAACTGTTGAAATCTTGTTTTTTTCCATCTCCTTTTGTTGTACTCCCAAATCTACACCACGTTCCTCAACATTTAACTCCACTGCTCTTCCTCATCCTCTCTCACACCTGTTCGAGCATTCCTGTGGTTCAGTTTGGCAGGCTGTTCTCTTTGCCTTGTGAACACAAGCTCCAACAACAGGGACAGACATTAAACCCTCTCCTTAGTATCCACCCACTTCACTTACATAGCTGCATCTATACTGTCTGCAAGACACCTTTTCTGCTCAGCCCTTCACCCCTAGTGATCCTCATGCCCTTGGTTCATTTAACCAAAGTACAGTGAAGGTATAGTCAGTATAAGAAATGAATGAATGAAAGCTTAAAACAAACAAAAACCAGTTCTTAACCTCTTGCTGTGTATGCCACAACTTCAGAAACAGTCTTCCCCCCAGGCTGGGCTTCTAATGATGGAGCAATATCCCAATGTCTTTACACAAGAAAATCAGAGACTTGACTTCAAAAGGAGTTTCTAACCTCATACCTAATTGATCTGGTTGTACACCATTGCAGGGAGCAGAGATCTGTAGCGTTTAACTGATGTGGGATCTGAAGCTGGTCCCCCAAGGCTTTTGCTTTAGGCATTGGCTCTCCATTGCAGATCCGGCCTAGCTCTGCAGCAGAGCCTTTTGGCAAAGGCAGACATACAAATGAGACAGGTCTGCCCTGGAAAGGAGCAATTTTTCTCCTCCATCAGCAAGTATGCAGTCACTTCCCAATGGTGTATTTTTTATTTCTGGTCCAGTTTTCCTTAGTTTGTACCAGCAGATGTCTAGTTCTTTGTTTGTGAGATGTGTGTAATCCAGTGCGTTTCTCAGACGGATAAAATTCAAGTCCCAGAGAATCTGAAGAAAGAGGCTAGATTTTTTTTTTTACTTGCTAGGGCAAGAGCTTCTTCAGCTTATCTTTTAGACATTGGTTTGTCTGTCACTGTTTGTGCTCTTGATAATGATGATGCACCTACATATGAATGTTTTTATGTTTTTATTAACTACATATTGGAGTTTTGCTCAAATTTCTTAGATTTTAGCGGGGAAAAAAGTAACTAAATATGAAAAATATACACTTGTAAGGGGGGTACTTTTGAATTAGATGATCAATGGAGCATAGAGGTGTGAGAAAGAAATTATATTAGGATGTGAAACCAGCTAAAGTATTGTACAATGTAACTTTATGGCACAAGTTAACTGTAAGGTCCATTGTGCTTTTTAGCAAGTCAACTAAATGTCCCCTATTATTAGAGCTGAGTTCCTCCTTGGCTTTGCTACATACTGCAGTATGGATACATATACCCTTGAAACACAGTGGTGGAGGTCATATATAGGAGTGAGAAAGATGATGGCGAGAGGAAGATTATGTGGGCAGGGGTTGTTTGCCCCTTGCCCTACAGTAGGGCATGTGCAGACTTGCTATTAGGTAATGATTAGGCTGCCACTCAGGCATCACCTTATACTGCGTACTGGCCCTATGTAGTGTAATGCAGAGCTGATAAAAACGTGGTGTCAGGACTGCTGGGCTGAGTGATACTCATCCTTCCACCGAGATCGTGTTCCTCCGCGGGGACGCCCGCTAAGCATGGGTACCGACCAGCTGCTGCAGATCCTGGTAGCCCTGGCCTGTCTGTGTAGGTAAGCACAGTTTATTGATAGGAAGCAACCAAGAAAGCAAATGTTTTTTAATATCCTTTTAGTGTTCCTTTAATTCCCTTTTAATTAGTTAATACTGTAATAAAAGTTATCCATAGTATTTCCTTTTAATTCCCCTTTTTACTAATTAATATTGTACAAAAAGTTGTCCATAGTATTGCTTTTTTATCCTTTTTTGGTATCCCTTTAGTTCCCCTTTTACTAGTTAATACTGTATTAAAAGATATTGTAGTATTGTATGAATGCTAACCGATAGTTATTTTGTATTCTTTTTTTAGCTTTTGATTCTCTTTGCTAGTTTTTTTTATTCTCACTGCAATAAAAGATTTTTTGTGGTGTTTGAATGTCTGTTGTACTTGTCTTTATTCCGGGTATGTATCCTAACGGACTAGTACAACACTTTCTACAATGGGACACAGAGGACTGGTTTAATTCCCAGATAAAACTGGTTTCATTTGATTGAAAGGCCACATCATTTTAGCACTGACACACTGCATCACTAAGGCAGGAGTCCTTGTATCTTAGGGGGCAGGATCCACAAGACTGAAGATAGAGATTTATTTCTTGTTTTGCCAAGCAGAGCTTTGATACAGATAGGTGATAAGTACACTTTCTGGAGCACTTTCTGGTCTGTGACTAAGGCCTCCAAGTACGGCAGCTGTACAAACAGGTGACAGAGTCACAGTCTGCCTATGGAAAGGGACACTTGGAGGAAGAGTAGGAGGCTGCAAGCCTGTAGCAGCATGGGTGTGTGGTGTGAAGCACTGGGAGGATGCCATGCCAATCCCATACCTTTGAGCCTGAGTAAGATAGAGAAGGTGACTGAGAAAAGCGCAAGTGGAGAGGAAAATTAAGAAGCTTCGGGCTCTGATAAGGCTGACCTTGTGAAGGGTCATCCAAAGTGACAAGTTAGAGAGTCAGTCATGCAGAGCAGGAGAGGAGGGCATTCTGTGTAAGGCACAGAGCACTGGGGTAGATGTGAGAGCTGTGCAGGCTGTTGTCACCCATAGTGAATGTACCAAGGCACAGGGAGCACTCTACCAGAGCCTGTATGTGTTGTGGCTGCAACATCCTGTTAAGTGGAATGGAAAGGTGGGTGCTGTTTGATGGGAAACAACAGGAAACTAAATAAAAGACTGTAAATAGACAGTTTGGAGTGATTAAATGCAAAGGACAAGAACAATAATGAGAAATATTTCCATAAAATTGCTTCTCATTCTTTCTCACTCCTCTCTCTCCTGCTACCAAAACGAAGAACTTTGTAATGTAGAGAGCCTACCTCTTTAATTGTCACAACTTGCCTAAGGCTGCTTTACAGCTGGGTCTCCATTCCATACAGAGACGGCACCTGGACCCATCCACATAACAAGTATTACATATTACAAGCTGACGCTGGATTTAGTACAAGGGAAAATGCATCCAACTGGCCGGATTCTGTACCACGTTCTTGCATTTGTGTGGATGTTACTGTTCTGTTTCGCCCATGTGCCTGTCGCCTCGGCCCAGCTGACGTCAGGAGCTGCCGCTTCACCCAGTTAAATATTAACTGCTTGGTTTTCCAACGCAGCACCTCACGTTCTGGGATGAAGCCAAGGCCGGGAGCGTGGGGCAGGCTCCTGAGGAGGGCTTGCCCGCTCATTCCACCCCAGTTTCTCCCTTTTGGGCACGCTCTGTTCGCTCCACTGGCCTCTGGGGTCTGGTAGCGGGTCAGACCTCGCATCAGCAGGCGGGAATCTCTCAGGTGACACCGTGTTCCCCAGGCAGCTTTCCCGGATCGCCGTCCGTACAGACCGACCCCCCCGTCTCCGAGCGGCCCCGCCCGAGCCCCGCCTGATGCAACCCGTGCCCCGCTTTGCCCCACGCGCGGCGCCGCGAAACCTCCCGCCCTCGTTGCATCACCCGGGGCGGGGCGGGGCGGGGTGGGCGGTCTGGGCCGCCTTTAAAGCGCCGCGGCGGCGTGTGCGGCCCCACGAGTGCCCCGCCCGCACCGCCAGCCCGGACATGAAGCGCGACCCGCAGCGTCCCGAGGAGCGCCCGGAGCCGCCGCGGCCGCTCCTGTCCCCCTGCTCCTCCTCCTCGCCCTCGGGGCAGGCGGACGGAGCGGGGCTGACGGCGCCCGTGTGGATCTTCGGGTACGGCTCGCTGGTGTGGAGGCCGGGCTTCGAGTTCACGTCGCGCAAGGTGGGCTTCATCCGCGGGTACAGCCGCCGCTTCTGGCAGGGTGACACCTTCCACCGCGGCAGCGAGAAGATGGTAAGGGCACGGGGCGGCCGCGTAGGGGGGCCGCGGGATGCCGGTGTCGCGGGCTCGGCTTCTAATGGCGTTGTCCTTGTCTGTCCCCACAGCCCGGCCGGGTGGTGACGCTGCTGGAGGATTGCGGGGTGAGTACCGGGGCGGTGGTGGCTGGCCGGGGCCGGGGAGGTGCCCACATCAGCAGTGGGAAAGTGGTGTCTGCACCCGAGTGCCCTTGAGGCCCCCCGGGATCGTGTGGGGGGGTTGTGGAGCGTGTTATCCTTCTCTGCCCTGCTATCAGTTGTGCAGAGACCCCTAAGGTAAAGGGGAGCCTTGATTTGAAGCATTAGTGGACAGGCCACTGCAGTTACAGCATCCCATAAGCACCTTGCTCTTTCATTTTTAGGCATGCACATGGGGTGTAGCCTATGAAGTCCGTGGGGAACAAGTTGCTGCATCGCTTCAGTATCTCAACGTGCGAGAAGCTGTCCTGGGAGGCTATGACACTAAGTTTGTGGAGTTCTACCCTCAAGAGAAAGATGCAGAGGAACCCATTCTGGCTCTTGTTTACATTGCAACACCCCAGAATCCTTCTTACCTTGGCCCAGCATCTGAAGAGGAGATTGCAGCTCAAATCATTGTCTCAAGTGGTTGTGCTGGTCATAACATTGAGTACTTGCTGAGACTGGCAGACTTTATGCGTTACTTTTGTCCTCAAGCAGAGGATAAACATCTCTTCTCCATTGAGGAGGCTCTTACTTCCATCCTTCCATGTCTATACTACACAGAGGAGTCTCTAGAAGAAACTGCAAGTGTCCCTCAGAAGTCTAAGGGTTGAAATAGGAATTTTTTTTTTTCAGGTTTCCAGTAGAAGGGACATGAGGGAGAAAGCAGTGGGGACAGTCTTGACTCTGTTAAATATACTGGACTGAGTGAGTAAAGGGAAAATTAGCAAGTAGTAGGGGAGGGAGGAAGTGAAGAGTAAAACACTTACTATAAGACTTGCAATTATTACCTGTTATACTCCTTATCTGCAGCATCATGCTAGCCATCACTGCTTTCCAGGTGGAGAGAAGGGATCTTCACTGGAACTTTGCTCTGTAAGACTTGCTTCCAGGAGTCAAGGCTGAAGCACTCACTTTCTTTAGAGAAGAAAGAGGCTCATCTGTTCTGTGCACTTTTTCATTTTTCTTGGAAGACTAGTTGAGCAGGACTTGACTGGGTTTAGGCAGTATATATGTAATTCTACCTCAGAGTGGCAGAAAGCTGCTTGTGTGATGGTGGAGACTTCGGGAGGTTCTGCCAAGCTTTTTTTTCCCTGCCATGTCCCACCTCCAGTACTATGACCTGACACTAAATTTTAGGACTTCTGTGCAATATTAAGTGAACAGGGCTCTTCAGGCTCTTGTGCATCCTACTTACTTATGTTGTGAAGGATCACAGTAATGCACTTGTTTTCTAAAATGTCAAACTGTATTTATTATGTGTTATATTTTTTCTTCGGAGGGGTATTTAAACTGTTCACATGCCACAGTGGTATGCAGCCCATGTTCAGCCTTGCATTTGTGCCTTCTAGTTTTAAATCCATTTTCTGAGGAGCTAAGCCTGCTTTAACGGCAAGCTTTTTTCCAAGCTTCACTGACCTTGTGCTGCTACAGACTTAACTGACTCTGTAAGAGATGGTCCTGCCTGTGTCGGAAGCATGTGCTGCCTGCAGGAAGGCTGTCAGGATGCAGGAGTGTTTTAACTAGCCCTGTACTGGATAAACCTCTGGTGCTTCAGGATAATGTGGGTTTCTATAGAAGCATTGGAGGGTTCTAGTTCCATACCTGGGTGTCTGGCACACTTTCATTTAACTGCAAAGGACCGTGACTGAGCATACTTGAAAGCCTGTGAGCTGCTGAAAAGCCTTCCTTGATCATGTTAAGCAGAGGCACTGCTACAAGTTCAGACTTTTCAGCTTCATGTATTAACAGCATGAAAACCCATAGTATTTTGTGAGAAAAACTGCTGCTACTGCAACTGCAGCAGAATAGCTTTTGAGAGCTGACTCCTGGGACAGTTGACTCCTCCCAAATACCATGTGTTTTTTTAATTATAAAAAAGGCTAGAGACTGTTTGTATTACTGTGGCTTGTATGTATATGAAGTGGTACGGTGCTGTGCCCAGTAATAAAACAAACTGACAAAGTCAGTCTCATGTACTTTGGTGTTGGTCTTTTTCATTAGTGATTTACAGTTCACCCTGTCTTTTTTTTTTTTTTTTTAATGGTGATTGTTTTTAAAAACAAAGCCATAACTGCTAATGCTGCTGTAGTTCCTATGGGGTTTTTTTGTGGTTTTTGTTTGCTTGGCTTCGGTTTTTTTTAATCATCTTTCTGCTAAGCAGCATGCCTCTGCTAGATCTACTGGAAGATTGACTCTTTCCCTTTGAGAAAAGGGGATTCAGTAACTTTCTCTTCTCAGCTTCCGGCTCTTGTTGATTCTGGAGTGCTGGTGCTGACAACAGATACAAGCCAGCCCTCCTGACTCTGCAGGGCAGGCACAGAAATGTGATTCTTCCTTTACAGGTCAAAGGATTTTCGTTCGGAGTGTAACTGGGTGTTGCTGTTTCCAAGAAGTAATAGTGGAAGGACAAGAAACCGCTGCAGCAGCCAGATCTGCTGACTGCAGTAAGGGAGACAGTTATTTTTTTCTGCCTTGTGCATCATGTGCTGTGTACAGGGGTACATTCCCACTCCTCCAGTTACGAGCTGCCTCAGCACCAGCAGATCATTGTACCTACCACTATTACCTGCCCCAGGACTGGAGTGGTGGAATGAAAACAAACTGAAACAACAGAATTTACCACTAATTAAAGGCAGTTACGTGTTTCAGGGATAACAGACTAGAGAAAACTACACTTTCACTGTTCCGTGGAGGATCTCGCTTCAGCTGAGCAGCTGCACATAGCAGGGGGGCTGGGGTATCCCCCAGTTGGAAAATCAAAGGGTTAAAGATTCAGCTTAGTTGCAGGGAAACACTCCCTTACCAGTACAAGACTGGGGTCAGATTCCAAAATAGCTTCAGATAAAACAAACATTTTCACACCTTTCAGATTTTTCAAAGACACCATTGACAGGAATGAATCTGCATTGCCAGTGTGCAGGGAGAGGTCCTTGCTTGCTTTGTCCTGCCTAGCCTGGGTTGGCCCTGTGATTTTTCACTTCTCTGGCAAAAGACAGGCAATGAATGCTGGTGAACAACCCAGCAGTGCTAGGAATGTTCCTTTGGCTGCTGTTTCTTCTTCCCTGAAAAACTTAAATGTTTTAAGCACAGTTACACCACTGAACTACCATTTTGTTCCCAAGGAGTTCTTTGCAGAGGACTTCCAAAGAAAGAACCCCATATTCTTAACCGGATGTGGTGCATATGGCAGGTTGCTGCTGTCAATTTGTCACTGCATCTTCAAGTCAGTAAGACAATGAGGTATCATGTAACTTTTTTCTCCTGAGGCTTTTATTGTGTACTGCAAATCTGGGAACTGGTCACCTTTTGGTCAGTTGATGAGTTAAAAGGTTACCATCCCAGCTTTGAACTTTGGCCATGTGATTGAAGAGAGACAGCACCCTGCAACATTTCCTACATGCCCAGATTACCTTTGTAATGCTATTAAAGACAGGGGACCACAGCTGCTTGCCTCTGACAAACCAAATATGAGGAAGATAATTGTTGCTTGGAGGCAGTCTCACAACCACAGCACTTGGGAGTGCCAGGTCAGTGGTAACATACAAAGACAGTGTCCTACCCCAGATATGTTTCACTATAGGTTTCCTCTCCCCATGCCCTGACTAGCCAGCCCTGGCAAAACAGCCAGCTGTGGGTCCACCTCCAGCTTCTGGCAGCTCTGCCACTGGCCAGACAGCTGGCCTGGGAAAGAGCACTTGTCCTTGTCAGAGCGTAGGACAACTGCCTTCATTTGTAAAGTGCTGCCAGACACCTCTGGAGATGTTTCCCTACCTAGCAGCTTCCTTTCACATGTGCAGTTTTCTCTGACTTCCTCATGAAAAGCTTGTGCCTATCAGGGCATCTCCTACTAGAAACCAATTGCAATAGAAATGTTTACAAGCACTATCAATCACGTACTTCCCAAGTTTCTATACCCAGCACAATTCACATGATTTCAACTCCTTCTTCAGCCTTTTCCATTTTCCTGCCCAGCAGTTCCCACACAGCCTTGGAACGTGGTCCAAAGTCACCATTTCCTTGACTATATTAAGAGAGGACCTACCCAGCTGCTTTGCAGTGGCATAAACCAGGTAAATGAAGTAGATGACAACAGTTAATCCATCCTCAGTCTTCATATGTATAAAGTGCTCCTGAGGACACACAGTCCTTTATAGGGTAGGAGAAAGAATAACGAAACTCGGCAGTGTTAAAAGGATTCAGAGAAGACAAAACCAAGAGAAAAAGCACTCTGGTTCTTAGGTGCCACAGTATCATCTCAGTTTCAAGGTACAGCGTTAAGAACAGAAGAGACCATAGGTAAGTCTCTACCAAAGTGATTCCAGCTTTAGTAAAAATGTAGTTTAAATATAGCATCATCAAAGTGTGAACTTACCTGTGCTCTGCATACTTCTCTAGATGAGATGTCTGGTCAGAAAATTAGTGAGACTAAACTCATATTTGCGGTTGATGGCAATAAAGGCATGCAGCTTAGGGAGGGAGATGGTAGGAGAGGAGTAGGGAACAGACCAGCATTCCTCAGATGGTGCCAAAGCAGCCAAGGCTTGTTTGAGCCTACCTGATGAGAACGTGCGTTTGAGCATCCCAGAAGTGGGGCTAGCACAGACTCTGAGGGCTGCCCATGTGGGATCTCAGTCCCAGGAGGAGCTGAAGGGAAGAGGTGCAGCTCCTGCGGGCATACCGATAGGCTTGAGAGGGCCCCTGGGGCTCTGTGGTGTGTGGTGGGGAGAGGCTTGCAGGCAGCCTGCAAGTCACAGGGATGGCACATGCTGGCTTTAACAGCTGCTGCAGGAGCTGCAGCTGGTTGTATGCAGCACATGTGTTATTCCACATGTTTCTGCTTGCTGCCCAAGAGACAGGCTGAAATGTGGATTTAATTACCTACAGATGTTTCACAGGCCGAGGAATAGCAAAAGATAAAATCCCAAAGAATGCTCCAGGTCAGCCTCTACAGCTATACACAGGCTGACCGGTTGGTGACAGTGAGAGCAGCTGGTGCTCTTCAGCTACAGAGAGGCTGCGCTCTGGCCAGCACTCCCCTCTGCAGCAGAAGCACTTCAAGCACACTGAATACAGAGTGAATGTGTCCAGAAACCATGTCTGGCTTGGTAACAGCGTGTTCTTCTGCTCCTGTTACCAGGGAAGATTGGAGGGAAAAGAAAGCAGGGGAAAGAAAGAGGGTCTACCGGGTGTACAGCTTGCACAAGGACAAGTGAGACTGACCTTGCATAAAATATCCAGCACAGAACACACAGATGTGGTCACCTGTGCACTTTGATGCTTCTTACAACACATTATAGATAGTTCAGTGCCAGAATGATGGCACTGCTGACATGTTCCAAAAGCTGGTAGTCAATCGAGGCCTGGAAGACCTTTGTGAAAGTTTAAATGGGGTTATATCACATTCAGCACAATAATTTCATCCCAAAGGCAGAGGAGAAAATAAATTAGCAGAATTTGGATGGGAGATTTTCCCTGAGTCAGACTTCTCACTTTGCTGCTGCCAGTTTTCATGACACAGCACATACTTCAGTAGCACCAAATCCAAAGGTTTTTTTTTTAGAAATCAAGGACAGATGCAATCTAAAACTATGCGGTCCCAAAGCATGGTTGAGCAGCAATGTGTCACTAGCACTCAGCCTAGCTAAGCATAACATGGGTCCCCATGCATGGGAGGAACAGGAAGGGATTGAAATAAAATACATTTACAGTCAGGCTGTGGAAAAACTACACTTGCAGCAAAACCAGCAGCTGCTCAAAGGACTCAGGAATTTCCTACTAACTAGTTGCCTTGGCTTAAGTGAAAACTTCCCTAATTTATATGCTGTATTAAAGTTATGAGAGAGAAGTCCCTTATGGCTTTGAAGGAGCCTCAGGCCCAGGAGGGGAGGGAGGGTGGAAGGAAGTAGGCATTCTGGGCAGCACTGGGGAAGCTCTACATGCTTTGTTTACAAACCCTGTACACTTTTTGTTTGGCTTTTGGATGTGTTTTATCCTTTCTTAACTCCCTTTTCATCTCATGGTAGTGCCAACCACACTGATGAGTGTTTATGCTTGCAAATTCCTGAAGCACAGCCAGTACCTTGAACTACAGAGAATGAGACTGAAATAATGTAAAAGGTCAGGGAAGTTCAAAGACAGAGGTACTGTTTTCCTAGCTGGGGACACCACACTGTTCCCAGACCACGCCGGGCTGCTCTGGGGACACAAGAACAAAGACTTCTCTCTTATGTCCTCCTGTTTACGCTGCTTTTTGCCTCACTCACCTCACTGTTTTAACAGGACTCATTTCCATGAAGCTTCAGTTAAAACCACCAGGGATCAATTTGGCCTGAGCCTGACAACTGAAGAGACACTTGTTAGCTACTGGCACTTAAAACTCCTGTCATCAAAGGAAAGGGGAAGTTTTTATCCCTCTACTCAAGTCCTGCTGGCTCACATAGTAGGCGCAAAGCCCCAGAGTGCTGCTTTGTCCACAAGCAGGTATCAGCTATTGAGACACCTGGAAATCTGTAAGTGTTTCACCCACAGGAAGACAAGTCACAAGATGGCTTTTGGAGAGAAGTTTCATTCACCATTGTTGGTTAGCAAGCCTGGCCTTCAGAAACATGAACATGCACCTGAGCTGGCTGGGCACACGGTGGGCACATGCAGCTCACCTGTGCTGTGCAAGCAGAGAGTGTGAAACACCCTCCAGCACATTGGGCACACCGCCCATGGTCTGCATGAAGCTGTGCAGTGCACTTCCAGCTGCAGATTTCTGCAGGTCAAGGGGTTCACTAGCACATGCACATACACGGCACGGTGTGCTCATTTGGACAGCACTGCAGCTGCCCCACGTGTCCTCATTCACAGGTGAAGGGAGGCTAGGGAATGGTCCAGGATAGTGTGAGCACTGGATTTCACTACTGTATGGCCTCAGCTCTCTGCTTTGCCTTGAACTGGGGCTATGGACCAAGAGACACCAACAGCACAGACAATATGGAAGTAATTTCACAGGCACGCATTCAGCCCACTCACAGCAATTACAACCTCATCTACAAACGAACTGCCTGGGGAGCAACCGCAGCCAGCTTGCTGATATTAAACTCTGTCTACACGAAGCATATGTGACATTTGAAAACATTTAGAAAACAAACTAAAAAAAGCAGCCTTTTATCCTCTCCTTGTCTAGATGGCACACCAGCCTTTCCAAACTCTGAGTCCGCACTGACAAAGCGCCACGGGATGGAGGAAAAAGGCGATGCCCTGGCCCCAGGGGATGGAGACGAGAGGCAGGGGCTGCCCTCCTCTGCTCACATCTGGAGCGGCATCTTAGCCGGGGCAGCACTGGCCCACGTGCTTCCATGTGTCACAACAACTGCCAGTGCTGCAAGTGACCTCCTGGGACTGCGGCCAACATGTTGTTGATGGGCTGGAGGTGCGCAGAAGTGGGAGATCCTGTTACAGACAGCTGGGGTCAGCAGCTGTGTCCTCAGAGTGCTTCTATTGACATCATGGGCTGAAATTCTTCCATTTATTCTTGTTTTACAGTGAACTACCCATTTCTTTAAGTAAAATTGAGCCAGAAGTATATTTCAACCAGCTAGAAGGTTCTCAGAGTATAAATTCATTTTAGATTATACATACATTCATTCTTTTGGTCTGCTTTATAAGAGTGTGTTTTCTTCAAGTTGTTCCTCTCCACAAACAAGAAATCCCATTTTTAGAGAGGGAAAAGAGCAGGAATGCCCAGCTTCCAACAGCTATTGTAGATGCTGCTTTTCATCTTCCCTTGGACAGCAACTGTTAGGAGACTCAATTACCTCTGGACATGTTAGGCAGGAGCCAGATGAAACCATCTCTTGTTGCTGCACAGCACAGTCAATTCTGGTAGCATTTGTGTGTCTAAACTACATCTATTCCTGGGAATACATCCTACAGTTTGAGGGCAGATGAGTTCAGGACTGAGGATAAAAAGTAACTGTGGGACTAGCCTCATTCAGAATGAATATCCACTACTTTTTTCCCCCCAGAGGATTGCTACTTCATTTCATTTGATGGGAAGATGGTAAAAATTAGCAGCAGTTCCATTCCTTTTCCTCTTGTATTGTCCTGTATTTGTTTATGCACACCTTGCTCCAAATGCAGGGGGACTGTTCTTCATTTTGACTTTTCTCTGCAAATCACTATAGCAACATTTGCAAATCACTGTGGCACCTTTGCAAGCTTCAATCCTTTTCACAAAACCTTAGTGAAGAGGAATAATTTCTATTGTACAGATGGGAACTGAGAAATCAAGAACATGATTTCAAAAGCGTACCATGACTTTGCACATTGTGAAATATTGAGGGATGATGTTTTTCAGAGTACTCAGAACTGTACGTTGGGTATTCGATAATGTGTGCTCATGTAATCAGCACTAGATCCTGATGCAAACATGCAAGAGTCATCTCGAATTTTCATGGATACTCTTATGTTTGCCATTGTTCAGTGAGGATCTGTGTGGTTGCAAGTTCAGTAATTTGCTCTCAGTATTCTTAAACCTTCACGTACCTAAGCTTGCATAATATTTATTTGTCAACTAAAAGTTAAGCTCAGCAGAGAAACATTTTTATATAGCTTGGGGTGTTTTTGCTTTACAGGCATCACTCTAATTTCTTCCAATCCCTCAAGCTCTTTTAGCTGCTAACAGTTCCGAATTTCTCACTTGTGTTAATTCCTGTAAGATCTCAAACATGAGATCTGTTTTAAATTAAAAATTTAAACAACATTAATTTTCTCATTTGCTATCAATTATATCACTGCAAGGCAGAGCTGGGCTTCTCTAATCTGTCTGTGAATGCTCTATCAAACCAGTTCCCAGTGTTAATATTTAGTTACTTGATTCCAGAGAGACACAATGATATATAACTAAGGACAGCAAACCACATCGTAACTGAATTACATTAATTATACAATATATACCTCTGATTGCATATGCTAGCAGCAAGTTATCAAAGCCATGGCAGGGAAGCAAGCCTCTTTCCACAAAGCTCATGATGGTGTGTTTCAAAATCATATAAAGCACTTGAGCTTACAGCAGTGTGTAAAAGAAATTGTCATGACTTCCACTCCCAAATCACCACCGTGTTTCAAAACCTCCTGTTCAGATTCAACATCACAATCTCAGTAAGTTTTCAACTAGTCAACAAGAATTGATCTGAGTGTCAAATTACTAAAAAAGTAGAATTTTTTTTTTGTGCTAACGAGATTGAATACATATCTCAGTAAAATTATGACTGCAAGCTAGATACAGGAACTTCTTCCGAACTCTAAACATACAGAGAATGATGGTAGACTGCAGTCACCTGGACAAATAGACATCATGAAGCTGAATTACTGTGTCAGGAGCCCTCGAAATCCAGAGACTGAAATATACCATTATGCACCTTTAGAGCTATTTAAAGATCCACTTCAAAAAAAAAAGTGTCCCTGTCTATGGCACGGAGTTTGGAACTAGATGATCTTTAAGGGCCCTTCCACTGAAACTGTTCCATGATTCTACTAAATGATTCTACGGATGAGATTAAATCAAAGAAAAATCTGGATTAAATGGCAAAAAAAGGGTTTGCAGGAGTGCAGTTGTTCACAAAAGTGTTCACGTGAACTCTATGGAAGGAGTAGGAGCAGCAAGAAGAAACGAGACTCAGAAGGGCCCTTCCATCAGCACCCACTAGATGCATGGAGTGACACAAAAAAATGGGGGTTTTAGATGTTAGTTTTCAGGATTCTTTGGAAGTTCATACAGTCTGAACATCTCTTCTGTTTCCTCTGCTTGCAAAGGAAAACTCGGGAGCTTTATCACAGACAATGAAGTGTTACTCAAGGGTGTGTCAGGCCACGTGCCTTTGCATTACTGGGCAGCAGCACGCTACGCCGATCAGCACGTAGCTAATTGCAGTCACACACCAAAAGCTTAATGTAGTTTTAAAAAAACCCAAAGCAGCGTTCAGCCAACTACGTGAGAGATTTGCTGACTCTTCCATTAAAAAAACCCCAGCAACCTTCTGTAGCCTGAGTGAAATACAGACAAGCACTCTGTGCTGCCACTCCTGACTGACTGGGGAGGGCAAGGACTGCCAAAGGTGACTGCGTTGGAAACACTTCTCTGAGGAACTTAGATGGGTTTTAGAGTGATTCTAATACAAATCTAGACTCGTCTGTGGAGAAAAGCTACTTGAATTACAGAACGCTGTGAATTAGAGAACAGTGGTTCCCAATTAACGTGAATGTTCTTTCCCAGCAAAGACCCTATCTGGGAGGGGAGTTCTTCAGGAACCTTGTTGCAGAACAAGCATTATAAAACCACTTGTCTACACAGCAGCTGCAAAACTCTGGAATGCACTCACCAACCCAAATAGAAACAAGAATTTCTATGTTTGCATTCTACTGAATTCAATTCAGGGGAAACTGTAACACCAGAATTTAAAAGAAACCTGAAAGACAGCCTCCTGAAAGACAGATGACATCTAACCTTGATATGGAGGGAGGGCTCCCACCTGCCCTCCCTTTATTCCTTCCTAGAGGAAGACCCAGTTGGGAAATTAAGGTGTAGGGATACATCAGAGAAACTACAAGAACAGATGAGAGGTGAGAGCAACAGGATTTGCTTCATCTAGCAGGAGAGCATTTCTTAAATTTATCTTGAGAAGAAAGTCGCTAGTTTTTTGGTTTGAATAAGAAAGCATGAATAAATTTAACAAATAGTCCACTCCTACAAATCAGTTTTGTGTGACAGTCTAAACCAGTAGCGAATTTCCAAATAGGTTCTAATCTCTGTGCAACAATAACAATAACTTTTTCTTGGCTTTGAAAAAGTTGGTGAAGGTTTATTCAGGGTAACTGTGCACACAAATTACACAAACTACACGTATGCTTAGATTTATCTTAATTAACAGTTCTCATAACACTGAGGTAAGGCATGAGGGTCACGCAGTTAAAAATTTACACCTTTAAACAGAAGCATTTTCCCTACCAACCGAAAGCACCAAAGACAACACTTGGGCCTTGAGAAGAGTTGGGTGAGGTTAAGGAGCAGGGAGGAAAAAAACAAGTGCTTGCAAAAAAAATATCACAGAGATGACAAGAGATACTGTAATCCCTGGATGTTTAGGTCTCCTGTTAACTACAGCAGACTTAGCAGAACCAGCAATCCTGTCAAAGAAGGAAGAGACAGTTCATGGGAAACTCAAGAAGGCACAAAAGTGATGTTTCAGTGTTTTCTTCCTCTACCTCATTCTACCGGTGATGCTCATCAGCTGAGGAAGGAAGGAGTCATTGTTTCATACCTGAGTACTGAAACATTTCCTCATGCCTGGGATGCAAACAAATTCCCTCATATGCCCCTAGAAGAACATTCTATAATTAGAATTTGGTACTAAATGCCTGCAAGACCCATTAGCTTTGGAGTAACTTCACTCTTCTGAGGTAGTACGCAGGAGCTAAGAGGAGGGTGAAGCTGGAAGAAACCCAACCCATCTTATGCATTCCTCTGTTTCACAAGGCATTTGTTGGAGGCTTTTCAGAGAAGCACATGCTAATGTGAGTGCTGCAAGAACAACTTGCTTGCTCTACAGACCTACTGGTTCAATCTGAGAGCTGGGCTACCTGTATCGTCCTAATAATGATGCTCCCGCTTCCCCTCTCTCATTCACTGCTATGCAACTGGTACAGGCCGCAAATAAAAAATAAAGCCTTCAAAATTCTAGGAGAATAAGGTGTGATTGCCTTTATTTTAGTATGCGTGTCTCAGTTACACTTCACATGCAAGTAGCATCCCTTTGGGTAATGAGTCCAGCCACTCCAGCAGAAACTTCCAAAGGACAGGAGGGTGTGCACCACCATCCCTTCTTGAGCAGGAAGGAGAACACAAGACAATGCCTGTAGGGCTCCCTGAGAGTTATAATGTGTCTCAGACTGAATAGTCAACAAAACAAACAAACAAAAAAAACCAACAAAAAAAACCCAACCAAAAAAGCAATGGAGGCAGAAGTGAGAAGCTGAGGAGCCTGTAAGTATATCTGGGAGTAGAAGCACACCAGCTCACTCCACTAAGAGGAGACCAGGACAGGCAGGGCAGTGGTCACAGGGCAGCATTTCCCAAATTACACTGATCCACATCCTGCCCTCAAGTGATTTTATCAATTGTGTTCTTCCTCCTCTCAGCAGCACCTTGGCTGTCCTGAGCTACAGTCCAAGTAGTGCAGACCCCTATTCCTGCTGCATGGAGTTTTTCCCACTGAGCTTTGTGTGCCTCCCCCACTGCGAAATGCTGCTAAAGGAAACACTTTGGGAACATGGAAATAAAGCAAGATATAGCTCTGGGCAGACAGGCAGCTTTCTACAAACAGAACATGAGACAGCAAAGAGCAGATACACTGTGGTGGGGAAAGCGTGCAACAGAGAGGGGAGAAGGCATGGAAATAACACTGCATTTGGACGGAGCAGCATTAATACCTGGAGTTAATACTGAATTAAAGCAGTTCCAGGTGCAAATCCTCCTGTTTATCTCTTTGCAGAATAGGAAAAGGAGATCTAGTGGCTGACTAAATGGAGAGGATGACAGACTTGACCCATGATAGAAAGAGAAAATGGCTTGCGGGTTAATTAATCTTCCACTGACTTAGAAAAAGTGGACTCCAACTGGTCATAAAATACTTTAAAACAGAAGTTAGAAAAATTCTGAATACACCGTGAAGCCAAGGAACCAAATCATTTAAAAAAGTGGTAACAGTTTGTGTGGAAGGGACTGCACAGTGACTGTACAGCTAAACAGAACAATTTCTGGGGACAGTGCGATGCAAGTCCCTGTCTGTCTGATCAACATGATTTTGAAAAGGAGTTGAGAGGACACTTCAGCGCTCTATTTCTATAGGATAATAATCTCAGATGCTGACCTTCACAATCTGTCTGTGGTGAGCAAGGACAAGTTATTTTCTTGTTTCTTCGATGCATCATTCTGCTTGTTCTTTCTTTCCCAGCTTTTTTTGCTTGGTTTTGCCATTCTCTAGGGTGCTGATAGTAACCATATCCAGAGAGAAGATATAGGGCAAAGTGCATTGGGGCTCATAATTTTGCATTTATCAATGGCCTGGCTGCTATGTCCTGTCTGCATGTGTGAGGGTTAAAGTCAACATCAGAGGGTCAGGCAGAAATCCCTTTCTCCTGTCTCCAGCTACCTTACAATATTTTTTGAGAGAAGGTAACGGTTTCAGTCACTCTTGCTGTCTTGCAAAAGAATATTGTAGTTGGTTTTTGGTGTTTTAGATTTAACTATGCTGTTGCTTGGTAAGACTTTGTTGACCATGTGTGACAGTGGGAAAAAATGGATATTCTGGGGACCCTTCTGACTGGACATCTCTTACAAGCTAAACTACAAAAATTGTGCGAGTGTGGGACACAACAGAACCTTTTAGTCCTAACTTCTCAGGACCTAAGAAAATTATCACCTTTAAGTGTCTTCAATAGCACTGATAAGTGAACTATATTTAACAGTTTTGTAATAACTGCTGAGTAAATTGCTACAATCAAGTAGCATGAGGAATACATAGCATTCCCAACATCCCCCAAACAATACTGACAGCTATTTCACCACACCAGCTTAAAATACAAACTCAGTTCATTAATAATTGTTTCTACCACTAGCAAAGACCTTGATCCCTCAAAGGAAAGTGACTTTCTCTGCCATTAATCCATACAACAAGTGCACAACACATAGTCGGAGTGAAAAGATGCTCGGAGTGAAACTTTAAAGAACAAAGCTTCAGTGTGCACACCCATTTGCTCACTTCAACAGAAAGGTTCCCCACATAATAATCACAAAACTACCTCCGCCTCCTTAAAAAACCTCCCCATTCTTTGCTTTTCTAGCACCACTTCCTTCCCTAAATCCAGAAATTAGACTAGGACAGCCATTACAGGAATTCTTCCCAATTCCTTGATTAATATCAGAGAATCCGTTCTCCTATGACGCATAATACAAAGAATGCATCTGTTGAAATTTAACTTCTTGCAGAAATTGAACTGGATATAATCTACCAGCTCGTTTATTTTACAATCATGTTAGATCTTCCTGAACTTGTTGGCCTGATGCATATTTCACAAGCAGATAGACTATCACTGCTTTTGCCACAACTTGTGATATCATTTGGTATTTCTTTTGAAGATTAAATTATTTTAAATATATTTTTATTTTGTATTTTTATTTTAAATTTTTTAGCTTAAATATATTTTATTTATATATATTATAAATATATTTATACTCCTAGATGTACTTTATTTTTATATTTATCAGTGTTTAAAATATGAATAATTTAATATTTCATAAGTATAGCATGCAACAGCACATATTACATTTTTGCAAACTTTTCAAATTACAAATTATTTTTTTCTCTTCACTTTGGATTAGAAATTGATGGAACTGTCTAGCACCTCAGAAATCAAGACTGCACATAAAAAAGTCCCTTCAACTCCCATTGAAAAAAAAAAGAAAAAAACTCCCAAACTGTAGAGCATGATGTCTCAAAACAATCAACTGTATTGAATTCAAGCTTCATAGTTCAGGTGCTGAGTAATTACGCACATTATACTTGCTTCTGTTTTCTTATGATCTGCTGCACACCTACTCCAAAACAGATTATGAGATAATCAGTGAATACAGACAAGGGATAAGGGTACAGTTGTAACTGAAGAAGGTTACAAAGGTGATACTTGGAAGAGCACACACTCTAGAGCTTTACATTGAGCAGTGCATGTCTCTAGAAGCACTTCCAGATGCGCACCCTCCATGCTCTCTTCCCTAATCCTCTCATTCATACAGCTATATGCATAAAAACCACAAAGACACTGATTTACATAAAATTATCTCACTCCATTTTATTTAAGATTTTCTCCTCCAGTTAGTAAAAGAAAGATGTGTCTCTCTTTATACATATGTACAAGTTCAGTTACAAAAATAGACAGCACATTCAAAGAGAAAAAAAGGCTTGGCATTTGTCTGATTCCCTCTAAATATCATATATACACGTGAATAAGAGGGGAAGGGGGAAGTCTTCATTAGTTAATTAAACAACACCTCCCCCTCAATTATCCCCTGCAAATCTGTTTAAAAATCAATCTAACTAAGCTCAGTTCTGCTATTTTCAGGTGTGCAAATTAGAGGCAGAGCCAACAGGAAGCACTCGCTCCACACTGTAGGACGCCAGGCAAGGGATTTGGGGTCAGAAAAAAACTATAATAATAAAAAAAGTAATCTTCCACTGTCACAGCCCAGACCTGCAACTCAACTTGCTTGTCTCTGTCAAGGGTTGAAAGTGCCCCAGCAGAACAGCCTCTTTACTCAATGTGTCAGACAGAAGAACTGTCCCACACCTAAATCTCAGTGCAACGCAGACAATGCTTACAGCAAAGCAAGGAGCTACCGGGCAGGGTTTGTGCATTGGGAACAGGGAAGGAGCAACCAGGGAACAAGAACATGGATGGGCACTGGCAGCAGCACGGCCTTCTATCAGCCTCACGGGACACAGCTAATGGTGCCCACACACTGCAGTGAACTCAACTATGCCAGTATGTGTGATGATCACAGAGATGAAGGGAAAACACACTGCAAGAACAGTCAATGGGATGGCTGGGATATGAGACAATTTTTTCCCCAGGATTTGGCTAGAAGGGGGAATGGCATAGTTCTCTCTCTCTCAGGACTGTTTTTTGTTGCTCCTCTCACAGCACTACAAGCTGCAGATCCATGCTTTGCTTTGGCACAGTGAGAGGAGCAGCACAAACCCTTCCTCAGCACTTCAGCTTTCCTCCTTCTCGAGATTTGTACTAATAGAGCACTTTTTGTTTCTAAGCCTTTAAGAGTTCTGCACACCTCAAAAATGAGAGAAATCATTTTAAACACAGTGAGTAAATGTGCTGATGAGAACTCTGAAATGCAAACCAATCACTGGCTTGTGGTTTCTTCCACTGCATGAAGCAGAGGCTGTGCTGCTGCTCTCACTAGGGTTGACAGCACTCCCTGTATTCTGCAGCTCTGACCATCTTCCTGACAAATGGTGCTGAAAAGAATCCACTCCCTGGAAACCACTTGAGACACCTTTCTTTGCATTTCAAGCCTTTAAAGAACCCAGAGAACCACACCAGAAGAACCCAAGATTTTTTTTGATCACATCATCTTCAGCAGAGCCCCCTATTACTCCTGCAGGTTCACTGAGCAGCTGCCAGTACAGAAATGTTTTGTGACTCTACAGGATACTCCTGGGGTTTGGATATTGATTTCATAGGACAAAACTAACACTGGGCTCCACCTCAGGCTACAAGACAGAAAGTATAGTGGTGTGACTTCAAGCACACACAGCTGCAGGATGTTGCATGGAGTAGCTGGATGCTTTCTCAGGAATCTTTGTCAGATACATCAATGAAACATAAGCTGACACTCTCTTAGTTACCCCAGACTCCCTTCCCTCCTTCTTGCAGTGTCTGCAAATATAGTTTTTTGGAATACACATAATCAAAGTGCTCACATCAACCACCCACTCCCATTGTGCTTTGATTTTCCTTACACACATGTGCTGGACAGCAACAGGGCATTCATTTGCATGCCTTCAACTGGCAGGGTGGTCTACTCTGAAAGCCAACACAGCTCAGATAAGCTTTGGGGGTTCAAAATTACTACCGACCACCTGAGGTGTGGGCACCTTTACTTTGCTTCCGAACTGAAGTTTCTGATATGAGACTGCTGGTCACGTTTAAACTTTTGGGGGTCCCACAAACACTGTTTCCTTTGCTCAAAGGGGAGCTCAAGGGAGAAGAGGCGCTTGAAGGTCCAAAATCTACAAGTCCGGAAGGCCGAATGATTGCTGTTTGTAGAGGGCTACTTGCAGACATGCCTAGCAATAGAAAAGAGAATCAAATTCCACATGAGTATATTATTCCCCTTGTGGTTCTTCAACAGCCAAAAATATACTAACAATCAGTCCTAAGAACACTGTATTCATGATTTATGAGAGTTTAATGAAGAAGAGTGTCCTTAAGATAAAAAAAATCTTACAGGGCCATAAAAACATACACAGGGCCACCTTGAGCTAGTGTAAAGCCGAAGCTCAATCACCATGAGTTCAGCAGGTTTTGGAATGTGATATTGTAACTTCAACATGATCCAATGTAGGAAAGCCACAGTCATTGCCATGGGATAAACACTATCTAATCTGTCTGGATACCAAAAAAAACCCCCAAACTAAAAAAACAAGAGGAAAAATATTTGGCATGAGATAATTCAAAGAGCAGATGAAACAAATCCAAGGTCATCTGCGGTGAAACTGGCTCCCCCTCAGAACCTTATCATGTCACACTGTACATTGCCTGGATCTCACAATATAATGGATGAGCAATACCAAAACCACAACACTTACTCTCTTTTTTGCCAGGTTGTAAAGAGCAATCACCCAAAGTCATGTGGTTGGTTCTACTGTGGGTATTGTGCTGCTGCCCCTTCCCCACATACCTTTAGAGACGTTGTATCCGTACGCTGCGTACGCCGCTGCAGAGGCTGCTGCTGCCCCTGCTTTGGCACCTGCCATCGCAGCTGCACTTCCCGCTATTGACTTCCGGCTCCTGCCTTTCCCAGTGCTGGCTTTTGATCCACCTTTAGGACGACCCCGGCTTCGACTTGACTGGCCTCTCCCACTGAGAGATGTATCTTGCATTGAAACACCTGAACAAGAAAAGAATGTTAAATCAGTGACTACTATAGTATTTCGTGTGACTCACAAGTGAGGACAGCATCAAAACTGCCTACCAGTTACATTAATACTGTTCCAATTCACTGATATGTTACATTTACATTAACAGAGACATTGTTAGCAAGCCATGATCCCATAAAAAGAAATTATTTATACAAAACTTTACTCTTCAGTAACAACTTCTTATTAACTGCTCACCACTATTATGAATCTAACTCAGAAACAGGTTGAGGATTCTGAGTTTTACTTCAGGATCATGCATTTTCTTAGTTGAAGACAGAGATACAGTTTCTTCTGTCTGCTGTCTCTGAAGAAACTCATCAACAACTATGGTTCTACCTATTTTACTGTAGAAAACTCTGGTAGTTAAAACCACTTGCCATTATTGCAAATGCATTTAAAATTATTGCATTTAAAGAAATTGCTCCAATCACCCACTGGAGATAGAGAATTGATTACTAACTCAACAGCAAATTCAAGGAAAAGCCTAGAGATTAATAGTTCTATGGTTGTCTGCAATTTGGTAACATAAACATAATGGAAGGAGAGCCCTCTGCAAGACAGGAACAAAGGACAACACTTTTTGAAGTAACTAACACAGAAAAGAGGTAAGTGTGGTGAATGACAGACTATGGACTGATTTCCTATCAAATCAAAAGTAATTTCTCTATGAAAAGGCAAATTTTTTTCCCCAAATTTTGCCAACCATACATATATTCTTGTTAAAATGCAGAAAATGTATCATTTAGCCATGCAAAGTCAAGGTTTAATAAATGTTAGTAGCAAATCAAGGCAAGAGTACTGACCATTCACGGTATCTGAAACTGAACCAGTAATGGAAGAAGGAGAGTTTGTTGCTCTTGACTGAGGAGCTGAAGAAGCTGGATCATCCACAATCACAAGCATATCGTTACTGCTCTCATCGGGAGGGATAGAGCCCATATGTAATTCACTGCTGATGGATATCTAAACATGAGAGAACAAAGCCGTTAACTTACAAAAATAGTAAGATCTTCAAATGATATACAATCACAAGTAATTAACTGGTACTTGTTCTTTCCTATCTTCTCTAGAATAGCAGCATGAGAATGAGACATCATCTGCCTGATCACACCACACTTTACATGCTGAGCAGCAAAGACCTCCAGGAGCCACTTAACTTCCATTCATGACAATACATGTTAAGAAGCAAAAGACTAATGGGCTCAGCAGAGATTTAAGTAAATTGTTATTCAACTGTGCATCTTCAACCGCAAAAGAGAAAATAGGATTCTTAACCCACTACTACCACTAATAAAAATCTTGATCAGTAAGGGAACAATGCAAACCAGAAATCTTAATCGGAGGGCATAGAACAAAATACATTTGCTGGTAAAACCAGTTTGCAATTTGTTACACAAAGATGAAGGAAAATAAGATGTGTGTGTGTGAATTTATAATTTAAATTCCAGAAAAACAACCCCACACTAATTCAGAACCTGAAGCAAGGAAGGAAGCAGAGAAGAAGATGCAGATGGGACTAGTGAGGGGTACTTATAAAGAAACTGAATGTCAAGAAGCTATTTGAGGGATACTGTTTGGTTCAGAAGCAGTGTCCTTCCTATGGAAGATACTGGTATGGGAGAAGGTACATAGTCATAAACATGAGCATGACAAAGGCAGGAAAGAGGGACAAGAAAGTAAGTGGGACTGCAGGCAGGAATGGAAAAATTTCAGGGGCTGAATGGGAGGAAGTCAGGCCGTGAACTCACTGTAGAAAAGGGAGGCAGAGAGTGAAGGAGTAGGGGAATAACAGAATCTCAAATAACATCAAGTCCTGTAAGGCAGCTTACTAGCAGCTGTTACATATTCAACAAACCATTTTCCTTTCCATGGTTCACCTTTAAGACACATCACTTCCCCATGCACTCCAAGTTCTAAAATAGCTAAAATAACAGAAAGAATCCTACAGGATGTAAGGCCACAACTAAAACAGTAAACAAGTTAAAGCAGCAGCGAGTCTTACCTCACTGAAAGGACTGGGCATGGCAGAGTCTACACTAATGAAAGAGTCATCCCCATCAGCAGACAGGTTGGAGTTATCAGCTGAAGGAACAAATGGAATCACAAGGTTCATGCCCTCTTTCTTTCTCTTCCCATCCAACTCATCTTCCTTCTTCTTCTGAAATAAATAAAATAATACCAGGAATGAAACAGATGTTAAAACAGAAGAATGGGAGCAAACAACCCAAAACCTTAAAACCTAGTCCAGTATTTTAACTCAAGGAATGCCACATCCAGAATTTCCCAAAACAAGTTTCTGAAGGACATGGTAATAGATTCCTTAAATACTTTAGATTTAAGTAGAGTTTTGTTTGTTTTTCTTCATAAAACAGCTGGAATTACAGAGAATTACTCTTACAGAATTATTTTGATTTCCAGTACCTTTTGGAGTGAGCTTGAAATGCTTTATCATTACACAAAATTCCAATTAATTAATGCAAAGCGTTCCTATCTCATAAATTCAGAATTTTCATAAACTAGTTTTAATGATGCTTTTTAAACAAGCTGATCTGCCCTTGTTCCACAGAAGCCTCATATCCGCGTTTGGTGCAGATTCCTTTTATGTCCTTGTAGGACAAAATCTTGATTAAGTCACCTTTTAACGTCACAGAATGGTCAGCTGATAATTTTGTTTTTTCAAGCATGAGTCCTCAAATTGTTGTCTGTAGACTACTGGTGACTGACAGTGTTATTTGGGTATGCAGCACTTCCTTATTTTTGAAGTTGCTAATGATTAAAAGACAGGTAGCTATGCATTATTTATTTTGTAATATCCCTCTTAAGTGTAGGGAACTGCCACAGATGGACTTTCAATGGTGAAGGGAAGAAGGCTTTACTCATTAGATTGCCTTGGCATAAAATGTTTCCGCATCACGTAATAGTGATCCTGAAGCTCTTCTGGCTCTATCACTGACACAGGTGACCTCTGCATCAAAGTACCTTTTCAGCATATTTTTCCCTTTTACGTTTACGTTCCTTCACACGATTTGTTTCTTCCTGCTGTCGTTTCTCTTCTTGACGCTGACGCACTGTTGGAAAAGAAACACAAAGGTGTCACCACTGGAAAGGTATTTCACATTTTTTCATCAATCTTACAAGAAATTCTGGTTCTAACAGAACTTGGAAGAAAAGTCAGTTGTATTACAACTAAAATACACTGAAAACACTACTGTATTAAAACTACTTGTTTCCAAATTACTAAAAAGTCTTACAGCAAAATTCTTCCTTCAAGCAACAAAAAAGTGTATACCTCTAATACAGCTTCAAAAATATGATGAAATACAGCATTTTACTAATAATTTTCTTGTTGAGACCTACATAATTCTTGTCAAAGCTCTGTCATCCAGGAACAATGTAATGATCCTGAATGAGTGCCAATAAAAACTTTATCACGTCATCAGGTCTCATTTTGCACAACTTCATTATTCAGCTCAACAGTGATATAAAACGAGCTTGTACTAACAAGAGTTGGCAATGCAAAAAGAGACAGGAAACAGAAGTTGTTATCAGCAAGTAAACGTGTTTGTAGAGATAAAAACAGAGATTTCATACGGTAATGAAGTGGAATATGGGGAAAATGCTGAAACACCAATTTCACATACATTTTTTTTCTAGCTCCTCATCATCCAGCAGAAGGCTGACCACCTCCTTTGGCTTCAAGGTGTCAGGTTTGAAATTGCCACCTGAAATCACCATTCGTTGGATCTAGAAGGAAAAAAACAAGAGAGAAATAAAAGGAAAAATTAGTCAAAGCAGCCATCAACCATTCTCGCTACCCATTGCTGAAAGCCAGTCCCAAAAAACATGCAAATGCTTCGTTGTAAGTCAGAGATGACTCAATTTCTCTATCATACCTATATGTATCAAATTTAGTACCGAAATTTCAGGGAAGATTTATTAAGAGTATAATTAAGAGTATAAAATATGAGGAGCAACTGAGATAGAAAGCAGAAAATTACCATCCCTTATGCAAAGTTGCACTTTTTCTGAAGCAGCATAAATAAACTATAAATGTTAAAAGTATTAATACACTGCTGAACAAAAACAGTCCTGTCAGGCATAATTTACCCATTCATTTTTCAAGTAAGCTGCACAGATGATCATGCAGATCACACTCTTAAAGAGCACAACATTTTTCATCTCCTTGATTGAAAACTGTATCTCTGTACTGAGTCAGTGTAACAGTTTAACAATTCACTCAACCTCTTTTTACTACAACTATGCTTAAAAAAATAAACAACAAAAAAGAGTAGTAACTTAGCAGAAGAGAACAAGCTTTAACATAAGGTAATTTCAATGATTTGGATCACCAACAAGAAGACTGCACTTAATTTTCAGGTTGAGATCAGACAACTCTAGTGCAGGATCCCAGAGAAAACAGTTAATTTCAACAAGGGAAATATGAATGCATTCAGTTGCTGCAACACCATGAGCAGCATCTAAGTAACACAAAAGCTAAAAAAACTCCAAGCACACAGAACATCTGAATGCTCTATACAGTATACCTACTGAAAAAGGTGAATCTTCCTTAACTTTTTTCTTGCCAGTGAAGTGCCATGAGATTTAAAGTTCCTAATACACCTACTGCTTGATGCTGCAGGACACTGAGCTTCTCTGGCAACCCTCACACCTCAAATAATTTGCACTTAACTACCTTTCAAATGTCTTTTGTAAAAAAAAAATCAGCTGTTGTATAACATGAGAGGAATCAGTAACTCTGACGCAGCAAAAACTGAAGCTCTAGTCTTAAAGAAGCCTGAGCAGTTTCACTGTAATAATTAGCTTCTTTCCAGGTCATATAATGTAACTGGAATGCTTCTGCGTTAGGGACACAGATTTGTTTATTTGAACAAATACACTCCCTTTTGCCTTTTCTTCTGCCTCCCTTCAGATGCTTTTTCTGTTTCTTTACTCATGTTGATATGTGCTTTCTGATACCATTTCTGTACCTTCCTGTTTCAGTTAGTTTCTTTATTCCTACCTCACTCTTTTCCTTTGCCCTTTGTAAGATGCGCTCCTCAATGGTGCCTTTGCATATCAACCGGTACACAGTGACTTGTTTCGTTTGACCCAGCCTGTGTGCCCGGTCCATAGCTTGTTGGTCTACTGTTGGGTTCCAATCACTGTCATAGAAAATTACCTGCAAGAGAACACCAGAAAAGGATTAAATAAAAACATACATTTAGAGCACCCGGTGATTAAACTAACAAAAATCCAATATACTCATAAAAGTTCGATCATACATTCCACAGAATTACAGCCCCACTGTAGGTTGTATCAACCCAGCTTTGCCCAGTCCTATGAAGACTTTTCCACTGCATTTCAGGTGAATTCAAACTAACTGACACTGTGAATGTTTCAACTTCCACAGAATGTCTTGTTTTGGAGGCACAAAAATCTGAAGTTTGTCATCACATTAAATTACTTTCATGCAATTAATTACAGACTAACCACATAATGAACCCATTTTAGTGTTACTTACCTTAAGAAGAAAAAGCCCATCACGTTAGAATTTTATGCAAAAAGTAATACTCCATTTTTTTTTATTTCAAACCTAGATAAAGTCTAATCTAGTCTAACACTTCTAGTACTTTTACTATAAAAAACTGAAATGCCACATTACATTCATATTGCCCTATCACTCCAACAGTACTTTATGCACAATGAAAATACAAACCAAAAATATTTTTAAACATTTTAGGTAGAAAACTATTAAGAAAATTACAAAAAATGTTCATGCAAGGAGCCTGCCTGTTTATTTCCTCTGTTCAAGCAATTGCAATGGAGACAACTTTTCCACCCTGAAAATCCTACAAATACTTGCTTTCTTCTGATTTCTTTGAGTGACAGCAAGATATGAGGGGATATTTTTAAAAAAATTATGTAATATTTTTTGATCCAGAGATCTTTGGTTTTGTGTGACTAAGGACTTGGGCTCGAGTCTGCACACACACAAGGTATGGGTTAGAAGCACAAGAACAGCTGTTATTGAAAAGATGAACGGTTCATCAGTATTTTTTCCGTAGTGCTTAGTGGCAGCTGCTCCGGAGTGCAAAGCCTTCCAATTTGTCTAAATTGGTATGCCTTTACACCTCTGGTGAGTTGGGGAGGAAGAAATTTATCCTTCCTGAGCAGCTGATATTCAACTACAAATGGCTTCATACTTTTAGAGGCATTGTTTCATTCCTCTGTGCACAGAAAAAAAGGGTAACTGATACCTATTCCACTGGTTCCTTTGTAAATGAACCTTAGGAGCAAAAAGTCATTCATACACTGAATGCTGTTTCATGTAAGTGTCATTTGCATCTATAGACCCCTTCAGTCATCCAACTCCTTTCTAGACTCTAAGACTAAAGTAGGGGGGTAGAAGGAAGAAATTTCCAGCTGTAACCAAAACCTATGTACCAAAATGTCCAATATTCTACAACTCTATCAAGATAATACTATGTTGTAAAGAATAGCAAAGTAATCAAGGCTATGCAATTTCCTGTTGTGAATGGCAGTACTAAAAATATTGATCAGGATGGGCAAGAGAGTGCCAACTTGCACACAGAAAAGACCGACTTTCCTACATAAATTGTTACCAAATTTCACCTACCGTATCTGCAGCTGTAAGGTTAATGCCCAAGCCTCCAGCTCTTGTACTTAACAGGAACACAAAAATATCATTCCTGTAGAGGAAAGAGATCGAACCCCATTATTTTGTGCAAGAAATAACCACCAAAATAATTTTTTTGATCCATATGAAATGATCAGGGCTATTTCTATTACTTGAACACTTCAGAACATTTTGTGCTTTTCATTTATGGTCAAGGGAAAAACATATGAAAGAATGAAAGAAGTTGATCTACAAATGAGGACTGTCTGAACATGCAAACATTCAATTTGCAATAGCAGTTTATTAATCTGTATCAAAACAAACCAGGGCTTTTTTATCTTGCCCACACTGGTAATTAGGATTTCATATGGACAAAGAACAATTTATTTTTCACAGAACTGACCCGATGTTAAAAAAATCTTGCCCTAACAATGCTCAACTGATAAAAAAAGGAAAAATAAATGTCAACACTGTATGATGCAAATTTGGTTCTAAATTTGGTGCTTTGAACAGAACAAACAAGGAGACAGGTCTATATGTAGCACGACCAAGTACTGATGAAAACTCAAGTGGTAACAGCAAAATCAAAGTTTCTGCTAAGGTTGAGACCATACTAGTAACTCTGGAGAGTCAGCAGTATTTAAGTATTCAACACCATTTGGATCTGTGAACAGGCTGATACAAAGCAGACAATACTCTGGTAATGACTCCAAAGATGTTAACATACTGCCCTCAACAGTGAGAGCAAGGCTCTTTGCTTAAGAGAAGACAGTCTGCAACATCACATCCTTTTGGTATTATGATGTCTGAAAAACCTAGCAAATGTAAAGTCAGTAAAGCACCAGAAATGCCTGTTGAATGAGCAGTGTGGGACATATCTTTCCTAACTAACTATGTGTAGGCAGTGTCCTTGTAAGTCCACTCATCAAACCTAAAGGGTCTTTCTTGCCCTCCCTGGAGGAAGCGTGGGTAGGATCACAGGCTGTTATGCATATGCTAGTACAACTCAACAAACACAAAGAAACTAAGGGGTTAGGAATCCACATCCTTGAAGGTCAAGTAGAACTGACTATTTTCTCAGGACTCAAACTTCAAGACATTCACAAGTAGCTGGTGAGGCTGTATCATAGAAACAGACCTCAAAGAACTCGTTCTGGTTAAAGATAAGATTTTGGTCCGTCCCCCCACCCCCCGTCAAGAAATTGCCAAAAGACAACAAAATAACTATGAAAACTGTGAATTAGCACACATACAAAAATCACCAGGAACTCTAAAATTAGAAATAGAAGGCTTCTGACATTCTAAAATCCAAGGGTACAAAAATTTACACTGATCTACGGGAGGAACTAAAGCCAAACTGTCAATCTTCAGACTTTTTCTGAAGGTATAAAAAGCCAAAGGAGTCAATGGGTGCCTGTTTGTACTGTAGGTAATCCTTGGCCATTAAATCTTTTCACTGTCGTAACAGCAGTGGAACCTGTGTATAGGTAGTCACCTGAACATCCAGCTGTGATATGCTTCTTGAAATGCCATATGGGAAGGAAAGTGGACAGAGCCACAGACTATGAGAACAAATTATCATCCCATAGCTATATATTTTCTACACCTTGCTAGGATATCCTGCAGGATAGTTTAGTCTCAGTTAGGCTTTTTTTCCTGGAAATATTTCTCATAAGTAAATCATGTATAAGAGGAACTCAACTAATGTTTTAATAGGAATTCTTGTTTAGACTGGCTGACCTATATTTCAAGGGGATTTCCTGCTGAAATTATTTTTTTTCTTCAGTTGTTTTACTTATGAATAAAACCAAATTCTGTTCATTAATAAAATAGGGTTTTTTCACTTCATTTGGTTAAAGGATCTTACAGAACGAAGAGTCAGGATTCCAGGAGGACATAATAACCTGCAAGGAACTTGTTTCTGACACCTGGAAACAGCTAGAAAGGTATTGCGTGGTCCTCTCACTTCAGTTATTTGGCACATGTTCAAGTTTTATTGCTCTGAGGAGTTCACTAGAAGACTCATCATTGCAACACAGTCCTTCAGGTCTTTAAGCCCCATGAACCAGTGAACTGAAAGGCCTCAACTCCTATCTTCAGCTATGATACTTTGGGACCACTGATGCAAGGAACTTTAGTCTAGAATGTTGCTTTCACCCTGCAATGAGCAACTGTATGAACCTAACTCCTCTGAAAAAGGAAAGTGACCTTCTTACAAGTTCACTCAATATTCAGGAAGGATAACCTTACTGTGAACTACCATACCAAAGTAATATCATATCAAGACATATCTCATGATTCAAAGGAAACTTAATAACCATAAACTCAATCATTATAAATAATGCACCATAATGTGCTTATAAAAATTGCCAGAATCCATTTTGGTTTACTAAATGAAAAGCATTATCCTTCTTTCTAGCTAATAAAATCCCTGGTTTATCTTTTATATATTAATTTAAGATTTCTTAGTAAGACATGGTTAAATCATTTGTTTTGCAGAAAACTAGGTCACTTTCAATACTTTAGCATATGCAAGATTTTCAATCTCATCTTTACAGTGTCAATTGTCAGAGCATTTAATAACCAATGAACATTTGCTGCCTCTCTCCTGAGCTTATTTATAAGCAATAGCCTATTTGGATTGGCAAGAAGGACAATAGGTGGCTGCACTAAAAATGCTTCCAAAACTCTTTCACAGATAACAAATTCCTAAATACAACTGGATTCACATCAACAGCAGTGACTACTGGTCAGAACCACATAGAAACTGCTTCAGATAAATGAGGTCAATTTGATATCAGGAAAGATAAGTGCAGATTTCACTTATTTCCATTAAATCTTATGCCAATTGTCTATGTACACACATTTTAGCACAAACACACCTTGTAAAAATACATTACCTGTTCTGAAAATCTGCTACCATGTCCCTTCGTTCAGAAATCTTTGAAGAACCATCCAATCTCATGTAGGTATGTTTCCTATAAACCATGTATTCCTGCAAAGAACATACACCAGAAAAAACAGTTGCTCTCGAAATTGTTCAATCTTGATTCTTCCAGAAAATAAACCCAAAACATAATAAAAGCAGAACTGCTACTTAAAATAATAAATTCCCTAAATGTCATTAACAAACGTGCTGTAAGCAATCTTATGTAAGCAATACTTGGTAATTATACAATTCATAAATTAAAGCTACTCTATAATATATCATCTCTTACATTTCATGTAAGAGATAAATTGCAATGTGAGCTCAGAGTTGGGGATATGTTTGCTGCACTGCAGACAATGTGATGGTACATGCCTTTTCCCATAAACAAATAGGTAAACAAAAAACATTAAAATGGGAAGTTTGTTTTCACAGAGCATAAATTTTTACTAAATCTCGAGCTTTCACTGTGCAAGCAAACCTTTCCAAACAAACCAACTGCACCCACTCCCTGCTGATTTTATACCATTTGAGTAGTGTTTTTAAAACCTCAGTGTTGTATCTAATGTCTGTCCAGGCTTTATCTCACCAGTAAAGAGCCTGTAAATGTCACCACATACAAGAACACTTTGAATATTACACTAGTGTGTCAGCCCAGAGCTCATGCCAAGCAGTAGAACTGAAACCATTGCCTGAGACACAAGTCAAATGGCATCAACTTTGCTATAGGCAAAGGCTTTTTCCAACGAGAGACTTTTTTCATGCACACAAAGCTCTAAAAGCTATACAAATATCCCCAGTTTCTCCAGAAAGATACCCTCTGGGGTATTTGAACAATGTGATCCTTGCTTGGCTGAGGAGATGCAACATCTACTGGTTACATTAGTTAGGTTTAACCCTACTGGTGGTGCATGAGTTTTTTTAAGATGCTGTGAATGCAAATGAAGACAGAAAGGAGTAGCTGGTGCTTCAGCACCAAGAAGTATTGGATTCATCTTGCTTCAAGCCACCAAGTTCAGCAGACACAGAACTGATGTGCTGTGAGAAGACATGGCAGTGCTTCTACTCCAATAAACCTGACAGTTCTCCTTTTCACCTATCCTTCAGGGCTCCTGATCCTTTTTTGTTCTGCTTCACTACTGCAGAAATGGTGAAAGAGCTGCTGTACTATAAGGAACCTGAGAAAAACACTGCAGTAGTGGAAGCAAACTTCACTGTAAGGCAGATGAGAGAGAAAATCAGGTAAATAAAATAGTGTGGAAATGGCCAAAGCCACACTTTAACTAACCTTACAAAACAGAGCTCATTGCTAGTATGCTTTCTGGAGTACAACAATAGAAGTTCAAAGCAGAAAACAGCTACTTCATCATGCAGACAAACAAGCCCTAATTTACTATTAATTTATTCAATTTTTATGACAGGTTTCAGTCATCAACTAAAACCAGAGAGATACAGTTGTCAGTTAGGTACTATGTCACTTTTTCTCCAGATTTGATCCATCTTTTTTCTATTATCACAAGGACCTTTTCCTTTTATTTCTTTGTTACTGTCTTTATCTGCCTCTATGATAATTCAACCTTTCAATGTCTTGATTTAGTCTTCCCTCATCTATTAACCTTCTCTTCATTATCTGTCTTCTAAACAAACTTCAGCACAAATAGAAAACAACTTCTTTCATTCCATCAGGTGCATTTATCCTTATTCCAGACTTCAAACATTTGCACTAAGGCACAGAATACAAAAGAATAAGCTATTCTACACCTGCAATACTGGCATTCACAGACTGTTCCCCAGCTCTGCAAACTAGCTTAGTACCTTAGCCTTTAGCTAATCTTATAACAGGTTCTGTTCTGCCTCCATACACCTTTCTTTGATCAAGACAGATACTTCACAGTAGTTTAACAGTCCTCATATGAAACATCCTTTTTTTGGGGGAACTGGTTTTGTCCAGTACTTTCCCAAATATTAACAGTACAATCTTTCAGTTCAGAAAAAAAGGCCACATTCATACTACACTTCTCAGCAGTTCAGTACTTTGATCACTCACAGAAATGGGATGCTTTTATCTAAAGAGAGAACTCTGATAGCAAAGAAACTATTTAATGAATAATATACCTGGTCTCTACTGTAATTGTGGAAGGCACTTGATGACTGCTCATTTTTCTAGTTCCCACAAGGAGTGATGGAGTGGGGTGGGGGAAGCCTCCCAGGGAGACTTCAGTTTCATACAGAGATCCTTATATTAGACCTGCTTGAAAAATCTACCTGCCAATCTTGTTTAGTGTAAGGGGTCATCAAGCAACCAGAAGCATCAGTCTAGGAAAAATAATGAAAGTGGCCCTTCCAACAGAGTACCTATACAGGAAATGAACAACACATGACAACCCGAGTACTGTAAGAATGCAGTGCTCCTAAAGCCAGTGCTCTTTGGGCTTCCACACTGATACTTTCTCAGAAACTATAAAATATTTTCCCTTCATGTTATTTCATAGTCCAAATTAAGCACTTTTATGTTTTAACACAACTAATAAACTTTATGTAGAATATAACAAATACATTTTACTTCATGCAGAATATAATTTGACCTCTCATCTCATGAATGCAATCTAACTGCCACTGAAATCATGGACAATTACTCTTATAGGAGAAAACAATCACATGGAGAAAAACAAAATCTTAAAAAGTATGAAATACACATCAGCAACAGTACTGAAATTATGCTTTATCCTCTTCTGTTAAAAGAAAATAATTCTCTTTGTATTTATATCTGCTATTTTATAATGGCTGAACTAAGCAGAAGCTCTTCAGCTGAAGCTACATCAAACAAACTTTGTAAACAACGTGCTTTGCGCTTTCTGCCCTGCAAACATTAGTCAGTATATATATTGTTACAGTTACATCAGTGCAGTACAAATACGCTGAAAAAAAAAGACATCTTGTGTTTTTTCATATTCAAGTACGCAGATGGGATGTACTTTGGTATCTCAGGTAAGGAAAAAAAAATATCTAGAGATACACAACTTTTGCAAGGATTTTCTTACAAATTGAGTCCTTACTTGATTTTTAGCTTGCTTAACTTCAGCTTCTGTTACTTGGGTGGGGAGAAAGAAAAACAGAGGACTTGGAACGTGGCTTACTTGTGTAATAAAACCCAACAAAAGAGGTTGAACATTCAGAAGGTGGAATAGCAAAATGATGTGCTCACAAGCCTTTAAAATGGAATGCTAAGAGAAGAGACAGGAGCACTGAACACTCAGCTGTATGAGCTTCACGGTGTAATGCCAGGTGTCAACAAACCTACAGCATGTCCAACGTTTGCCAAAAGAAGAGGCATACAAAGCAATGCTGGGCAAAGTGCCAAAACACAGAATTGCAACCATGCAAGTTCTGTTTTTCCTCACAGCAGCAAAAACAAAATTCAGCTTGTGATTTGTTATTGAACTATTAACTGCTGACCTTAAAATGCACTCTTGTTCATACAGAACTCATGACTTAGGCAGCTATTGATTCACGCTTCTCACATTTTCTCTTCAGTTTATTGTGGAGAAGACAGTATCCCTAGCTTTGGTGGCATGGCTGCTCATCAAATACTGATTTTTTTTTTCTTCAGAGGCAGACTGACTGTATTTAAATAATGAGTAATGACTTAATTCTTAATTTATTTCCTACTGTATGTGCCAGAGAACCTCAATGTTTACCAAACTTCTGCAGAGGAACAGGATGATAGAGGGAAACAGTAAAAGCCTGTGAAATTACAAGCAACATAAACAGTGTAGAATTAATCACTGTTCTCCCTCTTCCTTCCACTAAAAGGACATGTGAACATCAAATGAAAATAGAATGAAGCAGTTCAAAACCAGCAAAAGAGAATAATTAAACCACGCAACCCCTTGCCACAGGGCAGTGCAAATGTCAACATCTAACAATGTGTCAAGATGCAACTGAACAATTCCATGGAGAATCCGTGTTGGACTAACTGAATATACAGGAGGTGCATTTAGATCAGAAAGCCCTTGAGCTGCAAACTGCTGGAGAATGAGCATCTAATTGTGAAGCATCACTATTCTTGTACATTTTCCCCATACCATCTGTTGTTATACACTGGTACAGAGTGTATAACAGTGTATAAATGTTTTACACTATAACACTCGGTCAGACCTTAGGTCCAACTTTGTATGGCATTTCTTACATCCTTGTATTAATGCATTTAGTGGGTATTCTACAGTTATAGCAATTTTATGTCAGGTTTGCCACATTCAAATTACAGTACTTTCTCCAAAACATCGTTGCTAAATTTCCATCTTCAAAATTTGCCTTCTGTAAGCTATAGGTCTCCTACCTCTAGTAAGTCAATCATCCTCGTCATCTGGGAATAAATAAGAACTCTGTGTCCTTGAGATTTCAGCCGTGTCAACAGAAGATCAAGAGCATGAAGTTTTCCACTGTCAGTGATCAGACTCTCTTTGTCTAAAAAGACATAGAAGAAAAGCAGGTAACTAATAAAGCAAAACCAGATACATGCAACAAGTTCTAAGATTTCCTAATACTTCACTGCATTGTAAGCCCTAAAATAATGAAGTGTGATGGAAAAAACTGCAATATCCCGCCTGGCAGACACTTAAAATCACACTGCTTATTTTATATATATATAGAAAAACTGCTTATAAGATATATATATATATACATATATACAAACACATACACTAACAATAACTTCTGTTTGCTGGAACAGGAGCATATAAACATACCCACCTGGCAAAATCTCATCACAAATTGATCTCCTTCCAAGTACGGACTGAATCATTTTTTTTGGACAGCCATTTCCCTCATCTAAGGATTTATTCTGACGAGATCAATATGCCTTGACACTTAAAGAAATGTTTTCCACTTCACATGTGAAAATGCTGTCCTTTGCACATTTGCTGCTACCTGCTGCTAATCTTTACATCTATCCTCCACAGATCAAACCCCTCACCAACACAGAAAGTGAAAAATAGTTCTCTAGGTCACTGTAAAATAACAATCCCCTCACAGCACTGCCTTTTCTTCTTCTTCCCTGGTTTTTGGAGGTTTTTTGCTTTTCTTTTGTTTTGTTTAAGAAATATTTCCAGATGGCAACCTTTTCAGTCACTTCAGATTTTACACTTCATGTCCTCTCTACTTCAGCACTGCTCATGAAGTGTTTTTCAGGAAGGAGATCTTCCTGTTTGTACATTCTGTACGTAAACTTCAGTAAACAATACGCTGCTGTTGAAAGAGGATGAAGAGAAATTTTCTTCCAAAAAATTATCTGTTGGAAAGGCCATTGATGCTTCTTTATTCTTTTGGATATCTGAACTTAGGTTTACAGCCAAAACGGAAAGCTGGTAACTGCAGATGGTGCAGGCTAGTACAGAACCCAAGTATTTTCAACGTGTCTAGCAGGTAACACTTCTGCACACTTCTTGCTGCACAGAACAAATTAACTCATGGGCTGAAGAAAATGCAGTTTTCTCTAAGGCAGTTAACTGTCTTGCCCAATGTCTCAATCAAAAAAAAAGTTATACACAAAAATTCTTTCACTTGACCACCATGCATTTTAATACAGGTTCATACTAGTGGAATAGAGGAGTACAGATCACTCGACAGCCCTTCTAAACAGATTTTACAAGCACGGCATGGAACAAAGTACCCAAGTGATGTGCTGTGCAATGATATGGCATAATTTCAATTATTTGTGGAGCAAATGGCACTACTCAAAGTTCTTCTTTTGGACAAAGGTTTTAAAAACAGAAGAGAACTTTATAATAGCAGAGAAAGGCACAGTATCCAGCGACTTGCTGAAGCTGTAAAAACAAGGCACACTTCTCTCTTGTCCTTCCAACAGTGAAGAAAAATTAGTCAGTGCTAGTTGCTTTTACCCAGAAAGATGGTGGATTCTTTTCACTTTAGTATATTAATCATGTTCTCTTTCAAAAATATCCTTTAGCTTAAATATAAATAACAGACTTAATGCTGGAATTAGTGGAATCTACATTAGGACATTAGAAGATGCAGCCTACAGTCTCCATTCTGAAATTAAAACAATGTGAGTTTGAGTATTGTTTAAAATTAGTAGCTACTCCATTTGCACTATAATTCAATGCTGTGAATGCTCTCTCCTTGGGTAATTTTACAGCCATGCACCTGCAATTCACTAGTTAACAACCCAAGACTAGAGAGGTCTGCTCTTTCTTGCTTCTCTGCCTATCTAGTCACTGTTTTTTCTCCCATTAGCAACTATCTTAGGGAATCCATTAGCTGGAGAGCCAAGTCAAGAAGATACTGTAAGGAAAACTCAAGCCCACACATCAGGCTGGCATTTGTTCTAAGTGCAGAATAACATATAATGGTGCACTCATCTCTAGGACAGGATTTGGTCTCATTTACATAAATCGCTAAGAGTTTCATGCATCCTTTTAAGGAAAACCAGATTCTGGACATAGGCAGTTAAGCAAAATAGAAATGACTTCGGGTTATTTGGTTTTAAAACACATCTATGGAACCAAAAAACTGCACAGTAGCAATGTTTACGCATTATACAAAATGTTATTATTTCCTTTAAATCCATACAGCCATGACATTCTGCTTTTATTCTAACTGGTTAGCTTGCTATTTCAGAATGAATTAAACTGAGTGAAGCTACATGAAAAGTCTAGATATACATGACAAACTAACATGGTTATTAACCAAAAGCCACCTGATTGGAAGAAACTCAGAGAACAAATAGGATCTGTTCAAAAGTTAGTCTCAACAGGATCAGATTAACATATTAGCAAGTTTCCAAAAGAAAAATGCTACTGTTTTTCTCACAAAGGCATGAATAGGTAGAATTAAGCTTTGCTAACTGGAAATGATGCGTGTCCTTTGCTGCTGGCTCCTGAGGTCTCCATTGTGTAAGTTACTATTTTTAAATAGCAATGAAATGCAAATTACAAGTAAAGAACTTATTTGCAGATGGTCTGAAAAGTTAGCAACTTTTTAACCGTTCATAAACTCATCCAATATCTCAGCAGCAGAGCAGACTGCACTGGTGAGAAAGTTATTGGGGTTTTTTTAGCAATGCAAATCGATATTACCAAAAAGAGATTTATGGTCTCTGGAAGAGAAAACCATTTGTCTTTAAACTGGCACCTTTAAGCGTGCTATCCTGATGCCACTGTGTTTTCCAAGATCAAATACTTTTGCATGCTGAAAGCCTGCCACCTAGTGCTTCAAAGGACACGTTCTGAAAAGTGGTAACGGAAAATGTAAATGATTCATGCCATCTTCAGAAAACACCACAATTATTCAAAAGAGGAAAAAAAGAAGTGCCTTCCACCTCTAGTTTCTCTCACTTCTATTTATAATTTTCTTTCACCTTGTGTGAAGAAAAAGATAACCTACTTTTTAAAACAGGATATCCAAAATTTGCAATTCTACATTTTTTATTTTTAATGACTGCCAATAACTTCCAGTGACAATGACAATGATTTTTTTGGTTGGTTGGTTGGTTTGGTTGGGGGTTTTTTGTTTGATTGGTTTGGTGGGCTTTTTTGGTCTTTTTTTTTTTTTTTAATAGCATCAAAGGAACTTCTAAAATTTTAAGTCAGTCAGGAGACAGAGATCCTGTACTACACAACAAAGAGCTCTCCCTAGGACACAATTTTTGGGTTCTTCAGCACTGTATGAAACAAACAAGAAAAAGCAACCAGACCAAAAAGAAAGTAACTTTCAAATCATACTGTACGGCTTTCAGTCTGAAAAAATACCCCACAACCCTACCTCCAGCCACGCAGGGATATGGACATAAATTATCTACAAGGGGATACAGTGGGCCTGGGAAGAATAGTTACAAATGATTATGACTCAGAATAACCCTTGTCAGGAGTTCTAGCCGATGACTGTATCTGGGCTAAGCGCTCTCTGGAGAATGAGAAAAAGTGCCTCTGGACATGCAAAAGGCAGAGGAAAGAGAGATAAAGCCTGGGTTCCAGTTGACACCCCTGGTTCCCCTCCCGACAGTCTGCACGGCACAATGGGGTCAGTGAGGAGCTAGTTGGCTCTCACAGTAAACAGCCCGCGAGGCCGGTGCTTTTTATCGATACTAAAAGGACTCAGACACTTCCTGCCATTTAATCCAGGACCATTTTTCTTTCAAAGAACAGGAAAAGCCTCAAGAGATTCCCACAGTGATCACAGCCGAGCCTGCTGCCAGGGTACTGGGAACACCGAGTCTGGTCGAGAGAACAGATCAGGGTTTAGGAGAGGGAAGTATCCCCTTTTCATCTGTCACCTATTTTCCATAGAGCTTCACAGCTACCATTCCAATTGACACTTGCTAGACTTTAGCCTTGCAAATGGTTCCTTCAGCACATCAGTCACTTTCTGTAAGGCACTGTGCCTACTTCTGCATGTATAAACACAGCTGTCCTGTTTTGGTTTGTGCCCTCTCTTCTTAGAGTAAGTTTGGATTTGAATGCTACTTTCCACCTAATTAAAACATAGCCGTACAAAACTACTTTTTCAACCCATCGTTAGCTCCAACACTTCCCAAATTAAGCCAGCTTTACATAATACATCCCAACCACCTTCTCAACCAAATTCGGTTGTACTTTGACAACAATTTGCCTAACCTTGTACCTATGCACTCACTCCTGTAAGCTTCTTGTATCCCATCTTTATTCCTCTAAGAATTTTTGCTGGTAAAAAGGTTCATTGGCTTAAAATGGAAGTCTTTTCAAGAGAATGCAGCCCTGTGTCTATTCTGCACTGCTACTTTTCTTCATTTCTCTATCCATGCCTTCTCCTTTAATTTGTCCCCTTAAATTTTCCTTTTTACTGCTACAGAGATTAATTTTCTGTTTTCAAGTAATTAACAAACAATTAAAAGAATTTCTGAAGAAACCATAAAGCCATGAACTATTACTGAACTACTAAGCTAATGCAAGCCCATGAAAAACGGTTTCTCCATTACATAGATACAAACATGCATGCGCTTCAAATAACTCCACTTACGAGGTACTTTCTTAAACTGGACTGTAGCAAGCAAAAGGCCATTTTCCTTTTACTGTACTGACTTCCCCTGCCAAACATCCTTGACCCAAAAGGGTCTGGGAATAACTTCGCATCTGGCAGCGTAAGCTGTTTTTCCTTTTGGCTGTCTGTCAGATCTCTAGCACTTTGTGCAGAACTCTGCTCACTGCTCAGGACCATCTTCCGACAGCTAGAGCATGTCCAGCCAATGAAAGCCACTGCAGTACTCGGCAATCAAATTCTAGGAGATCTTGGATTACTTAAGTGTAATTCTAGGAAAAAATTAAGTACATTTACTTTACTGGTACAATCGTACTTTTTCGCACTTTACCAGGAAATATGAATAAGTCTTCTTTATTCCAACTGAAATTCAGTAAATCCCTCATGACTCGTTTTCCAGACAAATTTCTTCTGACCTTGGTCCTCAAATCCATCCTTCTCATGGTAGACTGCTACAAGTAATTTTAATCTTTTCACTAGGTAGACCAGTGAAGATCTCTCAGGACAATATGAAGTTCTTCCAACACACTAAGAGGCAAGGTATGATTGTAACTTTTCCTGCAACCTTCTTATTTCCAACCTCAAAACAGTATTTGGTTGTGAGAGCAGGCTGTGCAAGTCTAGTAAGCAAGTCTGTCTACAGTAATTTGGACGGCTGCAAAGAGATGTTTGTAAGCATTAGAAAAGCCTGTATTAGACTTTTTCGGTAACCATCAACAGCTTTACCTCAGACAGAGGATGCAAAATCACAGTCTACTGTAAGATAGCAGGGCTAACTTTCACTCAGAAGGGAAAACAAACACACAGCCACCCCCAATCCCTCAAAAAGCCCATAAGCTTAGCATAACCAAGCATAAATTACCCCCAAAGAGCAGATGTCCTTTTTTATCTCATCTGTTCCATGACAACCTCCAAATTTACCTGGTATCCTGATAAAAGACCAGCCATTCTGAGGCCTGATCCCTAACAGCCCTCCTGGATGCTCTGGGAAGAACTGGGAGCATTGCTTCAGCCAGTCAGCTGCTAGCTCAGGGGATCCATGGAGTACACACTGCTTTGCTTCAAGACTTCCTCCTTCCCTTAGTGCCCTGCGCTCGTATTCTGCACTTCGGTCATTGCAGTAGAACTCCAGTGGCACAGCTGTTACCTACAAGTAAAATAATAATCATCAATAGTCTTGTTCAGATTTCCCCTCATCCCTAGATCCCCAGTTCAGGCACCTTACCACTGGATCAAATTTTAGAAGTCAAATCATTACTGAAATGTACAAATGAAAACACAATCTTTGGTTGAGCTTAAAACAAGCGAAAATGCAACATCTCTCCACACCATAAGAAAACCCAGGTACAGAATACTTGTCTGTTAATAAACTGTGCTGGTTGTTACACAACTGAGTGCAAAGCTGAAAGTAAAAGAGTAATATCCTTGCTGCACCTCTCCTTTTGCCAAGATTTCTTTTATTTATTTGTTTATTTTTAGTTTTGCCCTTCACATTCAAGTATTTATCTCACTAGCTGAGATGGGATTTACATATCCTTAACAGAAATTAGAAAGGAAAAAAACAAACAGAAAAACAGCTCTGTTTTGGAACAGCACATTTCTTGGGCTTTACAGCTGTTTTGAACAGAAGTGCTCTTTTTCTTGTGGCATTCTATGAATCCTATGCCCTATTACCTGTTTTAGTATATACAACCTAGCTGGACAGACCAGTGTTACAAACATAGCAACTGCGATTTCGTGCCATGTGAGCTCTTCTGGAATGACTCCATCAGTTTAACTCCCCCCTGTTCTATCCCATCCACCCAAATCTGTACAGACTGGAAGGTCCACATTAGCCAAACAGCTGGGTGGCAATGGCCGTAAGGTCCTCGAGTAAAGTCTGTGCCAGCAGACAAAGCTGTGCATTGTACAATCTACAGTTTTCTCTTATGTTGCCCTTACCATGGTAAGGGACAACAATCAGAAGCAAAACTGAGCCATGGTAGATAGAAGGACAGACTGCTCTGCTAAGTTTTTCTTCAGGTATTTCACCAAGAGTTAAATCATATGATCCAAAGTAAACACAGTTTCAATACTTTCACACAAACAAATGCAGAACAATTCACTATCTAGCCGAAGAATCTCTCAAAAAAAACCCCCTGCAGATTACCAACTTCTATCTTTTCTGAACATAAGTCTGTTTTGGGCCAACATTCTGGTGTATTTACATAATCTATTTATAACCAAGTTTACAAAAGGAAGCTAGTAGAAACTTTTACATACTATCTAGACACTTAATAATGTGTTGTAAACTCACATAGAAATGAAACTAAAATTTTACTATTAGATAATTAGTCTAAAATTTTACTATTAGGCAATTAACCTTACAGCATAGGCTCGTAACAAAGAAATTCAAAATCCTGTGACAATTTCTTCACCAATATAAGAAGAAAATTATCACTACTCTAGAAGACGTCGTTGCTTTTATTTCAGAAGTACAATGAAAAAAAAATCCTCCATGTGAAGTCATGTAAGTTAAAAACATTGTCATGAATCCTAACAGTGTGCAAAATGACATATTTAGGAAAAGCAATGGAACAAACGAAAATGAACAGAGGAAATCAATCTTGTGAAAGTTTTCACACTTGAAAAAAGGCGCTGGGGCTGCATAGGAAGAAACAGTACAGGAGACTGTGGAGTCTGATGGTGAACAGCAGGCAGTAGACTTTGTGCAGAATTAAGTAGGGTGGGAATTAGTGTGATAATGGAACAACTGAAACATTAAACACAGTAAAAGAACCAGATGAAAAGCATCTATGTATTTGAAGAGGGTTTAGATTTTTGTTCCAGCTTACTCTGGTGTGATATAACTGCTATGCATTATGTCATGCAAATGAAAACATTTTAACAGCTTCACTAAATTATAAGCAATAAATAGTTTAAATATCACCAGTTTTAAATATTGCAGTTTAGAAATGTAGGGTGGAGGGAGCAACCCATACCTCAAGACTGCCTGGTATCTTAGATGGTGGCTGTACCCCCCTGAACATTTATCTTTGAGCTAACTCAAAGTAACAGGTATTAAAAAAGATCTAGGTGGAAACCTGTGATCCAGACTTGTTTTAGAGGAGCTCTTCTCATAGGAATAAATTAATCTCACAGAGATTTCTCTTTGCAAGGGCAAACAATTGTTTAAACAAATTCATGAGCACAATGACAGTCCAGATTGGAAAAAAAAAACAATGAAAAAGCATACAAAATATTTACAGTAACAGTAAAACCACTGTTTTGCAAGATGCCAAGACCTATTTTTAAACCAGGCACGCTTATGGGTCTACACACACAGCCACGTGAAACATTGCAAAGTGAAAGGAACTGTGTTAAGACTTTGTACCCATTTCCATACCTAAAAGAGTAGGTAGTTATCTTGTACTGCCACTTCCACTCAAGGTATAGCTCTGACCTTTGTGAGAGAGGTCAAAACCTCTCTCAAAATGCAAAAAATTCAAAATGCAGGCAAATTCTGTCACCTGAATATTGCTGTATACTGCAGATGATGGTACAGACTTAGGTTCTTTAAGAGGCACTATTCACCATCACATTTCAGTTCATATTTCTACACTGAATAGATTGGAACAAGTACTCTTTCAAGCACAGACAACTTGCCATATTGATTTCCAGGACAGCCCTAGGACAGGCAGCCACTACACACAAAACAGAGCAGACTAATTTTTGACGTGGAAATATGCCTTATCTACTGAAATCAATATGGAGATTCATACACCAGGATTTTCACAAGAAAAACAAAGTCACTTCATAAGATTCTACAAGCTACGTTTCAGTAATGCCTCACTTAAAGGAAGAGGTAGTAGGAGACAATCTCTATACAAAATCTGTGTGCCTCAGTGCAATTTCTACATTAACAAGAACTAATCTTCCTATGTAACCTGTGTAACACTCACTGACATCTGAGGACACAAGAGTATCACTTCTTTTTAAATGCAGACACACATTTCTAGAGTAGAGTCCTGTATCTTTTACGTGACCATACAAAAAACCCCAACACATTTCTGAAATAGACCAAAAAAAAAAAAATCTTTCATTCAAGTTTGTTCACTCTCCTCCTTCTCCTTTTTGTTGTGGTGCAGTTTTTCAAAGTTTTTTTCCCCCATGGAGTTTTTTTGGTGTGGTTTTACTCATAACAAAAGGTAAGGTAGTCCTTAGCACACTAAACTTTCCTACGTCAACATATTATTGTCAAACTGATTAACTGCAAGAGTCATGGTTCAGAAATACATAAAAAATATAATGTTAGTGATACATGAATGCATTGCCACCTTACTTAGCTTAGTTAGGGCAATTGTGAAATGCTTCCTGCATTTATCCCCATGCAAAGTTAGCCTTTTAAACATTGTGAGATGCCCAAAATTACTTCTCAATACAATATTCCAGAGTGGCAGAGATCGACTGAAACTAAACCAAACAATTATACTTGAAAAGGAATGAATTAGCTTCTTAATGAGCGTGCAAAACCCATCCTCCAAATTACTTTTTCTATGATTTAGACTTGTCTGTACTCAGGAAAATTGCCTGCATAGAAAGAAAACACTGACCCCCCAGCTGCTGCATAAACATACACTCCTGTTTCTATCATTCGCTCCATTAACTTCCCAAAATTCATCACAGGTCCAACAACAACAGAAGGCTATAGTTTCTGAGAACATATGTGCTCTTTCTGCTGTTTCAGGTCTTCTACACTTCTGCCAAAAGTTTCTAACAAGCATAAAATTAAGTCTTTGTATTCCTAGGAACAAAATCCCATGTCTACACTTAATCATTTTTATATACCAGCCAAGCCAAAACAGGTAACTTTTATTCATTAGAATACTGTCAGATATGATCTCTCCTCACCTTTCCCCTCCCCTTCATATGTAGCCTTCTAAGCCCCTCTCCTCCCTTCCTGCTTGAAGAATTCAACATATTCTTCACCTGTGATGCATATTTAGGTACAAAGAGTGACATATCAAAGGAATCTGAAGGTGAAGTGGGTTTCACAATTTAGTCTCAGAATAACCTCTTGTTCTCAAACCAGGTAGTATGTTGTAACTGAGAAGTGGTATTTGACTTCGAGCACTTCAGTTGGATTCTTGGCCCCTAGAGCTGTTGGCACAGATGAATTCATATTGAGCAGCTGCATGTAGGCAAGAAACACAACATCCTACTTGCCATCCACTCATCTCCAGATGTGAAAGTATAACTGCACATCATTTAATGATGCCTACAGGAGTACCTTCAATAGTGACTAAAGAATACAACATCTGGATGATCTGGTAATAATAGTACATTTTGTCCAGCTTTGTCAACATTCAGCAACATGGAATACAATAGCCATAGGCTTATGAAGGTCTCTTGTGTCAGCCCAGGAAACTTCTGTTAAATTAATTTTAAAATTCACTTACTAGATGATGGACAACCCCAAGCAGTACCACTTCACATGCAAAAGACTTAGAAAAATGCCAACTTGAGTAATCCTTATATATTGCAATTTAGTGTTTCCTTTTTGGAGCATAAGCTGACACAACGAGAGAAAACAAACATCCTTTCCAAAAAAGCATTGCTCCTCTGCCCACTTCGGCCATCAGAGTTCATCAAACAATCACCTCATTCTGTTCATATCATTACTAAATCTCCCCCTTGGATTACTGGGGAATAATTTACTTAACAATCTATTCTGTATTGTTACTGCTTTTGGTATCAGGAGAGAAAGTGAAATCTCTGTATCTCAGAACAACTCCTGTTGGGTGCATCGTACAACTTTCCTTTTCTCTTCAGTACACATTCCAGTCACTTCCCCTACAAAAAAACCCACTATTGAATACAGTAGCAAAAGGATATCCTCACAACAATTTTACCAAACCAAAAGAAAGTAATAGATCATTCTTTTCCTAAGACAAAACTCTAACAAGATTGAAAACACAATAGAAAATACATAATTTACAACTTAACTTGGACTTACCCGTGGACTGGCTATGCACAGGAAGGACGGCAGCTCAGTCACCTGGCAGCATCGTACACATGAGGTAGCTGATTTCCTTCTATATATGACATGGTCTGAATAGCCAGTAACTGCTTTACAGTGGCTGCTGAACACAAGGTTCTGAAACAAAATTAAAATTCAGAAGTTACAGTGTCTTATAAAGAAATACTGCATTTAAACTTTGTACCCACCCATGAGGAAGACAAAGGACATTCACTATATATTTCTCTTTAAAAAAAGAAAACTCTACACGCCTTTTGCAGTGACAATGTATAGGATTTTTGTGTAACTGTCAAAACACCCAAATCCTGAAATGGTTGAAATCAGAATAGCTCATATCAATGCTTGTCTTTATACTCAGCTAGAACAAGAAACAAATTTTTCCTTCTTTAAACCTTTGGACCGTAGCTTTTCTAATGAAGGGAGTACAGGAATATTCTAGTAGGTCTGATCCTCAAGTTGTTTTCTAGCTACTCATTTATCTGTTCTGAATCAAAATGAAATTTCGCAGAGAAAAAAAATAAGAATCTAAATGCAGCTGGACTGGTACATTTAGACTGAAATATTTTCCAACCTTTTCTTTCTTTCTTTCCTGTGCAAAAGGGCTCTAAATTTTATACTGAAGACTTTCAAGGTGCTAACATGGTTACTCACACACATGAACACAACCATGTGTAAAACCTGCAATTTGCCACAATTGTATCAGTGTCCTTTTGATACAGAAAAATATACTGACTCAGAGGTGGGGACACTGAGATGACAGTGCAGTTTAAAGAGACCTCTTTGAAGATGCTCAACGGTACACAGCAAAATAACAAAAAATTACATTTTCTTTGCTTGTGTCAGTTATATTTCCTTTTTTATTGTAAATATTTGCATCAATGAAATAAATTGCTTATAGATTAAGCCACTTTTGCCACTTAGTTTTTATTCTGGCTCTTCCTATATTCATAGAGGCCAACAGTTACATATTGTTACATTTAATTGTTTCCTATTAAGACCTTAATAGGTCCTATTCGGGAGCTGCTTTATGCTGATGACGCCGCCCTTGTCGCCCACACAGAAGTAGCTCTGCAGCGTTTAACATCCTGCTTTGCAGACACTGTTGAGCTTTTTGGGCTGGAAGTCAGCTTAAAGAAGACAGAAATTCTCTATCAAGCTGCACCTCAGGAAGTCTTCCATCATCCCCACATCACCATTGGCAAATAAGAGCTCAAATCAGTCCAGCAGTTTAATTACCTAAGTAACCTCATCTCCTTGGATGGTAAGATTGATGGAGAGACAGACAACAGGTTAGCAAAGGCATACAGGGCCTTTGGAAAACTCCATAAAAGAGCCTGGCGAAATAAACACCTGAAGAAAAGTACCAAGATCAGTGTTTACAGAGCCATTGTGCTGTCTACTCTTTTATATGGATCCAAATCATGGGTCATTTACCGCCACCACCTGCAACTCCTAGAATGCTTCCATCAACGCTGCCTCTGTACAATCCTAAACATCCACTGGTCAGATTATGTGACTAATACATCTGTTCTAGAACAAGCAGCAATCAGAAGTATTGAGGTCATGTTGCTGAGAACACAGTTGTGTTGGGCAGGGCACGTCTCAAGGATGAAGGACCACCACCTCCCTAAGATCTTGCTTTATGGTGAACTTGCCACCGGCTGCCGCACGAGAGGAGCCCCGAAGAGAAGATACAAGGACTCCCTGAAACAACATCTCAGCCTTGGCCATATTGATCACCATAACTGGTCTACTCTGGCCTCCAATCGGGAGGTCTGGAGACACAGCATCTATAACGCTGCTGCTTCCTTTGAGAACACACGCAGGATCACTCTCGAGGAGAAAAGACAACGCAGAAAGAACCGTGTCTTGCAGAATATACCACCTAAGGAGTCTTTCTGCTGTGCCTTTTGCAACTGGACGTGTCTATCTCGTATTGGTCTTTTTAGCCACCAGTGCACTTGTAACAAACGTGGGTAGAGCCCTCCCCCAATCTTCGTTCGCGAAGCCCAGCCATGATAATTGTTTCCTATAGTATGCAGACCATTATTCTGCATACAATAGGTAACAAGCAAAAATTTTAGATGCATTAAGCATCCACTGCCATAGGATCACAGGATGTGCCCTCCTGGAAATTCTAGCAGTTCACTTAAGTAAAGAGCAAACAGGATCTAAAGCTTTGGTTGCCCCAGTTCCTAATGAACCAAAATTAATTGCATGCTACTTTTACTTTACAGAGTCTCCCGATATTCTAAAATCCCAGTGTTTGAACTTCTAACAATCTGGGTACATGATAGAGGCAGAGTCCTTGTATGCCATGTCATAACCTGGATATACACATTTCTACACATGTCAAAAAATGCTAGAAAACATCCACAGTAGGAGTCTACTATGGATAATGCATTCTGGGGTCTTTTAATTTCCAGATGTAGATTCACCGGGCAAGATGCAGATGGTTAGCATGTATCATTTGGAACCTGCTGACAAGTGAGAAAAGTAGTCTTACTGTACATACATGCTAGAGTCAAGCCTAGCACATAAGCGCGTCCTTCAGCTGCTGCCAGTGTGACTTATGGTCTGGAGCTGGCACAAATTAAGTTCATACTCACCGAACATCTGCTCCTCTATATAAAAGGTGAGAGCAGAAAGAGCTGACAATAGCCTTTCACTGATACTCAGCAGTGCTAAAAAGCACAGATCAAAGCTTGGGCCACACCGGATAATGTGAAGTGATCCCAAAAACAGACCAAAAACATGCTCTTACTTAGCTGGCAATTCTTTATCAGTAACACTGGCTTGAGCAGCAACTGCTTCACATGTTTATTCCTGTCCCTCCAGAGCCCCTTCTTGTTGGCCTAGCTGTCTGTACTCATTAAGATGCTGATCAAGATGAAAACAAACCACTGTGTCTCCACTCCAAGTGAGCTTTGCGATGTATTTCATCACCTGGTAAAACAGGCGGTGTGCTGAAACAAGAGTGGGAATCACAAGGCTGGAGTATGTGGCTGTGGACAACAGATGTGAACTCTGGCTTACTCATGTGAGGACCAGAAACAGTGGAAACAAATCACCACAACTGCTGCTGAAAAGGACAAGTCCTTCCTCATGGTGTATTTGTGCTACTTCTTGTGCTAGTTTTGTCTCCTGTCACACATCTTAAGAAGTCTATTTAGCTACACATCTAATAAAATAAATTCAACAGACATGAAAATACGAAGTTTACTGCAGTTGGCTCATACGAGGATGTAATAGTGCATGCTTACATCAGCACAGGCAGGATTCAGTAGCTGGGAGTAGAGAAATGGCAGCAAGAGTCCGAGGGGAAGACTGACACAGCAATAGCAGGCTACTAGACAGACTCAGAACAACTGCATTAGCTCAAAGTCCCTCTCTTCCCCACCCCTGGACCACACACCGGGGTACAGGTGATTTATGAAGAGGAATCAGCATTGCATGCAGTCACAAGAGCTTTCCAGTAAATCTAATGACAGCAAGCACTGGCATACTGATTGTGACTCTCAGCACTAGAGGGGTTTGGTAACTATTTCCTGGAAAGTGAAAACACAAGAAATGGACAGAGAGGAAGTTAACAAACTGTAATTCCAAACCTATGCAAGTTTGTTACTTAATTCTCTTTTGGAAGGCAACATCAAAGACCCATCAAAGATGGCTTTGGCCCAACTGAAGTACCCAGGAAGAAACATAAAGGAAAACTTCCAAGAAGGTATCCAAAATATGAGAAAAATACTTGTACCTAGGCAATTATCTGGCTTTGAGCACCAGATTCCAGTATACAAATTATGAGCACATCACATAAGAAACATCCCTCTGAATTCCAACATATGCACCTGCTAAGTATTCATGAATAGAGCAGTCACCAGATATAACAGGGACAGTGGAAACCAGCTTCCATCAGTCATACATGGAAAAGACTGGGTAAGGTTACAGAACTGAACACAGCCACAGCTCTGAAATAGATCATATACCTTAGTACAATAAAGCCAAGAACTAAAGAGGAAGATTATTAAAAAACAAGAACGTAAACACCTACTACAACTATGCAATCCAAAGAAACTGTTGAAAGAGGCTCTCATATATTGCAAACATAATGTGGGGCATGCTATCAGCATCTTAAGCCCATTAACTTTCCTAATTTCTTAGTAAAAATTAGGAAAGCAAAGGAGAGACGAGTTCACCTGAACAGAGCAGATTTTATATTGATTTAAGGTATACAAGTTAATACACATGGTATGGAGGTGCTGAGCTATGAGAATGAAGATTCCTCACAATGAGAGGGATTTCTGTGTTTACATGAAGAAATTCATACTATCTTCAGACAGATGTTACCTCAATTTTGGAAATATCCATTAAAAACAAATGTGGGGGTTTTTCTACTTAGTTTGTCTCTTACATCGGAAATGCTGATCTGAGCAGTTAAGAAAAGCCTTTCCAGATTTATACCATTTCCTTTTTCCTCTTTTCTCACCCTCCCCAATCCTTACATGTTACTATCTTATGAAGCCTCAGGGGAAGCCTCGGGGAGTTTTACATCAAAAGTTTCTTAAACTAAGAAGAGTTAGTTCATAGTAACTTTAAAAGAGTTAGTTCATTTTCACTCATGATAATGTGTGGTACTGGAAGACAGGCATGTTAAGGGCAGTTTGTTTTTCAACTGTCCTTTTGGTTTTGTGCTATCTACCCCCCCTTTTTTTAAGGTGTTCTAAATGTAAGCTGTGCAAACAAAAGTCTGCAAACATAGCTTATTTTGAAGTGACTTCAGGTGGCAATTTGTCTAACATGCAGGTTAGAAAACAGCTCTAAAGAAACTGTCATAACTGTAGGGCTACACTTCCTTTAGATTTAGTGGGGTTATCACAAGTGCACAGTATTGCACACACTGATGAACTCTGCTCCTCAGCTGGCTCTTTTCTGTGTAGAAACAGTGATTAGTTACACACAGTCACAGCACTGGGACTCCCTGAGACATGAGGAATGACATCTTCAAAGAACAGAAATTATTTGGAGAAACCAAATTCATGTTTAAATCTTGCCAGGCTGTGGTATAGGAGGGTTTGTAGCCTATCCAAATGCTTTACGTGGCTTGTAAATATTATTTACTTGTTAATATTAAAACCTACACATGCATATTCCATGTCTCGTATTTAGTATCTGTAACCTCAACCCATCTTCTGTCCTTAGGAAAATTTAATGACTTTTATTTTGATATTTATACACACTAATCCAAAGGCTATGTAAGGATCTAGATTGCCTTTCTATATATGTAAAAATGGATGCTATCTTCTGTAAGTGCACACAATTTCTACCATCTTCTACTTATTTACTGTTAGGCTGCCACACTTATGACATCACACAGATTTTTCTTAACCACACCAATGAGAGGACAGAGCTACAGTATATCTCAGAAGTAAGCATCACACATTCACTACAGAAACAGCTGAATGTAATCTCAAAAAAACTATCTGAAAGCAAATCCATATAGCATAGACATTTTATGAAGCTAGGTATGGAAACGCAGAACTGAAACACCAGCACAGCCAGAGTTAACTGTTGGCTTGCTCTTTGTTTGATAACTAGGACTCATTTTGTTGGCTTTGCTGTTAACGCTGCAAAACATGACACCAAGTCCAAGGTTGCTTTCCTACTGCTTATGTGTCTTCAATTTCAACTTCCTTTGCACAATATTCAATTGAATTCTGGCTATCTCCTTTCCCCTTCCACACTCATGAGCAGAAGCAATATTCCCTAGAGAAATCTGGCACGATCTCACTGTTTCAGAAAAGATTTTTTTACTGCATATCTGCTAACTGCCCTAAATGCTTTCCTGACTCTATGCTAGCACTTTCGTGAACTTACTTCCCAGTGAACTGAATCAATGGAGCTATAACCTAACTCAGGAAATCAACTGCAATTTAGTCATAAAAAGACAAAATCTTCACACATATCCTAGGCAAGAGATTAGCAAAAATGATCTTGCATTACACAGTAAGTTGAATACATCTGGAGTCTACCAGACAGTAGCAGAAGCAAATTTTAAGGTAGAAATACACCACTACAGTGCTTGTCCACCAACTCTAAAGCACTGCCAGTCTCATCTATTTTTCCCAGTTGCTGCAATCATGTGCTGAGTTTGACAAGAAAAGAGTAGTTTCAGTCAGAAAATGAGCACCCTACACGTAGAAAAACACTACAAAACTTTAGGCTTATATGTAGAATTCATCCCTGACAAATCACGAGTCTAGTTCTGTTGCTCCAGTAATATTTTTAAGTCTTCTAATTCAACTGATTTATTTATTACAGCAAGTTTTGAAATGTATCACCACATGGGAGGGAGACAGCAGTTAAACTATTTTTCTGTTCAGCACTCTGAAGTCTATTAACTATATCTAATGAAGCAGACAGAAAAGTCGTCATATTTCCAAGTTTGTTTTCCCTGTTTTATAAGGATAGAAAGGTTTTCATCATTTCTAACTCGTGAGGATTTGCTACTGTCTCTAAATCACAGAAATTTTGCTTACCTGCAGCAAAGTGCAGCTGTGCAAGTTAGGGAAAGACAGTGGAAAATTTACATCAAGTAAGAAATCCCTGTTCCTCAGAAAACATGAGCCCTGCTCTTTCTCCTCTTCTGTCTCCGTCCAGAAGCGCATGTGATGGAGCCTGTACGATGCTTTCAGAGACAGGAAAAGAGCTAACCACCTGAAACAAAACACAGCAGATGCTTTCACCGCTTTGTGAAAGAAAGGCTTGAGTATATTTACAACATAACTCTATTTGACAGAAATGGGTTCTTTTCAGAATTTCAGGCTTACAGTGTCCTTACTTAGAGAGAGTAATTTTTGCTAGACATCTTCTAATTATATTACTCTTAATTTTTTCTAAGGTGGTTTAACTGAATCTAAGGGATTAAATCAGGATACACTTTGAAGCACTTCATCTGAAAGGGTCAAGCCCGAGTTCGCCACTACTATTTAAAATTGCACTATGGTTTCTCTGTAAATTGCTCCATACACAAATTATTCACAACAACACTGTGCAACGAATGCAGAATTTATCTTAAAGACCATTCAGATACATCAAGAGAAATCTGTATTGTTATTGAAATGCAGTCAAGAAACAGTAATCCAAAACAATCAGAACAATAAAAGAATATTACACTTACAAAGCTCTAAGCAAAACATCTCTATTTATTAATAAAGACTAGCTTTTAATCTCAAATTTCTTACAGCCATTACCTAACTACACTCAGAGTCCATTACAGAGCACACTATAACTTAAACAGATCACCTCCCCTTCCAAGATAAAACAGATAATGATGCTACAAACCCATAGTTTAAGCCTACACCTCAGAATTCCATTCCATACTAAAAACAAGATGTGGAAAGTAGATGACATGGCTCACAGCTGAAGAACAACTGTAACAACACAAGCTTATTCCACTTGTGTTTAAAATGTACACTCAAGTGCAACTCGTAAGCACTGCAATAAACTGGCCTTCAGAAGTCTGGAGTTTGCACTTGATAACACCAGCAACCTACAGTGTGATCCTAAGCAAAGTCTCCCATTGCCCTTTCACCATCTCGTGTATTTACAATGTCAAATCTTTGTTAATACAGGTTTTCTTTTGACAGAGGTATAAAAATTGCATTGCATAATGGTGCCTGATACCCAGAGGAACACTCCAAAAGTTGCTCTAGTATTAGACAATGATAGACAAATGATAATATTAGGAGACATAGAAAATGCAGGTTTACAGAGAGATGCCTCCGACATCACTTGTATTATTTGTAATTACAAAAAGAGGGGGAAAAAAAGACGGGGGGGTGAGAAGTTGTCCTCACCTGGCTAAATGTCCCTGATTCATAAGATTTGCCATTTCTGCTGGAGAGACATCAATAAACCGGAGGAAAGAAAAACAGCTTTCTTCATTGATGCCTACATCACAGAAATACTGAAGTTAGGCAAAACATTTCACAGACACACATAGCTGAAAACAATAAACTTACTTAATCAATTAAAGATGCACTTTCTCTGACACGTGACAAATCTAGGTGCATGAACAGGTGATCCTAATTTAATCTCCATCTTTTAGAAATACTGAAAATTCAATTCACCTGACTCCACGTTCCAGTTCATTTTCCAGTTTGGGCAAGAGAAGGGCATTTACCAAAAAAGAGAAATGCGTTCTAGACCCAACTGCAGCCAGTAAGGACATATGTTTCACTTAGTAAGAATCAACAGACAGCATGCATGTTTGCAAATTTGAACATGTATCTGCCCGACAGCTGACCAGAACACGTGTACCTCAGGATGAGCCTCACATGCTTCCTCTCATCCATCCAGTCAAATGCATCGCAAGGAGATGCAGGAATTGGTAGAGGAAAGCTTTTAGCCCCACCCATGTGCACTGCATAGCCCCAATACCATTCATATATTTTAATTTTTTTAACACCTATACAAAAATTATATTCCCAAGATTATTTTCTTTTCATGGTATGCCAAAAAGGGTCTCCAAGAAAAAGCTTATTATAAATACCAAAACAAACAGAAACCAGAATTATCAGCAAGAAATACAGAAGTTGGAAAGTTACAGACAAGTATAGACTCCCGTAGCTGCATCTGGTTCTTCTTACTTGTAAAGCTAAATAGATCCATGCTAACAGATTTCAGCATAGCAATGCAGCTGATATCTCTCTTGGTTTTTACTCTTTTTGTAGAGTAAAAACCCAGCAGCCTGAGTGATCTAATTGGCTCTTTTAGCAAAAATACTCAATTATCCAAAATAATAAATTGTATCTGTCAATATGAGCAGCATATGTGAGATTTTGCTCTTTGATAGATCCTGGGTCACTTGCATCTCATCTGCTTTTTAGTTGAAAGAGAAGTTGGCCATTTAAGGTACAACACAGAATGTACTGAAATCAATCCAAGATTTTTCAAAATTGAATCCGTGAAAAATTCACAGCACTAATCTCTTGAAGAAAGTTAAAACAAGACAGACCGAACTGAACAAGATACTGCAGTAGGATTAAGCAGTAACTAAATGACAAGTTGTCCATAGGTTATTTTTTCAGCTGTTTTCCATCCCTTCCTCAGTGAGGAATTATATGTACAAGCACAAGGGCTAGCAAAATTATAACAAGTTCTGATTAGATTATCTCAGAGGACTAACTAATCTGGCCTCTCAGTCCCTCTCCCTGAATAAGGCATATTAGAACATCACACGCCAGTGTGCAACCCAACTTGCTTCCTGAGACTGTAAACCTACCCTTCCTATGGAAGAGAGACTGCTGTATGTGGTCTGGTGCAAATGGCGAAAGTAAAACCCGTAACCACCTGAAAATGAAAGAAACAAAACCAAACAAAATCACTGAGAAGGTGTTAATACATAAAATGTTCAATCACACAATCAGCAGAAGATACAGAGTAATAACCATTTGCTTCCTCACTGTAGGTATTTTAGTGCTCTGAATACCTGGAATTGCATGGCCGTAGGAGAAAAGTATCATCAGTCTACATGCACTGCTGCTTATTTGACACTGAGACACACCATTGTTCTGGAACTGCATTATAAGTTTTAGAACAGCTAGCCTGATCTTCACATGTATATTTCTGATCTCCTTCCCGAGCATTTCTCATAACTGAATGCAAACAAAATTAATCAAGAACTGCCACAATTGGCAAGAATAGCAAACTGCACTTAGGCAGATTCTGTTCATCCAAGGTAATCATTAAAAGCTGTCATGGCACTAGCAGATCCTCATGATTTATACAGCATCTCAGAACAGAGAGATACTGATATCTTCCTTGCACGTAAAAACTCACTGAAGAGAAATCAAGTGGGTTTTTTAGGTTTTAAGAATTCTTTTAAAACTTAATTCTATTACATATCATCAGCAACAACTCTAAATTCTTTTTCCTGGCTTTCTTATTCAATCAAAGGGACATTCTATGATTAGGATTCCACCAAAATAGAGCATCAATATCAGATGTTGAACAGCTGAATGATCAAAAGAAAATGAGGAATGTACTGCTCAGCCAATGTTATTTAAATACATCAGATAAGGGAGTTAATTAGCACTTACAAAGCTAAAATAAGTCTAAATAATAATACTAAATATGCTAAACTGGACAGTAAATGGAATAAGCTTGCCTGTCCCGTGAGTGGTTAAAGACCCTGATCTGTCCATGACGGTAGATGAACTTGGAAATCTGGTATGGCTTTAGGAAGATGTGAAATGGAGACCAAGTTTCTTGTCTTTCAAACAGCTCTGGGTGATTGCACACCTGTCAGAAAGAGAGCATGTCAAATGCTGAGAGCAATTATTTAGTCCAATGCAGTATTTACATCCCAAATCAACTATGACTGTTGATCACTAAAACTTTAGTAATGATTAATATTGCATGACTATTTTAGTATATCTGCTCAAATTTGCATAGGGCATCATATCTTTCACTATTCATTTAACAGTATTGCCTCTTCTTCCCAAGTGAACAGCTTTCTTCAACAATCAATTTGTAACCAAACCAGATAGCAGCTGCATGCACCATTTGGCTGAAGCTCTTCTACTCCCAACATCATGCTACACTACACCCGAAAAACAACTGAACTGCAAGCAAATTGGCTTGTCATTCCCAGAATTTTTTTTTATATGGTGTTTTCTAGAAGCCATATTTTATTTCTGTGCTAATGAATGATTATACTTTTCAAAAGTTATTAATTAAAATAGCCTTACCTTCCTGAACTGCATGACTAGATTCATGAGACTACTAGTGGTGGTCTGTGCTTGCTGAGTAGTTCCCATTGATGATTGTAGGAGGTCATCAATAGAGATTTTGTTTTTCAGAGCTTGGTACAAGAGCTTCTGTCGACTTGTCTGCTGGCAGTACATAAGAATTTCAATCTGCAAAATGATAATCAACATTTAGCCTTTTCTGTCTGCAATGAAGATAGATCGGTACATCAGTACACGTGAAGCTGAGAGAAATGCATCCTGAGGAAAGAATAACTTTCTCAAAAAATACTTTTACAGGCAGTTGCATTCAGATATGTATTTCAGGATCCAACCCAGGAAGGACTTAACCAATAAGTGTGTTTTGGAAGGCTTGGGTAATAATGTGGGAGACAGACCTTTAAAAGTACGTAAACACAACTAAGTGAACGGATAGATTCTTAAGAAGTTGGGAAAACACTGTACCTGCAGCTGATCAGTTCTAAATCTGACTTCAATTTTACTATTCTAGGGTTAAAATGCTACCCACTGAGAGCCCATGATAAGGAGTGTCAGAAGCATAACAACAGTGTCTGTGGAAGTCCATTGAAATTAATAATCACATCAGAAGAAAGTAGATGTCTCTTAGCCAAGGGTCCCAAAACCAGGGGACTGTTAACCACAAGATCATCCAAGTATTGCTAACACGCATGTGAAATTAAAAGACTAACAAGAGAGAAGAGTATGATGTTGCCACAACGTATTTCTCACTCTGTACAGGCAAGCAAAAAAATCCTAAACCCATGCCAAATCCTTCACAAAGGCAACTGGAAACATTTTATCATCCAATCATTGCTGTATCAATCTCCTTCACTGCCATTAGTGATATTTCTGTCAACTTAATCAGGCTTAAAGGTCTTTGGCTTATAATTGTTAACGAAATGTCTTCCCTAGAAGAAAAGTTTATTCATTACTTTCACATCTAATGACAATGCTGAGATGTGGTGCCAGAAACTGAAGGTCTGTGAAAAGTCTACAATCAAATTTCAGGTATGCAGACTGACAAATGAGTTTGCAAAAACCAGATCAGAGAATAGAGCTATGGCAATACACTTATGATACATACTCCAGATAAATACTTTTTCTCACCTTATCTGACAATTCATTTTCCACATCCTTCTTGATTCTTCTCAACATGAAAGGCTTCAGGATCATGTGCAAGCGGGATAGCTGGTCTGAAATACAAGGAAGAGGAAAGAAGGAACATTTACTTCACTACAGAAGAAAATTATATGGTGTTTTACCACAAATTAAGTCCCTTACTGCTCAGCCACTACCTCCCAGATGAGTTCTTAAAGCATAGAGTTGACTATTTCTCTTTGATTTTTCTTAAGCGAGTGCTGTGCTACAGTGTTTAGCCTAGGAATCTAAATATTTGCTTCAAAGAATAAACTTCTAAAACACTTTATACTCTCCATATTCCTCTGGGCTGAACAATATGGGCTTACATTTATCACCTACTATTATTGAAGAAGAAAGTTTCTGATGAGCCATTGCTCATTCACACAAAGAGATCATTACAATTTTAAGTTTTGCTCCCCCCAGATTACAGCATCACAACAACAGGTTATACTGCATTGACAGACAACTGTAGTCTTTTACAATAATATTTGTAAAAACAAAGTTCTGGGAGTTTGAAAATTCTTAAAACCTTATTTTTGTGACAAGTTCCCAGCTGGACTGTGTTCTATTACAATCACAAACCAGCTGTTTTACCTAACTAGATTGTCCTACATAACTATTGCTTAAAATTTACAGTGAAGTTGTTTTTTTTTTTTAAGAGTTTTTATGCTTTTCTTCTGGAGCTCAAAAGATATTTAGTGCTTTGTGTCACATGTCTAGAGCTTGTAACACAATCAGGAGATCTCAAAGATAATGTGCTCTGCAGAAACTTAAAATTACTTAATATATTTGTTCTTCTGTGCTTGGTATGGAGAAGGGCTGAAGACAAGTAGCAAATCAACATTTTCACTACATGTTTTTCTATTCATTACACATGCTACATTACAATCAGAAACACAAACTTTGACATAAACTATGGACAACAGTACAGTAATATTTCAATCCCATTATGCATCCTCTACTTTAGATGTCATTTCTCATATAAAAAATGAGAAAGTTTATTCATTATTAGTTGGAAAAGGCAACAGATTTTTAATATAAAAATTACAAGAGTTACACACTGCACTCACTCTCATCAATGGCAGATTTGTTCTCTGCATGGCTCTCTATGTCCTTAGAAAACCACTCATTGAACTCTTCATGGGAATCAAACAGTGTTGGCATGATAAAATGCAGCAGGGCCCACAGCTAAGAAGAGGAGAAAACATTGGGTCAGCAAAAGTCATCCTAGTGTGGACAAGGTAATTGGGGATCCCAAACTCTTGCAGCTCTTCATGAGCAAGATTACTAGATCATGCGACATGGCAAAATGAAACAAAAAGCCAGCTGCATTCTCTTCCCCCCTCCCCTGAAAAATGCCATATATATCAACTTAACAAAACCCCATCAGAAAGCAGTGAGAAACACAGCACAATTACTACAGTCAACAGAAGGAAAAGTCACTAGAATTAGATTTCATCCTGTAATCCAGGTATTACTTCAAATATCTTTAGTTTTATTTTTATTTGAATGTGTGGCAAGTTTCCAAATTTTTCCTCCCAGAGACGATCCCATGTTTGTTTGCCAGTGGTCTGCTACAAGCATAATCCCACAACCACATAAATACAACAGGTTTCTCAGCAGTTCACATACATTTAGTATGTATTCTTGTTTTAAAGAGAAGCACACTCTTGTGAGCTCCCACATACCTCAGCCATCGTGTTCTGGATTGGGGTCCCAGTCAGCAACAATCTGTTTCGACACTGGAACTGCAGTAAGATCTTCCAACGAACACTGATAAATAAAAGTAAGAAAAACCATTCAAACTGCTGTAGAAGGATATGAAAATAAGGTCTTTTAAGACCAATTGCTTCCAGTAAGTTTCCCAGTAAGTTTTTGGAGGTCACTGGATAAAACTATTACAGCCGTTTCCCAGTCTTTCAAAAGACAACTACAGGAAGAAGCAGCCTTTTGCAACTGTGAAAAAAATGCATGGTTTATTTAATTTATCTAAATATCTTTTTACTAATTTTTAAAACAAATGCTTGGATACTAATAAAATGTCATAATCAGAATAATTAGCTTCCCAAAAGAAACTGTTACTTTCAATCAGAATGTCATGCATTTTTCAGATGTTACAAGAAGAATTTCTGTGTATGGGCTACTGTGGCAGGAGTGCTGAGCTATACATTACAATCCTCTTAGAGGGGTGGTTTCCAAAGAATGCTGAAGAGACAGACTTTGGTCAGAAAGAGCCTGCACCTAAAGCAGTCTTGAACTTACTCTGTACAGTGGCAACTTGGACAAAGGTTATGGGAAAGCAATTACAGAAGTAAAGAGGGACAAATCCATTACTTGAAAACAAACAGAAAACTTTCTGGCATAGAGTCTTATGACACAGATTGGGCTTTATTGCAGCCAACAGTTTTCACAGGGTTCTGACCTTCATTCATGCCTGGAAGTGCCACTGAATAAGGAATCAAAACACTTTTAATGGAGCCAATATAAGCAATATATGCTAAAGACTACAGACCATTCAGCAGGAGGAATTCTGTGAGTAGTCAGGAAAGTACACGGTATTTCACGCTGTTTTGTTTAACTGTCTTGTACTCCATACAAGTTTCTGCTTCACAATTACTTTTTAATTACACTTTACATATTTGGAAAAGGAAAATCTAAATACAGAAACCCTAATGGATCAATCCAGTGTCAAAGAGTTATACAGATACTGAACTAGGGTAGACACTTACAGGGTCTCATGTATGTCAGTTTTAACTTCTATCCCCCATGACAATTTGCGTTCTCTTGATATTCCTACAACAGGTTGATACAGAGAGAAGATTTTGTTTCCAGTTAGTTTATTACCTGGAGCTACTTTTGAGTGCTTGTGCTTCATCCAGAACCATATACTGCCACTTCACTCGCTGGAAATACTTCACATCCTGTACTACCAGCTGATAACTGGTAATTACCACGTGGAAAGGAGCATCCTGAGTATACAGTGTCTTCTATAACCACAAAGGGAGAAACAAATATCCACATAATGTAAATACATTGTCCAGAGTTCACTGTAATTTCAGACTTCTGTTTTACAATCTTTTCTCATTATTACTGCATTTTCCCCAGCTGACTTTTTTTAATTAATTACAGCACAGTTATTCAACTGGTGGACCTGGACTTCAGCCGATTAGTCCCTGAACAATTTCAGATGCTTTTTAATGTGTGAGACAAGACCTGGGCACTGAACCCTACAAAATGCTGTTGTTAAATCAGGGACAATCTGACAGGCCTGCAGGGATTCTGGATTAGGGCATCCTGAGTTAGGTTACTCAAACAGAATAAACAGTCCTTGACACTGAAACTTCCTGCTTTATTAACAGACCTCTAGTTTCTTTAGCTGAACTCCACACTGCAATGAATTGCTCTTCAGCACAAGGGAAGCCTTCTACCTCATTATCTTAATGAAAGCACTACTACAAGGATGAAGAAATTGAACTCTGTATCCACACATCGTTTAGCTTGGTGACATTAGCAACAGTTTCTGGTGTACTCTGCACAAAGTCATGCTGGTATTACCTGACTCCAGAACTTCCTGATCACCTTTCTATCATGGGGATTTCCCCAGTATGGTAGCACCTGGAACAGTAAAAGAATAGAAAGTAATTATTTTCAAATAAAGACACCTGCTCCAGAATTTTATACTCTGTATTCTACAAAATGACAAAGACAGACCTCTTTCTGCAAAACAACAAAAAGAGAAATTATTTTTCTTAATGCAGAGAAAAATCAGAAAGCATTTAAAAATACTTCAAAACAGAGCATTCCAGGCAAAGGTATCAAGCAACTTGAGGCCTGATGAAGCTATGCTGAGAATCTGAAAATGTCCAGCAGCATGTTACACCTTCTAGCCAGGTTTTTCTAAAAATTACAGATGATACTTTGCTTATGGCAGAAAGAGGTTTACTCTCAGCTACTAAAGTTAAACCTCAAGGACTAGAGGGCTTGTTGTCCTGTTTAACATCTCCCATTGTCCTGTTGGTTTTTCTATTTCAGAACTGACCTCCAAAACCTGAGATAAAGTTAAAACATCTGGCCTGGATATATTTAATAGAAGAATTTTAAAAGAAAGCACTACTGCCAGAGAAATTTGTTAAACCATTTATAGCTCAAAATTTCATGGCTCCTATTACTGAGGACAGATCTTCGCAGAGCACTGACTCCTGTCACCGGTTAATAGCACTGTACTGCCATCTCCTGTCTGATGGAAGGACTACAGTCAGCTAAGACCGAAAGGGAGGAATGCTGGTTTCTGAGGTGGTGATAAGTCTTGTAACTTCAACTGACAGGTTCCAAAGTGCTTTTAATTGAATATTCTTCATACTGTTCTGAAATATGGATGCTTGTAAAAAAATCAGACTGATCAAAAACTATTTGTTTTTTAGGTTACATATTCTGCCATGGACCTGAAGAAATAAATTCACTGTAATTTACTACAACTAGAACTGGCTACACACTTCTGTACGATTAGAAGCAGAAAAAAAGTAGTTGAAAAAGATTGATTAAAGTTATAAACATGTGACAATAAGTTTAGAAAACTTCTTTTTAAAACATGTTCTGTTCCACAGATGAGGCAAACATCGTTATGCAAGAAATCCTAAGAGCTATATAATGATGGAAACAGGTTGGGTTTTAAAACAAAAAAAGAGAAAATTACCTTTTCCCAAGCATCCTGATTGCATTTTTTTAAACATTTTCTGTAATTTATTCACAGGAAGGAAAAAGAATAAACAGTTGCTTGTCTATTCTATACAATGAACTGATCAAAGGAAACAAGAGAAAGTAGACAAAATGCTCTAAAGGTTTCTAATCAAGGGCCCCTATTATTTTGAGCTATGGAAGTACATGAATAAATTATTTTTAGATGATTTTTTTTCTTTTGAGTATCTCTTCAATAACAAAAGTATTTGTATTTCTTTATCAGTTGACTTGAAGGCTCAGTAATGCCAAATTATCCCAAAATACAAGTCACTCAATTAATCCAGTACTGAACTGTGTTCCAGCAAAACTTCTCATATAGATACCTCAAACTATACACTGCCACAACCAACACATGGTCCCATCAGGGATCTCCAAAGCCAGCTATTTGGTAAAAGGTATGTCCTTTAATATTGCCCTACCCCAGATCAAGAAATCAAATATCACTTATAGCAATACTTCCAAGTTTTTTTCCCCACACTTTATTAAGTAGTCAAGACAATCGAACAATTAGCCTGATGTTACTGGTATACTAGTTACTTGTAACTAGTGTCTTTTACTATTTTCTGTATGAAAGAAAATCACATGTTTAAAAAAAACTCGATCAAGACCTCTTCGTATCAAATGTTACTACGTTAAGAACTCAAATACTTAAACATCTATGCAGATGTAAGTGCAAGCTTCTAACACTTTTGTCTATCTTTAATTCTAAAATTTCAGCACTATTTTAGCAGTAAACATTTCTTTTCAAATCTTCCTTTGCAACACTGCAATGTTTTCCACTGGAGAACAGGTAAGCAGCTTGGTTTTCAGTAACTGATGTTTCCTTGCTTTCTAACTTACTACGTTTTCACGTTCACAATACACCTGAAAAACTCCATTTGTTTTCCTCTAGTCTTTTTGTTCTTATTTCTGTGCCTCACCTCCTTCCTTTTTCTTGACTACTGACTATTATGTCCATGGTTCTCCTATTCTTCTGTAATAACAACTGCATTTTGTCTCCCTCTTACCTGTTTAGAGTTTGTTCACATACAATCTTCATCTGACTCAAATTCATATGAATGGCTGAAAATACAGCTCTAACCCTAAAGACAGTATATAATACTGAAATATTATTCCTGCTTCTGCTGACAGGCCCACACATTAAAACTATACATCCCCTTGCTGATCTGCTTCAATTCCTCACCAAGAAGCTGTCTTTAAGGTGATGAAAAATGAAAATCCTGTGATTAAAATAAGAACATTTTTAAGCCTTAGATAATTGAACACTCCAGAAAAAAACAGGATCATGGAAAAAAATATCAGCATTGGGTCCGTTACACGGTTTCAAATTCCAAGGTGATTAAACACCCACATGTGACAAAGAACTCAGAAGAACAAAATGGGTTTGCTCTTGAGAAAACAGAAAGAACTTCCTTGCACATGCTTATTACCTTAAATTTAGGTACAAATCTGGCAAACTCCTGGTGCCAGTTGTTCAGAGTAGAGGCAGGTGAAATTATTAAAAACGGTCCCCAGATGTTCTCTCTCTGGAACACACACATAAAAAATTAATTGAGGGGAAGGGATATAGAGATGGTTTGATACAGCTTTACAATTACTCAATGACAGTGGTTACATGAGAGGGAACTACATGCAACATAGCAAAACTGTCCCAGCACAGCAGGGTGATACAAAATCAAATAGAGCAGATCTAATGTTTAACGAAGACTTATTTCATAACAGCAAAGTTGTTCCCAGAACGAACTCCTTTGTTTCTGAGAGTCGTCACCTTCACGTTACTAACAGCCCCTGTCATTTTGATGAGGAAAAGAACTTCAGGGGGCATTGGAAAGTTTTGCTCCACCACATCACTCATTACAATACCCTCTGGTGAATAACTGAGTTGATCCATTAGTATATTAGCAGTTACAAGCTGGCCCATGTAAGGGAGAGAAAAAATAAAGCCCTGTGTAACCTTCCAAAAAATCTCAAGCTGCAGTGCAACAGGGAGACAAGCTAATCTGTTATTCCTTGAGATGAGCTCAAGAACCTTCAGCTCTACACACCCTTACAGCATTTGGCCAATAGTACCACTGAACTGTAACGAAAAGGAACATAAAGAAATGCATGCAATTCTCATTTGGTCACTAGTGCAGCCAATTCTGCTTTTAGTATCACTTCATTGATATTTCCTATATAAGGCAACTGACTGGATTGCAAAGAAGACTTTTTTTTTTTTTTTTTTAAGAAATGTATCTATTTCTGCATGAAGAAGTAAGCTTCTGTTGCTTTTTCTGTTTTGCTTGTCTGCACTGGAAAAGAAGAACCATTATGCTTCCTAAAAAACCCCACTGAAATATGGAAATCCATGTTGATTGCCATGAAGCTCAGAACTTGGGCTCTCTGATCTGTAAAATGCAGTGAATCATCAAGTGCATGACTTGTTCTCTCACAAGGCTTTCACATTCAGTGCAAGTGAAAAGATATCACCCTGTGAATAAATCAAAATTCTGGTTTTATTTATATAGACACACAGATACACACACTTATTTCAAAGGCTCCACTAGAAAACAAAGTGTAAAATTACTTTTAAAACACTGAAGCTTTATAATCTAGAACTCATTTCCAACATATGAAAAGTATGCATCTTCTATCAAGCATACTGCCCAGGAATAAGCTATAATCCACCTACCTCAGCCAGATGTGCAAGGAGAGCAATACTTTGTACTGTTTTACCCAGACCCATTTCATCTGCCAGGATGCCATTGATGCCCTGCAAAAGATCCATAAATGAACACCTTCACTTTACTACTTTTTAATCCGTAAAGGACAAACAGAACGGATGCCATTGAATTTAGTGGGAACAGCCCCACTGTAACAACGTTGACACACTTTAACATCTCTTAAATCCGCTGCTGAGAGATAACTGATTTCAAAGGCATTTTCATTCTTCTCTCAGTCTGATTTTTTCCCTTAGCCTCACTGCACTTTGAGATCATATTGTGAACTAGACACACTCAAAAGGACAAGATTGCCTGCAGTTTACCAGCTGACCCAAGCCTTAAACAGAATGTAAATCCAAGCAGCAAAAGACTCCTCAGTGTATGCTCTAAGTGATAAACAGTTGTAAAAACCACAAAAAGAATACTGAACTCAATGTCTCATTCACAGTTATTTCTTAAATATTCAAGATTACTGGTATGTGGCCTAAATAGTATTTTCCTTTCTTCTAAAGACATTAAAGATTGACTATATGCAGTCTGTTTTTAAAACCAGCACATTCTTTTGGCCAAGTTTACTCTAATGACTTAAATAATCCTTAGAAGTTATAAATATTTGCAAGATGTATTGAGATACCTGCTCATAGAGGTTGGCCAGCCAATTCATGCCTTTCAGTTGGTAACCTTTCAGTTTTCCATTGAAAATGGTAGGCTGTGGAATATCTTCTCCTGCTCGGATAGAAGGGTTTGCTAAACTGTAGCTCTCTCCAAAGCCAGTACCAGACTTGTTAGCAGCCCGCAAAGCAGCTGCCCGGCTCTCCTTTGCATCTTCATCAAATGATCTGGTCTAAACAGGAACAGGAAAGTATGCGTAAGATGATGAACATTTTAACTTATCAAGAAACTGTATAGTAAAATGCTTTACAACTCCCATTAAGACAAATGATGCCTGCCAGAAACTAAGAGAAAACGAGACTGTTCCTGTGCCCAAATCTTTATATTCTGACTTTCTACTTGTTTAGCACAGAGAGTGGCAGTGGAAATTTGAAATTTGAAATTCACATCTGGCACCCAGGACTAAACAAACCTACTTGACTTGGCTGCTATGAAAGATCTTGGTTCTCTAGCCTCTACCAATTAGTTTGCTTTCTCTTATACTTCATGGATCCAAAAAATACATACCCGAGCCTGATGAATCTGGTAAGCATCCTCAGCATTCTTCAGAGCTTGGGCCTTGTAATAGTTACTATCTGAAAACAACATACCCATGTCAGAGCTCTGCAGCAGTAACCACCCAAATAAACACACAGATAAATTCCAGTATTTACAGTAGTGCAATCCTCCTTGCACAGAAGGATTTTGTGCCTGAAATTGTTAAGTTTGCACACTGACACCCAGGATGCAGTAAATTTCAAAAGAATGCAAAGAAAGGACTGTAGACAAATGGCTTACCATAATCTTCTTGGGTGATGTTGACCACTACTCCTCCACCAATATCAATCTGCCTTTGGGTAGAGCTGTCTTCCAGTTTGCGTAGGATTTCCTCCTGTATTCCATCATGTCCAATATCTCTTTTACGACTCATAAAATGGGCATATAATTCAGTTTGTGTGATCAGGAAGTTAAGTTTTCGCTGCTGCCTCTTCGCCTAAGAGAACAGCATTTACAAAAAACAGATGAAGGGAAAAAAAAGCAGGACAAGAGTTTAATATTTAAAATATATAAAGAAAAAAATTTCATCTACTAAAATATCAACAACTAATCTATCTAGATTATGCTATGTATGTCACTGTGCTATCAAAATGCTACTAGTTGCACATAAGAACACTGACCACCTTCACAAACATCTACATTAAAATATAAAATTGTTGTAAATGAAAAGTTCTTTTAGATTTAGTTATCATGGTAAAGAACACCATAATCTAATTAAAGAAATTTTAAAAGTTTTGTTTACACTGAAAAATTAAAATATCAACAGAAATTAACAAGATATTAGTGATCCACAGTAAAAGAATTTAATGGTAAAAAACCACTCTGATGACAGCCTGACTCAATATTCAGTTACTTATGAGTAAAGAGAACTACGGTAGAACATGTGAAAGACATCAATCAATAGGTAATACAGTTGAGATACTATTATTATTATTCAGTAAGACATTACAGAAACTGTTCACCCTTAGGCTCTGGTTAAAAAATGCTACACTTAAAAGTTGTCTATTAATCTGTCAGCAGAAACCTTCACAAAATGTTTATGAATTTGCAAGAATGAGAGGAACACAATAAATAGAAGCATAATTTAAGCATAAAAATAAACATAAGGTCTTCTAAAGATTCCACCTTACCTCATCACCACATATATAAGGTAACAAATAGTAGAGAGCTTTTACAAGGAAACTTTTTCTTGTATTTAACCTCTAGTACACTGTAAGGAAGTTCACAAAGCTGTCACTTGGCTGACAAAAAAGCAATCACAGAAAAATTCTCTTCCCCCCACATAAATTACAGTTTTGGTTAACAGCAAGGGGGAAAAAAGGAGGAAAAAAAATCCAATTTAAATGCCAATCCAATTTCTTGCCTTCTGGACCCAGAATCATGTACAAACAATCACAAAAAGTTGGCCCTTACTAACACTGAGCTATGTAAGTCTGAGAGACACATACTGCTTCTCTAATTCCTTCCTCCATTTCACTCACTTGTAAAGAATTTAAGCAGAAGGGGTTTTTTTAATCACTTCTCACTAATTAGAAGAATTACGTAAAGAAAAATAAGATAGCAGAAGAAATGTGTGGAATAGTACTGAAACTGAACAAATAACTGCATTTCACAGCCTGGATTTAGTAACTCAAATTATCCGTTCAGTTCTGTGTCTCCTCAGTAGATTAATTATCAGCAATCTGTGGTTTTGCTGTACCTCTCTCATCTCCTCATCCAGCTTGCGTTGCTCCAGAGCCTCCTTCTCAGCTCGTTTGCGATGTTCTTTTTCCACCTTTTCATACTTTTTCCAGTAGAGAAGCATCTCCTTGGTAAGACGACGCGCTCGTGGCAGAGTTTCCTTACAGTTTTTCTGGGCTTGGATAGCGGCTCGACGTACCTCCCTCATGCACTGATGGGCAAGCTAGAGAGAAATAAGATTTTGGGAACAGTGATAAAATGGGCAGATTTTAGAGAAAGTCAGCAATAAACATCATCAAATTTAATTATAACTAAGTCTGATCCTTCAGAAGAGAAAAGACTGTGATACTTTACTCAGCAGTAATGCTTCTGAAATGGCATGAAAGAATGTGAACTTCCAAAAAAAATACCAAGATGGTGGAGAAGACAAAATCTGAAGACAGCTTCAGCATAGCATAGGACTTAAAAGACTGATCTGGTGAGTAGGTCCTTGAAAGGAACTCAGGAGAACAGAATTCATGGCCTGCCTGCAACTCTGACTCACTTGTTTCTTGACACTTTTCTGTGGTTATTTTCTCACTTTTTAATAAGGCTGCTGCAATAGCACTATTGGTAGAACACAATCCTGTTCATACTAATACACAGAAAAGTGAGGGAGTATTCTACAATTTTCCCATTTCATGAAGAAGCATAGTAGAATGTCATTTTTTGTTCTAGTATAAGTAAATCAATGTCATTGTCAAAATTGCTGGGTTTGATGTTCGTGCCAGGGTTTTTTTCCTTCACTAAGGTTTGCACATAAAAAATTCTAACATACAGATTTCAAATCATAAAACAAAATGAAAAAAAAAAATTAAAAAGTGGAATTTCAAAACCTTTAAGTCTGCTGCATTTCATGGTTGGACTTGATAATCTTAAAGGTCTCTTCCAACCTTAATTATTCTATGATCACTCGTTTGCTAAAATGTCATTTATGATACCTACAAATACAATACTCACAGCTTATCTGGGCAGAGATCACAAAGAAAACCAGTTATCTGCTAGCTAAGGGGGACCACAGGAGAGAACCTACCTACAGCAAAGTTTCTTAAACATACCCAAGCAGGTCCTGTTTTCTGCATCCCTTAGATAGAAAATGCGCCCTTTTTTGATAATGTATATACAGAAGAGAAAATTTCCTACATTACCTTGTCTCCAACAATTCTGAGTCATATATTTGATTACCTTTTCATTAGCCACATAAATCAACCAGACACTTGGGTGTAACACTTGAAAAATGCTCTGAAAGCTATTACCAAATGTTCATAAATAAAGCTTTCTAGGTAGAAACACTGTCATTTCTCAGGGAAGACTCTGATGAGGAGATTAACTACTTTTGCAATCACTTAAGCAGAAAACTGCTCTATTTTTAATCTCAGGTCCTGTATATATTTATGTAAATTACCACAATATTCCAAGAGCTCCTTAGACTTAAATAAGAATGCTTAAACCAGCAAGTTCTAGACAGCAGATATTTGGGCAGCTAAAAAGTCAGAGCGTACCAAAGTCGCTAATTTATAGTATCAAATATTAGTAAATTTGAAATGTACAAACTAAATCTCACAAAAGCCAAGCGTATCTCACGAAAAAACCTCACATTGCTTGTTTCATCTGCTGCTTATGAAACATGCCAAAATCACACACCTAAAAAATGAAAAGCCTTATACTAAATGACAAAGAACTTGTATACAGTGCTTTCTCCTATACTCCCCTGCTACTATAGCCAGTATTGTGAGAAACAGAAGAAACATAAAGAGCTTACAGTTTGCTTATTACATCCAGCACAAATAACAGTATAAAACAAAACACCACCTACCTTTTTGCTGTTGGTTAGGAAAAGGTTGCGGGCTGAAGCTTTCTGTTTGTACGCCTGTAAAAGAATACCATCTTTAAATTAGTTAAAGGGTAATGGCTGCACAGTATTTTAAAAGATCACTAACCAGGCTTCAGCGGGTACATGTGCCAACTGAAGCCATGCACACTATTGTATAATTGGGTATAGGTACTACAAGTTTTCTTCATTTTGACTGAAACAGCTTTTCATCTTTAAATTACTGAAGGCATACATTAATGTATTCCATATCCTGAAGAAAGCATGCAAAACACCTCCTTTTTCTCAGTAGTTTCTTTAATTACTATTATTGCAAAGCAGGGTTCTCCTATTCCACTGTTATCACTGAAGTAAACAACATTTTCCACTGTTTCCTAGAGATGTTAAGAATTAATGCAGATCTGATGTTCTTCACATGATCAAAATCAGCCTTCTGAAAAAATATGGTGTACCACTGTACATATCCTTTGTTTGGCTTTTAAGATCACAAAGGATGATTCAGCCATCACTTGTTTTAAACGTCCTAGAATTCAAAGTCTGCTAACTGTGAACTCCAAAAAGCAGGTTCTAAGGTCCACCCTGATCATCTCAGAAAACTAGTAACAGTGAACCCAAACTTTCTCTTTCAAACATGCCTGAAACTTGTCCTGCAAATGATACAAACACTTTTCCCTAGACTGTTTCTGAAATAAGTTTTGAAAAACACACATGCTATAATGATCAAAACATTTCTTTCCTGAACTTTATGGTAAACCTAGATATTGGTTTGCCTTATGCTGCCATCCTGTAGATTAGTATGAGTACCTGCTGAAGTTTACCATACTTTTCACTGAAAAGGACTGAATAGCCATGGCAAAGCACTGCATGATCCATTCAGGTATCATTGGTAATAAGGAATCTGAACTACACTTTGCTTATGGATTACAGAATACCAGTTAGGTCACTAATGACCACCGGAAAAATCATCTATTACTTTATTCTGTTTGTCCAAGTGTCAACTTCCCACTAAATTAATTTTCTGTTTCACTTTCTTGATATGATCACTGATGTAGTGCAATTAGCCAAGCTTACCTTTGGCAACTCCTTTTTAACAATGGTAAGCCACACTTTCCGTCGACGTGCATTAAGCTGCTCAATAGACAAATGCTTCTTCTTGGACCCAGGTGGTGGCGTATCATGAGAAAACTTGGCAAAAACTTTGGTCTGGTGATGGTGGCGTCGTGGTGACTCCTCTGAAGAGAGTTCTTCATCCCGTCTCCTCTTTTTCTTTACTTTTTTCAACTTACCTGCATGGCAACAATGATCATAAAAATACACTTCTTTTTCTATTTTTGAGACACGCTTAGTCAGGTATCTTTCCTGAGTAAACTATCCTAGTCAATTTTTATGTGGAACCAACAAAGAAGTCAAGCTTATCCCTGTTTGCCAATTCTGGGAGCATTCATTTATTCTATTAGATATTTTCTCACTACTCTAGAATGGAAAGATTTTCCTATTTAATAGAGGGGTGAAATGCAATTACTTCCACCCAGGAAAACATTAAGTGTTAAAATATCTAGGACCTGCTGCAATTTCTCTTGCTTTGTGCTAAAATTCTACTTAAAGACATGTAAAGGTAAGACATTTAAAGGTAACAACACTAGCATTTAGTACAAGAAGTCTCAAAGTAAATTTCTCAGGAGTTGAAAGACATTGGCACATTGTCTTGTATTACAGATACCAGCTTTCAGAGGCAATTCATACTGGTATCAAATATTAAAAATATTCTCTGTGATTACACAAAATTATGGATGCTGCAAGATTAGTGGAGAAAAAAACCACCACAGTTAAAGGAACTTGCAAATAAAGAGGAAGGAAGCCCAAAATAACCTCCTTAAAACACAGCTCAAATTTAAGTACTTGCACTAGAGAGAGTTCACCTTACACTATCAGTTCATAGTCTTCTCTTGCTGCTTCCTTACAGATTTACAACTGCTGTCAGTTCAAACAAGAAAGGAAACTGTACTTCCCGGCAAACGTGCATCTCAGAAACTCCAGCTGGTACGTCACAGATATAATTCTATTTTAACTCACACTGGACATCAATTCCAAGTTCCCTCTAATTTCCAGCAAACACTTTCACTCCCTATAACTTCTTGTTCACTAGAATTATATATTCCGGAATAACTGCAGCAGGTACTGGGTAAGTCCTTACATTTTACAAGGAACTACTGTGTTTTCAAAAAACTCTTGAGTAAATGGACCACGCGATAAAACAGTGCTTATGGATTCTGAAGCACAAAGGTCCACAAAGAATATCTTAAGCCATGAGCTCTCCAGTCACACCCCTTTTTTTTCCACCCTACCTTTCAAGAAGCCACATGATAAAGCACACTATTTTCTGAAGATTTTTTTCCTTTGGCAGAACTTGGTATTTCCATGCAAAACCCACAAGTTTTGAATATTTATGTTTATTCAAAGGAAATAACACAGGAAAGAAGTTAAATCAGAGCAGCCCTTTAAAAACCACTTAAAACCACCAGGTTAGTGACTTTACCTTTTATTTTTTTCTCTTCTTTAAACTTCTTTTTCTTGGGCCCTAGCAGGTGGCGCTGCTGCTCATAGTAAGGGTCGTGGGTGGACAGCAGCCCTGCGCTGTAGTACTGATACTGCTGCAACTGAAGGGTATGAAAGTGAGCAGCTAACAGAGACAGTCAGAGAACAAGTTCACATCTTGAACATAAATAAGAGATCAGGAAACATCCATTTCTCCATATTTTTCATTTGTTATCAGATATCACACAGTGCCCAAAGTAAAACCACTGCTCCCAGAGGTAGCCTCCAAGTTCTGCACAGGGAACCAAGCCCACCAGTAAAGTAAGAGGGAAGAGTGGACAGTGAAGTTTACACTTTCAAACATACTGCTGTCTTTCCATATGGGTGCTGCTCAGCAAGACAACACACTGTATGAAGAGATCCAAATATTGATCTACTATTTGTTTTGCCCACATTCCCAAATTACATACATGTTATACGTTATGTTTCCAAAGGATGAAAAAGAGCAGGTTTAGGAAAAAGGCATTTAAAAGATATCCACAAGGACAAACAACTTGAACACCCAGACTGTCAAGTAAAAATATAGCTGCCTCAGTATTTTTTCCCCTAAATGATCAAAAAAGTCAGTATATTCCCATCATTATTCAGCTGAAGCATTGAAGAACTACACACAGGTTACACATAAACAGGCAAATTAAAGACACTACCACTCAGAAATTAACTATTTAAAACCTCAGCTTTTGAGTTAATAAAATATTTTTGAAAGGTGAGATGATCAGCATAAAGAAACTTTTTTGGACAGATGTGTTTTCCCCCCTCATGACTGTGTACTGCTGATCTGACAATACATTGGTTATTTTCACTGGATATTATTTCTTACTAGTCTGAAAATAAATATTTGTGTAAAATCTAACAAAGTTATGACCTGGGTAAAAATTAGGTGTATGAATATTCGTGTAGTTATGCAATATTTCAAGAAATTAACAAAATCTTGAGA